>NC_071507.1:103314953-104514953 GCF_027887155.1 Malaclemys terrapin pileata | reverse complement strand
CCTCCCCTAACTGGCCCTTCATACAATTTTGGAAACCTGATGTGGCCCTCAGGCCAAAAAGTTTGCCCGCCTCTGATATAAGTAGGTGAGAGAGAGAGAGAAGAACTTTCCAAAATGTTTTACCAAGCCAGAGGCCAAGTGTGAAATATTTCAGTCCCAAAGGTGTATGTTTTGGAATCTGAGTAGGATTTATTGGAAACTATTGTGCAACCTTACTGATATTAAGTGAAAACAGCCCCTGCTATAACTCATTTACTATGTTACAACATTTACGGAAATTCATGGCGTAACTGTTCCTGCCCTCGTCAGAAAGAGTGGTTCTAAAATGTCTGTGTTTCATTGGGCTCTAATTATATAAGCAACTGATCTGAGTTAGCATCTTTTAATATAAGGATAGTATTTTAATGAGGATTTCAGATGTCCTCAAATTAATAGTGAATGGTCTGTATTCTAAGAGACTTATTTAATACATTTTCTTATGTAAACGCACAGGACCAGGGCTGTGCCCTTCTAGATACCTGCACGCCTCCATTCTTTCAAACTTCCCATTTAAGATTTGTTAATAGTCTCTAAATTTAAACTTATTTTTTTAGGCAAGGAAAATATTAAATATGTATTTCATTTTTACTATTTGCATTTTATTGAAAATATTTGGATCAGGCTATTTTGTAATTGCAATAAAACAGAAGAGGATTAATTTATTTTTAAATTGGTGACTGTGCTTAGCACTAAGATGACTTGTGATACTGTTTTTTCCCTCTCGCATGTAAACTTCGACCTTGTGTATAATTGTATCCAATGTGTATTGATATTCCAGCATGTCAGGCCATGTGTAATATTTTGTTCTTTTATGTCATCTCAAATCTATCATACTTTACAAACATTAAATATCGGTATAATACAGATATTCATAAGGTAAATTCTCTTGTGTTATCATATGAAAACTTAATTTCTTAACTCTTTGTTCCAGACAAAAACTTCATTTAGCAGATGCACAAGATATCCCAAATACCTCCACCAGCTAAAAGTGTAGATTTTTTTGATTTAGAGACCTCTCCAAGAAGTCATGTCTTTATTTTTCCAATGGAATCTAGATTCTTACTCATTTTCCACAACAAAGAATTAAAGTGCAAATGCAAGTGATTATTTTCACACATTCCTGTTAGCAGATTTGAGCACTGCGATATATCAGGGTTGGAATCTATTGATCTAACTGCAATGGTGTGCTGCTATGCTTTGTATTAATGCCTTATTTAATATAAAGTGTTTGGGGAAAACTTGAAAGTACATTCTCAGTGTTGTTCATATATCTGTTGGATTTATATATGTACATATTATATGTTCACTAACATTACTCCAATTTTGACAAAGCTAGCAGTGAAGTTTTTTTGTAGCTGCCTTCCTGCCTAGTATGTAGACAATCTGAACACTCTTTAGAGTGTTTTGTTCACCATTAAATTATGCCATATACTATGTTAAAAAGTGTAGCATCTGTTTAATTATGGTCAGAGAAAGAGCTCTTGTATGGTCTCAATTTTTACAAAGTCAATTTTTTCCCTTGCTCTGTCAACCGCTTTAAAATTTCACCCAGTTAGAATTGGAATACATACTGGAAGTCCATGTCATTTGGTTTTGACAATTTTGAATTTTCAGCAATACTTAAACACTGTCACTCCATAATAAATCCATTCTACACTACTTTGCTTTCCATTAACTTTTTGTTTAGTAAAAAGAACAGGAGTACTTGTGGCACCTTGTGTTTAGTAAAGTCTCCCTTTTTAGGGGGTTAATGACTGTTCCCTATTTTTAGTTATTTCAGGAGTGGGGAGAGTCTGCAACAATAAACACTGATCTTCAACACATGCCCAGTCACAAGAGGTCTGCTCCTAAAAAGTGCTTCTATAGGCAGGTTTTGTGGAGCACACGTTACGATACATATTTCAGTACTGAAGATGTTGTACTGATAGATTCACAGTTGACAAAGCAGGCCCATAGCTAACAAGCACAAATCTACCCCACACAATGTTCCTTTCATACAATCAAGCTGAATCTTTGCTCCTGCCTTGTAGCAGCATGAGCCCAAATCCCATACAAATTGCTACATTTCTTGAACATGGATAGAGAAAGCCTGTGTTTGTGCAAAGACTGATTACGTGATGGCTCAAAACTTCTACCAGGGCATGTGAAAATGTGCACTCAGTGATGCATTTGTTCTAATGTGTAGTTAAACTGTTTATTCAGATTCCATTTTTGTGTGCATTTGTTCTATAGCAGGAGTGAAGTTTTTCCCCCTTCCCTTTTGGGTCTTTTGAGCTCTTGATCTATCCATATTACTAGTGCCTGGGACAGAGGAGAAAAAGTTCAAATTCTGTGCAATCCCCACTCAGAGAAGAGGATTCCATAGACCTTCATTGAAATAACACAGTTCTTTGCCTCATGAGCTCCCCCCTCTTTCCTTCTGAATCAATTGTAGCTTTGTCTGATCCCTAAAGTTCTAAACAGAAACTCCAACTCTGTGAGGAGGAGGCTTTAGATACCATAATCCACACTGAAAGCAAGTCCAACTCTTGCACCTTCTAAGTAAAGTACTGGCATTCCCTTCCTTCTCCCACCTAGAAGCCCAAATCCCACACTAAGCCATCAGATTCCTAATAAAGTCCTTCCCCCAAACTTCCCTTGTTCCACTTTGATTTACTTCACAGTTCCCTTTGTCAGTGAGACTTTTTAGAAAGAGTTTGCCACCACAGAAGATCCCTAACTCCTAATCTGATGGATGTCTTCTGGGGAGGTTGTGAGCAGACTACTCCGCTCCCAAGACAGTGTAGAGAGGAACTGGGAGCACAATACACTGACCACACTAGCAAAAGAAAGTGTACCCAAGGCTTTGTCATATGTTGGTCAGCTAGTAACTAGACAGTGGCTGTACATAGGATTTTTAGCTCTAAAACTTTTTGCAAGCAGGAGTGTAGTGTTTTTACGTAGAAACTATTTGAACTCTGTCTTCAAGTAGTATGTACGACTGCAGGAGAGCTGAGGAAATAGAATATACATATATTTAAAAGGAGATGGTTGTGATTTTTAGCTTGTCAACTTCAACAGTGTCTCTTCAGACTTCAAGTAGCAAAGAGATTTAGCAACAAGAAAATGAATATTTCATAAGATAGTTGATGTCACCTGAAGGAGTTGGTTCTATTAGGGTGTTCTTTACTTCACTTACATTTACTGTTATTGTGGGCAAGCTACAGTGTAAGAATAAGTTACCGTATCCTAGGCAAAATTCCAGGTTGTGTAGTTGGTGCCACAAATAAGTTATTAGCTCAAAACAAAACTCTTGCCAAAATGATTACTGTTTAACTGTGTAGCTGCAAACAAAGTTAATCAACATTTTGCTCAACAGTGGAGATTTGGGGAGCAGCTTAAAAAATATCCTGCTCCTTCACTTGTGCCCCTCAAAGCATTACACTTCTGAAGCACACTTTGAATGAGATAAAGGTAGTTAGCATTGCAGCATCGTGGGAGTCAGTAATATAAACCTTGTTTATATGTCCTACCCTGCCACTGACTGGCTTTGTAACCCCAGGGAAGTTCCTTAACTTGTGTTCCAGTTTCTCAACCTTTACAATTAGGATAATCTTACCTAGTTCTACAAAAGCTGTGCCCACCCACCGGTTACCCACTCAGAAAGATTTCCCTAGCTGAGAGATGCTGGCCTTTAGTTCTGACTCACTTGCAATAGTGGTAGGTTGTCCCATTGTACGCTAGTTTGGATGGATGGTGCTATGCTGTAGTTTGGTACAACTATGCTGCTCTCCATTTGGCTTGTCCTACGCTGGGACATACCAGTGCCGTTCCCTTCTGTTCAGGATTGCTGCAGCCCAATTCTGCTGTGTCACTGCCACATGTGGGGTAAAGGGTCTGTTATAGTGGGAATGCAAGAGATGGTTCCATGGCCACGTCACTAGACGGTGTATGGGCAGCTGCAAGTCTAGTGGAAGTGAGCCCACACTGAGATTTGAAGCTGTGCCGTAGGTCCTTCCCCTTTAGGGGAGGGGCACACAAGGCAACAGTAGCCTGAGTCAAGCTCTGGCTGGAAGCCCAAGGTGTAGCTTGTTGTGCAGTTCCTATGGAGATGGGGAGTACTGACCCTCATCCAACGCAGCAGTAATTCCAGCTTCCACGACAGCTCTCCGGCGGCTTGCTCAGAAGGAAAAGCAAGACGTATCCTCTCCTAGAGGTAAAGCATTCAATAGACTATGAACTCCCTGTTCTATGGGAAAAGTGGGTTGCTTTGTATTTTAGTTTTACTGTATTAACGTTAATAGAAAGGGTAGGGAGTAATGTCCTGCAGGCCTGATCATATAGGCTGCAGAGCAACAGCTGTAAAGATTTCAAAACTAAACCAAAAATGAACATTCTAGGTTTTTCATAATTGCCAGGTACTTTGTGCATGATTGATTTGTAGCAGAGGGTAGAGATCAGAACTTTAAGAGGGCAAGAAGGTTACATTCCTCTGCCAGAGAAATTGTGAGGTATTTTTTAAAAATGAAAACTGGTGCAGAGATGAAAATGCAAATGTAATTTGCAGGCAAGCAGTGTGGGGAGACGAGATTTCAGCATACCTTTTATAGCACAATTTAAAATAGGGACAAAGTGCTATCTCATCAGTGGCTATTCAGTAAAGACCAGACCTGGATTCCATAAAGGGAGAGGGGAAGGGGAATTTAAACAGACCTAGCATTAGATACAGCAGTACTAGGTCCATAAACCAGAGGAAATCTGCTATCCTCACCATAATAGGTCCCCTTGTTATCAGAGAGGGACCAAGCACTGAATGGGTATGGGGAATAAACTACTCACGCACAGAAATGGCAGCTTTCTAGCATATGGTTGAGATACAGTGGTGGACAGATGTGGGGGAAGTATGCACCACCACAACCCACCTGTACCTAGTAAATACTAGGTAAATATTTATTTTGAAAATAGAATTCATTGGTCTCCAGGATTACAGTTCTTGCAGTTTTCATGAGTCCAACATTAATTTTAAAGGTATTAAAAGGGAATGGTGACAAGAGAATTGTACATACGTAGACTAATTACTCAATTTATAATTTGGCAAGAACAATAGGGAAGTTACCCTTCTCTATACAAAAAAAAAAAAAAACCCAGGGAATTTGTAATGACTAGAAGAAGGCATCCACACAAGAATATTGGTTCATATGACAGAGGACAGATTGCCACCTATTGAGGCAACAGAACTTCCTTCGGTAGCTTGGGTTTCTTGGGAAGTCTCCCATCTAGGTTCTTACTGACCAGTCCCAATCTCAGTTATGTTATCTGATGAAATCACAGCTCAAGCATTGGCCTGCTTATGTACACACTGATGCCCTTTACCCAGCTGCCTCATCTAAACATAGGTAAGATTGCAAGATATAAGATTGACAGCAAAGTATTTTTAAGACACAAACAATATATAAAATGGGCCTGGATTCAGGCTTCTGGATCTAACTGCCCCACTGAGCATAGTGGGAGTTGGGAGTGGGCTTCAGATCTGAATCCAAGTTTGAATTCTACAGTTTGCACCCATCTCTACTAAGAATTAATTAGATCACTTCACATATCTCTTTAATTCACTGAATTTCTAGGTGGCTCTAACAAAGCTGGTGTAACCAAGTATTACTGATGCAATGATGACCACAGCTTACGTAACACCAAGTCCCCACACTGTTAAACAACGGCAACTAGAGTGTTTAGGACTCCTTGCAGAAAACACAGTGAAGTCCATCAGAGTGTCTTCCAGTAAAATCCAGACTACTGGGAGCTTGAACACAAGGTTCAGCACTTGGACACCTATCGCAAACAAATCATTCAATAAGCAGGTAAGTTACAGTCTGGTAGAAGTCATTTTCATAGGCTCAACTATCATGAAATGCATTGGTGTACATTGCCACATATCTTGAAACACCGCAACCCCCACTTGCACATGCAATGACAAGGAAACATCGTACAATATAAATTGCTGTAGTCCATGAAAGCTTATGCTCTAATAAATCTGTTAGTCTCTAAGGTGCCACAAGTACTCCTGTTCTTCTTTTTGTGGATACAGACTAACACGGCTGCTACTCTGAAAATCGTACAATATATGCACTGATGCATGCTCATGTAAATTAGATCAGAAACCAACCTCACATTTTAAAAACATTACATCAACTTCTCCTCGTCTTTTAACTGCCGCACCTTTATTTTCTTTGGTTATTTAACAGAAATGGGGCAGGGGCTGTCTGTTATATCCCTGTACTGTTACTGGCACAGTAGGGCCATGGCTTCTAGGAGCTACTACAATACTAAAAACAATAAACTGCTTCCTCAAGGCAAAGTATTTACTGCCATGATGTCTGACAGCAATTACGCCTGTGAGGATCAAGGACTATTCATAGCAATAAGAACTATGGCCATTAGCAAGCACATGATTGGCTCTATAACTGTAGTCAGATATAATGGCATTACAGGTCTTAATTTTTTTTTTAAATGACAGATTTATATATTGGTTCAATGTTTTATAAACAAAGTTTCTTTTTCCTTTAATCAAATCAGATACTGCTCTTAACTAAATGGGACTACATTCCCAAAAGCCTCATCCCACATCAATTGCTGTGGCCTGGCACTAGGTCTATATACTCAGAAATTGCTCATTTTACCTGCAGAGGAAAGTGTAAAAGAATAAAAGACCTTTGCTGAGCAGCAATTGGAGTAGAGAGAGTGAGAGGAAGTGGACTCTATCCTCAGAGAACAACTAAGTTTGATGTCCTTCTTGTACAGGGGTTTTGAACTAAGGGAGAGTGTCATTCCCATAGAACCCAGGGCCAAGGAGAACAAAAATGGGGATGTCTGCCCTCTGTCAAAATATCACTTTCAAGGACCGTTAGAGAAATACACCAGTCCTTGGCATTGCAGTGATTGCTGTTCTAAAAATGCAGTAACTCCTTGCTTAACGTTGTAGTTATGTTCCTGAAAAATGCTACTTTAAGCGAAACGATGTTAAGTGAATCCAATTTCCCCATAAGAAATAATGTAAATAAGGGGGGTTAGGTTCCAGGGAATTTTTTTTTGCCAGACAAAAGACGTTACATACATATACAGTATAAGTTTTAAATATTTTTAAACAATGTAATACTGCACTCACCCATGATGATTGTGAAGCTTGGTTGAGGCAGGGGCGTAGTGGGGTCGGGGCACAGGAGCTTGCCTCACTCCGCCCACCTGGCACTCCTGCCAGAGAGTGGGATTGGGACGTGGGGGCTTGCCCCGTTTCACCCACCCGGCGCTCCTGCCGGGGAGAGGGGTCAGGTCGGAGCGGAGCGAGCCAAACAACCTTAAAAAGGAACATTGCGCAACTTTAAACACGTATGTTCTCTAATAGATCAGCAACCTAATAACAAAACAATGTTAACTGGGACGACTTTAAGTGAGGAGTTACTGTACCTAAAATAGGTAGACAGTTTAACCATACATCACGGGGATAAGAACAATGAGTAAGCTTCTCCGTAATGATCTGTCCCTTTGGACTGCTCATTTTTGTATTACAGTAGCTAGTTCCCAGAGGCTCCAACTGAGATCTGGTCTCCACTGGGCTAGGCACAGTTCAGACACTAAGTAAGAGACAGTCTCTTCCTTGAAGAGCTTAAACAAAGGATAGGAAGTGAAACAGGCACAGGGATGAAGTGACTTGCCCAGGGTCACAAAGCTCGTCAGTGGCTGAAGAAGAGGTAGGAATACAAGAATATAGGTCTCCTGAGTCCCAGGGCTTGTCTACATGGCAAGTTACTGCACGAAAAGCCAGGGTGTGAATCTA
This sequence comes from Malaclemys terrapin pileata, assembly GCF_027887155.1. Classification (NCBI taxonomy): domain Eukaryota; kingdom Metazoa; phylum Chordata; order Testudines; family Emydidae; genus Malaclemys; species Malaclemys terrapin. The sequence continues at coordinate 104,507,104 of NC_071507.1, read as the reverse complement.
CAGTTTACCAGGCAGTAATGGCCCATGTGGTCACTGCTGCAGCACAATGCAAGTCCTAGAGAGTGTGGCTAGGCGTACTATTACTTGAAAACATAGTAAAGCTGTACTCCAGGACTTCCACTGCACTGTAGCAGTGTTGTTACCCTAAATTTTAGATGCCAATTAAATTAGCCTACAATAGCGTTTTTAATTTAATACAAGGGTAAAAAGGTTGTGGCCTGCCTGAAAAGAATTGCCAGTGTGTTATCAGGAGGCTTGTCTCTGACCTGCAGAGGACTCCCTAGAGCAAGCTAATCTTACTAACTCCTGAAAGCACACAGGTACAGCCTTCCGCTCAAGGACCGACACACACAAGCAGAAATGCTTTTAAAAATAAATAATTCTTAGGTTTTAAAAAATAAGTAATTACAGTATTTTTAATAGAAGCAAGAAAGAATATATAAAACATATTAAAACACAGTAGAATTATATCTAGGAATGAAGCGGCACAGCAAAATAAAAGACACGGACTACACAGGATATGTAGATCATATAACAGTTACAATGTAATAGATTATCTATCTATACACACACACAGACGAGGCCCTATATACATCAAGGCTCTAGCCTAAATGCTGCAATTCAGTAACATACTTAATACAACATAATATACATTATCTCTATAAATCATTACAATATTCTAGTTTTAGAGAGAATTATTTACTTAATATTAACATTTAATAGTTAACATTTAATACCTTAATATTTAACATCTAACATTTAAGCTTTTAACATCCTGTGAGCTCTGGACAAGCGGTCACCTGATGGGTAGGGGAGATTTCACTCAGAACACAGGCATCCAGCTTTATTTACAGACAGACCCATGCACTCCTTAACAATACATGGAAAAATCAGACTTGCACTCGTACCCAAGTTCCCTCTGGTTCGTCTTAATGGTTCTTCTAATCCGTCTGTAATGATGTTAAGGATGGTGATTGTCAAGGCCACAATTTTCCTAACTGCTGCTGCTGCTTCAGGCTGCGAGCGTAGCAGCAGTTGCTGCTGGCTTTTGCTGCTGGCAGAGACTGCTGATTGTGTTGCTATGACAGCCGTTGCTGTGGTGACCTTTAGAGTTGCTGCTGCTGCTGCTTTCCCAGGTGGCTACTTTTTGGAATTTTCTGTTCTTCTCAGGTAGCTTCTATTCTTCTATAAAGCCTCAAACCCACTACACTCAGCCAGCTAGCTGTGGGCCTTATATGCTGGTTGCTCTGTCTCAAGGTCTGCTCATTAACTTAATTAGCCCATCTCAATCAGCTTCCAGATATTAGCATAATTGCTTTTTTTTGTCTAATTCCTCCCCATTATGTAATACTTATTTTAAGATAGCTAAGCTCCTCTCTCTGACACCATCTTGGGTAGAGCTCCTCCCCTTGAGGTCTTGGGAGAAATGCTGAGTCATTCCCTATTAGTTGCTGGAACTTTCCATACCCTAACCCTGTTTTTCATAGAGGATTATTGCATCCGCTATTTTGGATTTCTAACTTTAAACTATCACTATTTACAGTAGTAATAGTAATCTATTTATCTAAAGCCTTAATCTTAAAACTAACTGCTTTTTTATGCAAGTCAAAGTGTCCTGATACTATCACCACCTTAATTATATCAATGGGGAAGACGTGAAATTTTACAATATTTAAACCCCTTTTTCTGGTCTCTATCAAAGTGCTGCAAGGTTTTTCAAAACAGCTAAAAGCAAAATCTCTTGTTACAGTATCTGTGCAGGACATGACTGTGGTGCAAGCTGTAGATTCACACTGTGGCATGCCTTGCAGTGACTTGTCATATAGACAAGCCTCCAATTCATAGATGCTTGAACTACGGGTTCGGGGGCAGGATGCTGCAACACCTGCTGGCTTGAAGGGTTTTCCATCATATACAGGGTTTACAGTTTGGTTCAATGGCTGTCAGCACCCCTACTATAAAAATTATTCCAGCGCCCCTGCCAAGTTTAATTTTTATCTACTAGGGTCACAGCGCCTCCCTAAGCATCATTCTATGTGCATCAGACTTGTACAGGTCTGCATATCATACTGAACTAGATATGGAAATACTCTGTTTCCTTTCAGCTCTTTGAGGAAAGAGTTAGTCTCATAAGCCATTGGTTTGATCTGTGGACAGACAAGCAGCGCAAACAATTCCTCCACAGAATGTTGATGAGATGCAGTAAATCACAACTGAAGTAAGTTTATTACAAGGACTAGCTTAGTGTCGTCTTTCCAAACAAGCAGATATGTATGAATATGGATGTCACATAAGACACACAGCAAACCAATTCTGTAATGAGATTTGCCCAGGGGATCCCTATACCTTTGCGGAATCCCAGTGAAGTCCTTGAGGGTTTAACACTAGTGCAGGTGTCTGCCCAGATGGATCTGATTGGGACCTGAAATTGTATCTTTCTTTTGTAAGAGGGTCCCCTCAGTTTGGTTTAATAAGGACACTGTCAGATTCATAAGACCTAAATATTAAGATTGTAGCAAAATTGTGTGAGAGAGTGTATAGATGTGTGTCTAGTGCAGGCTTGAGGCTCCAGCTTCTTCATCTTTTCCCCTTTTCATTGCATCAGTAGGGAAATAAGAAAAAAACAACCTCTATAGCTTTTCCATCTAGTCTTATATATTATTGGGTGAGCACTGTCCGTGTGGTCAGTACTGTGCAGAACATGGAGCAAACAAGGTTCCTTGCCCAAAGACCTCACAATCTAGGACCTGGATGTTGCAGTTTATAAGGTGGGTGGGCAGATTGCTTTGCTTGTGCAGAGACTCACTGGAATCAGTGTGGCTCCATGTGGGCACAACAGCCTGCTCCACGTTATATATTGCAGAATCAGGTCCCAAAGAGTCAACTTTGCAAGGTACTGAACACAAAAAGTTCCCAGTAGCTCCTAATGGGAGCAGAGGAAGCTCTGTATCTCACAGGACAAGACCAGGTATTAGTCAGCTCTTATAAAATAAGGGCCTAATCATGACATCCCTTATACACTGACTTCTATTGGTCTGTGTGTGAGTAAGGGTTTGCAGAGTTGTTTCCTGGCCACTTGTGATTATTAAAAACAAGAGAGATCTTTAACTCTTTCCTTGGATCCTTTCCCATCCAAACATCTGGATTGATTTATAGGTTTTTCACACAGGCCCAGGATAATAGGCATATTATCTAATAGTTTCTTTCCTGAGTCATCTCAAACTCAGGACCTACTGGATTACTAATAATAGAAAATGGTTACTACAAATACAAAGGTTCAACTCTTTCCAGTCTTCTGCAGAGCAATAAAACCAACCTCAGTGATATAAGGGCCTGGAATAAACATAATTGGTTCTGTTGAAATGACCACACTCTTGGCATAGTTTTGTTTTGCAAGACATACAGTTCACTAGTTGCAATAATGCAATGCTCCTCTTTACATAAAAGTCTAGATTTGCTCTCAAAACGTTGCATTATGTCACTGAGATGCGACGCTATCAATAGAGAAATGACCAACTAATTAGACTTAAATGCATCTTTAATCCCTTCCCAATGGGTTCCAAAGCACTTTGCAAATGATGCCCTCATAGGCATCACTTCACTCCTGACAATATTCTTCAAAGAGATCTCAGGTTTTCTGAAAGGGAAGACCAATAGAGTGACAGAATAGAATCTCAACAGGATTTTAACTACGGTGAATATCTGTCTCTTTACAGGTTTACCCAAAACTGGCTTGCAGAGAGGATTCCAGTGACCAAAGTGGATTTCACCAGAGTGCTGCCACGTTTCATATCTCTGTACATCTTCTCCTTTCTCAGCCCCAGGGAGCTGTGTGCAGCTGCCCAAGTCAACTGGCACTGGAAGTTTATAACTGAACAGGTCTGTTAATTGTAGGCCTGGTCCCACTCCCATGGCAATCAAGAAGAATTTTCTTATTGATGTTGATAGGAATAGGACCTATAACTGGACATTTGCAGCGCTTGTAAGGGGCACTGCATATATGAAATGGGAAATCTGGAACAGCATGTGGTAAATAGCATAAATTTGCCAAAGCAATTTTGTATCTTGTACAGCACTCAGATAAATGCTCAACCTTCTAAAGCATTTCATGTATCTGTCTAGCATACTTAAGAATAATTAGAAAGATCTTCTGTACCAGAATTTTCAACTCTTTCACGCACTTGACAAAATAACCTTTTAAACTCTGCTCTATTTAATTCACTATAACAGATAAATTGTTGGAACCAGCTTCATCCAACCCTAGCAAGAACATCTCAATCACTGAGAGTATATTACACATAAAGACATTTATATTTTCTCTTGTCAGAAACTAATTCTCATTCTACATTTCATTCTGTTGTTTTGCTTCTATACTTAACCCTGCTTTGGCCTTTAAATGCACACATCAAGCAACAGAACACAATATGTAATTTAGAGCTATGTAGTTAGCTGGATGTCCTAAACTCTGTAATTTATAGAGATTGCTGTGGCCTTATGGATACTGATAATGCCGGGGCTTAGCATTGTGGATATTCCAAAATGCTATTACTTATTATGATCTGTCTAAATAGATAGTGTATAGCATAGGCTCAATACTATTTATAGAAATTAAAATAAAATAAATATTGATCTTCAGAAGCTGCTCAAAGTGGTACAACAATTAGCCTACTCTTTCTGTTCCCCAGTGCCAAATATGACAATCAAGGGGAAAAGACAATGCCTTTATTTGCAGATTTCCAGATAATGAAGAATTTTAAAATAAAACATCCCTCTGCCCCTTTAAAAAAAAAAAAAACAGAACAAAAACAAATGCACCTCTCTCAATTGAATTCATTGACATTATCTGATTATTCATCCTCAGGAACACTGCCGGCCTCTGCTTATAAGAAAATGTTGCAGCAAGCTTTTTGAGACAGAGGGATCATGTATTTTTATTTGTTCTGTAAAAGTACTAGGCACTTCATAAAAAAGGATATCTCACTGTAACATATTTATGGAGGTCCCATGTTTGATTTATACTGTGATCAGTGGCAGTATGAAACCCCAAGATTAAATAGAAAGCTTTTTGTCCTCAATCACAGTTTATTGTCTCTCTTTTACCTCTTTCTTGTCTTAAGGACTGTTTGTGGGTGCCAAAATGTGTTAAGTTTGGATGGTTCCTGCCCTACACTCCAGCAGACAACGAATACAGTGCTTGGAAACGACATTATATTGCCTGTGCCTCCAGCTTAGATTACTTCACCCCAAGAGAAGCCACTGAAATCTATGGGACCCTCAATGAACCAAAAGCTGAAAATGAGGAGCAGGAAGAAAGGCTAAGAGAAAAATGGCTACGAAAAATTATTCGGGAGAGATTAGCATTACACAAGAGTCAGTAGAATTAAAATAATGATCTCTTTCTTCTGAGATTAATGTTAAATTAACATACACTGTCTTCTGAAAGTGATAAAGCAGCCTAAAGTATTCAAGTAGTCAAAGACCTTTTCTTTAGGAAAACTTATCTTTGCAGATTTTTTTTAAATTAATTTTTAATATCAAAAGGGTAAGAGCTGAAAATGGTAACTATAACGATAGATTTTGTTTCTTCTATATGATTGTTTAGTCATATTTGATATGCCTGTAGGAAAGGGATAAAAATGTTCAGGCTTAATAGTGTCCAGTGGGGTTTCTAATACATCTCAACTGTGGAAATAATAGAAACCTCAAACTGTCAGTGTGTGGTTGCGGACTTAATTTCTTTCCAGTCTGGCACATATTGCTTTCCAATTTGGGAAAATGAAGGTTTGAAAGGAAAAGACCCAGTACCAGGATGTCCTGTAGAAATTTTAATTATAGCTACAAATACAGGCAATGCATTAAAGGAATCTTTAGTCAAGTTTAGATCAAAATGTAGGTTTTGTATAAAATTATTTAAACAAAACCTAAGACTAACAAATATTTCCATAGAATTTTATGATATATCAGACTTTTATTAAACAGTGCTCAGCATATTGAGATTTTTGTCTACAAGTATAATAATCAGTGTATTTTATATTAATCATAGAATCATAGAATATTAGGGTTGGAAGGGACCTCAGGAGGTCATCTAGTCCAACCCCCTGCTCAGAGCAGGACCAACACCAACTAAATCATCCCAGCCAGGGTTTTGTCAAGCCGGGCCTTAAAAACCTCTAATGATGGAGATTCTACCACCTCCCTACATAACTCATTCCAGTGCTTCACCACCCTCCTAGTAGTGTTTCCTAATATCCAACCTAGACCTCCCCCACTGCAATTTGAGACCATTGTTCCTTGTTCTGTCATCTGCCAGCACTGAGAACATCCTAACTCCATCCTCTTTGGAACCCCCCTTCAGGTAGTTGAAGGCTGCTATCAAATCCCCTCTCACTCTTCTCTTCTGCAGACTAAATAACCCCAGTTCCCTCAGCCTCTCCTCGTAAGTCATGTGCCTCACCCCCCTAATCATTTTCATTGCCCTCCACTGGACTCTCTCCAATTAGTCCACATCTCTTCTGGGGGGGGGGGGGGGCAAAACTGGAGTCAATACTCCAGTTGTGGCCTCACCAGTGGCGAATAGAGGGGAATAATCACTTCCCTTGATCTGCTGGCAATGCTCCTACTAATACAGCCCAATATGCCGTTGGCCTTCTGGGCTAACAAGAGCACATTGCTGACTCATATCCAGCTTCTCATCCACTGTAATCCCCAGGTCCTTTTCTGCAGAACTGCTGCTTAACCAGTCGGTCCCCAGCCTGTAGCGGTGCATGGGATTCTTCCATCCTAAGTGCAGGACTCTGCACTTGTCCTTGTTGAACCTCATCAGATTTCTTTTGGCCCAATCCTCCAATTTGTCTAGGTCACTCTGGAACCTATCCCTATCCTCCAGCGTATCTACCTTTCCCCCCAGCTTAGTGTCATCCACGAACTTGCTGAGGGTGCAATCCATCTCATCATCCAGATCATTAATGAAGATGTTGAAGAAAACTGGCCCCAGGACTGACCCCTGGGGCACTCCGCTTGATACTGGCTGCCAACTAGATATCAAGCAGTTGATCACTACCTGTTGAGCTGAGAATATAGCCAGCTTTCTATGCACCTTATAGTCCATTCATCCAATCCATACTACTTTAACTTGCTGTCAAGAATACTGTGGGAGACCGTATCAAAAGCTTTGCTAAAGTTAAGATATATCACATCACCACTTTCCCTATATCCACAGAGCCAGTCATCTCATCATAGAAGGCAATCAGGTTGGTCAGGCATGAGTTGACTGTTCGGGATCATCTTCCTCTCCTCTCAGTGCTTCAAAATGGATATTAGATATAGATTGTGAATTTTTATTCAGCCAATATGGATTCCCCTCTTCATGAATATTCGTTTGAAAGGATGTCACTTTTCATATAGTTTTCATGGAGACCACACCTTCAGTGCTGTCAAGTCCCCAAGTTTTCTTTCAAGTCTCATATTTGAAATTTTTCCTAAACCGCAGCACCTGGAGTCATGTGATTATGTGAGAATATCAGTTTTCCTTTTTTAAATAGCAGGCTTCTAGTCTTTCTGATTAGAGAGAAAAAACTTGAAAATATGAATCCCAAGTCCTCAAAAATCAAAAGACAAATGATAATAGTCCCCCTTTTTTAATCTCATGACTGTTAAAACATTCGTATGATTTTTTTAAACTGAACTCATTTTTTTAACTATTCAGGTTGTCAACACTACTTTCATTTCAGGTATTAATATAAGACAACTTCATTTTAGTAGAATGACCAATTCCTCGCCAAAAATGAGGAGGACTTTTCAGGCAGGATGCTCAGTTTAGATAAAATCTAAAGACTGCCATGTAAAACTAACATGCTAATTTTCATATGGATTATTTCCCTAGTTACAATATTGTTACTCCGTTAGTGTGTACTTACCTATCAGTGGAAACACATGGGATTAAACAGTAGGGTCTGGTGATACTTGTTTTTCAGAGGAGTTATTCAAAGCTCGACTGCCTTGGATGAGTGGGACTTGGAGCTCGAGATTCTTAAAATCACGATTACAGCCAAGTCAGGCCCAGACGATCCAGGACCGGGCTAGACTACAGGCAGCTTTGCAACTAATTAGGGTAATTTCCCCCCAAATCTACTTGTATTTTATCCTTTGCAAATTGCTCTTTTTTTATGCAAGCATTAAGTGCTGAATCCTGAGATAGGTTGGCGGTGCTAACACATAGATCCTGTTTAAATCAGAACTACTTGAAATACATTCCACTTAATTAAAAGCAATTAAAACTCTTAATTGATTTATGCTTCATGTAATCCCACTGAAGTCAGCACAGAATATGGTTCATGATTTATTGTGGACCTGATTTTGCCACCCTTAGTCATGCTGAGAAGTGCCCTACTTCAGGGCTGTCCAGGGGGGGGGGTCAAGTGGGGCAATTTGCCCCAGGCCCCGGGCCCCGCAGGGGCCCCCACAAGAGTTTTTCGGGGTCCCTGGAGCGGGGTCCTTCACTCGCTCTGGGGGCCCCGGAAAACTCTCGTGGAGCCCGGGCCCCCAGAGCTTCTTCCGCTCCGGGTCTTCGGCGGCAATTCTACGGCGGGGGGGTCCTTCCGTCCCGGGACCCGCTGCCGAAGTGCCGGGTCTTCGGCGGCAATTTGGCGGCGGAGGCCTCCCGCCGCCAAAGACCCCAGGCCCCCTGAATCCTCTGGGCGGCCCTGCCCTACTCATTGCGTACTCCCTTTTGACCTCCAACGAGAACTTTGTGGCGTAAAATACTATGTAACATGAGTAAGGCTGGGACACCAAGACCCTAAGTAATATGTGGACAATGTTTTGTGTGAAATATATATGATAAAGCATAGAGATCCTGTTATACTTGTATAATTATTAGTTCAGAATGGTGCACAGTTCCACTACGTGGCAGGCTTTGTTATAGTAAATACTGGCAAGTGTAAGCGGCTGATCAACTAGAAGGCTGATGTGAGGGAGCCACTCCTGCAAAGACTTGTACCCTCAGTTGCTCATGAGCCTACGTCTACACTACAAAAAAACCCCAAACCCATGGTACAAGTCTTAGAGTGTGAGTCACCTGATTCAGGCTCACAGGACTCATTCTGCGAGGCTAAAAATAGCAGTGCAGAAGTTCCTGCTAAGGAGACCCTCCCCCTCCCTGAGACTCACAGCCTAGGCTCCAGCCTTAGCAGGAACTTCTACATTGCTATTTTCAGTCCTGTAGTGCAAGCCCTGTGAGCTCAAGTCAGTTGACCCAGGCTCCAAGACTTGCTACAGTGGGATTTTTTTTTTTTTTTGCAGTGTAGAGGTGTGAAATTGCTAAGAGCTGAAATCACATTAGAAGTCTAGTTACAGACTGCTGAGCTGAATTCACTTTGGGCCAATGGTGCACTAGCACTGGGGCTCCCCTACTATACTCTGATAGGTAGTTACTCATATCTTTATGTCTTTGCAAGACTGGACTTTGTGTCTACTGTGTGTCTCTTATCTCATAAATAAGACTGATTGGGTGTTAATAAAAAATCTGAAAAGTCATGGCACAGAATATTTTGCTTCCTCGTAAACTTATTTTCTACTGGAAAAAGCATTTATAGCCATCACTTATCATTTAAAAATACATTAAGACTTCAAAAACACACACAAAATACACATCAAAAAGAGCTGTTAAACTTGAAAGAAGAGACTTGTAAAACAACTATTTAAAAAAAATTAGAATCCCCTAAAGGTCATGATCTTTGCCATGGAAAACAGAAGTGACAAACATACAGACTTATTCTTAATACAGTTAATTTCATGCTTGACTAAACTGTACTCTGATTACAGCTAGATTCCGTCTGTAACCCAACTTGTAAAGCAGTTGAGTACAATTAACATTTCTTTGTGCCTTGAAATATACATGCTGAGGTTCAAAGCGAGGCATTGGCAGCACAGAAAGTAAAAGTGTTTAGATGAAGCCGGTAGGAGCCCAAGAAATATGCTACTGGACAGTCTTCTTTCACCCTCCACTATAAATACTGATGAACCCCCGCATCCTTGTGAAGCTTTGTATAGGATCACTGTCTTAGTTTGCATCCATATTACACAATTTACAAGATTGTGTCTGAGCCACTGTTAGAGTTGTATTCTCAAGTATTGTTCTTCTGAGAAACTCATCTTACTTTATGTCTGTCATTGGTAAAATAAGTTTAAGTTTTTTTACTGGTAGACGCAAGACAGCATTTCTTAACTGCTGCATTATGTAATTACTGAACCATATGTTATTACACTGCATCAGACATATTTCTCTCAGCATTTTTGTTTAACTGCTTTCAGGAAAAGAGTGCTCTTTCGAATCATACTCTTTCAATGCTGCTTTCTGAAGAAATGAAACTAGCAGCAGAAAAACAGCTTGTTTTGGCCTCCTTAAAAACTTTGCCCAAAAGGTAAGCAGGACTCAAGATTTTCAAAATGCTGGTGATAATTCCAAAACCACATAGAAAATAGTACCCAAAACGCAATGATTAATAACAGTGACAGAATACATTGTAGGAAACAGCACACAAAACTGCAGATCTTTGTGGTCACGTCAGGTGGCTTTTAGCACACTAACACCTTGATGGAGCTCAACTTTGTCCATTAGTTCTAAATAATTACCTCATAGGTTCCCTCTCAAAGCTGTGCTGCTCGTCCTCCCATGTTGGAAGGAGCAAGTCCACGAACTGGCAGGCAGAAGATATGTCTGGCCCATGCAAAGTCCTCCATTTAACTGACACCACTTGGGCGTAATCTTGGGGAGGGAACTGAAATTTGAGGTTGGGTAGAAATGTGGTGTTCTGCATGAGGGTGTGACCAGAAATACTAGTTTCCCACTCTAGATTCTTGGGCCCAGATTGGCCTGAAGAGATTTTAGAGATTCTTAGAGATTTGGGGGCCCAGATCAGCTGATCTGGTCTTAAGCCACCACCCTGAAGTTCAAAGATACGGAGAACAAGACACTAGAGAGGCTCTCCCATAATGCAGCATAACACCCTCAACATGTTGCTGGTCCAGCCATAAAATGGGAACCTTGTAGAGCCATTTCATGCTAAGCCTGGATAGGGGGCTAATGACAAAACTTTGAAGTCTAGAGTTGTACTTTTCATTGGCTAAACCTACTTAGGGAGAAGATCCTGAAAATTCATTTTCTTTTGTGGACTTACAAAGAAGAAATTAATTTGTTCTTTACATGTATTGAGATTGTAAATTTAAAATCTTTTCACCACAGAGCAAACGAGGGCACTGAGGAATATTTTTCCTATCACCAGTGCTGCTAAGACATAGCGTAAAAATAAACACAAAAAAAGAGTGCAAATGGCTGACCTGTAGGTGTTTGGAACTCAGTGATCTCAATAGGCAGTAGGCGATTAAGGTTCATTTTCTCACAGAAGTGGTGGCCTTCAGGAGGCACGGAATAGAATAGAATAGAATAAGTTGCTGTAAATGTATTTACAAAACACAGCACTGCATGTCTATTCAGTGTAACTGAGGATTAGACAGGTATTTTCATACCCTAATGTTTTATTTCTGCATTAAAGTAAAAAAGAAAGATAATCTTTAAAGGATATACTGCCTGAGTTTTTGCTTTTCCTTCTGTAGAAAGAATGTGACTGGAAGCAGATCCGACCCTGTGTTACCTTACAAACACTGTCAGCGTGTCTACCAAAAACACAGCAGTTTTGCATATCCACTTGAGCCATACCTGGTTTTGATATCATCCAGGATTCCTGCATATGAGGTATGAATTTCTTCTAAGTTCTCTCTTTTTTGAATAGTTTGGGTTCTGTGTACCCAAACTACATCCGGGGGATGTTCCTGAGACAGCAATCTGTTCATCCTTCCCTGCAAAAAAAGCATCCTTCCTGGATCTACTATAGCCTCAATCCTGCAAATACTTATACATGTGCTTAATTTTGCTCATGAGTAGTCGCATTAAGTGTTTACAGGATTAGGGTCTCAGCGAAAGCGCACCGTAAAGTGAAGAAAAACAAAGGAAAGCATAAGATTAAAATGACAGTAAAGTAATATTATGGGCCTAAATCAGTGTTTCTCAATAGGGGGGCATGGAGGAATGTTCAGGGTGTGTGCAGCGGGGCCGGAGCTAGCCCCCACATGGGGTGGGGAGAGAGCATGACACTTCCAGCCCCACTCCACCCCCAGACCAGCTCCGCTTCCAACCCCATTCAGCCCCCAATCCTGCTCTGCCCTCACTCCCTCTCTGCCTGCAGACCAGCTCTGCCCCTAGCCCCAGCTCCTCATCTGTCCCCATTCTGCCACTAGCTCTGCCTTCAGCCCAAGCTCTGTGCGGAAGAAGCATTGACTGTCCAGTAATGGGGGAAGGGGCACGGACAGATTCCATTACTGGTAAGGGGCGGGGGGGGGGGGGGGGGTCCACTGGAAAAGTTTGAGCACCACAGGCCTAGATGAATCTCTAATGCAGAAGTTTAGAGTTTAATATGAAACTGTATAAAAAAAATGCTGTCTGTGCGCATGTTTGGGGAGCTGCACATTTTTAATACACTGGTCCTATGTCATTTGAAGTAAAAAAACCCAAATCATATGGTTTAAGTACTAATTTGTGTAAGACGTTCAGTGTTATAGTTAATCAAAGAAAAGTCCAGGATGTATACTTCAAAAACAGCCTATCCTGTATATTTATTTAAAAAGTTGAATACAATCTGAGTTTCAGTAAAGCATCAGTGGGAAATAAGTAGGAAGCTAAGCTGACCACCCAAGCAGTGTTTTGGTGTTTCATGGTAAAGGTTATGGCCCTGATCCTAAAAAAATCACTGTGTGTGGATGCACAGCTGCATCTGTATAAGACACAATTAACTTCATTGGGGGGTTCACGAGGAGTGCCAGGCTGCTCACGTACAACGAATTGCAGGGGTGGCCTAGCTGATAAAGGTTGTTAGAGAGATCACCTCATATCCATTGGCATTATGGGGCTATAGGACAAAGCTGAATAAAGAATTTCTAGGTGTAATTAATTACTGTGTAAAATAATAATATGATGTGATGCATTCTACAAATGAATATTGAATTAAGAATTATATTTTTTCTCATGGAATTACATTTTGAGAAAAGCAGGATTTATTTATTGAAGGTATGAACTGATTTATTTCTGTAGATGGTGCTGGACAGCATCAAACCTGGGGTGATTCCGGTGTTGTATGAACATTGCGGACTGACATTGGAAAGCCTCCTTTTTTACATAGAAAAGGCTCTGGATGGCCGAAAAGCAAAGAGTATAGGGATTTTTAGTGATGGAAACTCCAGAGAGATCAATTTACTTCAAGGTAGGGGCAGAGAAAAACAGAGAAACTAACTGGGAACATGTCAATGTCATATCATGTTTAGGTATTTCAAAAGGGGAAACAGCATGAAAATAAAAAGTTAATCAAGCTAGCAAATTGGTCACTGATCCAACTGTAATTTGTTTCTGGCAGGTAGACCTCTGTACCTTCCATTGTAATCAATAGGACTCACCACAGGAGCGGGGGCTGCCTGGATGTAAAAGCTTGTAGGATCAAGGGCTTGGTAATTAGTTAAAAGCCAGAGAAAATATGACAAAAAGAGATGATAGAGCCATCTCTGCTGTCATAAAAAAGGAGATTGGACACATGATGCTAGTCCAAAGTAGCTAAAGGTCTGACCATGAGGTTAAATAAGGGATAAAAGGAAGACGAGAAAGAGAGAAACAAGCCGACACAGAGGCGCAAAGAAAAAAGTAATAGCCAGAAGAGAGAGAATACATGGTACAGAGAAAATAAATTGAGAAGGGGGAACAGAGAGAGAGAGAGAAAAGTTACTAAAGAAATGGAGGACAAGAAATCGCTCAGTTTTGAAAGTTAGCACATTGCCCTTAAAAAAGAGATTTGAGGGAAGTCTGTGTTAAGTCCTGGGAAGGGAAGTAATGATATGAGTACAGGAGGGAAGAATTTTGAGCAGAATGAAAACCCTCATGGAAATTTTATTTCTTTCATTGACTTTTATTTAAATGTTTTTCAGGCTGCAGAATCAGTATTGAGAACATTCTGAGTCCTGAAGTGAGAGAATTTTGGGAGAAGCTAGGTTGTGTAATGTCTCCAGAGGAAGGTGGTTATGTGGACATCTTTGTTCCTCTGGCAGCATCAGGTCAGTTTTGTTTGGACTTCTGTCATAATGGAGAATCACCCACTCCATTGGATCCTGTCCCTGAGTAGGGCTTGTTGAAATTGAGGTTGGCAGAAAATTGGGTTCTTTCTGTGGAGAATTTTGACTTTTGTTGAAAAAAATCTGAACACCGGAATAATTTTGCGGGAGTTGTAGTTTGGGTGCCTCTTGTCCCCATTCTCCTCTGTGGGCCAAGCCTGAGCTAGACAACATCTCTCATGATCCACCACAGGTATGGGGCTTCTGTTATGCACGGAGGGATGACTGATGCATCATGGGACATATAGTCCAGCCAAAAAGCCTGGCACACAGAGGAGAAGGGGGACATAGGACATCCAAAGCTCGCATTAGACATAGTGGTGGCTGAGGAGGACACAATTTAACGTCAAACCAAGCTAAAACATTACTTTTCAAATTGGTTCCACAAATCACATTTTTCAGAATAGAAATTTTTGACTTTGAAAGTTTTTGCTCTTTGCAGAAAAGTCAAAATTTTCCCTGGGGGAGTGGAAGGGGAGGGGAGAAGAAACACTTTCAACCAGCTCTATTTGGGGCAAGGAGAGTCTTTTTGTTCTGTGTTTGTACAGTACCTAGCACAATGGGATCCTGCTCCATGACTAGAACTCATAGGTGCTATGATAATACAAATGATGAGTGTACAGAGTCCATTAGAAAGCAGAATAGTTTCACACAGCTGCTGAGCTTAGTAAAGAGGCAGATATATTCTATTCATCTCATTCTCTTCAATTACCTCAGTCTGTTTGGGAAATATTAAAGGTTGATCTTGCAAGGTGCTGAGCAAGTCCAAAGACTTCTGAGCACCCACATCTGCCATTTGTTCAGTCTTGCAGGGTCGTCCCGTTAGCTGGCATCAAGCAGGTCATCACAAGAACTAAAGAATAGTATCCACTCTTATTTTGTTATTTTTCTTGTCTTGGAAGGAATAAGATGCACCTCAAAACTGGTTCATCTTTAATTCATTCTATTCTTCTCAGGGACCGCACAAACTCACAATGTGTGTCTCTTCATTGACATTAGAATGAAACTGGAGTTATTTTTTTCATTAGGGATCTCACGCCAAAAACAACTTTTCTAGTTTTTTGTCCATGTTAGTGGATGTGATTGTTCCTGCACAGTGTCATTTTGTTAAGATACACAGGACATCTTTCATGCTGTTGGTAAATATAGCAGAGTTTTCAGAATAATATGATAAAAACCATAAAAAGTACTGTTGATTCACAAAGACACAACATTTTCATCTAGCCTTGAAAAAAAGTTTAGATTCCTTTTAGTTTCAGATGAATAATAGTAGTATGGAGAAAAAGAATTGGCTAGTGGCCTGTAGTGGCTGTGATATTTTAGTGATGTAAATAATACAGAATTTTATGAACTAGAAAAAATAATGCATCTTTTCAGAGGCAGGGATGGAAGTCCTTTCCCAGCTGACTCAGCTAACTGGTGTGCTCTTCAGAACCCCCACAGGAATTGCAACTGGATCTTATCAGCACAGTAAGTACAGAAAGTTATTACACACGTTTATAAAGGGAGATATGTGGCACAACTGAGTCAGCATTTCCCAAGAGAAAAATGGTTTGTTTACAACTTAAAAATATAGAGACTTATTTTGCCCATAAGCAATGTAAGAATTATTTGATAAAAGCAAGAGAAAATTATTCTAAACCTGCTTTTGGAAAATGAGGGGTAAAAGTAGGTGTATAGAGGAAGGATGTTGGTATATGACCAGTTTTAGATGGCTAGCATGGTTTACTAAAGACCCAGTGATATACTATAAAATCAGATCACAGATTTACATGATAGTGGTCTTCAAATACTTGAAAGGCTGCCATAAAAAGATGGAGAAAAGGTGTTTTCTCTTGCCACTGAGGTTCAAGATGCAATGGGTTCAAACTACAGAATAGCGATTTAGATTAAATCTCAGGAAAAACTTCCTAACTGTAAGACCAATAGGACAATGGAACAGACTGCCTAGAGAGGTTGTGGAACCTCCTTCAGCCTCCTTTTGAAAACCTCCAGTGGATAGAGCCATCTGTATTGGATGGTTTAGACGCAACAAATCCTGCATCTTGGCAGGGGGTTAGATGACCCTTATGTTACCTTCTAATCCCGTAATTCTATAGGTTTATAACTTTGGCTACATTATTCTGCCATATTTTAAAAATTCCATTCTAGGAACAGCTAAGTATTGTTTGATGTAATACTATTTGTCTAACTGTCAGGTTAGCACAATGAAGGCCAGAGGCGTCAAAGGGTAGGTGTCTCAAAGTATACATTGTGCAGAGAGAATGGATGGGAAGAGAGGATAGTTTGGTACAGCCACATCTATATTCAGATGCTTCAAGGTCCCTGTTTTGAGTGGACCATGTAATGTATGTAAAAGTGTAATTAGCAGAGGTTTCAGGTCCTGAATAAACCTGAATTTGCTAAATCCATTATGCTTTCAAAAGGGGATGTGTTTGACATTCTGTCACAGATCACTAAAAATCTGTATTTGGTGTGATCTTCTGATTCAGCATCAGAAACTCCACTACCAACATCTTGTAGTTGCGGAAAGCCCTAGGTGTAATCAGGATACCAGAAACTCAGTCAGTCTCCTGTTGAAAGGGGTCCTGTTGTGTCAATTACATTTTATTGCAATACTAATAAAAGTCAGAATTCTCCAGAACTATCAGAAATTTACAGCAGAGTAAACCAGGAAACAATTAATTTGTCATGATACTTGACCACTTTTGACCAGAGTGGACAGCCAACATTTGGGGACTTGCACATTGTTTCTGATAGGAAGAGACACTGACGATGGAGTCAGGTATTTCTTTGATCCAGGCCTGTTTGTTTACTAAGAATGTGCTAAGTCCTGTTTTCCTGAACATAGTAGGAATCAAACAGGAGAGAGTTTCTTTGGTCATGGTTCCAACTCTCTTTCAGGCAGTACTCTGCTCAAAAGCTCACACTTTCAGATATTTCTCTCAGTCTAATGCTATCCAGTCTTCTTAACTCCCTCTGTGTGTTTCTGCTGCAGACACACAGCTCTACCAAATCAATACCCAGCTCCTGCATTGCTATATCAGTCTCCAAGGACACACCTGAGGCTACATGGTTTAACTTCTACTCAAGCTTTGCTGGGTGCCTGCATTTTGGGTTGTGGGTTCTATTATTTCAGCTAAATGTTCCATAAAGGAGCTTGATTATTCTTACACTTATACTGAATGAAGGGCAATGGTTACATCTACCAGTTTCAGTGAGGTTTTGCTTAACACCCAGCATAAAAATATCAGTCCTTAGTGAATGGCTGGGAAAACAGAAGGATGGACCTCCCATCTCCACCTACTTCACTGAAGTAAAACTACAGACATGGCTCAGAATGACAGAGCTCCTGGAGGAGGCACTGAAATCTGTCCGCAAGCAGATGCGACCATATTTAAGTGAGCTGCAGAAGAGTATTAGTGACAGGATTATTGGTAAGATTGGTCATTTTTCCTTTTCTAAACACTTATAAAAGGGTTAGAAAAACATCTGAAATCCCCTCCCTCCCCAACTTTCATGGAAACATCACAACTTTAGAACTTGTCTCTTCCTTTCCCCGTTTCTCCTGTATCTATTTTGATGGGCAAACATTGTCTTCTGGGTCTGTGATGCACATTGTACATGACAAGTATTAAAAATAACTTACTGCAGAATGAATACTTCCAATGCTTGTGTCAGCTAACACAAAAGTGAAAATAAATGGGAGAGTTATCTGCATGATTAAAACAAAGAATTCTAAAAAAGTTATTCAGTTGTTTTTAATAAAGTATTATATCCATCAGCAAACTAGGTCATTTGGTAATAAGTGTGATTGTCCAAATATATGGCCTCTGCACTTGCATTAAGATGCTCAGACCAGGAACCATTGCATGCAGTTTGCCTAGCTTAGGCCCCTTCTGTATCAATGCACGTGTACTACGAACCAAGACTATGCCCAAGAAAAGCCTTGTCAGAATGAGTGCTCAAAAACCAGAGCATTGTGGGGATCTGTAGATGTTATAGTGGAAGAACTCCAGTTACTGATAGAGCAACCTAGTTTTCTCCTAAAGATATGTCTTTCAGTACACACTATCTTCAGAAACTATCAAGCAGTAAACTATCTCCATGAAGAGGGTAAGGTCACGTTAAATGTGTCTAGAAAATCTCTCTCAAAGTTGTTTTCTGACCCTAATCTCTGTGTTTAGACAATATCCTTTAAAGCTGCCATACAGGCAGGACTGGCACTTCCATTTAGGTGACCTAGGCAGTTGCCTAGGGTGCCAGGATTTGGGGGGGGGGGAGGGGGCGGCATTTTGCCGCCCTCGGCAGCAATTCGGCAGTGGGGGGTCCTTCTGCGCTCCGGGTCTTCGGCGGCAATTCTGCAGCAGGTCTTTCACTTGCTCCGGGACCTGCCGCCGAAGTGCCCCACAGACCGGGCGTGCGGAAGGACCCCCGCCTAGGGTGCCAAAACCCTGGCGCCGCTCCTGCATACAGGCCCGCCGATGGGGGGAGGGTGGGAAGGGGCAAAGGGGGCAATTGCTGCTCTTGGTTGCAGCGGCCAGGAGCCCCAGGCCCTTTTAAATTGGCCAGGTGGGCCGCAGGGCTCCTAGGCATGTGGGGGGTGGTTCTGGCAGTGGCAAAGGCAACCGGGCGGGCCTGTGGAAGCCCTGGCCGTGCTGGAAGAATGTGCAGTGCAGCAGGTAGTGGCTTGCTGGGCACCAACCAGCGCAGGTGCAGCCTGCCCTGAAAGACGTGCCGCAGCAACCCCTTGACTGTTCTGCCTTGGGGCCCGGAATTGCTGTCGGCAGGCCTGCTGCCATAGGTCTGAGATTTCCCTATACTGGCATACCACCAAGGAAATGACTCTGCTTGACTCTGATCTTAGGCTGAGTTTGCAGGGCTAGCAGTAAAAAAATATATTTTTAAATCCAGAAAGTGAGCACATTTGCTATCGTGTGACAGACAAAATTGTGGGACCTGGCAATGCCATGTCTAGAGGGCTTTTTCAGAGCAGACACACACTTTGACCTTGCCTATACCGGATTTGTCTTTGCAGTGTTTAAGGCATTGGTGCAGCTACATCATTGTAGGTAGACTAGTGGCTAAAAACCTCAGCGTAGACAAGTTCCCTTTTGTTTGAATGCCCAACAAAATGTCAGCCTGTATGTGCAGTTGCCTATTTCTCTGACTAGAATATAGTGACTATTGTTAATGATCATCAGGCAAGCTTACAGTATCTGTTTGAAGGACTAACTTACAATTAATGATCTTGTATTTTCAGGTCAGGTTATGTTTGATGCCGTGAGCAGAACTAAAGTACATACTAGTCAAGAAACAGCCCAGACTTTCACTGATGGATTAACTGACCTGTCAAAAAGAAGCTTTGTAAGTAAAATTGCTAGGTTTTTAATAGGCAAATGCAGTGGTATTTAAGGTTATTTGCAGATCTCTTCCCATTTCAATGACTGTTGTATTAGGCTTGATGAATATTTATTTGAGGCTTTTTTTAAGTTCAGATACCTATTGACATGCTGGATCAGCTCACAAATACATAGGTAGGTGACCATCCATAGCTCTGAACAGGGTAGTTGCATGGACACTGCATGCTTTTTCCTGGTTTGGAGTCCAAATTAGCAACGGGTCTTTTAGGAGTGGATGCTGAATGGGAAAACTACTGGCATGGTGCTTCAGATTTTCCTGGTCAATCAGCCACTCCAAATAAGTATGAGGATCAAAATACTGGAAGGAGCAACATTGGAGCCCGTATCTCCCAATACTAAAAGAAGCCATCTGCACTGGCGAGAGAACACAGCATGGAGAAGAGGAGAGGGATTCCTACCGAGGACAATTCTGAGCATTGTTCTGAGTGAATAGAGGTCACGATGGTGTGATGGATTCCCCAGAGTGCAACCTGGAACTGGGGTACCACTGAGCCCTCTGGCTTACCAACATGGGATCCCTCGCACACTGTAATGCTGTGAAAAACTGCAAACCTCTCCAGGTACTGCACTTACACAGTCATCCACAGGCAGGGACGCACCCATCTGAGTTACATGAATGTTTCCCCTAGTCATTCATGAACTAACAATAGAGAGGCTCCAGCCAATTCCCCCAGCTCCCTAGCCTAGGACCTCGGGATGTACCATCCTGTCCTGGTCAGAAGCCTGACCAGTGTAAGTTTATTACCCAGTCCACCCCTCCCTCAATGTGGAGAGGGCATGCACCAGTTTTTGTACACTGAGCAGATTTCCCAGGCACGTTAACACACTGTTTAAGGTACAATATAAAACAGATTTATTAACTATAGAAAGATTTTAAGTCATTCTAAGTAGTAAGCGTATAGATCAAAGTTGGTTACCTAAGAAATAAAAATAAAATTGTAATCTGTATTTTATAAACTAGGCAGGATTTGAATCAAGCAGTGTCTCACCCTGATAGTATAGTTCCTTCAAACACAAGCTGGGATTCTCCTTTCCAGTCTGGGACCATCTCCCCAGTTCAATCTTTGTTCTCCAGATGTGTTTCCAGGTGTTGAGTTGTGGGGGGGAGAGAGAGACCAAGTGATGTCACTTCCCCTCTTTTATAGTTTGCTATGAGTCAAGCAGTCTTCATTGTCTAGGTGCTCTCTCTGAGAAGTCTCCATTGTATACAGTCCCTAGGATAGTTGTTGTGAGTGTGGATTCCTTTAATGGGCCATCAGCAGCATCTGGCTGCTCCATTGTTGCACCTGAAAGGCTGGTTGTGGGTGTTCCCAACCTCACAACATATTTCAGTAACACACATAGCAAAACTTCATAACTTCACATACGACAGCACATACAATTCAACAGGATATTAATGTTCAGCAGCTCAAGACTTCTAAAATGATACCTAACAAGGCATACTTTGTACAAAACCTATCATAATTATATCACCATGGTAAACCTGAGTGTTCCAGAGTACTGCTTTGCAGCACAGCGTGCCACAGATGGAAAAGAATGTTGGAATTTATTAAGTAATTTCCCCTGCACTCCTGTAAACAGGAGCAGAGGTACAGGGTGTTGAAAAGTTCTGTTGTTGGGTTTAAATACTATTTTTCATTCCAAATTGAATAGGGTAATATTAAAACCTTTGCCAAACTGTGCCATACAGTCAGAAATGCATCTGATTACCCCTCCCACTAGCAGCATATTCCAGGAGGGAGTTGGTTGTCATGTTAGAGTGAATACTGGCAGTATTGCAGGACATAAAGGAAATAAGATTTAAACTAAATGCTCTTAATGATCCTTTTCAGCTGGCTTTTGAGGGTCTCCAACACATGTGATCTGTCTGTATAAAATTTCTTCAGGTTTAAGAACATTTAAGGGGAGAGAAGAATAGAATAGCAAAAATAGAAACTGCAGCAACCCAGAGAGAGAAGATTTTCATTTGCAACCTCACTGCTGGAAAAAAAACAGACTTAGCCCGTGGTCTAATCAGCCACTTTGAAAACCGTCTATCAACTTATACCAGACTGGGCTGTTTAGGGGATTGCTTTTATCTGCCTCTTTCTGGTCACAGGTTTACAGCAGGGTTGCAAAATATACAGTCTTGGTCAGCTAAGCCAGACTCTAATTAGAAGGAAAAAGGAGAGGGATAGGAAAGAGAAGAAATAAGGTAGAGAAGGAAAAAGACACATGAGGGGCTGGTGGATGAAGTCTTACATCTCAAGTGGGGTTGGGATAAAGCCAGTGGAAAGTAGCAGTGTCACTTGGGTCCCTCTCTTAGACCTGGTCTGGTCAGGATTTGGTCCATTGATTTCCAGTCCTCTACTCCTTGTTTACCAGGCGTGATCTTAACTGAGTTATATCAGTAGGCCTTTTTATTTGGACTAATTTAGTCTGTCTCAATTTTCCACCTTTTCTATCAACATTTTTGGTTGTAGGTTATTGTGACACTTTATGAACCTTCACTCACTTTTTATAGTTAAGCTCACAATTAAGGTAAATTTGTACACCCAGTTATCTTCATCCCGTATGGAAGCTGTAATTGTTAACAAACAAGTCAAATCCACTGGATCAGTCAGCATGAACCCCAGTCTCCTTCTCTCTCTCCTTCAGCCCACCCAGACTTGCATTTACAAGACCTTCAGCCTCCATCAGCACAGGGATTGAAATTCGGAATCTCCTCCCCAATTGCAACCTGTCTTGACTTTGGGGCTCTTCATCCCCATATAAACACACACACTGTTGCTTATAAAGATGCAGCCATTAACACACTATCCAACAAGCACCTCATGATAACCCATTTTAGTGTGAAATTTACCCATTTTGACCTTGAATAATGTTTATCTTAATTTTATTTTTGGTTACTTAGGAAAATCCTTTGGAATTTCCAACATTTTTTCCTGCTGAGAAAGTATAATACAGAGAGCTTAGCACACTGATCTTGACAGATGGTGACTAGAAGACAAGTCTTGGTGCATTCATTAAGGAACAGTGACCTCTTTCAGTGCAGCTCACTAGCTAGTAACTGCAGTGGGTTAATGCACTTACCTTTCCAGTCTTGAGGTCTAGCGTCAGTTCCTGTTTTAGGTCACAAAATAATATACATTTGGTGACCTCATCTTTGTCCCTATGGGACATTAGTCTGCATCATAAATCCACTGCTCTGGTTGAACTAGTGCTTAATCTGCTTATAAACCAAGTAAGAGAAATGTAGATCCTCAAGAAACTGCTTGGAGAAAAGGGGGCCTGAGCACTGGAAGCTAAATTTGATTTTCATAGCTAGAATCAACACTACCTGTCAAAGTTATGATTATCAAAGACATCTAATGTTAATGATAGAGATGCAGAAGTTTAAGTATGTTATCTCAAGGGATTGTTACCCATAGGAATAGTCTTCGTGCAGTAAGATTTCTGCAGTTAATAACATTTTCCAATGAGTCATCAGCTGTTATGACCAATCACATAAAATACATATTTAGCTTTCTGTTAGCCCATGAAGTTGGCCATTATGAAGTTAGATTTTTCATTTGTGCATAAACTATACTGATCAAGTTCAACAGCGGATTTTTCAAATACTAAACAGCAGATCTCTCTCTGTATATATATATATATATTAAAACCTGACATGAAAATAAATATTTTAAATACCACTATATTTCCTATTTTAAAAAATTACTGCTAACACCAACATTTAATGTATGGATGCAGCTACCTGAAAGCAGTTGAGCAACACAAGAATAAATACACAAAAAAATGTGATTTTTTAAAAGTTACAGGAATCCTCATTGTTTAGTTCTCAGGGAATAGCAAAGTACACAACTTTCATAGAACAGCAAACAGCAAGCTAAGGCCCCAGTCCTGCAATTCATTGCACATGAGCAGACCTCTGGGCCTTGTGGAGCCACACCAGTGGGGTCCACCTGGGCACAGCAGTTCTGACCACACACCAATTACAGGCTGGATTTATAAAAAGACTTTGTGGGCACTGTGTGTGATAATGGTCCCACCGTGGCACTGACCCTATAAAGACTTACACATACGCTTAATTTAAAGCACGTGAGGAGTCCTGTGGAAGTCAACATGCATACTCATGTGCTGAAAGTTACGCACACATGTAAGTCTGCAAGAATGGAGCTTTTTGTTTGGGAAATTGAAAATATATCCCCCTCCTGAGCTGAGATCCCACGGTCAAGTCAAGTTCATGTAAATTATGATGACCCAGTTACAGCATAAACACTCAACAATAAAACAGCAAATAGTGTCGCTAGTTAATGTTTCTTATATAGATGGTATAGTGCCAATTATCTATGGAATACTAATCCTGGTACGCTATGATATGATATTTTTATGGAAACCTGAGCAGAAGGGAACAAAATAGCGAAGAACTGGAGAAGCTAAGTGTGGTTCCTTCAAATGATGGGTAGGAAAAAAGCTTCTGTTTAATCCTTAGGTGGAGGATGCAAAAGAGGCTGCCACCCTGGGCCAAAAGCCTAACTGCAGCATCAGAGCAAATGAGCCAACATTTGAGGCAGTGGCTCAGTTGGTAAGGAAATCAATGATTCGTAAATACCTTATGGTCTTCTGTGATGTACACGTTGGACCTGTAGTTTCTTTCCTACAGGAAAGTAGATATGGACAAACAATGTATCTAGTATTTTTTTACCCCTTATGTGGATGTCCAAAAATCATAATGAGGTTGGAATATCGTTTGCAAGCAGACCTTAGAATGGGATGCAGCACTTCACGTTATTGTTGCTGTGACTATACATGTACCTTACACATAGTTCATCCTCTGCCTCTTTGGAGTTAAAGCTTAGTCTTGTTTATGTTCTGTAATCAAGAGAATTATCAGGCTTCTAGATAAACAAGAATCTTTTCTTAGCTCCACTGAAGTCAATTGAAAAACTCCTGTTGATGTCATGGGACCAGGATTTCACCCTTAACCTCAGCTATCAGGAAAATGGTGAAGGGGAAAAATAGCTTTTACTCAAGCAGTGCTGTCTAGCCTCTGTGTTCAATCATAGGCTTTCCCCTGAACCAATTTTGATTTTTTTTTTTAAAAAGTTCATTCTGCAGTGTGGACAGGATTGTCAGTAAGGTTTCAAACTTAGACTGGATGTTTTTCTAAAAGCCCTGCTCTAGGAATTATTCTGGGAAAGCTCAATGGGCTGTGTTACACAGGAGGTGAGACTAGATGTGGAGATCTGCGGATAGAAATTGGTATCTGCAGACCCACAGGGCTCTCCCGGGAACTGCAGTAGTGAAAGGAGCAGAACATGCTGCTGCCCTTCCCAGGAGCCAGCACCCCACACCGGCAGCTCCTCCAGCATGGCTGTACTACCCACAGCCCCACCCCCAGCTCTGCCCCATCCCTTCCACGCAGCTGTCTGCGTCTCCTGTCTGGGAGCGTGTGCACTGCTTGAACACAAGAGCGTGACCAGGGACAGCTGCTGGTGGGGCTGGGGAGTGGTACAGATGCACCGGAGGAGCTGTCGGCACAGGTCACTGACTTCTGGGAGCAGCAGCCCCACGTTCTGCTCCTTTCGGTGGTCGGTTTCCAGGAGAGCCCCGGGGTTCCATGGATACCAATTTATATCCGCAGATATAAATTTTTATCCACACAGGGCTCTATAGATGATCACAGTGATCCCTGAGGACCTTAAAATATTAAATGTATGAAACCCAACTTTCTTGCAGTTTAGGATATAGATTAATGTGTTGACAAAGGTATTTCCCTCCCTCTCTCCTGGGGTGGGAGAGGGAGACATTGTAACTGTTTGGGGGATGCTGTTGTGTGTGTTGGACTTGCACATGTGTGTATTTGGGCAAGGAAGAGGTACAGAGAAAAATTATTGATAAACATCAATAGTTTTTCTTCTTGGGTCTATTAAAACCAGTAGGTCGTATTGCAATGGTGCAAGCAGGTATTCTGTTCTGCCCCTTTTTCATTGTTTTCTGGTCCTCCTCCAGCCCCCTGCTTTTTATTGTAAAGATAACCTCTGCTAATTTACTCTCCATGTTCTGACTGTAGGATAAAAAACTTCAGAAGGATACCGCAGACAGACGAACTAGAATTGCCAGGGAACTCCTGACAAGTGAGAAGAACTATGTACACATGCTGGAAACTGTGAGGGATGTTTATGTTACACCACTGAAAGCAGCATTAGCATCAAATCGAGCCATCCTAAGTCATGCTAATGTTCAAATCATCTTCTCTGATATCTTGGACGCCTTACAACTCAATCGGTATATTCTATATGCTGAATTTTAAATTTACTAAGAGTTTTAAATATTTTGGGTTAGACAAAAGCCAAATCAGTGCAGTTGCTGCATGGGTTATCGCCATCTGTTGCATCTGTGAATGTTCCGTGACGAAGAGAAAGATTGTTTAGGATAGGACACTACACTCCTGACTGAAGCATAGGATTTAATTAGCTGCCATCCCGCCACTCTTGGTTGACTTTTCAGGCAGATGCTTTTGGAAAACAATGGTACTGTTATTTACTGACCTTACCTGTGAATGGTGGCATATAATATGGGGCTTTGCAGAATATGACCAGACCATCAACATGAAAAATTAAAATTGTGTTTCAGTTTTGGTGAAATTACTGTAGATTTTACACCCTGAATGATACAAAAGTATAAAATCCTGCCTGTCTAGAGCCAGTTGAGAAAATGCTCAATCTTATGAGAAAGCACAGTACTAAGATAAAAAAGGGTTATAGATTGTGGAGGCAGCATAGTCCAGAGAACAGGATACTTGATTAAGAGTCAGGAGTCTAGGGGGCATTCCCAGCTGTGTCACTGACTTATGGTGTGACCTTGGGCTACTCACTTAATCTCTGCCTTGGTTTCCCCCTATTTCTTAAATTGGAAGTTATACTTATCACATTTGAAAGGGCTTTTGAGAGCTATAAATAAATCATGCTTTGTAAGTGGTAGGTATTATTCATTAGTCAGAGTGATGGTAATATACAGGATGAAAAACTGGAATCTTGTTCTACAAATATCCCTTTGAAGTTTTAAGATGCTTGAAATGTCAGTAATAATGATGGTTCTGATCCTGCAATCATATGTGAGCAGATCCTGCATCTGCACAGAGCCCCACTGAAGTCAGTGAGGCTCTGCACTGGCACAGGAGTTCGCTGCATAAATCTGATTGCAGAATCATGGTCTAGAGGGGCTCAAATTAAACTCCAGAACTGTAGTTCTCAATCAAAGTTCATAGCTCAAAGCTCTCTCTAGTGGGTCAGAGTTGGACACCCCAAACTTTGGATCTGGATTCTGAATCCTGAAGTTCAAGAATTTTCTTTACTGTACTTTTGGTTCTGCCCACAATCAAAATATGAAGGTCAGATCAGAATCAAGTCCATGTTTTTGCTTCATGACCAACTCTAGCAACATTTAAAAAAAATCAGTTTCAGTGGCAACTATTGCAAGTCTACAAACAGAAAGGAAGAGACTAGGATAAACAGTGAATTAAACAAGCAACATGATTTGGAACAGACTGCAAGGAAAACTGAACTTAGTAAAACGTGGTTACATAATAAAAGGAAGACATCACAAGAATGTAAGCTGGAGATCTGGTTACTGAAAAATAGTTAAAAGTTATTTTAAACTTTGGATAAATAAAATCTGTACATCAGCTTTGAACTCTTTAATGTAAAAAAACCTAAAATACCCCACCCTCCCATTGGAACACATCTGTCAAACATCTGACAAGGTATTGAGTAAACAAAGGAAACAAAGGAAAAGTACCAAAAATAGTTCCATTAACCTAGATTAAAAGTGTTCAAGACTGATGCAAGAGGTACAGATTTTAACAATAAATTTTATAATGTATGCCAGGAATTTAGATACGATTAATCTTACAAAGAAAAATCAACAATCATGTTTTTATTGTCCTTGCAAGTTCTATGTGTACATTTCCCATTCCTGCAGTTTAAAAAAAATTAGTTGCAATTCAGATGATTAGCAATAGACCCCAGGCCAACATTACACAACAGTCTAACATTCATTGGTGCTATGGTAGCTACTTGGAACTGGGGCATCAGTACCTGAGAAAAGAGATATACTGTCAGTGAAAAAATATATGCATTTCCTTACGCAAAACTTTGGATAGCTTAAAAGAGGTAAGCATTGTCAATCTTTCAAAGCAATAAAGGGCTGATTTTATAAGTTACCCACATTTTTAAGGTTTAAATGATAAAGAACTTATATTTATATTGTGACTATCATCCAGATGGATCCCAAAGCACTTTATAAAATATACAGAAATCACTTCACATCACTCAACTGCCAGCTCTGGGACGAAAACATGGCAATTGTTTAACAGCTTACATTAACTCTAAACAGCACTCTAGGACAAAAATGAGAAAACTAGAGTGGGATTTATTTATTGTTAACACTAGAAAGAATGTAGTTATCTAAACAGTAATTTGGCCAGGAAACTATGGAAAGACAGACATCTCTATGTTTATTTCAAATGCAGGCAGTTTTTAAATGAGCTGACAGAAAGACTTCAGGAATGGAGTCCATCCCAGTGCTTGGGTGAAATATTCACTCAATTTGGCTGGCAGCTTCAAACATACACAAACTTCTTCAACAACTACACTGTCATTCTGAAAACCATTGATATGGTAAGTTCTATAGGACTGTGAAACTACATAATATGCCAGTCTAATGCTCACATTTATTTTGTTTGAAATGCTAGCTAATATTCACACTTAATTTGGTAGAATAAGAATTCAGTTTAATGAATTATGTTTCTTTTTATGGAATCCATTCCAATATTGATATTCTTGGCATGCCAAAATACAGAAAATTCTAAAACCCAGGAAAATACCAGTCACACTACAAAAGTTGCATGAAAATCAAGGGGATGATAGTCTAATTAAGACAATTAGCCTCTGCTTCTTTGAAGTCTTTATAGGGTTAAATTTGCCTGAATAAATCTGCCATTTAACACCTGTAGTGGATGTACATTACTGATCAATATTTTAGAATTACCCATGCAGTCAACTTGTATGAACATATACCGTAATGCACATACAAGGTGAGGTTTGCTTGCAAACATAGCTGTATGTGTGTGCAAATCCTTATTGTGCATGTACAGTGGAGTATTTGTCTCTCCCAGTTAAAAAAAAAATCAGCATGCCTTCATCATCAGCACGGCACATGCACAGAGATAGAACCTTGGTAGCCACCAGTTTTCTTGTTTAGCCCTGCTGTATATCTGCAATGGATGCATTTAGAGACGTTACATAATTCCAGCAAGAGTGTGTGCTAGAGTTTACAGAGACACTTAATGTTGGCAGAACTAACATATAACCAGCCATTTATGCCCCCTTTTCATTTTAATATGTGCCATTAAATGTAAAAAAGATCATCCTTCAAAATTATTACTACTTCACCATTTAACCCCCAACTCTAGCCTTGGTGATAAAACCCAGGGAACAAGGTTTGCTTGAGCATAGATGCCAGAATACGTGTCTCACTGTTCCCTTGCTTAATCCATTTTTGCAAGTTGGAGAACTTCGGCTTGGAGAGCCATGCTCATCAAGTTCACGATCCTCATTTCTTCCTGCCAAGCAAGGCAGATTTATACTCACTTTCTCTCTAAGCTTTAGGTGGTCACCCAGCCTGAGAACAGGGATTTCAATACTGTTGCAGTTACTGTTCTGGAGGGTTGATAGACTACCAAAAGACCTCTTTTCCCCCCCACTCCTCCCAAAAAAGGATTTTTTGGGGAGAGGTATGTTAAAAGTTTTGATTTACTCTTCTTGATGGATCACATATCCCTTTAAAGGATACATTTGTACTAAATTCTGTTACAGTTGGGAATGTAAAAAATCTTTATAAAAATAATTTTAATGACAGTAGGAAGAAAAAAATCTCCAGTAGGCTGGTCTCCAATAATCAAGTTCTATTGATGATCAAACCTCTACCTTTCACAGTGCAGAGAGACCATTCCTTTATTCCGTGCCTTCCTGAAAAGACATGATAAGACTGTCGTTACTAACATGATGAGGTAAGGTCTGTGGTATTCACACTGTGACATAGCATAAAATCAGAATTCTGGGCTTTGGATTAGGTCCACTGTGAGTATCCCAACCCGCTTCCCTCCCAACTCAATTTTAAAAGCAGTATAAACAAAATAGTATTTAAATGAAGTCTTAGAGCAAATACATACACAAGTCATAGGAGATTATGAGTTGGCCCATAGCACATTTGTACAGTTGTAATTCTTCTTGGACTAAATGGATCCAGTATTCATGACATTTTCCAGGCTCTATACTTTCCTCTTACCTTCCACATGGGTTCTCTACCAAAGCATAAGGACGTGATCATAAACTATGAAGAAGTTTGTCAGACCAGATTGGTCAGATTTTTAATTAAAAGGACTCTGGCTTTGAATCAGTGTCATCGTGGAATGTTAGCAATTGCTGTGTTATTTCTTGCAGTTGAGAGCCAGACACTTGAAAAAATTTAACTGATTAGCAGACTTCTCAAACTAGTAGACAGACTCACCATGTGTGCGTGTTTGGCACATTGCTTCATGCTGCTACTTGATCCAAGACCCTCTCAGTACATAAGCATCAGAAGTCACACTGTATAACCTACATGTATCACTGAATTACTTAGGTTCCTAGCTAACGCATGGATTATATCTATGTGAAATATAGCCTACAGGAGCTGCTGCTCTGCCCTTCTAAAAGGTTTGAAGAGTATCTTAATCTTCTTTATGCTCTGAGACTGCACACTCCTTCAGAACACGCTGACCGTGAAGATTTGACTGCCGCAATCAAGATGATGAAACAATACAAGGAATACATAGATCAGGTTTGTCACCACAGTTGTCTCTGTTCTCTCCTTTTAGTGTGGTATTCTTGCCTTGTCTTAGGAGGCATCCACAAGGAGCCAGGAGATTTAGGAGCGAATTAGGCCATGAGTTGCCTTCCATCTCAGGTACCTTTGCTGGGAAGAGCTGCTTCCCTCTCCAGTCCCAAAGCCAGGAGGAGGCATAGGGCAGTCCTGTGAACTCTATTCTCTCCTCATGACCCAAGTTTCTTTATAGTCCTTTCTGAGGGACTTGGTAGAAGCCAAGACATTTTCAAAGTCCCAATTATATCCAGTGGTTCTTCGCACAGCAGTGTAAAGGGAGTATAAAATGGGCAGAGTCCCCAGTTGAATACCACACACAAGAGGGGTTTTCTCAGATGGTTAGGTGCTGCTGGAACGTGATAGGGATTAGGGTGCTACGCACTGCAGCTGTTCTTCCTTGGTGGATGGCCCATACTAACAACTACACCAACAGCCTTACTCCTCCTCATCCTCTATTTTCTATGGAAATAGAAGCTAAGCTGGTTCATCAGGCATGAGAAAACACCCACCAGCTGGTAGATTTATTCTGTAAGAAAGTGCCCAAAAAAACCCAACAAAACACCTCTCTACACACACAACACATGAGTTCAAGCATGAGGATTTTGTCAAACTCTTTATTTTTCCTTAGAGATTTTACACAAGTTATTTTCAAAAGTCATGGAGGTAAATTTAGTTTAATCAAATTGCTGTCTAACTCAAATATCACTGTACCATCTAGAATTGCCCACAAATAAATTAGGGTCTCATAAAACCCATTGAAGTCAGTCGGAGTTTTTCCATTGACTTCTGAGAGATTTAGATAAGACCCTTACATAGAACACAATCTCCTCCTTTCCCAACCTTTGTGAAGTTATTTGTGGTCTAATTTTAGTTTATTTTCTAGCTAAAATTGAACATGAGCAAAGATGAGCAAATGCTAAATGCACAAAGAATCATCCAGGGATGTCCTGTAAGTACTTCATTTTCCTTTCGAACACTTAAATGCATTTAATTTCAGCTCTGATTTACGACAGCACCTACTCCGCTGTGAGTTCAGATTTAGGTAGTCCTTCCATTATTAGGCAATGCCAAATTCTATTTACTTTACTTCAATGGGGGTCTAATTTTATCTGAGGTGTATATATAATTCCACATGCATAATCTATTTGCAAATGAGTTTTACAAATATGACATTTTCAGAGGCTTTTCGTGGCCCTCTCTGGTTGGAAACTAAGGCAGACCTTTGCTCTGAGGCAGGGCTTAGGACCATTCCTCGGGAAGAACGCCCCAGAATTCAGTCTCTCCAAGCAGTGTCCACGGCAGGCTCCAAGACTCCCTTTGGAGCGCCGCTTTTACAGGATTTCTAAACAGTTTTTAACTAAGTGTCTGTTTCTTCATTGGCTTTAAATGTTTTTCTCTTCCACAAACTGCAAAATTAAAGAGATTGGGGCTTGTAAGGAGCGTTTCAAGAATTGCACCTTTCCTCTCCCTCCCCCCTCAGAAGGGGGGACAGACAGCAGGCTGCAGCAAAACCCAGCTCCCAGCTGACATAGGGGTGAGGTCCAGGCCAAGACAGTTGAGCAGGATGAATGGAAGCTCCCTATATGGAGATCAGGCCAGAATCAGTGACAGAACTAAGGAGTGTTTTTTCAAAGCCTCCCTGCATCTCTCCTAGGCATAGGAGCCC
This sequence comes from Malaclemys terrapin pileata, assembly GCF_027887155.1. Lineage (NCBI taxonomy): Eukaryota > Metazoa > Chordata > Testudines > Emydidae > Malaclemys > Malaclemys terrapin. The sequence continues at coordinate 104,474,899 of NC_071507.1, read as the reverse complement.
TATTCCCCACAGCTTGAAGAACAAGCAGAAAAGGTCCAGTGGAATCTCTTGAGTCCCAGGGGAAGGCAAAGTTGGAGGAATAAATTCCTGCTCTCAGCTGGCAAAATACAAAGGTCCATGCTGAGATGGCTGCAAAGCATCCTCCCTTCCCACAAGCTGTTGTACCTATAAGGCCTTAGTTGCTATGCTCCTGTGACCTGATATCAATGAGTCATTTGTCTCCAATGGCTCTGCCTCACTCATCGTTCTATGCAGTTAGTCCCCCCTCAGCCCGAACCCAACTGCAGGGAATATGGGTGAAGTGATTCAGATCCCCTGCCCTGGGAGATGGGCATACCTCCTCTCTCCATCAAGCCTCCAGTGATCCGAACAAGAGGTCAAAGTGGATACTGTTTTCCTCAGGGAGGCATGCAGACTGTCCTTTACCACTCCCTGGCCCAACCGCCTGAGAAAACTGGGAAGGGGTCTTATAAGGATACAGAGGGCAAGACCTCTCCCCACTTTTCTGAGAGGTTTGGGCCAGGGAGCGGTGAAGGACAGTGCTCACAATCAGCTTTTAAAGGGACAGCACAAACTTTTAAAACCTCTCATGAAAGAGTCTCCCTTCTAGATCCTCTAAAGAGAAGAAATCTCAAACTGGGGCTTTAAGCAAGAAACCTCAGTCAATTAACCTTCCCAGAATTGAGTACAAAGGGCGCTCTGACTTCATGGGTCTTGGTGTTTTTAGAAAATGAAGCAGTACCACCGCCACCAACAAAAAAAAAAAAACCCTTGCAAAGTTGAGGGAGAGCTGCGTAATTCTTCCTCATCTGTTTATGAGAGTGTGATTAAGGTGGATTGGAAATTCCTTATCAAGACCTACTTGTATTTACAGACTTCATTACTTTGCCTGAGGTTCAGCCTGCTGTGGCCTCCTTAGTAAAAGGCATAGTCATACCAGCTGAGGGAATTTTCTCAGACAGCCAAACCCACAGACGAGAATAAGATAAATCACTTCTACTGAATGTAGATACAGCAGTCTCAGCCCTGAGAGTATTGGCTGCAGTCTTTTCTTGGGGAGATCTAGGCTCAATCTTCAAAGTACCTGTGAGGGAATTGGAGCTGCTCTGTAATGATTTATAAATATAGTATATTGACCTGGTTAGTGGGGTGTTTATTGTATGAATATATTTGTTTAGTTTAATAGTGTCTGTAAAGTAAAAAGCAGGAAGGGAAGAATGACGACTCAAGATAAGCCATTTCTCAGCAAACACTCCATAGTTGTTAAGAGACAATGCTAGGACAGGTAAAGCCTGGAAACCAGAAGATCAAAAGAACTGTGGCAGGTTTAAAATGAAAGACTCAAGAGAGGGAGGAGTTTGGGGGAAGCATGACTGAGGCGTCTCAAAAAGTTAGACCCGCCCAGATTACTATATATAAAAAAAAAGCCTTTAAGAGACATGACTGTAGACCAGGGATCGGCAACCTTTGGCACGCGGCCTGCCAGGGTAACCACCCTGGCGGGCCAGGCCGGTTTGTTTACCTGCCGCATCCGCAGGTTCGGCTGATTGCGGCTCCCACTGGCCACGGTTCACCGCTCCAGGCCAATAGGAGCTGTGGGAAGCCACGGCCAGCATGTCTCTCGGCCCGCGCCGCTTCCCGCAGCCCCCATTGGCCTGGAGCGGCAAACCGTGGCCAGTGGGAGCCGCGATCAGCCGAACCTGCAGATGCAGCAGGTAAACAAACTGTCCTGGCCCGCCGTGCTTACCCTGGCGGGCCACGGGTCAAAGGTTTCCGGTCCCTGCTGTAGACAGTTTTAAAATCCTCTTGTTCCTACCCTTACTACAAACAATACTTTGGTTTTAAAGGGGAGGGGAGGAGTGGTCACTATATACCACTGGTCATATACTGCCAAAAGGAAGAACTGCAGGTGCTGAACCCAGTTGAACCTGCTGGGTAAGAACAGTGGATTCACAGAATATAGTAGCCCCGGGGCCAGCCTAAGAACAGGAGAAGTGTGGAATTCCACTCCTGGGTAGGTAAAGGCACGAGGCCTGACACCTGAGGGAATGGATTCAGAGACACCAGGAAGGGGACAGAGGAGTAACTGCCTCTAACCAGAATACCACCTTATCCCAGCAGGTGTTCCCTTTGAAACTGCTGCTTCTCCAGGTTCCAGTGTAGAGATTACAGATTAGACCATTGCTATCTTTCCTAAGAGTTGGAAGACCAAGGCTAGGAGGTTCTCTGCAAAACAATCTAACCCCAAGAGCTTCTAATTTTTGGGGTTTCCCAAGTCTGGGCATATACCCCATCCACCCTAGAGCTGCACTTCAGAGTAGTCCCTCATCTGGGAGTGGACCACCTCAGAAAATGGGTGCTTAAGATAATCAGGGAAGGATATGCATTAAAAATCATTCACTGTCCTGACACAAATTTATCCTTTCCCCATAGTAAATTAAAATAAACCAACCTTCTCAACAAGACCCCTTGCAGCATCAGAAAATTAAGTACATAATAGTCCATATACATTGGAATGATAGAACCAGTGCCACAGAAACGGTTTGGTATGGGTACAAGATTCTTTGTAGTACAAAGAGCAACAATGGCATGCAGTCCACTTAAGACCTCAAGTCCATAAGAAGATAAATACAGAGTACTTCCTTTTTGGACTTGTAACTTCTCCAGAGGTATTCACAAATGCCGTATCATCCCTCTCCATGTATACTCTGGTCCAATGACCTCATCGGGTTATACAAGGCCCAGCAGCCATCACTCAACATGTCTGTGTGAACAAGTGGAAAGGCCAATTACAGCCATCGCAAAACTCTAATATCTAAGCTATCATCCAAGACCATCTTTATTTCAGAAGAGACAGGAGAAAATAGGAGGGGTGCTTGGCAAATCAGAGCTAATAAAGTTTCTGACTCAGCTACTGAACTAACTGGTCTCATGAATACCCAGCACAATTCTTTCTTTGTTGCAATTGTTGGCTGGAAGCAAATTAGTATATAAAGATCTTGATCCAGATCCAGTTCTAGATCTCTTGGTGAACTCATTCTCAATATTATTTAATAGTTAGTTGATGTCAGGTCCAGATACAGATATCAGACTCCATATAGGGGGAAACATATCTGGACTTCTACATGAGTTGGGGAGGTGTGGCCAAAGGAGGAGACATTGAGTAGTATAACCTGTCTCATGTTATGGAAGAATGAGCTTGATGGTCCACTTTCCACAGATGATTCTTCAGAAACCTGTTGTGTATATAAAACTGATAAGAAGGCAGAAAACCTTCAGCACTGCTTTGAGAAGCAACCTTGTTCATGTCCTGGGCAGAAGCTCTCACTCTATTCCTCAGGATTCTGCACGCAAAAAGGAAAGTCATGGCTGACCAGCTCATCAAGACACTTAAAATCAAGGGAATGCACATTATGTGCATCACAGACCGGGTTGAAAGCCTCTTGAAAGAAAATAGGTTCCTCAAGTCCAGTTGGAAAAAACAAGAGGTGGTACATGAGGAATTGGAGTCCGTGGTCACCAAGAGGGCTAAAAGGCCTGTATGCCTCCTCTGCCCCCAACCACTGAGTACAGATGGTAAAGAAAATTGTAAAGGAACAGACCACAGTGATTGTAATCACCTTCTAATTAACCTCAGGTCTTGGCGCTCAGACCTGATTTAGATGCAACTGGAACCTCCTTAAACTTCAAAAACACAAAACGTAGTGTAATGAGGACCTATCGTGACCCAATATCCATTGCTGCCTAACCCATCAGCTGCGAACCTAAGAGGCTGCAACTAGTATCACTCATTCTAAGGTGATAATCACCCTCCTAGAATATTGAAGAAAAAAAAAATCACAAAATATCTATGTGTTACTGAGGATTAGATGTTGGTGTTAGAAGACACAAATCAGGGCAAAGTCAGCTGAAGCATAGCACATTCTAATGTTTTTACAAGAAGGCTCACACACAGGGCGCTAGGCCAATAATTTTTGGAAACATAGGTCAGAGACTAGAAGCATATTGCACTATAAGAAACCCAGGAGAACGTTGCCTCATCGTTACATAAGATTCAGGAGAACCGCCGCTCTTATCAGTCCTCTGGCAACATGCAGATTCCTGTACTGATCTTGATCTGTGTGCTACAAGTTTGAATAAAACTACTGTTCAATCACAGTTGCCAGGCCTCTCTTCACTGAAAGGCTCTTGCCTACTCACCACCTCCTTCTCCAAAAGGGTTTCAGAGACTGGCATATTCTCAATGAAACTTCAGTTCCATGTTCTATCAAACACGGTAGTTGTGTGAACTAAGCAGGCCTCCATCCCCAACGTCACCACAGTCTTCCTCAGATAATTGGGAGTGATATTGTTGCCCTCCCGGTTGAATCCAAGCATCCTAAGTAGAAGTGCATAAGTTAGTTGTGAACAGAACTTACAGAGGAACAAAGGTGTATATGGCAGAGGCTACAATTCCTCTAGTTACTATGCCTTTTCTGAAAAGAGCTGCAATTTTGTGGGCAAGTGAGGCCACACATCAAATGGGGAGGTCTGTTAAGCTCCTACAAGATCTTCCATCTTTATCAAGCACTGCAGAGTCAACCCCCTCACCCAGGCTCTCAGTGTTTGGTGTTATTGAATGCGGTGCACTAATAATCCTTAAGCTCCTTTTCAATTCTATACAGGTAAATTGAATCATTCTTCCTCCCGAGGGATAACTTGCTGCTTTCTGCATGCCACTGTGAAGGCTGTTTGACATGGAGGGAACAGACAGGGACAATTCCATCTTACCTGTGCATTTTCATTCTAGGACCTTTCACGCCAGACAGCTAGATGCCCCCTTTGGAGAACAGCATTATGTCCATTTTTTTTTCTTCCTATTGCTTGCTTGATAAGTACTTTGAAAGGGAAGAGGTGTTTCCTCCAGGATATCCCTAACTTTCATGTAAAAGCTCTGCTGCACATGGTTTGAGTTGAACAGCACTTTCACACTTTGGTATAGGTAGCATTTTTCAGCACTGGAAGTTATCATCCTGGGGAGTTCTTCTTAAGGGGTAGCCCAGGCTCAGAGCAAAGATGTGCTCAGTCACTTTACAGTAGGACATTCCCCATCTCCACGCCAACTAGGGGCTGAGCACATGGAGAATCCTAGAATGAAAATTTACATGCAAGAATTTCCTTTATAGGCCAAGCTCCTTGGCCAGACTATATCTCCTATCAGTCTCCCCTCAGGGCGTAAGGAGAGGCTAACATCATGGGAGTCCCTAGCTGTAGTACTCCATGGGAGATGTAGGCTGCAGTGGAGGACAGCCCATACAAAAGAGAATGGGGATATAAGGAAATCAAAGTACAAGTTTCATGAGGCACCACAGCAGGATGTCCAAATTATTTTGGTTTTGGGCTCGAAATATTTCAGTTTTTGGGTGTTTGATGAAAAATTGAGATTTTCTGTGGAAAGCAGACATCATGAAAAAAACCTGAAAAAAAAACTTTGTTGAAAATTAGTGGACAGAAAATTTTCAGCCAGCCCTACCTGCAACATTTGCGTAATTAAATGTGCTAAAAAGTGGAAGCCAAGTGGTGACTCACTCAGCCATGTCAATGTCTACTTCAGTTGAGATGCATTTCAGGAGAAGCCACAATTTGCAGAATTTTTTTTTTCTGTATCTGGTAAATAACCATAAGATATCTGATAGTATTAATCCATTTTAGAGGCACTACCCAAATCAAAATTCTGGCCACAAAAGGAGGCCTAATTAATAAAAACAAACAAAAACATAACCCCATATTCTTTCATTGTCAGTCTATTGTGACTTAATCTTGTAATTAACATATCAGGATAAACTTTATAACCAAAATTTGGTTTCCATGTCTTTTAATCCTGTAATGTTTAATTCACAGAATTTATTAGAAGCCAACAGGTACCTGATTAGAATACAAGATGTAACCCAGTTTAGCTGCTGTTCTGAGGAAATCTGTGTTTCATTCAGGTAAACAAACATATTAAAAATACCAAAGGGGGAAGTGATAAACACAAAACTAGATCTCACAGGTGACTGGTTGCTAATTTAGAGTTGGAAAGAAGTTGTCCCACGTCCTTGCCACTGTGCCCTGAGGAAATTTTGGAATAGAAAGAATCAAGTGGAATTACATATTCCTCTGGAGCACTGATGAGAGATCAGTCATTAGCATTAAGTGGTCATATCTCACCTCCATCAACTTCCTGTGGGAGGTGGGTAGCAAATTGCATTCTTCTTGTTTTCCTTTTGTGAGCTCTAAGACAGCATTAAATTAACATAATATTAGATAATATTCAGGTTGGATAATTATCAGGTTCAAGCACAAGGTAGTGTGCCTACAAGGCTGAAGGCCAAAGTAATTAAAGAATAAACTGCCTTCAAATTTCTTTATCTGGTAGCACCCATCTCTTCCGACAGGTTCTTTTTTTGTCTCAACTGTGGAGATAGAAATTAATTGACCAGAGTGATGATACCACTACTTAGATGTGTCTATGTTTCCAGCTTCAATTTTTGATTTCCAGCAGAGGAACCAGAACCTGTCATCTCTATCATCTGTAAAAGTTAGAAAAAATAATCAGCTCCATATTTAAGAAGTTTTCATGCTGGTGCAAAACTGAGAAAAGTCTACAAAAAACAATTCACTTGGCTGGTCATTTTCTGCATCTTTTGCTGCTATTTCAGATGTGTGTTTTAGTAAGAGCCTGCCTCCTACAAACAAGCTTCTTCTGCTTCAGCATACAGGAATATGCAATAATACTGCAACTATGACTGGAGCTGAATACCGTATGAATTGCAGAAGAATTTTCCTGCTCGTAATTCTTCTAAATTACAATGTTTAAAACTAGAGTGTAAACAGAAGACATCTAAAGGAAAGTTCAAAACCTGGCATGGGTGAGGGGAAAATACAATTTAAATAGCTTAGTTCCAGAACTGAGGAGCCACAAAAATGTGTCCTGAAATTAAGAGACGGGTGATATTAGATCTAAAATTTTACAAGTTTTGAACACCTGCAACAGGCTGGCAGTACCAAGAATAGAAGGTAGAAGGTCTCAGTCTTGATGAGAAGAGAAAACTAGTTGTAGTGAAGCCACAATTCTATTGAAAACAGGGCAAAGGACAACTCAAATTCCAACTCTTTACAGTTAACAGTAGAAAGCAGCCAAACAACTTTGGTATAAAGGAACAGCCACTTCCCAAATGCTGGAAGTTCTAATTTGATTCTCAGTTCACCTGAAAGTCATTAAGTTAAATTAAAAACCAAAATTGAATGAAGCAAGACTGTAGAAAATTTGAAGCCTCTGTGGATTGTCAAAAACATTATGTATCCCCCAACTCTATTAGCTGCAGCTTAAGGGATTCTTATAACCAGTGATGAGAATGAAGTGTGAGTGTTTGGTATCACCAGAACCCAAAGTTGTAATTGTAGCCCTACATGTATTTTACTTGCAATGTAAATTAATATAATCCAGAATTTAAAGATTCCATCATCACCACTTTCATTTCCAAGGTCAGATCATCTTCCCTATGTTACTGGCCCCGTCACAATTATTTTCACTTAAAAGACAGGGAAAACATACTGATATTAATATATTGTAGAAGTACTGGATAACTCCGATGTAGCTACACTAATTCTCAGAAGCCTCTTATAGATTTCCACGTGTCTTGACGTTTAAAGCATACAAGTAATTGTTTTTCCCCTTTTGGCAGGCTCTATGAACACATCAGCGATCTTAGCCTTTTTCTCTTCAACGATGTACTTGTTATTTCAAACCGTAGCATCTCTTATGTGCCGTTTGAACGGACTCCAAAAACAACTTACCAGTTCTTGGCATCAGTAGCTCTTCACAGGCTTGTTGTAGAAGACATTCCATGTTCAAAATGTATGTTTTATAACATTCCTCCAGTGATCAATAATGTCGGTTTAGAATGTTCCATTCTGTGGGCTATAATCTGCTGTTAGTTTGTTTTATTGTAGTTGAATTTGACCTACATAAGAAGTAATGTAAGCATGACGATGGGCCATTTGTATTTATGTGGATGAGGTGTAAGGCTGTAAGGTACCAAGCTACAGTTCTTTAGTGTTTTCCAAAAATAGATGGACTAAATCACCATACACAAGTTCAGCTAACACTACACTTCAGGTAATTATTACCCCTTATTCAGACCCATGTTGAGTAGTTCTGATCATTACAGAGTTCTGGCTTAGGGTCTGTCTACATTGGAGTTTTATTTATTTATTTTTTTAAATTCCATTTGATTGCCAAATGACTTGAGTTAACTAACACGTTTGTACAAGTTAGTGTGGAAGAGCCACAAGCGTGGAGCGCAGGGTAAACCAAAAGTGTGTGCATCCTGGAACAAGCATTTGTGAAATGTCCCGATGCCACGTGCAAACAGACTAATTTCAGTTAATTGGAAATTAAGTTAAAAACTCTAGTGCAGACCTATCCTTGCATGGTTTCTTACCCCCACCCCCATATCCCATATGGATAACACTGTGTGCACATGTGTTTTAAACTATTAAAACCTCTGGCCTCACTTACGCCGGAGGCTATCATCATCATCCACCCACGGAAGGGCAAGAGCTGAAGCAAAAGCCAGCATATGTCAATGGAAGACAGCAATATTTGCATTCTGCCACTGTCCTAGTGCAAGGCAGTAAATCAGCTTAACTCCCAGGCCCGCTTACTTTAACTTCCAAATTACTATTACCGGTATTTTCCAGCAGTCAGTAGGGACTCGTGCCTTTTCATGGGACCCTGAATGCAAAGGAGATATAGAACAGAGAATAGAACACAAGCTTGCCTAAAGTCTTTCTGTAATTTAGCAGGCAGAAGAATATGAGTAACAGGGTTTGCAGAATGCACCCTGCAGCTGTGTTTTTCTTCTCTCTCCCTCCCTCCTTGAGGCTCCAGAGGCTTTAGACTTCAGAGATAGTCCCACCATTAGGACTACAGCTGGAAGTTTTTTCGACGCTAACTTTTTCAGCAAAAAATACAGACTCATTTGTATTTTTGAATACAATTTTTTTTTTAATTGAATTTGTGTCAATTTTACTGCACTGTTTTGGATGACAAAGCCTAAAAAAAATCTGAAAAAATTGAAGTGTTCTGTTGACATTTTCAGAAATAAATGTTTTAATTTTTTTATTCAAAATGATTTTCAAAATTTACTTCATTTTATTTAAAAATTAAAAAGATTCAAGAATTTTAATGTTTTGTTTCCGCTTAAGCAGAACACCTCATTCGGTCCAAAAAAATCTTTTTAGGTTTCGATTCACTGACCTTTTTTAAAACATAGATTTTAGTTTGACCCCAAACTACTTTTTCCACCCATTTTTCAGAATTGCCAGCAAACCAAAACAGTTGTTATTCACACAGCACTAATTAGGGCACCCTTCAGAACTAACCCTTCCATTGCTCCTCCTTAAGCTCCCCTCTCAGCAGGTGGATTGCTCTCATTACACAATCTAAAAGCTTTCACTATTCGATAACTATTTCTGATATCCGGACATTTTGGCTGAATTTTACTCTAGTACCTGAAAAAAATATTCAAGTTTGACCCTTTCCCCATTCAACCATAATGAAATATCTGAATTAGTTCTTAATCAAATCAATTCCTCCCACCTTTTGTTTAGCAAAAGCAGCTTTTACTTAACACCTATATGAATTACAGTTGTACTTGAAACACTGAAGAAAGGGTTGTTTACCAGACAAGTGGGGGGAATAATATTTTGAACTTCGCATAAACAAGCAACTGGGCTAATCAGTCCCTATACAGGGAATCCTCTTGATGCACGCTTAACTTTCATTAACATTAATGGGTGTTGTAAGGAGTTGTATGCATCAGGAAAACCTCTCCCCGGGCTTCCTGTGTCTATTTTTAAATAAGAGGGGATTTCTCAAGCCTGATAAAGCAAATACCTGGAGTGCCCATAGATAAACATCAGCACCAGGCGTGCACGGTTACATCTGCCAAAACCATTATAAATCCAATAGCCTACAAAGCAACTTAACACCAGTAGTGCATACTTCAAACAATCTGGATTATGTTAGTGAAATGCAGAGACATAGTTTGACTTCTATATTTGGGGGTGGGGACCACACACAGTTTATGTTAATTATTTAATCATCCTTAATTTTTTGTTTCAATTTATTTGCAGTATGTTTACCACTTACAAAAATCAATATTAACATAAAAACAAATTCTTGAATAAACAGAACCAAGCACTTTCATGTAACTATGAATCAGGTCTCCTTAGTTTTAGAGATCCCTAAACATGCAATGCACACACACAAATCCATGGCTAAAGCCCATCCCCTTTGCCCGGCTGCTTGAGCACATTCCACTCACATTTAACCTTCCTTGTTCACTTTGTCACTCACCTGGGCTTGACACAGTCAGTGCTGTACACTGCACAGACCCTTGGGAAGCAGCTCTGATCTTATCTTCACTTGCTACAGTGTTACCGGTGCTGATTAGAATGTCTAGACACCTGTGTTTCTGAGGCAAGTCTCTTATTTTACGGGCTAGTAAAACTGAAATAGCCCCAAGCTGAAGCTCTGCTGTCCTCCCCTTACGCAGCCCATGTGAGGAAACTGACCTGGACAGTGCCTAATGTCACTGCTCGCCCCCCTTCCCCCGAACATTGCTCCGCACGGAGGAAGCAGGGCCAAATAGAAGGGAGAAAAAAATCTGACACCTCCCCCCCCACCATGCGTCACGTCTGAGATGTATCTAGTTTGGGGAGGCAATGCCCCTCCATACCCCTCCCAATCCTTACCCATAGTGAAATGCTTAGCAGCTTCTGTCTGCTTTTCCCCATCCTCAAGAGCCTAAGCAACCAGCAGATTTAAAAAAAAAATCTTAATCCGAGAAGACCAGAATCCATAGCTAGATTAAGTTAGCATAGCTCCCTCAGAGAGCCCCATGCAGGTCACTGGAGCTATGCCTATACACCAGTTTAGGAAAAGGTAGGGTTGACGGTCAGCATATACTTAGATTTCAAACTTTTAGCAAACATGATGCCTAAAAACATAACTTAACACTGTCCAGTGTCTCCCCTGTGATATCTACCTCACTTTGTGGGCTGTATTCTATGGGCTTCCCATATGACCAGTCCCACATACTCTTAAATCAGACAAGCAGAAGTATTTTTTTGCTATTCATTATGTCCTTAAACCATTGGAAGTCAGAATTTAAGAGTAAAGATATTTGCAAGATTCTATGAAACTCTACCACCTATTCCTTAGATAACCTATTGGTCAAGAGCAGTTAATATACTAAAACCTTTTTCTTTTTTTACACACTAACAGATATCAAGAATGCATTTATTCTACAAGGCCCAAAACGCCAATGGATTTGTTCTATAGAGGATGAAGATGATAAATTTACATGGCTGTCTGCACTGCAAAGTGCAATCAACTGTAGCATTGAGAAGAACTGAGATTCATCTTAGTGTTTAGGATGCCCAACTCCTCTAGTATGCGTTAATTATTTGTGAACAGATATTCTGTGCAGTTTGCTACTCTGAGGAACTTTTGTTCAAATTCTGCATCATTACCAAGAAGTTAGCATTCCTTTTGATAGAATATTATCATGTGTGTGCCTCAGACTGCAGAAACTTACAGTAGAATCAATACTCGTTGTCGACTTGTGAGACTGATCTTTTTAAAAAAAGATCACACTATTACAATCCATTTCGCCTTCACAACTTAAGGCAAAATCCACACAATATGGCTTAATGGCCTTCATAAAAATCTTCATTGCATGACAAACCTGAAGAAAGCTGCTAATTTGTCGAGAATCTGCTATGAAAAGGGCTTTAGATATTCTCCACTGATTGCACGAGGGGACACTACAGTTTGGTTAAGGGTAACAAGACATTTTGGCCTTGGCTACACTTCCAAATGTACAGCGCTGTGAGTTAAACCTGACTTCGTGCAGCTGAGTAGGGAAAGCGCTGCAGTCTGTCCACACTGACAGCTGCCCAACGCACTGTCGTGGCCACATTTGCGGTAATTGCAGCGTTATTGGGAGCGGTGCATTATGGGCAGCTATCCCACAGAGCACCTCTTCCCATTCTGGTGCTGTGGGCGTGGGTGCAGGGCATTCTGGGTCCTGTCCCAACGCCCCGGGATGCATCGCTTCGCATCCTAGAAATCCCTTTGTTTCCGTTCACCTTTGGCACCATCTTTCAACGGTTTCTGTGCAGCGCGATCTGTCTGCGGGAAATGGAGCCCGAACTGCTGAGGCGTTTGCTGACTTATCTCGCCAGCACGTCACGTTTGGCTGTTGAACTATTCCTTAAGATCCAAAGTGACAGTGAGAGTGAGGAGTCCGACGATGCTATCGAGCCGCGTAACGCATACGACATGAAATTGCTTGTGGCATTCACGGACATGCTCAGCACCGTGGAATGCCACTTTTGGGCTCGGGAAACAAGCACCGAGTGGTGGGATCACATTGTCATGGAAGTCTTGGATGATGAGCAGTGGCTGCAGAACTTTCGGATGAGAAAAGCCACTTTCATGGGACTGTGTGAGAAGCTCGCCCCCACCCTGCGGCGCAAGGACACGAGATTGAGAGCTGCCCTGCCAGTGGAGAAGCGGGTGGCTATTGCAATCTGGAAGCTGGCAACTCCAGACAGCTACCGGTCGGTCGCAAACCAGTTTGGAGTGGGAAAGTCGACCGTTGGAATCGTGTTGATGCAAGTTTGCAAGGCCATTAATCGCATCCTACTCAGAAGAACCGTGACTCTGGGTAACGTGCAGGAAATAGTGGATGGCTTTGCACAAATGGGGTTCCCTAACTGTGGAGGGGCGATAGATGGGACGCACATTCCTATTCTGGCACCACCCCACCTAGGATCCGAGTACGTTAATCGGAAGGGGTATTTTTCTATGGTTCTCCAGGTGCTTGTGGATCACCGTAGGCGTTTCATTGACATTAACACAGGCTGGCCCGGAAAGGTGCATGACGCATGCATCTTTCGGAACACTTGGCTGTTCAGGAAGATGCAGGCCGGGATTTTTTTCCCAGAACGGAAGATAGGGGAAGTCGAAATGCCCATTGTGATCCTTGGAGATCCCGCTTACCCGTTAATGCCGTGGCTCATGAAACCCTACACAGGGAGCCTTGACAGCAGCAAGGAACGGTTCAACTACAGGCTGAGCCAGTGCCGAATGACTGTGGAGTGTGCCTTTGGCCGTTTAAAGGGCCGCTGGCGATCTCTGTATGGGAAGCTGAACTTGGCCGAAAACAGCATCCCCGCGTTATATCCACGTGCTGTGCCCTCCATAATATTTGTGAAGGGAAGGGTGAAAGCTTCACTCAGGCATGGACCTCCGAGATTCAACACCTGGAGGCTGAATTTGCACAGTCAGACAGCAGGGCTATTACAGGGGCCCAGCGCAGCGCTGCAAGGATTAGGGATGCCTTGAGGGAGCAATTTGAGGCTGAAAACCAGCAGTGATAGCTGGTGCCCTGCACAGGAGTGAAGTGCAGTAGTTCCAATCTTTAGGAATCAGTGTTTGCTAAGCAGACAAGCAGACTTGCAGTGCCTGTTTATTTCCTGGGCTAAGGAGTCTTTTACTTTATGCAATAATAAAGAATGTTTTCAAAGCCAAAAAATCCATCTATTGAAAAGAAACAAGGAGGTGGAGTGGGGAACGGTACAATCACAGATTTGCATATGTCCTGTCTGGTATGCTGTGCAGTGAGTGCTGCACTTCAGGATAGCTATACTGCATGGTGATGGGGGTTGAGTGCAGCGGGTAAGGGTCGTGGTTTTCAGGGCTGGGTGGTAAATATACTGGTGTTGGAGGCAGCAGGTAGCGTGAAGAACACAGAAGTTGGGAAAAGTGGGTTAGAGGTGACAGTGGGCCACAATGGAAAGTTTTGGGACAAGGGCTGGGGGGAAGATGGCGTTTGCGGTACTGCTCCTCTTTCTGCATGGCTACGAGCTCCTGGATAGCGTCTGCTTGGCGCTCCAGGATGCTTATGAGCCGATCCGTGCTTTGCTGCCGGTGCTCCGTGCTTTTCCGCCGGAGCGCTGCGTTTTCCTGGCGGATCCTGCTTTCTCTCTCCCTCCAGTTTTGTGCTCTCTCATTCTCTTTAATAGATTGCCGCATCACTTCTTGCAGCATGTCTTCTTTGCTTTTCGCGGTCTATTCCTGAGTCTTTGCAGTTTCTGAGCAGGCGATAAGAGGGATGGCTGAGGTCTCAAGGTTGATGCTGCTGTATAGGCAAAATGCAACATTTAACAGAGGCAGCATTGTTTATACCAGAGTAATGATTTCACCCGCACTTAAGGAGTAAAAAAACACAGGCATAATTTCTACACAATAACATAATTTTGCCTTCCAAAACAGAGCACACGTATCCCACGGGAGCCTCAAAATGGTGAGTAAGGAGGACTGATTGTTTCAGGGCTGCACTGTCCTCTGGGTTTCTGTGCCTTGGGGAGAGCCAACAGGTTCAGGGGGCAGCTACACTGAACACTGTCCCAACATTTTCCACAGGAGTTCGTCCTGGATGATATCTCGCTGATGAGGGTGACCTGGGAAGCAAGGGAGGGTCTTCTACTGCAATGCGGCTTCCACCCTGGCCCATATGCAGCTTGCCTGTGTGCAGCAATGGTCCCCCTGCCCCTTGCGGCACAGTGGCGCAGACACGTTAGCCTGGCTGGGGCAAGGACCACGGTGGCTCTCCCGATAAACCTGCGCAAGCACATTGCACACGTTCTGGATGAGCCATTCGAGGAGATTACCAAGGCTGACTACCGTGATGTGATAAACCACATCAATGCACTATTCCACATCTAGGCATGCATGTCTAACCCTCCTCTCCCAAAGAGCCCGCACTGAAAAAATTCCTTCCTGGGAAAAAAACCTGCTTACTGGGAACCTGCTCTTCTGTTTGTCCTCCACCAAGTACCGGCCACTGGCTACCTTCCTCCTGGCTTGAGAAGAGCTCCTGGCTGCATGGCTCCAGGGATTCCGGGGTGTCTCCATCGGTCCACCACTCTCATTCCCGTTTTCCTCCTTCTCCTCCTCCCCCTCCCCACCAGCTCTGAAGTGTCCATGGTGGTGCTCGGAGTGGAGGTGGAGTTAACCCCAAGTATCACATCCAGCTCTTTGTAGAATCGGCAGGTCGTGGGGGGAGCATCCGAACGGCCGTTTGCATCGCGGGCTTTGTGGTAGGCACTCCGCAGCTCCTTCACTTTAATCCTGCACTGCAGGGCGTCCCGGTCATGGCCCCTTTCCATCATGTCCTTTGATACCTTCCCGAAGATATCGTAATTCCTACGGCTGGAGCGCAGCTGGGACTGTACAGCTTCCTCCCCCCAAACACTGATGAGGTCCAACAACTCGCCATTGCTCCATGCTGGGGCTCGCTTGGCGCATGAAGGCATAGTCGCCTGGAAAGATTCGCTGATAGCACTCCACACCATGCTGGGCTGAGCAAACAGGAAGGGGATTTTTTAAAATTCCCGGGGAATGTAAAGGGTGGGTCACATGGTCGGTTACCTGAGGCCAGGGCAGTAGAGTTTGAACTGCTGACCAGAGTGGCTAGAACAGGCAATGTGGGACACTGCTGAATAATTCTGGAGGCCATTCACAGTGCATTGGGCTGCCACACTGGTGCAGCAGCGGCAGTGCAAAACTCGCTATTCCTCTCGGGGAGGTGGAGTACCTGCAGCGGTGTATCCAGGGAGATACACCGCTGTAAGTGCCCTGCCAGTGTGGACGGGGAGTGAGTTAAAGCGTTGGGGGAGGCTTTACAGCGCTGTAACTCGCAAGTGTAGCCAAGGCCTTTAACCGGTATATTCTCGGTATATACTACCCATTAATTCCTTGTATCATAGTTTCAAAGGGCATTAAGGAGATAGAAACATTTTACTTTTTGCAATTTTTATTAAAGACCAAAGTTCTGCATTTTCACATAATTCCTCACTGAGTGAAAATTGTACTAAAAATAATTAGTACAGCAATATGA
Source organism: Malaclemys terrapin pileata (assembly GCF_027887155.1). Classification (NCBI taxonomy): domain Eukaryota; kingdom Metazoa; phylum Chordata; order Testudines; family Emydidae; genus Malaclemys; species Malaclemys terrapin. Next base: position 104,458,901 of record NC_071507.1, on the reverse strand, counting down.
GTAATAAAGTATACAGGCTCTGGGAAATAAAATAAGTTGTTAGAGGTTACAAAGAGATATAGCTCTTGGAAGTATAACTCTGTAGCTGAAACTGAAATCACCCAACAAGGACTGCTGTAGAAGGTATTTAAGCACCATAGTAGCAAAAATAGGTAAGTTATGTTTAGAATTTACATGAACGAATGGCTCCTTATCTTTCCCCTAGAATTACTGTTTGCTCTGGGTCTGTTCTTACATTTTTAGGAACCTAATGTCAAGGAATTCTTGCAATTTGTTTTTGTTTCATGGAATAGAAATGTGTTCATTAAAGGTTAAGACATACAATGCTTCAAATACTACCTCTCAAGAACTTCCTTCTCAGTAAAATAAGATTTTGTGCTTACTATTAACAAGCAGATTAAGACAAACTTCTTCTGTAAGTGTATTTTGGTAAAGTACTTTTAGGGTGTGTCTACACAGCAAGTTACTGCACAGCAAGCCAAAGTGTGAATCTACAGCGTTCCAGTTTGCCGCTCAGTAATGTCCAATATGGACACTACTACAGTGCTGTGAAAGCTCCAGAGTGCGGCTTAGCAGTACATTAGGCCCCACTCTAGAACTTTCACTATACTGTAGCAGTGACCACATAGGACATTACTGAGGGGTAAGCGGATTCCCTATAGATCATACCCTGGCTTGCAATACAGGAACTTGCTAGGTATACAAGCCCTTAGTGAATAAGGCTTCTGAGCATACATTAGAGGTGGGAGAAGTGTACCTCAACCTACCACGGCCCAAATGAAGACCAGAATGTTTGGCAGACTCAATGAAGGACAAAAATTATTTATGTAGGAAATTTAAAAATGCTGTGGATTCATTCCTTTAGTGTAAATAACATTTTATAACCTTAATTTTGTAATTCTCTATTCTGGATGTCAGATGTATTTTTCAGTAGTAAGTGAGAAAAATCCAGTCCATGTAAGACGGAATCGGTGCCTTTGGGATGAAAATGAGGGACCCTTGAGATGGACAAGAAAAAGCATGAAGAATAATTTATTACACTGACAGTCTTTAAAAGTAGCATTGCCTTTAAAAAAAGAAAAGGCTTTTCACATATCCAGTTTTATTTTGTAGATAAACAGACACGGGAGAGGACAATGAATAGGTATTGAGGGAAAATAAGCAACAATTCAAGCACCAGGAATGGTAGAAGAAAAGCGGCAAATTAGTAGAGGGAAAAGATGGGGGGAAGTGCTAGAGGGAAGAGAAAAATCAGATCAAGAAATTGATGCTGCTTGTTATAGCAGCCTGTAATAAGTTTAGTTTTTCCAAACAGTTTGAAGAAAAATACTGTGTGCAAACAAATGTGTGTGTACGAACTGTATTTGCATTTATCCTTCCTCCCCTATTTATTCCTCAAACTACTCACTCTGCAGTAGCATGCAGCAGCATCATAGATTGCAAGCACACGGTCCTAGGCACTGTACAAATAGAGAATCTTTGGCCCAAAGAGCTCACAATCAATCTAGGATTATAACTAGGATGATCAGATAGCAACTGTGAAAAAAATGGGACGGGGTAGCGGGGTAATAGGCACCTATGTAAGAAAAAGTCCCCCCAAAAAGGACTGTCCCTATAAAAACGGGATATCTGGTCACCCTAATTATAACAAGATGCAACAGGTAGCTAGAACAAACAAATGGGAGACAGAAGGGATTGATGAGGGAATATTAAAACAATTACCAGTATGTTTTGCATCCCACCAACTTCCATTAGGAATTAGACAGAATTCCCTTTTATTGAATATAAATCCTGCCCACATTACTTTTTAGAGGAGTTAAATGTTGATGACCACCACATAATTTGATGTTCTTAAAACAAAAGATTGTAGTGAAGAGGAGAAATTAAACTAGCCCTTTAGATAGTACAGATTTTTTTTCTGAATTAAAAATTTGGTTTAAAGTTCACATAATGAGCAATCAAAATAAATCACAAGAAATCTTTAAAAAAAACAAAAAAACAGTCATCCTATTTCTCCTGCCTAGATATAAAACTGGTATTACTGCAATTAAGCTCTTAATTTGATGTATTTGATGTACAATTTTGTTGATTCCATTGCAAAGATTTGCGACATTGAGATCCATACATGCATTTAGGATTTGAAAGTAAAAGTTTTTTTACATTTAATTCAAAGGTCTGAATGTCTGATTTATGATTTTTTTTTTTAAATCTATTTTTATAAACGAAACTGCATGGACAATTACATGCATACAATTTTTAAAAAATCATGTTCCTTGATTGTACCAGAGGACCCAGTTGGAAAGTGCAGCATATGGTCTTTCAGTGTTACCTGGCTACTTGATAATTAGTTACAATGGTGAAGTGATCTTAGACTATTCACTTTTCTGGGTTGCCTTGCATTTCTCCTTTTTGCTTATACCTGATTTCACTAAATTTAGTCTGACACTTAATCTACTAATTGACAACATATTGTGCAAGTGTGATTTCTACATAGGCAGTTTATTTTTTAAACAAGTTATTTTTTAAACAAGTTATTCATTATAGAAATCAATCCACCTACATGCAAATAAAAAGATCCACTTCTTTCATTTCACAGTGTGAAATTCATTACTTCTGTGTTAAGGAATGCTAGTTTGCATATGTTCAAAAGAAAACAGTAATGTTTCCATGACATTTTCAAAAAATATAACTGGAACAAGTGTTAAAAGTGGTAAAATTCCCCCACAGTATTTTTAACAACTGCAAGTAACCTGTCAATGTATAGCAATCAGAAAGGGAAACATACTAATCTATTTTCACTGTCCAAACAGAATTGCAAGTAGTAAATAGCATATACAGTGGAAAATTTGATTTAAAATGTTCTTTTCAATAATCAATTGGTAATGTGGTTAAGAAACTAATTTAAAACCAACAATGAAGCAGGGAAGGTCAAGGGCTTCTAAACTGATCCATTTAGTGTGATTACATTCAGAAGGTACTGTCACAGAAATCTAGTTAATGTAATTTATTAGTGACCTTCTTTCACCCAAGAGTTACACTGTAGCAGCATTCTGCCTTTATACAGGATGCCTAGGTTTATTTCTAAATGTAAGATAATATCCATTCTACCTTAGCGCTTTTCATCAATAGCTCTCAGAGAGCTTTGCAAAGGAGGTCAGTATCATTATTCCCATTTTACAGATGGGGAAGCTAAGGCACAAAGAGGTAACACGACTTACTAAAGGTCTTCCAGTAGGTGAGTGGCAGATCCTGCACCACACTGCATCCCTTATGCTTGTAGTCTAGAAACGAGACACAGTTTGTGTGGCTATATTAACATAAATGAAGGCTAGCCTCACTTTACCAAGAAAATCCAAGATGGCCAATAGCTGAAAACTAGAAGAACAAAGGGATCTGCTGCTCCTTGTGACTGCCATCAAAAAGATTAAAAAATATATTTCTGCAGATTTGTGAGAGTTACAAGTTCCAGTTAAAGATGAATCAACAAAATTAAAATATTGTGCTGTTTTATTGGTGTAAAAATCACACAATTGCTAGTTCTGATTCTGCTGAGATACATCCATGCGGTTTAACATCTATGATCCCACAGCCAGAAGAAGCCATTAAATAGAATATCTGCTGTTAGTCAGCAATTAATGCAAATTTACATATGAGATCAAAAGGTGTGTATCATACAATATACAACAAAACCTAATACAGTACATCAACCCCAGTAACAGGATACACTCAGGGAACTTTTGTTAATAGTGAAACCTGTCTATATGCCCGAAGAATAAGGCCTGGAGACAAGGTAACAGAAGGTAACCCAGAAGTCCTAAGAAACAAACTGTTTATTTTTTGGCTGGGAATTAGAAGTTCAGAGAGGTATTGACACATTACTTGACAGTACAATCTGTTACAGTAAAGACTGGTGGATATGATCTGTTAATAAAAGGTAATGTGTGAAGCATGCATTTACAGGTAGTGCTCAAGAAATGTGCAATCAATACATTGGGAATTAACACCCAATTCTTTTCACAGAAGAGATGACCGAGGAAGGTCTGTTACGTATAGTATCAGTTGTACCATAGGTCATTTATATGCATGCGGCTGAATCAAGATCGTAAGTGGAAAAATGTGAACACCTGGCAATCTGGTCACATACTGCACAAAGTATGAAACAAAGATGAAATAACCAATTTTAGCTGATATGGCAAGGTAGCCTGCAAGAAACTCTGTGGCAGCCTGAGGGAGCTACTTTATTGCAAAAAAGGCAGGCTTTCTGGAATTGTGAATTACTTGCTAAATTGTGAAAGGTGGTTTGGGAGATCAATTTTGGTTCACATACCAGATTAGTTTTCCTGTTTTACACAATAAAATAAATGCTGCAATGTAAGAGGCATTTATGGTATATGTGTGCTTTAATGTTAAAAGTTAACTGATAAGCTGTTCTTTTCTTTGACATGAAATATAGAAACCATTAGGTAATTAATTCCATTTGAAGTTTTGGCCACTGAAACTGTGCAAACTCAACTCCAGCAGAAAGATCATGCACTCCCAAGGAAATGGCAGGGGAGGCAGTGCCAAGATACACAACATTCAAGGAAAAAAGTTATCCTGATTTTTTTGACTGAAGTTAAAATATTTAAATGCAAAGATGGACAAACTGGACAGAACAGAATCACAAAATTTAATGTTGAATAGAGCGCATTGAGCTGAATGAATGGGTCTTTCAGTAGGCTTTGAATCCAATCCCCCTTTCCAAATTTAGTAAATTCACAATTAACGGCAATTGGCTTATAGGTGAGAGAAGGGTCGAAGCTGTTCCAGTTGGACTTCCAGGGAGATTCTCTCTTCAAGAACATCCTGGAAAGGAAAGATTTTCAATTTACAGTCCAAAGTGAAAGAACATTGTGAAAAAATTCTTACTGTGATCAAAATAAGGTAAATGTTAGCATTAGCTTTGGGCATTCACTTCAAGTTGTTCTCTAAAGAATACAAGAACCCCCTCCCTTCAGCTGAATCAGAGCCTCGGCTAGTGAATTCTGCACACTATGAATGAGACCTTTGTTAAAAAATAAAGCCATTTAGCAGGCTGCATTGCTTTTTGTGCCACCCAAATACTAGGCAAGGATAAGTAGACATGAATTTATACATATATTTTCAAATAAAATCAGGAGAAGAGAGTGAGGCAGAATTTCACTTGGTTAAAGTTTCATGAACTTGAAGTTTGTCTTTGGTGAATTTCACCCATCCCAACTGTCTTTAAAGAACTATAATACAGATTTGAATTCAGACTTGTCAGTTTTCTAAATAACCTGCACTCCTATCTAGCCAGCATAGCATAAATTCAATGTGTTTAGCATTTGGATTGGTTTAGTATGAAATTCATAACTAAGATGAGGTGCTGAAAAACAAATTAGGTAAAAGTACATTGGCATCCAAAGACAAATTCAAAAGGTAAAGCACAAGACAGTGAGCAATTTAACTAATTAGGTTAGACTGGTGACCGTTTTCTTGTGTTTATTTACTGAATTGCAATTTTTGCATTTCAGATATTTTGTGCCTTTTTTTCCCTCAATAACATGCTCATGAAATTAATCCGTGTTTTACATTTCATCAACATGTTTCAGGATTTGATTCTCCCCCTTCCCCCCACCCCAAAGGCTGAGGAAAAACCACAAATGCACTTCTAAGTGCATTTGCTAGTTTTCCTAATACCGTCATCTCAGAATAGTGATATTAAGTGTACAAGTTAATAACTGTTCTAGTCTTATTTTTGCTATACTTAAGAGCACGTTAATCAGTAATATCAAGATAATTAGAAACAAGAAGGCACCTTGTAGAAACACTTCAACACAAACTAATCTTCTTGTCTTCTGTTTTCAGAGTTCCACAAGAGCACATTGCAAATAGCCATCTCCTGTAATCACAGACTCACAGAAATGTAGGGCTGAGAGGGACCTTGAGAGGTCATCTACTCCAGCCTCCTGCATTGAGGCAGGGCGAAGTATACCTAGCCAATCCCTGTCAGGTGTTTGTCCAACTTGTTCTTAAAAACATCCAATGACAGGGATTCCATAACCTCCCTTGGAAGCCTACTCCAGTGCTTAACTATCCTTATAAAGTTTTTGCTAATACTGAACCCAAATCTCCCTTGCTGCAGATTAAGATGATTACTTCTTATCCTTCCTTCAGTGGGACATGAAGAACAATTAATCACCTTTCTCTTTATAAAGCCCTTAACATATCTGAAGACTTATCAGGTCTCCCCAATCATCTTTTCTCAAGACTAAACATGCTTAGGTTTATTTATTTATTAACGTTTCCTCATACGTCAGGTTTTCTACACTTATTTTTGTTGCTCTCCTCTGGACTGTCTCCAATTTGGCCACATCTTTCATTAAATGTGGTGCCCAAAAGTGGACACTTTACTGCAGCTGAGACCTCATCAGTGTCAAGTACAGTGAGACAATTACCTCCCATGTCTTATATAAAACACTCCTATTAGTACACCCAGAATATTAGCTTTTTTCGCAACTGTACCACATTACTGGTGCATATTTAATTTGTGATCCACAGATCCTTTTCAGCAGTACTAATGCCTACCTAGTTATTCACTTATGTATAAAAACAGCTTAACATTTTAAATAGCTCTCTTATGCCCTCCCCTATATAACACACAAATGGTGATACATACAGATCTCTACCTTGGTACTTAAATGGCCCTATCACTATGCTATTTCAGCCTACACATGTGCACACGCTTACTCCTCAGAAACTGACATACAAAGAGAATGATGGTATTACCTTTAACTGTTGCTGTAATTCACTATTCAATCTGGCCAAAACAGTGTTCGTTTCCTTATTGCGTCTAATTGATGCCTGAATTGCCTTCTTGTCTTTCCCAACGGACCTGAGGATATATTAAGTGTTTTTTGGTAAGTCTTTTCACTGCCAAGCACACCAAGAAATAACTTTGATAAGTCTACTCAATTCCTTAGTCCCTATTTAAAGGGCTCAACAAGAGCTGTACAGAGGACACTTTTTTACATAATTTAGTGACTCTTCCCACTTATTTTCCTTTCTATAGACTAGAACACACAGTACACTAGCCTTGTTTGCAAAGAAGCTTTGCATACCAGTTTCCTACAGAACAAAGACAATGAATTACATTCTTAAACTGCTATAATAAATTTACACCTTCCAGACTACTGAAACAATACCAGATTGACTTTAATTTGATTTTGTTTAGCATAGACTTGAGGGTAAAGGAGAATATGAAAACTGCACATTTAAGTTCAAGACCATCCGTACTCACGAACTTTATTCAAAATTAACAATACAACACTAACATTTACAGAGCACTTTTGATAGTCAATGTATTTTGCAAAATGTTAGTAAGTTTTTCATCCTAACAATTTGCCTTATTAGGTATATCTCAACCTTTAATATTTATATTGACTCCCTTAGTAGTTTTATATATCTGACTTACAGCCACTAATAGTTATTCAACACATTGTAAAATTGCTTGTAGCTCTTCCGTAAGCTAACAGTTTTATTTGCTGTTTCAATGTGAACTTCCCAATATTAGATGTATTCATACTCATCCTGGGTTACCTAGGGATAGATGGCTGTGAAGCAAGAACAGCAGCTATGACACCTGTTTTCTGTGTATGCTCCTCAACTTCAGGTCTCAGCTCATCTTCTGATTTTAACCTTCTGCGAATAGGCTTTGGTGGTGGAGCAAGAGGTGTGGTGCCTTTTCCCTGGGAGGCAAAAAGCAGCCCATAAGCACACATCACAATTAATTATATTTGTACTCAAATTAACTGGCAGTGCAAAACTTTCTGTGAAATTAATTTATTTACTGTATGAGTTCTGAGAACATTGACTCATAACAGGTCTACCTGAGTTCTCAGGTAGCATCAGAAAAACTGCATGAGAATAACTCACCTCAAGGGAGTAGTAATTGACCTTGGGATGGATATATATTATATAAAAATAAAATAACGACTCCAGCCATCTGTTCCCTATGGACTAAAATCCTAAAAATAACCCCTGTATGAATCAATTTTGGTAACAATCTGATCATTACATGTAAGCAATCTACCTTCATTAAAGTGAGCTTCTAATGTCATAATTTTAGATGGAACCAGCCCAGCAAGCATATAATATTTTAGCCAAAAATGTAAATATTTCAAGACGTTCTGAGCTTTTGAAAACTGAGTTCAAATGGAAGCTTCTGCAAACTCAGATGTAGCAGTCACTACCTGGCAACTGTTCTAATACACATTCTTCTATGTTAAAACCTACATTTTCCCCTTAAATTTCATTTTACATACCGCATTAACAGGGACACTAGCAGCTGCCTTGTCTTCAACTCTGCCATCTGTTTTGGCAACTCTAAGGGAGCCTGCAGAATCAGAGGGTTTTTCAACCTACAGAGAATGAGACAGTTTAGAAACTCTGTACAGTTCCGCAAATATTTAATTCTGTTACAATTAAGATGATAGCCAGGTGTGTCATACTGGTATGTTCTCCGGTTATATGAACACAGTTTACATTCTCAAGTCTCTTATGTGAGCACAAGTCCTCTTTAAAGGCTCAGGTATGGAGAGAAAGGGCTGTAGCTGATTATCAGCACCATTTAGTAAATCTCTACACCACACTACTCTCACTATTTCTGATCTGCAATAAGATCACATCACCAGAGACATGTAGGAAAGTTACGTTTCATGAGAGGCAGCAACAAGAGAGGATTGTTGGACTGTAAATTATAACCTCTTGCTACTGGAGCTAACCTAAGTATAAAGAGACGACCAAATTATAAAGACTTATGTGAAACTCTTCTGATCTAAATCAGATGTTACATATTATTTATATTATAGTAACTCAAAGGCCTGCAACAAAGATCAGGGCCCCATTATTCTAGGCATTATACAAAAAACACACACACAATAAGATTGTACCTGCCCAAAAGAGTTTACAAACAGAACAGGCTTGACAGACAAACAGTGGACAGGGAAACAGGCAGGAAGCGATTTAAGCAAGGTCTACTGGGTATAACTAGCAAGGTACACCAGTGTATAACACTAAGTGGTTTACACTATATCCATTTACGCTGACCTGTAAGACTTCTGAATGTGTTTCAATTTCCTCCTCCTCCTCTTCATTTACACCTGATGCAGCAAATGCCTCAAACTGGCTGAAGTCTGCAAAATTTGGCTGTTCTGGTATTTGCTGAGGTGAGGTACTGGTATGCGTTATTAGGCTTTCAGCATCCACTGAACGATGCACATGAGGACCTGCACCCTATAGCAAAACAAAGATGACAGTAATTACTAATACTGTGTTCCTGAAATAACTGACATAACATAGGAGCAAAATCTTGTCCAAACAAGAGTTTATGCAAGAATGCTAACCAAGGACAATTATTTAATTAATGTATTACTGCAGAAATAGGTGCCTTTGTTTAGACTTGTAATAACGCTTGGAAGTTTCTGTCCTGTCACTGGAACAAACATGCTTCTTATCATACAAGTACAAAATGACTACATTTGTAAGAAGGGGCAGAACACTTTGGTCGCCCATTATTAATGGTACAAAAATTATCAGTGGTAAAGTTAAACTTCTTTCCTTTCTCCTAAACTGTTTTGTTGTCCATTTTTCCAAGTGTACATCTCTTTGAACGGATAAAACCTACCCTTCCTCCAAAGTGCTCTTCTGGAGCTCAACTGAAACAGTAGGAAGGTGAAAGACAAAAAAAAGGCAGATGGAATATTGGAGGCTAAAGGCTACACAACATTTCAGAATTGAACAGTGTGAGAGAGGAGAAACCCTGCAGCAATACCAAGGTGTACTGGAGCAAAATGTTGGTTCATTGCTTGGGAGAGTTGTGACTGATACCAATGGAAGAGTGCCTTCAAGCATAAAAGTAGCACACCAATCATTTAAAGCACTCCCGGATGTATCTTGTGGCTTTTTAGCCTACAGCTTGTTAATTTTAACCTTTTTTTTAAAAATAGTTTGGGAATTATACAATGCTCTCCCCCCGAGAAGTAGAAATATGAAGGATAATTATTAGGGGAAGTATAACCTTTATACTGTCTCCTATTTTAAATATACATGTTTATTAACAACTGATCTTAGTATTAAGACTTTTTGACCCCTTTCTGTGTCATCTCTAAGAAATTAAGCATTCTTTTAGGATTAGTTTGCAACAACCCCTTTCAACTCAATTCCTATAAGAAAAAACAAAAACTAAGCATAATGAATGATTCCCAATTTATATTTACTGATATAAACTGCTACTTCTAGAAGAGTAGCTTGTCACTTTGGGGAAGGCAAATTGAAAAGTCTCTTTTTCTTCTATCCTCTATCCCAGTCTCAAGGTTAATGTACTTTAATATTTAAAGTAAGGTGGGTGGCTGATAGTAAAGTAGATAAAACCTTTTTACTGTGACATGCTAATTAACAACATGACGAAGTGCACATCAAAACATTTTTAAATTGTATTTGTTTTAGCCAGTCAGGGTCAACCCACACTTTTGGCTTCAGGTGGTTATTTAGGCTTGGAAGTGGAGACAGGACTGGCCCACAGGTGATATACTGCCTCATGTTCAGATTTCATTACTATTTGGGACAAAATATGAAGCTACACAATCTTATGAATGAGGTAAACAAATACAAAACAGAGTCAAACCTGAATTCAAAGTGAAAGAGCAATTCATATTGTGCTCAATTGGCTTTCAGCTGAGTTGTACCTGATTAGTAAAGGACTAACAATTTAGAGGTTTTTTAAGATTTAAAGGTTTTTTTTTTTCAATTAAAAGAAAAGTACATATTCCTTTAATCTAATTTTAATTGTTCATTGTCACAAGTTAACTGAGGAGCCTTGAAATATTAAAGGGACATCTTCACCTGAAACTTAGTCAATTAAAAGAAAGGAGTTAAAAGTAGCTTCAGCTATTGCACCTTCCCTTCCCCCACTTGCCATTTTTGATGGTTTTGTAACAGCATTCCCTATTTTTGAAAATGTTTTTCTTCGCTCCATTGGTTTGTGAAATACTCACAAAACTAATCCGGGAGAATGACTATAAATAGTCAATAACTGGAAGTGACTTCCCATAATTCTGTGAAATGCACAAGATAAACCAAAAAAGATTCCCTGATCTATTGAGAACATTTGGCAACACTCTCACACTTGCTACTCACATGCACCACCATCCAGCTTATGCACTGCTCCAGAACCGCGCCCCCCGCCCCTACTGTGCACTCCCCTAATAGGAAGAGGGAAGTGAGTAATTTCCACAAAGCAAGGTACTGGAGACGTGAATGTGAGCAAAAATTTCATAGTACTTAAAACTGTATATGCCACCTGTGACGGTTCTCAGGGTACCCAGAACTATGAATCACCTTGTTACCCTGGCCTCCAATGAGGAGTCTTTTCTTGTGGTAGCTGGGTGACAGCTCCCTGATGCTGCCAGCTCTTCCTTTGCCAGGCAGGTTAACAATACCTGCACTGCAATCCCTGAATCCCTTTGAATCATTCCCCTGTGATACAGCCCAATATTGACTAATCACAGAAATTTCAGATCCTCTGCAATCAAAGGTGCGGTGTACCATAATTTACCAGTTTTACCTTAAACCACCATTACTGTCAGCACAGCACTTGTGAGCTCTTCTAATCAAAATAGATTTATTTGAGAAAGAATAAAGATTTAACTAGTGAGAAAATGATGGTGGCAACTGTTTACAACACAAAACAGAATCATTAAATGATTTTACACTTATCCAGTTACCTTTCCTATATAATAAAGTAGGCTCCCCCCACAAACATGAGCCCATTGTAGAGCTGGCTGGTTTCACCAGAACCAGGATGTGAAAGCAGAGACAAGGATAAAAGCTTTCATGGAAGCTCCCTGCTCCTTAAGGGATTTCCTCAGTGATGGAGCCACAGTGCCCTTCGCTACACTACAGCACTTACAGCAGTGCAGCTGCACTGATGCAGCAGTTGTGGTGGAGATGCTCTAAGCTGACGGGAGCTTAACTCCTGCCTCGGTGAGAGGCGGTAGCTACGTTGGTGGGAGAAGCTCTCCCGCCAACATAGCAATGTCTATATCGGTGCTTAAGTTAATACAACTTACATGTGGATTATTCACACTCCTGAGTTACGTAAATTATACCAAGTAACTTGTAGCGTAGACCAGGTCTATGTCATACTGAAAACAGGCAGGGTGAATTCCTGCCTTGTAGCGTTTATTTTCTACCTTTAAATGGTTTTGATTGTTTATCATGGTCTCTCACGGTTTTCCATTGACTGTTTTGGGATGTGGCAAGGACAGACAATAGAACCTTGCATTGCCTAGCCAGCTGACTAGGGACTGATTAGCAACTCCCTCTTGCTTAAATGGATGGATCATCATTGAGACATCACTCAGGTGACTAATTTCTACCCCAAGTCCATAAAGCATACTTTAGATAAATACATTACTCCACAAATATTACCCATACATACATCTCAATTTTGAGTCTTGACAAGTTACATGCTTTCAGTAGATAGCTTACATGTTACTCTTCATGGATAAATATCCTGTCAGACATGTGTTTGGTGCAGTGAGTTTGTCAGGTTTCAGGTGCGAGTTTACAAAGAACGGGGGACCCTCTGCCAACGGGTGTCTGTCACCGCCCCCAACTCATGCCACAGTATTTGTGTAGCATATTTCTGTACTGCTACCAAGGAATTATTCTGGGAAGGGTGTTCAAAAGTTTGTTACTTTCTGCCTCCCACCTCCCCGCCCCACCCATGTGGCTCCTGGACCAGAGACACTTCCCCTTGACCTCAGGGGAAAAGTACTTCAGGCCTCAATGTCTCCTTTTAGTCCATTGCTTCCCTAGGAGCAGGTCCCCATCTTCCTGGGGCAGCCCTGCAAGGTGGCAGAAGCCTAGGCTTGAAAGCTCTGGTACACATTCATACCCGCAATGTTTCCAAAAGACCGGCCTTATGTGCTTCCTTGCTGCCCGTATTTTAGAGTAAAGTTAAAAATTCAACAGACTGAAAGACCGCACATGGCCAAAGAATTAGGTATACTATTTAATTTAAAAAAAAAAAGTGTTAACAGAATAAGTCAACTTCACCTGTGAGGGCGGTGGTCTTGGAGGCACTGCAGGGGGGTAGGCAACAACTCCAGCTTGTTGTTGTCCTGTGAAGAGACATAGGTTCTGAATGACAGTTGGATGACAGGGCTATTTCCATAGGTTAGGACATGCTCATTGCAAATATGATGAACGTGTTTAGTTTTCCACTCTGCCAACATGAAAATAAGCTGTGTTATCTGCGCACAAGCTATCATAACCAGGACTGTCCTTCAGTGAGTGACACCACAATTGTTCTGTAGCCAAGGATAAAAGGTGTCAGCTATATTTAAGATACAGAGGTAAAATACAACATTAATTAATACTTAACAGTTCTCAGGCATTGCCAAATTAGGCCTTAGGATAAGTTAGCTACATTACAAAGATAAATTAGTATAAGTAAATTGATGATAAGCCTGCTAAACTTGTGTCTGGTTGAGGTTCAAAACAATCCTGATGTTTTGAAAATAATTACTGAGTTTGGATAATAATGTCTATTAGAGATTAGTTGAGACCACAAGATAACCGTTGGTAGTCAGGGTGAACTGTTAGAAACGTCCTTAATGTTACTGTTACTATGGTGATAAGATGACAAATGTTAATGAGTATGAGAACTAATGAATTAACCTATGGAAAACAAGGCACTTCAAAAGCAGTGGGGAGTGAAAATTCAAACAACAAAAAGGGGTAAAAACCTTCCTAAATATGTATGAAGCCCAGTGGGTGTCAGTGTAACACATCATAAAAGCTATACCCTGGCCTGTGCCCCTATGGGGTGCGGGGGGAGGAGGGGGGAGCGGAGGAGGAGAGATTGACGTCAGCATGACGATGGTGGTGGTGATGATTATTAACAGTTGGGGTTTTTCAACAAGGCATGGTGTGAGTAATCCAAATATAACACGTTCTGAATTGGTGTCTCCTTTACCAGACTGCAGTGTGTATTGTATGGTTGGCTATTAAGAAAAATTATTACAGAACGAGCACTAGATGGCCTCGGTTGTGCACCATGGGGTCCCCCTTCTGTTGATAACCTCTCCGCTATAGTCAATCTTGTGGGCTGAACACTCACAGATTAAAGTAGGTGTAAGCGCTCACCTTGAGGCAGGTAACCGGTTAAATCAAACCATAACTACAGATAAGGCTACGATACTGTGGCCTCTTTGGTCAAACACAAAATTGGCAAAAGGACAGAGCAAGAGATTGAGAATCAGACCTGGCTTCTACTCCTCACATCATTAGTTTGTTGTGTAACCTTCTCTACACCTCAGATTTTTTCCCCAGCAGAAAAACATTTGTACATTGCTTTAAGATCATGAGCTGAAATTATAAAGACAGCATCTCTGTCAACAAACAGTAAGTTGCCTGTAAGAATTCTCTGAGGCTATAAATCTATTACCACCCTTTTGCATCTGAATCTGCATCTGTCAGGAACTCCTATCTGCTTCAATTTTGAGCACATTCAATTTGGAATGAGCAGTCCTCAGTTGGGTCACTGGGGTTCGTGGCTCCCATTCACTTGACTACACTGCCTCTCATGTACTGACATTTTATCTAGGAACTTACTGTTTTAATTAAGTTGTTGTTTAAGCCACTGTTTTCCTTTAAAAGGGAGTTAAATTTTAATAAAAGCAATTAGATTTAACACTTTAAGCCTTTCACTTCAAACCTTATGTGGTCTATTTAAAAATAAATAGAACACTTTCTCCAGAGAAATTTTTTTTTTTTTTTTTTTAAGATAAATATGTACTAAAAGTAGCAAACACATGGACGTATAATATACCTACCTGGAGTAACTGTAAAGGATCTGTTCATATCTAAAGATGATGATCGAGAATGTGAAGGATGAGGTCTAGGAGGGGGTGGGGGTGGTGCAGTGTTCTCTGGAGATGTTCCTGAATGTGACCTGCAAAACAAGTAAACCTCTGTAGAGGCTTAGACAGCCAGAACAGTAGAAATTCAGTTGCAAAGTGCAATTCAAAACATCTATATGAAGAAATCTTGTTTCAAGATTAATAGCTGCTACCAGCTCCTTTTCCCCCAGCCAAATTTAGTTTTTTAAATCAAGAGACTGGTGTTTCCCACTTCTGATAACTGAATTTGTTTTTATACCTTTATTTCCTCTTCAAAATCCATATTAGCCCTCCTTATTGCACTCTTATTACCTACTGTTTACGTTTGTGGAAGCCTATAGTGTCGGACAGTAGACATCCCAAGTGTTAATTCAGGAGAAGGTATGCAATATCCAACCTAGACTGGAAGTCATTATGATCAGGACTTTTGTGAAACATGCAAGTTTCTGTCAATAGCCTGAATAGGAATCGTTTTCTACTGTTAAGTGGGATGGTGTAAAGAAAATGGAATTTCTGGTGGCTCTGCCTCACTCATATACAAGTCAGCCTTGAGCATGATCAAGCTGAGGTAGAGTCAGTATATGTTTGCAGATGTGAATGCTAGCTTTTCCATCTGAAGTTTCTATTACCTAGTTCATTTGTTTAGGATCTTGAGAAATACTGCCCGTATTCTTGGGTGTTTTGTTATTTTGCATGAATTTTAAGCTCTTACAAATGCAAGACATAATTAGTAATGTCAAGATCCAAATGCAGATGCAGATCCTGCAAAGATTTACACCTTTTAGGCAGTGGTTCTCAAACTTTTGTATTGGTGACTCCTTTCACACAACAAGCCTCTGAGTGTGATCCCCTTTATAAATTAAAAACACTTTTTAAACATTTAACCCTCTTATAAATGCTGGAGGCATAGCAAGGTTTGGGAGTGGAGGCTGAGAGCTCGCAACCCCTTGAGGAGTCACAACCCCCGTTTGATAAGCCCAAACTCGGAATGAGGTTAAAGAGAGATGAAGTCTTATGTTGCTGTAGTACTATCTGAATGAGATTTTTTGTCTAGAGTACTTTTGGTGCACTCATTAAAAAAAGAAACTTGGGGGTAAGTCTATACTACAGAGGCCATGTCAGCATAACCCCGCGATGTAGATGCAGCCTACACCGATGGAAGGGGGTTTTCCTGTCTGTGTAGCAACATCACCTCCTCAACAACAAGATGGCTACATCAACAAAAACCACCATCTCAGTAGCGTAAAGATTTATATAAAAGTAGACAAAGAATCAGCTTTGCAATTAACACTGGAAAACACTACAAGTTATTTACAAACCCTTTCTGGTTATTTTAACAGTTTTCATAATGTTTACTACATGAAGTCACGCTAATTATTTTAGTTTTAAGATATAACTTTGAAACTGATCCTATGCTGTTTAACAGCAACACTGATTTCCAGTCCTACTATACAAAGTCTCCCCTCCATACTGGAGATTTTCAGCGCTTTTAAAATCCTCTTTTATATATGATGTTCTTATTTAGTAAATCATAACATAGTAGAACCAGAAGGGTCCTTGGGAAGTCATCTAGTCCAGTCCCTGCACTCAAGGCAGGACTAAGTATTATCTAGACTATCCCTGACAGGTGTTTGTCTAACCTGCTCTTAAAAATGTCCAATGATGGAGATTCTACAACCTCCCTAAGCAATTTATTCCAGTGCTTAACTACCCTGATAGTTAGGAAGTTTTTCCTAATGTCCAACCTAAACCACTCTTGCTGCAATTTAAGCCATTGCTGCTTAACCTCTGAGGATAGGACAACGAGAACCATTTTTCTCCCTCCTCCTTGTAACAACCTTTTGTGTACTTGAAAACTTACGTCCCCCTTCAGTCTTCTCTTCTTCAGACTAAACAAACCCAATTATTTCAATCTTCTCTCAGAGGTCATATTTTCTAGACCTTTAATCATTGTTGTTGCTCTTCTCTGGATTTATCAAGTAGAATGTTCTCATGACTGAACATGGAATAATAACTGACTAGCCAATTCCAGGCTTGCCACTGTAATGAAGCAGTGCTGTTCTGCTGCACCAGAAATTTTAACTTTATACATATTAAGGGCAAACTGATACACTTCTACCATATATCACTAGGGAACAGGTTGCCTACACTTTTGATTGTTAAAATAATGGCCACCATAAATCTTTATTTAGCCTTTTAAATGCTAGTTATTAAACAGCCAAAAAGATCATTTGGGAGGGAGGAAGTGTGTTTATAACCTTTAATATTTCTTGTTACTACTCTACTGACCGTTGCCGAGTTACAGTGCTTCCAATCTGCTCTGGATCTGAAGTATAGGAGTCTGAACTGCTGTAACCATCTGCTGGTAGAATGAAAGTACAAAATTTCATTTTCGTAGTGTTCATTTATCATAATTTAATTATGCTAAAAACAGCAACAGGTTATATTACCTACGCAGCAATAGAAAAGATTATTTCAAGTCCAAAAAAGAAATATGTACCTTATTGTTGTACTTCCCTGTAAGATACCATCTGGGCAGGATTCTAACCTTGAGTCAAAGTAACTGAATGTCCCCAAAGAAAGTAACAATAATACAGTCGTTGGCAGAACAAACTAAGACAATGCCCACTCTGTGAACAAGTTGGTGTATTTTGTTTTTAAAAGATGGAGTAAGACCTAAGAATCAGGCCTATCACTTCAGAACCTTTTAAAATACATCAGATGACAAAAACAAGCAGGTAACGAGTATAGTTTCCTCTATTTTGTGAACAGTTTCTGCAGGACGGAGACTTGAAGCAGAATTCCTTCCTAGAGGCCAAATCAATTAAAACCTTTTTAAGACGTAGAGAGATCAGGACCATGTAACTGCCCTGACATGTATCTGAGAAGGGAAACAAACCTGAAGCAGGGCAGCAGCTATATCTTGGACTGAATGAACTTTGACATGGGTTTCCAGCTTTAGCCTAGTCAATTTGCAGCAACGTGAGATGCAACCACAGAAATATTTAGATACAATCCTCTTACGTGATAGCACTGCCTTGGGCATTTGTCAAGTTGGGTTGACTGTCAGGATCTAAGTAGCTCAGAGTAGAACCACTAAAAACTTCTCAAGCAGACAGAAAAGGCTCTCACACATGTGAATGTGGAACAAATTGGCAAAACTAGCTCATTAAGGTGGAATTCCATCACCACCTTGAGGAGAATCTCAGATGAGTCCATAGCACGACTTCATTCTGGTGAAGCGTGGTTTACAATGAATAATCACTACAGCATGAGACTTGCTATGACCTGAGGTTAGAAAAGTCGATGCCCACCTAAGAAAATGGAGTCTCAGATAATGAAGTCTCCTTCTGAGTTAGTAGTATCTTTGGCAGAATATATTAATCTCTCATGACACAAACGGCTTCCAAAAAAGAGTCAATTCCCACAAGAACCTGAAAACAAGGTGATACAGTGACACTGGTCAACTGGTTCATGAGATGCCAAAATAACTGACAAATGTAGTTGGATGAAGTTAGTCTAAATTAATCTCAGAGGTCAAGAAGCTGATGAAGAACAGGTAAAGAGATCCACATTTCCCTGTTTATAGCTCAAATCTTTTTCTATCTACCATTTTAAGCATCAGCATTAATTAGAAGAGCTCCTCCAGGATGCATCATGCCTATCTAGAATTTCTCTGGCCAAAAACCAATTTGGGTCCCTGAGATCCATGACACAGAAGTTTCCTCATCTTTAATTACCAGGAAGCATGTAGAATAAAATCCCACCTATCTCACTGGCATGAGTCTGGATTTCCAATAGTATTTTTCACAAATCAGAGTATGTTCAAAAGCATTCTTGGCTGAGTAAGAGGAGGGATTCAATAGGACTTTAAGAAAAACATTCCGTAGAGCCAAAAAATTAGGTTAGGACCCACATTATACCCAGGACAAAAGGTTACAGTATGGCTCCAAAAAACAGGAGTTCCTGGCAAACTCTGGCTAGCAATATATTCTAGAACCCTTAAAAACGTTTGGTGCTCATTGAAAGGAAAATTAAAATCTTTATGTTGCTGCTGATATAGAGGCAGAGTGCCCTGAGCACTTTAGAAGTCAGCTGCTGACATAAAAGCTTGCTTTTTAAGTGAGGCATATCTTCCCTCCCTTCAGAGATGGACCAGAAGGACAAGACAGACTAAAAAGAACGAAGGGTGGCCTTTGACTTCATTGCCTTCTATAGAAAGGCATCCACTCATTTCATAGAGGTGTTGTGTAGCCTCCAACAAGCTATAAGTGTGTAGTGTTGACCTCAAACACTGAGACCAAAGGATACTGGGGACTGTGCTGGAATTCCTGGTGGAAAATATATTGCAGGATGCTTCAGTGGTGAAGCTACCTAGCAGGAACTAGAGAGAAACTGGGTGGTACAGACAGAGGCCCAGTGATCAACTGTTAAAGTCAACTCAGGCTAATGATCTGAGGATTACTCTTTTGGAAGCTATGCCCCAAAAAACTAAGTTTGCACTTCTGTCTGTCTCACTGGTGAGCTCAGACCCAGAGGTGAGAATACTACAGAGATGGTATCTTTACATTAAGATATTCTCACCGGTCAGTTTTTGTTTTAAAAGACGACTGCAGGTCCCCGTACCCTGTGCAGATGGGCTGAGTCCCTTATCATAGAGTAAGGAGGCAGCCAGAGGCATCACTGTACTTAGTTTCAGCTCCAAAAATAGAAAAAAATTCTATGCAGAGCAAAACATTTAGATATGTATGGGTGTAAAAAAGGAAAACCTGCTCAGTGTGGGAACTATGTACAGAATGAAAATGTTGATATCCAAATATATATATCCTTTAAAAACCGAGGATCGCCTGGATCAAGGTGCATTCAAGTTTCTAAGAAATATTGACAGGTAAGAACCTTCAATAGCACTCCCCTTCCCTCCCCCCCATCCAGAGTGGTAACACACCTCTAAAACATTGGTTCAGAGTCCAACCATTTCTTGAAGAACCCTGTGTGCAAAGACAATGTCTGTGCAAGCTTGGAAAACTGTATTAATATTCTGTGGCATTGTAAACGTTAGATGAAGTGGTGATCTTTCGAAGTTCTTGCAAAAACCTCTGCTCACAAGGTGAAGTAGACTGCCAACCACTATCCGTGCTCAACGGACCAAGTTCCCTTGCTTTATAAAAGCTTCTTATACATCTTACAGAGGAAACCTGTAGATTATCTTCATTCTGATCTTTGAAATGATCAACTGGCATAGCACTTAGTTTTCATAAATCCATAGAAGAGTATTAACCTTCTGGGTTGGGTATAGATAGAATGAACCATTGTCACTGAACTGCTACGTCTGATACCACTTTCAACACCAATTCCTTTATTCTGTCTCATATCAGGATAAGAAATAATGGACAAAAATATAGAACCTCAGTTTGGGGGGGGTCCTACCCGAGTATCGAATACATTCATGAATACTCTACATGGCACAGAGTGAAATGGAACTACATTATTTTGATGTGACCCTGGTCTTAAGGCAACTATATGTAAGGAAGCCTCCTTCAAGTCTACAGAAATGAGAGAAGTGTTGTAATATAAGCTAGCTACATAGAGGATGAAGTGGTCTGTATCTTAAGCCTGGTGTATTGAGTATGTTTGTGGAGCCACTCAAGGTCCAAGATGCCTCTTAGTCAACCAGATATCTATAGAGAAGAGCAGTAAAGGATGGTAAACCTCTCTGGGCAAGAAACTTGCTTTGTCACTCCAACAGAAAGTTACTGGATTTTTTGTAATAGAATGGTTACTTCTAAATACACCTCTACCCTGATATAACGCGACCCGATATAACACGAATTTGGATATAACGCGGTAAAGCAGTGCTCTGGGGGGGTGGGGCTGCGCACTCCGATGGATCAAAGCAAGTTCGATATAACACGGTTTCACCTATAACACGGTAAGATTTTTTGGCTCCTGAGGACAGCATTATATCAGGGTAGAGGTGTATGTTTGGATAAGGCAATTTGGGCATTATACAATTAACTGCAATAGTACTTCCCTTCCCTTGATGACACTGGAGGAGCGTGAGCAACTCCTATAAGGATGGAGAAACATAACTCTGCAAAAGTCCACTCTTGCACATCATTTAGAATTTTCCTAATTCTGTCGGCCATGCTAGTTTTCTACTGGTCTGAGTAAAACTTTCTAAAAGGGAAGTACTGCAGGAATGTATTTCCAGAGAGACCACTTTATTTTCAGGTAGGCAATAGCCAGTTCAGGGAGGAAAAAAGCTGTGTTCTAGAGGTCTGTTTACCAGCTTCTTTGTAACCAACTACCCCATTCCCCAGGGTATTCCAGTATATCCTGGGATGGCAGTCAGGTCTGCAAATCTTCTATGCCCCCTACATCTGATGGTTCTAGAATTTCTTAAACCCAAAAGCAAAAGCTTACATGATTTAAGCAGAATTTAACCTAATTTAAATAAGTAATGGATTCAAAATAATTTCTTACTGAAAGGTTTTCTTATGTAGCACTGCTCAGCTCTTTTGGGTTTTTTTTCCCTTCCTTTTTTTTTTAATAAAGCCTGGAGAAAAATGACAATTTTCTCCTTGCTCCAAATATTACTTTTGTTCACTTCTTCTCATGTAGTGACTCTGCAATTCCAGCTCTAGAGGAGTTCAAGTGGCTAGGCAGACTGCAAGCCAACCTCTTCTCCAGCTACCCCTTTCTAAAGAAAGGGTTTATCCTCTTCCCCTGTACAATCAAGTAACCTGTGCAGAGAGAGACGACCAAGCAATGGTAGTGTCTAAAAAGATCTTTTCACTTCCTGTTTGTTGGGAAATTTCATCCCTTCCTTTTGAATGTGGACCTGGCCACAGTTATCCATGCAATCATTACCTCTAGACAGGATTACTGAAATTCCCTGCAGCTGAAGCTGAATGTGAAAATGCACAAGAACCTCCATGGTCTAGGCTTCCGTGAGCACATCAGACCCTTGCTTGAGTCCCTCCACAGGTTCCCAGTCATTTTCAGATGCCAGTTTAAGGTCTTGGTTCTGATCTTCAAAGAAGTTTATGGTTCAAGCCCCAGATACATTAAAGACTGAATCTGATCTGTGAATCACCAAGAGAGTTGCACTCCTCTAGGGAAATGCAGACCACAAAGCCCAGGAGGAAGCACTTGAGAGCTAAGAAAAAAGCACTCTCAGTCAAGGAGATCTGGCTATGAAACAAACTTCCAGAAGACAGCTAAGTCCCATCTGATTGTCCATAGGAAACTGCAGAATTTTCCTCTTAGACCAAGTATATTTACCACAGCAAGAACAATACTCCCTCCTCCCCAAATGCAACAGGGGGTCCTGTGGCACCTTTAAGACTAACAGAAGTATTGAAGCATAAGCTTTCGTGGGTGCACGCCCAATTCATAAGATGCAAGTCTTAAAGGTGCCACAGGACCCTCTGTTGCCTTTTACAGATTCAGACTAAGACGGCTACCCCTCTGATACACTACACTCCTCCCCAAATGACTCCTTCCTCGCTCCCGGCCCAAAAAGCTACCCCACAAATCAACCAAAAACTAAACAAAATAAAGTCCTCAAGTAGAATTTTTACTCTGAAAAAGGGAGACAAGCTACAGGCTCCACTTAGTTCACTAGGGACCTTGCTATTCATTTCATGTGGAAGGTGCTCAGACACTATGGTGATGCGCAGCTCTATAAATTCCTCAGAAAGGGATAAGGTAACCTCCCTGGGCTACCTGATCCCCCTCCTCATCTGCTAGTCCATGATAAGAAAAAAATCCTTAAAGAGACCGTCTCACAATTTGTGTGTCACAATATAAGAGACAATCAGTTCCAATTGCATTAACTGGTTTCTTGAGGTATATAGATTAGCATAACCTTCCAAATTATTTTCTATATTTATTTGTTTGTAATGGCATTTTACAATTTCTCCTGGGAAAGGAATAGGCTTCCAGTGTTTGAGAATGGTCTTGGATTTGAGACAGCCAACTTCAGCAGAACATCAGGCCATTAACTGACCTATTTTCTTTTATTCCACTACCCTCTTCTTTACAGGAATAATTCTTCCTGGTATATCCAGAGCTGCAAGACCTTTTACTTTTATTAAGGCCTTGTAGGATGTAGAATTTCTCTCCCCACATAATGATTTCCAGCACTTTCAGATTTGTCCAGTAGGCTGCCACACACGGATTTGGGCTGAGGATACCAATCTTTTGGATTGTGTTTTGGCCGTCCACAAACAGAACCATAGATACAGCCTTGTAACTGATTTCAATGCCTTTAAGCCCTGGGTGTGGGGGGGGGGGAAATGGAATGCATTCATACAGGTGTGCCACTAAATTGAGACAGTTGAGATCTTGTTTGCAATACTTTCGATTTTTTTTTATCTTGTACTTGGATTAAATCAGTGTTTAGTTTCTTCCATCAAGCTAGCATAGACTAGCTAAGAACATGAACAAAGGGAAGGCTTGACTCTTACTTTCACTTCCAAAACATCTGTTTGTCTGAGGAAAATTCACCCTTGGTAGGAATTACTCTCAACTTAGAAGTGGCTGCAAGAGATTTTTAAGAATTCACTTTACTGAAAACTCAAGTAACTGCACTACTTTGGCTGGGAAATACAATATTTATTAAATTATATCCTCCACAACTGGATTTAGAAGCAAAGTGGATTCTCTTTTTGATTAGTGGTAAGAAGCTACTTCCTTATTAATATCCTCTCAGCTTCTTTCTTCAGGCTCAGTTTAGATAATTTCACCCTATGGTCAGAAAGGTTAACAGCCTTCCATATGATGCTAGGTCAGACTTTTGGAGTTGGATAATTCTCCTTCTTGTATAGGGGATCATGGTGCATAAATTTTTTTTCGCTTCTCACACATTTGCTTCCCTCTTTATATATATATTTTTAAAAACTTCTGGATGAGAGAAGTCAATAGGTGCCTTCATTTCCTCACCACCCGCACCTTGTCCATATCATGGCTAGAGAAAACATCTCTGCTCAATGACCTTTGACATGCCTACATTTACCCAGTAGGGCAGAAGACTACACAACGGTATAAGACGGGTTGCTGGCACATTGCTGAAATAAAAAATATCCAGGCTAGCATGCTGGGAATTATAGAATTAGAAGAGGCATGGCATTTGCCTTCTCCTGTTCAGTGACTGCAGGCTGCTCTAACAAGGAGTTAGAGCCAGAAAGGGCCCTTTCAGAATTCAGGCCCTGAATGCAGCAGTCTCCCACTATAAGACAGCATGTCATTGCACATTTTCTCCACCATACTGGAAGACTTCTGAGTAAGGACTGGGCACTCTGCACCAGGAAAAGGGACAGGGAAAGAGGAGGGGCCTGAAAAGAAGTGACCCAGAAAGAAAACTATACCACTGAAATTGAGTTGAAGAGTAAGGGAAATGCTGTTGCCAAAAAGGGAACTATTGACTGTCTTATACGGCTGTTGCAGAATGTTCTGCCAATTGATGCCATGTGGGGCACTGAGACAGTTTTAGCTGCCTCCATACTTCATGGCAACGGATCAAGGAGGACTAATGTCAGGTATTGATTTTTAATGAAGGAAATTATACAATATAATGAACAAAGTGAAGGAAAAACAGTTTCAGGAATAAAAACACAGAAAGATAAGATACTTAGACTGACATCTGATTTGTGACTGGTCTGTGTGATTACACATAGAACAGTCTAATAAAATCGGTATAGTACAATATATATATTTGGTGTAGAGAATATTAAAAACCAAGTTACTGCAACCAGGGTAAACAGAGGGTTGACAAGTTAACTGTACCTAGAAAAAAAAATGTCAAAAGTCAATCACAAGAAATTGTGGTATTTTGGCTCACAATTTTTCAAAGAAACTGAAATAGTGACAGCAGATGCCTCCCTTTGGTATAAAACCGTTTTCTAATCTTCAAAAAATATGTTGCTATTTGGTTTTGAGACAAGAGTGGGATCAAATTCTACTTAAAGCTATTTCTGCTGGAGATAAAGAATAGTGCAGCCAGTTTACATTTCTGAGATTATGTCCGAGAACAGGAAAATAGTCTTATCAGTTAAAATAAGACAGTTAATTTCTTACCAGATTTAGGATTAGATCCTCAAATGGCCTAAATTGGCACAGCTCCAATGAAGAAGCCAGAGAAGCTATACCTATTTTTATCTGCTATTATCTATCCCTTTATCTTTTTGTAAGACAGGAAGATACTTCCCAAGTCAAAATACAATGTTGGACATTTGTTTTAAGAAGTTTCTTGCTTTTCAGGAACAGTTTGTGCTCTTATTAGCCGGAAACATCAAGAACAATAATTCAGGTTGACATTCCTTTAAAGTTTGATAAATGGGTTAAAACAGTGGTGACCAACCTAATTACACAGGAGGACCACAACTAAGCACAACCTTGTGTGAGCCAAACAGATTCTATATACTTTTGTGTAGATGAAAATGATGTAAACATGACAACAAAAAACACTCATGAATCAGCCATTAGTATACTGTGTTGAAGCAGGTTGTGGGTCTTATGAAATGCTCTGGTGGGCCTTGTACAGCCCGTTGGCCATAGGTTGGGCACCCCTGGATTAAAAGTTGCTTTGATACTTACCAACTGTATTTCCAGCTACAAATTTTGATGAACTCATATTATTTTCTTCTGAGAGGTCAGGCGGTTTCACAAGTAGAGGGCTAGTGGGATTAGCAAGATCTAGGTGGAAAAAAGATCATTGCTATTCTTTTTATGTAAAATTAAGTGATATACAAAATACACTGAAACTACCCTTCTCTTCGGGGGTCAAGTCTTCATTAATGAAAGTTCAGCCCTAAACCAAAATTTTGCACTTGATTGGAATTTTAGATGGATAAACTACAATGATACTATCCACACCATTATAATTTTAAAAACAAAAACTATTCATTCATAAATAAAATTAAATTTTGAAACTTTACATTTCAATATTAGTATATAATTGCACTGGTTAATATGCATATATCTAATAATTTTTCCAAATATACAATCTTATAAAATATTCATTTCTTGTGTCAGTGGTGAAATGCCTGAGCGTATGTATCCTTGCATGCTTTAAGACATTTGTTTTGCCCTTCTATGTAATATTGTAAAATTATAGTCAAGTTTATAAAATTTTGCAGTTTTAGGATTTATTAAGTTAACAATATGGGTCCCATTGTGCTAGGCACTATACAAACATGACATAAACAAGTCCCTGCATGAGAGTGCTTACCTTGATTATAAACTCTTTGGGGCAGGGGCCATTTATTATATATCTACTCAGTGCCTAGCAAAATGGGACCATGTCCTCTAGGTACGACCATAATAACGTACATTGGTGTAAGACATGACATCAGACAAGTATGCCTTTAAGAGAAAAACAATTTTCATTTTATATATTGCCCTTGTCAAAAGTTCTAAATGAATTTATAATAAAAGGTTAGACATTTTAAAATTAAAATCTAAATTGATATAGTCACTGATGCACATCAAAAGACATCAAAAAACCCTCACTACTTCCCCACTCTTCTGAAAATCATAGGACAGTAGGCTTTGCAACATGCCCTGGAGGTCAATAAATTCCAGACTAAAGCATCTTCCCCTACAGACTATTAATTCAAGCACCTCATATGATCACAAACCCCAGAGTACAGCAAAAAGCAGTGATCTCAGATACACAAGACCCAAATCGCAATGGGTTTTACAGTTAAAGCTTAATAACCTGAATTGCATTTGGAAACAAATGAGATGTGGAAAAAGCTAATGTACTCAATGATTTTTTTGCCTCTGTCTTCACGCACAAGGTCAGCTCCCAGATTGCTGCACTGGGCAGTACAGCATGGGGAGAAGGTGACCAACCCTCTGTGGAGAAAGAAGTGGTTCGGGACTATTTAGAAAAACTGGACGTGCACAAGTCCATGGGGCCGGATGCGCTGCATCCGAGGGTGCTAAAGGAGTTGGCGGGTGAGATTGCAGAGCCATTAGCCATTATTTTTGAAAACTCATGGCGATCGGGGGAGGTCCCAGATGACTGGAAAAAGGCTAATGTAGTGCCCATCTTTAAAAAAGGGAAGAAGGAGGATCCGGGGAACTACAGGCCAGTCAGCCTCACCTCAGTCCCTGGAAAAATCATGGAGCAGGTCCTCAAGGAATCAATTATGAAACATTTAGAGGAGAGGAAAGTGATCAGGAACAGTCAGCATGGATTCACGAAGGGGAAGTCGTGCCTGACTAACCTAATTGCCTTCTATGATGAGATAACTGGCTCTGTGGATGAGGGGAAAGCAGTGGATGTGTTATTTCTTGACTTTAGCAAAGCTTTTGATACTGTCTCCCACAGTATTCTTGCCAACAAGTTAAAGAAGTATGGGCTGGATGAATGGACTGTAAGGTGGATAGAAAGCTGGCTAGATCATCGGGCTCAACGGGTAGTGATCAATGGCTCCATGTCTAGTTGGCAGCCGGTTTCAAGTGGAGTGCCCCAAGGGTCGGTCCTGGGGCCGGTTTTGTTTAATATCTTTATTAATGATCTGGAGGATGGTGTGGACTGCACTCTCAGCAAGTTTGCAGATGACACTAAACTAGGAGGCGTGGTAGATACACTAGAGGGTAGGGATCGGAGACAGAGGGACCTAGACAAATTAGAGGATTGGGCAGAAAAAAACCTGATGAGGTTCAACAAGGACAAGTGCAGAGTCCTGCACTTAGGACGGAAGAATCCCATGCACTGCTACAGACTAGGGACCGAATGGCTAGGTAGCAGTTCTGCTGAAAAGGACCTAGGGGTCACAGTGGACGAGAAGCTGGATATGAGTCAACAGTGTGCTCTTGTTGCCAAGAAGGCTAACGGCATTTTGGGCTGTATAAGTAGGGGCATTGCCAGCAGATCGAGGAACGTGATCGTTCCCCTTTATTCGACATTGGTGAGGCCTCATCTGGAATACTGTGTCCAGTTTTGGTCCCCACACTACAAGAAGGATGTGGAAAAATTGGAAAGAGTCCAGCGGAGGGCAACAAAAATGATTAGGGGTCTGGAGCACATGACTTATGAGGAGAGGCTGAGAGAACTGGGATTGTTTAGTCTCCAGAAGAGAAGAATGAGGGGGGATTTGATAGCAGCCTTCAACTACCTGAAGGGGGGTTCCAAAGAGGATGGAGCTCGGCTGTTCTCAGTGGTGGCAGATGACAGAACAAGGAGCAATGGTCTCAAGTTGCAGTGGGGGAGGTCCAGGTTGGATATCAGGAAAAACTATTTCACTAGGAGGGTGGTGAAACACTGGAATGCGTTACCTAGGGAGGTGGTGGAGTCTCCTTCCTTGGAGGTTTTTAAGGCCCGGCTTGACAAAGCCCTGGCTGGGATGATTTAGCTGGGAATTGGTCCTGCTTTGAGCAGGGGGTTGGACTAGATGACCTCTTGAGGTCCCTTCCAACTCTGATATTCTATGATTCTATGATTCTAAAATCAATTTATGATTCACTGGTGAAGTGAACCCCATATGAAGAGTCCTGGTAAACAATCTGGCAACTGCTATCTGTACTAAATGAAGTTTCCAGGTGGTGTGCAAATGAAACCCAAATAGAGTGTGAATAGGTATGAGTAAATGTGGCAAAACCTGCACCATAGAGACATGCTTTATCTCCCTGCACAGATCCAAAAGGAACATGCTCTTGGCTGCTGCTGCTATCTGGAAATCTCTAGAATTTACAGTGTTAGCACATTATAGAAGCCCACTTCAACCCCTTCCCCCCAGCAAAAAAAATGAAGATTAGAGACTGGGAAATAATACAGCAAGATTGTCAGAATCAAAAGATGTTGGAGAATGGGCATAGAAGTCATTTGAGGAAGGCTAGGAGGTTTCAAATGGATAAGATGAAAGCCTCCAGCAGTAGCAGACCAAATCTCACCCATTAGATTTTACTAAATAGAACCGACCACACTAAGTAACAGGTCATAGTCCAGAGCTCCCCAAGCACCTCAAGAACTTGAATATGCAAATCTGGGAAAGTTCTCCAACTCCTGACCCAGATCTGCATCTTGATGCTTCCAATCTACTCCAAGCAATCTTATCCTAGAAGCAGATGAAGAAATCCTCACAGCAACCATCAACCCTCTAAATCATTGTGTCAGTATGCTCCTTTAATTCATGAGGTTCTCCATCACTTGGAATAGTTACACTGGTTGGATCCCCTGATACTATTGTCTAAGTGCAAGGACACAAGGCAGAATTGTTATGCAAGAAAATCAAGCTCTAAAAGTCATCACCACATAAGTATACAGTAAGATGTTATATGAACACAGCAGCTGCTTTCATAATTCGCACAAGAATATAGCTTACCACTTCCAGTTCTTTTAAGTTCCATTTCCTGCATGTGGATTTTGCTTGGAGTCATTCGAATGGGAACCGGGTGAACAATAGCAGTATCCTGCAGAGAAGGAAGAAAAGTTTTTATTTTAGCTTTAAAATTATTCCATTAAGAGCTGCTTTTGACTGCATTCAGTGGCAGTTCCTAAGCTTATATTCATAAGCAAACATTTTTACTGAGTTCCTATGAACTTGATACTATGGTGATCGGTGGCAATATAAAACCCTGAGATAGAACAGGTTTCAGATTGGTAGCCGTCTTAGTCTGTATCAGCAAAAACAACGAGGAGTCCTTGTGGCACCTTAGAGACTAACAAATTTATTTGGGCATAAGCATCTGATGAAGTGGGTTATAGCCCACAAAAGCTTAATGCCCACATAAATTTGTTAGTCTCTAAGGTGCCACAAGGACCTTTTTTTTGGGGGGGGGGGGGTTGGGGGGGGAAGAGATAGAACACTGTCCATAACAAATATCCTTAAACTCAGTGCAAGTGTACAGGTATTTAGACTTCCCTACAGTGGTCTCCAAACTTTGGTCCCTGGTTCATAGAAGTCTGCTGGTCACATTGTGCTAGCTGTGTCTGTAACTGCTAAACTGCAAAAGACAGCTAAATACCTTAACTATTTTCCATTATTACCTTTCCCTATAACCAGATGTTGTCGTTGCCACAGGTGTCTTGTATGTTCATGAAATAGGAGATGTAGTCCATGCTATGAAATACTCAATTTCTTTTTAAACTTAAGATCAGGATCTTTAGATGTAGACATTTCAGAGTGCCCCATGTACTTCTGATGCTTCAAAAATTTAAAAATTAGTATATCCTGGAAACTCTTACGGGCTTGATAGTCTAAAAATTCTACTGTACAGTAAAATTCACACTATTTCAAGGAGCCCATTAATATCTTACAAGAGCATGATGGAAGCGCTTTTTTTTTTTTTTTTTTAATAAAGATACCCTTCAAGAGATGTCTAACATGCCACCTAAAGGCAGAGATCGTGGCTCTAAACGTCAGCAACAGTTATCTATATGAAGTACTTCTATGGCCATTGTCAGATGAAATGGGCTAAGTCATGCTCTATAAAGGGCTACCAGATCTTGCACTCATATCCCCACCAAAGCCAAGCTCTGCACTTGAGTGCTCAACTCCCACTGAAGGCAATGGCAAATATGCATATGTATCTGGGAGGAGAACAGTCTTAAATTTAAAATTTAAAACTGCTCTTGAAAACTACACACTTTAAACTGTGTTCAGTTATCTCATTTTCACAAGGCCGAGTATATGTATATAACATGAATAATTTCTACACAGTTTAAACTAACCTGCACTGTACTGGGAAGATAAAAAGTTTAAATGTATACTGCAAATGAAAACAGAACACTTCCTTACCACAGTTCAAACTGTGAACTATGAACATTAAAAGATCTTTAGGCACGAACATGGTTTAAGAGGATCTCATACTTTCTATGGAAGTTTTTATATACAGATCAGTCTTCTATTGTAGCGATCAACTGTCCTTTGCTTCTGAATGATCCATATGTACTCTGAAGTGTGGCTATTACAAATCTTGTGTGATTTAAATTTAGAATAGCTTGATATAATATTGCCCAACTTAGTTAAGGGAAAGTCAGTGACAAAAGGCACATTTTATTTTTTACTGATGGATTTGAAAATGCAATTTCAGCTTTCCCAAACCCAAACTATAAATTCAGTATTACTCCTCTCTTCCTTAAAAAGAACAGGAGTTCTTGTGGCACCTTAGAGACTAACAAATTTATTAGAGCATAAGCTTTCGTGGACTACAGCCCACTTCTTCCTCTCTTCCTTATTCCTCACATGTAAGCTTCCCCCCCTCCACTATTTTATTTTGGCTCAGCAAGCTGTTTTCTCCTACAGCACAGAGGGTTTTGAATAAAGTTAATTTTGTGACTGCTCTTTAGTCAGTCACTAAGGGATGTTCCAGATAAATGACTCCCTGGTTTTGAAAGGCAGGAGCAAGCCATGTCAAGTTTTAGTATTTTAAACTCTGCGCTGTGGTGTCATTGTCCAAGATCTCTAGGATATGAAGAGGTGGCAAAACAACACTAATCTGGATTTGCTGGTATTCAGTTTTCTGGTAGCAGAATATATGAACAAAATTAAATTGATTTCATCTTGCCAAGATTCAAGTAGTGATGATAGCAGTAAAACTACGCTTCATACCTGCCTAATAGTCTATAACAATCTAATTTTGCAAGCAGTGTTACTGCTTTATACTGCTTGTTACACTTAAAGTCAAGTATATGTCAAGACTTTAAGAAGGTGATTAAGCCAATATTTAATATACACAATATAGAAAAATCAATCTGTAAAATCATCCACAGGACAGAAAAATGTATTTCCCCATCTCAGTTGATTCGTCATTTTTGCTAATTACTGCTAAAAATAAGTTACTGACTACAATACAAGTTGAACAAAGCAATGCAATAGCTACAGTTCTTGATTAGCTAAGCATTTGCTAATAAATATGCTGTAAGAAATGGAGGCATTTAATAGCTGTAAAGTGCTTTAACATTCTTCCATGAAGGAGTAATTAGCTTTAGGTAAGTTATGTTTACACTGAGGAATAGGGATAAGAACATAACAGTCATACTGGGTTAGACCAATAGTCCATCCAGCCCAGTATCCTGTCTTCTGACAGTGGCCAATGCCAGATGTTTCAGAGGGAATGAACAGAACAGGTAATCAAGTGATCCACCCCCAGTCGCCCATTCCCACCTTCTGGCAAACAGAGCCTAGGTACATTTCAGAGCATGGTTTTGCATCCCTGCCCATCCTAGCTAATAACCATTGATGGACCTATCCTCCATGAACTTATCTAGTTCTTTTTTGAAACCTGTTACAGACTTGGCCTTCACAACATCCTCTAGCAAAGAGTTCCACAGGTTGACTGTGCATTGTGTGAAGAAATATACAAACAGAAAGAAGGCAGTGTGTTTATATTAAGTTGTAAGGCAGATGTTTTAATTTGATTTTTTGTTAATCACACATTTGAGGGAAGCTTTTGGACTAAGTTTTTTGGGACAGGGACTATTTATACAGTGCCTACCACAGTGGAGCTCTGATTGTGCCTGGGATCGCTAGACGCTACTGTAATACAAATATATTGGCATCAATGGTATTAACTCAGACTTTGCAGAGTTATTAAATTTTTAAAAATCATTTATATAATCTCTAAGATTTTATGAAATTAAACAAATTTAATACAGTAAGATATGTGCTGGCCCCTACACCTAAGCAAGGTGTTAACTACTACTCACTATTCACAGGACTGCTACAGTTTCTAATGCTGCAATTAGTGCAGTTGTTCTATTGCTAGAGTAACTTGATAGCAGTATTATGTATGACTATGAAGTACCACACCAATTTTGGAATATAACAACAAGAACAGGAAGTTTTATATGGATGTTCAGATAATCTAGATAAGTCAGTTAGGAGTCTATGTGCACAAAACCAACAAGGCATAAAGAGAAGAGAGCTATGCTGAAGTCCAAGTTTGGGTGACATAACTGAAGGATTTAATAAGACTATTGGTTCACTGTAGCTCTATGGATTATATTTTGTTTACATTCAAAAAGTTTTAAATGAAGTGTAATAAAATGTATACATCCATCAGTAAGTGTGTCACAAATCATTTCCTTACACAGATTTGATAGCACTTTTATCACATCAAAATCAAGAAAAACATTTCCTGTACTCAAATATTAAGAGTGAATGGAAAAAAAGGAAATCCCTCTTCCCATCATAAGTAGACAAAATTAATAAGCCTGCCACCAGTCCCAACCAAGCAAGAATCATGCATAATAGCTAAAAACACAATGTATGGAAATTCAGTGTTAATAAAATTAATTTCAAACAAGCAAGCTAAGTGATTGACTTACAGGATCAGCTGGTGCAATGTTAGAATCAAATTGGGTCAGAGTTTGTGAGCTTGAAGAGCGTTCACTAAATGTCTCCCACTGCTGAACAGACAGAGGAGAGACAAGTCAGCATGATGAGAAAGATGAGTAAAAGATCACTGGAGAAGAAATTTAGCATAGTAGTTCAGAGGTTGCACTGGAGTTTGTTTGTGTATCATATTGGCTTGACTTGGAACAAACAACATACATTAAGGGAATATTTCACAGTTTCAATAGGACATTGATATGCAACCAAAAGTATTACCTTTCTCTAAAGTTCTGATCAGAACTGTGTGCACCACACTGAAAATGTATATATGCACACAATTTAGAAGCTTTTTATGTGAAAGAAATATGCAAACTGTTGATATACATACAAGATAGAGAAATGGTTAAAACATTCAGATTCTGTAAAAACAGAAGTGGTGCCACATCTTGTACATATTCATAACTATAAATCCTATGCAGAGGCTTATGTTTATATAGTGGCAAAATCAAAAAAATGTTTAACATTTAGTGTTTATAGTACTCTCGCAAAAAAGTCATATAAAACACTGAACTGAGCATAGAATATTCTAATTAAAACAATCCAATTTGACTTGCCAGTGAACCCCCTAAGAAATTATTTTATTCTGCATGAGAACATTTATTTATTTAATTATTATTATTATTATTTTTTACAAAAGCGCATAAATTTTTAAATTATAACGGAAACAATGCAAGTAATTAATGAGTTCAAACACATTTGAGTTTATCAACCAACAACAAGTCAACCTCTGATCAGCTCTACAAGAAATGGGCCATGCTATATTACAATACATAATTGCCAAACAAGGTCCTCATGCTTGAAGGAAAAAAAAAATGCAGCCGCAACCGGAGCAATTGAGAATCAAAGATCAAATTACTCTTTGCAAGAAGAATGCTGAATGAGTTACATGTCTTGTCATTAGTAGAATGGCGAGTAAATATTAGTCAAACTTCATTTCAAACGAACACTGGATCAGAAGCTTTTTGGGAGAACAAAGTTTTTTTTTACAAAATGGTGTTAGTAGCCGCATTGAAATCATATATTCCATTGTCCAATTCCTACAAAATGGAACATTTCCAGAATATACAGAAAAGAAAATAGTATTTAAAGGCAAACCATACTCATGCATTGCCTACCACCAAGCCATTTTCTAGGGATTTGTCTGCAAAAGCTATTCAGGAACAACTCCAAGTGTGGACTCATTTATTGCGGCATAAGAATGCCAGGTTCCTGTGTAGCTTAACCCACTTTAAAAGTACATCAAACAAAACCAGGAGGAAGGCACAGTTATTCTGAAATAACTGTCCAAACATGGAGATATTCAGGAATATCTGTTTTTGAACAGCTATTCGTGAATAACTCCATGTATAGACAAGCCCTTGTAGCCCTTCAATAATCCCTTTGAGACCACATTAAGCCAGTGAGCAATTTTATGAGCAATTAAGACTCAAAGTATCTGTGTTACAACCTAAAGCAATGCTAGTTCTTCCATCTCTTATAAGGTACATATCAAGTACTGGTATTAGCACGGACATACCTGTATGCTGAACCATAAGATCCTATGTTAGATTGCTTACCTTATATACTTTTTGAAAAACATAGTGCATGACACTCATTCTTGGATCTCAGCTCACAAGTGCCAGACAGGCAGAACTCCTCCTTAGGGTATTAATGTTTTGTTTTTAATCTCTAAGCACAGAAGAATGTGGGCTTGTCTAGACTTACCAGGGGATCGACAGGTGGTGATTGAGGCATCGGCGGTTGATTTAGTGGGTCTAGTGAAGACCCGCTAAATCGACTGCAGATCGCTCTCCCATCTGTACCAGGAGATTTTGGCAAACCAGCAAAGTGCCTGAAACCACTATGGCTTATTGCTAAAAGCAGCCAAGTCAGCAGGCCGTAAAGTGGCCATGCAGCAGCCTCAGCTTGACCAAGGCAGGAAGGGGGGGTTGGGTGTCATAGAAAGGGCAGCTTGACCCTGCGTCCTTCCTGAAAAGAGTTGTGTTTAAGTTGCTGATACATGCATTTTAGAAGAGCAGGATGTGCCCTCAGGAATGTGTCTAACAGGGTCTCAAGGCTGCAAACTCTGGGGAAAAACCACACCTGGTTAATCAATAATCAGAAGGAAGCCTCTTGCTAGACCATTGAAACTGCTTGCTTAACAAGTTTTCTTTAAGTGACATGTCATTGTATTACTAATGTATAAATAAGGGGGGAAAGTTTGAGGTAGTGGGACTGGACTCTCCCTCTGGATGCATCTTGTGTTCCCCACCGCTGTGCCACTCTAGAGCCACACTCAGCTTCAGTAATTATCGAGGATTGGGGGTGTTTTACTAATCTGCTGTGGACATGTGTAAGTGCTTGAGACTAAGTGAAGTTTAGCTTTAAGTGAAAGCACTCTTGTATTGTCCTGTTTGTGCCAGCCATCTATCGGTCGGTCGTGTCTCCCCTGATTTATTTCCTGACCACCTCGCACAGAGTAAAAGTTACCAAGCGCTTTGGGTTGAAAGAACATCTGGTAACACCATCGACTTCTGTACTCCACCGGATCGAGAAGAGTAAGCAGAAATCGACGGGAGAGCGTCTCCCGTTGATATCACATAGTGTGGACCCCGCAGTAAGCAGATCTAAGCTATGTCGACTTGAGTTATGCTATTCACGTAACTCAAATTGCGTAGCTTAGATCAACTTTTGCCCGTAGGGTAGACAAAGCCTCAGCCATTCCTACCCCACACTGGAATAATGCTCAAAGTCAAAACACCTCGTTTAAAGCACAAATTCCATGGGCAATCCCATCACTATAGAAACTTTATATAACGAGCTGTTGGATCCTATCAAATTGTGTTCATTCCTACCAGAACCTCTAAGAACCTTTTTACGTCAAGAGTATGGAAAAAGACCTCCAGGGGATGGACATGCAGCAGGCATGGGAAGAATGTTGGCAATACAATAGACTCAGTAAGGTAGAATTCCATCATCGTCTTGGACATGACTGCATCCACAACCTCATGAAACACTGCAGAAGGTAAGCCATTAGCGCCTGAAGCTCACTCTACAATACGAAATCATTACCACCGAGAAAATGCCCCTTTAAATAAGAAACATGAGTTCACATCTACCAACTGGCTTAAAAAGGAACCTCTATCAGCTTTGTCAAGAATACATGAAGATCTTGACACCAGCAGCTTCTCAATAAAGTATTGCAAAAGGGTCTTTCAAATGATCTATTTAAGACTAGTTTACGACAGGCTGAAAGGGCAGCCAAATGAACACAGCTAGAGCACAGAGGTCTTGTCTACATGGGACACTCAGGAAAATTAATCCAAATTAACTAAAGGTGTGAATCTGAAGTGGATTAAACTGCATTAAATTTGTGTTGAAACTCTCAGACTTAAAGTGACCTTAGTTTGGGTTAAATTTTTGAATGAAGACAAACCAAATGAAGTCCACTTTATGTTTCAATGAGATTTTTGACATGAGTTTAATGCACTTTAATCTACTTTAAATTCACACCTTTAGTTAATTTGGATTGACCTTCTTGAGTATCCCTGTACAGACAATAACATTTTGACAGTTGAAGTATTTTGCATAGGCCAAATGAAGCTGTTCACGTGGGCCCATTTGCCCCCCACTGCAAATGTTTTCTCACTTATAACTGATGGGTTCTGAAGCCATAAGAGGCCTTTAGCTGCTATTTTTGAGACACCATGCCTATGGAGCTCTAAACTGGGTAGGGGCCAATCTGTCCAGGAAAGGGCTCCTACACTGGAATAGAATGAGGTGTCCTGACTTGGAGCAATAACTGATGCCAGAACCTCAGTTTGACAGAACTGGCTTTGGCAACTTGCAAATGAGTTAAGAATCATACTTGTCTGGTCAGTTTGGGATTATCCAGATAAAACTTTTGTACCTCTTGAACTTTGCTAGGAAACTTATTTCCACAGGCACTAACTGAAGGGCATATAGGATCCTCCTTTTCCCAATGGACAGAAAAAATGTGACCTGTCAAACTGGTCTCTTCTCCATACCACAGGCAGAAGAATATTAACTTCTTTTTCATGTGAGGGGAAGAACTTCACCTTCTGTGTTTTCCATTAGAAGAAAATCCGATGCACCACTTCCTGAACTAGAAACCATTCAATGAGGATTTACCAGGATTGCCATCAGTCCATAAGAGTGTTCCTTTTCCACTTGATACGTGGCAATGAGGAATGTCTTATGGGACAGAACTCACTCATGCCCACATCTTAGTGGCCCAGGAAATCTAACCCAGTACCTTCCCACACATCTTAAGAAAAATGGGACTAGATGACAGGGGATGGAACAATTGATAAATTGCCCTGTTTGTTCATTGCCTCTGAAACATCTGGCATCAGTCATGGTCAGGAGACCCATGGCCGTTCTTAAGCTGAGTGTTCGATTGTTTAAACCAGAACCACCTTTTGGTTAACAGGTCTCCAAACATCTTTGATCTCATCTCTAGACAATATCTCCTTTTCATGGAGAGAGAAAGTTACCTGGGTGTGGAGTCACTCTGCATGGGCTTCCTGGACTGCTACTAAAGCAAACACAAACATGAAGGTATGCCATCTGGCCAAAGTCTCTGACCTCTGCTGGGATTTCAGAATCCACTAAGTTGTCTTCAGATGAAACATGTCATGGGTATTATGAAAACTTAAGTGGCCAGGAGATCCAACATTCATAACAAGTCTAAGTAATTGCCTGCTGGCATCAAGTTTGGCTCTGAGGGATTGTTTCTAGAAATGCCAGAGTTGTTCCCCACGATGCCTTTGTACACAAGGTACATACGTAGCCAGATGTGACATCACTGAATAGCATTCCCTTCACCCAGATAGAAGATGCAATAACCTGCTCATCCATTAAATAACTGCCTCAGAATTCTCAAGGGATTGAGTATGCAGCCAAAATGTTAAGAGACAGATAAGGAAGTCACAAAAAATAAAACTTCAGAATGAATAAGTGCTCAGTCTAGGACAAAAGAGTTTTGGACTTTCCAGAGCACCAAGCTAGAGGATAAAGACCTTTTAAAGCACCAAGTGAGAGGGGACCAACATCTGTTGAGTTAAAGAAGCAAGAAGCCAAAGTGCTTAACATCCAAAGTAAAGGTCAGACCATGGAACTGAAATTCATGAGATGTGCTGAGGCTAGTACCTGATGTGTATTCCCAAGCCAGCAGTGGTGATTGCAGCAAAACAAGTATAAAACAAGGACCCAAGCACAAAGCCAGAAGGAATAGAGCAGAGGTTCTCTAACTGTGATCTGTGGACCACCAGTGGTCCAGGAGCTCCATTCAGGTGGTTTGCGGATAGTTCCCTCTAAAGGTGCGCGCCTGGGCAGACGCATACAAAAGAATGAAGGCCACCCACACCTAATTAGTAGAACTGAGCAGGTGTGGCTCCACTACTCAGGTGCCTGTATCCTGGAAAGGACTCACATGTAAGGTGAGGTGGTGTGGAGTGAAATGGGGGGCAGGTGGGAGGGGGAAGTGAGGTGAGAAGAGGGGGCGAGGGGAATTTGGGATGTGCAGGGCTGTGGCAGCCAGAGAAAGAAGCAACTTTCCTCCAGGGTTGCAGCTGCTGGTGAGAGATGGCCCTCCTTCCCAGCCGCAGCTCGGGAGAGAGGGTACATCCATCGCATTAGACTACTCATATTAAAATATGAATTCCGTGCTTTATATTTCTAGAACAAAAAAGTTAATTACTTTTTTTTTTAATATAGTGTTTTTATCCGCTAACGGTTGGAAAGATCATTAAGTGTTCCGCCGAGACCCTAAGCAATTTTCAAGTGGTCTGCAACAAAAAAAAAAAAGTTTGAGAACCACTGGAGTAGAGCATAAAGGACACCCAAATACTGTTGACGCTGAATGCAATGAAGACCTGGAGCAGCAGCTGAAGAGGCATAGCTCCTGCAGGGAGCCCCCCTCTGCATGGTCAAAGAGGAACTGACTAGAAAGGTTAAAAAAGCAACAGTTAAAGTGAAGAGTTAGTGACTGAGCACCAGGGAAGTCCTCACAATCCTAAACACTTAAAAAAAAAAAAAAAAAACCCTTGGAGTTCAGCACAAATTCCTAGGGAAGAAAAATTAAGGAGTGAAAATCCTTAGAGATAGTATCTTTCAATAAGTATAATAATCTTGATGTTAAAAAATAAAGTTCATCATACTATCATTTTAACTATGCAGCTTATGAAATAACTAACTGCAATGTTAGTACAATTAGTCTTTGCTAATATTCCTTAACCTAAGTATTCCCAAATCCCTGTAGGGTGGTAAATTGGCACAACAAAATCTCAGACTCCCACAGCAGTAGGAAAGAGCCCACAGGCCACTTCAGGTGAACAAAATTATCTAAGACAGAAGTGATTTCGGATTGTGAAGCAACTGTACTAGAGTAGTGAGGTTGTCTACCCGAAACCATTACAGGTTATTTCTTCTTACTTGTTCTCCACACCAGTGTCTAGTTCAAGGAATAGGTACGTTATGGATTGCCAAATTACTGTGACATCTATTACAATCAAATCTTTATTGTAACTATAAGTACTATATGTTGGGAATACATCTTTTCAACACATAATGGTATGACCTTATGACCTTCTAATTCCTGACAAAAGAATTTACCTATGACTGTTTATACCTGTAAAATCCATCTTACACAATGTAGATATAATTTAGCATTGGCTGGACACAGGGTAGGAAATCCAGAGATCATTTAAGTACAAATTCTTTCTTCTAGATGCACTGTACGTATATGCAGGTACATTCACCTTACAGTGAAATGTTATTTATGAAAATTGCTCAAGGTAATAGGTTTACAAAGTAGGAACAATATTTCCTTTTTTCAGTTGAAAGTAATGATTCGCTGGGTCCCAGCAGGTGACATTTCAGGAGAATGCAAACGTTTTTACTCATTTTCTTCAGCCAAAATTTCACATATGGTGAAAACTGAGTTCAGACATTACTTGGCCTGAAATAGGAACAGGTTATATTTAAATTAAGGTTTTCTTGTTTAAGGGAGAGAGTGATGTTCTTGTAGTTTTTCTTTTAGCGCGTTTCCACTGTGGGCACAATATGGAACTACAATATTCTTATGAGCAAGAAATTAGAGCCTAAATTTAAGCTCATAAGTCCATTTTTAGATACCTAAATCAAATTTTCAAGAGCGCTGAGCATCTATTGTGGATATATCTGAAATACTACAGGGAAGTTAAACATCACTGAAGTCACTTGGGGAGAAATGGGAGCTGCTGGATGATGAGCACTTGCAAATTTAAGCCACTTATTAGGTGCCTAAATCTGGATATGGAAAATAGCTTTAGGAGCAACTTATTTAAAAAAAATCTTGGCTTGTATCATTTTAGTCAAGTATGTAAAGTCAGTGTTATCAGAGTATAGAAAAAGAATTAGTAGTTCTACTCTTCTAGCTGACGGAATGTTCACACAGAAAGCAACCTTTAAAGATAACTTGGGTTGCTGAATTAAAAAATTTAGAACAGATGTCCTGTTAAGCCTGATACATGTTAATATTTCACAAAGGTATTATTAGTTTACTTGACTGAAATCAGCTCACTAATTTATTACAGCTTTGAATTGTTTTGCTAAGTTTTTCAGGCAATGCCTTCCACTAGTGCCACCATACTTTTTTGTGGGATTGAGGCTATCTTGCTGGTGAGTTACATATTTCAGAATTATAAAGCATCTGCACTAAAAATGGCTCTCCAATTAATATTTCTCATGTGTCAGATGCGACAATTCTATTAGATGATACATTGCAGTTCATTATACAATTTACTAAAGGAATCTGTCTCAAACTTTGTGATGCTGTAGTCCTTCACTTCACATTTTGAAAGCAAAGGTAATAAGTGAACAACAAATTCTGGTCTGAAAACTGACTACTTGCTCAAATTGAGCTCTCCCACTCTTCTTCCTATTCAGTTTGTAAAAACTATTCCCTACTGAAATGAAAGATTTCCTGCGGTTGGCAGCTCATGGACACTGAAGTGAGATATCTGGGGCAAACAGTTCGAGAGGATCAGGTAATTAAGCGCCCCAGAGCCTAAACACCTACAGCCTTGGACATATGCAGAAGGAATCCTGGAGAACTCCATGATTGTTTCATTGCAAACAGCCTACACTCAATGAAACGTATACAGTGCTTTGTGGCTCTACTGCACATGAAATATTCTTCTAGGGCAATATCGCTTTACATGCTAGACTATAGCTCCCATTATTTTCGTACCTTACTGTAATAACCAGTATTTCCAATACTTTTCTAGTTTTTCTGCACTAAGGTAATATAGATTAAACCCTGCATCATCTTATTTATATTGTGGTAGCACCTAGGAACACCAGTCTTGGAACATACGGATCCCATTTTGTTAGGCACTGTACAAACAAAATGTCTTTCCTTGCCCCAAAGAGTTTACAATGCAACACCAACAGGGGGAGGGATAGCTCAGTGGTCTGAGCATTGGCCTGCTAAACCCAGGGTTGTGAGTTCAATCCTTGAGGGGGCCATTTAGGGATGTGGGGCAAAAATCTGTCAGGGACTGTACTTGGTCTTGCTGTGAAGGCAAGGGACTGGACTATGACTTTTCAAGGTCCCTTCCAGTTTTAGGAGACAGGTATAGCTCCATATAATAAAATAGCTCTAAGAATTAGCTGGTTTATAACCTGAGTCTTAGGTCATATTTCAGAAGCAGGCTGACTCTTCAAGTCAATCTTGGTAAAAGATAATGGAGACAAGGATACTGAAGCACACAGTCGTGGAATAAGTTGCTACCTTTGGTGATGTATCAAAAACGGAAATCTAAATAAGACTTGTCTGACATGGCTTAATCAGAAGTTCTTTAGATACTGCTTTGTTAAGTACCAAGGATACATAATATAAAAATGACAGTTAGTAAAAAGTTAAAATGTTAGCAACAGTAGCTTTGATTTCAAAGTAATTTGTGACCCTGAATCATCAAATAAAATAAATAAATAAAATGGATTCTTTATTCTGCTGATAGTGTTTTAGGTTTAAGCTTTCATTTAACTCCATCATTAATGAGACTTGGAAATCCCCCTGGAGATAACTGTACTTCCAGCAGGAGTATTTTGTAACTTAGCATTGACCTCAAAAGCCTTCAGAGTACTAGATGTGGAGGAGTCAGTTATATACTAACCATTTATTATTCAGCAAACACGCTACAAGAAAACTGTATTAAGGTCAAGCAGAATTTAATTAATGATATTTTATACATCACTGTGCTCCCTACTGATTTGGGAGAAAGGAAATATTACCTTCAATATGATATTTTAAACGCTTATGATTTTCCTATGTTTGAGTAAAAGATTAACTGCTCTGTT
Source organism: Malaclemys terrapin pileata (assembly GCF_027887155.1). Lineage (NCBI taxonomy): Eukaryota > Metazoa > Chordata > Testudines > Emydidae > Malaclemys > Malaclemys terrapin. The sequence continues at coordinate 104,416,240 of NC_071507.1, read as the reverse complement.
GAAGACATTCTTCAGAGCCAGCGTACATGCCTATTAGAAGTCTTGCATGATTATATAAGAAATGCTAGAAAGTTTAGCTCATTTAACTTGCAGTTTCATGTTGTAACATTCTATATATGATGAAACATGAACCTATACACAGTTTAGTTAGTGGCCACTAAATACTTCTCAAATAAAACGAAGCTTTTACTAACCTCGCTGCTCTGATTTAGTTCTGGCCAGGTCTGGTTTAGGGATGGCATTGATGGAGACTTGCTTGGAGGTGCTTCTGCTGGAGAGCTGGAGTAACCTACCTCACCAGATTGATCTCCAACTTCTGAAATGACAGGAACCACTATAAATCAAAACAAACATTTAATCAATCTCTATTTGTTGAAAAGCTGCCGATGCCTCATGGAAAACATAGGCTATGTCTTCACTACTGACCTTACAGCAGCACAGTTGTACCGCTGCAACTGCGCCACTGTAACATCTCCTGTGTAGCTGCTCTATGCTAGCAGGATAAAGCTGTCTCACTGATAATTAAACCATCCCCAATGAGCGACAGTAGCTATGGTGGCGGGAGAGCATCTCCCACCGACATAGCGCTGTCCACACTAGTGCTTTTGACGGTGAAACTTGTGTCGATCAGGGGTGGGTTCCCCCCCCCGACTGACAAAAGTTTTGCCAACAAAAGTGCTAGTGTAGACAAAGCCTCAGTTATCTTTTATTCTGCACCCTACTATTCCTTATTTGCCTTTTAGACACCTACATGAAACCATCTCTATCTGCTTCTTCAATTGGTTCTTGTAGAAATAGTTTTGTCACCGAGACGACAAGCATCTAATAGTGCTTTACATCTTAAAATGCTTTACAAGTACTAATTCTTACAACACTTGTGAGGAAGCAAAGTATTACTCCCATTTTACAAATAAGTGATTTGCCCAAACAAACAGTGGCTGATAGACAACTCAAGAGTTTCCACTTTTAATTCCCATGCTCTAACCTTCAAGTGGTATTGCCTCTCCCACGATCCTCTTGAAAAACTAGAACTTGAAGTATTAGTCTGTATCTTAGTCCTCTTATTGCTTAATACCCTTGGGCTGCACATAATGGAGGCTAAGCCTCCCCAAACCTCATGCCATTACAGAAGTTGGAGGGGGAGAAGGACACTGGCAGATTACCGCACAGCCCCACGGTGCCTGTGCCCCAGGGGTCCCAAATTGGTTGGAAAAATCTCCCCTTGCCACAGCTGTGAGTATGGAGGAGCTCTCGCTCCCTATCGCAGTCTCAGGGCCGCAACGGGGGTGGGAGGGTGAGATGGAGAAGAGTGAGAGGGGGATAGGTCCACAGGGAAAGAGGCAGAGCAGGGGCAGAGGCAGAATGGGGTAGGGCCATGGGCGGGGCTACAGGTGGAAGGACTCTAGGCTCAGTGCTCTGGCCAGGACCGTGAGCTCCACTGTGGTTCTGGCCAGGGATGAGAGCTTGCTTCCACCTGGGGCTGAGCTAGAGTTAGGTCGATGTAAGCTTCCCCTACTAACTAATGTAGGAAAAAACCAAGCAGTGAACAAGCTATTATAAACATTTAAAAATGATACTCTATCCCCGACTATTTTCATACAACTTTTTCACCCTTGTTAAAATGAAGATCCTGGTGCAGCTTTAATTGTGATAGTACAGGTGTTGACAACCTATGGCACACGTGCCAAAGGTGGCATGCGAGCTGATTTACTGTGGCATGCTGCCGCCGGCCTGGAGGGACGGAACCCTGGGCCGGCAGGGGCCAGTGGATGGAAACCCAAACTGGCAGCGGGCTGAGCGGCTAAGCCCACTGCTGGCCCCGGGGTCCCGGCCGCCGGCCTTGCTCAGCCTGCTGCCGGCCCGGGGTCCCAGCCACCAGCCCCTGTAAATGTAAAATGTATTACTGGCACACGAAACCTTAAATTACCACGAATAAATGAAGACTTAGCACATCACTTCTGAAAGGTTGCTGACCCCTGTGGTAGTGTTACATGTCCCACTATAATACTGCTGGGCCAGAATAGTGTTACTGGTGTAAGCTGAGGGTTATTTGGTAAAGTTACAGCATCCCAATAAGGATCTAATATTCAAATTGCTCTGAAGTCTATGTGCATGTTGAGATAGTGTTGAAAACAGGGGTTGGGGCAGACTTTGGGAACATCAGAACACCAATCAAGATAAATGGGTCAATTCACATCTCTGAGCTACTGCATCAAACTGGATTCATCAGATGGGCGGAGGTGGAGGGGGGAAGAGAAGGGAGAGTGGTGTTCAGATTCATCCCAGATGAATAATTCACTTCACATCTCTGCAATCCTCCCATGCTTCAGAGTTGTGTAAAGCCCCGTCCCTCTCCATTACCCTCTGGAGTGCAGAACCTGGGGTTCCCACGGCTTTCCCTTGCTGACTTCAGCGAGCAGATGTGCTCCTCACACCCCATCAGTAATCACCTACCATCCTCCTCCCAGCCCCTCCAGCACTACTGTGGGCATGGAGAGGTCACGGGGAAGGCAAAGCTGGTAACGGAGTAACACTGAAGTGTTTGGAGGAAGTCTCCCAGTCTCCCTCACAGGTACCCCAACAAAGCCCTCCCACCATTCACTAACACCACTTCCTCAAAAACATAAGGGAAATTCACTGGCTAAAACTTTAACAGAAATGGTTAACTGGCAGTGCCATGTACGCTTTCAGAATAAAAACACCTCAATGTCAGAAAACAAAGAGCCCGACTAGTCCCAGCCCCACAACTGTCCTTCTTAGTGATGCTCCAACCCACTGACAGACATCACAGCATTACCTTCCACATAATACAAATCACATGGGCTAAAAACACAATCTCTGCTTTCATTTAAAAAACACCATCACCCAACTCCAACTCCAGGAGCTGGTGCTTTAAAAAACCCAAATATCACAAGATTTGTCATAAGATAAATTCCCAAGAATTGGCAGTATTGGGATTTTCTCCTCCCTTTGCTTGCTTGCTGATTTGTATACAGAAGTCTGAACCATGCAAGTGTTAACTTAAGAGTATTTTAGGGAAAATAAGATAAAAGGTTTGTGTTCAGAAGTTTTGTATAAAAGAGTTATTACTGGGGCAAAGTAAATACAACACTTGATAGAAAACCTGACCTATAAGGAAAGGTTAAAAAATTGGCAGTTTAATCTTGAAAAAAAGACAACTGGAGGGAGGGAAGCGGTCCTAATAACAGCCTTCAAATATGTAAAGGGCTTTTATAAAGAGGACAGAGTTCAATTGTCCTCCATGTCCACTGAAGATATGACAAGTAGTAATGGGTAAGTCTACAGAAAGGAAGACGCAGGTTAGTTAGTTGGTAGTCTTCTAGTTCTACATTTCTATTATTCTTCCCTGTTGCATGAGACTGGCCATTCATTATAAGTCTGTTTTCAATGGAGATGGACACTGAGGGTATGTCTACACTGCAATTAAACACCAATGGCTTGGGCTTCGACTGGAGCTATGGGGTTCCAGATCCCAGGCTTCAGCCTGAGCCCAAATATACACATCGCAACTACACATCCCCAATTCAGATGACATGGGCCAGATGCAGATGTTTAATTGCAGTGTAGACATACCATCAGTAGCTGAAGCAGCAAGAAATTTTAAGATTTTTTTTAAGAGTAAAATATTTGACTAAGCAGGAGTGGAAAAATCAGAGTAAAATTAGGGCTGTCAAGTGATTAAAATTTTTTTTCATGATTAATCACACTGTTAATAGAATACTATTTAAATATTTTAGATATTTTCTACATTTTCAAATATATTGATTTCAATTACAACACAATACAAGTGTACAGTGCTCACTTTATATTTATTTTTGAAAATTAAAAAAATCTAAAGTTGTAAGTTGCACTTGTATGAGGTAATCTTTGTTGTGCAAGTACTGTAGTGCAAACTGAAAAATACTTTCTTTTGTTTATCATTTTTACAGTGCAAATATTTGTAATAAAAATATACACCGATTTCAATTACAACACAGAATACAATATATATGAAAACACAGAAAAACATCCAAAATATTTAATAAATTTCAATTGGTATTCTATTGTTTAACAGTGAGATTAAAACTGTGATTGTGATTAATTTTTTTAATAGTGATTAATTTTTTTTAGTTAATCGTATGAGTTAACTGTGATTAATAGACAGCCCTAAATAAAATTATAGTACTTTCTGATACAGAAGCTTTCAGGGTTTCAGATGGATGCAGGTCTGTTGAAAAACATCTTTTTATCTAAATGTGCCTAAATGGGTTCCTTGGGCTATAAGGAGCCTTCCAGCTCACTAATGTCACAATACTGAAGTAGTGTTTTAACACAGATGGCCCACTACACACTAAGTCTTCCACACTGGGGTAGTCAAGTATATAATCATTTACTTGGTTGCTTTTTGTGAACAGCAAGAGGAACAGGACAGGGACATAGCATAGATAATGGATTGTTTGGGGCAAAAAAAACATGGAAGAAAAATAAGCTTATTGACTACCCTTGCCTTAAAAGATCGGTGTTAAATTAGAGGTTTGTATCATGGGTATAATAGTCCCAAATACCATTTACTTCCTCCATTTTGAGATCAGCGTCCACTTTTGTTGAGGCAGAGCACCTATTTTTTAAAAAAACATTATTAAGAATACGCATGTATATGTTAATTTCCTTTTCTTTTTAGTAACCTAAAATCAAGAGGATAGTATGAAAATTTTGCAAATTTAAAAATCTTTAAAAACACAATGACTTTAAAGGAATCTAATGCCAACGTTTTTATTTCACTCTGATCAGAGGTGTCCAGGCAAATGAGATAATCTTTAATGTAGCTAGAAATTTCTCATATTGACAATGAGCCGGTTGCTTGGGCAGTCTTGCAGTCAAGCTGCACCGGCTGCTGCTCTGGTGGCCCCTGGGAGGCTCCCTGCCTCCACCCCAGCCGTGCCCAGGGCGGTGACAGGTCCCCCGGAAGCCCCCCTTCAGCGGGGGCCTGAACAGTGGTGGGCCCCCTGGGGTTCTTCCCCCAAAGTAGGCCCCCAGCTTTCCCCCTGCCCCAGATTCAATCATGAGTATTTTTAGTAGAAGTCATGGAGTGGTCATGGGGCCATGATTTTCGTTTTTTGCCCGTGAACTGATCCTGACTTATTAAAAATACTCATGATTAGACCATAGCCTTACTTATGGCTGCATGTTAACATATGAGTGTGACGATCAGACAGACATTTAAGGTATATTTTGAGTACCTGTATAAAGACCATTAAAGCCTTTAGATTTAATAAAGGAATTTATGGTTGAATGGTGTCATGGTGATACCATGTATGTATGTATGTATGTACAAACACACACACACACACACACCCACCCCACTTTGGGGACTTGTCCAGGATCCCACTGACACTAATTTTGGTTGCTCCAGACCCTTGGACAGAAGGGACAGCATCCTATCCTCCAGGGCCATTATAAGGATCTTTTACAGAGAAGTTCAGTAAAAGAAAGGAAATGGAGGGTATATTAAGTACCTATGTATATACATTTTTGGCAAAGCATGGCAGAGGTCCATTGACTGCATGGAAATATTGATTAGGAGACCCCCATGATAGTTGTGGAAAAACCTAACTGCAGCTTTCTTAAATAATCACAAAGCAAAGAAGGCACAGTTTGAAGGCAGCTGTCTTTCAGGAACCGTATTTGGCGGCTACAGTTCTGCAAGCAAAGTGCACCACCTTGAGGAATGAATGTAGAAAACATAAGAATCAGCTCAGTGAAGCCACAGAAGCAGCAGCTAATAAGCTGAATGAGAAGACTAAGGCCTGGTCTACACTACGACTTTAATTCGGATTTATCAGCTTTAATTCGAATTAACCCTGCAACCGTCCACACAACGACGCTATTTATTTCGATGTAAAGGGCCCTTTAAATCGATTTCTGTACTCCACCCCGACGAGCGGAGTAGTGCCAAAATCGATTTTAGCAATTCGAATTAGGGTTAGTGTGGCCGCAATTCGATGGTATTGGCCTCCGGGAGCTATCCCACAGTGCATCATTGTGACCGCTCTGGACAGCAATCTAAACTCGGATGCACTGGCCAGGTAGACAGGAAAAGCCCCGCGAACATTTGAATTCCATTTCCTGTTTGCCCAGCGTGGAGAGCACAGGTGACCACAGATAGCTCATCAGCACAGGTAACCATGCAGGCTGATAATCGAAAAAGAGCACCAGCATGGACCGTGAGGGAGGTATTGGATCTGATCGCTGTATGGGGAGAGGATTCAGTGCTTGCAGAACTTCGTTCTAAAAGACGAAATGCAAAAACTTTTGAAAAAATCTCCAAGGGCATGATGGAGAGAGGCCACAATAGGGACTCGGATCAGTGCCGCGTGAAAGTCAAGGAGCTCAGACAAGCCTATCAAAAAACAAAGGAGGCAAACGGTCACTCCGGGTCAGAGCCGCGGACATGCCGCTTCTACGCCGAGCTGCATGCAATTCTAGGGGGGGCTGCCACCACTACCCCACCTGTGTTCGTGGATTCTGGGTCGGGGATAGTCTCATCAGCGACGCCTGAGGATTCTGCCGATGGGGGAGAGGAGGAGGAGGAGGATGAGGATGAGCTTGCAGAGAGCACACAGCACTCCATTCTCCCCAACAGCCAGGATCTTTTTATCACCCTGACTGAAGTACCCTCCCAAGCCTCCCAAGCCAGTACCCAAGACTCTGACCCCATGGAAGGGACCTCAGGTGAGTTTACCTTTTAAAATATAAAACTTGTTTTAAAAGCAAACGTTTTTTAATGATTACTTTGCCTGACTTTGCATTCGCGGTCAGTTCAGCTACTGGAAAAGTCTGTAGCTACTGGAAAAGTCTGTTAACGTGTATGGGGATGGAGCGGAAATCCTCCAGGGACATCTCCATGAAGCTCTCCTGGAGGTACTCCGAAAGCCTTGCCAGAAGGTTTCTGGGCAGTGCATCTTTATTCCCTCCTCCATGGTAGGACACTTGACCACGCCATGCTTGCAGCAAGTAATCTGGTATCATTGCCTGACAAAGCCTAGCAGCGTATGGTCCCGGTGTTTGCTGGCATTCAAGTAACATCCGTTCTTTATCTTGTTGTGTAATCCTCAGGAGAGTGATATCACTCCTGGTAACCTGGTTGAAATACGGGAACTTAATTAAGGGGACAGAGGTGGCCGTTCCTACTGGGCTGTTTGCCTGTGGCGGAAAATAAATCCTTCCCTGCAGTTAGCCAAGCGCAGATGGGAAATTGGCCCTGAGTTTTTCGCGTTTGGCTAGCAGGGATCTTCCCTGATACCAGCCACGCGGTGGGGGGGAGGGGTACAGCGATCATCCCAGAGAATTCATGGCGAGGGGGGGGTGGTTAGTTTGTTTTCTGGTGCTGCTGAATGTTAACAGAAAAACCGCAGCACTCTACTTGCCTGAAGGGGCCCAGACAAGCCCCCCCACACTGCCCCCCCCAACTGGCTGAGATTGGACACAGCTCGTGTGGAGTGCTGCCACTTCATTTCCCAATTCTGCAGCACTCTACAAGCTATGCTTGGTATGTGGGAAAGGAGGGCGTAGAAGCTTACCATGGCCGCATGCAAGCCGAATTCTGTTGCCCAGACCTGTGATCTCTAGCAGCAAAGCCACAGGCACTCAGCATTAAGAGGCAAAATGCGACCTTGCACAGAAATCACATGTGCTATGTAATGTGAACAGTGTTGGTCACCGTGAAAGAGTATAAGCATTGTTCTGCAAAATGTAGCTTTTAAAACAATTCTCTCTTTTTTCCCCTCCCTACAGCAGCTGCAAATTCCTCAAGCCTCCCTCCTCCATCCCGAAGGTTATCACAGATAAGGCGTCGTAAGAAGAGAACGCGGGAGGACATGTTTTCTGAAATTATGGAATCCAGCCGCAGTGACAGAGCTCATGTGAATGAGTGGAAGGAAACAGTTTCAAAGTATAGGAAAGACGTCAGTGAACGTGAGGACAGGAGGGACCAACGTGAGGAGAGGAGGGACCAACGTGAGGAGAGGAGGGACCAACGTGAGGAGAGGTGGCGGCAGGAAGACCAGAGGATGAAGGATGCAACGCTGGGGCTGCTCCGGCGTCTGGTGGAGGTTCAGGAACGGCTGCTGGATAACAGACTGCCGCTTCAGCCCCTGTTCCACCCTCCCCCCTCCCCATGTTCCGTATCCTCCTCACCCAGACGTGTAAGAACTCGGGGGGGGGGGGAGGCTCCGTACACCTTCCCATTCCACCCCAGTAGACAGCCCAAGCAAAAGGCTGTCATTTTTTTAACCTTTTCTTTGTGGCTTTTTCCTTCCCAGCAATCCTCCTCCCAAATACCACCCGGGTTCCCTCCCTCTTTTTCTAATCTATTAATAAAGAATAAATGATTTTTAAATGATAGTGACTTTATTTGGTTTGAAAGAAAGCTGGGGGAAGGGGCAGGGTGGGTTCCTTACAGAAAATCAGTCAGTAAAGGGGGAGGGTTTTCATGAAGGAGAAACAAACAGATATTTCACACGGTAGCCTGGCCAGCCATGAAACTGGTTTTCAAAGCTTCTCTGATGCACAGCGCTTCATGGTGTGATCTTCTAATCGCCCTGGTGTCTGGCTGCGCGTAATCAGCAGCCAGGCGATTTGCCTCAGCCTCCCACCCCGCCATAAAGGTCTCCCCCTTACTTTCACAGAGATTGTGGAGCACACAGCAAGCAGAAATAACAATGGGGAGATTTCTTTGGCTGAGGTCAGAGCGAGTCAATAATGAACGCCAGCGACCTTTTAAACGGCCAAATGCACATTCTACCACCATTCTGCACTTGCTTAGCCTGTAGTTAAACAGCTCCTGACTCCTGTCCAGGCTGCCTGTGTACGGCTTCATAAGCCATGGCATTAAGGGGTAGGCTGGGTCCCCAAGAATAACTATGGGCATTTCAACATCCCCAACGGTTATTTTCTGGTCCGGAAAGTAAGTCCCTTGCTGCAGCCCTTTAAACAGTGTAGTGTTCCTGAAGACGCGAGCGTCATGAACCCTTCCCGCCCAGCCCGCGTTGATGTTGGTGAAACGTCCCTTGTGATCCACAAGTGCTTGCAGCACCATTGAAAAGTACCCCTTGCGGTTTATGTACTCGGTGGCTTGGTGCTCCGGTGCCAAGATAGGGATATGGGTTCCGTCTATTGCCCCACCACAGTTAGGGAATCCCATTGCAGCAAAACCATCCACTATAGCCTGCACATTTCCCAGAGTCACAAACTTTCGTAGCAGCACCTGAGTGATTGCTTTGGCTACTTGCATCACAGCAGCCCCCACAGTAGATTTGCCCACTCCAAATTGATTCCCGACTGACCGGTAGCTGTCTGGCGTTGCAAGCTGCCACAGGGCTATTGCCACGCGCTTCTCAACTGTGAGGGCTGCTCTCATCTTGGTATTCTGGCGTTTCAGGGCAGGGGACAGCAAGTCACAAAGTTCCATGAAAGTGCCCTTACGCATGCGAAAGTTCCGCAGCCACTGGGAATCGTCCCAGACCTGCAACACTATGCAGTCCCACCAGTCTGTGCTTGTTTCCCTTGCCCAGAATCGGCGTTCCATGGATAGAATCTGCCCCATTAACAACATGATCTCCAAAGCACCGGGGCCCGTGGTTTCACAGAATTCTGTATCCGTGTCTGTGTCCATGTCCTCATCATGCTTGTCGCTGCGCTGCCGCCGCCGCTGCCTCCTCGCCTCGTTTCTCTGGTCCTGGCTGAGCATAAACTCCACGAGAACGCGCAAGGTGTTTACAATATTCATGACTGCTGTCTTGAGCTCAGCGGGCTCCATGCTTGCCATGGTATGGAGTCTGCAGTGTTCACCCACCCAGGAAAAAAGGCGCGAAAATGGTTGTCTGCCGTCCGTTGCTTTCATGCAGGGAGGGAGGGAGGTGAGGCTGTACCCAGAACCACCTGCGACGATGTTTTTTGTCCCATCAGGCACTGGGATCTTAACCCACAATCCCAATGGGCGCGGGAGACTGCGGGAAGTATGGGATAGCTATGGAATTGCTACCCACAGTGCAACGGTGCAGAAATCGACGCTAGCCCTGGTACTTGGACGCACACCACCGAAGTAATGTGCTTAGTGTGGCCGCATCCATTTCGACTTTATACAACCTGTTTTTCAAATCCGAATTATCTAAATTCGGATTAATCCCGTAGTGTAGACATACCCTTAGGATGTAGGTTCCCAAATCCTTGTTGCCAGTGAAGCCTGGTAGGCTACAGCAGCACAAAGTGACATGCTGAAGTTAAAGTATAATGCGCTAGATGTGGAATATGTGAAATTAAAAAGGTGCTTCTGCACAAACTCAGAACACTGCAAAGCTTGAAGAGGACTGAACATTTGGGGTTAGTAGAGGTATTGGAAACAACATTAGATGAGAAGGGAAAGGAAGATGCTCGGTTTGATAATGAAACAGTTATGGAAGTATAACTCTGTGCAGTCCCACACAATAGAACTCAGAGTAGTCAAGCCAATTATTTAAGTGGAGGTCAGGTGGCAACTACCACCACCTACCTTCCCAAAGCCTTAATAGACCCAATTCCTCCAAAATGGCTTTCTTGAACAATGGGTCCAAATGACCAACTATGATGATTGTTTAGGCATTTAAGGCACATTTGCAGGAGCTGTATAAAGACCATTCGGCCTTTAGATTCAAGAAAAGAATTTTGGTTCAATTGGTGTTGTGGCAATACCTTTTATTATTATTCATTATTATTATTATTATTATTATTCCTACAGGTAGATTGAAGGATTAGGTAGGTTTTATACAAAATATGGTCCAGGAGCAAAGGTTTAATTTAATAAGCTAGAAAGTACTGTAAGTTTATCACTTTCTAACTTGACATTGTAAAATAATGAGAAATTAAGTCTGAAAAGCACCCACTCCAACCCCTGCAGAAATTTCTTATTTTCTGGGAAAATTCCTCAGGTCTCCACAGATCCATAACCTATAAGTAAGGCAACTGCTACTTCCAAACAGATGTACCTCGATAGTCATCCAAGAAAGGAACAGATTTAGCTTGTTTTTCTTATAAGGAAATGGCATTACTGCAGTAACCTGGCCTGAATGCAAATTTACAAGAAAAAAATAATGGAACTGCTTCTGAATTATGTGAATGGTTTAAGGCTCTATTCTCAGCTGAGAGTGGAAGGCATTAAAAATGTTACTCAGATAACAGGAATTGAAATGTAAACTACTGCACATTTCACTGCAACAGACCATAAGATGTCACCCAAGCCAGCAGTCAACAAGAATACTGATATAATTTATTTATAAACATAAACAGCATGAGACTTCAAACATGCTAAGTGTACATACAACTAGTCTGACCTGATGCTCCTATATTTTTAATTCATGTCTTCCTTTCCTTCTCTGTTTGTTTTCACTCTGTTACACCTTGTAAATTATTTAGGGCAAAGTCTTGTATACTGGCACAGCCCCTTGCAGTGTGGTCCTGATTCTGACTGAGGCTCCTTGGAGCTACTATAATGCAAACAGTAATCATCCAGCTTTTGAGGTATCTGAGGAGAAAACTGTTGATGTGACCCCATTCAAATATTCAACACATTAGAGGAGAGCAATGTAGACGAAGATACTATAGAATTATTACATACATCTGAGGCCTCTATTTCGATGATCTGGTTGTCCTTTCTGGCCTTAAACTCTAGGACTATGATTTGTGTGAAATCCTAAGTGGCCCCAAGATGTTGTAGACAGTATTTTTTCTCTGAATGTAGTAGTGCATGGAAAGCTTACTTTTACTTGACATTTGATTATCTTCTTCCCCTAGCGTTTGCAATTCATCATGCTTGATGCAATAAGACAGGAAAGTCATCTCTGCTTTGATCCGCCGGAGTGCGCAGCCCCGCTTCCCCGGAGCACTGCTTTACTGCGTTATATCCGAATTAGTGTTATATCGGGGTAGAGGTGTACCAGTAAAAAGCACCTTTATACTGATGTAACGGAGTACACAGTCGGGGAGCTGCTCCACTTAAAGCTGTACAACTGTCTAATGCAGACAACCCAAATAAATGTTCAATGCTCTTAAACTGCTACATGTGTGAAAAAGATTAAATGAAAGTTTCAAATTCAAACTTGGAGGCTCAAATACAGCTTTTGTCTTTAGAAGCAGGCATCAGTAAATTAAAGCTTGGAAGAATGCCTCTAAAATTTTGAAGTTAACAAAAAAGGAAAGACTGCTTTTGCACTTAGGTAGAAACTTGGCACATAACTGAAAGCCAGAAGTTTAATTCTTACTTTTGAAGCAGAGGGAAGAAGGGTGTCTGACTTTTAGAGCTACCTATATCAAATATCTAAATCATTTTAACAAAGACTTGACAAATACTTCAGCTCAGAGGAAAACACTGAAGAATGACCACTAAAAATAGACAAGATATCCCTATACAGTGGCCACCATACCATGCACACCCATAGCAGAAGAAAAGTTGTATTCCTACTGATTTAAAAAAGATTTTTTTGGCCAAACTACTAAGGTTTAAGATTTAGTAGTAGTACTAATTTGCTACTGTCCTTAAAAGTGAAATAAGAGGAAATACAAATCAAGTTTGTATCCTTTATGACCTGTGTCATGGCCCAATTGGTTTCTATGGATTGCTAAATCTTGTCTAATTTTTTTTCCTAGAAGACTATCAGTGACCAGTAAACTAGGCTGATAAAAGTCACCAGTAACAAGGAAGTGACACCTGAAAACCACTTCCTCCAAATTTAACTAACTTTATGGTCATACCTTACAACTGTCATAGCGAATAGCTGTTAAAGCTTCAGTTACTCAGCATGTTCATATGAAGGACCAAAGAAGCTCCCATTCTAATTTCCTTGGCCCTTTACAGTAAAAAAAACAGAGGGCACAGAATGGTTTTCATTCTCTGCCCTTCTATAGGCTGTGCACACCTCAGTTTCCTCATCTGTAAAATGAGGCTAGTATTTTCCCACCTTGGTAAGCATTTTGAGACAGATGAATTTTTTTTGGTATTAAATATGTATTCAGTGCGTTAAGTATTACAATAATTGGCATTAAATTTAAGTAAGTCCTCCAGTGCAAAAAAAGAAAAGATTTAACTTTTAAAGCAAGTTTGGTATTTCTGAAGTAAAAATTTAAAATAAAATTCAGGGCTTCTTTATGCACCATAAAGAAGCAAAAGATGAGTACAAAACAAATTTACTTCTATATATACACACCATTTACAGGAAATGGTAGCTTGCATTTTCCATTCAAGAAAATCAAAGTGGTTTACAAATATTAATGAACAGGACTCATCACATCCTTGTCAGTAAGTAGTCCATTCTACAGGTAGGGAAACAGGCACAGAAAGATTAAATGGCTTATCCAAAGCCACAGAAGTTTGTGGCAGAGCTAGGAATAGTATTCAGATCTCCTGTGCTCTAACTACAAAGCCATCCTTCTTCGCCTATAGGTAACATTGGCTATAGGTAATATCTTCACCAGCATTTATATGACTTAGGAGCCTAAGTTCTATTTTCAAAAGTGACTTTGGCATTTAAGTACTAAGCATTAAAACTCTCAAGTCAAGCAAGCACTTTTGAAAGTTTTACCCTCATGTATTACATGACTCAGGAGAGTGGATCATTTCATGTACCATCACAAAATAAGTTTAAATTTCTAAGTTTATTTGCAATTCTGCAAATACCAGCTATTTGATTGTAACTGTAACTGGATTGTCATCTGGACATACAATGAAGTTTCTTTAGCAACACACATCTTACCTGTTGTGTCTTCCAAATCAATCAGTTTGGGCATTAAACTTTCAGGTAGTTTTTCAGGTAAGTCATAGCCATTCTTCCTAGCAACTACCAGATGAAAAGCAGCACAGAACTCATCCAGTGTCAATGCGCCATCTTTATCAAAATCAGACAGTTCCCTAAAAGGAAAACTTACTATAAATAAAATCAAATTCCTCTCTAAGTCATTTTATTTTCAGGTTATATACTTTTGTTGCCTTATCTAAAAGATTGTTAGATGTGTGTTTTATACAATTCCATTTCACATGTTAATACTTAGGATCTACAGTGCTATGCATTTTGAGTGTTCTTTAACAGAGATGAGTCCTCATTAATGACAGGTTTTAAAATTAATGACTGGGTTTAAACTCATTTCATGTTACATTGCTAAGTCTTTAGTTTACTATCCTTATTTTCTGCATTTTTAAGCACTTATGGTTCTGCTCAGCACTATCTGCATCAAGTAAGTTAGTGGCAGATTATAATACAGCAGTTTTTCAGCATGTAGATATTACAGTCTGACACTTTACATACTTTTATTTAATGAGAGAACAATCTTATTTAAATTAGAATCCAAAATGTAAGTTATCTGAAGAGCTAACGAAGGAGACAAAATCTGTTGTGGACAAGTTATTGAATGAGCATGTCTCGCATTGTAGCACTCATTCTACACTGAAATGAAGAGTAAGATTTGTGTTTAAGTCGTTGTGGGACTTTAACAAATTTACCCAGAAGCATGTGTGACTAAATGAAATACGCATGACAAAAATGCGTCTTTTTCCATGCAATTTCAACACATTTTGGTTGTGTGAAGTACCTGACATTGTGGGCTCTAGCTCCCTGGTAAGTAGGGGCCCAGTCCTGATCCCACTGAAGTCAGTGGAAAATGTAATATTGTCTTAAATGGGAACAGGATTGACACTAGAATAGCACTGGCATTTTGTGCAGGTGACACTTGCTAGGAAGGAAGATGAAAGGTGCCGACTGATTGTCAGACAAGCTCTAATATGAAATAGCTGCAGTTCTCAAAAATAGCTACCCCAAACTTTGACACTTCACACTTACCAAATGTGAGAAAGCTCAAGAATAGGTAGTTTTGATTTGGTAAAAAATTCTTTAGCTGCAGACCCTGAAATATTAAAACAATAATGCTTAATATTTATTGCAAGCTTACCAACCTAAGGCTCTTAAAGTTTATGGTAAAAACAATTAAACAATTTAGCAAAGGGTGCTAATTAGAAGAGTAAGACTGACAAAGCTGACCTATTATATAGAAAAATTAGTTTCAAAGCTTCAGTTTTTTACTCACAATGGAGCTGTATTGTACCAATACTTTTAGTAAACATAGGACTTCTTACAAAATGGTATATAAATCCATGTCCACCAGCACGCTGTCTTTGAGAATACAAAATTGCTATACCTACAGTAACTTCTGTGTTTAAAGAACTCACCTGGAATAAATCCGTTTAGATCAGGTTGAATGGTTTTAAACTGATTTACATAATACTGCCTTTGTTCATCAGTTATTTTCCAGGGATCATCATAACTACTCGATTGCCTACGAATTTCATTTGCAGTTGTAGCTGATGCTACAGTTCGTACTGTTGTCTGGTCCTGCAATGAAACATTTTTTCCTCAGTATTATCTGTCTAAAACAATCACATGGACTGCCATTGTCTCTAGACTACTTGCCTTCAAAGCTTAGTTATTTCTTGTCGAAGTTTAAGTGTTGCAGGAAGCTGTCAGCAGATTGCATATTTGGGACTATCAAGCTATAGGAAATATATCTGCACATTAAATGGTGTAGAAGTGACTGCAATTATGTAAGCAACAAAAAGGTATGGAGTGTATGCAGAGAAAGCGAAGTACAAATATTCTCAGTTACTTTTAAATTTGGCTTTTCAAATGTTAGCAATTTTTGAATTTTGAAAAGAACTTTCCTAAATGATAAGGTATAGTATTTAACAACTCAATGATACAGAAGTATCTGTTGGGTAAATAAGCCTAGAACAGATTTCTGACCTCCACAACATAGTAAATTTGGGTCCACAGTATGAGTCTGCAGTGAAAGTATGAAAAAGATGATTGCAACATTAATTTGAATGAAGCAAATCAAATGAATACCAATAAAATGTCACACCTGGACAGAAGCAGGATGCATGGCTAAAAGAGTACTGGTTGGTGGGGTATCTGCAAAACTGACCCAGTTTTCTTGATGTGGTGGCGGGGAATGGCCAGACCATATGGAATCACCAGTAGTAGATGAGCCTGAAAGCAAAAGAAACAGTTCCCTTTCAAAATATAACAACCTGAAAAAAATTTAAGAAAACTTTAGCTGGACAAAGTCCATGGAAAACTGAAATAAATGTGCTTCTTAGAAAAGCACAATAAAATTGTGACGAAAATCACAAACCAGACTGTAGTAATGTGAAAAAAATTCAAAGCTATTCTCCATTGCCTTATTGTGTATTAGTATTCTATACTGAACAATACTCCTTTAAATATAAACTGTAAAGAAAAAGGAAGGGATTGCTTACTGTCACTGGTATTTATAAATATTAAGAAAAAATCTGGGTTGTGAACATGTGCTATATCAAGAATAATTAAAATGAAACTTCTTCATATTTTTCCCTTCAAAGAGAGAACTGAGAAGAGAAACCAAACATTGTACTGAGAGGCAAAGAAACTAATTCAGTTACTTAAAGTTATCATACAGCATTCCTGCAATTCAGATATCTTGTGCTATTTCTATTTTTTTTCCTTCTTAATGTTTTGATTTGTAATTCCAGCAACAGCTCATTTTTGGGCATCAGTTTTCTTGATATCTATAATTTAATAACTTAACTCTATTGCTAATGCAGTGTGACATTTACTCAACAATACTTGCATCTCAAGTTGGTAAAATTATGTAACATGGTGGTTGAGAGGCTTACCAAAAGCCTTACAGACTTGTTTTTCATAAATGTGTTCTGTTCAGTTAACTTATTTTGATTATGTAGTCTTGGATGTTCAGTCCTTTAATAACTTAATTATACAGATGTTTAAATATCTATGGCAACTTTTTTTTGGCATCTGAGTCACCCAATGCCAGGGGTATAAAAGTCTCAAGCTTCTCCAAAGTTGTGATTTGATAAAAAAAATTGAGGAAGTCCTGGGAAGGAACAGGACAATCAGGAAAATTTTAAAAATTTGGAAGAATCCCAAGAGACAGGTCTGTTTCCTAATATTAAATAGAAAATATTAAACCCCTGGAAGACCAAGGAGCAGTTGTGAAATTGGCTCTCTTGAAGATTTTAAACAGAATGAAAGTTGTACTTTTGTACAACCAAATGCAATACTGAGGTTATATTAAATTCTCACAAGCACATTTCTACCTGATGCATCCAATGCTACAGATGCAGGAAGTAGGTTCATAACTTACTATTGGACTGTCTCATGACACAATCATGAAGCCTACACTGCACATCTGAAGAAAGGAGAAAACATTCACCACATTATAGTCTGTCAGCTCTTCAACTTGGATCCAATTTTATGCAGCAAGAACAATTAAGCTGTTCCTAAGATGGGTGTCCATAAATGAATTACCATGAGAGAATTTTGTATATACAGGTAGTTCTTTCATAGAAGAAAAGAATTATCAACAGATCCAGGTTCATGGAGATTATGGATAGAGAACATGTCATCGATAGTGAACAGAATGGGCAACCCCCCCAAAAAAACTTGCAGGTAACGAGACAATTAAAATGTTAAGAAAAAACTGTTACTGGGACTATTTATACGTAATTCCAGAATTACTCTACATTTATACGTATTAAGATTAAGTGTGATGAAATTACCCTTTAGGCTGGGGACTTGATTAGAGAATATTAAGTCACTTATTTCCAGAAAAGAGAGAGAGAAAACTACTCAGAAAAACAAACACTGTTCAGAAAACTTTTACCTGTTACTGTAGTGTGCACAGTAAATTGTTGGGGTCTACTATACTTTACATACTATATAAGAAAAAATACAGGACATTACTTAGATTTGTTTCTGAAGAGCTTTCTCCCACTTGAAAATGAGGAAAGTCTTACATAAGGGGAGATATTAGATTTCTTAGTTTCTTCTAGCTATCATTGTAATTAAGTTTTAACTATATTAGTAGGCAAAAAGGTGCTACAATCCACACCCTAAACATTAAACTGTGTTTGGGATTACTAGCTGGAACTATTATTTTAGTTCTCTAGTGTACACACTACTTCATTAGACCCATTCCTTGTATGCCAGTGAGCTAAAGCAGCGTTTATCCAACAGTGATGAGAGTAAAGGGGGTGGTGATCTCTCAAGTTGCTCTCTGCCTCCAAACTCTTCCCCAGCAGCTAGCCTAATTAACCAAAAAATTCATAGGAGGATGTTTCATAGAATATCTGGGTTGGAAGGGACCTCAGGAGATCATCTAGTCCAACTCCCTGCTCAAAGCAGGACCAATCCCCAGGCAGATTTTTGCCCCAGATCTCTAAATGGCCCCCTCAAGGAGTGAACTCACATCCCTGGGTTTAGTAGGCCAATGCTCAAACCACTGAGCTATCCCCACCCCCAACAAATCATCTCCCTCCACCTGTGACCTGCACACAGTCTCTACCCCTGGCTCCTGCAGCTTAATAATACTGAGCCCTTTGTATCTGCAGAGCTCCAGGCTGGGTTCCACCCTCCTCCTTTAGATTACCGACGGGGTAACTGAGGCATGAGGAGGCTAAGTGACTTGCCCAAGAGATAAGCATACGTAAGCAGTGGCAAAGCTGAGAAGCCAAGTGTCCCAATTCCCACCTCCAGTGCCATATTCCCTGCTCCAGGCAGATGGGGAATACATGCCATGAATCCTGGGCCAGGTTCTTAATCTTGTGAATGAAACCATCATCCCCGGCTCTACGGAGCCGCAAGGACTGGTTGGCATGCTGAGGCATGTAAGACAGAGGATGGGGGGCTGGGGCAGTGAGAGGATATATTTATTAATCAGGGGAGTGGCAGAAATTTTAACAAATGCTAGACGTTAAGTAGGAGCAGCTCAGCTAATGCATCTCAGAAGAATTTCTCTTCATGTTTCTGTGCCTGTGGTAGGCCCCACAGATAGTGAGCCAAATCTTCATTCAGTTCTTCATCTCACCTCTGAGATGCTTTGAGCAGTGGTTACAGCAAGACTGGGGCAATAGGTGGGATCTGAAATTGCTCCCATTCCTGTAAATTTTGTTAGGTCTGCAGTTGGACAAAGTTCTGGACAGCGGCAGAGCTTAGTCCCCATCCTGAACATGAAGTTCAGCTACAGGGCAGGATTCACCTGCCTAAATAGAAGCAGAATTACAAGAGCGGATTTAAAGATGTACAATATCTGCAAATGCAAAACAAATTCAAAAACATGTATTGCATATACTATAGTACAGACAGTTTTTACATAACTTTACCAAACAGTTTAATTTAGTTGGTCTGCCAGGGATGCCTACTTTGACTATGGTGGATGAGGGGTAGTTGAACTTTCCAAGTTAGTCTTACTGGGTATGGAGGTCTGAGAGAACCTGCCACCTCCCCCTCAACTACTGGCTTCCCTCTTGGATCCTGCAGACCTGAAACAAAACTCGCTAAAGTCAATGGAAGGCTTAAATGAGTTACGGTTCCTGGATATCTTAAGTTAATGTCTTCCTACTTCTACTGCTCCTGTGTTATGTTTACTAAATCTTGCCTGCTTGCTTTGCTTTTGCTGTGCATTGTCAGCCAGTTGCTAATGAGAAGACAGCTTCCTTCATGATGAGTTTTTACAAGTTTCAATTTCACACAACAAAACTGGATTCTGTGGTGATTATCAGACTATCACCTGTAGTATTTCTATTCACTTCAGAATAATGGTTCGGTATTTCTATACCATCTGTGCAGGACTATAGCATCAAAGAACTAACTGCAATCATTGCTTTTGCATGGGTAGGCTTGGAAGGATTCTATTTTTATTTTATAAATTTGAACAAGTAGTTGATTTATTCAAAAGTGCCAGTATTTTATTTTTATCCGGTCTTATTTTTTTTACACTAAACAGGAAATACAAAATCCTCAGAGATACTGACTTGTATTCTTTTATTTCAGTGCAAGTTTAGCAACTTATTATGGATGAGTTTTTTATGCGAACAGATGGATCAAAGTTAAACACATTGCACCTGGCTGAATACTGATACACTAAATGCATATGATTTTTTTTGTGCTGATAACTAATGAAAAATTAAATATTTTAAACATGATTTTATACCAAACACATCTGGTTATTCAAAGTTTAGTGACTGCCAAAGAGGATAAATTGAGAAATTAAGTCTTAACTTCATCTGGTAGTCAATAAAATGTAACAGCAAAAAAAGTGTACAAGTTACCTGAATATCTGACCTTCAGAAGTGCCTAACTGACAAAGTCCCACTGACTTTCAAGTGGACGAGGCTCCTAAGCGATTTCTGAAAATGGGACTGGCTCCTAAGTCACTTATGAAAGTTTAACCCTTCTCATATGCTTTAACTTTTTATTCCTTAATTTCAATTAAGACTGAATTCTTCACAGGTTTTTAGGGGAAGAGAAAAATGGACAATTACTCACATTTATCAGATTTTAACGGAAATCTATCCTTCCAAGCCTAGTCATAGTAAATACTTGCCATATACTTCCAAAACTCTGGTTTCACCTGAAACAGTAAACAGTTACATATTCAATCAATTTGAATCGTGGCACTAGAATTCCCTGGGGAAAACCTGGTAGCATCAAATTAATTACTACATCTTTTAAGTAATCTTACGGTATCAGCAGAATGGTTTTCTTTTTAGCTACAGTAGCCTTTCCAACAACAATCTTGTTTTGTTCTTCTGGTTACTTTACCATTCACTTTTGTTGGTATATGGATTTGGGGGGGGGGAGCGGCGGGCGGGCTGTGAACAAGTGAATAAAGGTTATTTTAACTTTTCGAGAATCACCTCTGTGCCTGCACACGTGAGTTGGTGCTCCCTGGTGTTGAGTTCACATAAATTCTATCAAAGCCATATCCATTTGGGCTGGAGAAGTGCCCCTAGTGACATCAACATATGGACTTTTGAGTACAGCCCCTAACCACCTAAACTCCTTCTCCTGAACTACTGAGAAGACTCTTGAAGGAAGTTATCAGTAAAATACTTTCTCTTTACTGTCCCACAGTCCTTCAAGGTCCTGTGTGCATGCACACTTGTGGGAGAGTAAAGAGCAACACCTCTTGGAATGGATGGAAAGCCGAGGAGGTCTCAAGTCTTGCATCTAACT
This sequence comes from Malaclemys terrapin pileata, assembly GCF_027887155.1. Classification (NCBI taxonomy): domain Eukaryota; kingdom Metazoa; phylum Chordata; order Testudines; family Emydidae; genus Malaclemys; species Malaclemys terrapin. Next base: position 104,395,151 of record NC_071507.1, on the reverse strand, counting down.
CTGAGAATAAATCTAATGCACAGTGCTTAGTAAAAATGTGAACTGAACTCCATGTGGCTGTACTATATATTTCTCCTATGGGAATCTGTCTTTAAACAAGTCACAAACAGCAGTAGCAGGGTGGATAAAAATCAATGATTTAAATAAAAAAATTCAATATTTTTTATTTAAATGCTTTTTGAAGGAAAAAACTTATCTAAAGATAGTTTTAATTAAGATACATTAAAGCTCAAAGATATCTCATCACGGAATAGGGATTATAAATTTTAATTCTATAGTAGGAGACAATATATTCATGTAATGTTTAATAAAAGTTTTGTAAATGAGTTCCAATAGTTCATGGATTAGGGGGTTTCAGGGGCTTCTGTATAAATTATTTAGGTTAATCTTTCTATCTACCCAATGGGACTCTGTGCTCAGTCTAGAAGATACCATCAGAGATGCTTAGTTTTGCAGGTTTCAATCTGTGGATTTGTGTCTCCAGAGATAACATGCTTGTTAACAGCAAAAATGTTTTAAATTAAATTAAATTAAATTAAAAATAAAATAAAAATAAATAAATAAAGGTGAGAAATAACAAACCTCAACCCTATTGTCCCTCAGCAAATTTGTGTACACAGAGTCAATCCCTTAACTCTCTCTAAAAGTGCAAAGTTTCAAAAAGTTCAATGAATAGAAGATTGTTGGGGACGGAATAGATATGGACAAGGAGAAGTCTGTAGATAAATGTGAGAAGGGAGGGACAGGCAGTAGAAACATAAGTGAAACTGTTTGAGCAGCATATTCCAAAAGTCTTGAGGTCTTTTTGAGTGTAGCCTTCATTGATTTGAAATCTACCATAGCATTCTCTCACTAGAAGGGAAAACCTATAATGGCAGTAGGCCGTAAAAGACACCCAGTTTGGGAATAATTTAATGAAGTTCCTCTACCTGTGGGTAAGACAGGCATGCGTGCAAAATGCGAACAGTGCGACAAAGAAATTCAAGGCCTGGTTGCCTGAAACAACATCATGAAAAGTGTGCCTTCTCAGGAGGAAACTGCGTTGAAGATGATGAAAGGAACATGTCTGAACATGCAGGATCTTCGGGTTGGTAAACTTTTTTATTTCATACCTCTTTCTTAAGGACTGCCTGTCTTCTTTCTGGAAGATTCTTGAATTCTCATGATTGAGCAAAATATATAGTTGTTACTCTATGGTATTTTAGATGCAGTTGTGAAAAAATAAATAGCTGAAATAGGCAGATCTTCCTTTTACAATTTCACCTTTAAAGTAGTAGAGTGTCAGTGAATGCAATGAGTAATACTAAATTGTATGGTAATAATAATTAAATAACTGCATTGACTTATTTTGTTTAGGAGAATTCATCCTCAACAAACAGGATTCTGAAGACTATCCACCTTCAAGATCATAATTTTCTATAGTTTCAATTATTCATTTTCTGATATAGCTGTAAAACTAATCTGAAAAGTTTCCAAAATAAATCACTTTAAAAATGTATAGTGTAGGTTTCATTTTTAGAAGGTACACATCTATCTCGGAGTTGTGAAGAATATGTATTAAGGTTTAACAGCCAGAAAGAATGCACTTTTATAGAGATATCCATGATTAAATCGGGTCTTCTTGACTAGTGATTTAAATCAATCTGATTTAAATCAAATCCACCCTGAGCTGTAGTTTATGTGGAATGGGCTTTTAATTCCTCTCACTCCATATGCCACACTGATAAAGTTCCCAAGGAAACTGTTTTGGTAAAGGTTCCATTTCTAGCCCTATTATATTATGAAGTAACAGACCTTAAAATGGTGTCACTTGATTACCATCTTATACTGCCATGCAACTTCAACCATCACTTCATTTCTGAAAAGCTTTTAGCAGCCAACTTTCTAGCTGCTGGATCTGGAGTTTAAACTGCCATGCAAAAGGAAAAAAAAGTTTGTGCTGTTTTTGCTCTTGATTAGGTATAAAGGCATGATTTTTGTGTGTGTGGAAGGAGAACCTGTTTCCTTTTCATAAGAAATTCAAGCATCGTTTTGTTTTTTCCCGGGAAACTCTGGAGAACTGGAGTAGTACTATGTTTGTGACAGATCAATAACTGAAGCTTAGTTTGAGAAGGGAAGCAATTTTATTCTGATTATTTAAACCCATTTTGTTAGCATCTATTTAATTCAAATTCCTGAGAAACACTCAGGAGAACAGACTTTTGTTAGAATAAACTCTACCACTTAATTGGGGGTGGGAATCCACATGGGCCTCCAAGAACTATTCCAGCAAAATCAAGCCAAGACAAGATTTTACATTCCTGAATTTAAGGTAAAAAAAAGAAAAGCTTGCACACACCTTTCAGGCCTTTTTATATCAAACAAAAGGACACAAATCCAAGATCCTCTAAGACTATACAAAAACCTTAGCTTCTAGCAAACTACAAGATCACACTAAAATGGTGTCCTAACTGAAGTACCAGGCAGCAAGATGATAATCAGAATATGATTGTAAGATCCAATCTTTCACTCTGCCTAGGCAACAGTAACAGTCCTGTCTTCAGAAAGGTGTGAACCACAGCTTCCAAATAGTGTGAGATGTGCAATTCAAACCCTGACAGTAAAAGGAATATTGGACCTTAAAATTATCACTGGCCCCTTGATCTAGTAATCCAATTTTGGTACTGGTCCTAAAAAGCGTATAGACAATATCAAATCTGAGAACAGTATAGTTTTTATTCCTTGAGGGGTGACAAGACACCCATGAATTAAAGAGTTTGTTTTTCAATGCACACGCAGGTGACAATATATTTAAACAATTTGGTTATTGGCGTCCAACTAGTGCAAGTTTACTAGCACCAGGAAAGAGTTAATCTACCATATTTCGGCTAAAAGCCTTTTAGCTTTCCAAACTCTAGCACTATTCCGTACTTTATAAAAGGGTTGGTAAGAATCAGTTCCATACATCACCACCCAGATGTTAGTTGGGTCTACGCTTTGACTTGGCCGTCAACACACAGAATAATTAAATGATCAAAGGAGCATGAAGCTTGGCTAAGGCATTCCTTTAGAAACTGGAAAAGACAAATGGAAGATTAATACCAGCAGAAAAGATAGTTCCGGGATTAAGGCACTGGCCTAGGATATGGAGACCTGGGTTCAAGTCCCTGTCCTACTTTACTTCCTGAATGAGCTTGGGGAATACAGTCTCTGGTTCTCAGCTCCCCATCTGTAAAACGGAGGTAAAAGCCTTTCCATGCCTCAGAGGGGTATTGTAATGATGAATGTACTAAAGACTATCGTGCTCAGATACTATAGTAACAGGAGGCCAGATAGGTAACTAAAATAGATAATGTTTTTTTCTTGGGTGAATTAAGTTCAATATTCTTAAACATTGAAGGGTTCAATGTAGATCCTGAGGAGAAGGTAGTACAGGGACACAGGCAATGACTTGTTCCCTGCAAAAAGGTAACACTAATAATTAGTCCTAAATATCAAGAGAATCCTCTCTAAATCCTAGCATTTGACACACTGGACTTATACCTAGAGAGACCTGGATCACCTGTCTGGATTACAAGTGAAAATATTGTGGTCTCATCTTTAAACCCTCTTGGAATTTTTGGAACATAACAGAAAAGTGACTCAATTTGACATAGTTAGCTGATTATTCAAGAGAGACTCAAGACTGAAACAGGAAGGGAATCTCCAAGGTTAGGACTAAGGTTTATTGGAAGAGCTGGATTTGGAATTTTGCAGAGCACTGGCCAACACCATCATGCTAGCCTGTTCTATTAGACTCTCACTTAAATAAGAGTATGATCACCACTTCTCTCACACACACACACACACACACACACACACACCCCTTGTGCGTGTAAAGCACAGCTATGATTCATACCAAGGCACTAGTTGGGTCAAGAAAAGTCTTTCCACTCTGAATCAGGATGGACATGGGTTGCCCTGAGCTACAACAGAATATTAAAACCTATTCTAGCTAGAAACTAGAGATAGGAGATAGCATTAGCAATACAGATAATCCCGCTGCAATGAACAATTTTGAATATGATAAACAGCGTTTCAGTGTAGGAAATATCTGGAGGAAATGACAAAAGACAGAATTTAAGAGGACTGAGTTTTTGGTCTAATTCTGACAGCTTTTTAGAGTCAGTAAGTTAATTCACTGAATAAGCATCACCCGAATATTTTTGCCAGAACTGACTGATTAATATGTAATTCTGCAGCAAACTACTGTAGTTATGAAAAATGGATGAAGAGCAAGTTACTGACGAATGCCTGGAGTCCACAGCTTTGAAAACTGCAAGACAGCCACCAGAAAAAGCTCATCTGCATTTGAGCCTGTAAGAATCTATAAAAAGCAACAGAGGGTCCTGTGGCACCTTTGAGACTAACAGAAGTACTGGGAGCATAAGCTTTCGTGGGTAAGAACCTCACTTCTTCAGATGCAAGATGACTTGCATCTGAAGAAGTGAGGTTCTTACCCACGAAAGCTTATGCTCCCAGTACTTCTGTTAGTCTCAAAGGTGCCACAGGACCCTCTGTTGCTTTTTACAGATTCAGACTAACACGGCTACCCCTCTGATGTAAGAATCTAGGTTCTCAAGTATTCTACTATGTGCAGGGGTGAAGATGGAAGTCAATTTATCCATTAAAAATTGCAAATTAGCTAGAACTTTTACAACAGTTTGACTAAATCTATTCTGTGGTACTCAAATGTATGGCATGTGCACAAAGAAGAAACTGTATGATCTTTGTATCAGATAATGTATAAGCATGCCTAACTACTAGGGCATGATACTTGTTGGGACAACATCATTGGCACAACCCTCTGCATATGATCTAAGCTTTCTATATGTCCCTGAAAATAAAAACAAAATTGTAGTCTTTTCTTAGGACTTGACAGCTCAAGAAAATACCTTCAACCAATTCTCTCATAAGAAGCTCCTGGGTCCTCAAAGTATGGTCGTGACTACAATAAAGGATGTACTGAAAAATAGTGGGCCAATTATAATACACCTTACTAATCATAAGTATTCAAATTAAATATAAAAAAATAATCCAAATGCTAATTTAAAATATAATATATTGTAACAAGAAATAATACTAAAAGCAGAAGTGTAACCTGAATTAAGATTTACTTAGAAGTAGAAAACCTGGGAACAGTAGGGGGAGGAGAAAAAAAAAAAAGGAACTTGTAGAAACACTGGGATCAGACACGGTATTTCTTTACTATTCAAAAAGTAACAATTAACACAGGCCCACAGGATGTACCAGCACACAGAGTATCAAACTATTAGTCCACCATAACATAACTCAAACCACAAGACCCTAAGAATGTGGATCTTAAATATACACAAGTTCTAGAGAAAGTAAAAACTCAAAGTATTAAGTGTATCAGTTTTGAAAAAAATCTGACAAGTTCATTTAACCTACTCTAAGAAAGAAAAGCACAGTTCAAAACATACAGTATAGTAGTGTTATTGCTTTCCCCTCAAGCTGCATTTTTACACAGTGATAGGGAAGATTACCGCTAGTTTCAGGAACATTACTCCTGGGGGAAATTCTCCGCCACTGGAAACATGCAGAAGTCATGTCCCCTCTTTGCCCCAGATGTTTTTTTCCCCCCGCTGCAGAATACAGTTCTGCTGGAGAGGCGCTGCAATTACACCTTTTGCCCACCAGGGGCTGCTGGGTTGGGGTGTCAGACTGGGGTTCAGAAGGGCCAGTAGGGGGGACAAACTGAGGCCTAGGCTCAGAAGCTAGTGACAGCATTGAGGCAGGGGCTGAATGGGAGGGGAGCTGCAGGGCCACATGGGTACTGGGGGGTGCGGGACCACATGGGGATTGGAGGCAGATGTGCCTGACTGAATGGGAGAGGCTAGCGGTCAGCCAGGGTCTGCACTGGGGAGATTCCCTAACTCTCTAATAATACTCCTCCCCCAAATTCTTGTTTCATACTTGTCCCACCCACACTCAACAACACTACAGGTTCACCTCTAGGCTCCTTCCCGCTCAGTCATCTCCTCTGTTACCCTTGTCTCCCCCCAAGCCTTTGCACTGCTTTTGCGGGGTGCAGGAAATCAATTTCTGGGTTGTAGTTTAAATGAATTACTCCAAGTTGTGCATTAATATGCCTAGTAAGGAATCTATTTGTCAAAAAAAAAAAAAAAAAAAAAAATTTCTTGAATCTTTTTATTTTTTTGGCCTGTATTGTTACAGACATACTTGCTGACAGGTATTTTGAAATAAATTAAAGTAATTGAAACTGGCATTATTATATTGTGTTATTTTGACAAATAAAATATGCAGAATTTTAAAATATTATCTGCAAAATTTTTGTTTTTTGGTACAGAATTCCCCCAGGAGTAGAACAGGTCAGTTTTATATTGCTATAAATATATTTTAGGGACACATGCAACTGTTCCATCCTCTCCCTCCTGCCACATTTTTTGGCATTTTCCACATCAGACTTACGCAATGAGCCTGCCACAGCCGTGCTGCAGATCATGCAGTTTTGGCAGGCACCAATTTAACAGAGTGAACTGCAATTGAGCTGCACTTGTTAATTGTGTAGAGAGATGCTTCATATTCCTGTTCTTTTTCTGCTACTTATTCTGTCCATACTGAAAATGTAAATCTAAGCTGACCTAAACTTTCAGCTTTTCTTTTTTTAAAATCCCACAACGTCAGGCAACACTTGAAGGAGAACATAAGACATTTATACCTGGCTGTGCTTCACTAAATGGAGCCCAAAAAGGCCCAGGTCCAGCAAGAGGTCGTTCATTATTCCCTCCGCTGGGATGGCGGTTGTGCTTCCTCCATGTATGTGGAGAGGTTGGTGGGGATTGCTGTGGTGAAACAACTGGAGATGTGGACTCCTAATAAAACAAAGGAACTTTTAAAAATTCTTGTACTAGATCACTAAAATCATAAAAACCTATCGAAAAACCATTATTTCTAAAAACAACTGTTCAATAGATTTAAAATGTTCCTTTTTTGGAACAGGGAAGATTTTAATATTTATAACAGTGACAGAACAGCAGGAGTGAGGCACAGTATAATTGACAAATATATGGCATATATTTTCCTGCCACCCAGAAGTGCAAATCCATCATAATCTGGACTCTCAGCATTCTTGAGGGACAACAATGGGGCCAAATTACACTGTTTTTGCAAATATATGAATATGAAAGACTAGGTGTTCATAAAGCTCTTTCACTTGTGACAGAAGCTGCATTTGAACCCAGGTCTCAAAAGATGAAAGGTTACTAACTGCATAACCCACTATTCCACCTAGCCCATACCAAATGAGTTATATTCAAGCAGTTAACCCCATTTCAAAAGCAAGTTAGAGGTAAACATATCATTTTAAATTAGTAGGCTACCGATATTTAACTTATTGAAATAATTGCATCTGAATGTTTTTAAACAAAAAGAAAAGTGTGACTCCATCTAGAACACAGCTCACTATTGATCACACCCATATAGCGGCTATGACATCAGAATGCTTGTGAAGGAAAGTTTTATCCTGCCCAGAACACAAGTGTGTTCACAGCTCAGTTCCCACTGAACAAGGACAGGAATAGAGGATCACATGTGTAATCCCTACGTGAAGTCAGGTTTTCTAAACAAACATTGTCAAGTTGCTCCCTTTCTCCAAAAAGTATCACGCAGAAAATTGAAAAACATGCTCTCTACAGCTGTCTTTCCATTAAACAAATCTCCGAACTCTAACTAAACTATCTAGAAGGCCTTTGTTAATGAATCCAACAAGAGCCTTATATACAAATAGTATCACCTGTACTTATGACTATAGTAGTTTAAAACAGCACACAACCTGTCGCAGGAAACAGTATGCTACAGAAGTTATTTACTCCCCGATATCTTGAAAAACAGCATAGAAAAAACTGGAAATACCCTTTAAATCATTCTTCAAGAAATGAGGAAGATTTTTATTAATTAAGAATGGTGTTTCCATATTAACTAGCCCATACAGCTACAAACGAGGTTCAACCTCCCATGTAGCCAGTTTAAAGGAGAGCTGGCAAACAAAAGAGTGCTGTTCCCTATTTCTTTTTGATCTATAAACATAATCAACACTATAATGACATCAAAGAAAGGTGAATCGGGTCTCCCAGAGAGCAAAAAGCTTAAACATCAGTACCTGATTGCAGTATAAGACAACTGCACACTTTGAGGCACTTTATATACTAAATAGGCAATAAAAGTCACAAGTTTTCTTTTTCCTCTACAGTTCACCCTTAAGGCAGCAAAATTAATGTTGACTAGATACATAAGCTACCTTTCCCAGAACTCTAAGAATGTACTTAAGGGTATACTAAAACAGCTCAGGTCGCTTCAGGAAAAAAAAAAAAAACATCCAAGAAAATTTCACCCAGAAATTAAAGCAGGGCAAGCATTTAAGAAATAGTTTATCAACTACTGTTAAACCTGATGTTTGGTAGCCCAGCTTCAAGATTGAATGTCTAGACTAGACTGAGCTCTATTGTATGTGGGTGAATTATTAGACTATCCTAGTCTCAGGCACTACCTTTTTCATCTTGCCAAAAATTCATAAACCAGTATGCTGAGAGAGTTTAATATTCTACAGTTATACAATTGATGGTGCAAGAATCCCAGACACTTCCCATTCCTCAACACAGGTTTCAATCTACATATGATAATTTCACAACAGATTCTAAACCAAAACCTTTAGGGCCATGATTCATTAAATTCTAAGCTGCTTGTTACAAACGGTCTCATCCCTTTTCCTCTGGTTTCTGTGCCCACTGGGTTACAGATAGGCCCAAGGTATTCTGCAGTTATGTTTGTGGTTGCAAGGGAGGCCTGCTATTTAATATCTCAGTTGTATCTTCACTATGAGTTAAAAAAATAACTTCCAAAGAAACATGGAAGAAAGGATAGTCAGTGGGAATCTACAGTGATAGTGTATTTAGAAAACGCCAGTTCAGTTACTGGTAAGTGAGCTTCCTTCTACACAATGAAATTTTGTAGTTTTTTGTATGCTTTTTTTTTTTAAAGTAAAATTCAGAAGGAGGCCTGAGATGGTAAATCTCTGAAGGACCACCTCCAGCATAACCCCGGCCACAAATTATGGAAATTTTTAGCAAAAAAATGATTCAGCTACAGGTGAAAAAAGATTGATAATTTCTCTAACAACTGGAGCCTTATTCACCTTGTGTGGGCTTCTTGCCTGATGGGTAACAGATGTGTATGTACAGTAGGCTCTTTTCCTAGTTGGATAATTGGGGCAAGGATTACCTCCCTTTTGGGCTTCCTTCCCCCCTCCTCCAAAATCCCACAAACGACAGAATTCTTATAAGGTTTGGTCCTGCCCAGAGAAGAACTTGTGGACATCTTGGGATCTAAACTATGGAACCTCCCTCATCATCTAAGTGAGGTCTAGATAGGATAAATAAAAACAGATACATTTAAAAAAATCAGATTAATTTAAATTTGATTTTTTAAAAATTTATATTAAGTCAATTTTTCTTTTTAAAAATAAACCTGTTAATTAAACTTGAAATTATGACAAAAAGCAGCAACTGTGGTTCTTCAAGATGTGTCCCCATCTGGGTTCTCCACTTCAGGTGCACATGCGCGCCATGCACCTATGATTGAAGATTTTCATTAGTAGTATCCATTCATCCTGCGCATGCACTGCTGATATCCTTGTGCTCCGCACTGAGGCTATATGAGGCTACATGGGCAAACTGCCCTCAGTTCCTTCTCCAACACTGAGCCTCAGAAGGAAGCCTGGAAGCAGAGAGGAAGGAGAGCAGGTAATGGAGCACCCATAGGGGAACATCTCAAAAAACCAGTTACTGCACAGGGTGAATAATTTCTTTGTCAGGTGACTCCCACGCAGTACCTCCCTAAGGAGGAAGAGGAAGCTTCAGAATTGAGTTCAGAACAGAGAAAAGAAGGAGAAAGTAAATAAGGAAGTGTTATTTACTCCTCATAATAGAAGACCTAGGGGGTCACAAAATGAAATTAATAGGCAGCAGGTTTAAAACAAACAAAAGTATTTCTTCACACTGCGCACAGTAAACGTGTGGAACACTTTGCCAGAGGATGTTGTAAAGGGCAAGACTATTACAGCATTCAAAAAATAACTACATAAGTTCATGGAGGATAGGTCCATCAACGGTTATCAGAGGATAGGGACACCATCCCTACCCACCCTGCCTGTTTGCTTGAGCCTGGGAAATGGGCAACAGGGAATGGATCACTTGATTGCCTATTTTGTTTATTCCCTTTGAAGCACCTGGCACTGGCCAATGTCAAACAGGATACCAGGCTATATGGACCTTTGGTCTGACCCAGTATGGCTGTTCTTAGGTACTGTCATCTGCCTCATCAGATCTAAAAGCATCAGCTAAGGCATAGTGTCTGGAGAAGGTATGTACTGAAGATCATGTGGCAGCTCTGTGGATCTCAGCAACTGGGACACTTAAGTAGAGCCATAGATGTAGATTGTGACCTTGTCAAATAAGCTGACATCCCAGCAGGAGTTGTAATGCTGGCTTAATACACTCCAAAATCCATTTTTCATAGTCTTTGGATAGAAATTGCAGACAGATCTGAAAGTTCTGCTAACAAAACAAACAGTCTAAGACTAAACCATTTTGTATATCTCCTATCTAGATAGGGAACTAGATGTCAGGATGGTGTTAGAGTATGGAGTGTGGTCTCCAGGTTGGAATAATGTGGTTTTGGAAAGAAAACTCCTAGGTAAATGACTGATACAGATTAAACTCAGAAGATACTTTAGGAAAAAACCTGAAGTCTGGTTGTAAGGAAACTCTGTCCTTGTAGAATACTGTGAAAGGAGGGTCTGTCATTAAGGCCCCAATCTCTCCAACTCTGTAGCTCTGTCCTCACTGGTATCGAAGGAGCTCCTCGCCTCTATGGTACCAAGCCTTGAGAACAGAGTGTCTGAGGCTGCTGACCTGGTTGAGCAGCTAAGCCTTTTTGAGGTGGGTGAGCTCTTTTTAGGATCTTTAAAAGTCCGAGGCTTTCCCCTTTCTAGGAAGGTGTTGCAATGAAGTCATAGGGGCACTAGAGACCTCCGGAGACTGATGGACAGGGGTTTTTCCTGACACGAATCCAAAGCAGAGCAAAAGGAGAACTTCATTAACAGCTACAGCTTGGTTTCCTGGTTATTTTGTGCCCTGAATTTGAGGGCCAAACAGAAGTTGCACTTCTGTGGGATGTGCAACTCTCCTAAGCAGCAAACACACTTAGAGTGCGCATCACTGACTGGGGACAGCCTCTCTACATGAAGAGATATTTAAACCTTGGTGAACTGGAAATGCCTGTGTCAGCGAGATTTCCGTGGAGGAAATAAAAATCTTTTCAGCAACCAATAACTAACTACAACTAACAAAGTGAGCCCTAGTCGACACTACAAAAACATATGTCCTTATAACTACGTTGCTCAGAGGTGTGGAAAATCCACACCCCCAAACAATGTAGTGATATCGACATAGCACTGTATACATCAGGAGTTATGTCTATGGGAAGGCTTCTCCTATTGACATTGTGGCCTGGTCCCCACTTAGTCCGGACTTCGGACTAAGGTACGCAAATTCAGCTACGTTAATAACGTAGCTGAATTCGAAGTACCTTAGTCCGGACTTACCGCGGTCCAGACGCGGCTGGAAGTCTCCCCCCGTCGACGCCGCGTACTCCTCTCGGCGAGCTGGAGTACCGGCGCCGACTGTGAGCACTTCCGGGATCGATCCCAGAACATCGATGGCGTGCCGCCGGACCAGCCGGTAAGTGAAGACTAGGCCAGTGACACCTTGGGGAGGTGGAATACCTATGCCGACAGGAGAAGCTCTCCTGATGGCATAGTGCTACAGCAGCGCAGCTGCACTGATGCAACACTAAGTTTAGACAAGCCCTAAGTAGAACAAACTTTGCATGAGGAATGCACATGCGGACATGATAAATTCTGTGGCAGGCCGATGCAGTGGAGAAGGAACTGAGAGCAGGTTGCCCATGCAGCCTGACATCGCCTTACTGCTGGGCACGATTATCAGCAGCACATGCGTGGGCCAAACAGACAGTGATAATAAAAATCTCCAAAGGTGGGGTGCATGGGGCACATGCACACCTGAAGTGGAGCATCCATAGGGACACTACTCAAACAAGAACCTACATTAAGGCCTAAACTTATAAATTATTAAAATCAAATAAAAATATGCTGTATCAGTGAATTAAATGGTGCTGCCTTTTTAATCACACAGAATTTTGGGGGGGAGGAATGTAACTTCTTAGGTCTCCTCAAAATTTCTAAATATATCAATCTTATTATTTTCAGTCTTTATACTTTCCAAACATACGTACTTTTAGTTTCTTCTGCAGAAAAACTTTTGGTTTCGGTTTAGCTGGAAGTGCAGATTATTTTCTACATGTGGATTACTTCATTCAAAGCTCAGAAACCAACTGGGAGTTGAAAAAGCAAGAACACTTGTTTTCTTGGGAAAGGATGAGTTTAATTCTAAAAACCTGAAGGAATGGGGCCAGGTATGTCAAAGGTATTTAGGGTCTTAAAGATGCAAATAGGTGCTTTATTATTTTCAAAAGCACCTTTCCTGCTTAGGTTCCTACTCCCATAGAGTTCTACTGGAGTTAGGCACCTAACCTGCTTGGGCACTTTTGAAAATCCTACTAAGCACCAAAATGCCTTTGAAAATCTGGCCCAGGTGACCAGAAACCGTCAATTCACTAACTTTAATAATTTCCTTTGTTTAATAAATTAGTTTTGAAGGCAAAATTTGTTTTGATAAAACTTGTTTTTCTTATGCATCCAGAATGTTTAAGGTAATTTTATTTAATAAATAGGGCTCTCAAACAATTACAAAAATAATTGCAGTTAATCGCAGGTTTAAGCGCACTGTTAAATAACAGAATACCAATTTAAAATTATAAATATTTTTCGATTTTTTTCCCCTACATTTTCAAATATGTTTATTTCAATTACCACACAATACAAAGTGCACAGTGCTCACTTTATATTAGTTTTGATTAAAAATATTTGTATTGTAAAAAAAGATAATAGTATTTTTCAATTCACTTCACGCAAGTACTGTAGTGAAATCTCTATCCTGAAAGTGCAAATTATACATGTAGAATTTTTTTTTTAAATAACTACTCAAAACAAAATACTTAAAATTTTAGGGCCTACAATTCCACTCAGTCCTACTTTTTGTTCAGCCAATTGCTAAAACGGTTCTCAACCAGGGGTACGCCTGAGGGAATGCAGAGGTCTTCCAGGGGGTACATCTAGATATCTGCCTAGTTTTACAACAGGCTAAATAAAAAGTACTAGCAAAGACAGTACAAACTAAGATTTCATACAATGACTTGTTTATACTGCTCTATGTACTATACACTGAAACAGAAGTACAATATTTATATTCCAATTGATTTATTTTATAATGTAAAAGTGAGCAATTTTTAGTAATAGTGTGCTGTAACACCTTTGTATTTTTAGGTCTGATTTTGTAAGCAAGTAGTTTTTAAGTGAGGTGAAACTTGGGGGTACCCAAGACAAATTAGACTCCTGAAAGGGGTACAGTAGTCTGGAAAGGTTGAGAGCCACTGTACTAAGACAAACAACTTTGTTTACATTTACTGGTGATAATGTTTGCTGCCTGCTTCTTATTTACAATGTCACCTGAAAGTGAGAACACCTGGGTTCTGCTTGATAACAATCCAAAGCAGTGCACCTTCATTTTCATCATCTGAGTCAGATGCCACCCGCAGAAGGTGGATTTCCTTTTTTGGTGGTTCAGATTCTGTAGTTTCCACATCTGAGTGTTGCTCTTTAAGACTTTGACAGCATATTTTCCACGACTTGTCCCTCTCAGATTTTGGGCAGCACTTTAGTTTCTTAAACCTTGGATCGAGTGCTGTAGCAATCTTTAGAAATCTCATATTGGTACCTCCCTTGCGTTTCGTCATATCTGCAGCGAAAGAGTTCTTAAATCTAACAACATATGCTTGGTCATCATCTGAGACTGCCATAATACGAAATACATGGTAGAAAGTGGGTAAAACCACAGAGCAGGAAACATACAATTCTCCCCAAGGAGTTCAGTCACAAATTTAATTAACACTTTTTTTTTTTAAATTAGCGTCATCAGCATGGAATCATGTCCTCTGGAAGGCTGGTCAAAGCATGAAGGAGCATACAAATGTTTAGCATATCCAGCATGTAAAATACCTTGCAATGCCTGCTACAACAGTGTCATGTGAACACCTGTTCTCATTTTCAGGTGACATTGTAAATAAGTGGGCAGCATTATCTCCCATAAATGTAAACACATTTATTTGTCTTAGCTGAACAAAAAGTAGAACTGAGTGGACTCGTAGGCGCTAAAATTTTACACTGTTTTGTTTTTGAGTGCAGTTATGTAAAAAACATTCTACATTTGTAAGTTGCACTTTCATGATAAAGAGATTGCACTACTGTACTTGTACTGAGGTGAATTGGAAAATTATATTTTTGATTACAAATATTTGAACTGTAAAAAAATAGTAAGTGAGCACTGTACACTTTGTATTTTGTGTTGTAATTGAAATCAATATATTTGAAAATGTGGAAAACATTCAAAAATATTTAGAATACCAATTTAAATTGGTATGCTATTATTAACAGTGCAATTAAAACTGTGAATAATCGTGCCTTTTTAATCTAATTTGTGTTTTAATTGCTTGAGTTAACTGCAATTGACAGCCCTACTAAAACAATTTTAAAATACTTTTGTATCTTTAATTAAATTCCGAATTTCCATCTGCATACAGTTTGACACAAATCAAATAAAATCATCTAGTAAATAAAGCATGGCATTCACCATATTAAAAAATTTAAAAAAGTAAAAATCTAAATAAAAGTACACTAAGCTACATAATTGGATTTATTGATACACATTTATTTAAGCAAACAGCTAACAAGCAGTATTCAATTTAGCACCCAGGGCTGGCTGCAAATCAACGTGCTTCCATTGTTATTACCAACCAAATGATAATGAACTAGGGATGTAAAATATTAAATGGTAAACTGGTAAGTATTAGTCCTATCGTTAACCCACCCTAACCATTAACCCCCTGCGTGCAGGTGTCAAACTGGTTCTCCTGCAGCAGAGACCGGCCCCAGCTCCAGCCCCACACCAGCCAGCTGACCCCAGCCCCCTTATCTGGGATTGGTAAATCTGATCAATCCACCTCTAGGCGGCCACAACAGTGGTAGGGTATTGCCAGGCCCATAGGCACCAACTCCATGGGTGTTCCACTGGTGGCCCAGCGCCTCCTGCAGATCAGCTGTTCCGCGGCATGCAGGAGGTGCTGGGGAGGAGAAGGGAGGAGCGAGGGCAGGGCGCGCTCGGGGGAGGTGACTGAATGGGGGCAGGGGAAGGCGAGGCCTTGGAGGAAGGGGTAGTGTGGGGGCAGGGCCTGGGGCAGAGCACTCCCCCCCCCCCCCGCACATTAGAAAGCCAGTGCCTATGGCCAGACCTTCAGAGTAGACACGACAGTCTTTCATTAGTTAAAGCTATTACAAAAAGTGCTTTTTTTTGCAATTAGTTCTTATTGAAATGCCAAGAGTTTTGACCAGGTCCATTAATTAGCAAAGCCATTGTTAGTCTCCAAAACCCAAGTGAGTGTTCCTTCATTTCCTGAAAGACCCTGCTATGATCTGATTATGAAGAAAAAACACCAGAGTTATCTACAGAATGCTCAGAATTTTCATGAAGCTCCCCAGTCACCTATCCCCCCCCCTTCCTCCTCTAAAATATTAACTCAGGCAGGGTAGCTTCCAGCAGATTAGGAGTCTGTGCTGTCTTTCTGGACTTTGGAGACAAATTAAGTGACTCAACATGTCCTGCATCTTGGACAAGACACGAAAAGAATTCTGAGCAAGAAGATACTGGGGCCACATAAGTCACTTGCCCCACAGAAATTAATTTGATAAAAAGGATCATGAGGAAAAACAGTCTCCAACCAGCCAGACAATGCCTAGACGGCTACTCAAATCTTAATGGGTGAAATCAGAACCAAGGAGAGAAGTCTCAAAGAACTACACATCTGCCCTTCAGATCACAACTTGATATTCAAACTTGAAAAGCCACATCTGGAATACAGATTTACAGAGCAGCTCACTTATCCCAATACTAACAGGTTCAAAGGACAACTAGATTTTTACAGAAATAAGACTAGTACTTTTGAATAGGACACCCAACCCCAGACTGACTGTTTCTCTAAATCAAGAGAATGTCCAATATCACTTTACAAACCTAAAGCCCTCCTGAGACCACATATAACTGCCAATGGTGTACCAGATCAGACAGCAACTTCACTACCAAACTCCAGGAACTCTCAAAACCAATCCACTTGAGGGCAACATTTACTAGTCTGATCTTAGAGAGATTACACCAAAATAGATGCAAATCAAACATGGAATACCAGCAAGTCACTGAAAACAGCTCTAAGTGCTAGGATTGTTTCTCCTCTAAGAAGCCACTTCCTCAGATCATCTCCCTGCTTTGTTCCTTGTTCAATAAGGATGTCCATCAATGGAACAGAGGACTGTTTATATTCTAATGAGAGCTCTTCATACTGATCCACTACAGGGGATCATTAGGGATCAGATCTGTAGAAAAATATATAGGTTTCAGCCTCTGGGATTCTTAGGAACAAGTCCTTGAGGCCTTCATCAAAAGAACAACCTTTAATCATTTGGCTCTACTTCCTCCTCAAGGTGAATGAATACTGCACAAGGCTGAATGCCCTTTAAAGGCATTGCTCTACAAATAGCAGGGATACTACACATGTTAATCAGCTGCCAGTATCTAACCACAATGTAAGAGGTGTACCTTCTAAAGGCGAAGCACCTCTGCATCTACCAATCAGGCCACCAACTATATTAACAGAAAAACCCACTTGTAGGTAGGGTAATATAGTGACACAGTTACTAAAAGCTATCAAGAACACCAGAAAGAGGGAAGAAACTTGGAATGGATGTTCCAAAGTTGTGCTGGGAAAAGAATAGCCCCATTTATAACCACTGTTTGGAACCACAATTGGTGTGCAAGATCCTAATGTTACACTGTCATCTAATGCAAATTTGTTGTAGGGATCTGCAGAAACACTTTCCCAAAAGAAAATCCTTTATTATTTGGGACATAGAGCATACAACAGTAATCCATACATTGTCCTTTATCTGTGGCAGAGCTTCCACATATGTTAAGAGTTGTACACATGGACATACCATATGATCAAGAAACTCAACTTGTACATTTCATGACCATACAATATTTAATTTGAATATTTTAAAAGAAAGACATACTTTGAAAGCCAGTAATTATAATTTTACTAGACATTAAGTTCCTTTCACTAGGACTTGAAGGCACAAAACACTTGGGTTTATGATTTTAAAGTAACTGACAACTTGATAGGTCTTAGATCAGAAACTGCAGCTGCTATTAAAGAGTAAATAAAGAAACCAGACACCATAATTGGGGTGGTGGACACAAATGCTATCTCAGCCAAACCAAGAAAAATGACAGGTTAGGTCCATTAAGAAGGTTATACCCATCCACAGGAGCAACATGCAGGAGAAGATCTTAGATTCTTCATTCCTTAATGGGGAGGCACTCTCTAGGGGGCTGCTTTACACCTATCTGTCCAGAGTTCCAGGAAAGATAGGATCATAATGGCCAAACTATCTTCTACAATGCCAGTGCTGCTTGCCCTGCTCCTTTTATCACACACTGCTCCCACTTTGAAAGCCACACTGCTGCACACAGACTGTAAGCTGCTCTATAGCCAACGTACCCCCAAGTTTCTGGATAGCATGTCTCATCCCTACTTTCTGTGGATGTCTCAACTCCCCTGATGGAGCCCAGGAGAAACAGGGCCGGCTCCAGCATTTCTGCCGCCCCAAGCAAAAAAAAAAAAAAAAAAAAAGCCGAGATCGGTGGCAGCAGTTCAGGGGCAGGTCCTTCGCTCCTAGAGGGAGTGAGGGACCTCCTGCCCCCGAATTTACTGGTTGTGTTCTAAAAAATGATCAAAATACTAATGAAAAAAGGCCACTTGAATAAACACCAATGTCTTTTTTGTTCTTATGCAAAAGAATCAGGAGCTCTAGTTACATTCTTGCAGTGATCTTCACCAAGAATTCACCCATGCTTGCTTTTACTGAAGTGGAATAAAAGTCACTGAAAGTGTTACACTCATTCCCTCAAAAACGAAAACCAGATGTTGAAATAAGATGAATTCATTAAGTAACACATTTAACTGTAGAATCTGATTAGTATTTATGATGTTGGCAAAGTTCTGGTTCTCATCTGTTGATTTAATCTATAAATCAGAGTGCTAAGCTATTGAATAGTAAGGTACAGATAAATACATTCCAAGGAAAGGTTAGAGCACCTGTTTCTTAAACAGTGTTGCATTTTTAAGGGAACGAGGAGGGGAATTATTTCTAACCCCCCCTCCATCTCCCCTCCCCCTCAAAAAAAGAATTGCTGGCTTGTCTTTGAGACAATAAATTTATATCTAGATAATTTATGTTTAATACATTACAAATTGGTTCATAGTCAAAAAATGGACATGTGTGAAGCCTGATTGCTTGGGTGTGTATAAATATATACTTTAACTAGAAGTGTAGAAATTTTGGAAGTACATCTGCAGATCCTGTGAAAGGACATTAAATGTCACCATTTGGGATCTAGGCAGATTTTAAATGTTTAGAAGCTTAGCTTGATTGGAAATAATTAAGAGTTGTAGTATCAGTTATGAACTTAAACACTATATAGTTTCTTTTAGAAGAGAACGAACTTACATAAACCAAACCAAGCTATCATTTGACCCCTCACAATAAGCCATAACCCTCATTCTCCCTTCCCACTCAATACTTTGTCAGTTATCATTACTAATATTTCCAGACTTAGATTTTAAGCATGTCTGGGCAGAAAACCTGTCTCACACCTCAGGTACCACACACATTTACAAGCACTGCATAACTAAAATAAATAATAATTAAGTTTTCATATATTTAGTAACACTTGCATGAATTTTTTTTAAAGAATCTAATCCAAAACAATAGTGTAGTAACACTAGTGGGACCCACATCACTGTGAGGCACCATACCTCGAATAAAAGTCACTTAAGTTTTAGTTACCTGTTGATCTGTTGATGTACGTTGCTGGACTGCATCATGGCTCACAGAGCCTTTTTTCACTTGAACCCGGCCAGGTGGGGGAGGAATTACACCTGAATATGGGGTTGAGTTATCAGCATCTGAAGAATACAAGGCTGTGTGTCTCAATTCCTGTTCATTCTTTGGACCAACAAATCTGGGTAGAGGGAGGTCCTTTACTGTTAAAACAATGATATATATTAAGAGTAAAGGATATTTTTTATTATACAAAAGAAGAATACTTAAAAATGACTAGTTTAAAATCTAGTTCTATATTAAAAGATACTATGGAATTTCATATCTGTTGTCTCTCCATGACATACATATTGAGTTTGGTGCAATATACAAGCAAATGAATCCCGAGATTTTTTTTTTTTTTTTTTGGCTCATGCTACACCACTGTAAAATTCTACATCACACATCCTGTTTGTTACACCTATGGAACCACACAGTTTTCTATAGGGTTCCATGAATGCAAGATGACCGTTTGGTTTTGCAATTGTGACTTAGAATTCAGCTCATTCTTGCATAGCTATATAGGCATGTTAATTATACTTTCTATTACAGTTTTGCTTACTGTATAAATTTGATCCATCACAAGTTCCAGGCATGCTTGAAAAGTTCTTAAAAGTCTTTGCACTTAGGGTGCTTCATCTATAGATCTAGAAGTTAAAAACTTCACTAAAGCATTTAGATATAACAATGTATACAGGGAGTAAAGAAGTGGTGCTTTTTTTATCTTCACAGTAGAAACCATAATTCAGCCTTTATTTCTCAAGACTTAGCTAAATATTGCATAAACACATTTATTACTCACCCACTTTAATCTTGTTTCATCTTTTCTACATAAGTAGCTAATAAGCTATTTTACAGATACTACCAAGGGATGTTCAGTTACAGTCAGACTTAGCAGTAATTTCATTATAAACCCATTTTTGAAGTCTACACATGCAACTTTACCAAGCTAAGAGATACACAGCTTTACTCTGTCTCCCCCGGAATAAATTTTGTTTCTCAGAGTGTGAGAAATCATCTCAAATAGCTCTGCCATCCCTCTGAACCCTGACCTGTAAATGGCCTTCCTAGTCCACTACCAGTGAAGTCAAACTGTGCAATTTGTTGTATAGCTTACTTGTAAAAAAATTTTGAAGAACATACACACATTTGCAATCAACTCATTTATGAGGTAGTTATCTAATTTTATGTGGATTAATTTTTCTGATTCTTATAGCTATTTTATTATATAAAAATTAAATATACTGGTACTATTGAGAGTCATTAAAAGTAAGTGAAATTCTTCATACAATTTGTTAGTTATTATGTAAACTAATTTTTGTTTTGCTAAAGACTGAACATTAAACATTCAAGCAATCTATATTTGAATATTACCCTTTAATAAAATTATTAAAACATTATGTATTCAAATATAACCAAGGAACAACCCCACAGTTTAGTAACTAGCATAATATGCTAACAGGAACACCAGAGTTCAAGCAAAACCTTTCACATTCTCACTTATGCGTGGACTCAGCATACTAAGAACAGCATGTTGATCTCAGTGTTAAGGTAGGGTGTGACCCACACTGAAAAAAATACCGTTTTAAGCTTCAAATACTTCTCTTCAAACTTCCTCCCACCCTCACCTTGCCTTCATCCACAAGAGCAAAGAAATTCAGTGTAAGATGACTTTGTCCTTTGATGCTGCAATACTTAGGGTTTGCATGCTCATTTAGAAGCCCCTATAATATCTACATAACTAATCTCTAGTTAATTTTTATTTTTGCAGGAAACTGTTTCCCACACCACAGTAACAGAACAAACAAGTGACATGCATTCACAGTGATCATCTGCTCATTTTATAATTCCCAATTAGATAGTTATCCATGAAAATGTCTTTCCAAATTAAGTAGCAACCCAAAATTTACTTTGATATTTCCAGCATAGTAATTAAAGCAATATGAGTATTGTCATTTTATACAGCTATTTCAGAGCCATATTTTACATGTCCACAAGTGCTTAACTATAAGTCTGTTTCGATCTCTCTCTGAACTAATCAATCAGCTGAGACAAGAGTTATGTTTGGAAGACACTAACACTAAGTACTCCAAACTTACCCAAATCAACTGTAGCTCAAGACTTGAAAAACCCACTCACACAGGCCAAAATGGACATATTAAATAGGAGAGTTGACAGACAGGGACAGAGGCTGGTGCAGCACACAGAGGTGAGGCTGACCAGCAGGCAAAGTCAGGAAAAGAGACTGCCGGATGGTGGAAGAGGTCTCTCCTCCCATTCGGCAGTTCATGTACAGGGGGACAGGGGGGAGACGGGGAGGAAAAGAAGTGGGCTCAATAGCACCTTCAGCTAGAGAAAGGCAACATGGAGGAGCAGAGAATGAGATGAATGAGTGAGAAAGTGAAAGGGGAAAATGAGGAAAAGAGAAAATGTGAAAAGAAATAAAAGAGAATAAGAAAGGATAGTTCGTGAAAAGAGGATGAGGAAGGTGGGTGGGAATAAGGCGATAAAAGTGGAGGAGAATGTCTTCAGAGGATGTAAGCTCTATGAGAGTTATTGGTTTTGCACAGAGAAAAAAATTAAGGGAACATCCGTCCCCGCACTTAGGTTACGTCTACACTTAAAACACTGTAGTGGCTCAGCTGTCAGCGTAGGGAATCGACCTTCCTGAGAAGCTAAGCAGTATCTAGATCAAAGGAAGAATTCTTCCATTGACCTAGGACTGTCTACACTGGAGGCCTGGTTGGATTTCACCCTCCTGAGACACATAGTTAAGCCAACTTAATTTTCTAGTTTAGACCAGACTTTAGACTCAGTGCAGGTCAGCAGATAACCATGGTGTGGAGATGGTTGACAGCACAACTATTTTTTACACTGGTGAGTTATTGGGTTGGATAAGTTTTTCAAGACCTCCTGTAACCCATGATTTTCTTTAGCTGGCTCAAACAACTCCTAAACAATTAAAAATATTTACAGTGTTTCTGACATGTATGAACCAATGCAATACATTCTATTAGAGAGCTGCAAAGGCAGTTTATTAATTTACATTAGCTTTTTTGGGTGTTTGGGAAATAATCCCCTTGGACACAATCTTTAGTTTGTTTTCTCCCAAAAAGGAGAGGTGGTATATTTCCTCTTTATTTCTTTCAGAGTAGCAGCCGTGTTAGTCTGTATCCACAAAAAGAAGAACAGGAGTACTTGTGGCACCTTAGAGACTAATAAATTTGTTAGTCTAAGGTGCCACAAGTACTCCTGTTCTTCTTTATTTCTTGCTATTGTAAATGTCCTTTTCACTGGGAAGTCTCCTTTCAATAAGCATCTCATTTAATACTAAAAAAGCATTTCATAGTAACGACCAAAACAATTCAAGTTATCTGAAAACTAAAAAGAAGCCAGGTATCTAACCACCTTTGTCAGGTTTCAGTATGGTACATTCATCTCAGCATTAGCACCATGTATTTTATTTTACCATGTATTAACTAAGTTGAGCAGTTTGTTCTTCCCCAATTCCCTGCTAATACCATCAGTGGTGTTCTTAATAAATGCAAGAGATTTATGTTCTTGAAAGGCCACTTAATTATTTGGGACACCCAGAGGAATAGCTAAAGGTGGAAAATTAATTACAATTAACAAATAGTGGCATGACCAAGCCAGCATCTTAGGCAGAGAAAAACTGATTCATGGCCTTACCATCTGCTACTTCCAATACTGCTCCTTTCCACTACTTACAAGAGCACGTGCAGTAAAAGTGTACATATATTTTTGTGCAGACACATATAAGTAATCATTTACATATTTACTGTTAAAATCAATCTGAATTTAACTAGAATAGCAATTATTTTGTCAAATATTTCATCCCAACAAATTTTGGTTTCAGGTTCACCACCTTACAAGTTTGTGTATATCCTTACCAAAAAGAATATTTTTGCCTGCCATTAATTAGGAGCATATATGGATTCTATTATGGCCACATGGAACCTACAGCCATGGAATTTGCCAGGGAAGTCACCCAATCATAACACTGTGTTCCAGTCTAAGACCAATACAGAACTCTTAACTCAAAGAGATAATAGCTACGATGGCTTTACGCCACTGCTGCACCTTCCCAGAACCTCAGCTGCTCTGCAGCCCCCAGGTTAGTATAGGACAGCATGAGAGATTGCCAAATGGGCTACAGCACTGCTTGGAATCACCTCATCACTGGGCGCAGCACTGCAACCCCACCCCTAACATGCCCCTCCCAGCACACCACCTATGCCAGGGCTTGTGAGAGGATCCTCAGAAGGCAGCCTGACAGTCATCTACTACAATGCCTGCGTATGGAGAGTCCAGGCCTGGCTATACACAGTGCTTATAGAGCCCTTTTACACCACTTCATCCCTTTTACTGCATCAGGTTTTCACCACAGAATCTTATCTTAAGACATCATAAGAAAGTTTGCTCTAGCCCCCCTGGTTGAGAAACCCTCAAACACATGAGTCAAGTCAGATGCCAGCTGAGTATGCAATAGCTCTGGAGCAGAAGACATCTCATTCATCTCAATCAAGACTCTGAATTCAATGATTCTGTGGCTATGGAATATGGCATTATACCTATCCCGGAAAGAGGTTGGGGAACGCAGATCAACCTTACTTTAAATCTGAGAAAACTAGAAAAAAAAAATCTAAGTGATATTCTGCAAGATTACCTTTCTTCAAGTTCTCATGGACTCCATTCTCATTGTTCCTTCTTTCAAGATTCTCCATACCAATTTTTAGGATTACATCTTGCTCCTGATCCCAACTGCTTGATTTTGGTCTGCAGATTCATTATATCAGCACTCTCACCTACTTGATTCAAACTGCAGTCTCATCTAGTCAGTCACATCTAATTTTATTTAGACACAGCACCAGGAGCTTGAAGTGACTATCAATTCCGAGTCTTGAGCTCTGTCAGGTCTTTTATATTGTTTTTGCAGCAGGAAGGGAGATCTTCTCTCTGCTTTCAGGGAGTCCTGTCTCCTGGAAGTTGAGATGAATCCTCCTGAAGTATCAGACTGCAATTTTACTTCATAAAATGAATAAGGGTTTGATTCCTTTGGGAGTAGTTGCTGAATTCTTGCTGGATGATTTACAAGTTCAGATGGAGAGTCTGGAGACCTGATGGAAATGAATTCTGTAGCTACCTATTTGGAGTTGGAAGTTGAACGTGCCATCCCCAGCAAGTGCCCCTACAGATAGTTTTGAATAGCTGGCTGTGTCAATACTAGTAAATTTAACTTTAATCCCATTACATTATCTGCTACTTTCACCACTCAACTCTGACAAATAGAGCAAGTTACACCACCTAGATGACCATGGGAATTGGCATTCACAAAAAGGTTCTCTTTCACTCTGCATACCTTGCAATAAGTTAGTTTAGTACTTTAGAACAGTTCAACTGTTTTGAAGACTCCAGGTCCCTAGATTAACTTTATCCCCTTTACTAGCTAAGATCCAGTTGTATCTATATAAATATGCTTTAAGTTTTGGTTTATCCCAAACTCCCCTTCACACTTTTTTTCAGTATGTGTAAGTGAGCAATATACTAGAGTAACTGAGACCATACCACAATAGTTCAGATTATAATAGATTAATCTGAGAGCCAACTGCAATAAATGTCACTAACCCGCTCAATAGTGTTTAAGCATTATTTTCTAGATTTACCTGTATTTAAACTTTCCACTCTTAGAGGGAGACCTGACTGGGCCACAGCAACAAGTTTCAAAGCAATATAGAACTGACTTCTTCCAAAATATCCAAGTCTTGTTGCACCACAAAGTTCCATAATCTGTAAGAGAACAAATATTAGTATTTATGAGAGGCAAATCAAAATGCCAGATATTTTATCAGAAAAAGCAGCCACCTTTAAGTACAGACATAACACAGAACTCTTAAGGTGGTAAATTTGTCAATGGCAATGCTTTGCCTTAACTAGTCTTGTCTTAATTTTTTGGCAACAGTGGGTCATAAGTAGGGTCCCTGTTTTCTGGAAATTGTGGCTATTATCATGTTTGTTCCCCACAATGACTCTTCATTTCCGAAGTCACCATTCAAAGGGGGAGGGAGGTGGTGGCGGCACAAGGGCAGAGGTGACGTGTGGGTATGGAATGCAGAGTCACATCCCCCAGATTTCTGCTAGGAGACACCTGACTCCTCCACAGGCTGCAGGGCAGTGGTTGGCTGCTGTTGAGACTCACTGTCAACTTCTCCCCTCCTCACATAGGCTTGGGCTTGGAAAAACCACCATGGATCTTCCTCTGGAAGGGCAGGGCACCTGGCAGTGGGGTACCAAGCTCCTTCGCCATGTTGCAGAGCGGATGCCACTCACATCCGCTCTCAGCAGTGTACACAGCGCCTCTCCCCCACTCTTAGCTGACTCCTGCTTTCTCCCCCTAGCACACAGCTGGTCTGGCTCTAGCCTTCAGTGCCCAGCATTTTTGTGCTGTAAAATCTCATGTTTGTTGATATATGTATTTTTTTGTATTAATATAACTCCTATCTGAAATTTCTGAAATATACAGATTTGAAAAGTCTGAAATTACTGTTTTCATTGCCAGAAAACACTGGCCCTAGTCATGAGGCATTATTTCATAAGAAGAGTTGTGAAAGGTACAGATCTGGGGAATAATCATGGAGCAGTTCAGCCAGCTGCTACAGCTGTTCCATCAGCAGCTGGGCTGTCTCTACTCCTGGAGGTATGCTGCTGTAGTAACAGTTGGGGCCCAACCTTAAAATGGTTCAAGGATGTTAGCAACCTACCAGTTATGCTAAATGTAAGGCAGAGATGGAAAATTATGATTTTCAAAATCTTGTAACTCAGCCAAACTTAAACAGAATTCCATAGCACAAACTAGAGCCACATCTCCGGCTGCACTCCCCTTGCTGAATTTCAGTTGAGAAGTTAGAGCTTCTAAAAAAGTCATAAGTCTTCTATAAAAGAAAGTGTTAGACAGCCTTAATAGATAAGTTCACTGTCAGATCCCTTTATAAGTTGTCAAACATAGCAAGTGCATATTTCTAACCTATCATTTTAGCTACCAATGCACATGTCTAGTCAGAACACAAGAAATTTCCATGTATATTGGAAAAAAATGGCTCAACCTATTATGGAGGAAGAATATGCAGGGCTCAAGCTATATTCAGCTGATGTATGACCCCTTAGTTACTTTGGCCTGCTCCAGGGCAGGGTTTGAGAATTACAAAGTTGTAACTTAGGGCTGGTCTACACTAGGGGTGGGGGTCTATGTAAGATACGGCGTGGGATCGACAGCCGCGGCTCCCCCATCGACTCTGCTACCCCCGCTAATCCTGGTGGAGTTCTGGAGTCGACGGGAGCGCGTTCGGGGATCGATTATATCGATCCCCGATAGATTGATCGCTACCTGCTGATCCAGCGGGTAGTCTGGACGTACCCTCAGTGTTACTTCTCAGCTTCTCTCATTCCCCATCCAACCCGGCCTATTTTTTTTTTGCTTCTCCAGATGGCTGAGTGAGAGAGGGGAGCCATCCTTTGCTAGATGCTCTGAGCTTGAGAAGTGTCTGAAATTCCTACCCTGCTCTTCCTGGGGCTCCCATGATTAGAACTACTCTTCCCTCACTGGACTGCTGCATTTCAGGGGAGGAAGTACTGAGCAGCTTCAGGAAAGAAGGAACAGCGGCTGCACTTCTAGCTCACATCCGAGTTGTTCACAGGGTTTTAGTGGAAGCTGTGGGAGGCAATACCCCTAATATCTCCTCACACAGCAAAGAGCCTGATTCCAACACTTAAAGTTGCAAGGCATGATTCAGGGAACAGATTTTTAATTTATAATCAAATACCATTTTCTTCTTAACCATCACTCACAAGAGGCACAGGCTGGATACTTGTGCATTAAGTAATGGCTAAGTGAGAATTAAGACATTTGTCGATGAATTATTCTCTTAATGCAGTAAAGGAAATGAGCAATATAGTGCATCTATATATAAAATGCACAATAGGAAAGATTTCAGAGTAGCAGCCTTGTTAGTCTGTATCCGCAAAAAGAACAGGAGTACTTGTGGCACCTTAGAGACTAACAAATTTATTAGAGCATAAGCTTTCGTGGGCTACTTCGAAACCACAAGTACTCCTGTTCTTTTTTCTTTAGCCTGGAGGCTTTGCCCCATGAAATTCCATTTGCCGAGCAGAGTTATAATATGTTAAAAATTACCATTTCCTTTCTCTCACTTGCTTCTCTCTGGAAAATGTTGGCAACCCGTCAAAATAGCTGAGCATGAACATTCTAAAGATCTATGCTCACATTGCTACCAAGGCAGCAGCAACAGACACTGCACTGGAAATCCCTGGGAGCTACTGAAGCAGCTGTGATGAGAGGGAGGTAGTGGGCAAGGGCACGTTTGGCTCCCCAACCACAACTGAACAATCCATATTGTCCCATCATCCCATCTCATGTGCTCCTGTGCATATGCATGACAGTCCAATTTTATGACCAACTAATAACCCCTCTCCCGCTCAGGCTCCTTATATTATTCAGTGCACAGGTTGGATGTACAAGGTTGCACATTTGGTTTTCCCTAAATTTGGAGTGCTGGGCCTTGCAACCTAAAGAAATAATTCAAAACTAAAAAAGTTTAAATGTGTTTAAAAATATCTGTTCAAAATCCAGGGCTCTGTTGATTGCAACAGGAACTGAATTTCTTCCTAATTTTTCTTCTTGTACTACCTAAGTATTAGCAGGAAAATGGATAGCTTAAATTCCAGGAAGTCTATATCCATAAAGAAGCTTAAACTTCCTGTGTTTGAGTGATTAGCTTTTTTCAAACTTTAAAATATTTATTGGGATATGTTTATGTACTATTACAAATATTGACACAAGAATTTGTGGTTTTGTTTTTAATTACAGCAATGGGGTGTTTTTCTTGCTTTTTGGATAACAAGTCCTGACAGCAACTAAGTAATGTTGTAATATTACTATCACACAGTAATTGCAAAAGGAAGTAATGAAGTAGGTAGAAAAACAGTAGGTGAAAAAATTGGAGATAGCACCCTGGCTGCATTTATAAATAGCATGGCTGCTACTGTTTACTCCAAGAATAGTGACAGGTTTGAGCCCCAGAGAGGAAATCAGACGGTAAAGGAGAACAGGTATGGTTGAAGCCCCTAAGCCTGCTACTCCGAGTTGGTGCCCTGCCTTAATTTATTTTCCTCTCAGACTCAAAATGAAGATGTATAATTAAATAATGTGTCACTGACCAGGCTGTGTATTACTTTTCTTCCTCTGTTAAAATTTGGAAGGATTGAAAGTCTTAACACATTTCCAATAAAGATCAGGTGTGAACAGATTTTTGATAACTAACAGCTTAACTGACCTGTTGATGAACTGCATTTTTACTTATCCCTGCTCCTTGGATACCAGCTTTCAGGGTTAGATATTTTAAAATTTAATTTGGGGCGGGGGTAGGGGGAAGAACAGGACAGGGCTATTAATATTAATCCTTAGATAATTAAGGCATTTTAGAAAAACCAGTCTTGCTGGTTTGAAAACTGCCTTACTTCATTAGAATGGAACTTGCCAGACTGAACTGCAAGTGGTTCACTGGCAGGGGAAGCCACTGAGGAGCTAGGCTGGGAGTCTGGCACCTCAGGATATGTCTATATACACTGCAACTAAAAACCCACAGTTGGCCTGTGCCAGCTGACTCGGGCTCACGGGGCTTGAGCTAGGGATCTGTTTAATTGTGGTGTAGACAGTCAGGCTTAGGCTGGAGCCTGGACTTTAGGACCCTGCTGAGGGGAGGGTCCCAGAGCTCAGGCTGCAACCCAAATGTCTACACTGCAATTAAACAGCCAGTTAGGCCAAGCACCAAGAGCCTGAATCAGTTGGCACAGGCCAGCCAGGGGTGTCTAACTGCAGTGTAGATATAACCTCAGACAGCATCGGAGACAAGTACCCTTCTTCACCTGCCACTTTCTATGTTGGCTGAGAGTAGGGAGAAGAGAAATTTGTGCCTGAAGATGTCTCAAGAGCAAAGCTCGTAGTCTGGGTGTTTATATAGCTTCCTCACCCGCTAAATCCAAGTGTGACAAATAACTGCAGGTTTAGCATGGTGTTCCCAGGAGGGAAGTACAAGAAGGTAGTTTTCTCTGTGGGGTGGGGAGAACAATTCCAAACGTATCCCCATTCTGTGAAGGATATGGAGGAGTGGAGTGTCAGGATGACAATCAGGAAATCAATGCCTATATTAGGGCTGAGAGGGACAAGCTTAGCCCCTCACTAATTAAGTCACATTTTGAAGGTTCTCTTTGGGACCATAAATGCTAAACACTTAAATCTGTTTTTTTATTAATAGAAAGCTTGGCTTGGATTCTGCAGTACAGTATGGCAGTCTGAAAATAAAGTACCACTCACCAAGTTTCCAAGAGCCAGTCCAATTCAAACCTTGTTCTCTCTAATGCTACTCATCTATTATTCATCTACTTACTTGTTTTCCCCCTGTTAACTCCTTCACCTTTCACCCTTTCTCCAGGCTCTCAAGTAAATCACCTATCTTATTCCCGGATTACTGTTACTGACAGTATGTGGTAGGAAGAAAACTACCTAAAACTTTGTCAGAAGATGGAGTATTCTGACCAGCATGGAACCCTCACTATTGCTGGCACATGATGCCATATATCACATTAGTAAATGTGCAGGCGAATGAGCCTCTGATCATGTGGCTGGGTCCTATGATGGTGTCACTTCCCCAGGTGGGTAATCTTGAGACCTACAAGATCTCTATCAAGCATTCTTAAAACTACAATACCCACCTGGGGAAGTGAGGAAACAGACTGTCAGAGCAAGATAGGTACCCAGAAGTCACCTACTACAGGACAGGCCCAAAAAGGAAAACAACAGAATACCACTGGCCATCACGTACAGCCCCCAGATAAAATCTCTCCAGCACAACAACGATCTACAACCTATCCTGGAAAATGATCCCCCACTAACACAGGGCTTGGGAGGCAGGCTAATCCTTGCTTACAGACAGCCTACCAACCTGAAGCAAATACTCACTAGTAACTACACACCACACCACAGAAACACTAACCCAGGCAACCCCGTTGCCTTCTCTGTCCCCATATCTACTCTTGCAACACCATCATAGGCCCCAGCCACACCATTAGAGGCTCATTCACCTGCACATCTACTAATGTGATATATGCCATCATGTGCCAGCAATGCCCCTCTGCCATGTACATTGGCCAAACTGGACAGGTCTATGTAAAAGGATAAATAGACACAAATCAGACATCAGGAATGGTAACATACAAAAGCCAGTAGGTGAACACTTCGATCTCCCTGGACACTCAATAGCAGATTTAAAAGTAGCCATTCTTCAACCAAAAACATCAAAAACAGACTCCAAAGAGAAACTGCTGAACTACAATTCATTTGAAAACATAACACTATCAATTTGGGCTTGAATAGGGACTGGGGGTGGCTGGCTCACTATAAAAGCAATTCTCCCTCTCTTGGTATTGACACCTCCTCATCAATTATTGGGAATGGACAACATCCACCCTGACTAAACTGGCCTTCAACATTGGTTCTCCACTTGTAAGGTAACTCCCTTGCATCTGATAAAGTGGGCATTCACTCACGAAAGCTCATGCTCCAATACGTCTGTTAGTCTATAAGGTGCCACAGGACTCTTTGCTCCCTTCTCTTCATGTGCCAATATATATTTATGCCTGTATCTGTAATTTTCACTCCATGCATCTGAAATGGGTTTTTTACCCACGAAAGCTTATGCCCAAATAAATCTGTTAGTCTTTAAGGTGCCACCGGACCCCTCGTTTTTGTGGATACAGACTAACATGGCTACCCCTCTGATAGAGGTATATTTGACACTGGGGGCATTTGCAGCACTAATAAGTGCTCCTGGATTATACATACTCAAAAACTCACCCCTTCCAGAAATTCAGGTGAGGGTGTCTTCTTTTTCAAATTCTTCTAATTAGCATATCACAGTTTCTATAAACCCTATCCTGGCTGCACAGACAATTCTCCCGTACCCGTAAAGGGCATATTTAAAAGTTACATATTTTATATAGACAGAGAGCTGCAGGGACCAACCCAGCTCTATGGATAGCTTCCTGAGCCAGCAAAACACCTGTGGATCACCAGCATAAATGCTGATTTAGGGCATGTTTTACACTGCAATTAGACACTCTGGCTGGTCTGTGCAAACTGACTTGGGCTTGTAGTGCTTGGGCTAAGGGGCTGTTTAACTGAGGTACAGATGCTCAGACTCAGGCTGCGGTGGGACCCTCCCACCTTGCAGAGTCCGATAGCCTGGGCTGCAGCCCAAGCTCAAATGTCTACACTACAATTGAGGAGCCTCTTATCCTGAGCCAGCTGGCACAGGGTTTTTAATTGCAGTGTAGATATATCCCTAGTGAGCCACAGTCAGACAAGCACTGCTGATTTCAAAAGTAATAACACCCCTCTAACCCTCAGGGGCAGTGAGTAGAATGAGTGGGAAATCTGTGATCCCCATTAGCGGATGTGATCCCCATTAGAGGAAACATGCAAGTTGTTTACAGTGAATGTTGTGAATGTGGGGTTGTGTAGAGGAGAAGGGGTTCTTTGTGTTATGGCTTAACTCTGAATTTAGGCAGAGGAAGAAGAGCAGACAACTTCCTGAGGTCCACTAGGAATCCTACATGCAGGCATAATTCACATGAGAAGCACTTTTATGGCCTTCCATAGCACCTATGTTTTAGGTATCAGATAGTTTCATTGTTTATGTGGGTTTTACCCAGAGAAAGATTTCAAAAGCTAGTAAAATGGGATTGTAAAACAGATTGGCAAAGGGTTCAGGAGTTTATAGTATCTGAAACTAAGATTATTTATGACTTCAGGTTGAAGATATACCTTTAAATTGATAACTATTTATGTTGGGGTTATTGTTAGGTACTCTAAATATCGGATACAAAAAGGAATTATCTTTCAGGCTTAGAGAAAAAACGTTGTGTTTTCACAATGTGAGAAAGCAGAGAAACTGCCCACCAGCATGGAAAGGAGTAAGCAGCTAGTCCCGCCCCATTATACCTGCAGCTAATGCCAGGCATGGAGGGGGTAGAAAAGGAGAGCCTGGTCCAGTTTAGGACTGACTGGCGAAAAGGCAGGAGCTAGTTACTGCCCTACCTGATAGGAAGGATGACTGCCAGCCAAGGCAGCCACCAGAGAACACATTCCATCTCTCAGGCTCCAGCCAAGAGAGAACGCAGAGGAGACCTAGGAGCCTCCAGCAATTGAGGTAACTGGGTGACTACAGTCCAGAGACATTGTGAGGTCTGGTTGCACCAAACTTACTGCTGTCCTGCCTGAAGGAGCCTGGGACTGCAGCAAGGTGCCACCCAATATCCACAAGAAGGACCTCTGGACAGCAAACCACCCCAGCAAATTGAATTATAGGGGACACGTCCCAAACTGAAGGAACACTAGTAGGAAGTAGCCCAGGGCAGTGGATTTAGACTCCCTGCTTGGGGTGTCCCCTGTTCAGGGGTCAACTCACACAGGGCCCTGGGCTGGGACCTGGTGGAGTGAGAGGTCCTGGGTTCCCCTCCACCACTGCCTGGAAGACTGAGGCACCTTGACCTTGAAGTCAGGTGCATCACTAGGCTGCCTGGCCATCCATGCACCCTATTACATAAACTGGAAAAAAATCACAAGATTACAATGAATACACAATCAACTACTCTGTTTACTTAGTCCAAGTACTGACAGCTTTGATCAACACCAAAACGTGAACATTTGATACATTTCTAAAATTCTAGTCCAGATACTACTATTTAGGGTGGGTATTAATCCCTGTCCCTCTCTTCATGTCTTTTTTTAAGCTGTTTTCAAATAGGGTTGAGGCTTGATACTGAACATTAGTTCAGTTTTGTGTTGGCATAAGTCTTTATGAGGGGAAGCTCATCACGTGAGTTATTATAAAGCATGATAATTTTGGATCAGGTTTAAGGGTTGGCAAAAGTTACACTAGTAGGCTGCCTAGAGAAGATCAAGTCTAGTATAAGCCTTGACTACACTAGGAAAGTTTTAGCCAAAATTTCCTACCATTGCTAAAAACAGTGGGAATGTTTATATAGACCATACACTGCTGATATCTTAGATCAGGGATGGGCAAACTTTTTGGTCTGACGGCCACATCTGGGTATGGAAATTGTATGGTGGACCATGAATGCTCACAAAATTGGGGGTTGGGGCACGGGAGAAGGTGAGGGCTCTGGAGTGGGGCCAGAGGCCAGAAATGAGAAGTTTAGGGTGCAGGAAGGTGCTCTGGGCTGGGTTCAGAGGGTGGGAGGGGGATCGGGCTGGGGGTCAGGGGTACAGGCTCCAGGAGGCACTTGCCGCTGCTTCTGGGAGCTGCTTGAGGTATGTCCCCCCTCTGGCTCCTACACGAAGGCATGACCAGGAGGCTCTGCATGCTACCCCATGCACAGGGGCTGCCCCTGCTGCTCCCACTGGCCACGGTTCCTGGCCAAATGGGAGCTGTGGGGTTGGCATTTGGGGCAGGGGCAAAGTGCGGAGCCCCCTGGCTGTCCCTACACATAGGAGCTGAGGTGGGGACATGCCTGTGCTTCTGGGAGCCGTGCGGAGCTCTGGGCCCCGCTCCCCAGGGAGACCTCAAGGGCCAGATTTTTTTTTTTTTTTTTTTTTTTTTTTTTTTTGAGATATCCTATCTCCTAGAACTGGAAGGGACCTTGAAAGGTCATAGAGTCCAGCCCCCTGCCTTCACTAGCAGGACCAAGTACTGATTTTTGCCCCAGATCCCTAAGTGGCCCCCTCAAGGATTAAACTCACAACCCTGGGTTTAGCAGGCCAATGCTCAAACCACTGAGCTATCCCTCCCACCCAGACAAACATCTGAAAGGCCGGATCTGGCCCCCAGGCTGTAGTTTGCCCACCCCTGTCTTAGATTGGCATGTTTTCTGACCCTGTGCAGAGTAAATCTAATTGACTGTGCTTCAAACACCACTGAACAGTCCACAATAGGATTTTTCCAGTGTTAACACAAGTAGAATTGAGCATGTTTGCCACAGTTCTAGAAATAAAAGTCAGAACTCAGCTCCCAGGTTACAAACCGTAAGAGCCAATTCTGGTACTAGTAGAAATGAGACGGTGTAAGTGCCTTATTGTTGCAGAGAAAAGAAACAAACCTATCAATCAGCTCAGGGGAGATCAGTTAAAAGAAACAAAAGAAAAATATTTCATTGCAACAATGCATTTTAGACAAATTCATAACTTTGCATATATCTTTTGCAAATTGGGAGCTGCTAACTGTATACCCAGTGACTACACATTTTTTGTACTTGCAAACAAGCTTGTGATGCATTTATCTCTTGCCACTTCCTATTAAGGAAAGTGGTAAAGCACAAAGTGCACATAAGCACATGCCTCATGCAGGCCTATGACATAAGTACAAGATATACAAGGTTAAAGATTTGTGGGTTTGGGTTGCCTAACTTCAGATTAAATTTTGAAAGGTTAGCTGAAAAGCAAAAATAAAAACTGAACCACAGATTTCTATACTGAATGAATGCCCTCACATACTACACTGTTGTGAATCTTTAGAAGAAATAAAATTTAAACTACTTCATCTAAAGGTGGTTTATTAAGAAAAATAATGGGTTTCTCTTTTTTTTAAACTAGGAGATGCATAAAGAAAGCCTAAAAGTTTAAGATTCCTCTAATTAAAAATTCAAATCTTATTTATAGAAATAGTAGGGATGTGACAGTATATATACTAAGGAAACCTGTTTAATTCAGAAGGCACGTGTTCTCTCTTTATTCAGACTACTTAGAACAGAATTAACTACGCTAAAAAGAAAGACACCCAAGATCCTGACCAACAGCTGGAAAAGCTTGGGTTTCTGGGGGGAGGAGGGACACAGTGGTGGCAGGGAGAAGGGATTCTACACTCCTACCCCAGAGAAACCTCTGAAAGGAGACTTCTAACATAACAATGAAAAAACAGGTAAAGAGCCCGGATACTATAATGACGGAAGCTATTAGCCTGATCCTGCTCTTACTGAAGAGAATGTCAAAGCTCCCACTGACTTCAATGGAAGTACGATTTGGGCCTAATAGATGCACATTCCCAATATTTAAAAAAAAATGTTCAGACCTGTTTTCTTGTAAATCAATCACTAAAATGAGAAAACCACTTGTCTTCCATCTTCAGGTTACCCTTTAAAAAAGTTAAGTACAAACTTATTTTTAGTAAGTGCATGCTCACCACACTGTTTATTTGGGGTAATTTACACTAACTCAGCTTTCATTTGCAGTTCATCTTTTATAGCTTCTGCTTTCATGAGCTGATAATCTACCTTTAAGAGTAGATTTT
The DNA here is from genome assembly GCF_027887155.1 of Malaclemys terrapin pileata. Lineage (NCBI taxonomy): Eukaryota > Metazoa > Chordata > Testudines > Emydidae > Malaclemys > Malaclemys terrapin. The sequence continues at coordinate 104,359,511 of NC_071507.1, read as the reverse complement.
CACAATAAGTCCTCATCTACATTAGAAAAAATGTACTCTTAGCTGAAATTTTTTTTTAAACTATTTTTTTAAACTATATATAGCTGAGACTTTAAAAGGACAGATCTGGGAACTCAATTTTGACAGTATGTCAGATTTTGAAGTATGTAATAAGATTTTACTCATAGCTAATGCCAATTTTTAAACCTATAGCAAGTTCTCACTATCAACCTAAATTGAAATCTAAAGCAGTAGAGAATGAAAACACTGTAATAACTGTGAAATTAAGATCACCACAACAATATTGACATTTTGGTTTTCTTAACTTGTTCCCCACATACGCTATAATCTACTCTGAAAACTGATCTGCATTTTTAAATTGACTTACTGCTGCTGTATTTGAACTGATGGGTTTCTCCTATGGAGCACAATAATTCCCCAATCTATTAATTTCAAGGTAATTTAACTATGGAAACTATTTGCCAATAGCAAATAAGGATAGAAAACAAAGGGGTAGACAAAGCTTTTGGAAATTAAAAGATTAGAGAGACTGTTAGTTTATTAGACTGGCAACACTATTTTTTAAACCATATTAATTGGATAAAGGACTAACAATAGAGTACTGTCACGTATATCACATTAAAACATCAAAATGAGACTCACTAGACAATGAAAAAAGGTTCCTCACTCTGCCCACCAAGAGACAGCCTTGACAAAAGAATATCAGCTAGCATTTTAATCACTTGCTTAAAGGTTATCCAGTGCAACTGTAGTTGTAAAAAGTAGATCCTAGAGTAATTGTAGAACCCACTCATTTTTTCATACAGTCTCTAATGCCAAAGTAAAAGTCATTTAACTTCAGTCTGGAACACCAGCACTGATTTTCATTAAATGACAGGTGTTTTGAATAGGGCAGTAGGCAGAGAAAATGCTTATTTAATTTTTTTCCCCCTGTAAGATTATTTTGCAACATAGAATCCTGCCTTCATGACATAGTAATTTCAGAAGAATGTCAAGCATAGAAATAATTTCACAGTGCCATTAAGTAAATTGTTACAAGAAAGTTCTAGGCTCATTCAAGATAAGAGCAAAATACAGCACACATGCATAAAATGTTCTGTGATTATGCAACTTTAACAAGAGTTATATAAATCCAGTACTGAAGTCTTCAAATCATTTACTTCCATATCCCTGGGATATTTTGTTCAAAAAATATCTTTGCTGTCAAATATAAGCCCTAAACCAGTGCAATAGTAACTGATAAGCCTAACAAAATAAAAGAAAAGGGAAAATCATGAAGGCCTAATTTAACGAATAATTTCAATACTACACTCATGAGATTCACCGAGAACTGATTTTAAATTACTTTTGAGAAAATTCTCCTATTTCATGTTCTAATTCATTACACAGGCTAAAACTTACATGTGCTTCTGTACTTTTCAATTTAATTCAGTATACTTTTATTCCGAAAATTAGCATGTGTCACGCTTTGGTTAACAGGACTTCACTTGATACTTCAATGCCAGTTTACTACCCTAACTATTTTAAACAGGTTTTAAAATATAGCCTGATTTATCCAAATATGTGAAAATATCAAATATTTATTCTGATGGATAGGTTTTCCTTTACACTTGATTTTTTGATGTTTAGATTCTTTGTTAGATTGAAACCTTTAATTTGAATAAAAAATTCATATTTGTTTTAAAAGACAATTGTGATTGAGAAAGTTTTTGTACAGAAATTAGATATCCATAACATTTCTGCACAATCAATGGATGCAGGGAGTCTCCATAATTTTTTAGCATCTAATATATTCAGAGTTGAAATTGTCAATTTAGAAAATTATTTCTAGTTCTTTTATGGTTTCAAACTAGGTTTGCAAATGAAAACGAATATGGCACTGTCTAAATAAAACTGCAGATTGACTAAAGAAGTGGCAAAATCCTCATCCATGCAAAATCAAGGCGTTCACTTTCAAAAAGCCCACTGTGTAGAGAAGGGAAGGGTATCATGGTCTCCAACTGGTACAGTCACTAGAACTGCAATAGTAAAGGCAGACTGGGTTTGGTACTCCTCAATACAAGTAGTTCAGGCTCAAGTTATCCATTTTGTTCCCTCCATTGGTCTGTCCACAAACCAATCCTCTCTACTACCAGAGAGTAGTGCTTCACAGTACACTGATAGTGCACAGGGAAAACATGTGTGGCCTCTCCATTGTGTGCCTCAAACAATGAACTGCTGCATTTTGAACACTACTTACATGCATATGGGCCTGGAAAGGTATCAACTACTCAATCTCAACTGCTTGACTCTGAATACTAATTTAAAAATACACAAAAGACTTCATTATGAAACAGCTGAGGCTGTCACACCTTTCCCCCATTTGCACTTTTGGGCACACCCTTTAACCAGATGATTTTTTGCCCCAATGCTAGTTTAGTAAAGAACTGCCTGCAGAATGGCAGTTAAACAGATTAATGAAAGGCTGACATTAGCAGAGTTAAGGTTGTGGTGAATGGTCTCTCAGTTGTGGTAATGGTAAACTGTGTGTTTTTGTGGGTGGAGGAGTAAAGGGTTACACGGCTAGGTGGCTCATCTTTTCATTTTCTTGCTCTTAACGGTTTGTCAAGCATATGTGTGTAGCAACTGTAACTGCTTCACTACAAAGATTTTTGTATATTGATTTCCTTGGTTTATTTAATACATAATTGAGGGGTGAAGCTTACAAGCAGAAGTGAGATTTTTTTATTTTGGGTGCACCAGCAGCTGTGCATTAGCCTTCTCTGTTGTAGAATAAAATCCAACAGAAATGTGTAGCTCCTCAGAGAAGATTGTAAAAAGAACAGGAGTACTTGTGGCACCTTAGAGACTAACACATTTATTAGAGCATAAGCTTTCGTGTTAGTCTCTAAGGTGCCACAAGTACTCCTGTTCTTTTTGCGGATACAGACTAACACGGCTGCTACTCTGAGAGAAGACTGTGTGCGCCTTGCTCCCAACCACCTGGCTTGTGGCACAATGAATAACTTGTAGGTCCAAGGAAGGAAAGAAGCGAAACAAAAATTCCCACAAAGTCAGAGATTCTGATTTTTAATCAAGCCTGTACTGATTTTAACAAAAGATGCCTTAAGATTTCTACTGCCTCTGATTAGGAGGAACCTGTGAAGAGAAAAGGTTATAATGGAAATCCGCATGTATACATAGACTCAGCATTCTTAAATTTGGGGCAATTTGACGAGGCTAAATAAACTCAAAATCTAGCAAATGTACTCACATTTTGTTTGTTTAGTACTAAATGTTACATTCTATAGGAAAATGGGAATTGGCCTACTGGATCAGGCCTGAGGTCCACCTAATCTATTCTACTATCTCCTTCCTCAGTGTCCAGCACCAGGTGTCTCAGAGGAAAGTGGAAGAACCCCATAGCAGGCAGATGTGGGATAATCTGCCACGCACACTAGGTCTTGTCCTGATCTCCAATAGCTACAGACTGATTTATACCCTGAAGAATGAGGTTCAATAACCTTTCCACAAATTTGTGTTATGTTAACTCTGGTTATTCTTGATATCCATACAAATGTCTATTCCCTTTTCTTCAGTCTCATTAAGTTCTTTGCCTCAATCACTTCCTGTGGCATTGAGTGCCACAGTTGAGTTAAATGCAGTGTGAACAAATTTACCTTTGGTTTTGAATGTTCTCTTCTTGGATTATGAAATGAGAATAGACATTTCCATTCTTCATTTTATATACTTTTCTAAACTAAACCCCGGTCTTTTCAATCCTCATAAGAATTTTTTCTATGTCCCTGATCATTCATTGCTCTTTTCTGACCTTCCCCTAGTTCTTCAATATTTTTGAGACAGGGTGACCAGTACTGCACACAGCATTCCAGATGAAGCCACATTATTGATTTATAGGGGCATTTTACATCTTTTGTATTACTTATCTCTTTCCTTATGCACCCTACATTGGTTCATAACTGCAGCTGCCTATTGATAAGACATCTTCATTGAGCTGTCTACAATGACACCCAGGTTCCCTTTCTTGAGTTGATCCAGTTCATTTACAACCGTGTAAGATATACAAGTAGTTTACATTTCTCTCTCCCAACATGCATTATTCTTCAAGAGACTATCACTCTGAAAGAATATTCACCTCCTTTGAGACAGACTAGGTAGGATTTGAACCTGTGACCACTTCTGTACAAAAGCACAAGACTATACTATTCCAATAAGTTTTGCATCAAGTATAGAGTGCTAGCACCGTACTATTTTAGATATACAACTATTTTATATATACACATCATGGAAGAGACACTAAACAAAATAAAACATATCTAACTGTGTTCATGTGATGAGTTTAAGGAATGTGGGAATCTGTAATTCAGAACACAAATACTATTAGTGGGTGGCCTTCAAGGTCTCATTCATAAAATATTTTTTAAAAATGAGTTTTCTTTTAATTTAGAGATTTAAACAGTGTAGATCATGAAAGAAAGATAAGGACATCAAATCAATAAATAATCAGACAATCCGATTTTTTAGTAATTTAAATTAATTTTGGCATTTAGTCCTCACCAGAATTTTTACACCACCCACAACTTATCACCCTCTTTTACTGAGCTGGAGCACATGATCCGGTTCATTTTAAACTCCTTTCTCCTAATCTAACCACTCGCTTTTAGGTGTCTAAAAAGTAACACCAACACCTCCTGATTAAGTGTACACAAGCTCCTGAAATTAATCCCACTTTTGATTTGCAGAAAATTGACATACATGTCCTTGTTGGTCTTAAACTACAATAATGCACTCTGACTCTTCACTGAGGCAACAGTGAACCCACGAGGTGGTATGGCTTTCTGGAAATGATACTTTACTCTGCTTAAAGCATCTTTCAGGGAACTCAAAGAACTTCACAAATGTCAAGGCCATGAACACATTATGGTGGATGCAGCGACAGCAACAATTCATGGTACACAGCTGTTGCAACTACGGTTCCCGGTGGATACTTTTCTAGGAACTATACTAGGCAAAGGTTGCTAAATTATCCCATTTAGCTACACTGGTAGCACTACTTGCAACTGTGTAACATAGCTCTCAGATGAGTCCCAGTTCCCACTGGTAACGGTAGTAGTAGTGCTGGAATTTTTGCTTCCACACATTGCTAGTGGGAATCTACTACCTTAGCACAACCTAGCCAGTATTACATAGTTTTAAAATTGCATTTTTCACTAGTAGATGCCATGTGCTTTACAAAGATATACAGATACTCTATTTTTGCAAATTAGGAAACAAGCATAGCGTTATTTAATTATTTGAATAAGGTCACTGAGCCAGTAGCATCATCAGGAATAAAATACTGATTTCCTGTTTCCTAGTATTTCCCAGGACTACTGGAGTTCCCATACTTTGGATGGACTTCACTGTAAAGCTTTTAGAAGTGATATACTTCCTTGCCAGTGGCCAATGTTACCCCAGGAGCTCAGCAACGTAGCCTCCCCAACCCAGCAAGTTGAGACCTCTGAAATACATATTAACCCCATACTAACACTACGATCCCACGACAACACGCGCAGAGCCTCCCTGAGTTGGATAAGCATAATTACCCCGTTCCCACTGCACGGGCACAAGCCCAAGCCCAGTAGGAGTCGATGGCGCTGAAGTTGCCATTCCACATCGTATCTCGGGAGCACGGCGACTGCCCTCAGCCACATCCCCCATCCCCAGCCTGCAACGTTAACCCCGGGACGTGCCCCCAGCACAGAGCCCCCCGCTGCAGGGGAAGAACAGGCTTGGAGCGATGCAGGGAGATGCCCAGCACGCGGGGCAGGGGCAGCCCTTGAGAGAAGCCCCCCCGGTGCCTTCAGGCAGCAGCAGCGGCGACAGCCACAGGGCGGTGCCAGGCACCCCCGGGAGGGATGACGGGGCGGTTGCGGGGAGGCAGAATCCGCCTTACCCCCGGGGGCGGCTGAGGGGCTGCTCAGCGCCCGGAGGCGGGAGGGGCCGAGGGAGGATCCCCGCCCCCGGCAGCGGGGGCTAAGGGCGGCGGTCCGGGGGAGGCGGTGCCAGCCCGCGGGGCCGCTGATGGGGGCGGGTAGCGGCCGGTACCTGCAGGACCACCTCGCTGGGCAGCTGCGCGGCGCGGAACAGCTCCAGCACCCGCCCGTTGGGCGCCACCTTCTTGGTGCTCTCGGTGTCGCAGTAGGAGAAGAGGTCGCAGTAATAGCGCTGCTCCGCCTCGCTCAGCGTCAGGCCCTCCATCGCGCCGCCCGCCGGGGGGGAGGTGAATCCCGCGAGCCGCTTCCTCTCGGGCCTCGCGGGCGCCGCTGTCCCTGCGAGGCCCGGCCGCTGCGCTCGCGCTGTGGGGGCCGCACCGGAAGCGCGGGGCCCGCGGGGTGGGCGTGGCTATAAAGTTTCTCGGCCTCGGCCCCGCCTCCTCCCCAGCGAAGCCGCCGCCGCCATTTACTGGGCTCCGGAGACTGGGGGGAAGGAGGCGGCTGAGCAAAACACGCCTCTCCCCCAGACCCGGATGTGAGGCCAGGCCCGCACCCTTCGTGTGCCGGAGGCGGCAGGACACAGGCGCCTGCAGCGTCCCCTGCCGCCGTGGCGGGCTGGAGCTTGGCGCCCGCCCCGGTGCCTGGGCTGCTCCCCGGTGCCTCCTAGGGCAGGATCGAGGCAGTGTCAGGCGCGTTCAGCGGCAGCTGAGTTGTGTGGCTCGCGGTGATGATCCCTGTTTTAGGCATCGGTTTTAAGCATACCTGATTTTAAGGAACCAAAATCAGAGCTGCTTGGCGGGAGGGATAGCTCAGTGGTTTGAGCATTGGCCAGCTAAACCTAGCATTGTGAGTTCAGCCCTTAAGGGGGCCACTTAGGGATCTGGGGCAAAATCAATACTTGGTTCTGCTAGTGGAGGCAGGGGGTGGACTCAATGACCTTTTAGGGTCTCTTCCAGTTCTATATCTCCATATATTATATTATCCCTGGACCAACCATCCCTTCTTTCAATGACTTGTCCCATAAGTAAGGGGTTGGGGGCTGAATCAAACCTTTGCAGAGCAGCACTAAGCAAGGTAACTATTGATCACAGGTGAGGGAACTGGGGGTGCTGCTGCACCCCCTGGCTTGCAGTGGTGTCCATCATAAACAGGGTTTAGAGTTTGGTTGAATAGCTCTCAGCACCCCCACTATACAAATTGTTCCGGCGCCCCTGCTATTGATTAAACCTTGCGCTGAGCATGAATTCAGCCTGAAGAGCCCGTGTCTGTTAATCAAAACTAAGCACAAAACTAAAAAAACCCAACCAGAAAAAAAAGATCAAAGTCAGAAAATCATTATGGGAGTGCCAAGTCTAGGGACCACTGATGGAAGGAAGGAGGTGTGCAGCATTCTTTTGCTGTCCAGACCTCTTAGGATCCTACAGACAAGTTATTCATCTATCAAACATAATTTTCTTAGAAAAGGAGTATTGGACAACTTAATGGGAAACTAGAATTGCATTTGTCCACTGATACCAAATATAACAAGTATGTTGTAATGTTTTATTCATTTCAAGGGATTGTTGATTAAAACCTTGCAGTCTGAAGTACCTTCCCACTGCTGTGAAGAGTAAATCAATGTGGGTTTCAAAAAGCCAGTTGTACATGCTGAGGCTTACTTCTGAAAATATAACTGACATATTATATATTAATTTTCTAAATTTCTTTTGCACACATAACACTGTGGAACAGATTTTACAAACTCTGCCAAGTGCACCTGTCTACTATAACTCATCAGGGCTACAGAAACTTCATTTGTCCTTGGCCTTCTATGGAAAGACTAGTGGGTTAAGACTAGAGATGTGCAGAAAAGGTTTAGAAAAATTCCAGTAGCTCTGAATAAAGAGCTGGACTTTTGCTACTACTGATCCTTCCAAAAAGAAGGAGCAGTAGGTAGCAGAAAATTTTATTCCCAGATGAAAAAGCATTGTGATCATGCTGTCAAGTTTTGTGAATCAAATGAGCCCTTTTCCTAGTTTTCAAAAGATCCTGGACTCCTGTCAAAGGCATTTGTGTAAAATAAAAGTCTTTGGATAAAATCCAGTCACTTTACAGATATTTACTGTCCCTACATCTGTAAAATCTTCATATATCATTTATGTATTGATGTATTACCCTACATAATTCCTTTCCATCTTTGATATTTACATCCTTCAAATCTTTGTAGACCCACCCTTCCGATCCCCCTGTCTTTGTGGGCACTTAGCTAAATTATATCCACTTAACTCTTCATTTTTCCTCATATATAATGTTTTAATCAAAGCAGAAAAAAATCAATAGAGCTCTATGCATAGACTTGTTGAGGAAGATCTTGCATTCCTGTAATGAAAAAATCAGGATGCACAATGGGTGTTTACATATGACCACTATATTTTAAAATATTTCAGGGTCCAAAACCCTAGGTAACTAAGGCCCTAATCTTACAAACTCTGAAGCACATGCATAATTTTAAACACATCAGTATAACCATTGAAGTTAAAGGGAATACTGTCACAGTTGGGCACATTTTTAAACTTGGGATCTAAATATGTAAACTACAGTTATTTCTGTAACACTTGTGTAATCTTGGAAGAAGGGTAATTGGTTTATTTATTGAGAAAGTAGTAAGAAAAGTTATAACATAATTTTGTAAGTGGTGTTCTAAACAAGAATTGGCGATTTTGTTGATTTTTTCTATCAAAGTCCAAATATGTCTTTCACACTTGGTTGCTGTGGCTGCCTGTCTCTGAATCAAGGTGGGAGGGAAAGAGGAGGTTCTACTTTTATCTTAGCTTACTATTTAGAAGGCCTTGTTTATGTGATTATCAAGTCCCAACCACCCCCTACTCTCTCCAGCCTCCCGTATATCCACCTCCGCCTAGATAGAGAAAAAGTTACATTCTTAGGAAAACACCATTGTGAAATTAGACTAGTTTAAAGAATCATAGTATGACTGGAATCATCTCAAGGTCTTTAAGGTGGCAAATAGAAATAAAAAGGGGGACTAGAAAATACATTTACGAGCTGAAGGAGTAAGTCACCTGATTTTCTTTCAGGACTTAGTCTTTAGCACAGAGTACTTAGTATGTTCCTGAGTACAATAAAGCGATAAGTGGTTTTCCTCTAAAAATTGTGCAAAACTTGCACCTTCTTACTCAACAGATATATTTCCTGAATTCATTTGCATTTAGAATTATACCAGCTAAATGAATGGATAAAAAAATGTTGATTACTTTTTATACTTGTTGGTACTGGAGAGCCAACAGAGTTATGGGAAAATTAACTGGATTCTATTCTGACTCCCAAATCATTAACAGAATTGTTATACAAGTTCCAACTCTGGGGCTAAATTCTGCCATCAGTTACACCTGTGCAACCCATTTGTCATTTGGCGACAGTGAGGTTGTACCTGTATAACTGTGGGCAAAATTTGGTATACAAAATCTTCATTATTAGTGCTAATTCATGAACCAGAAAAGAAAAAAACAGCTAGATGTTTGTATCTCAGCTTGAGTTTATAGAGTGGAGTTAGCAAAACAATATTATTTTACATGTAAATTGCACAAATTTGATGTGGAAGTCATCAACATTCAACTAGAACCCCCTAGAGCTATTTGTACAGTCAGTTTTCAGAACTGAATCCTCTTAAAGGCTAGTATTACCTAACAAATGTTGCATGTTGAAAGCTGATTTGAAAACAGTGCATAGCATTTGTTTTGTCAAAAAAGTAGATCTTTATATAGAACCTGATGTTCATATCCTGAATGTCTTACTCAATTGGCTACGATGAGAGTTTTGCCTGAATGACAACTGAATAAGGCTTCAGGATATAGCTCCTAAAGTATGAAAGTTTCTTTTGACCTATGAGAGTAGATATTTCAGCTGCTGGGATTTACTTTTACCATCTACTGAAACATCTGTGAAAAGGCATTGCTCCTTGAGGCTCCAAAGGAAGAGCAAGCTAGAAAAAAACTACAAATACATCTCTAGCCCGATATAACGCTGTCCTCAGGAGCCAAAAAAATCTTACTGCGTTATAGGTGAAACTGCGTTATATCGAACTTGCTTTGAGCCACTGGAGCGCACAGCCCCACTCCCCCGGAGCGCTGCTATACCATGTTATATCCGAATTCGTGTTATATCGGGTCACGTTATATTGGGGTAGAGGTGTATCAAGTTATAATGTTTAGGTTTCTTATGCATTCTGGGTCAGGCCGTCAGCTGGAGTAAACTGGCATGACTCCACAGACTTCAATAGAACTATGCCAGTTTATCCCAGCTGTGGGTCTGACACATAATATTTAGTTATACTGAAGTTATACATGTTATGTCTCAAATATATACTCTAGTTCTAATATCTAAAAGCTTCTGAAGAAAATTCTTCAAGGGAAATGACCTATGCAAGATAAGGACCAAATTCTGCTGTCAGTTACATCAGTGTGAAACTAGAGTAACTTCATTGAAATCAAAGGAGTAAATTTTGATCTACATTGGTGTAACTGGGACCAGAATTTGGTACTAAGATATAGCAGTGTCTTCAGTGCACTGCCAGACCTATTCCTTCAAGGCATGTCCATTTTCTTACTACAACAGTAAGATGTGCACTGTATATCCAGAAATTAAATGTTCTTTTGTATGCCCTAAGCCACTTAAGAGGGCAAATGACTTATTTTCCTGTTATGGTGTAAATAATTTTGGAAGCAAAACTACCATTAGAGCTTCCTCTTGAACCTGAGCTATATAATAGAGATTAATGACAATTGTGTCTTTGTAATGTAAAGCAAAGTGGTTATTGTTTAAAGTGTAATTACTATTGAATCAGAACTGAAATATAAAATACAATGTTCTAAATTCAGTTTCTTCACTTTTTAAAACACCCTGTTCTATTCCAATTGTGTGGAAGTTCAGAGGGATTGTATTCAATATGATGGGTACAGACTTAACTGCTAATTCTACATAGCGCCAAGGGTCTCTGAATTAAAGAGGCTTCTGTATAATTGTTGCCAGGTGATTCAGTACATTGTATGCCTTCTGAGAAAAGGGACAGAGTTCATAATGCTCAAAATCGTTCATATTTTTCGTAAGATGAACATATTAGTAATATATACACACACACAAGACAGATGGATAAATATACACACACAGAGGAAGACATAAAAACTGGAATTTATATAAACATTTAAGTATATCACTAACAGGATCTAACTAGCTACCAGAGAAAACTGCTCTCCTCTTGACATCTTCCATTCCTACTCTGACTCCCCATGGTGAGTTTATTGCAGAGTAAACTGGTTCACCCATGACCCAGTCCTTAATCTTCTCAAAGACCCTCCCTCCAGATCCCAGAATAAGGAGAATGACTTCTCAATATGGGTCAAATTAAGAATGAGGAGGTGCAACTCTACTTGGTGCAGAGTGTCAGTAGATATGGGATACACAAGCTGTCAAAAATTCACAGCCTTATGCAATTTGTTCACACTCCACACATCAAGTTTTCTCACCTCATCTGTCAAAACACTGCTCACACGCCTCTTAGCACCACTTTATGACTAATCAGCACTAAGAGGTGTGACATAGGTCCTACCCCCTGACCAAACAGTGCTAAGGGATGTGACATAGGTCCTGCCCTTTGAGCATATGCTGTAGGGCATAGGCTGGACTTCCAGTAATTATACTGCTTCTCCCCTTGACCAATCAGTAAGGTGGAGCCAGAAATCACTATCTTTGATATCTCCTGAGACTTCCCCCCACCAGGCCATGCACCATATGTGTTTGTTTTTACTTCTGGGGGGTGAGTCATCCCCATGACCATCCAGCCTCCAGCACCTTCCACCAACTGGTCTCAATCTAGGCCTCCATGTAGGCCTGAGTGGGAGAGTGGGCCCTTGTAAACAGTAGAGCCCTTGAGCTCCAGGCCAACCTGATAGGGTATCTAGGCCAGAAATCTGACCTTGAGCACTTAGCTGTTGGTTGTTTCATAGCGCCACCTCAGAAACCTGCAAGCCATCCTTGACCATGGGATATTGTTCTGGGAAGAAGGACTGCTAAGCAGAGATGGGGTGCATCTATCAAGGAAAGGGAAGAGCATATTTGGATACAGACTGGCTAACCTAGCGAGGAGGGCTTTAAACTCAGTTCAATGAGGGCAGGAGACAAAAGCCCACAGGTAAGTCAAAAATGTGGAGATCTCGGAGAAGTGTGGGAATCTGGAGAGAGCATGGGGCCATTATAGCAGGGATAAAGGAGACACAAGAGAACATGAGGGGAATCAAATTAATAGACGTCTATATAATAATGCAAGAAGTGTGGGGAATAAGCAGGAAGAACTAGAAATGCTAGTTAATAAACACAACTATGACATAAAGCATCTTCACCAGATGTACTGCAGTGGCGCAGTTGCACTGATGCAGCCGTGCTGCTGTAGCACTTCTAGTGTGGACAAGCCCCTAGATGGGGCTACTATACAGTGTGTTCATAACTGATTGGAACTATCTGGAACATAACTATTCCTAGACAGTAGTTATCAGTGGTTCATTGGAAGGGCATATTGAGTGTGCTAATACAATTTGCAGATGACACAAAGTTGGGAGGTATTGCTAATACAGAGGAGAACTGGAATGTCATACAAGAAGATCTGGATGACCTTGTAAACTGGAGTAGTAGAAATGGCAGGGCTGGCTCCAGGCACCAGCCTGGCAAGCAGCTGCTTGGGGCGGCCAGTCCGGAGAGGGGCGGCACGTCAAGCTATTCGGCGGCAATTCGGCAGATGGTCCCTCACTCCTGCTGGGAGTGGAGGACCTCCCGCTGAATTGCCGCTGCAGATCGCGATCGCAGCTTCTTTTTTTTTTTGGCTGCTTGGGGCGGCCAAAACCCTGGAGCCGGCCCTGGAAATGGGATGACATTTAATAGTGCAAAATGCAAAGTCATGCATTTAGGGACTAACAAGAATTTTTGCTATAAGCTGGGGACTTATCAGTTTGAAGCAACAGAGGAGGACAAAGACCTGGGTGTATTGGTTGATCACAGGATGACTATGAGCTATTAATTTCATGCAGCATGAAAAAGGCTAACATGGTCCTGGGGTGTATCAGGCGAGGTATTTCCAGCAGAGACAGGGAAATGTTAGCACCATTATACAAGGCACTGGTGAGACCTCATTTGGAATTCAGTGAGCAATTCTGGTCTACCATGTTTAAGAAAGATGAATGCAAACTGGAACAGGTGCAAAGAAGGGCTACTAGGATGATCCAGTGAATGGAAAGCCTACTTTATGAGAGGAGACTCAAAGAGCTTGGCTTGTTTAGCCTAACCAAAAGAAAGCTCAGGGGAAATATGATTGCTCTCTATAAATACATCAGAGGGATAAATACCCGGGAGGGAGAGGAGATATTTAAGTTAAGCTCCAATGTGGACCCCAGAACAAATGGATATAAACTGGCCATTAACAAGTTTAGGCTCAAAATTAGGCAAAGGTTTCTAACCGTCAGTGGAATGAAGTTCTGGAACAGCTTTCCAAGGGGAGCAGTGGGAGGAGAGGGAAAGCTAACTGGCTTCAAGACTGAGCCTCACAAGTTTATGGAGGGGATGGTATTATGGGACAGCCTATGATAGCATAGGCGACTACCAGTAGCAAAAATCCCCAACTGCTGGAGATGGGACACTAGATGGGGAGGGCTCTGAGTTACTCCAGAAAATTCTTTCCCAGGTGTCTGGCTGGTGGGTCTTGCCCACATGCTCAGGGTCTAACTGATCGCCATATTTGGGGTCAAGAAGGAATTTTTCTTTGGGTCAGATTGGCACAGACCCTGGGTTTTTTTTGACTTCCTCTGCAGCCCCCAGCCCATGTCCTAGCCTCCTGGGGCGCACTGCCCAGGGAGGTGGAGGATGCAGGGCTCCCCACAGTGGTCCAGGCTCCATGGGTGGCTCTTATCATGTCCTGGCTCCAGTTTCCAGCAGAGTCGCAGACCCTCCACCTCCACCTGCCCCGGGCCAGGCGGGGAAGCCGGGGGGCGGGGACACTGGCTGGGGGCTCCTCTCGGGTCCCCTGCACCACTGGCAGGTTGAGGGTCCGTGTGGCTCCCACTGCCTGGCCCGGTGGTGGGGCCTTGGGGGGGAAGTGGAGGGGAGGGGGGCGGGGTCCACCCCAGTGAAAAGTGGATGGGCCAGGCCCCCTGGGCACCACCTGTTCCAGCACCACGGGTATAGCGCATCTTCACCAGATGTGCTAAAGCTGTGTAGCTGCATCTGTGCCAATAAAGCGCTGTAGTCAGGGCTGTCCTTAGGCATACACAAAATACGCAGCTGCGTAGGGCACACCTGAAAATTTGGGGCACCACTGGGTCTTAGTGCCCGCCCTCCCGGCTTTCCTATCCCTGTTCTGACCCTTCCTGCAGGCTCCCACAGCTGGCTGCTGCTGCCTGGTGACTCTTACTCCAGAGGGGATCTAGTAAGTTAAAAGTGAAAAAGCCTCCAGCCTGCCAGACCTATTAGCACAACAGGTATTTCTACACTACGGGATTAATCCGAATTTACAGAATTCAAATTTTGGAAACAGATTGTATAAAGTCGAATGTATGCGGCCACACTAAGCACATTAATTCGCCGGTGTGCGTCCATGTACCGGGGCTAGCGTCGATTTCCGGAGCGTTGCACTATGGGTAGTTATCCCATAGCTATCCCATAGTTCCCTCAGTCTCCCCTGCCCATTGGAATTCTGGGTTGAGATCCCAGTGCCTGATGGGGCAAAAAACATTGTTGCAGGTGGTTCTGGGTATAGCCTCACCCCTCCTTCCATGAAAGCAACGTCAGACAACTGTTTCGTGCCTTTTTTTCCTGGGTGAACACTGCAGACGCCATACCACGGCAAGCATGGAGCCCGCTCAGCTCAAGACAGCAGTCATGAACATTGTAAACACCTCGCGCATTCTCGTGCAGTTTATGCTGAACCAGGACCAGAAAAACGAGGCGAGGAGGAGGCGGCAACGGGAGCGCAGCAACAAGAGTGATGAGGACATGGACATGGACACAGAATTCTCTCAAACCGCGGGCCCCGGCGCTTTGGAGATCATGTTGTTAATGGGACAGGTTCTAGCCATGGAACGCCGATTCTGGGCCTGGGAAACAAGCACAGACTGGTGGGACCGCATAGTGTTGCAGGTGTGGGACGATTCCCAGTGGCTGCGAAACTTTCGCATGTGTAAGGGCACTTTCATGGAACTTTGTGACTTGCTTTCCCCTGCCCTGATGTGCCAGAATACCAAGATAAGAGCAGCCCTCACAGTTGAGAAGCGAGTGGCGATAACCCTGTGGAAGCTTGCAACGCCAGACAGCTACCGATCAGTCAGGAATCAATTTGGAGTGGGCAAATCTACTGTGGGGGCTGCTGTGATGCAAGTAGTCTAAGCAATCATTGAGCTGCTGCTACCAAAGGTAGTGACTCTGGGAAACATGCAGGTCATAATGGATGGCTTTGCTGCAATTGGATTCCCTAACTGTGGTGGGGCGATAGATGGAACCCATATCCCTATCTTGGCACCGGAGTACCAGGGTACCCAGTACATAAACCGCAAGGGGTACTTTTCAATGGTGCTGCAAGCACTGGTGGATCACAAGGGACGTTTCACCAACATCAACGTGGGCTGGCCGGGAAGGGTTCATGATGCTCACGTCTTCAGGAACACTACTCTGTTTAAACGGCTGCAGCAAGGGACTTACTTCCCGGACCAGAAAATAACCATTGGGGATGTTGAAATGCCTATAGTTATCCTTGGGGACCCAGCCTACCCCTTAATACCATGGCTCATGAAGCCATACACAGGCAGCCTGGACAGGAGTCAGGAGCTGTTCAACTACAGGCTGAGCAAGTGCAGAAAGGTGGTAGAATGTGCATTTGAACGTTTAAAAGGTCACTGGCGCACGCTACTGACTCACTCAGACCTCAGCCAAACCAATATTCCCATTGTTATTGCTGCTTGCTGTGTGCTCCACAATCTCTGTAAAAGTAAGGGGGAGACCTTTATGGCAGGGTGGGAGGCTGAGGTAAATCGCCTGGCTGCTGATTACGCGCAGCCAGACACCAGGGCGATTAGAAGAGCATACCAGGAAACACTGTGCATCAGAGAAGCTTTGAAAACCAGTTTCATGACTGGCCAGGCTACCGTGTGAAAGTTCTGTTTGTTTCTCCTTGATGAAAACCTGCCCCCTTTATTGACTCATTCTCTATAAGCAACCCACCCTCCCCCTTTGATCACAGCTTGCTTTCAAAGGAAATAAAGTCACTATCATTTAAAAATCATTTATTCTTTATTAATTGATTATAAAAAGAGGGAGAGAACTGACAAGGTAGCCCGGGTGGGGTTTGGGAGGAGGATCGGAGGGAAGGAAAAGGCCACTAAAAAAAGGTTAAAGTAATGACAGCCTTTTGCTTGGGCTGTCCACTGGGGTGGAATGGGAGGGTGCACGGAGCCTCTCCCCTCCCCCCCCCCCCGTGTCTGGGTGAAGAGGCTATGGAACATGGTGAGGGGGGAGTGTGACGGGTTGGATCACAGAAACACCCTTGGGAGCTGCCACCTGATGTGCAAAGACTACCTCTGCTCCTGTTTTCCCTGCCAGCTCAGGACTCCAGCACCCTGTCTTGCTGAGCCAGACACTCCCGTCTGCTGCAACACAGACCTAGGGTCTGAATCACTTGTCCCAAGGCTGCAAGTTTACCTGAAAACAGCTCACAGACATGTGCTTGTCTTTAGCACTCAGATGCCCAACTCCCAATAGGGTCTAAACTCAAATAAATCCGTTTTACCCTGCATAAAGCTTATGCAGGGCAAACCCAGAAATTGTTCGCCCTCTATAACACTGATAGAGAGATATGCACAGTTGTTTGCTTCCCCAGGTATTAATACATACTCTGAGTAAATTACTAAATAAAAAATGATTTTATTAAATACAGAAAATAGGATTTAAGTGGTTCCAAGTAGTAACAGACAGAACAAAGTAAGTCACCAAGCAAAATAAAATAAAATGCGCAAATCTATATCTAGTCAAACTAAATACAGATAAGTTCCTCACCAGTTCCAGAATGCTCCCTTTTACAGGCTAATCTCCTTTTAGCCTGGGTCCAGCAATCACTCACACCCCCTATAGTTGCTGTCGTTTGTTTCAGTTTCCTTCAAGTATCCTGAGGGGGTGGAGAGGCTCCTTCTTTAGCCAGCTGAAGACAAAATGGAGGGGTCTCCCACAGGTTTAAATAGACTCTCTCTTGTGGGTTGAAACCCCCCCCCCCACCTCCCTCCTATGCAAAGTCCAGCTCCAAGATGGAGTTCTGGAGTCACCTGGGCAAGTCACATGTCCCTGCATGACTCAGTCTTTACAGGCCGAAGCCATTGTCCACATGGTATCTTGCATGTCTCCAGGAAGACTTCTTATGTGGATTGGAGCATTCCAAGATACATTGTTCTCCAAGTGTTTCCTGATCAGGTACTTAACCTGGTGAATTCATTCCTAAAGAAGCTGACCAAATGCCTCACAAAGCTTACTTAGAAACCAAGCAAGCATACAGCCCATATTCTTAACCTCAAGTAGAAAATGATATATATGTACAAATAGGATGAATAGATATAGTAGACCATAACCTTTACGGAGATATGTTACATGGCACAGGCAGCACAAAACATATTCCAGTTATGTCATACATACATTTATAAGTACCCCCTCCCCATAAAGCCTTATGGGGTACACTGTCACAGGGAGGGTGGTTATACAGGGGCTGTAGCGGCACTCTGTGATCCTGCTGCTGTTCCTGAAGCTCCACCAGACGCCGGAGCATGTCTGTTTGCTCATGCAGCAGCCCCAGCATTGCATCCTGCCTCCTCTGATCTTCCTGCCGCCACCTCTCATCTCGAGCGTCTCTCCTCTCCTCACGTTGGTCCCTCCTGTCATCACGTTGGTCCCTCATGTCCTCACGTTGGTCCCTCCTGTCCTCACGTTCACTGGCATCTTTTCTGTACTTTGATACCGTGTCACTCCACTCATTCAGATGAGCTCTTTCATTGCAGGTCGATTTCATGATTTCCGAGAACATGTCGTCTCGCATCCTTTTTCCCCCCGCCTTATCTGAGATAGCCTTCAGGACGGAGGAGGGAGGCTTGAAAAATTTGCAGCTGCTGGAAGGAGGGAAAAAAAGGGAGAGAAGTATTTAAAAAGATACATTTTACAGAACAATGCTTATACTCTTTCACGGTGAACAACACTATTCACAGTACATAGCACATGTTATTTCAGTGCAAGGTCGCATTTTGCCTCTTAATATTGAGTGCCTGTGGCTTTGATGTTAGAGATCACAGACGCAGATCCGGGCAACAGAATTCGGCTTGGATGCGGCCATGGTAAGCCATTGTCTTTCGGCTTCTGCGCCCTCCTTTCCCACATACCAAGCAAAGCCCATTGAGTGCTGCGGTTTTCCTATTAACCCCCCCATCAATTATCTGGGATGATCGCTTTACCCCTCCCCACACCGCGTGGCTGGTATCAGGGAAGATCCCTGCTAGCCAACCGTGATAAGCTCAGCGCCAATTACCCTCCCCCCCCCGGCTTGGCTAACTACAGGGAAGGATTTCTTTTCAGCCACAGGCAAACAGCCCAGTAGGAATGGCCACCTCTGTCCCCTTAATTAAATTCACGTATTTCAACCAGGTTACCATGAGCGATATCACTCTCCTGAGGATTACACAGTGAGATAAAGAACGGATGTTGCTTGAATGCCAGCAAACACCGGGACCATATGCTGCCAGGCTTTGTCATGCAATGATTCCAGATTACTTGCTACTAGCATGGCATGGTCAAGTGTCCTACCATGGAGGACAGAATAAGGCTGCACTGCCCAGAAACCTTGTGGAAAGGCTTTTGGAGTACCTCCAGGAGAGCTTCATGGAGATTTCCCTGTAGGGATATTAAAGAAGGTACTAACAGTGATTCCCCCAAATGACAGTGACCCCCTCATAATTTGTCCCCCCACACTTTAAAATCCAACAGTTTTGATCCAAGTACAAAAATCTCTTGGATCTTCTGTTGAAATTTGTAAGCTACTGTCTATAGAAACCATTGATTGTATCTATCCTGTGAAAGATACTTTATTATTATGTAAAACTTACAAACAAGTTAATTGACTTTGTTCTTGAAGTAATTGATACAATGTAAACAAACACTATAAGCCGTTAAGTGACTTTCACTTATTTGTAACAGCAACGGCCCCTAGGACAAATCCCCACTCTCTGTGATTAAAGGGCCGGGAGTCTCAAATGAATTAGCACACACCCCGAAAGTGGTGGAGACAGTAAATTAAAATATGGTTAACATATGGAATATATGTTGATGAATGCTTGATATACATGAATGGTTAGGGAGGTGCCAGCCTAGAAAGGGAGTATCCATCGGCCGAAGAATGTGTCAAGTGGATGACCAGACAACCTCCGAGGGTAAACTGGAATCCACCCCATCACCTGGAAGGATGAGAAACACAAACTTTGGACAGTTTGGAGCCACCAGGAAATGTGTCCAGGAATGTGCCATCTGCTGATTGAGTCAGCAACAGCAGGATGAAACAGCTCCCATAGACTAACACAGGAATTAATTCCTATAAGAATGGACTCTCAAGACTGATGACTTTGAGTCTCTGGTTCTGCTGCCAACCTCCAGGAGCATCAGGTGCACCTGACACAGACTCGGCTCCATCCTCATGACCAAGATACCTGGCCAGTAACTTGTCATGAGCAACTTCTAGGCTGGTAACTATAACACGTATACAGAACTTAAATGAATGAATGTGTAAATGAATATGTGTGTGTGTGTGTGTGTGTGTATAAGGAATAAGTAGTGATAGGAATAAGTAGTCAAACAACGTTGTTTACTTTTATCTTTTGCTTTACCATTATATTTACAATAAATGTGGCATCTTTGCCTTATCCCTCTTAATAAGATCCTGCTGGTTTTTATTCTATTGGTATAACATCCCTGGAGGATTTCCGCTCCATCCCCAGACACGTTAACAAACTTTTCCAGTAGCTGTACTGGCCGCGAATGCATCCCAAGTCCTCAGGGCAAATTAATCATTAAAAAATGCTTGCTTTTAAACCATGTTTTATATTTTAAAAGGTAAACTCACCTGAGGGCCCTTCCATGGGGTCATGGTCTTGGATACTGCCTTGGGAGGGTTGGGAGGGTACTTCACTCAGGCTGAGAAAAAGATCCTGGCTATTGGGGAGAACGGAGTGCTGTGTGCTCTCCGCAAGCTTGTCCTCCTCCTCCTCCTCTTCCTCCTCCTCTTCCCCGTCTGCAGAATCCTCAGGTGTGGCTGAGATTAGCTCGCCTCTGAATCCACGGTCAGAGGTGGGGTAGTGGTGGCGGCCCCCCCCTAGAATTGCATGCAGCTCAGTGTAGAAGCGGCATGTCTGCGGCTCTGACCCGGAGTGACCATTTGCCTCCTTGTTTTTTTGATAGGCTTGTCTGAGCTCCTTACCTTTCACGCAGCACTGATATGAGTCCCTGTTGTGGCCTCTCTCCATCATGCCCTTGGAGATTTTTTCAAAAGTTTTGGCATTTCGTCTTTTGGAACATAGTTCTGCTAGCACTGAATCCTCTCCCCATATAGCGATCAGATCCAGTACCTCCCGTACGGTCCATGCTGGTGCTCTTTTTCAATTCTCGGATTGCATGGTTACCTGTACTGATCAGCTCTGCGTGGTCACCTGTGCTCTCCACGCTGGGCAAACAGGAAATGAAATTCAAAAGTTCGCGGGGCTTTTCCTGTCTACCTGGCCAGTGCATCCGAGTTCAGATTGCTGTCCAGAGCGGTCACAATGGTGTACTGTGGGCTAGCTCCCAGAGGCCAATACCTTTGAATTGCGGCCACACTAACCCTAATTCGAAATGGCAATACCGATTTCAGCGCTACTCCGCTCGTCGGGGTGGAGTACAGAAATCGATTTAAAGAGCCCTTTATTTCGAAATAAAGGGGTTCGTTGTGTGGACGGGTGCAGGGTTAATTCGATTTAATGCTGCTAAATCCGAATTAAAGTCATAGTGTAGACCAGGCCTAAGGTGCCACAAGGACTCCTTATTGTTTCTCCTGATGATGACATAGGGTAGGTCTGCACTTACCTCCGGGTCCGGCGGTAAGCATTCGATCTTCTGGGATCGATCCCAGAAGTGCTTGCCGTTGACGCCGGTACTCCAGCTCGGCGAGAGGAGTACGCAGCCTCGACGGGGGAGCCTGTCTGCTGCGTCTGGACCCACGGTAAGTTCGAACTAAGGTACTTTGAATTCAGCTATGTTATTAACCTAGCTGAATTTGCGTACCTTAGTTCGAAGTGGGGGGTTAGTGTGGATCAGGCCCTAGTCAAAACTCCAGCAAAACCGCCAACACCAGAACATCCAAAGAATGGGGAATCCACTCTGAGACCCTTAATAACACCATGAAAAAGCAACAGAAGAACTCAATCACAGGCCAACTATCAGATACATCAAGCCAAAGGACAAAACAAAAGAATCCAGTAAAAAAAACAAAACAAAAAAACAGCTCCAGCGACTCAGTGATGGACATCACACCTTAGCTACAAAGATTCACAAACCCAGAGCCTGTGCTTTAGGAATTATGAATGAAAAACAAGGATTGACAGTTCACACACCACAACACTGTTCTCTTATGAACTGACACTGTTGGTAAAATATGAACTCTCTTCAGGGATTGTGACAAATTTGTTAAAGCTGTTTGTGAGGATTATGATGCTTTGAAGAGAGAGGGTGATAGATGCTTTTGTCTTAGCTTTCAGTTTCATCCAGACTTGTACCCTCTGTCTTCAGAGGACAAAATATATGTGGCTTTAAACAATGTGAAAGAGCCTATAGTTTTAAATAGAAGTGATTAGGCGTGGGTGTCAAGACTGCACAGAGGAAAGGGTATAAAAGAGGTATGAATATAAGTAGGGCTGTGTACACAATTTGAGAGGGGCTCAGTTGGGGGTAAGACCAGGGGTGCACAACTGTTTTTGTATTGTTTTGTTTTGTCAGACCAGTAGGCTTTAGTCATTAACTGGAATACAGTTTAGGAAGTCCTTAGGGTAATCTAGACTAGAGAATTGAAGATTAAAGCATATTCGTTTCTGGTTAGACTCAGCTGTAGTGAAACCCGGTTGTTCAAGCTTTGTCTGTTTCTCCCTCTGATCTCCTCTGTCAGGCTCCAGTTAAGAGCCCTGACTGTCTCCAGCAGCCAACACTTATCCCCCACCTCACACCTCTCTGTTGTAGGGAAAACAATTTAGTGGTAAGAATTTGGATTTAAGGGTATTTGGGAGTAAGTGTCTTTTAATTTCCTTTTATTAATTTACATATATAGGTGTCTGTGTGTGAGTGTTTATCCCATTGTTTTACACTCTGTTTGGAATTCTGCCCTTTTTAAGACTGGGCACTCTTTATGTATTACTGGATTAGATTTATGCTTAATTTTAAAAACAAACTATTTTTAAATTGTAGATTACTTTTTGAACGGTCAGAGATGGCTTGACTAATGTTATTTTAAATCCTCTTAAAGGTTTTTATTTAATTTAATATTACTCAAGGTTCAGCCCCTGTCTGTGGGTGAACTCTCATCAAACCTAATTATGAATAATTTTTCCAACCCCCAAAGAACCATTGTTAATTCTGACTGCTGCTAAAGGTGTCTTATGGAGAGCTGAGAGATGGGAAAGGGGAAGCCCTGGGTAGGGGTATTTCAGTTATTTTGGAGGGACTTTGTAAGGATAGGCAATACAGCAGAGCTTGTTGAAAGACCGGGGTGAACATCTGCTTCCTTTTAGAAGCCCAAATGAGGCATAGTAAAAAGAAGCCAGAATGCCCTAAGAACAATAGGTCTCGACCTATTTTCCTCTCTGTTTTATAAAGAGGGTTGAAGGAAGTGGAATTGTTCTGTTTCCTTACATCCAACCTGCTGGAAGAACAGTCAGTGCCAGTTAGTTTTTGTATGAATTTCAGCTCCCAGTAATGAAGCACGTATGTTCCTTAAGTAACGAATGAAGTAGAATCTGTATTTGTCTTGGTGAGGTACTGTGCTTGCAAATGTGATGGAAAAAGTGAGGAGCAGTCAGAGTATGGAGAGAGAGCATCATCCCCCACAAAAGGTTTGTAAATGTACCAATTGGAAATACACTGGGAGGATCCATTACTACTGAAGTTTACGAATTTACTTGCATAAAGAATCATTGGTTAAGCGGTGGAATGGATGGTAAGCGTAGACAGTTCAACCTAAGTATTTACAGCACTTTAAGTTACTTGATACTACCAGTTGTATCTTTGTTGGTTTACAACTGTGATCAAAGAACTAGTATTTATAAATAGCATGCAGAAGTATCCCAACACATAGTGAAGAACTCAAAACTAATCATGTAGCATGTTACTCCTCAGTCAAGGGGGTAAGAAGAGTCCCTCAATGCCAGCTTCCTGTGGCCACAAAGTCACCAGATACAGGGATGTGTTAGACTTAAAGTGTGTACACAGTTAGCATGCCTTAACAACCAGAGGTTGAAAACTAGGGAAATCCCCAACCATTTTCTACAAGTTCCACATTAGTATATATTTTCCTAAACATCTGTCGAACCCCTGTGCCAACACTATACCTTTGTACAGGGAGATTGTTTATAGTTATTTGTATCATGTCCTGTACACATTTCACCAAAAATCCTAAATTACGAGCACTTGCAGATATACAGTAGTTTTCACTTTTTGCTTCCTGATGGTGTCACAATTATAACTCCTTCTAATTCTCTACACAGAAGAAATCCCTTTATGTCTGGTTTTGGGGTGCCATCAATAAACCTGCTCAGTCACCACAAATTTGCAAACCCTCACAAGACTGTCAGAAGTGTACTTACATTAATTTCAGGCTCCCCCTCACAGTCTAGTATTATTTCAAATTTTTTATTTAAGTGAAAATAAAGGTCAGCTTTCTGAATAATATAATAAGGCGGATCTCTTGCAGTGGAAGGTGGAAGAAGCCTGTCTCAGCTTGCACGAGAAAGAGCCGGGATCAGGGAAAGTGCATTGAGAAGTTTCTCTAAGAGCTCACAGACAAAATAAATATGTGAATGTATACAAGCCACCCACAAATTCTGTATCAATCAAACACATACATTGCAAATAGAATGTTTTAATGTCTATGACAGCTTACTGTGAGCATCTGTAAGAGGCTCAATTCTATTCATTTCTGCAACACAGGAAAAAAAAAACTGTTGTCTCAATGCTACTAAAGTCATTAAGATGGTGCAAGACTTAAAATACTTATGAAGTTGACTAAATCAGCGGCTAACAACATTCAGTGAAACTAACTAAAAATTAAAATAGATAACACCGGGCAGGGCTGAGTCACAAACAGTCTTTAGCTCAGAGCCTTCTGGTTGGGACGGACAGTAAATAACAGTCTATAATGCCTGGTCTACACTGGGGGGGGGGAATCGATCTAAGTTATGGCAACTTCAGCTACATGAATAACGTAGTTGAAGTAGACATATTTGGATCCACTTACTGTGGTGTCTTCACCGTGGTGAGTCGACTTCTGCTGCTCCCCTGTCGACTCTGCCTGTGCCTCTTGCGCTGGTGGAGTATAGGAGTCGACGGGAGAGTGCTCGGGGATCGATTTATCGTGTCTAGACTAGATGCGATAAATCGATCCTCGCTGGATCGATCGCTGCCCGCCAATCCGGCCGGTAGTGAAGACGTACCATAAGGGAGCTCTGGCCCTCTGCATGGGGCAGAGCACAGTTTATGGCTCCACAGCCTTCTGGCTGGGGGTGAGCCCACAACACAGCCTAGGCCTTCTGGCCAAAAAGAGTGGGTTTGGCCACCACCTCAGGGATGGGGTCAGTGGCAGGGAGGGTAGGGGGATCAAGGCCCATCCTACTCCTCCAAGTCCCAGCCCAGTGCCCTAACAGTGGCAGATGGGTCTCCTCCTGAAACGCTGACTCACTCTCCAGTAGCAGAAGTGGGCTACGTCCTACCACAGTCTGGGTATAGGGCTCTGTAGTCCAAAGGTCCTCTGTTTCCTCAGGGTACTCAGCCACTGGCAGTCCCCACTGCTCCTCGGGGCATTCATCTGATGGCGGTCCTGGCAGTTCCTCGGGATACTTGTCCATCTCCTCCGACCGCAAAGTGTGGTTCTACTCAGGGGCTATTGGGGGATCCTGCAAAAATCTCTGCTCCTTCTGGTGGTCCAGCTCCAACTGAGCTCCAGGGCTCTCCTTTTATATTTCCTGTCCTGCCCCAGGACTTCCGGTGCCGGGGGCAAGGCGGATTCTGCTCCACCCATGAGGGGGAGTGTAGTGGTCCTTCACTCTCCCTCACTACAGATACCATTAATTTTAAAGATGAAGAACACATTAAACTTGAGAAAGGTGACGCAGAAGACAATTTCATTGGCCTTTTACTTCGGTTTAAATAATTTATTTGGTCACAAGTTCTCATCTTAGGCCCCTACTAGGTATTTGTCTACTATTCACTCTTTCCCCATCAACCCCCAGTTTGGCTTTTTAGGGGCTTCATTAGAGGCATCTGCTAGACTATTGGGTCAATCTTGTGCACTCAGAGAGCTCGGTGGGAAGTTATATCTGGTTCTGACCAGTGCTCTTTATCCCTTTGTTTCAAACAATATCAAACCATACAAACTGAGACCAATACTGAGCTGCTGTAACTCCAATGAAGTTGACAGAGTTGTGACAGCATACATTTTAGATCTTAGTCTTTTAGTTTAGATTTCAAAATTGACATTGCATTTTGACTTAACAGAAAAAGAAAGTTCCTAATACACTAGATAAAAGTTTGACCCTAAAAAATCTATCCCTAGAAATTGAATCCATTAAAATGCCTCCTTCATTTGACATCAGGATAAAACACAGAGGATCACAGAGATATGTTTGATCGAGATGATGCAGTGTCGTGAATGTTAAAACAGCAATTATAAACATACTTGTTGAATTAAGGCTCGATTCTGGAGGTCTTCAGCATCACAACTTCAGTGGGAATTGTGGGTGTTTAGCATTTCTCAAAATCAATGCATTGAATAGCAACCAACTCCAATAAATCCAGTGACAGAAATCTTCTCATGCCTCCTTCCACTCATTGGTCTCTGGATGGCTGTGAAATATGCTCCCATGGCCAGTAGCTGGGCTTGACATTTTTTGACAAAAATTAAATATAATGACTTTTGCCATAACAAGGTTTCACCTGTTAAATAAATCAGTCGTGACAAACATGCAGACAGAGTTCTGTTGTATTTCAATAAGATTTCCTTCAGACAAAGATTTGAGGCACTTCTGTCATGAGTCATAATGCTTGAGCACTAAGAAGGCAATTTATGTCAAGCTAATAAATACAAATATTAAATTCATAGCAGAATATGAGGTGAAATAGTAATATGAATGTAAGTGTCATCACTATTACCATTAGTTGACAACTGTATGCAGAGCAAGCTTATCAATTTTCTGAAGAAGTACAAGTGATACCTGGGTGGAAGAGGCACTTGCTTAACAAAGAGCGCTGACTGTATGAGGTAGAGAAGAAGTCTCAGCCTGCGGTTAGGGTGCTAGCTGGTGACTCAAAAGAGTATGGTTCACTTCCTTGCTCTACTGCAGACTTGTGATATGACCTTGAGCAAGTCACTTGGTCTCTCTGTGCCTCAGGTCACCATCTGTAAATGGGAATGATAGCACTTCCCTATCTCATAGAGGTGATGTGAGGATGAATACATTAAAATGTGTGAGATGTTGAGATATTACAGTAGAGAGAGTCATATAAGTACCTTAGATAGAATCATATAAGTACCTTAGATAGATACAGCCAGTAATTGAAAATTCTCACAATGCCCTTCCTTCATACACTCTTGTCCCCAAACACTATACCACAATCAGAACCCATAGTATCAACACTTCCTGAAAAACACATCAGACCCCATACTTTGCTACACATAAAGGCCACCCACGCAAACACACTTTCTACCAACTCTGCCTTCATGCACAATTAGACAGGCTTCAACTTCAGTTTATAGATTTCAAGTGACGTCCACCAAGCATACCTTTAGGGTCATCCTGAAGCTCTTTTAGCTCTCTACTGTATTACTAAAATTATGGGCCAATCTTGCAATCTGCACTCAAGTGGAACACTTTCTTCATTCCTGAGAGAGATTTATGCTTAGGTTAGACCAAAGGCAAGTTGCCTTGGTAATCTACATCAGATTTTAAGGGGTCCCTGAGGAAGACTCCTCCTCCTTTTCTCATCCAACGGTAAAAGAGTTATACTGCTAAATTAGGGAGAAGGAGGGATGAATTCCCCAGAAGCATATAATGGGATGTGGATATCGGCAAGAACAGGGCTGCACTGAGGCAACTTCTAAAGAGAAACCTACTTTATAAACAAATCCTTCAAACATACACATGAGTAACTGTGCATGTGAGTGATCCATGTAACTCAATGAGATTACTCATGTAAATGTTGGCAGAAATCAGTGTCCAAGATGGTGGACAGTAACTAGCTTTTCTATTTCTGGTTTCTCTGTTTTCCTGAGGTTGGTTAGCCATGCTTACTCTCCCTTACACGATGATTTTTAAGAAGGAAATGGGGCCACTACTGTCAGCCTCTTCCCTGCATATCTTTTGTTATCTGCTTCAGTGGTCCCATAAAGTGTACTCAGAGGGACCCAAAGTACAGCAGTCACCCCACAAATATCAACAATTCAGCATGCATGTTGGGCCTTGAAGTTAAACAAACAAACAAACAAACAAAAAGCCACATTTGAAATAAAAAAAGTTTGTCCTATAATAGGGAAGAGATCCAGTAAATGTGTGTGAAAGATCTTCAGAGCTCATTGGAAAGAGTTTCATGAAACATCAGAAATTGTAAGGAGAGGAAATCAGCTTAAAGCATCAGTAATCTTCAAAAAGCATCTTCAAAAAAAGGATCTTAAAAAAAGAACTAGATAAATTCATGGTGTCCCTAGCCTCTGTTTGCCAGCAGCTGGGAATGGGTGACAGGAGATGGATCACTAGATTACCTTGTCTGTTCATTCCCTCTGAAACACCTGGCATTGGCCACTGTCAGAAGACAGGATACTGGACTAGATGGACCTTTGGTCTGACCCGGTATGGCCATTCTTATGTAACTTATGTAAGTAAGAATACAGTGGAAATATTTAGGATACACTTTAAGGATGCCACCAATATGACTTCCACAACATGTGATAATAGGGTCACCACCTGAAAAGAGACAAAGAGGGTGACCTAGAACAACATTATGCAGCACAACCAAGAAAGAAGCCAAATCCATCAATAAGACAATCAGAAGCCTTACAGACCATCATAGAACTGAAATAAATGCGTGAAATTGTTGGATGTCCTATGCACCTGAGGGTGCAGGAGCATAAAGAAAGAAGATGACCTTCTGGAACTAGTATAAAGCCAAAGTAATTGGCTTTGTGCCAGTCTCCTGCATGGTAGAAGAGTGGGACAAAATCCAACCCCCAACCTATGGTCAGGCTATTGGGTTGCAATCCAGGCTAAGGTAGCAGTGACAGAGGAGTAATCACTTTAAAAGCTCATATAAAATTTCTATTTCAAAGTGCTACTGCAACTTCAGAATATTCTTGTTCTGATTTCTCTCTAGTCTCTAGATTCTTGCTTGCCTCCATCACATCTCTGAGACATCACTGACTTGCTGTCAGTCTGTTTCTCAGATCTGCAGCCAGTAAGTCTTATTTGTTCTCTGTGGAAATGATGTTCTACTTTTCCATTATGTTAGAGACCTATCTTAGGGATGTGGCAGATTTTCTGTTACTTGAAGCCTTGAAAGCAGGCCTGGGTATCTATTTAAAAGATGTTACAGCTCAAACTGAAATTATGAGTAAGGCTGTGAGTTTGTCATGGAGGACCCAGAAAGTCACGGATTCTGGGACCTCTGGGACTTCTGTAGTGGTTGGTGCGGCTGGCCCAGGGGCTGCCTGAGCAGCTCGGGCAGTCCCTGAGCCAGCCGCACTGACTGCTGCTAGGGCAGTCTGAGGCCATCGTGCCCCTAGCCCCAGCAGCACCAGGAGTTTGGATGTGGGCACACACGGTGCCCTGGGGCCGTCCCCCACCCCAGATCACCCAAGTTTTAGGGATATATAGTACAAAGCATGGAAGGTCATGGGTGGTGAATTTTTTTTACTGCCCATGACCTGTCCATGACTTCTACTAAAAATACCCATGACTAAAACGTAACCTTAGTTATGAGCTTTATGCAGAAATTGCTAGGTGAGATACTATGGCCAACATTATGCAGAGGTCAGACTAGATGATGTATTGGTCCCTGCTGGCCTTAAAATCTATGAATCATATCCATTTTCATATCTAGTAGAACTGATAGATAAGCAGAGGCACAGACAACCATCTGTGGCTTTTGGTCCAAACCCAATAAATTTTTCACAATGTTGGAAGACTGTACACAAAACAAACCTTTATTTCTCCAAATATATGAAGAGAAGGGAAAAAGTTACATTTTTGATAGCACACCATGGGAGAGAGAGGAAATCTTGCATTGTATCCCTTCTTCTTTGCCTGTAGATTGCTTAAGTAGACTGTAAGTTCTTTGGGGGCATTGACTTGGGTTCTTATGTCTGTAAAGCACAGCACACCTTTGGATGGTATATAAATAATAATATTTCATTTTGTTAGGGCTTATCTGTCAGCTGATGAATGCAAAGTTCCTTGAGTTTGTGCAGGAAATAGTACATTATTTGCCTGACTGGCTCTAGCCAAAAATTGTCTCTCTGCCCACAAAAAGGTGGATGGCAAGTTGCCAGGGGCGGCTCTATGTATTTTGCCGCCCCAAGCACAGCAGTCAGATGGCTTTTGGCAGCATGCCTGCGGGAGGTCCGCCGGTCCCGCGGCTTTGGCGTACTCACCGCTGAATTGCTGCTGAAGCCGCAGGACCGGCGGACCTCCCGCACGCATGCCGCTGAAGGCTCCCTGACTGCTGCCCCCACAGCGACCGGCAGGCTGCCCCCTGCGGCTTGCCACCCCAGGCATGCGCTTGGTGCGCTGGTGCCTGGAGCCGCTCCGATGGCAAATTAATAAAAAATACCAACATAAAAAAAATCCCTGCACAATGGGAGCTTAGAGACTTGCCTGGAGTTGATGCTTCTGTCATCCCTGTCAATGGCTGAATTAATTCACCTAGAAGTGTCTGGCTGACAGCTCTGTGGCAGCCTAACGACTGTGTGTTATGGGGTCCAGTGATGGTGCAAGTGTAGTGGTGAGGTAAAAAGAACAGGAGTACTTGTGGCACCTTAGAGACTAACAAATTTATTACAGCATAAGCTTTCGTAGGCTACTGCCCACTTCTTCGGGTGCATATAGAGTGGAACATATATTGAGGAGATATATATACACACACATACAGAGAGCATCCTACACCAAGGCAACATAGAAAAATATATTACAGAATTAAATGCTGGTCATGAAAGAACAAAAAAAGTGATTTAAGTCATCCTATCCCTTTTGTTGTCATTGTATCCTGGCCCCCTCCCCACTTGGTGTTGTAGCTGCTGCTTGAAAGTCTGATGTTAAACGGGCATGGGGATGGATGATTTAGTTTGTCCTACAAGTCCCAGACCTGGCCTCCAGGCAGCACTGTGCTTAAATCTCCTGAAAGTCACCTTGGGGGGGGGGGGAGAGGGGGAGAGGAATCTCCTGCAGCAGACAACAAAAAGATCAGGGAGAGAGGCTGCTGGGGGGAGCAATAGCCCCTGCATGACCTCTTGAGCTGAGGCTGTACAAAGGCAGACTCTGGGTTGAATCGCACTCCCTCCCCATGTCCCCCCCCGCCATCCTCATAGGCTTCCCCATTCATGTGGGCGGCACTTTCTCCCTGCATTTGAAATATACTTGTTGCAGCACTCTCTGCCTCCCTCCCCCAGCCACCACTTCCTTCTCCTGCACTCAGCATCTCAGGCCACTCCAAGAGGGCTCCCTTCTGATTACGGCAAGAAAAGCCGCCGGGCGGGCAGATAACCGGGTGAGTGGAACCTGCCCGTCACCCCAAGCCGCGGGGAGCACTGTGCCGGGGAGGAGGGGACGGGGCTGGACTTTGCACACCGAGCCTTCCCAGCACGCGGCCGCTGAATGACTGCAGAGCCGCAGCAAGGGAGCCCGCTCGCGGGGCAGGGGCTGAGGGCGGCGGGCTGTGGAGTCTCTGGGGGCCGGAGCACAGAGCGCTGCTGTCTCTGTTCCCGGGGGAGCCCGCGGCAGTGAAAGGGGCTGGCTGCACCCTGCGGGCAGCGCTTCCGCACCCGGGACCCATGTGACACCGCACTGCACAAGGCTGGGGTGGGATCACCCTGCTGTGCCAGTCGCACGCTCAGTCCCAGCTCCGGGGAGGCCACATTCCTCTGCCCTCCCTGGACTGCCCGCGCCGTGGCAGTCCAGGGGATGGAGCAGAGGGGGCTGCCCGCATGCGAGGCTCTTTCCAGACGAGGGCAAAGGAATGTGCGGCGTGTGTCCCCTCCGGGTCTGTACTTTGGGGCGCTGCTGCTGCATTGGCTTGTCACAACCCCACCAGGTCACACTCTCCACGCCCCGCACCTCCTGGCCTCCCACCGGCTGCTTTATTGCATTTCTGATACATGCTGCCCTTGCTAGGCGGGAGACAAACGCGGAGGGACTATGCAGGAGAGAGCGGAATCTGGAGTCAGCAGGAAGGCAAAGCGCACGGGCTGAAGTGTAGCTAGAGCCTATACTCGATTGTCCTACGCTACTCCAAGAGAGGCACCATGACCAAATAGGGTGTGTAGTATATATATCAGGAAGGAAGTTAGTCATTCTCCACATGCAGACCTATTATTTACTGAGCACTAAGCTAATGCAAAGGAATGTGCTTACGGCCCTTTAAACACAAACGGGGACCAAATGCAGGTTTGTTTAAAACTAAATTTGCAAGACCACCAGAGAGTTCCCTGCCAAGTCTGACTCATTTGGAGAGGGTTTTTAGCAGTTTTTGAAGCATCTCCTTTGGAAGAAGAGCTTTTCTGCTTGTGTTTCAATAAGTCCTTTACAACAACACTCAAAAGAAATCTCTGTCTCGTGTGAGTTGTCAGATCTCACAGCTTTGAGTTTAAAGGTCAGCAGACAGGTTGGTCAGCAAAAGAAATCATTTTACTGCATTCTCACTCTGTATGCCTTCTTTGTAATTGTTATGTTTAAAAATTTTGCTCAAAGGGATGGTCTCTTGAAATGGCCATCTTACACTCTGATCCTGTAACAGAATCTTCTAACAAGGCCCCCTCATGAGTTCTATTGACTTCAGCAGGATTCAGTGAGGAAACAGGGTTCTTGCTAGCAGATCTTCAAGCAGCATCGGAACTTTGGCATTATCATGGTACTGCAGTGGTGCCATTGTAGTTAAGGTTGCATCATGATTTCTGTTTAAAGATGGATCTTTCTAAGTCCTCTATAATTGACATGCTTAGTCAGATTCCTTTGAAATTTGGTGTGCCTGGAGAAGTTGCAGGGTAGGGTTAATGATACAAATTTAGAGTCATTTGAGCGTGGTGTTTCAGAGATCTGTCTTGAAATAAATAGCAATGTTTCAAAAAGTTTCCAGGTGGTGTGTGTGTTTGGTTTTTTTGTTTGGTCTTTTGCACAGTGCTAGGGATCAAACTGCGGATGTGATGTGGGTCAAGAAGATGGTCTCAGTCTGCCAAGTTTTACCCAAGGTAGTGCATGGCATCCACTAAATCTTTGGGGGACCTAAATTGAGAATGTTATTTCATGTACATTTTTTACAATAGGCCTACACCAATAAGAAAAATGACTAGACCTGTTTCCATTCCTGCTGTTTTATATGCTTTAAAGCTCGAGGCTTACCAGTGCTCTAAAATCCAATTGGTTAATCAGCTTGCCTGGAAATTTGGTGTGCCTCAGGGGGCTCTGGGTAGCATTAGTGATGCAAATTTGGGGTCATTTGACTGAGAGGTTCCTTAGTTACAGTCCTCTACATGCACCTCTCAAAAACCCAGATTCTCTCTGCCGCCTTGTACATTTAAACTGAGAGCTACTAAAGTCTGGATGAATGACATGCCTCATTGAGATTGATAGTGGTGAACTCAGCCTTCAATTAATATAACTAAGCATAAATTAATGACAAGCCCCTACCTAAGACAAAAGGAGTTACGCACCGAGTGACCGGAGGTTGCTGCAATTAGTCAATCATGGGTGGCAATTTTATTTGGGGGTGGGGGACTGTAATCAAAGTATCTTGGGGAAAAAATAGAGGAGGGGGAGTGGTATTAGGGGGTGGAGGATTGGAGAAACACGGGGAGAGTGGTTTGGGGCTGCAGCAAAAGGAGTGGGCTTAGGGGGATGAGTGGTAGAGGAAGGAAGAGAGGTGAGGGAGTCCTTGCACCCCCCAGCTCTGCTTGTGTACCCCATCCCTGCACCTGCAGCTCTGCCAATGCATCCCAATTCCCCCACAGTTTGACCCATGCATCCCAACCTTCCTGCACCCCAGAGCTTTGCCAATGCATCCCACCCCCCCCTGCACTCCACAGTTTGACCCATGCACCTCAACCCATGTACAAACCCTTCACATATCCACCAGTTCCATTTGACAATAAGATCTTTGGGGCAGGGACTTCTCTGTTTTTATAGTGCTGCAGTAGTGCCACTCTAATTGAGGTTGCATCATGACTTCAGTTTAACAGGTGACCTTTCTAAGTCCTCTAAAAACTGACAGTTGTATTTCTTTGAAATCTGGTGCCTCAGCAGGGTGCAGGGTAGAGTTAGTGACCCAAGTTTGGGGTCATTTGAGCTATGGGTTGCAAAGATATAAGCCCTGAAAAAATAGCTATTTTTCAAAAAGTTTCTAGGTGGGGTCCCTTTGCTCAGAGCTAAAGATCAAATTATTGATGTAATGCATGTCAAAATGGTTTCAGTCTGTCGAGTTTTACCCAAGGCAGTATCTGTTCCTTTATACCTGTATGCACCTCATGTATACCATCAGATGTAATACTTCATGTTGCTTGCTACAAGTTGTCTCTTTTATAATGTGTTTTTATTTTATGGGGAGGTTTACTGTGAACACAGCAGAATAGGCAGTAGCCAGAGTAACCAGAATTTTTATTATATATCAGGTGGGGATGAGCCAGAGAACTTTGTTGGGGGTCTATGAGGGGATGACGGGATAACCACAGAGAGAGCGGTTGTGGCTCTGGAGGGGACAGGAAATGAGGATGGGTAGTAGATAAGCCTTGGATTGGTTGTTTGAGAAAATCTGTGTGGAGGTTTGGAACTGACACCACAGGTACCTTGATTGCTGAGGGAAAAGAATTTATAGAAACGTGTGTGCTGCCAGGCTTGCCAATATGTGGATTCTGGGTGGATCATGAAGTGACAGTTTTAGGTTTGAGAGAAAGATCCTTTGAACCTTTTTCAACAGATATACCCCAGGTGTCAGAACTTATATTTTTCATTGTCATACCGTACACCTTTTCTGGTCAGCCACAAACCCTCCCATTTCCTATTTAATGTTCTTCCAATGCTTCTTCCATATTGTTGCTGTAGCAATTTTTTCAGAGAAAATTATGACAGCTCCTGGACACAAATCTTTGATGCAGTCCAAATCTGCTCACTTACATTTTATGAGGTGTACACCAGGAATAAGGCACAGATCATTTCTACCAGAGTGAATCATCATAATGTCTGGTAGATCACAACCTCTTACGTCACTGGTTAGATGCTGCAGAATGAGCAAAAGATGATGCCAGTTCAGGACACCTCTCTCCATCTAATCTATCTGTAATCAGCAATCTTCATGTCTTGGCGTACTCCTTGCTCTCACACAAACTTTTGCCACCTCATGATCCACCCAGAATCCACATATTGGCAAGCCTGGCAGCCACAAGCTCCACCATCAAACTATTCTGAAACACGACCAGGAACACTATTCCTCTGTAACATAGCTGTCCTTCAGTTGGTGGTATATTGTCCTTTTGCAGAAAGTTGAGTTGAGCAAAACGCAAACATTTCAGCAACTGTGGGGTTAGCAGAGTAAATGTATGGGTGTTAACGGAGCATACCGGGGCAGTGCGGAAAGAGGTTAAGGTTGCATTGGTAACCTTAACTGTGCATTTCTTGGTTTTCAGAAGTTTGAGTTTGCTTAATTGAGTGTTCTGCCAGGGGACGACCTACCACTAAGCAACCTTAACTCTGAATTAACATACATTTTTGCCATTGAATTGTAATAGTTTTAGCACTAGATTAGCAGTAGTCATAAACCTTACACTAGCATATCTCAGTAAATACAAACATCATAAAGCTTGACCATGTAGGACCAATCCTGATTCTACTGAAGTTAATTGAAAGTTTAGTGGACATTCCCACTTCAGTGGGAACAGGTTCAGGCTTTTAATCTAACATAGCATTACACCGAGTAGCTGTAACATCAGATACTTTAGACATATTTTTGGTGATAAAAATGATGTACAAGTGATTACAATAATAAAACCTAGTTTTTCTACAGTGTTTTTCATCAGTAGATCTCAAAGAACTATACAAAGAAGGTAAGTATCATTATTCCCATTTTATAGATGGGAAAACTGAGGAACAGAGAGGCACTGACAACATATTTCCAGGTGTGCAGGCAAAATAATATTACACTCTTCTGCTAGGCAAATTTCCAAAGTGAAATTTTGTTTTCCTAATACCTGGTGAAAATCATGTTGGATGCCATACACAGCACTAGTATAATGAATGTTAGAGTTGACATTTGCTTTGACATTTGGCATGGAGGCTTTATTCCAAAGTAAAGTGAATAATATCTAAGTATTGCTTAAAATAATAACTTTGTGTCCATTCTTCTAGTTATGCACGCCTTATACAATCTCCTTTGACTTTTCATGGGAATTTTGCATAAAGAAGTAGTTCAGACTCAGGCTCCAAGATGTTCTTTCCTAAACGGATGGTGGGGGGAAATTCTAAATTAATTTTAAACAGTCATTTTCAAATATAAGTCAATGATACTACTTACAGTAGCATGCACTACACTTGGTAATGTTTGAAGGATCAGCTCGTAGGCCTTAAGCTCCTTGGGACTTGGGGTATGTTGTCTTCTGTGTCTTGTACAATTCAAAGCATTTTGCCATCACTTTAAATTAAAATAAATAAATAAATAAGTGGAACATCAAGTTTGAAGAATTCATTTGCTCCATCAGCTAATATAATTAGAACTTTGATATCATGTTGCCATTTAATTTTAAACATATTTTGAAGAGGTGGTAGCACTGCAGCATCTGCTGTTGGAATATTGTTCAGCACTTGCTAATATCCACTTGCATATTCATGATCAGTCATATTGTCATGCTTTAGGGAGGAAAAGTAGGCTGGATGAGGTTGTGTGTGCCAAATCCCCTTAACCCATGCACATGTGAGGAGCCTATCTTCCTATAAAGCCACAAAGTTGGTGGAGCTGGCTTTTCTAATAAACTTTTAACACAAGAGGAAGGAGTTATATAACACTGAAAAACTAGCATAATAGGGTGCCTCCCATGTTTATTGTCTCAATGACTCCATGCCAAACTTGCTCACTTTATATGAACAAAGATTATTTTTTTCTAGATACCAAGTTTGCAAACTGAATCTGGGGTCTGAAAGTCACATTTTGTCCCTTGCTCTTGCATGTGTAATAAAGGATCTGAAAGTGGGACTAAGCTAAAGATTCTTTTGGTGCATGACAGAGAGAGAGAAGAACCCCGTCCATGCTTCCATAGTGGAATTTGCTTTGCTGGGCTAACAGGAGTTTAAAAGTAGTAAAAACTTACTGTTGTCAAGTCAAAAGAGAGTTGATCTGACTTAATACACATATGGAACAAATCTGTTAAATAATAAAATAATAAAACCTATTCTGACCATCACTGCCCTATGACTATTTGATAAGACACAGTCAAAAGGGTTAAGCATTTCCCATAAAAGTTCTGGGGTTTTAGCATATAAAGTACTTCCATGCCATTGTTGGCAGAGAGGTAATGGTCCCCATCTATCTTCCAGGAGCTGGCCATGTCCACTGGACCCATTCAAGGTGTCAGATTCTAGTGAGATGTGCAGTTTGCATCTCAAAATAACCCTTATCACACTTGCCAAGTCAGGTTTCTTCGTAATTGCTTGTTGATGTACATCATACTACACTACATTGTGATCTTTTCAACTCTTACTGACTAAGCAGGGTCAAACCTGCTTAATTTGTCGGTGGTGACCGCCTAGAAAATGCTAGGTGCCCCAAGAAATGATGTCGATTTAGTAGGTGGTCCTCTACCCTCTGCATCTGCATCAAGTATCAGCATGGTGCAAGGTCATATTGCCACTGCCTTTTAAATTAGGTGCAAGAGACCCTGAAAACTTGTGCACACTATAAATCACATGCCATTTTTCAAAAGCAAAGGGTTATTAACCCTGGTATTTTGGCCAAATAACAATTTGGGTAATTACGGTCTTTTTACCAAATAAGTTATTCTTCACTTCCTGCCCTAAACTATTGTATAGCATTGATTGTTGCCATATTTCACGGCAAAGGAAGTTGCATTTCAGTTGGCCAAGAGAGTCTTACAAATCATATCCAGAGGCAAATTTTGTCTTTTAATAGTTCTTTGGGATCACTGTGAATGAAAGTAAATATTGGCATCATTGTGATAGGGCATTTGTCTAAAATTTCCCAGCACTGCTAAAACCAGTTCAATTCACTGGCAATAGTAAGGTGGGAGTACCAGTGTAGATAAAGTACCAGTGATCACTGGCCTTTTAACCCCCCATGTTGTGTCCGTCCTGCTTTGAGCAGGATTAGGTTAGTTTGGGCCAGATCCTCAACTCAAGTGAATTGGCTTAGCTCCATTGACTTCAATGGAACAACTCTAATTTATACCACTTGATGATCTGGCCTGTGGACCTGAAAACACCAGTGACTGCCTGGAGCCTTTTCTAGAGTGTTCCCAAGGTTGCTCCCACTGGTGGAGCTGCACTAGCTATAGTAATTGTGGGAAATTTTAGGGGGAAAACCCCTTTTAGGGAAGACACAGCTATTAAGTCTTTGCCATGCATTTCACATTAGAATGCCATGATAATACCTTAGAGATTACAAACGCATGACTGTGGGCCCAAAGTAAGGTGCTGAGACTCCACACTGATGCCATATTGCAGGCAGAAAGATGAGAGGTTGGCAGGAGGCAGGGAAGACTGACAGGGTAAAACAGTCAGGAAAGTTTTAAGGGCTACCTGCCTGTCACATGATCTAGCAGGGGATTTAAGGAAAGGATGTGTTGTCTTTCAAGGGCAGCTGGCTGAGACAGGCAAGGAAAAAGCTTCTGGGGACTGAAGTTGGTCAGATGAATTGCTTTGTTTTGTGGTTGGTGTTCGAATAATAAATTGTGCCTGGAGACAAGGGCCTGAAATGGACTCAGGTGTGGCACTGGCTCTTTCCTGGGCTGGTGAAATAGTCACCAGCGTACAAAGATATACAATATTGTCAAGCCCAGATGTTCAAAAATCAGGACTCGCTCCCTAAATATAATGAGATTTTAAAAAATTAATACATTTGGGGTTCTTTTTTATTGGCTTCTAGGCTTTGAGCCTACAGAGTGCATTTGTGTCACATTTTCAAGCTTTCCTCTGAAACTATGAGGGCTAGAAACCTACTCTTTTTAATACTAAAACCTGCTTGTCACATAATCACGTCTCCAAAATCTGGGCTTTGAGTGAAACATCAATATTGTGAGAGTCATGATAAAAGTATGAGAATTGACAACACTGGAGATATATAAACAAGGATCAGATCAGATGAGTTAAAAGAAATTGCAGAGATTGGTCTTAATACCT
The DNA here is from genome assembly GCF_027887155.1 of Malaclemys terrapin pileata. Lineage (NCBI taxonomy): Eukaryota > Metazoa > Chordata > Testudines > Emydidae > Malaclemys > Malaclemys terrapin. The sequence goes on along the minus strand of NC_071507.1, from coordinate 104,320,600 downwards.
TATATCTATCTAAATGTACATTTACTCTATTTGTAGACTACAATGAATGTGGAACATGAAATTAACCTCTTAGTCGAGGAGATTCGGCGGCTGGGGACCAAAAGTAAGTACTGTAATCTCACTGATCACACAGGTCTAGCCTTACCATGTCAACTTGTGAACGTGACATGACTCATCAGCCAAGAAGGCTTGGGCCCCAGTTCTGCAAAGACGTACATATATGTTTAACTTTGACTTCAATGGCACTACCCACGTTCCATAATGGGAACTACTCTTATGCATGAAGTTAAGTACATGCATAAGTCAATCCAGGTTGGGGGCCTTGGAATGAAATCCTGACTCCATTAAAATCAATGGCAAAACTCCCATTGACTTCAGTGAGGACAGGATTTTACCCTTGGTCATTAGCTGGATGGGAGTCTTCCAGTGTCAGCCCAGGTGTTATAGGAAATAACATTCTTCCCTTTGAAGTGAATATTGAAGTAATGATTCAGCATGATAATGGCATAGAGAGTACACTCATAAAGTTTGCAGACAATACCAAGATGGGAGGGGTTCCAAGTGCTTTGGAGGACAGTATTAAAATTCAAAATGATCTGGACAAACTGGAGAAATGGTCTGAAGTAAATAGGATGAAATTCAATAAGGACAAATGCAAAGTACTCCATTTAGGAAGGAACATTAAGTTGCAGACATACAAAATGGGAAATGACTGCCTAGGAAGGAGTACTGCGGAAAGGGATCTGGAGGTCATAATGGATCCCAAGCTAAATATCAGTCAACAGTGTAAGACTTGCAAAAAAAGCAAACATAATTCTGGGATGTATTAGCAGGAGCGTTATAAACAAGACACGAGAAGTCATTCTTCCACTCTACTCTGCGCTGATTAGGCTTCATCTGAAGTATTGCGTCCAGTTCTGGGCGCCACATTTCAGGAAAGATGTGGACAAATTGGAGAAAGTCCAGAGAAAAGCAACAAAAAGAATTAAAAGTCTAGAAAACACAATCTATGAGGGAAGATTGAAAAAATTGGGTTAGTTTAGTCTGGAGAAGAGAAGACTGAGAGGGGACATGATAACAGTTTTCAACTACATAAAAGGTTGCCACAGGGAGAAGGGAGAAAAATTGTTCTTGTTAACCTCTGAGGATAGGACAAGCAGCAATGGGCTTAAATTGCAGCAACGGTGGTTTAGGTTGGACATTAGGAAAAACTTCCTAACTGTCAGTGTGGTTAAGCACTGGAATAAATTGACTAGGGAGGTTGTGGAATCTCCATCATTGGAGATTTTTAAGAACAGGTTAGATAAACACCTGTCAGGGATGGTCTAGATTAGGGGTTCTCAGCCTTTTTCTTCCTGAGGCCCCCCCAACATGCTATAAAAACTCCTTGGCCCACCTGTGTCACAACAACTGATTTTCTACATATAAAAGCCAGGGTCGGTATTAGGGGGTAGCAATCAGGGCAATTGCCTGGGGCCCCATACCACAGGGGCCCCCGTGAAGCTAAGTTTGGCTTCAGCCTTGGGTGGCGGGGCTCAGGCTCTGGACTTCAGCCCCATGTGGTGAGGCTTTGGCTTTCTGCCCTGGGCCCCAGCGAGTCTAACACTGGCCCTGCTTGGCAACCCCCCTGAAACTTGCCCACAGCCCCCAAGGGGGCTCCGGGCTCCTGGTTAAGAACCACTTGTCTAGATAATACTTAAATCCTGCCACAAGTGCAGGGGACTAACAAGATGACCTCTCGAGGTCCCTTCCAGTCCTATGATTCTATGATGCAAGGGAAGAGTGCTATTGTAGGTGGTTGCTCAATGTCTTTGAAAATAATTTCCAAATTCCATGAACTTGCTTAGAACAAAGACTATTCTTTTCACTGCAATATATCACATTTAACATTCTTAGAACTCTACATTTAAAAAAAAGTGTCTATAATGATAAAATAAGAAATTGTGCAACTAGGATCTGGTTTGCTAATTTGTTATTCCAGTTTTATGAAAGTGTAACTGTTTATTTCTATTTATTTTAATAAAAAACCCTATTAATTAAATTTTGTTTATACTGCTTGTTAGAGTGAATGTAGATTGAGTGATTGTTTTGAAATTAATTTGCACCACTTCAAGAGAGCTATTTTTGTGAGGCAAGGAGGGACACATTAGCTTTTCAATTTGGACTTTAAATGTTAACCAGCACAAGAAACTATTTTAAAACAAATCAATTTCTACAGCTCCAATAATAATTTCTTACAGTGCTTTTCATCCATAGATCCCTACTTTACAAAGAAAGGTAAGTATCAGAGTGGTGAAGTGGCTTGGCCAAGGTCACACAAAAGATCATTGACTGAGCTGGAAATGCAACCCAAGTCTCCTGTTGTGTTTTGACTGTATTTCATATCAATACCTCCAAATGGTTCTCCAACTGAAGGACAATCTGCATGTGTTGTAACACTCCTATCTCTGATTTAGATGCTGATGGAAAGCTGAGTGTGAAGTTTGGTGTGCTCTTTGCTGATGAAAAATGTGCCAACCTCTTTGAAGCCCTAGTGGGCACTCTTAAGGCTGCAAAACGAAGGAAGATTGTTACTTACCCAGGAGAGTTACTTTTACAAGGTGTTCATGACAATGTTGATATTTTGTTACTGCAGGACTAACGCAGTTTGCACTTATCCTGTGTATCAATTAATTTGTTTCAGGTAAATGATATGCAGACATTTAAGATCAAGGCAAATCATCCTAGTGTGTTTTGATGTATTTTTCTAGAACTTTATAGTAAAAAGGAGACTGTCTTATTTTGGAAAATATTCCTTTTTGTATTCCTTCTGTGAACATTACTGTAAATGATTGTAAGGTAAAGGACACAAAATTCCTCTTTTTAACTCAGGTAATGCATTTTTAAAATGTATCTCTCAGTTATTGTCACCATGAAAGAAGAGACAGAACTGGTAACTTATCTGTGTTTACAAACCAAAATCTGCTGTGAAAGTATAAAATAAAACATGCCTAAATGTATATAATTGTTGTTGTTTCCTTTAATTTGTAGAAAGCAAATAGAATTACTCTAAGTAAAAAGGCTAAATGATTGCACTGAAAGTGAGCTAGAGAAATGGAAATAGTTTTGCAATATAATGCCACATTTTATTTCAAAATTCCATGGGAAGGAGGCAAGAGCAGGAGAGGTGAACTGCAGAATTTGTTTAAATCAGGAAATGGACTTGATTTCCCCGATCATAAAGATTAACAATATCGATCATTAGAGGAGTTCAACTTGATCATCTTCAGTCTTGTCTATGAATTTCATGGAATCTTCATTCTATTTGATTCCTTCTGTGTAACTAAAACAAGAAGTGTACTTGTCAGCATGGATCACCATGAATTTAACAGGAAATTTGGCTGGTGAGAAAGGTAAAAATAACCTGAACTGGCAAAAATAAAGCAAAGAAAGTTGTTGTTTTTTAGTGGAAATAAAATGTTCTAAAGAGTCAGATGTGTATATAGGTTGGCTTCAGAGTGGTCTGTGTGAATGGACTGGGTCCTTACTCCATCATCAGCAAAGCACAGAATGGAAATAATTTACCCCTGTGTTACAGTCACACTAGTTCACCTCCCCCACTACACTGAACCCCCCTTAGTTCAGATCCAGCCCTGCCACTTCTGCACCACCTCTGTAACCCACTACCCTCCTCTGAGTAGGGAGAGGCCTGGCTGAAGTGGACCTACAACCCAGCAATTCCCCATTGCTTCTGGCCCCATAAGAGTTGTGATGGGGGAAGCACAATTTAAGGTAGCCCCAGCTACCTTTCATAGGCTGCACCTTTGTCCCCAGCAGTAGAACAGGGGAATGGTAAGCAGCTTCCCCTAGGTCCCTGTGCAGTTAGTGCTGGCAAAGGTATGAATCTGGCCCACAGATCTAGAGTTACTTCCAAACTCCCTTTCTGGGGTTTGGCTTTAGTGGTATTTGCATTTTGTCTTAATTTCTCTGGTGGAATTCAAGAGAAGAGAGAAATTTGTATGTCTGTTCTTAAGTATGTCTGAAAAGTGTTAAGAAATACAGGTTGTTCAGTGAATGTGTTGCTTATGGAAAGCCTCTAGTTCCATTAGGTTCACTCCATCCATCCCCACCTTAACTTTTAGATCTAGGAGGGAATGGATGAAGAGCCTTATCTACTTGAGTTTCCCAAACACTTTTGTTCAAACAGAGTATCCACGAAAGGAAGGATTCCAAGTCTGAGTCTGTGACTAATACTTTTTCACAGAAGTCACTAGCTTCTCCTATTCCTTTGTCCTATCCCAAATCAGTAACTGAAAGTATACTTTAGACCAAGCAGAAGAGAAAAAGGAGAGCTTCTATTAGGGAGACAGCCATCTTACTAATAATTTTCAAAGGGATTAATATACCTAGGAGTGGTGGTGTGTGGGACAGGCAACAGGGAGTCCAGAAGACTGTCTACTACTCTATTCCTTGTCTGCAGCCAGATCTTCAGAGAGTTGATTGGTAAGTAACTCAGATACAAGGAAAACTGATCAAGGTTACATGTGCAAAGTACCTGAAGAGTGGGAGGCTACTTTTATTTTAGGCACAGGAAATTCACAAGTCATTAGGGAATCTTTAGAAAGCTTTAGATGAGTATAATTTCCATTGCTAACTCCTTAATATATGCAAACTTCAGTGGCTCTATTCCATGTGATACCAATACAATTTATAGTATCAACACGTTTGAAAATGCTGAAATTTTCTGATGTGTTCCATAGATATCATATCTTCCTGTGGATTTGGAGCATGCTTACCCAAGCAGGGCAAAATGAAGGTCACTCAGATTTTCACAATTAAAGCAGTGTTTTCATTTGATGATTCCACATGCTAGATTGCACATACCATATGTGCTCTTTTCACTTCCACATATTATGGAGCTAGATCTTTTCTAATGCTGATAAGAGTATCCCGGGCTTCTGGGAGTATTGTGCATGGTGGACGTAGTAAGTGAAGGCCCTAATGAAGGCCCAGTGTGAGGCCTGAGGCCTGAACCAAACTAAAGTAATGGTCAAGACTTTGCTAACATAAAGCAAAGTTAAGCTGTGAGCAAGAGGCAGGCCCTGCTCACAGAAGCTGGCAAGAAAAGGGCTGATGTTGCATAAATATATATTCACCTCACATAGTTAAAGTATAAACATGGTACCAAGATACACTATACCGGAACATTCCACAGATAACATGGAACAGGCCGACCCATCCCAATGACAGGGGCAAAAGGGTAAAATGATGGATAGAGTTGTTTTAATCGAACCAACATGTACAAGGTGAGAGGCGGCACCTTGCTACGTAGAGGGGTTGCACCTCAATACGTCAGGAGTGATGTGTAACTTGTTTGTACCTGTGTATAAGAATGTATCCCTGGGGTGGTGTCTTTGTCCGGCCACGGGAGCAGTGGAAAGTCCTGCCACTGAGCCAGGTCCTTGCCAGGAGGCACTTTCTCGTAGTATGCCCCGTAGACTAAGTAATCTGCGGGGAACTGCAATTGTGTCCGAGATCGCAATAAACCTGGCCGAGGTGCCTTTGTACCTTACTAGACTGTGGTTATTGAGGGTTCTTGTCGGGTTTGCTGTGCCAGCTATCTGCGCAGAGCTGGGGCAGCACATAGAGGGAACACACGCACGCAGCCGAGTGATATCAACAGGAGGAAGCAGAAGCACCACACCGGTAGCATCTGACAACAGTGGATACACAAAGAAAACTTGTTCCAGTGGATCTCATGGGTGTTCTAGAAAGTTCAAGTGATATTACCCAGGGTTGCCTCATTTTCAGGATAGGGAAGACAAAGCTGTGGTATGGCAGGGAAATAACCTTGAAACTTCCGGTTAACCACAAGGGCACTGAGACACTTCACTCCAGAAATCAAGATCAAGTCTATAAGAATCAATTGAAACAGTACTATGAGCATGTAGTGTATCTACTGACGGGGAAGTGAGGATTAATTTTAGCTCTCTGTTCCTGAAAGCTTAGAATATATGGTATGACAATGCTGTATAACCAAAAATATTGCTTTAAGTGCAAAACACAGAATGTACCTGAAGATCTCAGCAGTCAATGCTTGTGTAGAGTCTGCTGAATTCGCTGTAGCCATTTTTCTTCTGCATCCATGGAAGAAGGTTCAAATATGGGCAGAATATTTAATAACTACGAGACCGATTCTGTGGCTCCTCTTGCCACAAGTAAATATAATCAGATCAGTGAATGAATGCGCCAGGGTGTGGATGTGACTACAGCAGTGTCAGACATAGTGATGGAAAACAGGTCAGAGAAATGGCTAGCATGGGTAAAGTTAGCATGGATATGTCTACCTGTGCCGCCGTCTCACCTGCAATTGCAGTGTAGGCATACCCTAAGTGAAAACTCCATGGCTGAAAATAGCACTATAAGAAGCATGGTGTCAAGACATTACAAATAAGCTGTACATGTCCTGGTCTAGAACAGTGTGTGTCATGTCCTTTCTTGGTCAGGGGGAAAGGCAAGTATGGAACATGTTGGTTCTGCAACAGATCTTCATCACAATATTCACTTTGCACTCAGCCACAGTCAAGCAACAGCAAGAAGTAAATGAACAAAGTAAGTTGAAACAGAACAATCCAGAAATGGAAAATGTGTCATCAGAGCTCTGACAGCCATTTGCAACCCACTTGTATGTGGGTGGCCTGGGTCAAAGAATATGAATTTGATGATTCCCAACATAATGCTTCTAAGGCCTGAATACCTTTGAAATATAGTAGTTAAAGCATTTTTGTTCAAGGGAAGTACCACAAGGTTGTGACACTAAATATCAAATGTTGAGGTGAGGCATTGAGTGCCAAGAATACTCTCTGGCAGTGGCGTAGCCAGGTTCTAAGAGCAGGGGGAGCAAACACATAAAAAAAGGCGTCCCCCTTGGCTCCTCCTCTGGCCATGCCACACACCCCCTTGGCTCCTCCTCCGGCTGCACCCCTCCTTGGCTGGCTCCTCCGGCCGCGCCGTGGCCCCCCAGCCCGGCTCCTCCGGCCATGCTGCAGCCATCCTGTGTGCATCCCCCCTCGCTCCTCCGGCCGCGCCGCCTCCCCTTTGGCTCCTCCGGCCGTGCTGTGCCACCCCCCCACGTCTCCTCCGGCTGCACTGCGGCCATGCTGCGCCACCCCCTATGTCTCCTCCAGCCGCGCCGCCCCCCCGGCTCCTCTGGCCACGCTGCAGCCATGCTACACCCCACCCCCTTGCTCCTCCAGCCGTGCCGCGCTGCCCCACCCTTGGCTCCTCCGGCCGTGCCACACTCCCCGCTTGGCTCCTCCGGCCGCACTGCCCCCCCCTCGTGCCTCGCTCCTTCAGCTGCGCCCCTCGCTTTTTTTTTTTTGCTTGGGGCAGTGGCAAAAAAAGTTAAAGCCAGCCCTGCGCTCCCTGCCCCAGCTCACCTCTGCTCCGCCTCCGCCTCCCTGGGCCTGAGTGCACCGCCGCTTACTTCTCCGCCCCAGGCTTCCCGCGCGAACAGCTGATTTGCGGGAAGCAGGAGGGGGGTGGAGAAGCAGAGCAGGGCAGCGCTTTCAGGGGAGTGGAGGTGAGCTGGGGGGCGGGGCGGGGAGCTGCCGGTGGGCGCGCACCCACTAAATTTTGGAGCACCCACGAATCAGCGCCTAAGGCACCACTTTCAGATATGTGCTCAGTGGGGGAGCGGCCGCTTCCCCTGCTCCCCCCCAGCTACGCTACTGCTCTCTGGTTCCCCTGCTGCCTGACATTGCCAGTCCAGCTCTAGTCAGAAACTTGTCCATTAAACCTATGTTAGGCTGTCCCTTGGGGCGTTTGTTTAGAGACATCACATCTAGCATAAAGGAGGCAGACAAAACAATTAATGAGAAGTGCCACCACTACAGAGGTCAAACCTGCTGCTAACACAGATAATGTTGAAAGCACAACATTTCTGATTCTGGTCAAGGCCTAATTGCCCCTCTGCTCCCAAGTTTGATCTTTTGAAGGTTTCTTTTTCAAAGGCAAGAAGTCTCCAGAATTTTTATTTAAGGATGGCCTTAAAATCAAACTAAAGGCAAGTTAAAAAGTAGCACCATTACAACAGTAATTTTGAAGGATCCTTAGAGTGAATATTTGCAAGATTAGTTTTAAAAACTGGCTATGCTTTGGCCTTGAATAATTGCAAAGACAACATTTTCAGAAAGCCAATGAACTTTAAGATCTGGTTATTTAAAGCTACCATTGGAAAATTGTTCTAATTAATTATTCCCAATGGTGGCAGTTCTGTTTAGTTTCACCACTTTGAGTATCATTTTAGTCACCTAACACAGTATAAATGCATATTTAAGCCACTGAATTTGTCTTCTGGCAGGTACTTTCTGTATATTTCCTGAGGGAGTGTTCTCTCACAGTGTAGCCTAGATGTCACCATAGATTATACTTATCTTCACCAAAGCACCTGGGATATTCTGAGAGGTTAAATATCAGGCTTATACTTGGGGAGAGGGGAGAGCTTGATCTACAAGCACACACTTAAAGTCTTGTCAGATCAAATCTGAATCAAACTTCCTTTCAGGGAAAGGCTTAAAATCAGACCTAAATGCTGCCCAGTTCAGCATTTTCACAATACAGAAGTCTCATGTTCATGATCCTGCTCCATCTGGCACTGATCTCATGTACTCAAGGGGCTGTGCAGGTACCCAGAGCTGCCCAGATTCTGGTGGTACAAAGGAGTCTTTAAGCCATGTTTGCCCTCCCATGCCTGGTTTATGCCTCTGTGCTGTACCTCCTGCGAGGCACAGCACTGACTCTTACCCTGTGTCTTTATTTATATACACACACCCCATATATTTTCAAGATTCTGGATGGGATTTACCATTTTTTTGGCAGGTGACGGCATCCTTTTACCCTTCATGTTTCTTTTTCCATCAGTGTGAAACTAATTTGAGATTTTCTTCCCAGAGGAAGAAGGTTCAGTAAGTTATGAACACATGTAAACAGGCACATATGACAGAAAGTATTTACTGGCCTTCTGAAAGCAAGTTGGGTAGAGGAGCACAGTCAGTTTCTTGCACGGTTGGGCCTTTTGCAATGCTTAGATGAAAGGTGCTATATAAATTCAAAAGTGTTTTAATTTGAATTATGGAGAGGCAGCAGCCACTCTCCATAGCTAAGGTTGCAAACAGATTTCTTTGCAAAGCTTTATTTTAGACCCCACTATAACTTTGTCTTGGAAGGTTGGTTTGGCCTGAAAAGACGATGTTTTGAAGGCAATGGGAGGTGAAGGCACTCAGTTTAACTAGGGTTACCATACGTCCGGATTTTCCCGGACATGTCCGGCTTTTGGGGGCTCAAATCCCCGTCCGGGGGGAAATCCCCAAAAGCCGGGCATGTCCGGGAAAATCGGGAGGGTGGGCTCGGCGGGGCCTCTTTGGCCGGGGCTGGTGCGGGGCCGGGGTCGCGGGGCTGGGGGCATGGTGCCGGGCCGGGCGCGCGGTGCCGGGCCGGGCTGGGTGCGGGGCCGGGCGGGGAGCCGGGGGCCGGGTCCGCGGGGCTGGGAGCCGGTCCGGGCCGCCGGGGGGTGCGCTGGGAGCCGGGCCGCCGGGGGGTGCGCTGGGCCGCAGGGCCCGCTGGGAGCCGGTCCGGGCCCGCGGGGTGCGCTGGGAGCCGGGCCGCCGGGGGGTGCGCTGGGCCGCGGGGCCAGGAGCCGGGCCGGGGTCGCGGGGTGCGCTGGGCCGGGGGGCCGGGAGCCGAGCCGGGAGCCGGGCCGGGGTCGCGGGGTACGCTGGGCCGGGGGGCCGGGCCGCCGGGGGGTGCGCTGGGCCGCGGGGCCAGGAGCCGGGCCGGGGTCGCGGGGTGCGCTGGGCCGGGGGGCCGGGAGCCGAGCCGGGCCGGGGTCGCGGGGTACGCTGGGCCGGGGGGCCGGGCCCGCAGGGCCGGGCCGCCCGGGGGTGCGCTGGGCCGCCGGGGGCCGGCAGTGCTGGGCGGGCCGGGGGTGGTCGGCCGGGGCCGGCACCCCAGGGCCCGAGCCGACCTAGCCTGGGCCGCGCCTCCTCCCCCCACACCCTCCCTTACCTGCTTCAGGCTTCCCGCGAATTAAATGTTCGCGGGAAGCAGGGGAGGGGGCAGAGACTTTGGGGAGGGGGCGGGGTTGGGGCGGGGGGCGTGGGCGGGGCTGGGCCCCGTGGAGTGTCCTCCATTCGGAGGCACAAAATATGGTAACCCTAGTTTAACACCTTGCAGAATTAGGCCCAATGGGTGGGATCCACAAAAGGGACATAGGAGTTGCAATGCTGTGTGTCACAGCACCTAACTTTTAGGCACCTACAGACTCACAGGAACACCCCAGCAATCCCCAAAGCCCGAGTTAGGTGCCTACAATGAATGGAGAGAGATAGGCACCTAAGTATGTGATCCGCAAAACCTAGCATGCTAGGCAGGAAGCTGCCTAAATTAGCCAATGGGTGATGATGAGAGGGATATGCTAAGCACTATCCCTTGCAGGGTGGTAGGCCCCTAAGTCCAGGCTGCAGGGAGGTGCCTATCTCTGCTTGTAGTCCAGGAACGGGAACCTGCCATCTGGAGCCAGTTGGGCTTAGGTGCTTCAGTTCCTCCCTGGCTCCCACCCAAAGTGCCTAGCTACTATGGTACTTCATATTCTTAAGATAGATAATTAGACTGACAGAAAGCACTATAAAAACAATTATGTCTCTAAATCTCTGTGTGGTAGGTAAGTATTCCCCTATTTGAGATGGGAAAATTGAGACACAGATGTTAAATGGCTTGCACAGCCTGTATTATGGCAAAGCTGGGAATGGAACCCTGGAATCCCACCAGCCAGTGACATGCTCTTTATTGATAGGGACTATCTCCCATTTCAACAACCCCAACTAGCACTTTTTTATAACTGCACAGTACTAACTAGATAATCAGAAACCACAGTAATTGGACTTCTCAGAAATGTTTTGTTATAGATATAAAACACATTTAACAGTTTGCAGAAAAACAGTGTTTGGTTATTAGTCAAACACTGCGGGAATACACTGCATCATCATGAAAAACAGTCCTTACCAATCGAATGTGGGGAAAATTCCTTTCCAACCCCACATATGGTGATCAGTTAGACCCTGACCATGTGAGCAAGAACCAGCCAGCCAAGCACTTGAGAGACAGAATGCTCTGTGCCTCCTCAGAGCCCTGGCCCACCCACACCAATGACCCATCTCCAGCTCTGGCCATTCCTGATACTTCAGAGGGAGGAGATAAATAAAATCCTCCCAGAATACATTGGGGACGGGGGGGGAGGAGGGGAAATCCCTTTCTGACCCCTGCTAGTGGCTGGCTGAAGTCCTGAAGCATGAGCTTTAGGAACATAAGACATAAACTAGAAGTGAGCCCCAGAGAAGTTGAGCCTTGGCCCCTATCATCACAAACAAGCCTGTCATACAATTGCTCATAAATTTGTCCAGCTCTCTTTTAAAACTAATTCAATTGTTTGCCCCCACAATTCCAATTGGGATTAGATTGAGCCTAGAAAAATTCCTGCCAAAACCCTACCCTACAATCTATACATGTAGCTTTCAAGTCTCATGACACATTCACTTAAATTTAAGAAAATTAACCTAATCATCTTTGCCTGGTTTGTTATGGATGATGGCAATAATCTCAGCCAATTAATTATGGTTATGGGGAAGATGGGGACAGTTGGCATTTAATTTTTTTAAATGGCATATGTATATAGGTATATTAAATGTTATTCAGCTACACCCGACCCGAGTATTCAAAAATCAGGATTCAACAAAATCACAGGATTAGCTGAAATGATATTTTACAAATTAAAAAAAAATTGGATTCTCTTTTTTGCCTTCTGGTTTTTGAGCCTTTAAGGTGCACATGGGCCACGTTTTCAAGTTTTTCCCCCTCCACCATGAGAACTAGGCTTTTATTTTATTTTTATTTATTTATGGAAATCAGAGTCTTACATAATTACCTAACTCCAGGGCCTGGGATTGGAAGAAAAAACAATTTATTTTTGCAAGCTTTGCAACAAAGTTGCAAAAGCTGGCAACATTGCAACACATCATATGTCACCTGTAGGGCCCTGTGTTGCAACCATTTAGGCATGTGTTTACTCATATGTATAAAGTTATTCATGTGTGTAAGGCCTTGTCTACATGGGAGAGTTTTTTTTGGTATCTATAGGTTTTACATTGCCTCCTATCACTTCCTGCAGCCCCCATTGGCCTGGAGTGGCGAACCGGGGCCAGTGGGAGCTGCGATCGCCCGAACCTTCTGACGTGGCAGGTAAACAAACCGGCCCGGCCCTCCAGGGGGCTTACCCTGGTGGGCCGCGTGCCAAAGGTTGCCTGCTGTAGTATCTGAGCGCCTTTGTCATGAATATAGGGAGAAGAGTAGCAACCTTTATGTATGCCAGTCATTCAGTAGCATAAAATCCCTCCTTGGCAGCTGTACTGGATTGCCTTACCTGTAAAGGGTTAAGCAGTTCAAATAACCTAGTTGGCACCTGAACAGAAGGATCAATGTGGAAAGAAGATACTTTCAAATCTGGGGGGGAGGGGAGGAAGGATTTGTTTTGTTGTTCTCTCTCTGGAGGGAGGGAAAAGCTAGCAGGTACACTATCTCCCAAAAACCATACCTGGAATAATCCAACTAAAACCACAGAAACTGTAAATAGGGCAAGGAAATGTGTTAGGTTCTCTCTTGTTTTGGCTTGTGAATTTCCCTATGCTAAAGAGGTAGTTTCATTCCTGTTTTGTAATTATGAAGCTAAATCCCAGAGGGGAATCCTCTGTGTTTTAAATCTTTTTGTCACCCTGTAAAAGTTACTTTCCATCCTGATTTTGCAGGTGTGATTCTTTTATTTTTTTCTTTATAAATAAAGTTCTTCTTTTAAGAACTTGATTGAGTTCAGTGTCCTGAAGACAAAGGGTCTGGTCTGTGCTCACATTGCTAAGGCAACTGGTTGGTATTTTATTCTCAAGCCTCCCCAGAAAAGGGGGATATTTTGGGGAGATAGGGATTCCAAGAGACCCTTCCCTGAATATTTTGTGTAAATCACTTGGTGGTGGCAGCAATATCAGTCTAAGGAATTAGTGCCTTAAAGAAGTTTTAACCTAAGCTGGCAGAATATAAGCTTAGGGGGTCTTTCATGTGGGTCCCCACATCTGTACCCCAAAGTTCAGAGTGGGGGGGGGGTTACCCTGACAACGTTCCATATAAAATCAATAGCAATAGTGAGCTCCTGAGTGGTATAAGCTAAGGTATGAATTTAAATGTATAATTATATTGGTATAGTCCCTGTGTAGATACATGCTCTTATTCTGGTATAACAGTCGCTTACCTTATGTTGCTTGGGGTTCAAGCTACTCTGAAAAAAACCCTCTTGTATACTGGACTTAGAGGATATGCCTACACGGCAACTAAAAACCAGCAGCTGGCCTGTTCCAGCTCGAGCTAAAGGGCTGTTTAACTGCAGCGTAGACGTTTGGGCTCAGGCTGGAGCCTGGGCTCTAGGAGCCCCAGTCATGGTGCCTGTACAGCATACCTATCACAATGGTGCCCCAGTCAGGGTTGGTGCCTCTGGATAACACTGTTATAATACAAATATTAAGTAATAATCAGCTTTCCAAATACATTTTCCCCTTCAAATACTGAAATACATTTAAAAATAATAGTAATCCTGTATTAGAGATGATTTCAAGTGTTCATGTTGTTTTGTATAATAAACTGCTAAGCTACTACTGCTTGACTCACCTCCAAATTGAAGTAATATAATTTACCTCCACTATGAAAAGAAAAACCTGGGTAAGTGCATTTTTATGGTTAAGTACTGCTAACTACTTTCTCAGAAGACTCAGGTATTTCACATACTATAGTGGAACTTCAATCCCCCCAACATCAGTAGAGTTTGAATCCCTGAACTTTCAACACTGCTATAACTTGAGCTTCAGGAGTAAGTATATTCCCTGGCAGTAAGAGAGGGCTGTGAGCTTTGATCCCCAGGTGGAAAAGGGACACTGGGGTCATCTGCAGAGTCTGGGAGATTTATGCTGGGATCATGGCTTCTTGTTCTCCCTGTCCTCCCAATCCCCCATCCTAGGAGTTGGTGGGAACTCCTTTTCCTGTAGTGCCCCCAGAAGGAGGGGAATGGGCTACTAGGGTTTCGTGCTGGATCCAGGGTGAGGAGTTGTGGGAAGATGTCCAGCAAGCTCTCTCTTCCTTCCTTCCAGTCTGCCTGATCGTGGGATTCCCTGCACACTGCCTGCTGCTGCTGCCTTAGCAGTGACATGGGTCTGGCTCCTTAGAATGTTTATATTCATTTATTTTGGCAGGCTTCCAAAATTTTGCTGCTGATGCAAATAGCAGAAGGGAAATGACAATTTTCAAAAGTTTAGATTTCATCCAAATCTGAATGGAATTTCATGGGACAGAGAAAAGGGCTTCTCCTGCCAAATTTCAAAGGCCTGCTGCAAATAATGGAGGTGTTGGAATTCCTATAAAATAAATAAGTAAAATCTAAATAGAAAACCTTGCAAGAATCTTTTATGATAGCAAGTATTAGGCAACCGAAATATAGGAGTCATAACCAGCTTCCCATATTATTTCTTTCCAGTTTACTCTTTCAATTAAGCCGCAGTCTTTACCCAGATCATGGCAAAGGATGGGGAAAATTCTTCAGAAATGGACAAACTTTGGTGCATCTGGTAGAGGTAATGCACGTTTTTCTTTCTGTGACTGAAGCAAATGGCTACTGGTAGAAAGGGGATTTGCCAAGCACTAGAAGTCTGATCCAGACTTAAGGGAAATAGCCTGACTGTCACTAGGTAAGAAGTAATTCCTGGGCTCTACACAGAGCTTTTTCTTAATTTTTGCTGCCAGTAGCTTACTACCAGTGGTAACTCTAGCATAGCTAATGTGCATGCAGCATTGTTTCTACCCTCTTGTCTAGTCAGGCTCTGAGCAGGATCAGCTGTCAGGATGGTAAAGATGCCAATGTTTTGTCTGTCCTAAAGCTCCACTGTTGCTACCATCTGTGGAGCTCCATGAGGCTAGTACAAGGGTGAGATATGTTAAGGAAAACTCAACGTTGACTCAGCCTCAGAGTCAGGTCTCATGTTTTGATAGTTCAAGTTCTGGGTTCTTTGTTTTTCATTTTGGTCGGTTTTTATTTAAGTGATAAACTGCCATTTTTACCATCCAGGCTAGCTTCTCTAGGCATTTTCTTCAAAAAGGACATCTCCACAGACTCACACACACCACTCCTCTGCAACTGTGCTGGCTCCTTTCTCACTTCCAGTTTCTCCCAACTCCATTGCTGTGTGGGAACCAATCAGTTTGCCACCTTGTGTGCTTGCGATAGCCTGGTTGGCTGGCAAGCTCAAGGAAGCAAGTGAATTGATCTTCAGACTCCTCTTCCCCTGCAGAAAACAGCCCTGGCTCTCCACTGCCTTGCACTTCACATAGTCACTTATATCTATGCAAAATGGATATACAATGCTACCAAATCTAAAAAGAACATTTTACACCCACTTTGCACAGGTGCACAGCAAAGGGTGTGCTGTACTCTGAAGCTCGCGGAGGGTCTAGAAAGAGTCAGATGGCTGCGCAGATTTCAGGATGCTTGCAAAGATGCCTTAGTATCCTTTGGACTCCCTGTGGATGATTGGGAAAGGAGTGCAGAATGCTGCTCTGGTTGGTGGAGTCAGCTTGTAGATGTAGTGAAGCATTGTGAAGCGGACTGGATCAAGCTTTGTGATGACTGGAGTCAGAGGAGGAAAGAATCTGCTGTGGATGGGTCTGTCACGTGCACGCTGGACTCAGCAGCTATCAAAGAACTCATCGGTGCACACACCAGGCTCTGTAAAGAGTGACAGTGCATTGATTGATTGTACAGGTGCAAGTGACTACATGAGGTACAAGCCAGTGGAGAATGAGGCTGTGTTTCCAAATATATTCAGACTCAAAGAAGATTAGTTTTGTTGGAAGTTTTCCAATACAAAGGGCTCAATCCTGGGCTCTGTACTTGGGCAATACTGCCATCAATGTATGTTGAATACAGGCAACAGCTTTGCCTCAGTGAGGACTACAGGATTGGGCCAAATACAGTCAAGTGGGTTTAGATTTTTCAAGAAGGTGTCTTTTCCATTCCTAAATCTGATTTTTTCAAATCACTACCTTCTGCTGTAGTAGAAGTGGTTTATATTTTTTTAGCCGTGCTGCAAACTGAAGCCTCAACCTAGAAATCTCCTCTGAAAATATAATTGCTCCCCAATGATTTCAAATCACGCTACCCTGTGTAAAATGAGCCACATGATTAACACTCTTAAACTCCTCTGTTTGGCAGAGATTTACATTTGGATCCAGAGGATGTAAAAGCCTGTTTGATGAAAACTGAAAGGGTACTTTATTATTTTGTATATTCAGATACAAAGGTATTCTCGCTTCTTTTACTGTCATGGAACAAAAAATGTGATGGAGTCAATGTGAGTACAGTTGATTTAGAGGTTCTGCCTTTCTACACTAGCAAATTTTAGCCATTTTTTTGGCTAAAAAACAGACAAAACATCCATTACTTTATGCCCTCCCATACTATACACTCTCTCTGCTCTTCACTACCCTTTCTTTCCTCTTCCACTCTCTTCTACCATGCACAGGGCCAAACCAGCAGAGTGTATCACTTATAAAAGGTAGGAATTGGTCCAGCTGCAATACAAAGTAGATTAAAAATTAATGATCATCCAGGGATAAAAGTATGTACCTCAGAGCTCCCCCTCCTCCTGCCTCTTTACTAACTGCTGTATCAGGCAGGAGAGTCTGAAGTGGGAGCAGCAGGAGGAGCTAGGACGTCTGTGGGGAGCAGATGGTGCTGCCAGCCTTATCTCCCGTAGGTGTAGATGCATGATGGGAAGAGAATTGTCTAAGGCCTGGTCTACACTATGACTTTAATTCAGATTTAGCAGCATTAAATCGAATTAACTCTGCACCCGTCCACACAACGAAATCATTTATTTCGAAATAAAGGGCTCTTAAAATCGATTTCTGTACTCCACCCCGACAAGCGGAGTAGCGCCAAAATTGATATTATCATTTCGAATTAGGGTTAGTGTGGCCGCAATTCGATTGTATTGGCCTCCGGGAGCTGTCCCACAGTGCACCACTGTGACCGCTCTGGACAGCAATCTGAACTCGGATGCACTGGCCAGGTAGACAGGAAAAGCCCCGCGAACATTTGAATTTCATTTCCTGTTTGCCCAGCGTGGAGAGCACAGGTGACCACAGATAGCTCAGCTCATCAGCACAGGTAACCATGCAGGCCGATAATCGAAAAAGAGCACCAGCATGGACCATACGGGAGGTACTGGATCTGATCGCTATATGGGGAGAGGATTCAGTGCTAGCAGAACTTCCTTCGAAAAGACAAAATGCCAAAACTTTTGAAAAAATCTCCAAGGGCATGATGGAGAGAGGCCATAATAGGGACTCAGATCAGTGCCGCGTGAAAGTCAAGGAGCTCAGACAAGCCTATCAAAAAACAAAGGAGGCAAACGGTCGCTCCGGGTCAGAGCCACGGACATGCCACTTCTACGCCGAGCTGCATGCAGTTCTAGGGGGGGCCGCCACCACTACCTCACCTCTGACCATGGATTCCGGGGCGGGGATAATCTCATCAGCTACACCTGAGGATTCTGCGGACGGGAAGAGGAGGCGGAGGAGGACGAGTTTGCGGAGAGCACCCAGCACTCTGTTCTCCCCAACAGACAGGATCTTTTTCTCAGCCTGACTGAAGTACCCTCCCAACCCAGTATCCAAGACCATGACCCCATGGAAGGGACCTCAGGTGAGTTTACCTTTTAAAATATAAAACTTGTTTTAAAAGCAAGCGTTTTTTAATGATTACTTTGCCCTGAGGACTTGGGATGCATTTGCTGCCAGTACAGCTACTGGAAAAGTCTGTTAACGTGTCCGGGGATGGAGCCGAAATCCTCCAGGGACATCTCCATGAAGCTCTCCTGGAGGTACTCCAAAAGCCTTGCCACAAGGTTTCTGGGTAGTGCAGCCTTATTCCGTCCTCCATGGTAGGACACTTGACCATGCCATGCTTGCAGTAAGTAATCTGGTATCATTGCATGACAAAGCCTGGCAGCGTATGGTCCCGGTGTTTGCTGGCATTCAAGCAACATCCGTTCTTTATCTCGCTGTGTAATCCTCAGGAGAGCGATATCGCTCATGGTAACCTGGTTAAAATACGGGAATTTAATTAAGGGGACAGAGGTGGCTGTTCCTACTGGCCTGTTTGCCTGTGGCTGAAAAGAAATCCTTCCCTGCAGTTAGCCAAGCGCGGGGGGAGAGGGAGGAAATTGGCCCTGAGCTTTTCGCGTTTGGCTAGCAGGGATATTCCCTGTTACCAGCCACGCGGTGGGGGGAGGGGTACAGCGATCATCCCAGATAATTGGATGGGGGTGGGGGGGCTTAGTTTGTTTTCTGCTGCTGAAGGTTAACAGGAAAATCGCAGCAGTCAACGGGCTTTGCTTGGTATGTGGGAAAGGAGGGCGCAAAAGCCGAAAGAGAATGGCTTACCATGGCCGCATGCAAGCTGAATTCTGTTGCCCGGACCTGCGTCTGTGATCTCTAACACCAAAGCCACAGGCACTCAATATTAAGATGGAAAATGCGACCTCGTACTGAAATCACATGTGCTATGTAATGTGAATAGTGTTGTTCACCATGAAAGAGTATAAGCATTGTTCTGTAAAATGTATCATTTTAAAAACTTCTCTCCTTTTTTTCAACCCTCCCTCCAGCAGCTGCAAATTTTTCAAGCCGCCCTCCTCCGTCCCGAAGGCTATCTCAGATAAGGCGGTGGAGAAAGAGGACGCGAAACGAGATGTTCTTGGAAATAATGGAATGCACCCGCAATGAAAGAGCTCATTTGAATGAGGTGGAAAGACACGGTATCTAAATATAGGAAAGATGCCAGTGAACGTGAGGTCATGAGGGACGCTCGAGATGAGAGGTGGCAGGCTGCAACACTGGAGCTGCTGCGTGATCAAACGGACATGCTCCAGCGTCTGGTGGAGCTTCAGGAACAGCAGCAGGATAACAGACTGCCGCTGCAGCCGCTGTATAACTTCCCTCCTCCCTCACCATGTTCCATATCCTCCTCACCCAGATATGTAAGAACGCGGGGGGAAGGCTCCGTGCACCCTCCCACTCCACCCCAGTGGACAGCCCAACCAAAAGGCTGTCATTATATTGAATTTTTTCAGTGGCCTTTTACTTCCCTTCTAGCCTCCTCCCAAACCTCACCCAGATTACCTTGTCAGTTCTCTCCCTATGTTTATAATCAATTAATAAAGAATACATGATTTTTAAATGATAGTGACTTTATTTCCTTTGAAAGCAAGCTGGGGGAAGGGGGAGGGTGGGTTCCTTACAGAGAATGAGTCAATAAAAGGGGCGGGTTTTCATGAAGGAGAAACAAACAGAAATTTCACACTGTAGCCTGGCCAGTCATGAAACTGGTTTTCAAAGCTTCTCTGATGCACAGCGCTTCCTGGTGTACTCTTCTAATCGCCCTGGTGTCTGGTTGCGCGTAATCAGCAGCTAGGCGATTTGCCTCAGCCTCCCACCCCGCCATAAAGGTCTCCCCCTTACTTTCACAGAGATTGTGGAGCACACAGCAAGCAGAAATAACAATGGGGATATTGGTTTGGCTGAGGTCTGAGCTGCCCCATTAACAGCATGATCTCCAAAGCGCCGGGGCCCGCGGTTTGATAGAATTCCATGTCCATGTCCTCATCACTCTCGCCGCTACGCTGCCGTAGCCTACTCCTCGCTGCCTGGTTTTGCAGGTTCTGGTTCAGCATAAACTGCACGATAACGCGTGAGGTGTTTACAATGTTCATGACTGCTGTCTTGAGCTGAGCGGGCTCCATGCTTGCCGTGGTATGGTGTCTGCACTGTTCACCCAGGAAAAAGGCACGAAACGGTTGTCTGCCATTGCTTCCCTGGAGAGGGGGGAGGATATACCCAGAACCACCTGCAACAATGTTTTTGGCCCCATCAGGCCCTGGGATCTCAATCCAGAATTCCAATGGGCGGAGGAGACCGCGGGAACTGTGGGATAGCTATGGGATAACTACCCACAGTGCAATGCTCCAGAAATCGACGCTAGCCCCGGTACATGGATGCACACCACCGAATTAATGTGCTTAGTGTGGCCGCATACATTCGACTTTATACAATCTGTTTCCAAAATTCGAATTATATAAATTCGGATTAATCCCGTAGTGTAGACATACCCTAAGATGGAAGCTCCCTCTCTTTATTCTTTTTTTTTTTAGTCAGGAAGATCTTTCCTCTTGCCCTCCAGGGGGAAAGTGGTAGGATCTGGTACCTCCTCCTCTAAGAGTTAGAGCCTTCCTCTCCCCTTGCCAAAACCCAGAGGAAATAATTCTCTCTTCCCCCCGGCTGGCAGCTGAAAGCCCCCACCGCCGTATAGCTCCTAACCCTGTGCACATAAACACTTTCTCATACACACTTTTGTTTGACTAGCAATGGGCCTGCTTGGGGAGATAGAGAGAAAGAACTGAATGCATCTGAAGAGTCTGTCTGCCCATTGCTATGTCCCATCCCATCACACAAGCCGATGCAATGTCACTTTATCACATGACAGCAATCCCCATGGAGACACACAACCACCAGAACTGGTGAGCCCCCCCTTCTTATATTGATCTTTAATCACTCATGCTTAGCCAGTAACTTTGTAAAGGCCTCTGAACCCTGCTTTGGATTCAGTCCAGCACTCTAAAGCAGTCGACCTAGTGATCTCACAGTGGGCTGACTCTTGACATCAGATTAGCACACTGGCTGCTGAGCTAATAACTTTCACAGAGACTTATGCCTTGATATCAGCCCAACAAGCTACAAGTATTGAGGCGTCACAAAAACCTGAACCTTTGCATCATCTCTACAAGCTAGAGCTAAATTCTGCTTCCAGTTACACCAGTGCAACAGCACTGAAGTCCATCATGTTGCACAGGTGTAACGGAGGGGGA
Organism: Malaclemys terrapin pileata; assembly: GCF_027887155.1. Taxonomy (NCBI): domain Eukaryota; kingdom Metazoa; phylum Chordata; order Testudines; family Emydidae; genus Malaclemys; species Malaclemys terrapin. Next base: position 104,299,553 of record NC_071507.1, on the reverse strand, counting down.
AATTTGGCTCTAGATGTGTATAGCATGGTCTTTACCGTTTGAAGAGCTAGCCTTGCTGAACAGAAGTATCTCTGCGCCTGCACAAAACCCCCCAAACCAGACAGACTTCAGCACTAGTCGCTTGGAGAGGGAAAACCCCTGGGAGAGAATGAGCAGAATCTAGTAGGTTTTTTGAAAGTCAGCACAGAGACCTACTGATGTGTATACAGTACAGGGCAAATCAATTGCAATTTCCCCAGAGTGCTGAACATCTTGTTTTCTCTTATATGTCTGATGTTTATTTTTTACATTTTCTTTCTTTGTTTTGTTACAAGATGGAAGGGAAGCTCTGTGTAAGATGAACAAAACCTTCTTATTTGTTTCAAGACTTGCAGTCTCATGGGCCCACAAGCAGTGAGTTCTGTAAGATTAATAGGTTATAATAATGATGGGGAGGCTTTTATATTTGTCTGCCCTTGACTGGGGCAGAGCCAGATTTTGGGGCCCATGAAACTTGTGGCCATGGCATCCCTGATTAGAAAGTGCTAATTTCAGCTTTATTAGTTAGAATTTTTTTTAAAAAGGAAGTTTCTAGTAGTTTTTCTTGCAAAAATATCCCTGAGAATGTAACTGACACAAAAGTGTTGCTGGTATCAAAAGCTTATCAGTGAGTTTTTCTAAAAAAAAATGTCAGAGTCCCTGACAGCCACTCAGCCCTGGCCTTTGGGAACAGTGCAAACAGCCACAAGCCCCTCAAACTTTGGGAGGAGCCCAAATCAGCTTATGAATGGGGGAGATACTGCTGCCTAGGATGTCACCTGTAGCACTAAGCCAAGCTTCTTTCCACCTTCTTCCACTACCAAGGAGCCAGTGTGAATCTCACCATAAGAAGGAACTGCTCAATAGTATGAGAGGCCCCATTGCCAAAGCATGAGATTGAAAGCAAGCAATTCCTATGTCCCAGTCTTGGCTCTGTCACAGATGCCCTCTGTATCACTTTCTGCCTCACTTTTCCCATGTGGAAGATGGAGACAACAGTACTGACAGAGAGGCTCTGGTGATGAATTAATCAATGTTTATACAGCTCTGGATAAAGGCTAGCATCTACTGGAATGCATACACAACCCTCCAGTGGCCCCCAGGCCTATCGTGTTGGCAACTAATCATGAACCCCAACAAAACAGCTGGAATCAGTCCCTCCTGAATCAGGAGGATGAGGAGAGGGAATCTGAATTTCTCTCCCATGCATATAAAGGCAGTTGCTTGCCTTTTAATATAATGTTTAGTGTTGTTTGTGGGTCTCTCCTAAATCATCTTTCTCTGAATCCTCGAGCTGGACCTATGCACTGTGAAGTGATCAGGGTGGGTATAAATTGCTTTGGGTAGTGAGGGACAGAAGATTATGTTGCAGGCTGCTAAGAAATACAAAGATTGGTGTAGGCCAGGGGTATATGTATCTGGTAATGAGTATGCTGTTCACTCCAGCTCAGGAAGACAAATTCTGGTAAAATTGCAACAAATTATAACAAAGGATAATGCAGAAAGATTGTGATTACAAAAAGCATAAATCAATCAAGGAACTAATGATTTGCCTGAAAATACAATTAATCTCCCTTCCTTCATGAGAGAATCCTACAAGTCAGCCAATGTGTGATAGTCCCATTGACTTTACTTCATTATATAATTCCAGTTGTTCCCATCCACGCAGAGGGTTTGTTTTTTGAAACAGAATAGCATTTAACATTGTAATGGAATGTAAACTTGCCTGATGTCTTGCTGGCAAACTATTACTGAGGATCAAGGAACTTGGAAAAGTCTAAGGTTTCATGAAACCTCAATAACTATTCATATTTTTAAAGGTGAACATATGCTCTCTTTCATCTTAACCACATACATGGGATAATACCTCATAAATTCTATATAGCTTAGAATCCTAGAGCCCATTAAATTCTGAAAGGTTCCAAATAACATTTTCCTTTTCTGGAGGTGATCCAAGATATCGAAAGGGGAGTAAGAACCTTGGTTATTTACACTAAAGTTCCCAGGTTGACATGTAGGAATCAGAGAATATTCAGACATTAGAGTTAGAAAAAGACCTATTAGATCATCTAGTTCATCTTTCCTGCCAGTGCAGTATTTTTCGCTACTGGAAACTATATGTTTCAATTTCATTATTATTGTTTTACAATGAAAATAGGGTGGAAAATAGGATTCTTCCTCTTTAAAACAGCAGAGGATACTCACCTAGTGACAGGGATAGGAAGGAGGTTGCATTGGCTGATGGCCTGCTGGGCAGCATTAAGGCTTTGGTGACAATTGTTTACTCTTACTTCAGAGTGCCTAAACTATGTGGCACATTATTCTTGAATTATTCAGCATCCCCAACCCCATTTTATTTGGCAATGCTGATTGATTATGAAATCAGCCAACCTTGAATGTTCAAAAATCATGAATCAGGCCCCAAAATATGAGATTGTCTTAAAAACAACAAGATTTAAAATATTGCTACGACAGTACTACTAAGTTTTGGGTCCTTTTTATTTGCCTTCTTGTTTTTGAACCTTCAGGGTGCACTCTGGCCACATTTTCAAGCTTTTGTCTGCAATCATGAGCTTTAGAAACCTTTTTTTTTTAAAAATGGAAGCTGATATTCTCCCATAATCACTTGTTAAGCAAGTGCAGGGGCTTTAAGACATCAAGGCTAAATGGGATTAGCTTCAATAGAAACAGGATTGGTCCCCAGATACTGCAAGACTAATGATGAAATCATGAGTTGGCAATACTGTTAAGAAATCATTTGATAAACTTAAAATTTATGGCAATAATTCAAAGAATGCAACACTAAGTGAACATATAAGATGTTGATGTTACATGAAAGGAAAAATATAAGAATATTTTTGTCCAAGAAATTACATCTGCTCCAGCATCCTGGTCAGATACCAATAAGGGTAACTCCATTGGGCAAGACTGTGCCCTGGTCCTATATAACTGCTCAGGAGCATAAGCCCCTCTGCTCTTCCATGGCATCGCCTCTCTCAGCTGGAGGGAAGCAAACAGAATTCTCGGGGAGAAATAATTTATCAAGCTAGGAATTGTCACTGATACTACAATAGCTTGAGTTGGGGCAGAGAAAAAGCAGGGTGGTTACATTAAAATTGATGTACATTAAGTATAGTAATCGTAAGCCTAGGACAAGAAATCTTGTTTCCATTTAAAAGCTAATAAGGCAGAATGTTTCAGGGTATAAGAATATAAGGAAAAGCTATTGTGGATCTGTGTATGACATGGACAAGGATAAGCATGCCTAAAAAAAAATTCCTCATTTTGCATTATTTGTTTTTATACCTTAGAACTTATTTCTTTGTTCTAAAATTTCCGGTTCACAGTGAGTGCTGATGGTTTTAAAATGTATTTATTTTTATTTAAAGAATATTATTATGAACAACAGAACCTCAACTCAGAGTGAGAACTTATCTTGATTTTTCCTAGCCTTATTTGTTTTTTAAAATAAAAGTGTGTGGATTTGGTGCCCATGACAGCAACAAACTAACATCTCTGGCTACAATCACTATGCAAGCTTCTTGTAAGCTTTCCCTCCTTTCCAGCCCTGCTAATGCTGGTGACTTTTAAAGCACCCTACCCTCTTCCAGTTTGGGTGCTCTATTGAGCATGGATGGTCTATCACGACAAGTTATGGCCTTGATCCTACAAGCAGCTCTGTGCTCATGTGCGGCCCCAACAAAATGGAGCTCCCCACAGGCACAGGGTCTGCCTATGCAGAAAAACTGGAAGGATTGGGGCCTATTGAGTACTGCTTTTTTTTTTTTTTTTTTTTTTAATGGGCCTGTTTCTGTTGCAGGAATAGACTTATGAGTTACTCTGTGATGGATTTGAAGCCTGGCCTATGATTTTTTATAATACATGCTGACCCTGGATACACTTCACTATCAGAATGAACAGTCTGGATTAGTTCTTAAAATAAAATTCACAACACAGTAGCAGGCATAACAGGGCTCTCATCAGCAGGACTCAGATTTTGTGCATGCTGAGGGTAACAGCTGGTGCGGAGAAATTAATTGACAGCCATTGTCCTTGCACCTGGCCAGCGATCTCACAGTCTGAGACTATAAGCAGGGCAATCACAGAGAAGACTGGCAATTTTTTCTGAAAAGGCATAAATTAAGCAATAACTGTAGTAAATATATAATGCATAAATTTAAAGGATTAGTAAAGAATATAATGAGAGATGACAAACTTTTTTCCCCAATTAACAAAAGCTTTTTAGTCCTCTTGTCTTATGGAAAGAAAGAGAAAAAGATGCTCTTATAAATCAAAAAGTGGGGAACAGCTAGATGAGAGAATGCAAATCAATATCCCAGCACATGGGACTAGACATTAATCCTCATTAATCTACATAGATACTGCAGCAGTAGTGATTTTGATGGTTGCTTTTGCTAGCTAAAAGCAACGGAAACCTAATTTTCACATAAGGCTCATCTGTTTGTAAAAGAAAGGAAGGTGGAAGAATAGCAAATGATGAAGGTAAGTGAAGCTACCCTTACTACATAATGTGGCAACTATATCTTATGCAAAAACATTTTGTTTATCATAGATATCGTCAAGATTCTGGATTTGTAATCATTATCAGCTTAGTAACCAAGGGGGGGGGGAGAGAAGGGAGAGAGAGAGGGGGAATAGGCCCTGATTCAGCAAAGCACTTAAGCACATGCTGAACTTTAAGCCATACTTTAGTGAATTGGGGTCATTATACATCTGATTATCACTCCTCAAGCTTATTTGGGCATCATTAATAATGGACAACAATTGTTTTGCTGGACTGTTTATTTTTTTTGTTAACAGAACCTTTAAGTGGCTTTTTACAATTCTCCAACAATAGATGTTTAAACTGATGCTAATGTTCAAATTAGTAATAGCAATTGGTTATAGCAAAACCTATGCATCTCTCAGGGACTAATTTAAAAAATGGAAGATCGAACAAACAAATACCAAACCAGAGCTTCATATATAATTATTTATAACAGAAGAATAATTCCCTGCACACAAATCACCTAGCAATAGGAAGTGGATTTCAGTGATAGAGTGTGCTTTTTCAATGGAACTTTTAAAATTAAATCCAGTTTTAAAAAGTGAACTCACCAAAAGTAATATGAAGGCCACTTCATTGCTTTTCATGCAACAATTACTGTACATCCACAGAAATTGATAAGATCAATTCATTCCTAAGTAATTGTCTGTGGAAAATCTTTAGTCCATTGGAAAGAGTTTCTTTGATGGACATATTTAGGACACGTTTTAAGGATGTCGCCAACACAACTACCATGGCAAATGATAGTATGGACACAACCTGGACAGAGAAAAGGAGGGTGACCTAGAGAAACATTATGCAGAACAACAGAGACAGAAGCCAGATCTATCAACATGACACTCAGAAGCCTGAACAGACTAGCACAAGGATGAAATAAATGGTGGAAACTGGTGGATGCCCTATGCCCGAGGATGTGGGAGGATAAAGAAAGAAAAGATCTCTCACAGGCTGTAAGCAGACTTGTTAAAATAGCACTTTGGGCCTTTGCAAAAATATAATTAATTGAAAATTCTCTAATTGTCTTTACCAAGAAAAAATGACTCAAGAATTTGTGGCAACTGACAGATTAGAATCATAGGATTGGAAGGGACCTCAGGAGGTCATCTAGTCCAACCCCCTGCTCAAAGCAGGACGTAATCCCCAACTAAATCATCCCAGCCAGGGCTTTGTCAAGCCTGACCTTAAAAACCTCTAAGGAAGGAGATTCCACCACCTCCCTAGGTAACCCAATCCAGTGCTTCACCACCCTCCTAGTGAAAAAGTTTTTCCTAATATCCAACCTAAACCTCCCCCACTGCAACTTGAGACCATTACTCCTTGTTCTATCATCTGGTACCACTGAGAATAGTCTAGATCCATCCTCTTTGGAACCCCCTTTCAGGTAGTGGAAAGCAGCTATCAAATCCCGCCTCATTCTTCTCTTCTGCAGACTAAATAATCCCAGTTCCCTCAGCCTCTCCCCATAAATCATGTGCTCCAGCCCCCTAATCATTTTTGTTGCCCTCCACTGAACTCTTTCCAATTTTTCCACATCATTCTTGTAGTGTGGGGCCCAAAACTGGACACAGTACTCCAGATAAGGCCTCACCAATGCCGAATAGAGACCTACTAGATCAGTTTATTGTATTTGGTTGTGTTATGCATTGAAATTGAGATTCCTCCTGTATTTTTATGCCTATCAAATTACTTCTGGTACTTTTGGACAGCATTGTTGTCCGTGTAGATTTTGTGCAACTTAATAAAAAAAATTAATAGTGGTTAATGGAGTTCAAAATGAAGGTCTGGGAGAGGGATACTATTTTTTAATCAAACAAGAAGTAGTTAGCAATTCTATTGTGATTTCCAAACAATAACAAAAAAGAAACTAAATATTTAATTCCTGCTTCTCCATGTGGGTACTAATGATACTGCTAAGAATGACCTTGAGTGGATCACTGCAGACTACGTGGCTATGGGAAGAAGGGTAAAGGAGTTTGAGGTACAAGTGGTGTTCTCATCCATCCTCCCTGTGGAAGGAAAAGGCCCGGGTAGAGATCGTTGAATTGTGGAAGTCAACGAATGTCTATGCAGGTGGTGTCAGAGAGAAGGCTTTGACCATGGGATGGTGTTCCAAGAAGAAGGATTGCTAGGCAAAGATGGGCTCCACCTAATGAAGAGAGGGAAGAGCATCTTCGCAAGTAGGCTGGCTAACCTAGTGAGGAGGGCTTTAAACTAGGTTCACCGGGGGAAGGAGACCAAAGCCCTGAGGTAAGTGGGATACCAGGAGGAAGCACAAGCAAGAGAGCGCAAGAGGGGAGGACTCCTGCCTCATACTGAGAAAGCAGGACGGTCAGGAGTTATCTTAAGTGCCTATACACAAATGCAAGAAGCCTGGGAAACAAGCAGGGAGAACTGGAAGTCCTGGCACAGTCAAGGAATTATGATGTGATTGGAATAACAGAGACTTGGTGGGATAACTCACATGACTGAAGTACTGTCATCGATGGATATAAACTGTTCAGGAAGGACAGGCAGGGCAGAAAAGGTGGGGGAGTTGCATTGTATGTAAGACAGCAGTATGACTGCTCAGAGCTCCAGTATGAAATTGCAGAAAAACCTGAGAGTCTCTGGATTAAGTTTAGACGTGTGAGCAACAAGGGTGATGTCTTGGTGGTAATCTACTAAAGACCAACAGACCAGGGGGATGAGGTGGATGAGGCTTTCTTCAGGCAACTAACAGAAGTTACTAGATCATAGGCCCTGGTTCTCATGGGGGACTTCAATCACCCTGATATCTGGTGGGAGAGCAATACAGCGGTGCACAGACAATCCAGGAAGTTTTTGGAAAGTGTAGGGGACAATTTCCTAGAGCAAGTGCTAGAGGAACCAACTAGGGGCAGAGCTCTTCTCGACCTGCTACTCACAAACAGGGAAGAATTAGTAGGGGAAGCAAAAGTGGATGGGAACCTGGGAGACAGTGACTGTGAGATGGTTGAGTTCAGGATCCTGACACAAGGAAGAAAAGAGAGCAGCAGAATACGGACCCTGGACTTCAGAAAAGCAGACTTTGACTCCTTCAGGGAACTGATGGACAGGATCCCCTGGGAGAATAACATGAGGGGGAAAGGAGTCCAGGAGAGCTGGCTGTATTTTAAAGAATCTTTATTGAGGTTGAAGGAACAAACCATCCCGATGTGTAGAAAGAACAGTAAATATGGCAGGCGACCAGTTTGGCTTAACAGTGAAATCCTTGCTGATCTTAAACACAAAAAAGAAGCTTACAAGAAGTGGAAGATTGGACAAATGACCAGGGAGGAGTATAAAAATATTGCTCAGGCATGCAGGAGTGAAATCAGGAAGGCCAAATCACACTTGGAGTTGCAGCTAGCCATGGATGTTAAGAGTTAAGATGTTAAGAGTAACAAGAAGGGTTTCTCCAAGAAGGTATGTTAGCAACAAGAAGAAGATCAGGGAAAGTGTGGGCCCCTTACTGAATAGGGGAGGCAACCTAGTGACGGAGGATGTGGAAAAAGCTAATGTACTCAATGCTTTTTTCGACTCTGTCTTCACGAACAAGGTCAGCTCCCAGACTACTGCACTGGGCAGCACAGTATGGGGAAGAGGTGACCAGCCCTCTGTGGAGAAAGAAGTGGTTCAGCTCTATTTAGAAAAGCTGGACAAACACAAGTCCATGGGACTGGATGCGGTGCATCCGAGGGTGCTAAAGGAGTTGGCGGATGTGATTGCAGAGCCATTGGCCATTATCTTTGAAAACTCATGGCGATTGGGCGAGGTCCCAGATGACTGGAAAAAGGCTAATGTAGTGCCCATCTTTAAAAAAGGGAAGAAGGAGGATCCAGGGAACTACAGGCCAGTCAGCCTCACCTCAATCCCTGGAAAAATCATGGAGCAGGTCCTCAAGGAATCAATTCTGAAGCACTTAGAGGAGAGGAAAGTGATCAGGAACAGTCAGCATGGATTCACCAAGGGCAAGTCATGGCTGACTAACCTAATTGCCTTCTATGATGAGATAACTGACTCTGTGGATGAGGGGAAAGCAGTGGACATGTTATTCCTTGATGTTAGCAAAGCTTTTGATACCGTCTCCCACAGTATTCTTGCCAGCAAGTTAAAGAGGTATGAGCTGGATGAATGGACTATAAGGTGGATAGAAAGCTGGCTAGATCGTCGAGCCTTCACTCCAAACCCCATCTCCCCAGCCCCACCCCACAGCCTTCATCCCTAGCCAGAACCCTCATCCTCCCCCACCCCAACCCTCTGCCCCAGCTCTGAGCCCCCTCCCACACTCCAAACCCCTTGGCTTCACCCCCACCACATGCATTTTGTTATGTTCACCAATATGAAGGTGCTGTGTCACATATCACCTCCATGATGTGTCACACATCACCTCTATATTGGTGCACGTAACAAAATTAATTCCACACAGGGATGTAAAAAATTAGAGGAAACACTGGAGGGGAGTATATAAAAAACAGATAGAGAGAAGTAGTAACTATGGTTTAGTGAAAAACAACAAAGAGTCCTGTGGCACCTTATAGACTAACAGACGTATTGGAGCATAAGCTTTCGTAGGTGAATACCCACTTCGTCAGAAGTATGGTTTAGTGCTAATTTCATGAGTCTGATGCCTTAGATGCATATATTTTGCATTTATAGAACAAGTCATTTTACTGTCTACTCTGTGTGTAACTGTGCTACTGTGGAAGCAAATAGAATTAAAATAGAATTTTCAAGTTAAATCTTCTTTGCTCCTAAAGACAAATATTTTATTTTACTTGTTATGTATATATACATTTTATCTTATCAACTTGAACTTGGCCTTTGATCATGCCTTTCAAGTGGTCCAGTAAAACTGTAGGGTTTGAGGGATTTCTCCTACAATGTCATTTTAGGTTGTACTTTACATTTATTATAATCCTGAATTCTCTCTTTCTTCCACAATCACCTCATCAAAGAAACGATACTACAAAAACCTACCTTCAGCCAGCACGGTGCTCAGATATTATGATAAAGAGGGCCATAAAAGTACCTAGATCGACTAGTTTCAGAGTAACAGCCGTGTTAGTCTGTATCCGCAAAAAGAAGAACAGGAGTACTTGTGGCACCTTAGAGACTAACAAATTTATTAGAGCATAAGCTTTCGTGGACTACAGCCCACTTCTTCGGATGCATATAGAATGGAACATATAATGAGGAGATATATATACACACATACAGAGAGCATAAACAGGTGGGAGTTGTCTTACTAACTCTGAGAGGCCAATTAATTAAGAGGAAAAAAAAAAAAAAAAAAAAAAAAAAAAACTTTTGAAGTGATAATCAAGCTAGCCGAGTACAGACAGTGTGATAAGAAGTGTGAGAGTACTTACAAGGGGAGATAGTCAACGTTTGTAATGGCTCAGCCATTCCCAGTCCTTATTCAAACCGGAGTTGATTGTGTCTAGTTTGCATATCAATTCTAGCTCTGCAGTCTCTCTTTGGAGTCTGTTTTTGAAGTTTTTCTGTTGTAATATAGCCACCCGCAGGTCTGTCACTGAATGACCAGACAGGTTAAAGTGTTCTCCCACTGGTTTTTGAGTATTTTGATTCCTGATGTCAGATTTGTGTCCATTAATTGGCCTCTCAGAGTTAGTAAGACAACTCCCACCTGTTTATGCTCTCTGTATGTGTGTATATATATCTCCTCATTATATGTTCCATTCTATATGCATCCGAAGAAGTGGGCTGTAGTCCACGAAAGCTTATGCTCTAATAAATTTGTTAGTCTCTAAGGTGCCACAAGTACTCCTGTTCTAGATCGACTAGTTATAATACCTTATATTCTTGTAAAGTTTTTCAACCACGAAGATCCTAAAATACTTCACAAGCTCTCCCCTTGGCATTCCCTTACATACTCTCTGTAGCAGCCAGTACTGCTTTTAGTGTGAGACATACCTTTCTTGGTGTGCGAGCAGATTCTAAATAAAATAACATTGTTCTAATTAATGTATTGAAAACAGAGAAAGAACATCACCCCTGCATTGGTTTTCTACTCTCTGTGCATTGGGGCAGCATTGTGTGCCCCGAATTCCTGTACCATCTGACTGCCTGGATGTATTTTTAGTAAGGCACTGCACTGCGTTTTTGTTTTGATGTTCATTTAAATAAACTATATAATTTACCATGAGGGACAAATTTGAGTCAGTATCTTTAAATACAAACTACATTCAGAATAGGAGAGAATTGTTTGGGAACATTTGTTTAATCAAACAAACAAAAAATAAATGCAAACAAAAGAAGTTCTATATCAGCTACAGTCAACTCCATTTTTTTTAGACAATATTTCTAGGATTTACCAGCATTTGCAGCAGAGGAATAGGTAAATCAAGCTACATATGATGAACTGTTTTGCTAACCTCTTCCTCTTCGAATTATCAAAGCAGGAAATCATTAATATAAACATGTCTAGCTGTGATTAAAAAAACCCATTCTGTCTCATCAAAAAAAGTGTAAAGAAATGGAAAGAATCTTGTGGCAGATGGGCTTTCAACTGACTTCTTCAAAATTCTTGCAGATAATTTAACTCCTTATGCAGCTTTTAAATAGCCCATTTGAGAGTAATGCTCCTACCTACCCTGCATAAGGATGTATGATAGCTGTACTCTTTAAGAATGAGTTTGCTGTGGGGCTTTTAAGTTATGTAGAGGGAAAAAAAAGTACACTAGAATTTTTGACTTTTTAAAATCAACTTTAGAAATGATTTAATATGAACGAGTCATTGTTTAGAATTAAGAAAATGTTATTTTAAAAGGAGGTGCCATGCCCATGATTGACATTTGCATGTAAATAAAACTGCCAAGAGTTTTGCAGACATTTGTGGGATTGCACAAGTGTGCATTTCTTTTAAAATGGAAACTTGCAAGTTCCTACTAATGCCCTGTGAGTCATGTCCTCTTTTACTGAATATTCAATGATAAATGTAGCAGCATCTGCTGAAAGGTATCCATGTGTTAGAGGTAAGGAAAAATGGCAAGTTTCCCCTTGAATTTTCATTTTGAAGACAAAAGGCCAAAATCCTGTACCCATTAAATAAATCAACAAGAAAACTAAGTTCTGGAAGATGGATTGAGCCCTATGTAGACTAAATAAATAAATGTTAGAAGTAAACATTTTAAGACAAATAGGGAGACTTAACATACCAAAAGATGTCAAAGAAATGCAATAGAAATAAATTGGATTCTAAGTGGGAAGAGGAGGTGAGGACACCTAAATGGCCCAGAAGAAAAGTGGAAGGAGAAATACAAAGTTAAAAAAAGCAGCGAGGCAAAAGCAGGAATGCTTTAAAACTACTCATGTGATATCTCCAGTTCAGCAAAATGGCCAAATGAGCAATATAGATTGCGAAGTCATTGCTTAAGAAGACAGAGAAAATTAGGGACAGATCCACATTTGGTCTTGGTGAAACACTGGAAGGTGTAACTGACTGGGCATGCCATACTTCATGACACAAATGTTAATAGGAAGAATGCTCAGAGGGCAATTCCCAGTGGTGACAACCTTTTTGAGACCCAGTATCCCAAGCAGAGTGAAAAGAGGTCTGCAGAGGATAAGGACAAACAAGTGGTTCTATGATTGTACAGCAAGACTGCTTAGAGAGTTCAGGCAGGGAGACCCAGTCAAGATAAAGACAAGTCCTGGATGGTTGTTTGCTATTGTGGAGAGAATCTGTGAACAGGCCAGCTCATGCAGGAAATCACCACACCAGAACAGGCCCAACTTGAAGATTTGCAGTATGACACCTGCAGAACCTGAGCAGGACCAATCTAGTGTCACATTGGACCAAGAATCCAGAAACCAGGAAGGACCTCTGAGGGAGGGGTCACTAGAGATACTGAGCTGTTCAAGGCAGAAACTGTGAATCTCATAACAAAAATTAAGTTAATTAGACAAGATCTAGTTCCATAAACCTATGTTGATTGGCATGAATTATATTACCCTCCTTTAATTTTTTATTAATCGAGTCCCATGTCAGCCACTGATAGGCCTATAATTACAAAGTCATCCTGTTTACTGTCTTTACATATTAGCACAATGTGGGGCCATTATTTGTGCTGTTCATTTACCTATGGCATTTTTTTTTCTTTTTTATCTCTGATTCTTGAGATCTCTTCACTGAGTTGTCCACCACAATGCTTGGATCTTTTTTTTTGGTGAGGTTACCACTAATTCAAAAATGCATCAGTTTAGAGAGTTATTTTCAAGTATTCCTGCAAGTGCATTCATCTATGTCAAATTTCATCACGCCAGTTACATAGCTCTGTTGAGTCCTTCTGGAGGTGTTCATAACCTCCCTGCTCTTCATTAACCTACATAATTTTTGTGTTCAGCAATTTTTTCTACTTAACTATTTATCCTTTCTTAGATCATTAAATAACAACTAATCCTATCCCTTGGGTATCTATTCTTAATAATAGTGCTTTACATATATTTAGTACCTGCCTCTGTGAAGTGCTTCAAAAATTACATCCTAGCAAACACCATGAAAATGCAGACACTTCTGGAGTGGTAGTCAATTGGTACACAGCGTACTATTGGTGGGAGAGAGGGAGAGAAATGTTGTCCAATATGACAGGGCAAATCTCTGAGGCCTTGTCTACACTACGAGAGTAGTTCGATTTTACTTAAATCGAATTTTTGGAATCGATATTGCAAAGTCGAACGTGTGTGTCCACACTAAGGACAGTAATTCGACTTTGTGAGTCCACACTAACGGGGAAAGCGTCGACATTGGAAGTGGTGCACTGTGGTCAGCTATCCCACAGTTCCCGGAGTCCCCGCTGCCCATTGGAATTCTGGGTGGAGCCGCAAATGCCTTCTGGGTAAAAAAAATGTGTCCAGGGTGCTTTTGGGTAACTGTCGTCATCCGTCCATCACTCCCGCTCTCCCTCCCTGAAAGCGCCGGCGGGAAATCAGTTCGCGCACTTTTCTAGTCAGTGACAGCGCGGACGCCACAGCACTGCGAGCATGGAGCCTGCTGCAACCATCACTGCAGTTGTGGCCGCTCTCAACGCCTCGCAACTTATCATACACCTTTCCCTGAGGCAGATGCAGAAAAGTCAGGCGAGGAGGCTACGTCAACGCGGTGATGGCCTGAAGTCTGAGAGTAGCACAGACCTCTCAGAAAGCAGGGGACCCAGCGCCGAGAACATCACGGTGGCAATGGGTCATGTTGATGCCGTCGAAAGGAGATTCTGGGCACGGGAAACAAGCACTGAGTGGTGGGACCGCATAGTGCTGCAGGTCTGGGATGAATCCCAGTGGCTGCGAAACTTTCGCATGCGGAAGGGAACTTTCCTGGAACTTTGTGAGTTGCTGTCCCCTGCCCTGAAGCGCAATGACACCCGGATGCGAGCAGCCCTGACTGTCCAGAAGCGAGTGGCCATAGCCCTGTGGAAGCTTGCAACGCCAGACAGCTACCGGTCAGTCGCGAACCAGTTTGGGGTGGGCAAATCTACCGTGGGGGTTGTTGTGATGCAAGTAGCCAAGGCAATCGTTGATGTACTGCTGCCAAAGGTAGTCACCCTGGGAAACGTGGAGGCGATCATAGATGGCTTCGCAGCGATGGGATTCCCAAACTGCGGTGTGGCCATAGATGGAACTCACATCCCTATCCTGGCACCGGAACACCAGGCCAGCCAGTACATTAAAAGAAAGGGCTACTTTTCCATGGTGCTGCAAGCACTGGTGGACCACAGGGGACGTTTTACCAACATCTACGTGGGATGGCCGGGCAAGGTTCATGACGCTCGTGTTTTCAGGAACTCTGGTCTGTTTAGACGGCTGCAGCAAGGTATTTACTTCCCGGACCACAAAATAACTCTTGGGGATGTGGAGATGCCTATAGTCATCCTCGGGGACCCAGCCTACCCGCTAATGCCCTGGCTCATGAAGCCCTATACTGGCGCCCTGGACACTGAAAAAGAACTCTTCAACTACCGGCTGAGCAAGTGCAGAATGGTGGTGGAGTGTGCTTTTGGCCGTCTCAAGGGGAGATGGAGAAGCTTACTGACTCGCTGTGATCTCAGCGAAACCAATATCCCCATTGTTATTGCAGCTTGCTGTGTGCTCCACAATCTCTGTGAGAGCAAGGGGGAGACCTTTATGGCGGGGTGGGAGGTTGAGGAAAATAGCCTGGCTGCTGATTACTCACAGCCAGACAGCCGGGCGATTAGAAGAGACCAGCGGGAAGCGCTGTGCATCCGGAAGGCTTTGAAAGCAAAGTTCCTGAGTGAGCAGGGTAACCTGTGACTTTAAAGTTTGTGTATTGAGAAGCTAAACCTGCCCCCGTTTCTTTGCCCAGTTAATGTTGACTATCCTATCCAGTTACATACCCCCTTCACCCCACTTCCAACACACGTTTCAAAATAAAAATAGTTCTACTTTGTTAAAGCACACCGTTTTCTTTAATACTGTATTCGCGGGAATTTTTTAAAACTGGGACGCAGACTGTGGTGCGGAGCGGGTGTACTGTAGTGGCGCGAATGCAGCTTCTAAACTCAAGGATTGACAGGCTCCGCTGCGGTGGGATGGTTGTTTCAACGGAGCCTGTCACCCCTCCTGATAGGGACTGTGTGTATGGGGGGGTCTATGTGACTTTGTGGCAGGGGGAGGACGGTTACAGATCCCCTGCTGTGTGGCTCTGTGATCCTGCCTAAGGACCGCCGCTTAAGATCTGTAACTGCCCTCCCCTGCCACAAAGTCACAGAGCAACCCACCCCCCACCACATAACATGAAAACAACCTCCCAGACTAACCAGGGTAACTAGTCACTGCATCACTGCACTATGTATGTGCCCTGCTGCTGTGCCTGCCCCCGACTATATACCCTGCCAAAGGTGACTGTCCTGTCGAATTACCAACCCCCTATCCCCCCCTCCTCCAAAAGAACATGATGGAAACAGTAGTTAACAGAAACGTATTTTTTATTATCAACCAAACATGGAACTGGGAAAGTGAAACTTGGACGGGGGCTTGTGTCAGGCGGGAAGGAAAGAACTTGTCAAATTTTGGGGAATGAGAGCCTTCTGCTGCTCGAGCTCTCTGCAGGGGTGGAGTGAGAGTTAGCAGGGACTCTGCCGCCTCTCCTTCTGTGCACTTTGGGTGAGGGGAGTATGGGACTTGGTGGCGGGGGAGGGCGGTTAGAGATGGACTGCAGCGGGGCTCTGTCCTCCTGCCTCCGTTCCTGCAGAACATCCACAAGGCGCCGGAGCGTGTCCGTTTGCTCCCTCATTAGTCCAAGCAGGGTTTGAGTCGCCTGCTGGTCTTCCTGACGCCACCTCTCCTCCCGATCCATGTTGGCTTGGTGCATTCGGGTCAAGTTCTCCCGCCACTGGGTCTGCTGTGCTGCCTGGGCTCTGGAGCAGGCTATAAGCTCCGAGAACATGTCCTCCCGTGTCCTCTTCTTCTTATGCCTAATCCGCGCTAGCCTCTGGGAGTGTGATGACAGGCTAGGTTGTGAGACAGTCGCAGATGGGGCTGTGGGAATGGGAAAAAGGGAGTGAATTCCTCAGAAAGATAAATGTAGTTGTGAACAAAGAACATAGTCTTTCTCTGTTAACAAGACCATGCACAGCACCTATCACATGCGCACTCAGCACAAGGTCGAATTCTCGGCCTTCGCATTCAGTGCCTGGGGTCTTCTACAGCACATTTGAGAAGCCTCTCAGGAGAACGGAATTTCTGTTGCAGGCAGACATGGTAAGCCGTAGACTTGTGGCAGCTTAAAACTTTAATATTAGCAATGGCATCATTTCACATTGAAATCAATGTCGGTCCCTGCTGCCAGCAATTCGGCAAGCAGGAAGTCTGCTCCTGTCCCACACCCTCGCGGCTGTCCCCGGGAACGATCCCTTTCGGCTGCCCCTCTCTCGCCTCCACCGCGTGGCTGCAAACCAGCGGTTACAGTTCTGTAAAGGAACGGCAAAGCAGTCCCAACACTAACATTCCCCTACCTCATTCAAAGCAGGTCATCATGAGCGACATCACCCTCATGAGGATCTCTGACAGCGAGAAAGAGAGAATGCTCCGGGAAAGCCTGCAAAGACCAGGGCCGTATGCCGCCATGCTGTGCAGAGCAATGATTCCAGAGTACTTGATAGTCTCGTGGCGTGGCAACGTGTCCTACTACGGAGGACCCAATAAGGCCGCTCTCCCCAAGAACCTAATGCAGCGGATTTCCAATTACCTCCAGGAGAGCTTCCTCGAGATGTCACAGGAGGATTTCTGCTCCATCCCCGGACATATAGACCGCATTTTACTGTAGCTGCTGTAGCAGTGACTAACCAGTAGAGAGGCTTGGGCAGGACAATCATGCAAAACCGGACATTGCTAGATTTTTTTTCAATAGTTGCACTGCCCATGACTGAATCGTTAAGCTAATCAAACTAATCATGAGAAACCCATTTTTTAAATTGTTAATATTCCTGTTCTGTTACAAATAAATGTTTAGATTTTTACAACACTTACTGGCTGATCCTTCCCCAGATTCTGTGTCCGGGGTAACGGCTGGGGAGGGTTGGTAGGGGATCTCTGTAAGGGTGATGAAGAGATCCTGGCTGTCGGGGAAATCAGCGTTGTGAGCGCTGTCGACTGCCTCGTCCTCCTCATCTCCTTCCTCATCTTCCCCGTCCGCTAACATGTCCGAGGATCCAGCCGTGGACACTATCCCATCCTCAGAGTCCACGGTCACTGGTGGGGTAGTGGTGGCGGCCGCACCGAGGATGGAATGCAGTGCCTCGTAGAAACGGGATGTCTGGGGATGGGATCCGGAGCGTCCATTTGCCTCTTTGGTCTTCTGGTAGCCTTATATATAATGGAGATATCCCATCTCCTAGAACTGGAAGGGACCTTGAAAGGTCATCTAGTCCAGCCCCCTGCCTTCACTAGCAGGACCAAGTACTGATTTTGCCCCAGATTCCCAAGTGGCCCCCTCAAGGATTGAACTCACAACCCTGGGTTTAGCAGGCCAATGCTCAAACCACTGAGCTATCCCTCCCCCCTGAGCCTTGTCTCAGCTCCTTGATTTTCACGCGGCACTGCGTTACATCCCGGCTGTATCCTCTCTCTGCCATGTCTTTAGAGATCTTCTCGTAGATCTTTGCATTCCGTCTTTTGGATCGCAGCTCGGAAAGCACGGACTCATCGCCCCACACAGCGATGAGATCCAAGACTTCCCGATCAGTCCATGCTGGGGCCCTCTTTCTATTCTGAGATTGCACGGCCATCACTGCTGGAGAGCTCTGCATCGTTGCCAGTGCTGCTGAGCTCGCCACGATGTCCAGACAGGAAATGAGATTCAAACTGGCCAGACAGGAAAAGGAATTCAAATTCAAATTTTCCCGGGGCTTTTCCTGTGTGGCAGTTCAGAGCATCCGAGCTCGTACTGCTGTCCAGAGCGTCAACAGAGTGGTGCACTGTGGGATAGCTCCCGGAGCTATTAGCGTCGATTTCCATCCACACCTAGCCTAATTCGACATGGCCATGTCGAATTTAGCGCTACTCCCCTCGTCGGGGAGGAGTACAGAAGTCGAATTAAAGAGACCTCTATGTCGAACTAAATACCTTCGCGGTGTGGACGGGTGCAGGGTTAATTCGATGTAACGGCGCTAACTTCCACATAAACGCCTAGTGTAGACCAGGCCTAAGGTTACAAAAAGTGCCATGGATTACTGAGTGTCCATAAAGGGGAGTGATGAACACATTTTCTATGATCTGATACAAAAAAGCCTTACTTTATAAACTGAATAGAACTCCATTTTCTACCTCAGGAGGACGAAAGGCAGAATAGATTTTGCCAGGATTTGAGCAGGGTGTTTGCAAAACTGATATTTAAACCATTATATTCTTGGGTCCAGAGTGGCCCTTTACCATGTCACTCTTTCCTTAGTTCACCATTAAAGCAAGATAGGTAGCATGCTTCTGGGGACAGATTTCTGATGTCAGAATGGCATCTTTAACTTGAAATTTCATCATTTCTGTGGGTTAAAACAAATCAGTCCCTTAACCTCTTATCAGGTAGTATTGGTTTGCTGATGTATTGTAGTCTGTACCAGTGACTTTTTCCCAGCCCTTGCTCTTCTTTCAGACGATTCATTTCACTTGTCCTGAGAAATCACTCAAAGACATAGGGGCCAAATCCTGGTCTCATTAAAGTAAATGGAAGTTTTGCTCTTGATATCAGTTGGATCATGATTTGGCTGTCCTGGTATTCCCCTTATTCCCTCAAGTTGGCCACACTTTCTCTGCTCTGCTAGTGATTTCCTTGTGAAATTCTTAGAGGCAGGAAGGAGTGTAATTCAGAGGTTTCAAAGCTGTGTGGACTAAGGTAGATAGTGCCCGTTAGCAAATAATAGCATAAGTTATTGAAAAGTAGATACTGGGGGAAGGGTCCATCTGCCCTGAAAACTGCAGAACAGCTAAAACATCTAAATTGTGGATATCTATGGGCAAAGAAACTGACCTAGCCCTTTTAAACTTTTTGTAATGAGTGTAATATACTAAAGGTGGCAACCAATTAATTGGAACATTAAGGTACAGGAAAAAAAAAAAAGCCGCGATCGCAATCACGATCTGCGGCGGCAATTCGGCGGGAGGTCCTTCACTCCGAGCCGGAGTGAGGGACCGTCCGCTGAATTGCCGCCGAATACCTGGACCTGTCGCCCCTCTCCCGACCGGCCGCCCCAAGCACCTGCTTGAGAAGCTGGTGTCTGGAGCCGGCCTTGTCTAGATCCATCCTGCCAACCAAAAAATAAATTACAAAATTGTAAAGAAGGGTCATGGTTTTTTTTTTAAGGGCTTCACTATTGATTTTTGTTAACTACAGTTTAAGAAAAATATAATCAGACTATGCATTACTAGGCCACCATTAATACAAGTGTAGGATTTATCCCAGTGCAAAAGCTACTCCAAGTAGTATTATAGTACCTTATTAATCAATAATATGCATCTCATTTTGCTAATGAATGTGGATTCAAGCATAAATCTTTATGTGGTATGAAGACTGACTAACTCTTACAGTAGTCAGATGAAACTTTATGGAAAGGTGATACTTTTTTTGTGTATCTAGCCTTATTTTAGGTAATTTTTTGACCTTGTCTTTCAAGAATATAAAGGTATGTTCTTTTTAAAGCTATGCTACGGTGTCAAAGAAATGAAAAATGTGAAAACAAAAATTTAATGGGAAAATGTTTTTCAGAAGCATGTAAGTGACTTAGGTGTCCTGACTTCCAATGAGACTTAGGCTGGGATTTTCAGATGTGTCTAAGTGAGCTAGATACTCCACTTCCTCTGAAAGTCAATTGGAGCTAGGCATAATGAAAAAGAAGTCAGTGTGAGCTCAAAAGCTTGTCTCTTTCACCAACAGAATTTGGTCGAATAAAAATGATATTATCTCACCCACCTTGTCTCTCTAATATCCCAGGACCAACAGGGCTACAACAATGGAAGATCTTTCTTCTGTTCATGCTTGATATCTGTATCGCACTCGCCCTATATTATTCTGTGGCTCCGCTTGTCTTTGGTGCAAGTGCTGTGCTGCCTATCAGTAGCAGGGCCGGCTCCAGGCACCAGCTTCTCAAGCAGGTGCTTGGAGCGGCCGGTCGGGAGAGGGGCGGCAGGTCCAGGTATTCGGCGGCAATTCAGCGGACGGTCCCTCACTCCGGCTCGGAGTGAAGGACCTCCCGCTGAATTGCCGCCGCAGATCGTGATTGCGATCGCGGCTTTTTTTTTTTTTTTTGGTTTTGGCTGCTTGGGGCGGCCAAAACCCTGGAGCCGGCCCTGACAGGATGATTTGGAATATGTTAAGGAACTGTACACAAGATCTTATCTGGGAAACTGTTTCAGTTTAGCCAGGGAGTATAGAAGAGGCATACCTAATATTATTTCTAAATGGTAATTTCAAATCACTCTAGAGTAGCTCAGACAGACAGTACATTAGTTATTATTATTTATTATGGGCAGGTTGCAGGATCTGGGCCTTAATGAAATAAGGTAGGCAGTTATGTGCCAAAGGCGGTTTGCAGGTCACCCGATAGTGACCCCCATCAAGTTTTAAAAGGACTCCCCTCCGTTTGTATGCTGCTCAGCATCCCACCATTCGTATTCAGTATTGGCAATCCCAAGCGTTCAGAAATCATAAGCCAGGCCTCAAAAAATCATGAGATTGGTTTAAAAAAAATCTCAATTTTGTGCTCATTTTAGCTTGTTTAGTTTCTGAGTCTTTAGGGTGCACTTGGTTCACATTTTTAAACTTTTCCCTGCACCCATGAGGACTAGAAACTTACTCATTTTAAATGAAAGCTGAGATTCTCACCTTTAAGGGGAAAAAATCATGTGGTTTTTATGGTGAGTCCCGGAGTGGAAGATGGCAGCCTTTATGTGGCCCACTCTATTAAGTGAGAAATCACGACTAATGTCATCAATCAACGATGTCCTCATCTTCAGAGCAACAACTCAAGCCACCATAACAGCCCTTTTCAGGGACAAATAACATGCCAGATAAGTTGGAGGATCCTTGTTCCTGAACCTAACATTGATGGACTTTCCTGGGCAAAGTGCAAGTATCTTGCAAATATTTTGAAGACATGACATCGACGTCCTTACGCTCCAAGAAACACACATCTCCAATGACCAACAGGGTACCCACTACCATATCCATAGCTACAACCTCATGACTAGCCACTACCATCCGAAATACGGCCTGGCCATATATGCGAAGAACACCATAATGGATTTTGACATCTTCCTCCCAACTGAAGAGGAAGTCACCTACACCACTGCCATCAGGATAGGAGAACTGCACATTACCAAAGTGTATAAAACCCCTAATTCAAAATGGCCAAAACCAGTGATCCCAAGTGCACCAATCCCAGACTTATACATTGGTGACTTTAACACCCACCACACTATTTGAGGCTACGAAGTAAATGAAGCCAATGGTGAAGACCTCATGGATTGGAGGTCTGTGGAAGATCTGCAACTGGTCTTCAATCCCAAACAGTGAGTAACTTTCCTCTCTGCTCTCTGGCAATGCAATTACAACCCAGCCCTCACCATTGTTTCCAAAGATCAAAGCAGGACTATGCTCCATGCATCCTGCAAAATACTTCCTGACTTCTCCACAGCCAACATAGGTCCATCATTACCCATGTCGGCGCTGAAATCCGTGATTCTGTCAAAACAAATCCCACAGTGAATCTGGCCAAATCCAACAGACTGCTGTAGGGGAAGCTGTCGAAAAAGTGGTAATCCATATCCCTGCGACACCAGAATGTTATCACTGATCTGTTGGCCTCCTTATCGTTGCCGGCAAGAAGGGTATCGGAAGAATACACTCCCTGCTGGACAAAAGAGACCCAGGATCTGCACCAGCAATACAACCAGTCAGCAGCCCACATGTTGTGAAGGCCCTGCTAGAGTTTCTAGACTCACCCAGACCTTGGTGGTGGATTGAGAGTGTTGAAGGTTTGAACTTCACACACTCTAGTTGCCATGCCTGGGCCTTACTTCGATGTCTCAGAGCTGCTAATCAGATGGAATATCGGACCTCAAAAGTCTGGCCCAACTTCATAGTCTCAAAATTGGTGGAGAGCACAAAAGGACCACTCGACAAAAATAGCAAGCGAGTGAGCCATCATCAGCTACGGAGGACCACGATCTCAATCCCTCCACAAGACCCCATCGCCATCAGTATTGATGAAGTAAAAAAAGGTTTAGCTATAACGAAGAAAGGGAAGGCAGCCAGTGGAAATCGTATCTCCCAAGAATTTCTTCATCAACTAGGCTCCATGGAACTCCAATGGCTGGCGAAACTGTACACCAAAACTATGGAATCTGGATGCATCCCAAAAGCCTGATGGGCAATAGTTATTGTCATACTCAAACCAGGCAAGCTGACCAACGACCCAGGAAGCTATAGGCCAATATCACTTCTGTACACTACCTACAAACTCCTGGAACGTATCATCCTCCAGAATCCAACTTGAACGGGGACCTAAACAACATGGAAGAATATTTCCAGAAATGGAGGCTCAAGCCAAATCCTCACAAAAAACAAAACAACAACAGTCACTGCATTCCATCTTGATAACAGGAATTCTAAGTGCACCCTGAAAGTGACCTTCTGTGGCAATACTGTGAGACATGAGCCCACTCCGACCTATCTCAGACTGAAGCTGGATTGTATGCTAACCCTCTACGACCATCTGAAGAAAGTAGCTGCCAAGAAGAAGACAAGGGTTAACCTGGTCCAAAAACTGGCAAGCACAAGCTGGGAGACATTAGCATCAATGTTAAACAGTGTTGCCAATTATTGTGGGACTCACGGTCTTCTTCTTCACATGGTTGATGTAAATGTACAGCAACAACTTAATTTTATATTCAGATGGTTAAGGCAGATAATTGCATCTGGAGTAGCAGAGTGTATTGCTGTGATGTCTCCTTTGTATTTGTGAATTGGGCATTGAATTGTTATATGTTCCATGGTATGTTCTAAGTGACCACAGTTGCACACTGAATAGTCTTTAATTTTCATTTGTGCAGCAACTATCCGCATCTGCCATAGGTTATGCGGATGCGGTTTAGGGTTGCCCATGAGCTTCATGGGAGATTGAAGCCAGGGATCTTTTGTGTTGGGTCTTTCACAAGGTGTTTATTTGTGACTTCTTGTGAATTCCACTCAGCTTTCCAAGCTTCATCAGGTTGAAGTTGCATTGTTGAAGGTTAAACTCATGGGTCCAAAACGGCTTATGTGACTTCAAGCAGCAGTGAGGGACGTTGTTAAGATGGGAAGATATTTGTTTTCCACAATCTGCTGAAATTCCTGAAGGGTTGCAGCATCACCCCAAATGGATGGAGGTGCAATGCATGACAGCACCGGCAGCCAAGGTGTTGGGGTCGACTTGAGGGTTCCAGTGATGCACCACATTGCAGTGTTCAGCTGGACGTCAACAAGTTGAGTGTGGCTACTTCTGGTCCATATCACTGCACAGTTCCTGGCTATGGAGTACACAAAGGCCATTGCTGATGTCCAGAACTAGGTTTGCCAACTGTCCCTTATTACAAGGGACGTCCCTTATTTTTTCATCTCTGTACAACAAAATTGGGAGTTGCTGAGCACTGCAAAAGGCAGCAAGAAATACCCGATGCGAATATAGGTGAGTACTTATTATTATTATTAATAATAACACTATCAGGAGGAGGGGTGGGGCAGGAGTGCTAAGAAACAGTCCCTTATTTTTGAAATACAATGTTAACCCTGCCAACAAAGCTCCAGCTATTTTTCAAGGAGAAGACCAGAGGCATTTCCGGCGAAGTACACTTAACACAAGCTTGCGCTGCCTCCTTCCTTGCATTTGTTGGGGTTGTTCCTTCAGGAAATGAGGCAGATCTTCCAGGGAACTGCTCCCATCTGCTGGGAGCACGTGAGGCTTCTCCTCCTAGGCCAAAGGGAGGAGCCTTGTATGGCAACCCCCTTCTACAGCATTGGCAGCCACCAGGCCCTGGTGGGTGGGGGTCCAGTCCCAGCTGAGCTCCTCCTGCTTTCTTTGCTGCCCTGGTGGAGCTCAGCCCCATAGCTCCCCCCGCCCTTTTAACTTGCGCGGCTTCCCTCTGTCACCAGCCAGCGCTAGTGCGTGTGAAAGGAGGAAGCGGAGAGGGGCGGGAGGAGAGCGATAGTAGGGGAAGCAGAATCAAAACAAGCGGGACACGCCTTTTCCCCTGGCGCTGCTTCCCCCCGGGCCGGGCGGCTGGGTGTGTAAGTGTGTGCGCAGCGGGGCTGGGCTGGCCGCGGGTGCCCGCCCGGGAGGGCCGGGAGCACTCAGCCTGGGAAAGCCACAGCCAGCTCCTCTCTCCTTCCTGGGCGCCCTGTTTGCAATGGAGCCGCAATGAGCCGGGGGTAGCAGCAGCCGCCTCCTCACCAGTAGCCGCCTCAGCCGCCTGCTCCAGCTCCGCGATGCCGAACCAGAAGAGCAGCAAGGGCAAGAAGAACAAGCGCGCTAACAGCAGCGGGGACGAGCAGGAAAATGGAGCCCTGGCCCTGGCGGCGGCGGCGGGCGCAGCGATGGGAGCGGCGGCCGCCGCGGTCGGAGCGGCTGGAGGATCGGGAGGAGCAGCGGCCGCGGCGGCGACGGCCGGAGGCGGTGGCGGCGGCGGAGCGGTGGCTGCAGCCGGCGCGGGTCCCAGCGACAGCAAGAGCGGTGAGAAGGGGGTGGCGGGCGGTGCAGGGGGGCGGGGGTTTGCCCTGGTTTCTGCAGCATCAACAGCGTGATGGGCAACTTTGCCTTCCCCTGCCCGGGCCCGGGCTGCGAGCGGGGCCCGCGGCGGCGCGTTGTCAGAGGGCGAACGAGAGTTAGGACTCGCCCCTGTCCCCGTGCTCAGCCCGGCTGCCGCCGCCGCCCTGCGCCGCGAGAAAGCGGAGCAAAAAGCAAACGCCCGGTGCAGCCCTTCGGGCCACGCTGCCCGACAGGAAACAAAATGCCATCTGGGGAGCTCCATGTGCTCCCCCGCCGTGCCGCCGCTGGGAGGTGGGGGCTGGCAAAGGCCACGGGAGGCTTTTACTTGCCCAGACTCCTTGTCTTTTCCTGTCTCTTCTCTCTGCCCTCCCCCCCATTTTATTTTTCTTCCTGGTGCTGCTGGGGGCTGTGTTTGTGCCCAGCGCGTGCGATGCGCCACACCAGGCTGTGGGGAGGGAAGTAGGAAGGAAAAAGGGCCAAGAGGAAAAGTTACCTCGGAAAAAAATTCTCCTCTTTGTGTCGGCTGGCATTGAAGGGCGAGGCGGACATCTGCTCAGGCTGAGCTCGGTGATGGAGCCTGAGGTTAACCTGCAAGTGACTCCCACCGCCTTGCTTGCAAGGGTATGTGCATTAGTGTCAAACAGGTGGAGAGCAGCACTTTGCCCACTGCCTAGGCATTGGGGCCTGACAGCTTACATACTCTGAAAGCAAACCCGGTAAAGGCACCATATTACTGGGGGGGGGGGGGGGGCGGAAATAGCAATCTAAGAGTTGGCTGGCACTAATATTAGGGCATAGATGTATGTGCTCAGCACATTCTAACAAAGAAGAACAGGAGTACTTGTGGCACCTTAGAGACTAACAAATTTATTAGAGCATAAGCTTTCGTGGACTACAGCCCACTTCTTCGGATGCATATAGAATGGAACATATAATGAGGAGATATATATACACACATACAGAGAGCATAAACAGGTGGGAGTTGTCTTACCAACTCTGAGAGGCCAATTAATTAAGAGAAAAAAAAAAAAAAAAAAAAAAAAAAAACTTTTGAAGTGATAATCAAGCTAGCCGAGTACAGACAGTGTGATAAGAAGTGTGAGAGTACTTACAAGGGGAGATAGTCAACGTTTGTAATGGCTCAGCCATTCCCAGTCCTTATTCAAACCGGAGTTGATTGTGTCTAGTTTGCATATCAATTCTAGCTCTGTAGTCTCTCTTTGGAGTCTGTTTTTGAAGTTTTTCTGTTGTAATATAGCCACCCGCAGGTCTGTCACTGAATGACCAGACAGGTTAAAGTGTTCTCCCACTGGTTTTTGAGTATTTTGATTCCTGATGTCAGATTTGTGTCCATTAATTCTTTTGCGTAGAGACTGTCCGGTTTGGCCAATGTACATGGCAGAGGGGCATTGCTGGCACATGATGGCATAGATCACATTGGTAGATGTGCAGGTGAACGAGCCCCTGATGGTATGGCTGATGTGATTAGGTCCTATGATGATGTCACTTGAATAGATATGTGGACAGAGTTGGCATCGGGGTTTGTTACAAGGAGAGACTACAGAGCTAGAATTGATATGCAAACTAGACACAATCAACTCCGGTTTGAATAAGGACTGGGAATGGCTGAGCCATTACAAACGTTGACTATCTCCCCTTGTAAGTACTCTCACACTTCTTATCACACTGTCTGTACTCGGCTAGCTTGATTATCACTTCAAAAGTTTTTTTTTTTTTTTTTTTTTCTCTTAATTAATTGGCCTCTCAGAGTTGGTAAGACAACTCCCACCTGTTTATGCTCTCTGTATGTGTGTATATATATCTCCTCATTATATGTTCCATTCTATATGCATCCGAAGAAGTGGGCTGTAGTCCACGAAAGCTTATGCTCTAATAAATTTGTTAGTCTCTAAGGTGCCACAAGTACTCCTGTTCTTCTTTTTGCGGATACAGACTAACACGGCTGTTTCTCTAACAAAGATGGCTATTCTTACTGCTGCATTTATAGAAATGTGTTTCCATCACAGCCCTTGGGGCGCACTTACAACTTAAACTCATAGGTAATTTAGTTTTAATTCTTCAGATTTCTAAAATAGAACTGTAGACATCCATCCAGTACCGTAACAAACTGTCAGTCAGCAACCCCTAGGTTATTCACCATCCATGGGCCATGATTAAAAGGAAGTCAAACACCAGCCACTGCCACCAATCCAAACCCTTACTTTGGCAAAGGTTTTCAGGAAGTTCAGATTTGTGACAGTTTTGCTATCCTCCAAAGTGAATATTGGAGGTATTACATGATAGGATTATTGGATTGCACTGGTATAGAACTTTCAGTGCTTGTACCGTCCATGTTTAAGCAGAAATCCTGTTTAATGTGAATGAGGGTTTTTGCTTTAAAACCGTTGGCATAATGCAGTGCTCTGGGTGGAAATTGTTCCTTCATTTAATACACTTGTTAGAAGTGACCATTTATTTAATCACAGTTAGAAAAAATAAAACAAGTCCTGGTTTACTATAGAATGTTAAATAAAAATAAATTTACGTTAACATAAAGGGGTCTAATGTAATCATATTTGCAGACTGTGTCATCCTTTTGAAAGTGATTTCCCTCACAAGCCATTTTTAAGCTCTATAGCTTTGTCTCAGAGCATTTTGCTAGGATGTTTTCTTGTGGAAACTTATTTTATCATTTGCTGTTTTTTTTTTTTAGACTACCAGGCTTTAGTTACTTTAAAGGAGCATTCAGAATTGTACAAACCCAAGGCAAGTTAGAGGGTTCTGGGTTTTTTTGACAGGGAAATAAAACAATAGGCCTGAGTCCTGCAATCAAGTCCGTGAGGACCCTGTGAAGAGCCCCATTCAAATCAGGATTCAGGACCAGTGCTTTAACTTTTTCCATGATCAGTAAGTTGGCAAGGCAGGGAGAGTAGATGCAACTGGATTTATACTTTGGCATGACAATTTTGCACACTGCTGTTAATCAGCAATGACAATTTTTCAAGAGTATCACTTCATTTTTGGGGGGAGGAGAGCTCCTGTTGCATATTTTTAATGGAATTAATATAGTTAATTACAAACCTTTTTATCTCACTAGGCCTCTGTCAGACTGTTTTTTATAAGAATATAATAATACTCTGTATAGTTCTGTAGAGTAAGTGATCAGGTCCTATTTTTTGGTTTAGATGAATGAATAGGAAAAATTGAAGTTAGAGAATATTTGGAAACTTTTTACCTTGTTTGCCGTGTTCTGTGACAAGAGCCTTTTACTTTTATATTTAATCAGAGAATAAGTATTGGGCCTGCTAAGGTGATTTTCATTGAGATATTTTCTGTAAGAACTGCCCACTTCAAGGTGACAAAAGGAGGGGAAAAAGACCCCTGATTTTTTTCTCCCTAACCCAAATTAAACAATTGGGATACAAGAAGCATTGTGGGTAGATGTGCTGTGTTTGTGGGATAACCCAATCTCATTTCTTATACAGATGCCTTTTGAAGACCGTGGGAGTTCTGAGTACCACACTGATAGCACTGTCAGTTCCCCTCTAGTTGGACAGTTTCCCCTTTTTAAAGAAGAATTCTGACTGTACCAGGTAGTTTGCATACCTTAGCTCTATTCTGATCAGGTTCTCAAGAAGTCCAGGCTACCTTTTGGAAAATCATATTGAGAGGTTCCTTTGAACTCAATTTTGTTTCCCTTAGGATTCATTGTCTTTTTAACAACCCTGCAGACTAAAGTCCACAGGTGCAGCACTGGGCAGTGCAAGTACATTCAGACTGCCGTGCCAGCCAATGTGTCTCATCCCTAACCTGACAGGGCTGCTGGTAGAAGTGAAAAGTTAATTCAGTCTCCTTTCAGGCTTTTTTCTTCCCCACTGAGACTACCAACAAAGGTGCCAATTATGAAGGTGTTTATTATGTGGACACTAACCTTGTTTACATTGGTCACCAAACCGCTGTCAGAGCGTAACTTCTGCTCACAGTTGTCTTAGGTTGTACATCCAAAGCTTTAGATTAGTTCAAGCCATGGTTTTAGAAAAACCCAATACATGCTATGGAGCCTATGCTACAAAATATAGCAGTTGTGTGAGTGGGTCCCCCATCTGGGGGATCATAATAAAGTCACTGCTGTTTTTAAAGTCTGTGAATCTCCCTTGAGGTGTAATGTAGATAGGGCCTTTGAGACAACAAGCTTCATAAATCTGAGATATTTCACTTATTCTTAGATGATTACAAAAGGATTTTTTCAAACCCTGAGATGTGGTACTGCAGTGAGTTTTGGGAATGTTTTCAGGTGCCCTAAGTTAGTATAGTTCTACTATAGAGTACCGTAACCTGATTTTCATCCAAAAATCCTCAATTTTGGATAATATTATAACATACCTATTATTACACACAAGTTATATTAAAAGTATATTCGGGTTGTGGAGTCAAGCATTCAAAAGGTAGGAAAAGCCAGAATTAAGGTTCCTTGTCCAAACTTAATTCGTCCCCCTTGTGCATATGCATTATGCTACAGTCTGTTGATTTCCATGATCAAGACTAATTTTTCATACAGTCTCATTTTCAGATGGATTTTCTAACAGTGCAGTTTCCTCTTCATCTGCTAAGGCATTGTTTCGGTACTGTCTTTGTAGCTGGAACTATTTTCTCTGAATCACCACAACCATTTCCTGCAGCACCTATGTGTTCGTTAGCTCTTCCATATGGGTAGTGACCTACTCTGACCCTGCTTAATTTGAGAGATCTGAGTTGGGTCATAGCTCAAGGTGGTATGGCTAGAAATACCATGCCACATTATGTGAAGTGACTGTGCATCCTTCAGGTCTGTCTCAAATGTAGTTAAACTGATAATTAAACCTGGGGTGTATTGTAATGCACAAGGTGAGTGACATATTTTCAACTACTGTCCTTTTTTTATGGGCGTCCTAAAATATGCCCACTCCAAGTTTATCATGATTACTGTGTGGCTAATTTAAAATAAATAACTTTAAATGCAGGTAACGTTCTTTAGTCTTTTCATAGAGGAAACAGTAATCTGAAGGGTATCACTATGAGCTGAATACTAATGTCAATATTGTAAATTTTGGGGGGGAAATTGTCAAGGAAAAATGCTTCATTTATTAGAGTATTCACATGTGAAATCTATCCAAGCAGATTGAAAGCTGACTCGTTTTTTTTAACCCCCAAAACAAACAAACAACCCCAACCGCCTTTCCCCAAAAACTTAAGATGTCCAGCTATACCTTTGTTGTGTTTAACTGTGACTATACAAGTTCTTAAGAACTACTTTATTTACTTTCAATTAGAAATGCCAGGCTGGAAGAAATAAATATATACATACACACATATATAAAATATCCTGATTTTAATAATTTAAAATAGAAAATGGAAAAGGTAGGCACAGCAGTAACTAAGATATACTGAAACTGTGACTAGCCAATCATTACAATTTAAAAACTGGTTACATTATGGGGCTGGGGTATTTAAAGAGGACCAGAGAATTTGTGTAAGAATATATCAGTAGTTCAGTTTTCAAAATGAGATGTTCCAATGTATATATTTATGGAGTACAAATCACTATGGCTAAGCACTGATAAATATTCTCTATCAAATATTCTCTACTCGTTGAGTGATTTAAATGGGACCACTTGTGGAGTTTTAAAGTACTGCTAAGTGTGAGTAAGGACATAAAAATATGACCTATAATAGGATGCTAAAGCATAACTTGCGCTTCATAATTCTATTTATCTCAAACTCAGTTGAACATAACTGTTTTATTGTCTACACCAGTGCACTTTATTTTTGAAAAGAGCCTTTATGCTGTATTTGAAGTACCTATTTGTAGTATTCTAGAAACTGTGCAAATACTTGCTTTTTGTGGACAAAACAGTTCATAAAATTACAAATCTGTGTAGATAGAGGCAGTTGTGTAGTATTGATGAATACAATAAAGACTGTTCCTGTATATGTGTGAGATAAGCAAATACACATGCAGATGTCAGGAAGTTAAAAAAAGTATATGCTCTCCGAATGGTTAACCATGGGCTGGATTCCATGCTCACGGCCCTATATTTATCACTAGGCTTTGCTTTAGGAGATATTTTAAAAACAGACTTACTTGAAACTGGTGAGAGACTGTTGAAAGAATTAAGAGGAGAGTTTTCTTTGCATCCACTCATTCCAGACCTCCCTTCCATTTGTTTGTAAACAGCAGTGACAAGACAATTTCTGGGCATGGGAGAGGTCTGTAAGCTCTTTCTCTATCCTCCCTTATATCATCATACAGATACACACTTTTGTCTGCTTGATAGTTGTTGTCCTGAACCCATCCTTGCTTCTCAACTTTTCCTCCTATGAAATATTAGACAAAAGTTATTGGTTGTCCACAGTTAAATAGGTTCAGCCTAAAGGTTAGATCAACTGAGATGCCAAGTGTTTTACCTCTCATTGCTCTTCAGAGGTACAGACATTAGGAGTTGTAGGTGC
The DNA here is from genome assembly GCF_027887155.1 of Malaclemys terrapin pileata. Classification (NCBI taxonomy): domain Eukaryota; kingdom Metazoa; phylum Chordata; order Testudines; family Emydidae; genus Malaclemys; species Malaclemys terrapin. Next base: position 104,268,212 of record NC_071507.1, on the reverse strand, counting down.
TCAGCATGTTGCAAGATAGGGCCTAAATTATAGGAAATAAATCCATACGGTTTGCAATCTTAAAAAGGCACCTGAATTACAATAACACACAAAATAATGATTTAAAAAAAAGTCACACCCTTCTTCTAATTAGAGTCCTTTTCATAGAAATTCAGGATTACAGAAATGCAGAAGTTTTGAGGAAACAGCTTAGTTCAAAGAAGTGAAAGTTCAGATGCAGAAGGCTAGCTCTTCTTTGAGTAAGAAACCAGTGACTGCAGCACTGGAGTGTCATGGTAGAGTGCAAGGCTGTGAAGATGGGATACATCTAAACTGTAGTTGTAACATGTCAAGAAGGAGTGTTTCTTCCATTAGGAAGAAAGGGAGGGAGGGAGAGAGAGAAAAAGGATGTTTCTACTATAAGTAAAGTGTAGCATAGCCATAACTTATGTCAACTTAGGCTATGTCACTCAGGGGTGTAAATTAGCTACCCACCCTGAGCGACATAACTTATGCTGACTCAAGTGCCAGTGTGGACAGCGCTATGTTGGTGAGAGCGCTTCTCAAGCCAACATACCTACTGTGGCTCACGGGGACTGGAATAATTAAGCCAACAAGAAAGCTCTCTCCCATCCACTGTAAGCTGTAAGCTCTCTAGTGTAGCCATGGCCTAAGATTCAGGGCAAGTCTACACTACAAAATTAAGTCGACCTAAGTTATGTTGACATACAGCCACCGCAGTAATTGAATTGGTTTAGGCCTTGGCTACACTTGCAGTTGTATAGCGCTGTGAAGTAAACCTGTCTTCGTACAGCTGAGTAGGGAAAAGCGCTGCAGTCTGTCCACACTGACAGCTGCCAGCGCAGTGGCGCGGCCACACTTGCAACATTTGCAGCTGTGTTGGGAGCGGTGCATTATGGGCAGCTATCCCAGCATTCATGTGGCTGCAACGTGCTTTTCAAAACGGGGTGGGGTGGAGTGTGACGGAGTGTGGGGGGAGAGAGAGTGCTTTTTGGAGCGTGTCAGCACTCTATTTTACAAGTTCCAAACTCCCGGCCCCCTGCTCATTCATTCACTCACTCAAAGCAAACAGCAAACTGTTAGCTTTTTCTCTGTGGTATGAGCTTTGAAACCGGCACTTCCGCATTCCTGTAGCCGGTCACAACAATGGAGAGGATTGGCCACTTGAGAAGGTGATTAGTACAGCGCTGCGAGTGTTTACCCTCACACCCGTGAGTCGTAGCCACTCCGCTGTATCTCTTATGCTTCTCCAGGAGGTGGAGTACCTGCAGCGGTGTACTCAGGGAGATACAGCGCTGTAAGTGCCCTGCCAGTGTGGACGGGGAGTGAGTTACAGCGCTGGGGGAGGCTTTACAGCGCTGTAACTCGCAAGTGTAGCCAAGGCCTTATATGTCCACACTACGCTCCTTGAGTCGGCAGTGCACATCCTCACTAGGAGCGCTTGCACCAATTTAACTGCCAGTGTAGGGCATCATGGGATGGTTTCTGAATGGCAGCAACACAGTGTCTACACTGACATTGTGTCAACCTAACTGCATAGACTTAAGCGCCTTTTGTGGAGGTGGAGTTATTAAGTGTAGTGGGCAGGCAACATTGGTGGGAGCTACATTTTAGTGGAGATACTTACACAGGTCACTGTAAGACAGTTTACATCAACCTAACTTTGTAGTCTAGACCAGGCCTCAGTTTCTTTCTGTAGGAATGGATACTGTACTTAAGAGGGGGATTCAGTAATCTCACTGCAGTCAGGGCCGGCTCCAGGCACCCAAGCACATGCTTGGGGCGGCACCTGGTAAGGGGTGGCGGGGGGGAGCGCGGCGCGGCATTCCGCAGGGGGGGCGCTCTGGCGGCGCGGCGCAGGGGGGGGCAGCACGGGGCTCAGCGCTCGAGGGGGGGTGGGTTCCAGCGGTGCTCGACGCAGGGGGGGGCGCTGGCTCCGGCGCTCGGCGGGGGGGCGACGCTCTGGGGGGGGTGGTTTTCCGGCGGCGCTCGGCGGGGGCGGGCTCCGGCGGCGCTCGGGGGGAGGGGAGAGCGCAGTGCGGGGCTCGGCGCTCGGGGGGGGGGGGGGCGGTTTCCGGCGGCGCTCGACGCAGGGGTGGGGGATGGGCTCTGGCGCGTGGCGCTCGGCGCGGGGGCGTTGCGGGAGGGCGGCGCTCTGGTGGGGGGGTTCCGGCGGTGCTCGGCGGGGGGGGGGGTGGCACAGCGCTCGGCTGGGGGGCAGCGTGGTGCTCGGTGGGGGGTCTCGGGGGGGCGGCGCTTTTTTTTTGCTGCTTGGGGCAGCAAAAAAGCTAGAGCTGGCCCTGACTGCAGTGACCCCTTTATTCATATCACAAGTTCGAATTTCTCACTGCTAGCCTACTAGGGCTGAAGCACTGGAAATCTGCATTAATTATTACGCTCTGCTTCCTGAGACATAGGGATTAGTTTTCTGAAGACCTTCAAAGAATTAAAGGCCATGGGGAAGGCTACAAAGAGGGAATTTAAATCATCTTTACATCATGAAGTGTGTGCGGGGGGTTCTTCTGCATTTGTCATTCTGTTTTTCTCAGTCCATTGAAACAGGTAAATGTGTCTTACATCTGGGAGGACTAATCTAAGTTGTCTGTTTTTAATCACCAGTTTTTATAGTGGCGAAAATCTGTAGACTAGAACTCAGTATGAAGCAATCTTCAGTCATGTTTTTGTTTCTTGAAGTTCATTCTTACTGATTGGTGTGAAAGCCAAAACATACCTTATTTAAGTAATGATGTATCTGTGCACTTTTATTCAGAATATTAATGTTTGTGAATATTACTTCTATTTATTAGATATTAAGCTATATAAAAGTATTTGTTCAACTGCACCAATATATGAAAACACTTGGAAACAAGGCTTGTTTAAACAATCAGATATTTGGTGAATCAGAACTTGATCTTCATGTCTCTGAAATGCAGCCATGTCTGGCCATAAACCTAGAAGCCATTCTGTTAGAGCAATACTACATGTTCATTTCCCCTCCTTAATGAATTACAGAAGGAGAGAAGAATAGCAACTTCAGGTAAAACTATAGGAAGAATTAGAGATAGGCAGAGCAGAACTACATAAGTTGGCATTTGGCCAAGATTCCTAAATGTTGCAAAAAGCTCTACTAAAGGGATGCTTTTATGACATTGGCATCTGCTAATCATTCATTAGTCTTGCCAACCACTCAATATCAGAACTGTTCTGAAGTGCATGTTGGCTTCCAAAATTGGAAAGTTGAGCCATTAAATGGATTCAAGTGGTTAGACAGCTACCTGGAAGCAGATTGCGTTTAAATGGTAAACTAGCTTCTGGCAATAGGGTCAATATTTTCTTTTTGACGACTGTATTCATATTTGCTGAACAGATTGGGAGAAAATAAACTAGCATCATGTTTAATGGAAAAAAAATGAAGATGCTTGTGTGATGAAGTGGGATTTGTCTGTAATATTTTTATGAATCCTGTGCATGCCTCAGTTTCACCTCAGTACTTTGCATTGCTACCCAATGGGTGCAAAAGGGTTAAAGCTACTCTTGGAGCAGAGTAAGAGACATGAGGTGTTTGTGTCACATAGCTGTCTGGGGTGGAATGAATGGATCTTTAAAGGATGGGCTGAAACTGACCCATATCAATAGAGCATCTGAAAAGATGAGAGGAACCCCAATGGCCAGGATATTCACAGTAACCAACAACCCAGGGGAAGGAGATTTTCCCCCCCACCTCCATCAGGGAAACAGAGCACAGCCCCCAGCCTGAGAACAAAGGAGAAAGGTGTCAAGCAGCTGGCTTAAGGGCTGCCCTTTGGTGAGACACAAAGTTAGAGCCAGGAAGGGATTCCATGTGAGCTTGACTGGGTGGAAGGCTGGCTTGGCCAGAATGCACTATGCTAACCTAATGACTTCCAAATGCTATGTTCTGGTTGACTAATAAACCCTACTGTTTTGAAGAAGCTGCCTTGCTGCAGTGCATGGGTTCCTGTACAGCATACAAGTCTCTGATCAAGAGTCTATCTCAGGCCTTGGCTACACTCGCGGATTCGCAAGCGCGAGTGTAGTCGCGTCGCCAGTGCTGCGAGAGCTCTCGCAGCGCTGCAAGTACTCCACCTCTCCGAGGGGAATAGCGTGCAGCGCTGTGAGCGAGCGTGCAGTGCTGCAGGCGCTGATTACACTGGCGCTTTACAGCGCTGCACTCGCAGTGCTCGGGGGGGGGGGGTGTTTTTCCACACCCCTGAGCGCAGAAAGTGCAGCGCTGTGAATTGCCAGTGTAGCCAAGGCCTTAGTTGAACTTGGTGAACAGATCTCATGGTGTGAAGCGGGAATGATGCAGCCCAGAGGTTCAGTCTCAGGGGCATTGAGGCCACATGACCTGCCCTTAAGGTAGGGTGGAGCCCCTTGGGGGACTGCCACTCAAAGTGGAATGTCAGCAAGTTAAAGCTCTGCTCTGTTCTCCCATTCATTAAACTTAAAATATTGAGATTTTGAAAAAAGCTCAGTCACTGTTTTGTAGTACTGGCTATAATATTCCTTAAAACAATTGCTTGGTGTTTAAGAAAACAAGCCATATTACCGCATGTGTGATGTATTCTGTTGGGGTAATAGCATAGACATGTAATGCCTTTAATATTGATTCAACATGCTAAACTAACTAGGTTTTACAGTTGGTTTAATTTCAATAGATTTTTAATGATGTCCGTCCTTGAGACGGAGGATTGTAATTGAAAGGTAAATTCAAAACTTGTTTAAATTTTTTTGAGTGTATGGTTTAATGTGTATGGTTTAATTTCATCACCCTGATTTATGTAGACTAAAGGGAACACAAACAATCAATCAATCAATCAAATTTTTGAAGGGACTGCTAATGTTTATAGTGGTACAGTTCTCCTGACTCCAGCTTTTCTGCTTGAGCAAACTGTCTATTTAAAAATAGCTTGGAGCACTAAAATCAAAACTTGAATTGTTTAAGTCAGGAAACGCAAATATGTGGTTCCTGTATCAATGATTGATGAGCATTGGATGTGTATATATGAAATAATTATTGCATGTACTTAAACATTAGTACATGTGCACATATTTTGTTGTACTATACATAGTAATGTTGATTTTACATAGAAAATATAAATACTGTAGGATGAATCGCTGATGCTATTGGAACTGTATGTTTGATTTTCCTTATTTCTGTGCAGTTGCAATCTAAAGCCTTAGGACAGGTCTTCACTACGGGGTGGGGGTCGATTTAATATATGCATTCGCGTAGCTGAATTCGACCTATCGGAGCCGACTTACCCCGCTGTGAGGACGGCGGCAAAATCTACCTCCGCGGCTCCCCGTCGACGGCGCTTACTCCCACCTCCGCTGGTGGAGTAAGAGCGTCGATTCAGGGATTGATTGTCGCGTCCTGACGAGACGCGATAATTCTATCCCCGAGAGATCGATTTCTACCCGCCGATTCAGGCAGGTAGTGTAGACCTAGCCTTAGAATTTCACTCATGTAGTCTTGTATTTAATTTTTTTTTACCAACTACTCTACTTGCAAAGAGACAGTATTATAGTGAATAGGCATTAATATACACAGTAAAGTAAGACTTTACTTCATAAGACTGCATCCTACAAAAATAAAATAAGCACATGAGTGACAAGGAAGAAGTTATGGAAAAGTTTAATCTGTTCCTGGTTTATCCTAGATTGTTGGCTGGGGAGACACAGTATGTAGGAAAACAGTCTATTCACAATCCTTCTGGCATACATTGGTTGCATACAGATCCATAGCATCCTCTATAAACATTTCACTGTTGATTCAAGAGGAAAACTCAACTGGACTATCACTGAAAATGTCACTTCAGATGTACCTTTCCTTACAACCAATTGCTTTTTGTCTTTTATATCTTAAACCAGTGGCTCTCAATCTTTTCAGACTACTGTACCCCCTTCAGGAGTCTGATTTGTCTTGCGTAACCCCAGATTAACCCTCACTTAAAAATGACTTGCTTACAAAATCAGACATAAAAATACAAGTGTCGTAGCACACTATTACTTGAAAAATTGCTTACTTTTTCATTTTTACCTTATAATTATAAAATAAAACAATTGGAATATAAATATTGTATTTACATTTGTGTATAGTACATAGAGCATTATAAACAAGTCATTGTCGGTACAAAATTTTAGTTTTTATTGACTTCACTAGTGCTTTTTATGTAGCCTGTTGTAAAACTAGGCAAATATCTAGATGAGTTGATGTACCCCCTGGAAGAGCTCTGCGTACCCCTGGGGGTACACATACCCCTGGTTGAGAACCACTGGCTTAAAAATTGTTTTACTTCTTACAAGCCATGTATACGTCAGAGTAACAACACAGTACAAAAACCCACACCAGGAACATAATGTGTAACATTTCTCAAAGCAGGAAATGGAAAATAAATCCCATCAGTAAGCAAACCAAGGGAATAGGAATGTTTATGCATTTTAGTTTATAAATATCTGTATGTACCTCTCCTATGCATATCATCATTGTTTGGGACCAAGTTTAAGTTACAAGATGACCATGATTTAGGATGGTAAGGCCCTAGTTATGTCATGATCAAGTTTTATTTGATCCTGTCTCATATTTAGTTGAAATTGTAATGTAATATAATTTGATTTTTGTAGATAGTAGATCTTCACTCAAATTGAAGACTGTCCCAGATAACTCAGTAATGAGATTAATGAGATGATGATTTGAGTGTGTGGTGGTATTGCACTTCCTGGCAAGACATCCCTTCCGTCTAAATCTTTCTGGACCTAGCCGGTCTGGTGACCATTCTCCCAAGCCACTGTACTCTGTAGTGGGTGTGGAGTACATGGGAGCACATATGGAGCCCAAATGTCAAAATATACAGTGGCCTGTACCCATTGGGCATCCAGACCAAAGGGTTCCTTTCAAATATGTCATTAAATATTTTGAGTGATGTGAGGGAGTTGGGAGCAGAAGAAGGTGGACTCAATCTGTATTTTTTTTAGATTTCTATAATGCATCCAATTATGTGTTTTGCTACTTACATATATTCAGCTGCTGTGGGCCTGAGTCAACACAGTACTTCAATTTTACACTGGTGTAACTCCATTGATTTCAATGGAATTGTATTAGCGTAGAAGTGGTCCCACCCATTCTGCAATTGTACCTTTGGGTACGTCTATACTTACTTCCTGGTCCGGATGTAAGCGATCAGTCTTCTGGGATCGATTTATCGTGTCTTGTCTAGACGCGATAAGTCGATCCCGGATCGATCCCGGAAGTGCTCGCCGTCGACGCCAGTACTCCAGCTCAGCGAGAGGAGTACGTGGCATCGACGGGGGAGCCTGCCTGCCGCGTCTGGACCCGCGGTAAGTTCGGACTAAGGTACTTCGAATTCAGCTACGTTATTAACGTAGCTGAATTTGCGTACCTTAGTCCGAAGTACGGGGCTAGTGTGGACCAGGCCTTAGAGCCTGCGTGGACTTGAAGTCAGTGGAGTGCTAAACAGGCAGCATTGGCATCTTCAAGGCAAATAATTTATTGTGCCTCAGAATAATGGAATAATATACCATATTCATCCATAACTTTGTATTTTTACATTTAAATTTGGCAAAGGGCGATTCAGATTCAGGACCATGCGTATACCACACTTGAATTCTAGAAACATTCAAAGAAAATTTGAGAAAAAGTGTGCAGAAAAAGTATCTGAACTGTTTTTTTTTTTTTTTTTTTTAATTTATCTCTTGGAAAACAGTTACTTTCATATTCCTATAACTGAAAATATTTTTCTTCCTCTTTCCAGAAAGGCTGGTCTGAGGGAAAACCTGAGGGTATGTCTACACTACGAGAGTAGTTCGATTTTACTTAAATCGAATTTTTGGAATCGATATTGCAAAGTCGAACGTGTGTGTCCACACTAAGGACAGTAATTCGACTTTGTGAGTCCACAGTAACGGGGAAAGCGTCGACATTGGAAGCGGTGCACTGTGGGCAGCTGTCCCACAGTTCCCGCAGTCCCCACTGCCCATTGGAATTCTGGGTGGAGCCGCAAATGCCTTCTGGGTAAAAAAAATGTCTCGAGGGTGCTTTTGGGTAACTGTCGTCATCCGTCCATCACTCCCGCCCTCCCTCCCTGAAAGCGCCGGCGGGAAATCAGTTCGCACACTTTTCTAGTCAGTGACAGCGCCGACGCCACAGCAGTGCGAGCATGGAGCCCGCTGCGACCATCGCTGCAGTTATGGCTGCTCTCAACGCCTCGCAGCTTATCATCCACCTTTCCCTGAGGCAGATGCAGATGAGTCAGGCGAGGAGGCTACGGCACTGCGGTGAGGGCCTGAAGTCTGAGAGTAGCACAGACCTCTCAGAAAGCACGGGACCCAGCGCCGAGGACATCATGGTGGTAATGGGTCATGTTGATGCCGTGGAACGGCGATTCTGGGCACGTGAAACAAGCACTGACTGGTGGGACCGCATAGTGCTGCAGGTCTGGGATGAATCCCAGTGGCTGCGAAACTTTCGCATGTGGAAGGGAACTTTCCTTGAACTTTGTGAGTTGCTGTCCCCTGCCCTGAAGCGCAATGACACCCGGATGCGAGCAGCCCTGACTGTCCAGAAGCGAGTGGCCATAGCCCTCTGGAAGCTTGCAACGCCAGACAGCTACCGGTCAGTCGCGAACCACTTTGGCGTGGGCAAATCTACCGTGGGAGTTGTTGTGATGCAAGTAGCCAAGGCAATCGTTGATGTACTGCTGCCAAAGGTAGTGACCCTGGGAAACGTGGAGGCGATCATAGATGGCTTCGCAGCGATGGGATTCCCAAACTGCGGTGGGGCCATAGATGGAACTCACATCCCTATCCTGGCACCGGACCACCAGGCCAGCCAGTACATTAAAAGAAAGGGCTACTTTTCCATGGTGCTGCAAGCACTGGTGGACCACAGGGGACGTTTTACGAACATCTACGTCGGATGGCTGGGCAAGGTTCATGACGCTCGTGTTTTCAGGAACTCTGGTCTGTTTAGACGGCTGCAGCAAGGTATTTACTTCCCGGACCACAAAATAACTGTTGGATGTGGAGATGCCTATAGTCATCCTCGGGGACCCAGCCTACCCGCTAATGCCCTGGCTCATGAAGCCCTATACTGGCGGCCTGGACAGTGAAAAAGAACTCTTCAACTACCGGCTGAGCAAGTGCAGAATGGTGGTGGAGTGTGCTTTTGGCCGTCTCAAGGGAAGATGGAGAAGCTTACTGACTCGCTGTGATCTCAACAAAACCAATATCCCCATTGTTATAGCAGCTTGCTGTGTGCTCCACAATCTCTGTGAGAGCAAGGGGGAGACCTTTATGGCGGGGTGGGAGGTTGAGGCAAATAGCCTGGCTTCTGATTACGCCCAGCCAGACAGCCGGGCGATTAGAAGAGACCAGCGGGACGCGCTGTGCATCCGGGAGGCTTTGAAAGCTAGGTTCCTGACAGAGCAGGGTAACCTGTGACTTTTAAGTTACTGTACAGAGAAGCTGAACCTGCCCCCGTTTCTTTACCCAGTTAATGTTGACTATCCTCTCCAGTTACATACCCCCTTCATCCCCTTCCAACACTCGTTTAGAAATAAAATCACTTCTACTTTGTTAATGAACACCGTTGTCTTTATTACTGTTTTCGCGGGAATGTTTTAAAACTGGGACGTAGACTCTGGTGGGGAGCGGGTGTAGTGTACTGACGCAAATGAAGCTTCTAAACTCCAGGATTGACAGGCTCCGCTGTGATGGACTGGTTGTTTCAACGGAGCCCGTCACCCCTCCTGATCGGGACTGTGTGTATGGGGGGGCGATGTGACTTTGTGGCGGGGGGAGGACGGTTACAGATCCCCTGCTGTGTGGCTCTGTGATCCAGGATAAGGACCGCCGCTTAAGATCTGTAACTGCCCTCCCCCGCCACAAAGTCACAGAGCAACCCATCCCCCACCACATAACATGAAAACCACCTCCCAGACTGACCAGGGTAATGAGTCACTGCACTGTGTATGTGCCCTGCTGCTGGACCTGCCCCCGCCTACGTACCCTGCCGAAGGTGACTGTCCTGTCCAATTACCAACCCCCTTCTCCCCCCTCCTCCAAAAGAACATGATGGAAACAGTAATTAACAGAAACGTATTTTTTATTATCAACTACACATGGAACTGGGAGGTGAAACTTGGACGGGGGCTTGTGTGAGGCGGGAAGGGAAAAACTTGTCAAATTTTGGGGAATGAGAGCCTTCTACTACTTGAGCTCTCTGCAGGGGTGGAGTGAGAGTTAGCACGGACTCTGCCGCCCCTCCTTCTTTGGCCTTTGGGTGAGGGGGGTATGGGACTTGGTGGCGGGGGAGGGCGGTTAGAGAGAGACTGCAGCGGGGCTCTGTCCTCCTGCCTCCGTTCCTGCAGAACATCCACAAGGCACCGGAGCGTGTCCGTTTGCTCCCTCAGTAGTCCAAGCAGCGTTTGAGTCGCCTGCTGGTCTTCCTGCCGCCACCTCTCCTCCCGATCCATGTTTGCTTGGTGCATTTGGGACAAGTTCTCCCGCCACTGGGTCTGCTGTGCTGCCTGGGCTCGGGAGCAGGCCATAAGCTCCGAGAACATGTCCTCCCGTGTCCTCTTCTTCCTACACCTAATCTGCGCTAGCCTCTGGGAGTGTGATGCCAGGCTAGGTTGTGAGACAGTCGCAGATGTGGCTGTGGGAATGGGAAAAAGGGAGTGAATTCCTCAGAAAGATAAATGTAGTTGTGAACAAAGAACATAGTCTTTCTCTGTGAACAAGACCATGCACAGCACCTATCACATGCGCACTCAGCACAAGGTCGAATTCTCGGCCTTCGCATTCAGTGCCTGGGGTCTTGCACAGCAGATTTGAGAAGCCGGGCAGGACACCGGAATTTCTGTAGCAGGCAGACATGGTAAGTTGTAGACTTGTGGCAGCTTAAAACTTTAATATTTGCAATGGCCTCATTTCACATTGAAAGCAATGTCAGTCCCTGCTGCCAGCAATCCGGCAAGCAGGAACTCTGCCCCTGTCCCACCCCCTCGCGGCTGTCCCCGGGAACGATCCCTGTAGGCTGCCCCTCTCCCGCCTCCACCGCGTGGCCGCAAACCAGCGGTTACAGTTCTGTAAAGGAACGGGCAAGCAGTCCCAACACTAACATTCCCCTACCTAATTCAAAGCAGGTCACCATGAGCGACATCACCCTCATGAGGATCTCCGACAGCGAGAAAGAAAGAATGCTTCGGGAAAGCCTCCAAAGACCAGGGCCGTATGCCGCCCTGCTGTGCAGAGCAATGATTCCCGAGTACTTGATTGTCTCGTGGCGCGGCAACGTGTCATACTACAGAGGACCCAATAAGGCCGCTCTCCCCAGAAACCTGATGCAGCGGCTTTCCAATTACCTCCAGGAGAGCTTCATCGAGATGTCCCAGGAGGATTTCTGCTCTATCCCCGGACATATAGACCGCATTTTACTCTAGCTGCACTGGCAGTGACTAAACAGTAGAGCGGCTTGGGCAGGGCAATCATGCAAAACCGGACATTGTTAGATTTTTTTTCAATAGTTGCACTGCCCAGGACTGAAACGTTAAGCGCCTAGGGCAAACTAATCATGAGAAACTCATTGTTGTTTTGGTTAATATTCCTGTTCTGTTACAAATAAATGTTTAGATATTTACAACACTTACTGGCTGATCCTTCCCCAGATTCTGTGTCCGGGTTAAGGGCTGGGGACGGTTGGTAGGGGATCTCTGTAAGGGCGATGAAGAGATCCTGGCTGTCGGGGAAATCAGCGTTGTAAGCGCTGTCGACTGCCTCGTCCTCCTCATCTCCTTCCTCATCTTCCCAGTCCGCTAACCTGTCCGAGGAACCGGCCGTGGACAATATCCCATCCTCAGAGTCCACGGTCAGTGATGGGGTAGTGGTGGCGGCCGCACCTAGGATGGAATGCAGTGCCTCGTAGAAACGGGATGTCTGGGGATGGGATCCGGAGCGTCCGTTTGCCTCTTTGGTCTTCTGGTAGCCTTGTCTCAGCTCCTTGATTTTTCACGCGGCACTGCGTTGCATCCCGGCTGTATCCTCTCTCTGACATGTCTTTAGAGATCTTCTCGTAGATCTTTGCATTCCGTTTCTTGGAGAGCAGCTCGGAAAGCACAGACTCATCGCCCCACACAGCGATCAGATCCAAGACTTCCCGATCAATCCATGCTGGGGCCCTCTTTCTATTCTGAGATTGCACGGCCATCACTGCTGGAGAGCTCTGCATCGTTGCCAGTGCTGCTGAGCTCGCCACGATGTCCAGACAGGAAATGAGATTCAAACTGGCCAGACAGGAAAAGGAATTCAAATTCAAATTTTCCCGGGGCTTTTCCTGTGTGGCTGGTCAGAGCATCCGAGCTCGGACTGCTGTCCAGAGCGTCAACAGAGTGGTGCACTGTGGGATAGCTCCTGGAGCTATTAGCGTCGATTTCCATCCACACCTAGCCTAATTCGACATGGCCATGTCGAATTTAGCGCTACTCCCCTTGTCGAGGAGGAGTACAGAAGTCGAATTAAAGAGACCTCTATGTCGAACTAAATAGCTTCGCGGTGTGGACGGGTGCAGGGTCAATTCGATGTAACGGCGCTAACTTCGACATAAACGCCTAGTGTAGACCAGGCCTGAGAAATTTAAGAACCCATCCTCTTCCCTTCTTAAGCTATTTTGGCCATCTGTAAGCCATTGAAAAAAGATACAGGTTTAGAATGAAAGTCTATCTTTGGCTATAAACTGTAGAATTGCTAGCATAGTGCATTTATAAATATTTTTATCCATGAGGCTTTAGCCTTCTGAGAAATTCACAAAAGTTATTTTTTAACAGGAAGCAGAAGGGATTGACAATTTAAGGATCTTTAAAATATCTTAATTTTCAGATTGTCACTTGTTTTACAGTTCTTTAATAAGCACTTTGCTAGATGCAATGTGATACTTTGCTTCTGTGTACAGCATTTATAGGAGGGGCAGTGGCTCTTTTATACTTTTTAACTTGGTAGTAGGTCTTGGTAAAGGTATGTCTACACCGCACACTCCTTTTGGTGGTGTGTAGAGTACATACACTACACACCCTCTCAGCATGGATATAAATAGCAGTGTAGAAGGTGAGGCACTGCTTAGGCAAGTAAAGACACTCCTGAACCCTATTGGTATGCTTGTCCAAGCAATGACTTCCACATCTACACTGCTGTGTTTAGCAGTGTAGTGTCCTGCTGCCGGAGCCTTTCCCCACTGCAGGGAAAGGCTCCAGCAGCTCCCCTGTTGAGCCTTTCCCCACTGCCTCCATGCTGCTGCAGCCTTTCCCCACTGCCTCCCTGCTGCCAGACCATTTCACTGATGTATGTAGCTACCCACTGCAGTGTGAATGTAGCCTGCTTTTCACTATGATGTGTAGCTACACATACTCTACACGCAGCTCCCAGTGGTGTGCAGTGTAGACATAGCCTAAGAGGGATGCCATCTCCAAGTGCAACCTTTTGTGGGGTGGCTTGCCACTGCAGTCCCCTGCCTCAGTTACCCATGTCATTCTGGGTAATTATAGTCCTGTCAGTCTGACATTCTGGACAACATAATGGGACAGCTGGTATAGGACTTGATTAATCAAGAATTGGAGAGTAATATAATTAATGGCAAGCAACATGGATTTATGGAAATAGAGCCTGTCAAACTAACTGGATTTTTTTTTTTTTTTTTTTGATGAGATGACAAATTTGGTTGTAAAGATAGTGGTGTTAATGTAATATAGTTAAACTTCTGTAACACATTTGACTTGGTACTGCACAACCTTTTGATTAAAAAACTAAAATGGTATAAAATGAACATGGCACACATGAAATGGATTAAAACTGGCAAGCTGATAAATCTCAAAATGTAAGTGTAAATGATGGCTCATCAAGCGGATTTGTTTCTAATAGGAGTCTCGCAGTGATCGGTTCTTGGGCCTACACTATTTAACCATTTTATCAAAAGACCTGGAAGAAAACATAAAACATCACCGATGAAGTTTGCAGAGGACACAAATTGGGGGAATGGTAAATGACAAAGAGGACAGGTCACTGATAGAGCAATCTGGATCGCTTGGTAAACTGGGTGCAAGCAAACAATGTGTGTACATTTAGGAACAAAGCTTGTAGGCCATACTTGCAGGACGGGGGAAAGCAATGACTCTGAAACAGATTTTGGGGAGAGGAGAGGTAATCAGCTGAACATGAGCTCCTAGCGCAACACCATGTCCAAAAGGGCTAATGCCATCCTTGGATGCATAAATGGAATCTCAAGTAGCAGTAGAGAGGTTTTTTTACATCAGTATTTGACATTGGTGTGACCACTGCTGGAATACTTTGTCCAGTATGTCCACAATTGGAGAAGTATGTTAATAAATTGGAGAGGGTTCAGAGAAGAGCTGTGAGAATGATTAAAGGATTATAAAACATGGCTTATGGTGGTAGACTCAAGGAGCTCAGTCTGTTTAGCTTCACAAAGAGAAGGTTAAGGAGTGACTTTGATTACAGTTTGTAAGTACCTACATTGGGAACAAATATTTGATAATAGGCAGACGAAGGCATAACCTGATCCTGTGGCTGGAAGTTGAAGCTAAACAAATTCAGACTGGAAATAATGTGTAGTTTTTAAAAGTGAGAGTAATTAACCATTGGAGCAATTTACCAAGGCTCATGGTATATTCTCCATCACTGTCAATTTCTAAATCAGGATTGGATGTTTTTCTAAAAGATCTGCTCTAGGAATTATATTGGGGAAGTTCTATGGCCTGTGCTATCCGGGAGGTCAGACTTGATGATCATAATGATTCCTTCTGGCCTTGAAGTTTATGGATCCACTCTTACCCTAACGTTCTTGAGAACAAGATTCTCCCGTTCTGGGACCTCATTAGTCATAATCCAACTCCCCAAAGAGATGCCTTTTTGGAACAATGCAATTCAAGTTCTGGCTTCCCAAACCCAAAGACTCACCCATTTAGTTCAGGATCTCCCCACAGCCCCCCTGAAACTGGGTCCTAATAGAATCCTCCTCCTCAGAGCTCTGCCTGGCTCTAGTCTGCTTGGAGTCTCCTTTGAGAGTCACCCATTGCAGTCATCTGACCACACCCTTGACCCTTCCCAGGTGGATTAATTACTCCAAACACCCGTCTTGGCGGAGTAGGAGAGAGAGGAGCCTTGCCTTGCCTACTGTACAATGCTAAGACATCTAGTAGGTTCTACAGAAAAACTAAGGAAGACCACATTTCACAGTTCTGATATTTCTAAGTCCGGGGGGAAGGGAACAAAACCAAACCTGGTTCAAAGCACTTTATCCATCATGAAACAGCGCAAAAGGGGAAAAAAAAAAGGGGGGGGGGACCAAGCTCCATTTAAGGGGAAAAAAAAAATCCCTCCCACTCCTTTGCAATCGCCTTTAAAATGTCCACTAGATGTAACAAACAAGATTACCAAAAATGACTATGGATGCCCTCTGTGCAAAGCACGGGCTATTGTTTTTTTTTATTTCTAGCATTTATTTTATTAATCCCATTTTTGTTTGCATGCTGCTGAGGCACGAGTATTGTCCAAGTGGTTATGGATAGTTTATTTTTGTGTTTGTTTGTTCAGCAAACTGAACTGTAGTATGTGTTATGAGGGTGGGACAAAGGAAGTGTTTTATCAGATTTACTTATGATAAGGACAGTTAAAGTTAATAACAAGGAACAGATTTAATGCTTGTGCTCTGTTCCAAAGGGTGTTCTAATAAAAAATAACATTGGAGAACTCTGGACATAAAATTAAAACAATCATTAAATTATAGGCCATCTCAGTTGTATTTGTGTACACAAATATTAGAGAATATTTAAACTTTTTAGAGGGGTATTGGACTTTTGGTTTCTTTCCATCAGAAATGGTATAAGACTGAATACAAAGTAATGAATGCTGGAGGATGTGTAAATGAGAGATTTTTACAGTAGTACTTTTAAAAAAATCTTTTTCAGCATTGGGTTTATTATGATGTGCCTTTGATGGTTTAAGTTTAATTAGCTCCTTTGAGATAAATTGCATATTATTGCCTAATATGCTATAATCCACAGATACACTTTTTCAAATCTTAAATATCATAAAAGTATTACTACTTGCTAGAGCCAAAGAAAAAAGTCTACACAAGCATTACTTGATGTGGCATGATGTCTGTTGATTTGAAGGGGGCAGTATCAGATGAGTAGCTGGGTTGGGAAACTCAGAGTTTTTTGTTATCTTAGCCAAAGTTAGTATACTCAGTAATACGTGTCAGCAGCTTGAAGAGAAGTTTTAATAGCCGTGGTAACCAACAAATAATAATAATTGAAGACTAGAAATATGAAATCTAACAAAACCCCACCATAGTTTCTGTGAGCTTAGATAACTAGTAGGAAAACAGGCCTGGTATTAGTTGGATGAGCTTTCTAAATGGTGCCAGAGGGATACCATAGCTGTCTCCTGACGCTCTCCATCCAGCTTGTTCTTTTTCTCTCTGCCTCTGATCTGTTTACAGAGTGTGTATTCTGAAATGGAATGCATACTCTTCACACTTTGAGAGAAAAGGTATCTACGTCTCGGAAACCGCCACTATAATGGACATCATTGTTGGCATTAGGAACAGAGAGAAAAATGATCGAATAAATGATTATGGAGACTTGATTGACCTCTTACACTAAGAGGTAAGTCTCTTCAGAGGAGAGTTGAGGCACATTGGTAGATTTTTTTCCATGCTGTCTTTATGTATGCTTTGGATAAAAAGGCCTCTAGAGCTTTCAGTTCTTTACCTTTCATGAATTTGCTAAAGGTTCTATGGCTTTTATTCTCTTTTTAACAGAACATAATAGGAAAGGGCAACAATACTACTAGAATGTTGAAGATTTGATTGTCTTAAAATGAACTGCATATGTCTATGCATGGCTACTGTATAAGATTATGGAAAGTTTCTTAAAGTGGAGATGGCTGTTAACATAGTAAAAGTAACATATTTTAAATAGTATTAGCATAATGTTTTTAGTGATGGCCAGAAGCAGCTGAAGCTGAGCTTTTTCCAAATTGTTTCTGAATATGCTAAACAGCACAGGTCCCAGTAGAGATCCTTAAGGAACCCTGCTATTTACTGCTGTCCATTGTGAAAACTGTCCATTTATTCCTACCCTTGTTTCCTATCTTTTAACCAGTTACTGATCCATGAGAGGACCTTCCCTGGTGTCCCTGCTTACTTTGCTAAAGAGCCTTTGGTGAGGGACCTTATCAAAGGCTTTCTGAAAGTCTCGGTACACTATATCAACTGGATCACTCATGTCCACATGCTTGTTGATCCCCCTCAAAGAATTCTAATAAATCGGGGAGGCATGATTTTCCTTTACAAAAGCCATGTTGACTCTCCCCAACGTATCATGTTCATCTGTGTGTCTGATAATTCTGTTCTTTACTCTGATTTCAGCCAGTTTGCTCGGTACTGAAGTTAGGTCACCAGGCTGTACTTGCCAGGATTTGCTTCAGGAGCCTTTTTAAAAAAAAAAAAAAAAAAAAAAAAATCATTGTTGCATACGCTACCCTCCAAAACATCTGGTACAGAGGCTAATTTAAGCGAAGAGTTAGATACCAGAGTTAGTAGTTCTGCAATTTCATATTGGAGTTCCTTCAGAACTCTTGGGTGAATACCATCTGGTCCTGTTGACTTATTACTGTACAATGTATCTATTTGTTCCAATACCTCCTCTATTGACACCTCAATCTGGGATGGTTACTCAGATCTGTCATCTAAAAAGAATGGCTCTCCCCCACAGCCTCTGCCATGAAGACTGATGCAGATATTTCATTTAACTTCTCTGTGATAGCCTCGCGTTCCCAGATTGCTCCTTTAGCACTGTGATCATCCAGTGACCCAACTAACTGTTTGGCAGTCCTGTTTCTGATGGACTTAAAAAGGTTTTTGCTATTAGTTTTTGTCTTTACCTAGTTGCTTTTGAAATTCTTGGCCTGCCTTCTTATACTTTTGATTTGCCAAAGTTTATGCTTCTTTCTATACATCCCACATTAAGATTTTGCTTCCAGTTTTTAAAGGATGCCCTTTTCCCACTAGCCACCTCTTTAACTTTGCTGTTCAGTCATAGTGTCTTGTTTTTTTTGGTCCTCTTGCTGTTTTTTTTAAATTTGGGATATACATTTTGTTTGAACCCCTGTTATGATGTTTTAAATAGTTTCCATGCATCCTGCAGGCATTTCACTCTTATGGCTAACTCTTTTAATTTTCATTTAACTAGCTTCCTCATTTTTGTATTGTTCCTGTTTTTGAAGGTAAATGCTGCTGTGGTGGGTTTCTTTGGCATTTCTCCCCCTACAAGGATGTTAAATTTCATTATGTTACAGTCACTATTACCGAGTGGTTCAGCTATAGTCTCTTCTTGGACCAGATCCTGTGTTCCAGTTAGGACTAAATCAAGATTTGCCTCTCCCCTTGTGGGTTCAAGCTGTTCCACAAAGCAGTCATGTAAGGTGTCTAGAAATTTTATCTCTGCATCCCTTCCTGAGGTGACACATTACCCAATCAATATAAGGATAGTTGAAACCCCCCCATTATCATTGGGTTTTCTGTCTTTGTAGCCTCTCTAATTTCCCTGAGCATTTCATAGTCAGCCACCATCCCGGCCAGGTGGTCGGTAGAATATTCCTAGTGCTATATTTTTATTGTTCAAGCATGGAATTTCTATCCACAGAGTCTGTGCTAGTTTGATTCGTTTAAGATTTTTGTTTTATTTGACTCTATGCTTTCTTTCACATATAGTGCCACTCCTCCACCAGTGTGACCTTACTGTATATTCCTATATATTTGGTTCCCTGGTATTATGGTGTCCCCTTGATGTTCCTTATTCCATCAAGTTTCCGCAAGGCCTATTATATCAATATCCTCATTTAATGCCAGGCATTCTAGTTCACCCATCTTAGTATTTAGACACCTAGTATTTGTATATAAGCATTTGTACATTTGGTCAATATTCAGTGGCTTGCCTTCATGTGTTATACTTAAATGGGACTCTTCTACATTTGACTGTTCCTCACTACCTCCTACCTCTTTACCAAGTTCTTTCCTATCCTCTTTAGTAGGATATTGAGTCTCCCTTTAATATATTCATCAGTTGGGGTTGGTCCTGCTTTGAGCAGGGGGTTTGACTAGATTACGGTTGGAAGAAACCTCAGAAGGTCATCTTCTGTGATTCTATGATCTCTGAGGGATGACTCCGCCTGAACTGTGGGCTCCTCCGCAGCTGTTGGCTTTCCCCCAGCTCGGGATGAAATTCCCTCCCCACTAGGCCTCTCTACTTCCGATATAATTCTGCTGCAGAGTCCAGGAGTTCTAGCAGCTCTCCCGCTGCGCCTTCTGCTCCTGGCTGGTGCACTCTTTTACACACTGCACTCTGGGCCAACTTTGACCACAGAATCCCTGAAGAAGGGTGGTATTATCTGAATGCAGTAGTACCTGCCTGATCTGCTAAAATTCTGAATGATTTCTGGGAAGTGAGGTGAAGGGAGGAAGTGCAAGGTAAGAAAAGTTGTGGGAGGTGAAAGAATATCCTCAATATTGGGTTCAGTACCTGGAAATGTTGATGCTTATCAGAGTCAAATCTCCTAAGGTTTGACCAAGGTGAACTTTACTGCAAAAATCTTTTGTGTATTAGAAGTTGCAACAACAACAACAACAACAAAATGTTTTCATATTCAGCAATCCAGAAAGCAGCAGCAGTACTGCTTCTAGCCCTTCTCATCTTCAGCTAGAAGTTCAAAAGCCAGCCAAATGATTTCTCCATATATTACAACAGACACTTAGATTAGGGAAAAAATACATAAACCATAAAAATGGAAAACACATGTACAGAAGCAGATACTTTCATACGACAGGGAAATTCAAATGAACTGTTCTTGTTCCAGAGCATAGCAAAGGCTGCTAGTTGAGCTGGTTTGAGATTCACATAAGGATAACTCATACCTTGACTCAGTGGTTTCCAAAAGCCTTCAGTGTGGCTGAACTGATTTAGTGGGGTGGGGGGAAAGGGGAAGGAAGCAGGCTGTCTGCAGGAGGTTCATGAAGGAGTGGTGTCTCTGCCAGAACTCCCTGTGTCCTAGTATGGCTGAAGAGGGGTAAGGTGAATATGCAGCTGTGGCAGACAAACCCAGTCAAGGAGTCAGCTGCATTGGCCACGGAGACTACTGTAGGCTTGAGGGTGTAGTCATGGCCATGGATAGACTCCGAGAGAAGGACTTTTGCCTTTTGGCTTCTAGTGAGCACCCTGCATAGACCCCTCATCTACTTGCTGTGTATAGGCTTTAGGACTTGACCCACAGTGCAACACTAGAAACAACAAAAGAAAAACTATTAATACCAAAAGGCACACTAAGGCCCCAGTCTTGTGAAGGCTTAATATGTGTCACTTTACATGCCTGAATAGTGCCATTGAGTGGGACCATTCATGAACGTAAAGTGACAAAAGTGTTTAAGTCTCTGTAGGATGAGAGCCTAATGTGGCAGTTTTTTCTAATCCTGGTTATGTTGCAAAAGTCTTTCAGTTTGTAAAACCATGACAGTAAATAAATCAGTAATTGTGGTGGATTCCTTTATACACCTGATCAGGCAAACCTAAAATAAATATTGCAAATAAATTGCATTCAGCGTAAGGTACTAATGTCTCTGTTTTATGTCCCACAGAAGCACCTTGTGCTACTCCACTGATCTGTAGCTTTGGAAGGCCTGTTGATCTAGAAAAAGATGACTACCAGAAGGTTGTATGCAACAATGAACATTGTCCCTACAGCACCTGGATGCACCTTCAATGTTTTTATGAATGGGAAAGCAGCATTCTTGTTCAGTTTAACTGCATTGGCAGAGCAAGGAGTTGGAACGAAAAGCAATGTCGTCAAAACATGTGGACAAAAAAGGGATATGATCTTGCTTTTCGCTTTTGCTCCTGCCGATGTGGGCAGGGTCACTTAAAGAAAGACACAGACTGGTACCAAGTGAAGCGAATGCAGGATGAGAAGAAGAAAAAGTCGGTGTCAGAGAAGAGCACAGGCAGGTCCATGGCAGAATCTGTGGAAGATGCTAAAAAGTGCAGGCCTGTCAACAAGCCACAAAAAGGTTTAAATCATGATATCCAGCGAAGGCATTCGATGGACAGGCAGAACTCTCAAGAGAAAGGCATAGTTAGTGGGAGCTATGCAGTTCGTTCTCCCTGTGGCTCTCCTGGCCAGTCCCCTCCTACAGGCTACTCTATTCTTGCCCCTGCACATTTTAGTGGCCCTCGTTCGTCACGATATTTAGGAGAATTTTTAAAGAATGCCATTCACTTAGAACCTCATAAAAAGAACATGACTGGTGGTGGCATGTTCAGGAATGCCCATTTTGATTATGGGGCATCTGGATTGCAAGTGCATAGATCAGGACATTTTGATGCACCTGTGCAATTTTTAAGAAGACTTGACCTATCTGAGCTACTTACTCATATACCGAGGCATAAATTGAATACTTTCCATGTGCGGATGGAAGATGATGCCCAAATGGGTCAAGGAGAGGACCTACGGAAATTTATTCTTGCAGCACTTAGTGCCAGCCACAGGAATGTTGTAAACTGTGCGCTGTGCCACAGGGCACTGCCCGTATTTGAACAGTTTCCGCTAGTGGATGGAACCCTGTTTCTTAGTCCATCGAGACACGATGAAATTGAATATGATGTTCCCTGTCACCTTCAAGGTACAGGTTGTCAGTCGTGTTGGGTCTCTTTAAAATGATTGAACTGCTTTTTGTGCATTTCATTTTAGATTTGCATCCCCATGCAGCAAGTGCTTTTGTGAAAAGCTAGAAATGAATTTAGGTATCATTGGGTCAAATCTGAAGTAATCAAGCTTGGTATAAGTATGCTCATTAAAAAGAGATGTGTTGTATAGGTTGGGAGGTGTAAACATTGACGTACCTTGCTATTAGTTCTACAACTAAGGGACTTTCCTTCAGGGTTCCAGGTACAGCATGTAATGGTTTTCCAGCCAGGCTGTGTTGGACTGCACATGCACTGCCTTATTTGTTGAGAGTCTTACAGTGAATCATGCATTGTCTCAAAATTAAATTTCCTGTTGCAGCCTAGATTAGGGGCTGAAATTAGACATCTACCAGAGGAGCCGGTCATGCCACTTTGTGGCTGGATAGCTTGCTGGGGGCCAGTTTGGTTTAAATAAATAATAATAATAATAAAAAAAAGCCCAACAACCAGTAAGTTATTTGTGGTGAGAAAGAGGGTGATGGGCTAACATAATGTACCGGACTAAGAAGGCTATGCCTTGCTACCTCTAACTGGACACACACACACACATAGGCGATCTATGAGATTGACCAAAGAAGGGGTGCAACAATCTGTGCAAGACAAGTGTCAACAGAATTACTACTACTTTGGTTGACACAGCAGGGATTACTTTGAGAGTTTAATGGAAAAAGCAAGAAAGTGGAAGTAAGACAACCCCGTAAAGCAGGTATTTTTAAGATGAATTTTTTCCTGTTCATGAAAGTTGTCATATCCCATGCATGGTCATAGTACACATTCTATAAGCTTACTTGATTTAACAAACAATGGTATAAATATTACATTGCAGTAAGCCACTAAGATCTGTCCATGCTAACAGTATTGTTTCCATAATACCTAATGTACTTCAAGGAAAAAAAAGTGACAAAGAGCAAATGATCTAAGATAAATATGTAGCATAAACAGAATGTAGTGATATGGGGCAAGAATGTTTGTTCCTTTTTTGGAGGAGATGTGCATAATGTGCTCATGGTTTTGCCAAATTTAATCAATACTTTTGCAACAATTAAAATGTCACGTGTCAATTTAACACTTGCCAAAAATAATCTGAAACTCTTCTTAACATGACTATTACTTACGTGTATTTCATTAATTGCTTTCTAACTTTTAGTAGATTTTATGTACACCTGTGGAAATACTAGATCCAAGGAGATTGCCTAAATTGTTGAAATTTTACTTTCCTTTGTCTTAAATAGAGTGATTTGTTACAAGAAGATTACATTTAATCATCTTAGCGCACATTTTAACACGTAAAGTTAAACTGTGAGTCTCTGTTCCAGGACACTGTTTCCCTCCTGAGTTAAACAAATCATTTCTTTATTCCAGTGAGTGATTTAGCCATCAAGCCATTTAACTAGGGATCTCAAAATTAATGGTGGAGAAGATGAAATATTTCTGTGTGTGCAGAAGCTATGACTACTGTAAAATGCATTTAAAGTTGTCTTCTATAAAAAAGTTATTAATCTTGGTACACAGTAAAAGATTTCTAATGCATGGAATTATGTCAAAGATTACATTTCCAGATATTCACTTGAACAACAGGATCTTGAGGTATTTGTACTCTAGGAGCATTGTAAGGCAGGATCTGAGTAATAAAACTCGCATAATAAACTACTTTTTGAAGATTGTAGAATTTAGCTTAAAAACTCATACATTTTTCTCAGATTGGGAACACTTTTTTTTTTTTAAACCAGTTTATAGTTACAGGAGTGCAAAAATAATTGGAAGCTTTATCTGTTTTGTTAAATGGCTTTACTTTCCACTCAATTTCTCTAAAACATTTGCATAAAAAAAAAAAAAACTTGTTTAAAATCTCTGATACAGACTAATTGTACTTGTTGGCTTCCAGACATTTTGTATATTTTGAGATTTTTTTCCAAAGCAGCTGCTAGAGTCATGAATTCATTACTTTGATTAAGAAATTGTACATTCAAGACGTTGATTCATAAGAGCACAGCCTGTTTCCTGAAAAGCACAAAATCACGGTGCACAACTCTTTTGTAGATGGTATTTGTAGTTGAACATTAGATCATAACTTTCTTGCATACAAGTAATGTAAAATATAGGGTGATGGTTTTTATTATAGTATGTATGTACATAGTTAAATAGCCAATCATCAGTTCAATAACATGGGATGAGCCCAGATCAAAATACTGGATCCCCAAAACTTGTGTGAAGCTTTTTATTTTCTCATCTGAATTCTGTATCTTGGGGTAAGTCTCTACTGATAAGTCTGTTCATGTTTTTATAAAGTAAATATTCAGTCTTGAAGTCTGAACTGTCTGACAACTATGGAAGTCAGTGTAATTTATCCAACTCTTGACAATTCACCCCTGCATAGGGAATCTGTGATTAAATATGAGGGGGAGAGGGAGTTATTTTAACACTTCACACTGGAATTGAAAGTGTCTAATATGCTGCCTGGTATTTCGAAGTTTGTATTGAGATCTGAAAAAGTAATGTGCATTAAAGCATCATTTGCTTATGTCTTAAATACACATGCCTTAAATTGTACTGCCAAGCAAAACCCAGAGTTGCAGTTTTGCTCTTTTCTGCTTTTTTATGGTTTCTCACATTAGGAATTACATGTCCTTATTTCCTTCTCTTTGCTGGAAGATCTTGGCAAGATATTTGGCAGACTTGAATATAATTGTCAAACCAGACTGGCAAGTGAGCTGCAACTCTTCCTCCTTGTGGTGGGAATTGAGAGTGGATGAATTATTGGAGTTGGAGAATCAGGTTGGTGTGACACCACTTTCCAGGTCCTCCTAGTATTTTGCCAAAGTCCTCCAGCAAAGAGAAAATTGAGGATCTGACATCCCTCTTTTGGGTTATTTATTTATTTATTTAAAAGTGGGACCTTTTTGCCCCTTTAGAAAACATTTTGGGCCAGTCTATAAAGTAGCGTTATGTACTTTGTCATTCTCCTTCTTAAAAATTATTATTTGTATAATGACAAAATGGCACATTACAGGAAATGTCTGCTTAAACCTTTTGGATAATGTCTCCTTTCCTTAAGGAATGTGTTTCCTGTCCACAGGAAGGCTTATGCACCTCTATGCTGTTTGTGTTGACTGCTTAGAAGGAGTTCACAAAATTATCTGCATTAAGTGCAAGTCCCGATGGGATGGAAGCTGGCATCAACTGGGAACCATGTATACCTATGATATTCTGGCAGCCTCTCCCTGTTGTCAGGTTAGTATTATGCATAATAAGGTGAAGGTAAACAAAGCAAAAGTGTTTGTGTCTATTTTCTCTCCTTCCTCCAGCCCCCCCTGAAATCCCCTAGTTTAAGAGCACAAACCAGCATCACATACCGGAGGCCAGACTAGATGATCTAATGGTCCCCTTCTTGTCTTAAAATCTATGAAATTATAGTGCGCAGGTGTCTGCAGAAACAGGAGGTTAAAAAAAATTAGACACAAATTAATGTAAACCATTGGTGCAGGGGATAGAACTAAGATGCATTTTAAAATAATTTAAAATGCATTAAACCTTGCTGCTTAGATTGGATAATCACAACAAAGTATCTCATGCACATCAAGCTTTTGCATCACGATTCATTTTGGGATTATAGCAATGTAGTAGCAAAACTGCAGTTACTGTTAAAATAGCACTTTTAGTCCAAGGCCTGGTCAGTTGTTTGAACTATGGCTGTTTTATCAAGGGGTAGGCCTGCGAAAAGGCAAAAAGTAATGGACACTCTTAGAAATTTTTTTGCTTAAAGAATTCCCCTTTCTCTTTAATCTTCAGTATGAATGTAGTGATGTTATCCTGCAAATCTTCAAATTTTAAAGAACCTTGGTTTTGACTTGACTGTAGTCCAGTTTGTACCTTAGGTGGAGAAAATCTCATGTAGGGGACAGAATGCTCAGACTCTTGCTGTTTGAAGGTGCAGTTGTTGCAGATTAACGGCTGGTTAAGTGATTAGATGGATTGGAGATGCTCAACACTTTGCAGCAGTGGGCAGTAGTTCATAAAATGTTAATTTCTGGTGTAACGCTCAAATGATGATCCAGTAGCGGTATAAGTGATACTCCATTGATTCATTATAGGAGTCACACTAAGCAAGTGCTAGGGGAATGATTGGATTAGTCTGTACTGCAAACAGGAAAAAAACAACAGGTTGAGTCAGTTCAATAAGTAACTCTATTGTATTTAGATACATTCCTCACAAATGGGGATACACCTTCATTAATTGTTTACTCAGTTACCTTTCTTTCCTGGGCAATGTCTTTATCAAGTTTTGCAAGCTCTATGTATTATTATTATTAAGTACCAACAAGTTGCTTATCTCTGTAGAGGAGAGACTGTCCTTGCCCTGGAGACCTTGCAATCAAAGAAACTTTGTCAGAATGCAAATGTTCATTAGCTCTCATTACTAATGTATATAGTTTAAAATGAAAAATAAACAATAGTATGTGATAAGAAGAAGGGAGTTGCTGCTGCTGTAGAAGATGAGTAAACATCAAGCTCTGTAGTTAATTGATTTCCATAGTAGTATCTACAATGAAGAGTGTTACCTCACAGTTTTGTGCACTTCTTAAATTGTGAGCCTCTCTTTAAAAGGAAGGTTTTTTTTTTAAATGCAGTATTAAGGTTGACATTTTGAGCTTGCAAAAATCAGGCAATTTAGATTGTTTCAACTTCCATCTTAATTCTTGTTCCTTATGTGTGAATATTACAAGAGTCTTATTTATATGATCAGTGGGCAGTGTGAAAGTAGTTGGTAAGCAATTCAAT
The DNA here is from genome assembly GCF_027887155.1 of Malaclemys terrapin pileata. Taxonomy (NCBI): domain Eukaryota; kingdom Metazoa; phylum Chordata; order Testudines; family Emydidae; genus Malaclemys; species Malaclemys terrapin. The sequence continues at coordinate 104,241,585 of NC_071507.1, read as the reverse complement.
ATAATAGAATATGAAATTATTAGTTTTCAGTCACCTAAATTATTAGATATGTTCATTTTTGCTACTGCACCTACAGGTGTATAGTACGACCATGTAACAGAAGACCCTATTGTAAAGCATGTGTGCAAAGGGGCAGAGTTAAGATATATTATGTAAACTAAATCTGAATTGCCTTAAATTATTTTAACTGAAAAGTAGCATTTGGTACCTTATTCCAAAAAATCTCAGAGCACAACAGTGATGGACAAAGTGAAACTTTGGCCAAGGAGATATTGCAAATGCATGTTCTATCAAAGAATGCTTTGGAATCTTTAGCTTCCAAGCAGATCAGACACTGGCTTTTAATGCCCTCTCAACCTCAGTTGTACATAAGTGAATTGTTTTTTGCAAGCAAAAATCATGGAAGATCTTTTATTGAAGATCATTACTGTTCTTTTGAGATGTTGTTTATGTTCAGAAGCACCCGTTAGGCTGTCATGCTAAGGCTCTTGCAGCTCAGACCCTGCCTCCATACTTATTAGCCCTTGTTTCCTCCTACCCTCCATCATGGACTCTATTCTCTGCTTATCTTCTTTCCACCCACTCTTGAGTCTGTCTTTTGCACATTGCCTGCTGTGCTTGCAACAGCCTGCTGTTTTATTTTTGTCAAGTGGCCTGCATTTTTGCACACCCAAATCTCTCCTTAAGATTCACATATTTTACCCAGCCTTCTGTTGCTGATGGCTCTGTCTGTTCTCACCCTTGCATTTCACTTTGGTTCTCATCTATCCAAATAATGTTGACTCCTCAAGGCAAGGTCCTGTCTAATTGGAATTTGTAAAATACTTTGTATACTATATTGCTGTACTATAGTAATATGTAGCTCTTACATAGGTTGTCAATGTTTAAATATATTTTTAAAGTATTATGCATGATGTAATACCACGTCATGATGCTGAAATACCATAACCTGTAAATCTATAGCTCAGTGGTTTGAGCATTGGCCTGCTAAACCCAGGGTTGTGAGTTCAATCCTTGAGGGGGCCACTTGGGAATCTGGGGCAAAATCAGTACTTGGTCCTGCTAGTGAAGGCAGGGGGCTGGACTCGATGACCTTTCAAGGTCCCTTCCAGTTCTAGGAGATGGGATATCTCCATTATTATTATTATTATTATTATTATTAATCCATAAAGATTAAAATGCTGATATGCAGCATAATCAGATTATGTTTAAATATAAGAAGTCTAAACAGCATCACAATAATAGATTTTAACCATGTAGATTAAGAATTGTATGGCACAGACTTAAAAATTCCTTTTCTTTTTTACTTTAGTGTTTAAGTTAACAAGTTATGGCACATAACAGCAATAATGGTGTGAAGGATTTGAGTTTTATTTTAGGGATTAATAAACACAAAACCAACATATGTACTTATACATTTGGATTCTGCATGGATGACCAGTCAGAACTGAATTCCTCTCAGTATTAGGAGTCAAAGGTAGCACTATATTTCATTTTCATATGGGAAAAAAGTCACTATTTGTCCTAATGTCTCAAGTGTGAATTCAGAAGTTCATTAATAACATCCATACAGGTCAATATGTGCAAACATATAATGTACTTTTTATAGATTTTCTAGAATGTTAATTTACAAAAACTCAATTAGCAGAACTTGCTTATTCCTATGCTTCAGTTCATATATCCTAACTATAGCTGCTGTATGAAGTGGAAAAGAGTCCTGTGGCACCTTATAGAACTTACTAGCACAGACTGCTCAGTTGGGATGCCCTGCTAGATGGTCTCTGACCAAATGAGTCATAATGCTATGTTATCTGAAATTTTTCTTGCTTCTGTCATTGCTGTGCTTTACTTAGTCTAAACATGCTGGTTCACTAAAGAGTTAAGGTAAATACATCATGCCTCAACAGTTCTCCCCGGCACCTCCGCTCCCAACTGAAATGCACACAGGGTAAAATTTTCAAAAGTGCCTAAATAAGTTAGGCACCTCAGTCACTTTTGAAAATGGAACTTAGGCACTCTTGTTAATTTTACCCTTAAATTAGTCCACCAAAAATCTGGAAAGTCATGTGATAATGCCAGCCTGATGAAAAAACTTGCTTGGAAGGAGGAATTGAAGCAACATTTGAAGCCTTATCTAAGGAGACAGGTTACCATCAGCACGACAGATGAGTTACCTATTTGATTATCACTTAGGGCTCAATATTGCAAGGGGTTTCAGTGGGAGTTGAGGCTGTTCAGTACTTTTGCCAAATCACCTGAAGGCATTCCAGTTAAGGAAGTTGTCATTCCAGTTAAATAGTGGCCCTTGCCATCAAATCTCATAAGTTATACTTTCTTAATCAAGCCTGTCCTTAGGAAAGAGGAATGGACTGTGTGAGACACATTCTCTTTTTCTGTGGCAAGGTTGGAAGCAAATTGGAATGTTTCAAGGTGTTTCTGTCTACTTTTTGACAGGCTCGACTGAACTGTAAGCACTGTGGAAAGCCAGTAATAGATGTACGGATTGGGATGCAGTATTTCTCTGAATACAGCAACGTCCAGCAGTGCCCGCACTGTGGAAATCTAGACTACCACTTTGTGAAGCCATTCTCTTCATTTAAAGTTTTGGAGGCTTATTGACGAAAGCTTTGCTTTAGTAATAGCTATTTTATAGGTATTACTACTTTATTAGACACCTTTTTATAGGATCCATTCTGTGACAAAATTAATTTCTTTTCTAACTGAAAGAGCAGCTTCTTTGTGTGTCTATGTACATATAATATTAATATGTATATACGTGTTACTAAGACCTGGTCCTCCTGACAAGATTTCAGCAAAGGGTGGAGGCAAGCCAACTAATGCCAAGAGTGGGGGAAATTTCAGCTTAAATGGTTTGGTTTTAATTTTTGTATCATCACAGAAGAGCTTAAAGGGGTGGAAAGGTTTTTAGAAAACAGGATGAGCCCCATTTGGAAATGGAAGATTTTGTGGGCCCACCACCCTTAGGGCTTGGTGAGAGGGGAAATCTTCATGAAGGACCCAATCTTGTTACCACTGAATTCTTTAGGATCTTTATCATTGACTTCAATGGGAGCAGGATTAGACCTAAAAAAAATCTTAAATTATATTAGCTGGTCTGCTTTCAGATTCCCAGAATTGGGTAAACTAAAATATTGTGACGAGTGAATGTAAATCTGTGCCAGAAAACGTTACCTGAAAATCTTTTTTGGCATGGTGTCTTCCTGCAGTATATATTTCATATGAGTTACCCTCACTGACAGATTGTATGGAGATAGTACTGTTTCCACCAGTGTTGTAATTTTAGCAGTCAGGTCAATTGTTTATACAAAAACAAGCTTGATTTTAATACATTTTATTTAAAGTTATTTGCTTTGCAAATATTTTTAGAACTTTGTTGTGATGCACAGAAGGAACATAAAGGAAGATATGGTCCATTGCAAACCAGTTATGAAGGGGTGGGGGTGTGTGTGTGTGTGTGTGTGTGCGCACATGTGTGGGGCGGTTGGAACTTTAGACAGCATGCCTGAGGCTGGTATGACTGACTTGTAAAGAGGATCTTGAAAAATATGATCTGGGCTGAGTCAGATCTGTGAGCACTGTGAGGTATTTGTGCCATATTAGTATGAGAATGCATCATGACTTTATTTCAAATAAAGTTTAGTACATTTGCTGAAATAGCCACTGCACCTTAGTCTTTCAAAAATATGTAAATCCAGATATTGTCCAATTGATTCTGAGGACTTGGAAATGATGTGTATTTTAAAAAAGTTGAGTGTAATTCCTCTTTACATTCCCACACGTAATAGACTATACCAGATAATGAATTGGTATCAGAGGGGTTGTCTCCATAGTTTGCCAATGTTCTCTTTTTGTTTCCCTATTTTTCTTCTGTGCAAGAATTTAAAAATAAAAAGTCTATTACTTGACTCCTCAAGATCAATCTAAGTTTTCTTCATACCACATTCATCACTATGGTATCTGTTATCACATTAAAAAAACTAACAGTATTTAAGTGGTAAGACACTATTTATACAACAAAATATGGGTTCCCCAGATTATAATTGTTAATGTTTATTGCAAGTATGAATTTAAAATGGCTTTGATATTCTGCATATCCTATAAAAGAATGCAAAAAACATGCAACCAAAGTGGGAGAGAAACAAAAGAAAACTGGTGACCTACTGTATTGACTGTTTTCTACCTGTTTTTTTTTTTTTAAAAATACCATATACCTGGTACTTGAACTCCGTGCCCAGATTATTTAGTGACTGATTTTGTGTTCACAAAGAAACTCAATGCATATTTTTCCTTTCATGAGGCTATGGCTTGGACAACAACGCTATAAAGTTTTGTTGATATAGCTATGTTGGCTAGTAATATGGGGGAGGGAGGAATCTCACTCACACACACACACACACACACACACACCCGTAGCCGACATAACTATGCTGGCAAAACAACCAGGGTAGACGCTGTACCAACAGAAGTGGCCTTCAGGGAGTTCGGGAAGGTGGTGTAGCTACGCTGGCAGGATGTCTTTTTTTCCTCGTGCTCCATCTCCAGTAGGGTTCTTTGCTAGCATGGCTATGACTGATAAAGGCTCTGTATTGTAGACAAGACCACTGTCTTCATGGCAGAGTTTTCTCCTTTCAAGTTAGCCTCACTCGAGTGAGAGAAGCCACTCTGCAGAATATAACTTGAGCTGCAGAAAGGTTGTGTTAGCAGCTGAGGTGTTGTGCTAACTTGAGCTGTAGCCTGAATCCCTTGACAGGCCAGCCAACTTGAGTTAAAAGCATTTGAGTTAAGGGTTTGTGGGTGGATGGGTCTAGAGTTATAATTCAAGTTAACTCTGCAGTGAAGACAAGCCCTCAAGACATGTAGACTGTATTTTGATACACAGGCGTCACCTGTGCACTCAATGACTAAGTATTTAGTTATTTTTCAAATGATCTAGCATGTGTGCCGGAAAGCATTATCAAAATCTCTTTTAACTGATTTGATTGTAAATATAGTCTACTGCACCCATCTTAGTGATCTAAAATCATGTTGCAATGATTAAACTGCTTTAAACATAAGGGGAGGAACAAAGGGCACTTGGGGATTGCTGTATCATTCAATATTTGGGCCTGATTCTTCTCTGCCTTGAGTCTCAGGTGGTCATTTATACCAGTGCAAAGTGGGTATCAAAGAAAATGAGAATGGTAGCATGCTATACCTGCTTTTCACTCACTTTGCAAAGGTGTAAATGACTATGCAAGGGAGTGGAGAATCAGAATCTTGGTTTCTTTGGGGCTTTCCTAAATATTCTAGTTAATAAACCTTTCATTCAATGGCTTAATTTATGTATGACAATCTGTAGTATGAGTACAGGCAAAATATGACTTTGGCCATTTTTTAAAAAGGATAAAGGTATGACAAAGACTACAGTATCTGCAAAGCAGTGCCAAGAACTCAACAAACAGTGTGATGGGATAAAGCATGTTTAAGCTTGTCTCGAAAGAAAGTGTTTAGAGGACTGTAGGTGCAACACTGTCCAAGAAAATAAAACAATTTAAGTCTTGAGAAACTTTTTATTTTGCTATTGAATGCATCGATGTTACTGCTTGAAACAATGCCTATTTTCTTATAAAAATACAACTTTCAGGTGGGTGTTAGCATCACATGGGTAAGAAGTACAGTATCCTTATTGAAAGCCAACTGAACTATAAAAATATTCCTCTTACCTTCCCCTGCAAAGTAAATTGTCCCTAATTTGAAGAAAATGCTTTTTGTGCTTCTTGATGATAGTGAGAACTGGATCTCAAGTTACGTTACCTAAAGGTGTATTTGCTTAACATACCAACTAAGACCTCAGTCTTGCAATCTAGTCTGTCCAGGCAGACCCTTTTTTCCCATGCAAACTTCAACTGGGCTCTGCACATGTGCAAGGATCCAATTACAGGGTTGGGATCCAATGCTAGCTTTTAAAATACACATTAAGAATTAAACTGGAAACTTACATTGATTTGCTTTGCATCTTGGTGAGGGGTGGAAAATGTCTTGAGCTTTTAAATGTTTCAACTAGGAAACAATTTGTCTAGTTTAAAAAGCTGGTTGCTTTGAGTGTCTGGCTCAAGTCGTCCTCCCTGTCCCCCTTTCCCTCCACTGTGGTCTGCTTAAAGTGATGCATGTGAAACATGCATTCTTAAGCCATAATACAGTCCATTGAATTTTGGGTGTTGATTCTGCTCACTCTATACGCATGTTACTCCTGTGCATAGTGAGGACATGTACTCTTTATATCTACAATCTCCGAATGAACTTTCCAAAGGAGATGCTTGCATTCAGATAGATTTTACATTGCATATATGCAAATTATTTTTTCCATCAATAGGACTTCTAAAACCAGATTTTGGTACATGTAATTAACAAAACCAGATAATTTTACATACTAAAATGTGTGATATCTTCCAACATGAACTGGGTGAAATTCTTGTTCTATCTGCTGCTACAAAGCCATTTTAAAAAATCAAGTACTTTGTACCCTATTAAGCTAAAAATACAGAATTTGCATTTATTTGTCTAGTAGTAATTAGTCTATAAAAATGAATTTCTAAGGTGGTTTAATTGGAAGAATAAGTAAATTTCAGTAAATGTATTCTGACAAGAGGGAGACATTTAACCCAGTTTCTTTAGTTTTATACTGCTCACTTTACTGTATCAGGTAACCATGGACAAATACATTGTGATGTCACCAATAAAACCATTTAAAAAAACAACAACAACTTGTCAGTAAAGGTTTCTAGAATGCACTTTTGCAGAGGGAAGAGTATGTACATAGCAAATGAATGTTGATGACATTAAAATAATTGGTTATGATATTGTTTGCGTGTGGTGTTATAGGATTTTTTTGTTGCATTTTCTCTGTATTAAAAAAAGAAATAAATTCCAGAAAGCTAACTGTGTGCGTTTTTTTTTTTAATGGTTTAAATTAAAGTTCATTGTGGTGTGCATTTTGGTCTGTTTAGGGAATAATTTAAACTAGCTTTCTCAAAATCTGTTATCACTGGACAGTCACTTTTCAGGAATGAGTAGTGGTTGGGAAGCTCTGGGGTATTCAAGGACATGGTGACATTAATTTTTTGTGACAATATCAATCACTGCATAGTGACTAGAAAGGTAGGTCTATTAAGTGGGAAAGGAGGGCATGGAGAAAAGGGGATACATCTTATTGGAAAAGTGGGAGGTCCTATTCCTAGGTCAGCTGTCTGGAACCTAATGCTACAGCATAGCAAAGCCCCTATGTGCTGTATATACTATTCCATTTACAAGTGAGAATAAATAGCATGCAGCCTACTAAAGCCTTATTTGTCCCTCCATATGTTGATGGAACTGCCTCTCTGGTGCCTCTCAGGGAAATAGGAGAATCCGGCCGTGCATTGCCATCCAGAAAGGGTTCTCCACGCTGGGACTGAGCACTTTAGCTCTGAAATCATGTTGGGAGGAAGCCCAGGTACCTTCTTGGTTCCCACATCAGGTTGGTTGCTTCCTGGCCCAAAATGCAGGCAAGTTCTACATAAGCATTTTCGCAGAGGTTTCTGTAATGAGAATTTTCCACCATTGTAGGCAACAAATAGGAATTTCAGAATGGAGAGATGCCTAAAAAACTCCAAGACTTGAGTGGGGTATCTGAAATGAGTCAGGTTGCTACAGAAGAGAACAAGGCCCTGGGGGGCTTACAGAAGATAGGACAGGGAAGGTCAGAAGGGAAGATAGGCACATGACCCCTCTGGAGCTAACATAACCTATTGGCTCAGATGGATGTGGTAAGAATCTGAAACGAGAGATTGTGTAGTGAGCCAGCAGTAAAATTGTCCAGTCTTAAATTTGGAGGCAGATGTTGCACATGGGTTTGATAGCCAGATTACCGAGGCGATGGATACTGAGGTGGTACAATGATAAGAACCCTGTACATCATCTACCTCCTGAGTAAGGAAAGATGTACCTGTACAGTGGACTGATGTATGGAGTATTTAAAAAAAAAACACAACAATAATTAATCAAATTATAATTAAAATTTTAGAGAGGATATTAAACCTCATGCTCACGACTTAAACCAATCTCTTAACTAGTAGAGACAGATTATTCCATATCTGCCTACGGCCGGGTTCTTACCCCTTCCTCTAAGTCACGTAGCTGGCCGCTCTCAAAGACAAGATGGTAACTAGACGGACCTCAGGTTTAATCCAGTAGAGCAATTCCTATGTTCCTAAGGAAAAATTATGAGACTACAGAGGAAGGCTAGAGTCACGAGGGGAAAAATCAACTGTTGCATGATACAGTATCTAGTTAAGTTGGGGTGGTGTAAGTAAATTGGGTTAGAATTGTGCCTGGTCTCATGTTTCTGCTGGAGGCATCCCTGACTGTATTAGAGGAGAGGAATAAGCCAGTGAGGCTGCATGTGTGTGTGGGTGTGTGTACCTAAAAATACAGATCCAAATTTCACACAGCTATATTGGTATTTGATTTCTGTTCTGACAGTGTTCAATCTTCTGTTCATTCCGATGCTTGTACAGCCTAGCTATATACATCAAAAACTGGTTTCTTTTTAAGATGCAGCCAATATACTTCATCATATTGACTTACTGCATTTAATTTAGAATATTTTTGGTCTTAAGTATGTATTACTCATAGATTTTTTGCATCCTAGTTTTTCAGTCAGCAATGTTCCAGTTTAATAGGACTACATTTGCTGTTTTAGTGTATTATTCGTTAGACCCAGCCTGATGGTCTAGCTGTTACCCATCTGAGTAATCCCTCAGTGGGACTGTTCATGTGAGTAAGGCTTGCAGGATTGGGCCCACCATCATAACATTAGAAGCTTCTCCCTATCTAAGTTAGGTTTTCAAGAAGGAATTCATTCTCCTTACTCACTCCACCTTCGGTGGAGTTCTGATTTTCTATGGTCCGGCCTGGAATGCATGTATTCAAGGGTTTCTACCCGGGTCCACTTGCATAATTTAACCTGAAGCAGCAGCCTTTTGTTAAACCTACACTGCATTGGTTTTCTTTTTGAAAAAGACACATAAGTGTAAGTAATATCCATCCAACTGCTGCTGCATCACGTTTTCCCTGCTACGTACCAATGTAGCAAACATTTTTTTTAAAAATAAAAAGCTCCAATATGACATTTTCAAAATAAAAATCCACCATCTCACTGGTTATCCTGATAGAATTACTGAATAAGATGACACCGCTGCCCTCTATAACTCTGCACTAATACAAGAATCATAGCTGTGGAACAGAGTCCTGGGAGATACAAGTTAATCCAACCATAAAATCAAGGAGACTTAAATAGTAATAGTGAATTGCCAAATAACTGTCATGCTTGCTTTTAGGCATGTTGAGCTGAAGGTGCTTAGAGACAAACCCATCCACCTTGTTTGGAATTTGATTAAACATAGGCTAAAGTTAATTGCAGAAGACTGGCTCCAGGGAATATCACCCGGTTATCAAAAGCAAAATAAAGTATATACTGTTCACAAACAGCAGAATCTTCACACAGTGGTCCTTTCTTTTCCACGTATTTCAAAAGGAGAAATATATTAGTCACATATTTCTTAAAACATGCACACAATAATTGAGGGCACTCAGCAAGTCTCTGGATGGGTCCCTAGCCTCTAGATATCTTCTATAGGAACTAGGTTTCTGGACCCCCCAGAATTCTGACTATAGAAAGATATTGGCCAGATCTATTATACAGTTTTGTGCGTATAGCTATGTCGGTCAGGGATGTGAACCCCTCTTCCCTCCCCCCCACCCCGCCCCTGCCTCGGAGCTGACAGAGCTATGCCTGTAAAACCCCCAGTGTAGTGACAGCTATACTGAGAGAAGACTCCTTCTGCCAGCATCATTTGAGGAGACGGTGTTACTATGCTGACAGAAATACTCCTTCTGTTGATATAGGCTCTATCTACAGTTGGGGGCTCTGCCAGTATAGCTATAAAGCAGCTCTAGTGTAGACAAGGCTTAAGACGTTGAAAAAAGTAACAAAAGTCAAAATACCTTTTATGACAATGAAAAAGAAAAGAGGTAGGACAGTTCCTTTAAAGATTACAAGCTCTGTAACCAGGACTTTTTCTTTATACAAGCTGTCAAGGCTGATTCCCCACTCTGACACTTCGAGTGTAGAAGGTGGGGGCCCTCAAGGATTCTAAAAATTAATACTAGACACTCCAGGCTTATATTAAACTCCCAAGGTTAGACCTTTTTTCTGACCTTGGATGGGTAGATGCTGCCACCACCCAAGTGCAAAAAAACCCTTTGAGAACCCAGGAAGGTGCACTTGGGAATTCCTTCATGTGGGGTACCCTCAAGCCCTTTCACCCCCCGCTCCAGGGAAGAGCTGAGAAAAAAAACAAAGGAAATTGGCTGTTGCCACCAGCTAATTAAACAACATGCACAAACCTCTTAGTATACAAAAATCCAATTCTGTTTTTAAAAAAGGTAAATTTTATTAAAAACAAACAAAGAAAAATACATCTGAAAACTTAGGCTATTGGTAGATTTAAAAAGAGCAAATACAATAATTAAGCATCAAGAATGGTTTTCTTGAGGTCCAACTTAAAGGCTACAAGCAAAACAAAAGCATTTGGGGTTAGCATAGAGGAGTCCACAAGCCATAAAGAAATAAAAGATATAAACCTAATTGCGTCTTCCTAGACATTTCCTGATCTACTTACATATCTGGGGTTTCAAATGAGTAGTTTCTAGGTATGATCTGATGATTTTTCATACCTGGCCCAAAGCTTTTTACAGCTTAGTTCCAGCCCTATCCCTGCTCTCTGGGAGAACAACACAGATAGACAAAGGGGAAGTTTTTTTTCTCAATTTTAAAAAGTTCTAGCCTTCCCATTGGCTCTTTCGGTCAGGTGCCCACTCCCTTCCTTTTACCTATGGACTTTTTAACCCTTTACTGGTAAAGCAAGTAGAGAACAGCTATTAACAGGTGTTTTATAGCTAACTGGTTGGCTGGGTGTCCATAAAAGGGACCCCCCCCATTCATTTATCACACAAGCACTAATTAAAAGGCTAAAATCCACTTCAGTTTTAGGCCAAAGATTTTTCTGAGCAGCACAGAAGTCCTCCCTACCATTGGTTAATTTTTCTACTATGGCTATTTGACACTATACAGACTGTGGATGGACAGACAACAGAAGGGGAACAGCAGAAGATATCAACACCCATCAGTATGAGTCTAGTATTGTCGCTAGCAAGGTACAGGCCAAACAGTATTTTGCTGAGTACATAGTAAGGGCCAATTTCTGCTCTATGTTGCATGGGTTCACTTAAAGGCACGGGAAAGCAGGCACCGGCATATTTCTTCCCCCTGCTCTTGTGCAGTAGCAGGGCAATACTCCTACCTAAGACTTAAAAGAGCATAAAGGGGTGAGTTTGCTGAAATCACCTGTTTAACATGGTCTCAACAAAGCATGACCAGGCTTATAGCAAGATTAGTGCTGTGCTGACTGCAGTATGTTAGCTGGGGGGAAAATATTTTTTTTCATCAATAAGAAGATATGCCTACTGTGATGCATCCTGTCCAAGCACGCAGGATGGCTGGGCCACAAACAAAGGTCACACTGCTCAGTTTCTCCTTGCCAACCCAGCCCATATTTGATCAGTAATGGCAAAATTTCATCCTGTGTGAGAGTCCCTTACTTATAGAAATAGCTAGAAGGGTTTATACAGCCCTCATTGAAATAACCAAGAGAAGTAATTGCTTTCAGGGGAACCAGGAAAATAAGTCTGTGTGCCACAGAGCCACTAAAATCAGGGTGTCATATGCACTGCTGTGATGCATGGAAACAGAGTAGTGCCTGTATCTGCCAGAATTTTTCCTAGGCTTCAATCTGCTAATACACGAGCATCAAAAAGGGAAATTCAGATGACTTTTATAACTGAAACTACCTGCTACGTAAATGAGCCTAATCTTGTGTTTGGGGGATTTCCCATTAACTCTAAAGAGGAATTACCCACATAAATCCCCTTCACAGTGAGAAAAGAGTCACATCTGATTTGTAAAGTACAGGAAGGATTTGGATGAAGACACACAGCAGAACAAGACAGAGGACATGACAATTAAGATCTCAATTCCCTCGATGGAATAATCCACAATGGAAAGTTAATTAAGAGAGGGGCATGGATTTTCATTTGGCAGAGTGAGCAAGAGCAGAGATTAGAATTTCAGAAAAGGCGGGGGAGGGAAGGGATTTATATCAGGATATTTTACCAGCTACTTTAGTTTTCTTACAAAATAAAATTAATTTTGGGAGAAACACTACTGGCAAGTGACAAAGTGCCAGATTCAACCCTGGATCTTTCCTGGAATAACTGGCTTGGACCAAGGATGAGTTTGTCCTGATAGCATTAGACACAACCTGATAAAAGTATCTCTCAGGATCTTGAAGGGGTTGTGGAATCCTTGTGCTTAACTCAGTTCATGCCAAGGAACATGACTGCATTCTATTTAGTTTCCACGTCTTGCATGGTGGTATTGGCACAGCATTATTTGAAATGTGCTAATTACATGGATTTTGGCACACTCAGAGTCTTAACTTCTCCAGTGAAAATGCACTGGGATCATCAGCTTTGGCAGGAGGGGTGAGTGTTGGGTAGCCTAGCTCCTACTCCTTCTGGGACATTGCCACCAATTGATCCATTGATTTCAGTTCACTTCTCTCTACTGCCAAGTCTGCCTAACTGTAATACACTTCAAGACTTTACAAACCAAAGTATTGTTTTATGGGATCCTTTTCTCCCCCTACCCTACCCCATTTTTGTGTGTTATGTCTAAACTTAATTTTGTAAAATAGGGCAGAGGCCATAGGCCAAATTCAGAGGGGATTCAAAGCAAGCCTAAAGAACGTACCGATATATGTTTAGTGAATTACACTTTCTTCGTAATAGAATGTAAGCCTGGTCCACATGAGAAAATTTGTACTAGTTTAAATAAACCAATCTTAAAATGGATTGATTTCGGCAAGAGTTAAACTGGTTTTACTGTATCTATATTAGGGGGTTGTAGCAGCTTAACTAGACCAATTTAAATCTGATTTAATTAGATCACTGCAACTCTTCTCATAAAGACAAGGTCTAGAGTCACTCATGGAGAGTCACAGGGCTAAATTCTGAGCGAATGTAAATAAATTCAAGTACATTACACTAGTGTTGGCTCCTGTAGAGCAGTCTACAAGCGCCACCATCTCTAAAGGATTCTTAGCTGGTCTCATTTACACAGCAAGGAGGTAAAAAGTTGTCCAGCTCCCACTCTGACTTACCTTACAACTTCCAGCTCCTCAGAGCATGAGTGTCCTTTAGAAATCTGTCAAATAGCTGCAAGTAGCTCAAAGGGGGCCTAAATCCCTTCATACACTAGTGTAACCCCATTCACTTCATTGGAATTACACGAGGTTAGGAGATCACAATCAGGCTAATGAAGTTTGAGTTTAAAGGTGCCCAAACCTGTATGAGTTACTAACTTACACATGACCTCACAGTTAGCCCATCCCCCTTTGTGTATATGCTACAAGGCACCTCACACACTTTAGGTACTTGGTAAATAAGATTAATTAATATTAATAATAAATAGTGATTTTTGGCTAAGTAATTTTTTTGTTTCTTAAAAAAATTTAACACTTCAAAAAGGAATAAAAATGCTTAATTTTTACATCATTTAAGTTGATTTTTTTGCCGATTTAAGTTCTAACTAAAAGGCCATTCTTAATGTATAATAAAAGCATCACACAGAGATTTGCACCAAAATAATTGGGACTCAAGCCCAACACCCCATTTTCCACATGGGGAAATTGTGCAGAAAGATCAGTCGGTTTGTTCAAGGCACCCAGGGTTGCAAGAGCTGGGAGCTCCTGATACCCAGTCCAGTGCTCATGCCATACTTCTCTCCCTAATTTACACGTGGCTTCACAGGGCACTAGTGATAATGTCAGACCTATATTAACATTCACAAACTAGGCTTGAAGGGGGCAGGAGACAAAAGCCCACTGATAAGTCAAAAACATGGAGACCTGGGAGAAGGATTGGAATCTGGGGGGAACATGGGCCATTATAACAGGGATAGGAGAGATACAAGAGCAAACATAGAGGGGAAATCAGATCAGTATCTTAGATGTCTGTATACTAATGCGAGCAGTGTGGGGAATAAACAGGAAGAACTAGAAGTACTACTGCATAAACACAACTATGACATAACTGGCATCACAGAGACTTGGTGGGATAATACACAAGTGGAATATTGATATTGAAGGGTGCAGCTTGTTCAGGAAGAACAGGCAGGGAAAAAAGGGAGGAGATGTTGCCTTGTATAGCAAAGATGTACACTTGGACTGAGGTTGAGATGGAAATAGGAGACAGACTTGTTGAAAGTCTCTGGGTAAGAATAAAAGGGGTAAAAAACAAGGGTGATGTCATGGTAGGGGTCTACTACAGATCACCTAACAAGGAAGAAGAGGTGGATGAGGCTTTTTTAAACAACTAACAAAATCATCTGAAGTACAGGACTTGGTAGTGATGGGGGACTTTAACTACCCACACATCTGTTGGGAAAATAACACAGCAGGGCACAGATTATCCAACAAGTTCTTGGAATGTATTGGAGACATTTTTTATTTCAGAAGGTGGAGAAAACTACCAGGGGAGAGGCTGTTCTAGATTTGATTTTGATAAATAGGGAGGAACTGGTTGAGAATTTGAAAGTGGAAGGCAGCTTGGGTGAACGTGATCATGAAATGATAGAGTTCATGATTCTAAGGCAGAGGTGGGCAAACTATGGCCCGCAGGCCAGATGTGGCCTGTGGGACCGTCCTGCCCGGCTCTTGAGCTCCCGGCCAGGGAGGCTAGTCCCCAGCCCCTTTCCTGCTGTCCCCCCTCCCCCGCAGCCTCAGCTCGCCATGCCGCCCGCGGTCTGGGTGGTGGGGCTGTGAGAGCCGGCGACTTGCCCTGGTGTTGTAGACTGCGCGGCAGCGTGGCTGGCTCCAGCCGAGCGGTGCGGCTGCCAGTCCTGGTGCTCTGAGCAGCATGGTAAGGAGGCGGGGAGCGGGGCAGGGGATCCCAGGGGGCAGTTGGGCGACAGGTAGCAGGGGGTGGTTGGATAGGTGTGGGAGTCCCGGGGGGGCCTGTCAGGGGGTCGGGGTGTAGATAGGGGTCGGGACAGTCAGGGGACAGGGAGGAGGGGGGGCTAGATGAGGAGGTGCCATCCCGGGAGGGCGGTTGGGGCGGGGGATCCTGGGAGGGGGCGGTCAGGGGACAAGGAGCAGGGCGGGTTGGATGGGTCGGAGGTTTTGAAGGGGGCAGTCAGGGGGCGAGAAGTGGGAGGGGGTGGATAGGGGGCAGGGGCCAGGCTGTTTGGGGAGGCACAGCCTTCCCTACCCGGCCCTCCATACAGTTTCGAAACCCCGATATGGCCCTCAGGCCAAAAAGTTTTCCCACCCCTGTTCTAAGGAAGAACAGCAGAATAAAGATAATGGATTTCAAAAAGGCAGATTTTTAGCAAACTCAGGGAGTTGGTAGGTAAGCTCCCATGGGAAGCAAGTGGAAAGGGGCAAAACATTTGGAGAGAATTGGCAGTTTTTCAAAGAGACATTATTAAGGGCACAAGAGCAAACTATCCCACTGCATAGGAAAGATAGGAAGTATGGCAAGAGACCATCCTGGCTTAACCAAAATATCTTCAATGATCTGAAACTGAAAAAAGAGTCCTACAAAAAATGGAAACTAGGTCAAATTACAAAGGATGAATATAAACCAGGGGTGGGCAAACTTTTTGGCCTGAGAGCCACATCCGGGAACAGAAATTGTATGGCGGGCATGAATGCTCACAAAATTGGGGCCTGGGGTGCGGGAGGGGGTGCAGACTCAGGGGTGGGGCTGGGGATGAGGAGTTTGGGGTGTAGGAGGGTGCTCTGGGCTGGGACCGAGGGGTTTGGAGGGTGGGAGGGGGATCAGGGCTGGGGCAGGGGTGCAGGTTCCGGCTGGGAGTGCGAGCTCTGGGGTGGGGCTGTGGATAAGAGGTTTGGGGTGCAGGAGGGTACTCCGGACTGGGATTGAGGGGTGTGGAGAGCAGGAGGGGGATCAGGGCTGGGGCAGAGAGTTGGGGGCTGGGGAGAGGCACGGGGGGTGCAGGCTCCGAGCAGCACTTACCTCAAGCAGCTCCTGGAAGCAGTGGCATGTCCCTTCTCCTGCTCCTACAGGAGGCGTGGCCAGGCGGCTCTGCACACTGCCCCATCCGCAGGCACCGCCCCTACAGCTCCCATTGGAGCACGTAGGAGCTGGAACGGGGCCATGCGGCTTCCGGGAGCCGGGTGGTGCAGCCCCTGACCCTGCGCCCTGGCTGGAGTGGGGCCGAGCCGCGTGGTGTGGCCCCGACCCAGCGCCCCAATCTGGAGCGACAGAGCGGGGCTGAGCCGTGTGGTGCGGCTTGTGGGCCGGCTTAAAATGGCTCGCAGGCCAGATCCAGCCTGCGGGCTGTAGTTTGCCCACCTCTTTTACAACAAAAGCATGTAGGGACAAAATTAAAGGCCATGGTACAAAATGAGATTAAACTATCTAGAGACATAAAGGGTAACAAGAAAACATTCTACAAATTCATTAGAAGCAAGAGGAAGACCAAGGACAGGGTAGGTCTGTTACTCAATGAGAGGATAAAGACAATAATAGAAAATGTGGAAATGACAGAAGTGCTAAATGATTTTTTGTTTCAATTTTCAACAAAAAGGTTAGTAGTGATTAGATGTCTAATATAGTGAACGCCAGTGAAAATGAGGTAGGATCCAAGGCTAAAATAGGGAAAGAACAAGTTAAAAATTACTTAGACAAGTTAGATGTCTTCAAGTTGGCAGGGCCTGATGAAATATATCCTGGAATACTCAAGGAGCTGACCAAGGAGATATCTAAGCCATTAGTTATTATCTTTGAAAACTCATGGAAGACAGGAGAGATTCCAGAGAACCGGAAAAGGGCAAATATAGTGCCAATCTATAAAAAAGGGAAATAAAGACAATCTGGGGAATTGTAACCAGTCAGGTTAACCTCAGTACCCCGAAATATAATGGAGCAAATAATCAAGCAATCAATTTGCAAACACCTAGAAAATAATAAGTAACAGTCAACATGGATTTATCAAGAACAAATCATATCAAATCAACCCAATAGCTTTCTTTGACAGATGACAAGCCTTGTGGTTTGGGAGGGAGGGATAGCTCAGTGGTTTGAGCATTGGCCTGCTAAACCCAGCATTGTGAGTTCAATCCTTAAGGGATCTGGGGCAAAATCAGTACTTGGTCCTGCTAGTGAAGGCAAGGGACTGGCCTCAATGACCTTTCAAGGTCCCTTCCAGTTCTAGGAGATGGGATATCTCCATTAATTATTAAATTAAGCTGTAGACATGGTATATCTTTAGTAAGGCTTTTGATAGTCTCACATGACTTTCTCATAAGCAAATTAGGGAAGTACACTTTTAGATGGAGCTACTATAAGGTGAGTGCATAACTGGTTGGAAAACTGTTCCCAGAGGGTAGTTATCAGTAGTTCCCAGTCAAGCTGGAAGGGCACGTTGAGTGGGGTCCCATGGGATCATTTCTGGGTCCGGTTCTGTTCAATGTCTTCATCAATGTTTTAGATAATGGCATAGAGAGTACACTCATAAAGTTTGCGGATGATACCAAGCTGGGAGGGGTTGCAAAAGTTTTGGAGGAAAGGATTAAAATTCCAAATGCTCTGGACAAACTGGAGAAATGGTCTGAAGTAAATAGGATGAAATTCAATAAGGACAAATGCAAAATACTCCATCTAGGAAGGAACAATTAATTGCACACATACAAAATGGGAAATAACTTCCTAAGAAGGAGCACTGCAGAAAGGGATCTGGGGATTATAGTGGATCACAAACTACATATGAATCAACAGAGTAAAACTGCTGCAAAAAAAGCAAACATCATTCCCAGGCTGTCTACACTGCCACTTTCAGCACTAAAATTTTAGTCGTTCAGGGGTGTGAAAAACACGCCCCCCCCCCCGAGTGACAAAAGTTTTAGCGCTGAAAAGCACCAGTATAGACAGTGCTTTATCGCTGGGAGCCCATAAAGTTACCACTGCTCGTTTGGATGTTTTTTTTTATTGCTGGGAGAGCTCTCCTCCAGCAATAATGCGTGTCTACACTGCCCACATCACAGTGCTGCCACGGCCGTGCTGTAATGTGGGCAGTGTAGACATACCCTGAGATGTATTAGCAGAAGTGTTGTAAGCATGACAGGAAAAGTAATTCTTCCACTCTGCTCTGCAATGAGAAAGCCTCATCTGGAGTATTGTGTCCAGCTTTGGGCACCACATTAGAGAAAAGAATTGGAGAAAGTCAGGAGAAGAGCAACAAAAATGATTAAAGGTCTAGAAAACACGACCTATGAGGGAAGATTGAAAAAATTGGGTTTGTTTAGTCTGGGGAAAGAAGGCTGGGAGGGGACATGATAACAATTTTCAAGTACATAAAAGGTTGTTAGAAAAGGAGGGTGAAAAATTGTTCTCCTTAACCTCTGAGGCTAGGACAAGAAGCAATGGGTTTAAATTGCAACAAGGGAGGTTTAGATTGGACATTATGAAAAACTTCCTACCTGTCAGGGTGGTTAAGCACTGGAATAAATTGCCTAGGGAGGTTGTGTAATCCCCATCCTTAGAGGTTTTTAAGAACAGGTTAGACAAACACCTGTCAGGAATGGTTAGTTACTGAGCACAAGGGACTGGACTAGATGACCTCTCATGGTCCCTTCTAGTCCTACACTGCTATGATTAAGCTGTTATGCTATGTTGCATCAAGTGATTTAGAACCTTGGTTGAAATACTTCTATGGCAGAGACTGATTAATGAACTGGACACTTAGAAGCCTTACATAAATTCATGGAAGTCATTACTTTGCACACACACAATGCAAACTATGTAGATGTGATTTTTTTAACGTAATGGAAATGATCAAGCTGCTTGGAGATCAGTGTTTGTGTGGAGCCAGTGTATCATGTTTCCAACACTATTGCTGAATAAGCAGGTTTGTTTTAAATATCAATTGTGTTTAATTTGTAAGTTGTTTTTTTAATCTATTTTTTTAACGTTATGGATGAATTTAATGATCCTGAAAATTAAAGACAAATAGCATGGGTAGACTCATGCATAGTACAGGAAGTTTCAGAGCAAGCTGTTTCTCACAACTGTAGGTACATTTCTTTCCTGACCTGCACCAACCTCACTATTCCAGTCCTCAGCCTTTTTTGCGGTAGACATTTCCAGTTGCATTGAATAATGCAAGGCTAGAGGGTGGTTTTGTGAAGTGGTTATGTGTTCAATATGATAGGACAGAGACCAAAGTTGTTTTCTCTTTTGATCTAATCCAGGTGTGATCCCGAATCTCCAGATATGAAACTGCATTACCTCCCCCCAGAAATGCTGCTTTCAGTACAACTGAACATTGACCACACTGTTCATTTTTTAAAAAAGGTTTTCTAATTTCTGCATCATCTGGCTTTAGTCTGAAATGGGGGAAAACTGTTCTAGCTGAATCTTCTTTGTGCTAGAAAGCTACACTGCAGATATTTTTGCCTTAGACATTTAGCAATACAAGAAATAAACAATCCAAAATGATTGAATTAGAGTTTTTGCTATAGAACAAACACAAATCCGAGCATTCATATCACCCTTTAACAATCAGCGGAATTACTGGAGCTACAAAGATAAGCTATAATGATCCACTGATCACCTTGCTGCAGACATTTGATATATCCCATCAGTTCTCCTGTATGTATGAGAACCACTATACCTCTCTTTCTAAGCATGAGTTTTGTGTTTACTAGTACAAGCTGTCATATAGCATCCTCCTAACCGTGTGGGATTTGTGATTGTTGCATTGCTTTCTTGTTTTGCATCTTTAAGACTATGTCTACACTTGGAGCTAGGGCTGTGATTTCCAGCTCATGAAGACATATTCCCGTTAGCTCTTATCTGAACTAGCATGTAAAAATAGTAGCGTAGCTGGGGTAGCACAAGCAATGGCAGCAGCAGGACAGGCTTGCTGCCCCAAATGCAAACCAGCCTGCACCCTGTTGGCTCTTTCTGCTAAAACAATAAATGAAAGTGTTACCATTGACATGTAATCATGACATGTAAGCTCCAGAGTTAACATCAAATTACAGTGAAACAAGGCCACTTCACATGTGCATTTGGTTCTCTCTCTCTGCAGACTCATTAAGAGAGCATTGTTTTGTTCTGAGTTTGTACAGTGCCTAGCACAATGGGGGTGCAGGTCCATACATAGGACTCCTACATGCTACGGTAATACTATTATGATTACTATTTATTCAATATTCATTTGTATGGACTTCACATTTGGAAGGTTTGATTCAGATCTATCATGGCCAGAAATTTATTTTTAATTCCATGTTAACTGTTGGGAGCATCAGAGAAGTGCTAGAACTATGTAGCTCTGAGTACTAGCTCAATTTGAACCCACCTTTTGGGATTTGTTTGGGTTCTTTTCTATATAATATTGCCTTGACATTTGAGATGTTCAGCTTATGATCCCATACTTCAAAAAGCAGAGCCGTGCAGAACTTGCTTTCAGTTTTCAGGGTGAACCTTTCTGATGTTTCCTTTGGGTCTGTGGAAGTAGAGCAAGGCCTGAAGGGGATTGGAAGGGGATTTCAATGCAAACAGTCTCTTCTGTGAGCAAGAGTCAGGCTAGCTGTAACCCTAATAACACGAGATTTGTAGAAGCGAGGATTTTGTGAGGCGAGTGGGAAAGAACTGTGTGAGAAGTTGTTGTGACCTTGTGTAGATAAATATGGAATGTAGACTAGAGTCTAAATAAGTGAGAAAAATAAGATATCAGGATGACCTATGTATAAACAAAATACAGCTGTTGCTTATTATTGTATGTAACAAAAGGTATAAATGCTTGCTGTAATTGTTTACCTGTTGAGAGACCTGCCTAGGAAGGGGAAACCCTGTGTCCTAGTGCACTCTCTCCCTCCACGCAATTGCTAGAGATAATAAAGTATCTGACTTTGCTGCACCCAGAAAGAAAGTGAGAACTGTGTTTTTCTCTGATAGGTCACGTGGGACTGCTTGAAGTTTGGGGTTAATATTGACCCAAAAAATCTCAAAGAGAAATTTACCTAAAATTGACACATGTTCTGGTCTAAATAAATCTATTTAGCTTTGTTTTTTCTCTAGCACCCATTGCCATGGTATATAAGCGCCTGACCAAGATCACCTGAAGACCATTTAGAACCGAGTATCACCATAAGTCCCTATCTGATACTTGAAGTTTAGCTCAAGTCTACTGAACAACCTTTCTATGAGCCTGGCCCAAGCCTTGTGTTTGAAATGAAACCTGGAACCGGGTGAGTTTTGCTCTGTTTTTGCATTTTGTTATGAAGGTTTTGCACAGATTGCCCAACAAGCTACAGTAAGCGGAACAGGGCTAGTAACTGGAAGGGACATCTCCAGGAAAAACCTAGTTGCAGCAGGAAGTGGGGTCAGCGGTTCAGGAACTGATACTTTGCTCTCTGAGCTATTCCTGGAGCAGGGGTTAAGAGGGATTGTGCTGCTGGAGGAACTGTCTTTTGGATAAGATGTAAAAAGTCATGACCACTTGCAGTCATCGAAGATCCCTTTTTGGCACTTTTCCCCAAATAGGGATGTTTAACAGTGTCCTGACCCAATTCTCCTTTGAGTTACTGTGCATCTAAATGCCCCCTGTCATTTCAACTGGGTAAAATAGTCACTTCCTAGGAACAAAGGAATTGCCTATGATTTATGCGGTTCAGTATGTTGGGCCAGACTCTTAGATGATGTAAATCAGTGTAGCTCTATTAACGTCAAAGAAGCTATGTAGATTTACACCAGCTGAGAATTTGACTCTCAGGCTGTGGCCATACCTACATGTTTCAGGGGAAACTGCAAAAGAGCCCCATAATGGGCAATTAGGGAATAATCTGATCATTGGATCTTCCTAACCCCAGGCAATTAATTAGTAGCAGGACTATACTCTGAAGCATGAGGAATTTATATTCCTTATCTATCTAATGAAGCCAACTGTCCTACATTCATTGTTACTATGAACTGTGAAAAAATGGCTGAAATACACCACAGAGCTGGTTGTTTTTCAGCAGTGGGTGAAGTGATTCCAGAATGTCCATTGCTTGTAAATCGTTTTGGGATCCTATGAGATTAAAGACGCTATATGTGATATATTATTTATAAGGCTTCAATTTAGTCATGGGTATTTTTAGTAAAAGTCATGGATAGGCTATAAACAAAAATTCATGGCCCGTGACCTGCCCATGACTTATGCTATAAATACCCCTGACTAAATCTTGGGGGTGGGGCAACCCGGGGGGGGGGGGGGGGGGGGGGCTGCAGAGTGGAGGGCGGGGCTGGGGCCAGTGGCACCAGCTGCTGCGGGCTGCCAACAGCTGCTGCTCCGGCTGCCCCAGGATTGCTGCTGGGGACCAACAACAGCAGCTGCTCTGGCCCCCAGGACTGCTGCTGGGAGGGATTCCTGGGGGGAGGTCGCTGCTGGGGAGGTGCTGCTGCTCGGGGGGGGGACCTGGGCCAGTGGCACCAGCTGCCGGGGGCCGCCAACAGTAGCTGCTCCGGCCACTCCTGGGACCACTGCTCAGGCGGTCCCCAAGGCCAGCTTCCTGGGGCCACCCAAGCACCAGCTGGTGTGGCTGACCCCGGGGCCACCTGAGCAGCTGCTTGGGCGGCCCTGGGGTCAGCTACACTGGCCGCTGCAGAAGTCACGGAGGTGGCAAGAAGTCATGGAATGCACAACTTCTGCGACCTTCGTGACGGACGCGGAGCCCTAGTTATTTATGGAAAGCACTGTGTAAAACAAATGCAAATAGGAGGGCGTCAGAAACATCCGTGCTAAGAAATAAGGAATCTGATAGAAATTCTTAAATTATTTACTTAGCTCCAAAGTTCTGACATTTTAACAAAGTCAGTAAGAATGAGATGATTTTCTCCCCTTCTTTGTCCCATGCCTGCAGCGATTTGGTGGGAAGCCTTTGCCCAGATTTCAAAATATTTTTGGCTGAGTGTGGTGTGTTTGCTAATGCTGCTTTTCATTCCCTTTGCATTATCACGGGTGTGGCAGGTGAATCACAAAAGTACGGTAATTACGTACTCAGGTGTAGACTTGTACTCTAGCTTTTTTATCGTATTTTATTTTGGTAAGTATTAGCAGACAGACTATTGCATGGAGATAATATTTCCAATGGGATATTGAGAGAGACTAGCCTCAAAGCACATGTGCAGGGGGGAAAGCTCAGCCGCCCCGTGCAAATGCAGGAACTCCTCATCCTATACAGGCCTCCAAAACTGGCAGCATGACCTCCGTCGCTATGTAAGGCATGACTGCACTCTGTGACCACTCTGAATAGGGACAAAGAGTAAAGGGAACTTTACTGCTGTTTCAAGAAGCATTCACTTTAAACCTCCATCTATGTGATGCAGATTTGGTCAGGGACTCAATCTACAGCAACCATTTCCTGATTCTGTACCCTTCTGGCTCTTCACACTCTTTTCTTGCACAGCCCCTCATCCATGTGAACAGGGAGTGCATTGGCTGCTGTGACAGACTTGCTCTGATAGAGTTGCCTTTTTCCCTTTGCAACTCTCCATAAATTACATAACACATTTATTTTTTGTGATTTTTCAAAACCCACCCACGCACGCCTTGTAACACTGAAACAAACATGCAAAATTAAGGACACCCACACCCCCCAGTGCATTCCATAATTTATGGACAGCCCCTTCAGCACATAGTCCAGATGTTCTGCAACTTCAGTGGCCTCTAAAAGTGTTCATTGTGCTGCTGGCAGGAAGGCAATTTTCTCTGTCAGGGAGGGAAACCCTAACTCTTTGTGCACTTTGTTTTGGAGGGTCATTTTCTGAAATCAGGGTGTACCTCCCGTGCTGTGCATCATGGGAAGGGACTCCTAGCAGTTTAGGACAGTACAAGACTTCACAGTTCTTGTGCTTAATGGAAAAGAGGCATAAAAAGGGAACCAAACTAATCATATCTAATATTTGCTCCATGTGTAAGAAAAGGTAGTTTATTTAAAGTCTTGGGAATCAAACACACGCCAGTATAAATAAAGGAGAACAGGGAGGGATAGATAGGGTATAAATACCATGATTGATGCTATAGTTTCTTAAACAAACTTTTAAAATAAACACCAAGGGCCAAATTCAGCACTGATGTACATACTGTGCAATGCCATTCATTTCAAAGGGTAAATCAGCATTGAATTTGGTCCCATGAGTGCATATGCAGTGCTCACTGATTGCAGTATAACATGAGCTATGCATACATATCCCAGGGAAGAATCTGGCCTAGAATTAAATTGATGTAATTATTAGGAAGTGGAGGTGGGAGGGAGAGAGAGAGAGAGACCAGTTCCTCTTAGGGTTGCCATCTTTGAGGTACAAAAAAGTGAGACATCTGAGATGATCCTGAGCTCATGAAACTGGACAGCTGGCAGTGTGTACTGAGCACTCTTACAGATATCCTGGGACAGCCACCTCAAAAAAGGGAAGATCCTGGGAAAAGCTAGACAGGTGGCAACCCTAGAGAGTATCAACCAGTATGGCCATGCTCAAGGATGGTCATGAAGACCAGGAAATCCCATCTAAGATTAAAAAGAAATCCAGTTTAATAAAACTGCTTTGCACTGTTATATACATCTAGCCTCAGTCTCTGGGAAATCTTGTCCTACTCCTTGGCAGCAGTTTTCTACCCTCTTGCTAGTGCTGCTGATGCTCTGGCAAAAACCAACAAATCAGCTCTGCTCGATCTTCAATCCAAAGGTGGAGACTGCCTTACTGACTGCCTTCCAGAGAATAGTGCAATAATCTTTGATGGAATGGCTGTCATCCAAGCATTATGTGATGTTCTTTCAACATTGGGTATGCTTGCAGATGCCATTTTAATGCACATAATTAAGCTTGCAAGAAAGTAGAAGTGTACTTTCTTTGGACTTTGTCACAGATCAGTAACCCAATGTGAGCATCAAAAATGTGGTACAGTCACGCTGAGCAGCAGGTGGCTCCCAAGTGGTACAAATCTATGGAAAGGACCAGAAAACCCCCAGTCAGTGGAAGAAGATTCTTTCTTATGGCAACAATAAGGAAGCACTTCAGACATTCTTGTAGATGATGTGAAGGGATGCAGATTTGCAAGCTGTAGGAAAGGACATCATTCTCTACATAGCCCCTGGAGAAGAGTGTTACTGCCTGGCTGTGCAGAAGGGTTCAGTGACAGTCACAGCTGTTGATGAATTAAGTTGGGACCACGAAGAATGTGACTCATGTATATTTCTTCATGTGAAACAGGCTGCCAAGGACTACCAGATTGTGATAATTAGGAACCCAGATACAGCTGTTAGTCATAGGCATCAGTCTTAAGTCACCACTCCCAGTCAATTCACATTTCTTCAGTTGTGTTGGGAATCAAAACCACACTATTGATTTGTAGAAAGTCCTCCCGAAGGTAAGTATCCCCTTTATAGGACTCCACACATTCACAGGATGTGATTCTACAAGTGCCTTCTATGGGAAGGGAAAGAGAAAGGCATTTGCTGTGGCTTCTCAGAGTGAAGAGTTCCTGGATGCTTTCACAGACCTTACACTTCAAGACTCAACTTTCCTTGTGCTTGAGAAATGTGTGTGCCATCTGTATGGCCAAGCTTCACCATAGGATGTCAGTGATGCCCGATACAAGGTGTTCTGCCTAGCTTCATCTTCACTGCCTGAACTGAACGTGCCACTAACATGTAATGCTCTACATCAACACAGCAAGTGGGCAAATTACCAGGCTGCTATAATGAGGCACTCTCTTGTTGACTGGAGGAATGCTCATTCCCCTGTTGGCCCTGGATAGCATTTAGAAAACAAGGAGCTTGTCATTACCTGGATGGCAAGAAATCCAGCACCAGCTCGTATGTTGCAGTGCTTCATGCCTGCAACATGTGAAATGTCAAACAGGGTGATGTTCCATTGTTCCTGTCTTACTGCTGGGATTTCCTGCCTGGGCTTGTGTCAGAAGTGTGAGAACATTGACAAAAAAGCTGCTGAACCTGTTATTCACAATGATGACGTGTCCGGCAAGAGTGATTGTGGTGAGTAGGATGCCAGACTGGGAAATAAAAATGTATTTTACTCAGGGAATAAGCACTACAGGGCCAACAGCAATATATATCATTCATAACAAACACTGGACTTGAAATAGAAAATTCAATTTTGACTTGTATCAACAATTATGTCAGTTCATACCAATCCAGATAAATTGCCACTTATAAATATTTGAGTAAGAAATAAAGGGGAGTCCAGTCAAAAGGTTTGTGTTTTACTTGGTTCAGTGCTGTGGCTGAAGAAAACATGCTCGTTGCCAAGGAAAATAGTAACATTTTAGGCATTTTCATAAATTTTATATATTGATGGATTTTTCTATCATTTCACATAGTTAGGCTGGTGCACAAACACTTCTTTTGAGGGTAAATGATAACATAATTCAGCCTACAGTGAAAGGTGAGTATTGCCAAGAAAAACAAATGATAGGGATGGGGTAATACTTTGACCTATACTTACTACCAAAAGCTAGTCATGGTAGTTTATTGCACATTATCTGTTAGACTGATGGTAGAAATTATTAATGTATGAACACCCCAGTAAGGCAAGAATTTGTAATTCTTTAGCACATTTTATTATCCACAACTACTAAAAATAAAAGATTTTTCACCCAAATTGGCTCTTCGCAATATTTTTTCTTGTGTATGACTTCTAACTTCCTCAGTCCATTCCACCTTGCCTGTAATATACTTCCATATACATTTCAATCATTTGCAGTCAATCTGGGACTTTACAGGGCAAATATTAATGAAATTATGGACAAGAACTCTTTTCGGTATGGTGTCAAAATTGGTAACTTTGTGCCATGACAGAAAACGGTAGGGTTTCTTGCAGAGAACTTTTAATACGAGGCCTCTCAGGTTATTGGCTGTATAAATCTGCAGAGAGTAAGTGGTGCCCCTAGTGCCGGAATGAAACTCATTTTCTAAGCACAATAATGGGCCTCACCATCTGGCCTATGTGGTGTGGGGTGGTAGGTGAAGAGATGCAGGGTTGGAAGACAGGTGCGGGAGCCTGAGGGAGAGGAGGGAATTGGGAGACTTGGGGAAGGAAGTTAGGAGCAAGAGCTGGGATGGGAAGAGAGGCATGAGCAAAAGTGGCATGATGACATACTAATTTTCCACAGGAGCCCTACCTCACTCAGTGCACAGGATGGGTGGTGTGCTGAGAATGAGTCAGGGTGGTGTAGGGGATGAGGCTGTTGTCTGTTGGTTACACGAGCAATGTTAATTCTGGCATTTCCTTCCTTCAGAATGCATGACTTTGTAAACTGAATGTTCTTTTTTGGGGATGTAATTGAATATTTAAGTTTGTAAGGCGCTTAGATGGAGTGGTGGTGAAGACATTATAAAACAAAGATAGGTATTAAAATGACAAAAAAAAAAAAAAAAAAAAAAGAGAACAAAAAAACCCCCAAACCAAACCAAACCTCCCCAATCTCCAAAAACAAAAACAAATCACTAGAGCTGAAAGAGATTTACTGTATATATGAATCATGCTAATTTAATTTAAAACACTCTAACAACAAGCAAAACTATATGCTTTAAATTTATACTCCGCTTCTATAGACATAAAATCACTGGAACCTAAAGAAAGTAAACCACATGATTATAGATTTTCAGCAATTGAAACAATTAATTTATAGGCTAAAAGTTTCAATGCTAGGCACCTAAGTGGCCTGATTTTCTGAGGAGATTACCAACATTTAGGTGCTTAGATATAAAAGGAAGTGTCTAACTTTAGGCATCTAAATTTGAAAATTTTAGCCATAATGGATAAGTCCAACCCCAGAAAAACAACTGTCAAAATCATACTGTGAATACTGCAACAGATAACTTTTCAAAAGATTGTACCAAACAGTGCAAATAATGAAAACAATTATATTGCGTTAACCAGGCTGAATTATCCCTTTGGGAATGAACGAGGATTAAAAATGGAGTCTCATTTTTGGGTGAAATGCAACAAGAATTTTGTGATCACAGTATCTGACAAATGACGTCTTTCCCCCTAGGTCACCAACATTTCCATTTAAATCTGCATGTATGATTTTCTAGAGCATTTAATTGTTTCTCAGTGTTCGTATGTATGGCTGGGTTTGTTTGTGTGTAACATTTCCCTTTCTAACTTCTGGACATCTGTTCTCATATTAGTGGCATTTTCACAGTCTTGAGATGGTTAGACCAGGAACTGGTAGCATGAAGGCCTGGACTGAATATACCGATTGTGGGTACTGGGATTGGTGGGCCCTGGATTAAGTGTACCTATTGTGGTAGCCAGAAGCTGGGAATGGGTGACAGGGGATGGATCACTTGATGATTACCTGTTCTGTTCATTCCCTCTGGGGCACCTGGCATAGGCCACTGTTGAAAGACAGGATACTGGGCTAGATGGACCTTTGGTCTGACCCAGTATGGCCGTTCTTATGTTCTTAAAAACGGCAGGCCTACTCAAAACCATAGCTAAAGGCCTGACCCCAGTGGGGGAGGAACCACTAAGCCCAGGCTACAAATGATTACGTGGGAAAACGAATTAGAAAACAGGAATAGGAGTGAAGGTCAAAGGTTAAAAATCAGGGATCCAGAAGGGGACACAAAGCAGAGAACACCTGACAGTGTCCACCACTCCTTAAAGATGTCTAAGGAGTCAGTGGACACCACGCACAGGAACTCTATCCAGTGGTATGATTTGATGAGGGACCAGAAATAGGCCCCACAGTTGCAAAGTGCCTCTCCTGCCCCATCGAGGTTTCTCCTCCTGGTTTAGTGATGGCCATTTTGGCCAGTGCTAGGAGTAAGTTGATGGGGAGATCTCGTGAAATCCTGGAGCCATGGATAAGATGTGCAAGGATAAACAGGTGAAGGGAAAAGTGCAACCAGAACTTCAGTAAGAGATTCTGAAGGAGCCAGAAGAATGGCTGCAGCCTGACACACTCTACATAGATGTGACCCAGGGTCTCCTTCTTGCCACAGATAGGACAGATGTCATGGGATTCCATGAACTGTGCCAAATACATGCCTGTGCTTATTGCTCCATGGAGGAACTGCCAACTAATCTCCCCAGAGAATCATGAAACCAGAATATAATACAGACTGGCCCACTGGGGCTCCCTGCCCACTGGATTAAGTGCAGAGGATGCATGCTGGGGATGAGAGAGGGATTCTAGCAGTGGGCAGGCAGGCAGATTAGGACTCTCCGCCAAACAAAACTCCCAACATTCCCTGCTGAATGCTCTACAAGCTCCCCTTTTTGCTCATGACTCTAAAAACAAGTTGATGACACACAGAAGTTGGCTAAAGTAGTAAGGACCAGAGTGTGAGGGGCCCTTGGGTGGGCTTGCAGATGGATAGAGGAGCACAAGCAACCCTTCTTCTCCTATGTTCTGCATTCCTGGCACTCAGGGGAGCACAGGGATTGTTTGCTTTTGTTCCACTCTGGAGAGCAGGATACCAAAAAGGGAATGAAGAGGAAGCAGCATAGCCCAGCTCCCGTTCCTGACTGCACCAGCTTAAACACCAGGGTTTATGCTTCTGGGAGCAATCTGTGGACAGAGCGGACTGTACACCACCTGTGCACGGAAAGAGTATAGTTGCCTGAGACACAATCTCTGGTGCTCCTGCTGAGACAGGGCTGTTGCTTAAAAGCAAGATTAAAACAGCAATATTATGAGGCATCTCGCAAAGAATTTTCCCCGTTTACTATGGTTCCGTTGAAAGCAATGACATAATCACAGCACTGAACAGAGATGGCAATTAGGGGTAGATGTTTGGAGTTGTGTGTGGGTGTTTAGATACAAAATTTCCAGTAACAAGTCAGTGATTTGTGCAGGTAACTTTTGCAAAAATGTGCCATTATTGTACCTCCTAAGGGCTTCAATTTACCCTATCAATGCTTCTGCTGTGATCACAAATCCTCATCACCTCATTTATTAAGCTCACCTGGCCTCCAAACAGGCCATGTTTTGTGCAACATCAAGCCAAATCGATATGTTTAATTATATAGCTTTAAAAAATGTATATCTGTATTGCAACAATTCTTAAAACATGAAACCTCAACAGTTTGCCTGGATTTTGTTGAGTGAGATGATTCATGATGCCTGGAAAGAAGATCCTGTAATTTTGTTATATTTTGCTGACATTAAGAAAATATTATGCTTTGCATATGTGAGGGACAGCCAAAATAACAAACCCATTATTAGTGTGTGGTGGTGGCAAAGTGGTAAGTTGCATTACACATCGCTATAAAACACGTTTGAGCATGTTTTCAAGCCCAATTTCCCCCCCCCCCCCCCCAGAAAATCAATTTTGGGAGAAAAGGAGCTGTGACTGGTAGAAAGACAAACCAGAAAACAGCGTTATGTTTAATCTACTCCTTCCATGTCAGCATCTACTGTTTGCTGCGTGGGCTGATCTTGAGCAGGCTGCTCTGCTGGGGCTCCTTCACATTTCTCAGCCTTTGGCACACATTCAGTGGACTTCAGAGCAAGACTCGGCGGCCCAGAGGGGTTCCCTGCCTCTGGCTGAGGGGTGGGATGGGAAGGAACCCCGGGCTCTGTGAGACAAAGAGGACTGCATGCTTGAGGGTCAGCCGGCTCTGGATTACTGTTCTCACTGGAGACTGTGAGGGGATCCTGCACGTGATGGGTCACCATGAATGCTGCAGCTAGATTCTTCAGGATGTTCTCATCAATAATGGACAGCTCTGCACTATCCTGTTCAGTAACGGAAGGGCTTGCATCAGCCTCTTTTCCCAAGATGTCATCATTTCTATCCTCCTCATCCTCCTGTTCCTCATTAGTGAATTTTGCTTCTTTTATTTTTTTGTACAGTTCATTCCTCTCTTCCTGCAGCGCTCTGCAAAGGTTCTCTAGCCTCTGGATTTTCAGCACGAAGCACTCATACTCCTTAGCCCTCATTGCTTTCTGTGATCAAATCAAAATCAGGCAAAGGTGTAGGAAACTGGAGTTCATATTCATGAGGTTCACACACGTATGTTACAGTTATAAAGATATAATTTGTTACATGCAACTGTTCTTCACTGCAAGGTAGCTGGAGTTCCCAAAGTAATCAAATACAATTATAATCTTCCTAACTAAGTACCAATTCACCCCAGTGCACTGAAGTGTGTCACTTAAGTGGTGAATAAGGCATTCTGCAGGTTCTCTGCACTCGACTGAATTTCATCGAGAGATATGAGGCATAGCCATAGCCATGAATAATCTCTAGCGATAGAAGGATCATAAAACATTCAGGATGTCAGTACAGATAAGCACCCAAAAGCTGTATTGCTTATCTGGACTTCCTGGAACACTGTGTTGGAATTTTCATGAGAACAGGCTGCCTCATATTTGCAGTCCATCTTGGTTTTGGTTGGCTGGAAACTCTGTGAGACCAGCCTCTCTTGCAGCATTTTGTGGACATCTACATTTTCTGATTCTAGCTGGATGGAGAAGTCCACAAAAATGACAATACTGGAGGTTGCAGCAGGGACGCTATTCATTATTTTTTCAAACCTCAAAAACGTAGTCCAGGTTACATTTAAGTTTGGGATGAAAGTTTAGGTAGCTTCTTATTTTATCTGAATCAGTTTCCACATCCCTACTAATTTTCTATGCAATCTCTCTATGTAGGGAACATTTAAATCTATGGTGGACCCCAGTGACTTCTATATTGGAAATTAAGCTGAATTAACCAAAAGTCTGACTTTAAAGTGCATTATTTAAAGCACATTAAACCCCTGTGTGGACACTTTCTTTCAGAAGTCAAGTGACCTTAATCTAAAGTGAACTAAGGCCACTTCACTTCTGAAGTTTAATGCACTTTAAATTCACCCTTTTAATTAATTAGGCTTAACTTCCCATGTGGACAAGCTGTTAGTGTATGCACAGAGCCAGACCCAGTAATATCTTGGCCTCAACAGATATGATGTTTTTTCCAAGACCTGACCTTATCAACATATACTAAGAAAAAGGGCCCAGTTTTCCCATTGATTTTAGTGGGCTTTGGATCAGCCCTAGTTAACTTGAAAATATGAAAAAAATTGTGAAGTAGGTTTCTCACCTCTTCAATCATGTCCAATAGAGCTTTATTACAGTTCTCAAACCTGGCTTTCCATGTAGCCGTATCCTTTTCCAGCTTCTTCATCTTCTTTGTCATCTACAGAAGCAGGAAGAGAATCACAGCAGGAATCCCAAATGTTAATTGAAGTTAGAACACCATTTTAGTTATCTTTTCTTAAACCTCTACTTATAGATCTGTTACCACTAACTACAGTGAAAATGAATATAGCATTGTCAAAGAATGATGGCTGAGGAATAACTTATAGCAAGAGACTGGTTTAATTTCAACTCCCCAAGCGTTGAAATTTGACACAAGTGAATACCCCCTGCCATTCACACCCACATGCTCCAAAATAGGAAAAATGTATTACATGGTTAAAAAATTATTATACATGTTAAAAATAGTTAAGGCTGTGAGGAAGGAAAGTTAATATTTCCCAAAGGAAATCTACGTGAAGAAAAGAGATACCCTGGTGCCATAGACTACACAAAATGGTTACTCTAATAGTAATGGCCAGTTTCTAAACTGAGCACTCAATTCTCTCTCACTTTCTGCTGCAAAGATTACTGTCTGCAGCCAATAGCAGTCTTACTAGTGTTTTAATGTGAACAAATACAAACACTTGATAGGGTGACTTTTGATTTTCTTAGAGCCCAATCCTATGAGAAAGCTAGTAGGGGAGAGGCTGTTCTAGGTTTGATTTTGACAAATAGGGAGGAACTGGTTGAGAATTTGAAAGTGGAAGGCAACTTGGGTGAAAGTGATCATGAAATGGTGGAGTTCATGATTCTAAGGAATGGTAGCTGTGAGAACAGCCAATAAAGACAATGGATTTCAAGAAGGCAGACTTTAGCAAACTCAGGGAGTTGGTAGGTAAAAGCAAGTCTAAGGGGAAAAACAATTGAAGACAGTTGGCAGTTTTTCAAAGAGACATTATTAAGGACACAAGAGCAAACTATCCCACTGCATAGGAAAGATAGGAAGTATGGCAAGAGACCACCCTGGCTTAAACAGGAGATCTTCAATGATCCCTGGCTTAAACAGGAGATCTTCAATGATCTAAAACTCAAAAAAGAGTCCTACAAAAAGTGGAAATGCGGTCAATTTACAAAGGATGAATAAAAACAAATAACACAAGTATGTAGGGACAAAATTAGAAAAGCCAAGGCACAAAATGAGATCAAACTAGCTAGGGACATAAAAGGAAACAAGAAAACATTCTACAAATATATTAGAAGCAAGAGGAAGACCGAGGATGGAGTAGTGCCATTACTCAATGAGGAGGGGAAGACAATAACAGAAAATGTGGAAATGGCAGAGGTGCTTAATGACTTCTTTGTTTCAGTTTTCACCAAGAAGGTTGGTGGCAATTGGATGTCAACATAGTGAATGCCAGTGAAAATGAGGTAGGATCAAGTATCAGGGGGTAGCCGTGTTAGTCTGTATCTACAAAAACAACAAGGAGTCTGGTGGCACCTTAAAGACTAACAGATTTATTTGGGCATAAGCTTTCGTGAGTAAAAACCTCACTTCTTCGGATGCGAAGTGAGGTTTTTACTCACGAAAGCTTATGCCCAAATAAATCTGTTAGTCTTTAAGGTGCCACCAGACTCCTTGTTGTTTTTGAGGTAGGATCAGAGGCTAAAATAGAGAAAGAACAAGTCAAAAATTACTTAAACAAGTTAGATGTCTTCAAATCACCAGACGCTGACTGAGGAGATATCTGAGCCATTAATAATTATCTTTGAAAAGTCATGGAAGACGGGAGACATTCCAGAAGACTGGAAAAGGTCAAATATAGTGCCAATCTATAAAAAGGGAAATAAGGAGAACCCGGGGAATTACAGACCAGTCAGCTTAACTTCTGTACCCGGAAAGATAATGGAGCAAATAATTAAGCAATCAATTTGCAAACACCTAGAAGATAATAAGGTGATAAATAACAGTCAGCATGGATTTGTCAAGAACATATGGTGTCAAACCAACCTGATAGCTTTCTTTGACAGGGTAACAAGCCCTGTGGATGGGGGGAAGTGGTAGATGTGGTATATCTTGATTTTAGTAAAGCTTTTGATACTGTCTCGTATGACCTTCTCATAACAAACTAGGGAAATGCAACCTAGGTGGAGCTACTATATGTGGGTGCATAACTGGTTGGAAAATCATTCCCAGAGAGTAGTTATCCACGGTTCACAGTCATGCTGGAAGGGCATAACGAGTGGGGTCCCACAGGGATCGGTTCTGGGTCCGGTTCTGTTCAATATCTTCATCCATGATTTAGATAATGGCATAGAGAGTACACTTATAAAGTTTGCGGACGATAGCAAGCTGGGAGAGGTTGCAAGTGCTTTGAAGGATAGGATTAAAATTCAAAATGATCTGGACAAACTGGAGAAATGGTCTGAAGTAAATAGGATGAAATTTAATAAGGACAAATGCAAAGTACTCCACTTAGGAAGGAACAATCAGTTGCACACATACAAGATGGGAAATGACTGCCTAGAAGGTGTACTGCGGAAAGGGATCTGGGGGTCACAGTGGATCACAAGCTAAATATGAATCAACAGTATAACCTGTTGCAAAAAAAGCAAACGTAATTCTGCAATGTATTAGCAGGAGTATTGTAAGCAAGACACGAGAAGTAATTCTTCCACTCTACTCCGCGCTGATTAGGCCTCAACTGGAGTATTGTGTCCAGTTCTGGGTGCCACATTTCAGGAAAGATGTGGACAAATTGGAGAAAGTCCAGAGAAGAGCAACAAAAATGATTATAGGTCTAGAAAACATGACCTATGAGGGAAGATTGAAAAAATTGGGTTTGTTTAGTCTGGAGAAGAGAAGACTGAGAGGGGACATGATAACAGTTTTCAACTACATAAAAGGGAGAAAAATTGTTCTTTTTAACCTCTGAGGATAGGACAAGAAGGAATGGGCTTAATTGCAGCAATCCCCATCCTTAGAGGTTTTTAAGAACAGGTTGGACAAACACCTGTCAGGGATGGTCTAGATAATACTTAGTCCTGCCTTGAGTGCAGGGGACTGGACTAGATGCCCTGTCAAGGTCCCATCCAGTTCTATGATTCTATGAGGTACTGAGTGCTGCTAGCTCTCCCCGAAGTCACTTGTCACCGCTTGGGATGACTGAAATGCTCACAGAAGCAAAGCCCCTGGTGGTTGCATTACTAAATTCACAATGAATTTTCTGGCATTTGGCAGGGATTCTTTCTCCCTCCTTTTCAGTCTAAGATTTCCCCACTTGAGGTCCTGCTCAGGAGTAGACTGTGCTTTCCCCTGAACAGGAGAGGAGAAGGAATGGGGATTCTTTCCCTTTGTGCACTCCTGCACTGGTCCAGACACGAACTCCTGAGCATGCTCCTGCTTCCCCCTGGAGTGCAAACCATCACAAAATGGGCACAGGGAAGAGGTGGGGCCATGCCCTTGCCCTTTGCCCAGACTGCAGGGTTTGGCTGGCTATTCTAAGGTGAGCAGGTGCAGTATGTGTCTCCCGAGGCACAACTCCTAGTGGAGCACCTTCTGGGACGATCACCTCTGCACTGTTCTCAGAACAGGCCAATAGCTAAATACCACAATCTTCCCTTCAGTCTTTACTCAGACCTCACTCCCACTTAAGATAACTAGAGCTCTTCTCAATCAGGACCTCAGAATTTTGAGACCCTGGAACATGAAAATTAAGGGCTAGATTCTCTCTTGTGTTGCACTTTGTGTAGTCATTTAAACCACTAGTGCAAAGTGGGGGGACAACTCTGACTAGGTAGCATTTTAAACTCCCTTGGCAGTGGGGTGAATGGCTGCATAAAGTGCAGGGCAACAGTGAATTGTGCCTTAAATATTTATGCCAACACTAAACATTTTATGCCAATTCATAAATGGTATTGAATGGCCATCATATGAGCCATTAGGTTAGATTGTAAGTAGCTCATTGATTATATTTCTTTATTCTTTCACACAATTGTTATTTCTTTGCTGGAGAAGAGAGTGAAAGCTTTAACTTCCAGTGCTAAGACACAATGGGCCAGATTGTAAACTGGCGTAGGTCTATTACATCAGCTGAAGAGCTGATCCTATAAGTTTCTGTGAAGAGGAGATTGTGGGTCTCTTTTTCTATTAGACATTATATCAGTTGACAGAAATCAGAAATGTTCACAAAGTATCAAAACAATATTGCAATATGTTTGGTCTTCCTGAGCCCAACTCACATCCCACTCAAACTTGGACTAGTTTGTTTCACCCAAGCATACAGAAATGTCCCAATCCAAAGATAAATGATCGCAAAGGAGAATCATGTGTATCAAATTGGAAAGTGTCAGATTTTAGAAATGATATGTGCTACTCACTTTCTCCATCTCCTGTTTGAAACTGGCGAACACCTCATTGCTTTTTGTCAGTGTTTTCTGAAATTCTTCAAACCTTTCAGAATAGAGAGTGAGCTACGTACACAGGAACAAACAGATCAGTTTCAGAAGCTCCATGCGGGCAAATTGAATGAATATACACCTTATTTTAATGTTAATTAAATGAAAAGGGAATCACAATGATTCAATAATAATCCTTTTGTGCTTGCAGAGCAGCTTTCAAAGCATCACATTAGTGAACTTAGCCTCACTACACCCTGATGAGGTTGGGAACTATATTATCCCTATATTAGAGAGGAATAAAATGAGGAAGAGCAGAAAGATTGAGGCCAATATTTTCAAAAGGATGTGGGAACTGTGAGTGCTCAGCATTCTGAATATCAGGCTCAAAGTGGCATGTGGGTACTCAAAAATTGGAAGAACTCCAAATAAGTAGCTACTTGAAAAATGTTGACCTACTTGGCTTTCCTCAGGGCTGACGGGCAGCGAGTAGTAAAACCTAGTAAAGAACCCAAGGGCTCAGAGTCCTAACTGCAATGCCTTCCAAAATGTCAAGTGTGGCCTGGGCAGTTTAAGAAGCATTTGTAAGAAAAGCATAGTAGACCCGTGTCAGCCGGGAACCTCAGTTGGCAGCAGCTTGTCCCAAAGTGACACATTTCCTGCCCATTTCCATCTTTTCCTTCCCTTCCTTTATCAGACTTCCCTATTTTTATCCGTGTGTTTGTGTCTCCTCCTTCACTCTCCTCCATTTATCTCACTTTTTATCCTCTCTCCCAATTCCTCTTGCTTCTTTTTCTCTCTCTTCACTTTTCCTATTTTAAATCTTTTCCCTTTCTCTCCTTTCCTTTTTACCCTTCCTTTTTCCTTTTCTCCGAGTCTTGTTTCTTGTCCTTCTCACTTTGTGCTCTTTTGATTTATTTCCTCTCTCCTCCCTACACCTTTATGTTCTCTGGTTGCTTTCCCCTTTCCTGCACCCCCTAGCCGGGCTCCTCTCACTACTCAACTCCCTGACGCCACCTGCTGTGCCACTTCACAGGGAAGCAGCAGAGTGAATTGAGACGGAATCTAGTCAGCTTTACTTTGTAGCTTGTACATGGAGTGGAGCTGCAGGCAGGGCCAGCAAAAACAGAGTAGCAAGGTCTCTTGTCAATTTCACTTTGCTGTTCACACATGAGGGTGGGCAACAAAGCAGGAGAAAAGTGTTATTACCATGTGCCAGCAGTTAGGGTCCATATTTCATTATTAATCTGCTTTTACTATCCTTGAAAAAGTACATCTGAAATGAGTAATGCCACATTTTTTAGAGCTGGCCTCTGACTTTGCAGGTATGTCTACACAGCAGTGTAAGCCCAGGATTTGAACTCAGGCTTAACTCTAGCCCCACTTTTGCCAAATACAAATCACACTAATCCAGGGCTTGGAGCCAGGGTCCCAGAACCCTATGGGGGTGAAGGGTCTGAGCCTGAGTCAAGCTGGGACCCAGAGTTCTAGCCCTTTTGCTTTGCAGTTTAGACACAGCCCTACTGGACTCATGCTCTAGGAGTCCACCAAAAGTATCCCACAATCCCATAGACTGATTTTCTTTGTCCTCTGGACAGTCAATTGGTGGACAGTCAAGTGTTCTCACACTGCACCATGAACAGAGGGCTAGAGCAGCCACATTTTGGGATGGTGCTAGGAAGTCTGGGTTTTGGGTGGTTGGACTCAGGCCCACATAATGCAGTGTAGATTCTAGACTCCCAGGTTGGGACCCAGGATTCAACAATTCCTAAACTAGGATTAAAGTTGAATGTAGATGCCCAGACCTAGGCATCTTTATTAACCTAGGGTCTGCTAACTCAAGTTCTACTAATCCTGGGCTTACATTGCAGTGTAGACATACCTGCATGATTCAATATTTGGATGACCATCTTGGCTCAAACTTGTGAACCCAAAAATAGAGGCACCCCAAATCAGGAAACATTCTTGAAAATTTTGGCCTGTCTAAAGTTAATTTTCCTGTAAGAATTACTTAGGTTCTGTTCTCTTCCCCTTTTCCATAATGGGAAAGCAGTTTCCTACTAAAACTTCAAAGAAATACATGATGTAAAAAGATAAATTATATTTATCTACACTTCTGGACAAAAGAAAAGCAGATGATATTGAAATGTTACATTCTGATTCCACAGCAGCACCCAGGAATGTTCAGCCAAGAAGACAGTTCAGCTGTCCAGCTTGACAGCTCTTCTTAGCAAAAGAGTTTGGCATAACACACAATTTCCAAGGCAGGGTAGTCCAATATGCAACCTAAAGTTCAGAAGCAGCCTGCAGAATTTAAACATGTGGCCAGAGGCTGACCTCTCCTGTACCTGCAGAGAGATGACTAAGTCAACTAACTAAAAGCTTTCGGTTTGGTTGGTACCAACAACAAACAATTTCTACTTAGCTATCAAGGAAGAGACAAAACATAACCAAATGCTATTTATAGTTGTGTGCATTTAGTTTTGATTTTAAACCTATGTAAAATTTATATTCAGATTACTTGTGGCTCTGGCAAGTGGTCATGGAGACCTTTAGTATTTGCAAATGTTTGATTTTTTTAATGGTGTGAGCTCCCACAATTCAAATGGGAACTGTGAGTCTTCTGAGTATCATGCCCTTGGGATCTGATGGATGGTTTAAGGATGGATGTCTACACTGCACAGTTAATCGAGGCTCTTACATAGGTTTTAGCCTTAACCCTCCTACTGTCCACACACAAAAACTCTGACATGGGCTTGGAGATGCTTTAAGCACAGGCTAGCTTACCTATCTGGGATGCTCAGACTGGAACCCACCCAATTTACAGTGAGGATCAGGCAAAATCATACAAGTGCCAATAGTCTTCCAAAGTCCTTCTCACAATTCCTCCCAAATGACAGACAAGTTCTCTTGCAATTGGCCTAGTTGGCTGGGAAAGAATCCTAAAACATCTTGGCACAAAGAACCACAGGCTATGTCCCCAGACACACCCGGCTGAGTGCAGAAAACAGGGAGCACACAGTAACATGGGGAGGGCTGTGCAGTGGGGATGATTGCACCCTGGCTAAAGTAACCTGAATGGTCAAATTTAGGTGCCAGTCACTTGGGTTAATGATGCAGTGTAGACCGAGCTGTTAATCAGATGCTTAACAATACTAATACTGTTGTAACAATACTATATAGGGCACTAGACTGGGAGTCAGGAGACTTTGGTTCTAATCTTAGCTCTGCTGCTGTCTTGAGCATGTCACTGTACCTCTGTTTCCCGGCCACCCTTTGTCTTGTTTATTTAGATGATAAGCCCTTTGGGGTAGGGACTATCTCTCACTAAGGGTACATTGACACTTGAGCTGCGGGATGTAATTTCCAGCTTGGGTAGATGTATGCAGGCTAGCTTTGATCGAGCTAACATGCCAAAAATGTACTTGTAGCTACAGAGACAGGTTAGCTGCCCTAAGTACAGTCCAACAAGGGACCCTGGGTACTCATTTGGGTGGCGAGCCCCTCACACTGCTTGCGCTGCCAGAGCTACCCTTGGGTTTTTCGAGTTTGCTAGCTAGATCAGAACTAGCACATGTATATCTACCTCAGCTGGAACTCCCCCCCTCCCCACCCAGTTAGACTAGTCGTACCCTATGTGATTGTACAATGACTAGTACGGACGTTGGCTCAGGCCTCTACGCAGTACCATAACACAAATAATAATCATTCATATTGTACCTGAGTACACACAAGTAATAAACAAGTAAATGTGTTTTATAGTGCTAGGGTACATGCAGTAGGAGTTGTCTCTCCCCATGAGCATGTGCCATGTTCTCAGATTAGGGAGACAAAAACCACGTTACTGCATTGTGTGGTCCTATGGTTTCATTCAAATTCCTTCTGAGAGTGCACACCTGTGGTAAAAGAGGTATGAATTTGTAGGAATAGTGCTATAGGAAACAGAGGTATTTAACACCATATTGCTAATGAGGCTATTGATTGAGAAAAGAGTAGTGTGTTAAATTAACATGTCCCCAGTGTGATAGTGGCCTCTTTGTAATCTTTGGTTGATGAATGACA
Source organism: Malaclemys terrapin pileata (assembly GCF_027887155.1). Lineage (NCBI taxonomy): Eukaryota > Metazoa > Chordata > Testudines > Emydidae > Malaclemys > Malaclemys terrapin. Next base: position 104,200,862 of record NC_071507.1, on the reverse strand, counting down.
GGAAGGACTCATTAGTTCATCAAATTTTCTATATTCACTTTGATGTTTTATAGTCAATTTGTTCTCTGACACAGAAAATAATATAAATTAAAGGCCTCGGCTAACTTTTATCCTTCACTTTGTTTCAAAATACAAAGCTAAAAGAGCCAACACAAGCGACACGCCTGGAGAGGCTGTGTGTCATGCTGCTGAGTAGCACCACAGCCCCACCGTGGGCATGTTCTGTGAGCCAATGCCAAATGCCTTTAATCCTTTGGAGTGCAGAGTTCTCCAGCATAAGGAACACTGTACTGTTTAAGGGCCCGAGTCAGCAAAGTGCTAGCACCCTCAACTTCCATTCAATTCAGTGAGAGTTGAGGGTGCACAGCACCTCACAGGATCCTCCCTAGAAAATGGAGTGGTGTCTCTCACGTTATTTTTGCAGCATTCCCAATGGATGCAGTTGTCAAAGTGATGGAACTTCCACACCTGTGTCCCAGTCCAGCAGAACACTTAAGCACATGCTTAATTTAAGCATGTGAATAATCCCATTAAAATCAGGGCCTCAACCCCCAACTAAGGCAGTCCAAGAGAGTGGATTCCTTTATTACTATTATTACCACTTGAAATGCATGTTTAATATATTCTCTCATGTTCAATTTCATTAAACTGGCTAGTGAGGTCTGGCTGACATACAAAACTCTTTCTAGCTGAACATAAAGGCTTAATTAAAAACACTCAAAGAAAATTGGGGACTGACTCCTCAGGAGGCCTGTGAGGTCTGATTGGAGAACCTATCAAATTGAAGTCCATAAACAGTAGGTGCAGAATAAGTTTATTTAATATTTTTCAGTTTCTTCCCTGCTTATTTTAACCTTTGAAAAACTGCATAAAGAACCATATCCTTCTCACCTTGTTGACTGATGGCTAGACTGTCACAGCTCTTACTTGGCTGCACAGGGATGTTAGGTCACCCTACTTGGATTGTGAGTCTGACTACAGGGGTAGACCCGGATCTACACACCCAGTACTATGCACTGTGAGCAATTGGGCAGAGAGAAGGTGTGGAGTGGGAGGAGACCTGGCTTTGCTTCACCTTACTTGCAGGCCAGAATAGTTGGCAGGGTACAGAGCAGGGGATATGCACTCCATGAAAAGGGATAACTACCTTACTCCTCACCCAGAGGGAGTGAATTTGGATGCTCTGAGTCACAACGCCATCCCTGGGCTGCGCCTGGGAAGATGTTGCCCTTTACTGTGGGCAGATTATAAAATTACGTTCTAGCCCATAAGTAGCTCCCAAGTCACCGAGGCTCTGTCTACAACAGTCATTTTCCATAAAACTCCCCCCCATAGCTATAGCCTGTGCAATTTGCCTGGTGATTATAATAATGGAAGCACCAGTGCAGATGAAGTACTGAGCCATTGTCAAGTATCATTGTCACGGTTTTCACCACTGTGTTTGGCAGACCTGCTCTGAGCTCTCCAGGGATCTCCAGCAAGTGCTCTGAGGACTACAAGCATTTAACAGTGAATTCTTTCTGGGCTATAGTGTACTATAGGCTGGTTTAAAATTTCTACTAAATGGAGGTAATTCTCATTTAAATCCTAAAAGAAAATCATTATCTATGACAATTTCCATTAGGTATTTCCATAAGGCTAGAAAAATCTATTGCTATTTTCTCTTTTTGGTATACACATCATATGTATCCACATGTCAGGTCTGGTATTGTGTCACTCTGTGTGATGGAGTGACCGTTGTATGTTTTTGTATTAGTTGTATGTTATTTGGCTGCCATTGCATTTCACTCCAGCCTTATTTATGTGATAGTTTGTGTAATAAATTTCATTTTAATGTATTTTTCAAACACTGTTTTATGCCCTGTTCAGCAGAAAGCACAAAAGGCCCATTTGTACAAGCACTCTGTGCTTGGAACTCCCATGGAAGTTAATGAGAATTCTGCGTTCAGGCCGGATTCCAGCAAAGCACTTAAGGACGTGCTTAACAACTGACTTCACTGTGACTCATGTGCTTAAAGTTAAGTATGTGCTTCAGTGCTTTGCTGGACTGGAGCCTCAGAGGGCGTGTAGGTCTCGGCTGAGAAAGAGTCATGGTGAGTATACTGGTATGGGCATCCAACGTTATTACAGCATAAAGCTTTGTGGCTCAGTATTGTATGCACATGCAAACACTTCAGTGTGGTGCACTGTTCTACTACAGGCGTGAATATAGCCTGATTCCATTAGTACAGTGTAGGCTTAGGGGGAATACATACAAAGCTTTTGGAATACTTTACCTGGAATGTGGTGCGTGGACTAAAAATGGGCAAACAAAGGCACACCATGCAATCAACTTCACCTGGGCCTGTAGTACAGTCTCCTGTTCCTTCAACATTTTTGCCTGGAGCTTCCATTCTGCAGCTTGAGTCAGTAGCTGTGTGTAGAGCAACAGAGAGAAAATAGTTGTTTCTGTGCCTTTGCAATGATAAAGCAGTACAACTACTTTACATTAGCATCTTTGGAAATAGCTGGTATAAATTCTAGTCATGTGCTGCACAAAGAGTCTATCTAGATTGGGGCCATTAGCATGAGTTTGAAAATTGTGGGATGGGGATTCAGTGAAAAAAACCTGGGATTTCAAAAATAGTTGGGGTAGAAGCTCCTATACGTTGTATATAATGTGGCCATCCAGCACCTAAGGAAATATACCTGTATATCCTTTACTCAGCCAGTTGGGTAAAATTCCATTGACTTTAATGGATTCAGGATTTCAATGTTTAGATCATTTTGGCTAGGATCCCAAGTTCTGGCCAAGGTCAATTTAATAGTCAGTGATAGATAGATATATAATCCAAGGGATCGTTTGGAAGGCCACCCAGCATGAAGAGATGGTGTGGATGAATGTTAGTTAGATGGGCTCTAATTTCTGAATCACTTGAGGAAGTATGTAAAAAACATATGTGAAGAATACTTAATTGTGTTAACATTTGCATGCTGCGCTGGATTTTCAAGTCCAGGTCTCCCTTTTTGGCACCTACATGATTGCTTCTTGAGGAATTACAGGTTGGTTGGGTCTAATGGTTTGAAACAAAACTTTGAAAAGCCTCAGGGCCATTTGGTGTCCAGGCCAGTCATTAATTCCCAAAACTGCCTGGGCTTTGATCTTTATTTCTTAAATTTTCATAAGGGTCACCTTGACAGGCATCCTGGCTAGGATGATGAAGAGACCCCAGGTCAGACCTATAGGTCCCCTGCTACAACAAAACAGAGTTAAAATGAAGCAGAAAAAGTAGTATTTTTGGACAATAATGAAATCCTTCCCACATATTATCACACTGCACTATTTCTGCAGCTTGTTAAAATCCAGGAGTTAATAAACTTTTCTGTAACACAAACAAACCACAGAGTGGCTACACAAATTAATGTGCAGTCTTAGGCAGCCCGAGATAATCTGCAAAAAACAAACTGGTAGACACTGAATCATGAAAACTAGTATTTGTATTGATAAAATGTGAAGTGATAACAAGGTCGGACTCAACTCAGAGACCAATTCATAATAAACATATTTAATGCAATGTTTAGAAAAATTATGTTGTTATTTGGTATTTGTGTTATGGTAGTGGCCTGAGACCCCAGTCAGGACCAGGCAGGCTCCATTGTGGTATGCATTATAAACACAGAGTAAAGGACAGTCTCTGTGCCTAACGGTTTACAATCTGTTTTAAGGCAAGGTGTAACAAGAAGTATTATAGGCTAGATTTTCAAATCTAGGCTCTCCTTTTTGCACCCACAGATTTGCAAATTCATGTAAACTATATGTTCAAGTACCTGACTGTGCCTTCAAATCAGGCACTTAGAAGTCTAATATGACCTAAATTACACCTGCAATTAATTGCAGATCCAACATTGTATTGCAAGTAATGACAATTGATGGCACATTGGGGTGTCAAAGCAACACCAACCAAATGTAGGATGATGGAGAAAATCTACCGTAGGCCATTGAAGCCGTGTGCTAACACATCCTCAGGTTGTGCTAACCGCTAAAGAAGCACACATAGTACTAAATGTTACATTTTTACTAGAGGATCACACTCTTCATTGCTTCTATAGGCCAAGCCTTACAGCCCACGAGAGAGAGCAGTGTCTGAAGGGGCTGCCTGTGACGTGTCAGCATCAGCAGGGGCTGTCAGAGCGATTCCGCCACCTGCAGCACCAAGTGGGCATGCGGTGGGCCTGATTTTCCTCTCACAGTGGAAATCGGGCTTTTCCACTTTCACCAAGATGATTAGGGCTCTGCCCATTGATACCTAGAACACTTCTGGGCATTTTAGAATTGATCGGCTGCAGTGTTCAAAAGTTATTATGTTACAGACAACCTCCAGTGAGCTGAGTGTGGGGCCTTGCAGGCTCGGTCAATTAGACAATTTTTATTAGGTGACTAACTTGTTTTCTCAATTGGTACTTATATTAAATAAATCCTGGCCCTGCTGCCTGACCTCAATAGCTGGGCTGAGTGATCAAGATTTTGGGGGGAAGTTAGAGGAGAAGGAATCCACTGGAGAAACCTGCTTCACAATACTGCATGCAGTACAGTGCCACGTTTGCTCGAAGCACTGGCACTTTGAATTTCAGGGTTTGTTTAATATTCAGTGGGTACGTTCCTAAGAAGCAAGAGCACATTTTAAAAATATCACTGCACAAATGTCCCTCCTTGTACATTTTTGTAGATCCCGTAGCTCTTGCTGAGTGAGGTAAAGAGGTTTTGTGCTGGGGCAAGTAAATCATGTATGGTGTTGAAGTTAAGACAAAAAAATTATAATTCAAAGACTAATTAGATAACTATAAGAATAAAAACACTTTATTAAAAAATAGCTTGAAAAAGCTAAAAACCTGAGGCAAAACTGATGGGGAGAGCTCTGCAAAATGGTACATAGAGAGTTGTAAGATAGTTCTGTCCCTGAAAGACTTTTCCAGAAAGTGCTGTCTGTGATTGAAGTTTGCCCTTCTATACTACTGAGCTCATCCTAAGAGGGCTGCATCATAAATGCCTTAATTACATATATTTTAATAGCATGTTGCCTTGAACTCAGTAGTGTGCAAGATGATTCAGATGGAGGACAAGTATAGTCCTGTAGTCTGGATACCGGACTGTGAATGATGAATTCCAGTGTACTGATCCTACTCTGACACTGACTCATCACATGGCTTTGGGCCAGTCACTCATAGGTGCCGGCTTCCTCTGGTGCTCAGACCCCTGCTCCACCCCAGACTACATCCCCACCCAACCCCTTCCCCCAACTCCCACTCCTGTCCCGCCTCTTCCCGCCCCCACTCCACCCCAGGCCCTGCACCCATCCCATCCCTTCTCCCAAACCCCCACGCCCGCCTGCCCACTTCTGCCCCCTCCCCACAGCGTGTCCCATCCCCTCTCCTCCCCCTCCCTCCCAGAGCCTCCAGCATGCTGTGAAACAGCTGATCGTTGTGGGTGGTAGGCGCCTGGAGGTAGGGGCAGGCGCTGATCGGTGGGGCAGCAGGCGGGCAGGAGGTGCTGGGGGGGAGGGAGAAGATGGCTGCCCGCGGGTGCTAAGCACCCACCAATTTTTTTCCATGGGTGCTCCAACCCACAGAGTCAGCACCTATACAGTCACTTAACTTCTTTGACTGAGTTTGGGCTGTATTATTACCAAGTGGTGGATTACCAAGTGGTAATAATACATACTTGCCTACCTCAAAGGCAGGCTGCAAGCATTAATTCAGTTAATGTTCATAAAATTATTTAAGCATAAGTATGTATTATTATACGCCCATCCTTTATGATTTTATAGCTAATTGAACCATTTCTTGAACTTACTCTTTCGTAGGTGCTAGTCATACAGGAGAATTGCAAAGAAAATTCCCCTCTCTTGAAAACCATGTACAAAGAATATTGATTTTTCACTACTTCATGAAAACACGGAAATAAGTCCATATAGTCTGGCTAAAATACTTTTGGAGAAAGGTTTTCTAGACAGAGTCAGCAGAGGTGACAACTCTGGGCCTCACATTCTGAGAGGGACAGCACCTCAAGGGGTTCCACTTTCAGCACCTGTTGATTTGACTACTGGATGATACACTCGAAACTCCTTCATTGGCTTTTCTGCTCACCACTGCCTGCAACCTCTACTGGAGACACCTTCTACCCTTTCAGATTAGCAGCTGGGCCCAATTGGAATTCAGGAACATTCAGGGGGATCATCAGAGCCCTATGGGGAAATGTCTTTGGCAGGGATTGATGGGGATTGGTGCTTTAGGACTGGTAGCATGATCTGGCCCCATGACTGATGAATTAGCCACGCACTAAGAAAAGATGGCAATCTGGCAGCCCTGGAGGCTGCATTCCTGTATCTATAGTACAGTCATACCAAAGGCAACAGCCGTGAAAGTTTCCCTCACACTGCCCTGTCACTGTATCACAACTCAGACCAGCAAAGCCAATTATAGTGGTGAAACGGTATTCAGGGGTGATTTGGGCCCATCTTTTATCTAAAGACAGACAGACAAATAAGCAGACAGATTAGATAGATAAGTACGTATTCCTTTTCTCGTTCATGTCGCTCCTCTGCTTCTTTCATCATTTCCTGTGACTGCTCCAACTTGGCATCCACCAGTTTCTGTTGAAGTTCTCTGTGCTTAAATATTTTATCAAGTTGCTGCAAGAAAACAAACTCTGCTGTGCTGAAGTTGCGGATGTAGTGACATACACACACCTCATGCTCACACACGTATGGCTGCCTACTAGAACAAGCATAAAGGCCAAAATACTGCAAATGGCTAGAGCCCTGCAAATCCATGGATATCTACTTTATATCTGCGGATGTGGATGCAGATGTGGTTGTATTGCTTACAATCTTTGTAGATCACCTATAGGATGCAGATCCAATTTTTGTATCTGAGAAGGGCTCTACAAATGGAAACCCCAAATATTCCCAGCCTATTGCAGTTATTAGAAAACAATAGTTCTTGTCATAAGAACAAATTGTACCAGAATTTACTCTAGAAGTGAAACCAAGTTTGTATTAGTTTAAATTTATAATAACAAAAAAGTCCTGGGGACCTTTTCCAATACTGTGCATTAGAATGTACAATATCTACATATAAACTCATTAGTATAATCAAAAAGATTACTCATATCTCAAATGATTGCTCATTAGATCATGAACATGCATAACACAGTTTATTGGTGCTGTTAACTGGTCAAGATTTTGACAGATGGAGCATATTAGGTTCAAACATCAAAGCCAATTGATCCTATAAAGTGAAAACAGAGATTTTAGGCCCCAACCCTGCAAATAGTTCAGTGTGGGTGCAGGGATTCATCTGGACAGAGCTCTAAACAGGATCGGGCCCTTTGGGCTTCAGTCTGCAAGGTGCTGAGCATTCTGGCCTGACACAACAAAGTACTTGAGGACATGCTTAAGTTTAAGCATATGAGCTGTCTTGCTGAGGCAATGGGACTACACACACACACATGTAAAGTTCAGCACGTGCTTCAGTACTTTACTGGATCAGGCCAGAGTGCTCAGCACTTCGTGGGGTTGAGCCCTTATTGACCATTGTTTCCTCCTGGTACTTACTTGTGTTCTAGCTCAACCACATAATATGGGTTTGATGCAGAAATTATTGGGTGAAATATACAGGAGGTCAGACTAGATAATCTCATGGTGCTTCTGGCCTTCGAATCTATGACTCTATAGCAGCCTCTCCCAAAAGAAATATCATCAATGGCCCACCTCACTCTTGCTGTGTTGAGTAAATCATTAGAGCTGGTTGGGAATTTTCCAATGTAACTTTTTTGTATGTAGGAAAATGCCGATTTATGAAACCAAAACTGTCCACAGGAAAGGGTTGCTTTCAACTAATTTCTCGATTTGAAAAAATTTTGAGAAAAAAGTTTTTAAATGGTCAAAAACATCCTGTTTTGACATTTTCTAATAGAAAACTTTTGTTTTATGGTTTGAAATGACTTTACATTTCAAAATTTTAGTTAATTTATTCTAAAAAAAGCTTAAAAATAAAGTCTAAATCTGAACAAAACATTTTGAAATTATGAATTGACATGATCCAAAAAATGTTTCAGATTGTTAGTTCATTAACATTATTAACATTTTAAATTTTTTGTTCTGATTTGGGTTGGGAAAAAATTCTGAATTCTTAATCTCTTATGCGAGGGGTTTATAAATCATGCCACATTTAGATAAAATTTCTTGTTACTTTGATAAAAACCATTAAAGTGCATGTATAGTTCATTCAGGGGATGATCTCATGTGAGATACAATAAGATTTTAAAATAATTAGATGAATGTGCTCAGTCCAAAGTGGGTCAGCATTTGAGACTGGAAGTACACAGTACTTATGTCACCTTTCCTTCTGTTTTTAGTGCATATATTTGGACTGAGAACCACAATGAACATACTAATTAACAATAAAATGTCCCAAAACGTCATGAGTTGAGATATTTACTAAAGCTGGGGAAAAAATCAGCATAGTTTGAAAATATAGGAGCTTTGTTGAAATTTTCTCAATAGCTCTAATATTTACTGAAGGGATAATATGCTATCTACAAAAACAACAAGGAGTCTGGTGGCACCTTAAAGACTAACAGATATCTATGCTATCTAGATATTTTTTTACTGCGGGTTTTATAGTGAAAGTCGTGTCTGCACACTAGAGTCTGTTCAGATGCCGAGCATCTCTGGTTTACATTTTTTATTAATCTGCAGCTGCCAGAGAAGGGTTGAAGCACTAACTTGCTTCTGATACAGTCTGGGTTAAACTGCAATGTGCTATTAAATCTTGACAATGTTATCCATGTTGCACATCACAGAAAAACCTCATGAAGAACAAAAATGACAGCAAATTGAGAGGATGGGGTGGTGTCAATATATCTAATCCTATGCACTTCAAAACCTGCCTCTCCCTTCCTCAAGGAGGCTGCATGCCTTAGTAGTCTCACCTCCTCTCTGAGTTCATACTGATCAATGATGCTTTTCAGTTTCTCGGCCAGCTCTGTGTTCTCCTGGCATAGTTTCATGTTCCTTTCACTTTGCTGCTCAATCTGAGTCTGGATATCACTCAGTGTGCCCTGGAAATGATTAGTGATCTCTTTTCTCTTCTCGTCTTCCTCCCGTGCCCGTTGAAGAGTTTCCTCCTGTTAAAAAGGTGGACAATGTGATAATTTAAATGGGTAACACAACAGCCAGCTTTAAAAAAAAGAAAAGAATTGGACTCATCTGAAGGTTTGCAGTTCTCTTTAGAGCTATGTCTTTCTTTCAAAAACCCTGGTAATGAGTGTGACTATAAATACATAGATTGGATTAGACAGTAGCGTTGAAAGAAAGGAGGAAAACAAGGACTTGCGTTTATACAGATTGAGTTAAAGGGAACTCTCAAACCAGAGCAGCTCGTTTATGAGAATGTTTATACAAAATATAAATATACTGATTCCCAATATTTCAGCATTACCTTTGCTATGAAAGAAGATATTTGGTAAAAAATGTTGCATCCAAACTGTTTTCTGATGGAAAATTGGGTTTTTGACAAAATCACCATGTTTGTTGGGAGGTGTTTGGTTTCTGTGGAAAGTTTCTGCTTTTAGTTGAAACCCCCAAAACCGAAAAGTTTTGGCCACAAACAAAAATGTTTGGTCTTCATTCAGCACCAATACCTGGATTTAAGGGGTTTCTCTCTCACAACCCAGCCTCTCCTGCTTCATCAAGTAGTAAATCAAACAGCTATACCAGGCTGTGTGTTGTACAGATACAGAAGTTTATTTGCCAACACAGAGCCAAATAATGGGAGTGTTGCCTGAGTAAGGATTGCCGGATTTTCCCCCCACTTCTCAGTGAAACTCTAGTTAGGATCTTTTTATGTGTAAGTGAATGTATCAGATGTCTGGATTCAGTGTTCTAGCACTGGGACTACAATTTTTTTTATTTCCTAGTTATTTGCTTCTAGGGGTATGTAATCCTGTTGTAACATTGTTGGTAGCCACTGTGACGGGTTGGATCACAGAAACCCCCTTGGGAGCTGCCACCCGATGTGCAAAGACTACCCCTGCTTCTGTTTTCCCTGCCAGCTCAGGACTCCAGCACCCTGTCTTGCTGAGCCAGACACTCCCGTCTGGCTCTAGACACAGACCCAGGGTCTGAATCACTTGTCCCAAAGCTGCAAGTTTACCTGAAAACAGCTCGCAGTAGCGTGCTTGTCTTTAGCACTCAGATGCCCAACTCCCAATGGGGTCTAAACCCAGATAAATCCGTTTTGCCCTGCATAAAGCTTATGCAGGGCAAACTCATAAATTGTTCGCCCTCTATAACACTGATAGAGAGATATGCACAGTTGTTTGCTCCCCCAGGTATTAATACATACTCTGAGTAAATTACTAAATAAAAAGTGATTTTATTAAATACAGACAGTAGGATTTAAGTGGTTCAAAGTAGTAACAGACAGAACAAAGTAAGTCACCAAGCAAAATAAAATAAAATGCGCAAATCTATGCCTAATCAAACTAAATACAGATAATCTCACCCTCAGAGATGCTTCAGTAAGTTTTTCTCAGACTGGACATCTTCCAGGCCTGGGCACAATCCTTTCCCCTGGTACAGCTCTTGTTGCAGCTCAGGTGGTAGCTAGGGGATTCTTCATGATGGCTTCTCTCCCTCTCTGTTCTCTTTCCCCCTTTATATATCTTTTGCATAAGGAGGGAACTCTTTGTCTCTCTGGTTTTCCACCCTCCCTCACTGGAAAAGCACCAGGTTAAAGATGGATTCCAGTTCAGGTGACATGATCACATGTCACTGCAAGACTTCATTACTCACTTGCCAGCACACACATATACAGGAAGACTCACAGGTAAATACAGCCATCTGCAGACAATGGGAGTCATCAAGATTCCAAACCATCATTAATGGTCCACACTTTACACAATTACAATAGGCCCTCAGAGTTACATTTTATATTTCTAGTTTTAGATACAAGAGTGGTACATTTATACAAATCAGATGATCATACTCAATAGATTATAAGCTTTGTAATGATACCTTACAAGAGACCTTTTGCATGAAGCATATCCCAGTTACGTTACATTCACTTATTACCGTATTTTCTCTAAAACCAGCTCAGTTACATTATATTGACTTATTATCAAGTTTTTATAAAACCATATAGACTGCACAACGTCACACCACACCTAACATGTTGCAACCACATTAAGAAACCAATCTACAAATTGCATAGTGGCGTACTTTACAATCACATAGTATAGTTCAGCTAGCATAGTTATTTATATGAAATCTCTGATTACACTGGACAAGGATAATTTACTATAACCATGTGTGAATACAGCTGTAGCTGACTCTAGCACACTATCATTTATATTATAGATGTGTCCTCAAAGGTGTTAGCTGACTCTAGCACACTATCATTTATATTATAGATGTGTCCTCAAAGGTGTTAGCTGACTCTAGCACACTATCATTTATATTATAGATGTGTCCTCAAAGGTGTAGATTTATCTCCTGTTCTTGAAAAAAATGAATGCTCAGTGGGTGCATAAAATACTACACTTTCTACAAGGCAAAAATCACAAAGATCTGCTGAAGAACAGCTACTGCTCCTATTGGAGGTCACTTTTCCTTGTGGTGCACTGGACATGGATGGAGATCACAGAGTCATGCAGTTTTCTGGAAGAGGGAAATTTGGGATAGCATTATTGTTTGTATTACACTAGGAGTAGTAGTGCCCAGAGGCCACAACTGAGATTGGGGCCTCATTGAACTAGGCACTATACGTACACACACAAACACCCAAAGTCCCTACCAAGAAGAGCTTCTGATCAAAATAGACAAGACAAAGAGTGGGAGGAAAGCAATATGATAATCTCTAGTTCACAGGTGGAGAACTGAGCTACAGAGAGAGAAAGTGAGACCTGTCCAGCTCACTCAGGAAGCTAGTGGTAACGCTGGGAATTGAATACATAAGAACATAACATCAGAACGACCGTACTGGGTGAGACCAAAGGTCCATCTAGCCCAGTATCCTGTCTACCAGCAGTGGCCAATGCCAGGTGCCCCAGAAGGAGTGAACCTAACAGGTAATGATCAAGTGATGTCTTTTAGACTCCTAGCACAGGGCCTGATCCTTAAGTCTAGCCTTCATAGATACTTCATTCTTTCAGTAGAACAAAAGTGTACTAGTAAAATATCATTAACATAATTCAGAGCTCAGTAAAGTAACAAATATATCTAAATGAATATAAAGCAAAACATTTCCATGTCTTGGAGATGAGTTACAATGAACTATTTTGTAGCAAGGTGACATAAAACAGCCAGAAAGTAGCAATTGTGCAAATATTAAAATATATGCGGTGATAACACTTTGGGTCTCACTTATTATTTACCTTGGAAGGAAGAATAATTACCTGAAGCACAACAAAAGAATTGCTGGTTAAGGTTTGCTAGAGTCATCATGCAATTTTGGTGTAGGGTGCATTGTTCAATATGATTTCCTTCTCTGCCCCAAGCAAAAGGCCAGACAATGGCTTTGAGCTACTGACTGCCTTGTGGCGTTTTGGAACACTCCACAAGCAGCTGTGCAGCACTGGGAGTGCATCGAGTAGCTGGTCCAATCAGAATTTCTCATATTATGATTTTAGATATCAGATATTGTCACCGTTTGAGTTTCAAGTATTTTGCAACGAGGCTGCATCTAGCTGAAAGAAAAGCTGGTCTTGTAGTTAAGACACTGAACTGGTCTCAGGAAAACTGCATTCAACTCCTGGCTGATACTGGCTTCTTCAGTGAATAGTTTAATCTCTCTGTGCATTAGTTTTCCCATCTGTAAAATTGGTATGATAATAATACTTCCTTTGCTTGTCTAGGTTGTAAACTCTTTCAAGCAGGGACTGTCTCTTGCTATGTGTAAGTATAATAGCTAGCACAAAGGGGTTCTGATCTCAGAGGCCTCTAGACACTACTGTGGGAGGAATGCTGACTGACTTGTCAAGAATTCCTCCCCAGAGTCAGGGTCGGCTCTAGGTTTTTTGCCAGCCCAAGCTCCAAGAGCGGAACTGTCCAAGCCAAAAGAAAATAAAAAAATAAATTTGGGAGCGGAATGCTGCCCCTGAAATTGTGCCGCCCCAAGCACGTGCTTGCTTTGCTGGTGCCTAGAGCCGGTCCTGCCCAGAATGTACCAGGAAGCAGTAGCTTTAGCACCCTAGGAAAGGCAGTGGCATGTACTGCACCTGCATTGGGCCAGTCGAGAGGCTGTATTGATCTAGCTTAGCAATGTTTCTTCTCTCCACACCAATTGTGCTGGCCCCTGAGCAGGGTCACGCGGAAGGGGGAAGGCTGTTGCCCCCACATTGGGGCAGTCACGCCCTGGCTCAAAGTAAACTTCCCAATTTGCATTACTGTGTAATTGTTCACCTCAATTACATCCAAAATCTCCAGTCATTCCTATCCCTATTAATCTGTGAGCATTCCCCAGGCATTTCCTCTATTGCCTGTTGCTCTTGGTGTCTCAGGCTCATTTCTGTACAGCAAGATCATTTAAGTTTTCTCCATAATACTAAGGATTAAGAGCCAGATTCTGCTCTTGATTACAGCCGTTAAAGCTGGAGTAGCTCCACAAATCCAGTGCCCTGGATTCACACTGCTGTCACAGAACAGAATCTCTTCCTGAAGGATTTCTTTTCAGCATGTTTAAAGCAGTCAGAACATGCAAATCATATTTCCTTCATTAATTAGTGAAATCTACACTCACTTCTCTAACAGTTGTAAATTATGTTTTGGAGTTTTAACACAAATAAATATGCTGCATCTCCTCTATGCTTACAGGTGGCTGAGCTTCCGGAGACTACAATTCATTCTTAAGATATCCCCTTGATCCAGTTCTAGTCTCTCCTCTACCTTGCTCTCTTTTCTTAATTCCCATATCGGAGGTATATCCATACCTCATATGCCAATATGATACTGATACAGCCTTCCTATGTTTCACTGTTAAAAGTGCAATAATAAATTTAATAAAATCTCATAACATCAGAAAGAAGATACTGTTATGAAGTGGGTGAAAGCTTGAAACGTGTTGGGTTAAAATGCCATTGAGGTTGATAGGTGTCAACTCACCCTTCAATTAACATAACTATAAACATAAGCCTCACGTAAGCCAACAGGAGTGTGTGAACCCCCTCAGGAGCTTTTGGGCTGTGTATTGTTTTGGGGAGGGTGTGTGGGAATGTGAGAGAATATTCAGATACTGCTGAGGTCACAAAGAAGAACAGAGAGAGAGGCAGAGGAAAAGTGGCAAGAAAAAGCAAGCAGGAGCCTGTAAGCACAGTTGTGTGATGCTGGAGTGGGAAAAGCTAGAGAGTTTTTAGGTCTGGTGTTGACTAAAGAGGTCGGGGGCGGGGAGGGAGGAGAGGGGCTGGTAAGCTAAGAAACTGCTCCCTTTTGTTCTTGGTTCCTTCTGTGTTCCAAGATACAGGACTCTGTGCATTCCTTGTAAATAAACAAAACTGCATCAAAAAATACCTGGCTGCCACCAATTTCTCCTTCCACCTCAAACTTCCACATAGCCCTGAACTTTGACTAGCAACGCTACCTTATGTGTAGGTTTAATCATTTTAACGAGTGATATTTTATTAATAAAAGACCTCATAGAATTAAGATTATCCAGGTTTATTTTGATCTTGCACAGGTGTAAGTCAGGAATACTGTAATTCCACTGAAGTCACACCTGAGTGAAATGAGTGCACGTGAAATCAGACCAGGGTCACCATCTCAGTTTACTACTCCCTGATTAGGTTGATGATTCTATGATTCTGAGGCAGTACAGTCTGACTCCCAAACTGCTTGAGTCATGCCCAGAATCAGAACTGGTGACTGGCTGATCTTTTACTCTTAACTGTCCATGAGCAAGAAGCACAAGGGACATGAGATATTTATGTCATTAAACAGCCACTAGACTGTCAGCTAATTTTCAGATCAATAACACAACACAGAGAAATGTGTGGATAGAAGAGGTAAGTTTTGCGCTTTGTAACTTAAGTGACACAATCAGCTGCTTTCTATAGTTTATTTTCCCCATGGTTTATAATACAGTATAAGCAGAATTGCCTACCCCAAGTGTTCAAAAATTATGTGCCAGGCTCCCCATCCCCCAAATAATTAAATTGATTTAAAACCATGAGATTTTAAAAAATAATACACTTTGGATTCTTTTTATTTGCTTTCTGGTTTTTTAGCCTCTCTCTCTCTCTCTCTGAAACCCTAAGGACTAGAAACATAGCTGTAAATTCTTTTTTTCATGTAATCACGACTCTAGAAGGTGGGCTTTTAAAAAAACCCACTAAAGGCTACAAGGATCATGTTAAATTTATGAGAGTTTGTAACTGTCTTCATTACGAATTTAATTCTTATCCATGTTGAAAACACTGATATTTTTTCCTACTGGCTTATTTTATTTTGCTTGCTTGTGATGTCAGCACAAGGCTGGAGTAGGGTTAGTGCTTCTGAAAGGTTTTACAGAAAGGTCTATAGCATCTAAGAAACTTTTATCCCCTTTAGGGGACAGGCTTACCCTCACTTCTTGCTATGGGTGATTCAACTGGACAACTTAATTGTGTTTTGTGTGCTCACATGGCAAGTACTAAAGCCAATGGAAGCCAAACAGAATTTGGCTTTATAATAATAGCCAAAAGTTTGTCTGGCTGGTCACACAGTTCCAAAGTAAAGTGGTTTAAAAGATGACAGATATTGGAGACAGTCTTGCTAGGTTTAAGGATGAAAGGTCCTATGAACTACTTACGCCCCATGCAAAAATAGGGAGCAAACTATGTTACCTTAGTCATAGTGAGATCAAGAAGTATCTGACTACTGAGATGTCATTTATGATATTCAACAATGCAACCAGTCCCATATCTACTCTCACCATACTATTAGGTCTGCTCTACACACAAAGTTGCACTGGTTTAACTAAAGATGGGTTTTAAAAAAAATACGTATGGTTTCCACTGGTTTAACTCTGAGTGGACATTCTTTAGTCACTTTAAAACTGCCTGATATTGATTTAAGGTAAAATGATATAAACAGTTTAAAACCAATATAAATGTGCCCGTGCAGGTTTAACTAAATAATATTTAAATGACTTTTAGTCAAACAATTGAAACTTCAGTGTGTAGACTGAGCGATAGTTTCCCAGCAAATCTCTCTTCTAATCAGTGTACAAGAACATTTAGTCTAGACCTCATGGGCCACGTCCTCAGCAGGTGTAAATCAGTGAGTGCGGCTGCATTAAAGCCAGTGGAGCTGTGCTGATTTCCATCAGCTGTGGATCTGCACCTGCGACTTCAAGTCTGTAACTTTACACTCAATATTTCCCCATGAAGAAGGATTTTTATTTTAATAACAGATCAGAAAAGAGATTTTTTTTGTGTAATAACAATAATAATATTTATGGGTATTCACAAACAACTAGAAGAAAATTAGCCACAGAGAAAATAAGATATTTAAAGAAACACGGTTGTTGTAGATTTCACATCTAAGTGGCATATGTGAAAAGTGGGGAATTTTGGTAATATTTGTATGATTCCTGTATGTCTGAGCTTCCCTCCATGCTTTGCCTTGCTATGCACAGAGTATAAAGGGCCAAAATGTTACTGTTGGGGCAGAGTAAGAGTGACTAATAAATTGTTACCTTGTTTCAAAAATCTGCTTGGGTGTCACTACAGATACTCACTGAGGACACTGAGCTCTGGGGGGGCACAGTCCAAGTCTCCCATGGGAGTCTGGTTTGGCTGGACTTGCTGCAGGGAGCCCTGGATTGCTGGTGCCTGAAGGCCCAGTTTAGGAGTCCTGGAGGCACGGGTCTGCCCCTATGGAACTGTGTGGATCCTTGGGGACCAGCACACTAAAGGGGTCACTCCCAAGGGACTGGTTACATGCTAGGGCACAGACCAGACCCTGTGAATCCATCACAACCTAATACACCAAAAAAGTTACAGACACAATTTGAATCTGAGCCCATTGACACACCTTAACATTTCTCTCTCACACAGATACTGTAATTTGAGACAGTTTTTGCAGACTAGGTCAACATCCTTCTCATCTTCAAGGCAAATCAGACGGACTTTTTGGCTTGGTTCATCCTCACTGGTCATTTCAAAATACCCCAGCACCCAAATTATATCTTGTGAGTCTCCTGCAGTAAATCACTAGTGCTTATTTTATTATGGAAACACATATGTAATATATAAAACATACTGAGTCTAAGAGTACGTCTACATTGCAATTGTGACTGCAGCATATGTAGAAATACCTGAGCTAGCTTTGATCTAACTAGCTTGAATAACAATAGCAGTGATGCCATGGCAGAAAGTGTAGAGAAATGCTAAACTGTATTACGCTGTTCAGTCACTGAGTGGCACCATGTGTAATATACCTTATCTGAGCATATACCTCAATGGCTATACTTGTCAGTGCATTAAAGTGTGTGTTAAAGAGACCACATCTCTGTCATGGGGCACACCACTCACTGCCGGACTGGTGAGTGGTACTCTGGGGATTAGTTCAAGGCTGACGTCCCCTGTCCGCGATTTGCCCACCGTCACGGTCTCTCCTATCCACCGGCAGCCCCTCTTACAGCCTCAGGAACTGCAATGTGACTTTGTGACTTTGGCCCTCCAGCTGTGTCACTGTCCGTGTTCCCCCCTTCCGGGGGAGGTTTAGCTCCTCAATAGTCCTAGGCAGCCTTCCCGCTCATTGCCTCAGTGTTACTTGCCCAGTGGCTAATATGGGAACCTGGGCCCACCTTCTTCTCCGGGTTCCAGCCCAGGGGCCCTCAGCTCAGCAGTCTGGGCCTCCTCTCTCTGGCCTCACTGTTCTACCTCTGGGTTGCTTCCTACTACTGGTTCCCCATTTCTTCCTAGGCCTACCAGTTCCCCAAAGCCGCTTCTTTCTCCCTATGGAGTATCTGCAGTCTCACTCCTCCCTTTCTCCTAGGAGTGTCTACCTTTTCCCATCTGCCCCTTCTCCTTTCAGCTCCTGGGCTTTCTAGGCCACGCCTATTCCTGCCCAGCTGAGCCGCCTTAATCAATTAATGGGTTAATTGGCCCATCTGGCCTGTATTAAACCCTGCAGGGTGAGTGTGAGATAGTCATCCCATCACAATCTCCCTGTATCTCTGGTGGAAGCTCTGTAACTAGTCCATATGTGGTACGTGACAAGATGTCAGAAGTAAAGGCAACTTAACTGCAGAGGAGAACAGAAACAGAAGGAAAGCAGCAATAATAGTTGCACATTGGAAAAAAAAGCAACAAAGTTTTCAGGATCTATTTCAGCAGCATGCCACACTTCAGTGCCCCAGAGAACTTCAGCTTTGACACACCTTAAGAATAGAGAGACTGGAAGCAATATTTTGCAAGATTTCACAGTGTAACCAAACTCCATAAGGAAACTGGAGATATCCAGGTATGCTCTTTAATTTATGCTATGGGGAAGAAGGCAGAGTATATCTTTAAATGTTTTATCTTTACCGAAGAGAGGTACAGAGATGACTGTGAAAGATTTCTGGCTATGTTTGATGAATACTTCATACCTCATGGAAATGTGATTTATGAAAGGGCATGTTTTCACCAGAGAATTCAACAAACAGGGCAATCTATTGAATCTTTTATCAGAACTTTACATGCATTAGCAGAAAACTGATTTTGGGCCTGAGAATGCAGCTGCTTTCAAAGATTTTATCTGCGAACTCCATGACTAGTTCAAAACAGAAAACCCAACAGGTAGCTGATCAAATAGTAAAGTATCTGAACTGGTCAAACAGCAAAACCAAGAGTCATTTGCCAGACTTGAAAGACAAGAAACTAGCTTACAAGCTGTAAACAGATACAGCAAGAGGGCTAAAAGTAATTATCATAAGACCCCTGAGGCTAAGAGGGATATAGTCCAGGCTAACTACATACCTTTCAGACTAAATGCACAAGATATGGGAAAATTCATAGCCCAGTGATCCATGTCCAGTCAAAGGTGCAATATGTAATAAATGCACAAAATATGGACATTGTGCAGCTATTTGCTGCACTAAAGCAGTTAGGGTGTTGACTCATATTACAGGCAATGAAGAGCCATAGCTTCTGGCCTCTATCATGTGTGATGACACAGAGCCCACCCAGAGAGTGAAAATGAATATTCATGGAAAGACTATTGATTCAGGAGCAGACATGACAGTCATATCATCAGAGGAGCCTTATAATCACCTTCAACTCTTCCCAGAGCTAAAGTCACCTGACACAGCTCTGACTAGCCCTAGAGGTATTCTGAATTGCACAGGCCAGTTCCCCACAGAAACAACATACCAAAAAAAAAAAGCTTTGTACTCAAAATGCATGTGATCAAGGATTAAAGACCAACGACCTTCTCAGCTGCTGCATGGCAGCCATGATGGGACTAGTGAGAAAGGTGAAAGAACTCAATGGAGTATTTGATGATACAGGAGTTTTAAAAGGAGATCTAGTAAAATAACCTTAAGAGGCAATGCTGAACCATATAGAATAATAACAACTCTACCAGACAGATCTTGGAAGAGACTAACTGCACATTTATGCTAATTCAGAGGCCATCATTACCTGGTCAATAGTTTTCCAGACCTATAGAAAGAATGTATTTGAAAGACATAATATGTCTTAGTGTTATTGAGAAACTGATGAGCACTTTTGTTCATTTAGGTATTCCAGAACAACTAGTGGTGGACAACGGACCACAATTCACCACAGCAGAATTTAAGTAATTCCAACTGAAATATGATTTTGATCATATTACTAGCAGCCCACATTACTCACAAGCAAATGGAGAGTCTGAGAGATCTGTTCAGACAACAAGAAGATCCATTCCTTGCTCTTCTGAGTTAGAGATCAATATCTATAACAGCTCCTGGATATAGTCCAGTACAACTCCTGATGGAAAGACATTTCAGTACTACTGTTAGGTTCCTTTTCAAAGTCATATCTCCAAAGTGGCCAGACATGAAGAGAGTAGCCAAATCATCTAAAAAGGAGAAAAGAGCTTATAAACTCTTTTACAACAGAAGCAACTCAATTAGAGAACTGCCGGGTGTAGAAACTGATGACCGTCTTTGTGTCAAAACTGGATGTAGAAAAAGGATGGAGAAATCCAGCTATTGTAAAAAAACAAACAAACAAACAAAAAACTCATGCCCACATCGTATGTGATTGAAACCAACATGGAGAGTTCAGCAGAAACTGTTGACAACTACAGTTTGTTGCTGAGAGATCATAATCAACAGAGCAAACTCTGCTGATGGCAGATGCATAACAAGAAAAAGAAGATGCAGATTACAAATCAACCATGGCCAGTTGTTGTAACTAATGGATAGCCAGATGATCGAGTTGTTACGTGTTCAGGTTGTGTAATTAGAAAATCAGTATGATTCAGAGACACTTAACAGACTGATCCATACTGAACTTTAAAGACAATGTGCTAGTGTACATTTTGTAAATGGTTGGAATATAAAACTTAAAGGGGGAGATGTAATTAATACAAAGTTGCATTATAATGTTTTGCCACTAGGTGGTATTGTGTGAAACATACTTTACCTGAGCTTGTAATAAGCTAGAGACAAGCAATGCATTAACGCAGCGGTTCTCAAACTTTAGTAACCTGAGAACCCCCATTTTGATTTAAAACTTTTCACAGACCCCCAAGCCTCCCACTCAGCCCCAGGCTCCACCGATACTTCACCCCTTCCCCCCCAAGACCCCACCTCACCCCACCTCTTCCTGCCCCGGTTCCACCCATGTCCCTCCTCTTCCCCACCTCTTTCCGACCTCCCCTGAGCACACCCCATCCCCCCCTCTCTCTCCTAGCTGGGGAACATCTGTTTCCCGGCATGCAGGAGGCACTGGAAGGGAGGGGGAGGAGTTGATCAGTGGGGCTGGTCGCCCTGCAGATGATTCCTCCTCTCCCCTGAGCGCACCCTATCCACACTCCTCCCCCACCCTCCCAGCACCTCCTTCACGCTCCTGAATAGCTGCTCCACGGCATGCGCTGGGAAGGAGGGCAGGAGTTGAGGGAGGGAGGGGGGAGGAGTTGATCAGCAGGCCCGCAGACCCCCTGGAATACCTTCATGGACCCCCAGGGGTCCGCAGACCCGAGTTTGAGAAACGCTTCATTGACTTGCATCTGAAGAAGTGAGGTTCTTACCCACGAAAGCTTATGCTCCCAGTACTTCTGTTAGTCTCAAAGGTGCCACAGGACCCTCTGTTGCTTCATTAAAGGATCTCATGGCAGGCACATCTGATATATCTATCTCTATAAAGGAAGCTCTGACCACATCTGGCACAAGAGTCTGAACTTTTAGCAGCAGTCCTGCAACTTACCGTGTACAAGAAGTATATGACAGAAAGGGTGGCAACATTGATTAGCTACTTGAGTAGCTGCCCAGGATTCCAATCATGATTGTATGGCCTGTGCTGCCACCCTTGCTGCAGTAGCTTCACTGCTATTGCTATTGGCGTTAGCAAGATCAGAGCTAATTCAGGTATGTCCACACAGTCTTCAGTCACACTTCTGATTGCAATGTACACATAGCGGTGTGTCATTCACACAAAGGCCCCTTTGCACCACTCTGACAGCATAAATAAGGATTACAGTTGGTGAAAATGTAATTTACACTCACCCAATGGCCCCTTTACACAGCCAGAACCGTATTGTGATGTTGCACTCTATATAATTTTATGAAAATATGCTAATGAGTATGAATATAATGTAACCGGAATATGCTTCATGCAAAAGATCTCTTGTAAGGGATCATTACAAAGCTTGTGATCTACTGAGTGTGATCATCCTATTTGTATAAATGTATCTGAAACTAGAAATATGAAATATAACTCTGAGAGCCTATTGTAATTATGCAAAATGTAGGCCATTAATGGTGGTTTGGAACCTTGATGGCTCCCATTAACCAGGACAATTGACTGTGGATGGTTCTGTTTGCAGGTAGGCCTTCCTGTGAGTCTGGCTGGGAGGAATGAAGGCTTGGGGTCTCAGTGACATGTGATCATGTCACCTGAACTGGAATCTGTCTTTAACCTGGTGTTTTTCCATTGAGAAGGAGGGGTGGGAACCCAGAGGGACAAAGGATTCCTGCCTTATGCAAAAGATATAGATGTGGGTGGAACAGAACAAAGGGAGCGGCCATCATGAGAAATCCCCTAGCTATCACCTGAGCTGGAACAAGGGCTGTACCAGGGGAAAGGATTGTGCCCAGACTAGGAAGATGTCCAGTGTGTGAAAGAAAGTTATTGAAACAACTCTGAGGGTGAGATTTTTTTTCTGTATTCAGTTTTATTACAGTATTAGACTTAGATTTGCATGTTTTATTTTATTTTACTTGGTAATTCACTTTGTTCTGTTTGTTACTACTTGGAACCACTTAAATCCTACTTACTGTATTTAATAAAATCACTTTTTACTTATTAATTAACCCAGAGTATGTATTAATACCTGGGAGGAGGGGGGCAAACAGCTGTGCATATCTCTCTATCAGTGTTATAGAGTGTGAACAGTTTATGAGTTTACCCTGTATAAGGCTTATACAGGGTAAAACGGATTTATTTGGGGTGTAGACCCCATTGGCAGTTGGGCATCTGAGTGTTAAAAACAGGAACACTTCTGTAAGTTGCTTTCAGTTAAGTCTGCAGCTTTGGGGCATGTGGTTCAGACACTGGGTTTGTTTTGGAGCGGGCTGGCATGTCTGGCTCAACAAGACAGGGTGCTGGAGTCCCATGCTGGCAGGGAAAGCAGGGGCAGACGTAGTCTTGGCACATCAGTTGGCAGTTCCTAAGGGGATTTCTGTGATCCAACCCCTCACACATATAAAGGGCCTTATTGTAGGCAGGAATGAGGTCTACTGTATATAATTGCATATTGTATACATTAATGTAAATAATCTTTTCAGTGTGATGTTTGAACAGCACAGGGATGTTTTTGAGCCTGCCCACACAACATGGGGCATGTATCCTGCTGTGTAGTTTGAGAGGCCTCTTACTAACCTTGAGGGTTTTGTTGTGTCTCTGGAGCTCCCGGCAGAGACTCTCAAGTTTGCTGCGGGCAAGGATGGCTCTGCTGTGCTCACTCTGCAGCTGGTCCTTCTCTTTGATGATCTGCGCCTGTCTCTTCTGTAGATACTTCAGCTTTTTCTGCTCAGCACGATGTTCTTCCAGCTAAAGACATAGGGGCAAAATGTAGGTAAAAATAAAAATGCAGTATATTGAAAGGAAGGAAAAGAAAATGAGCGCTTTGGTTTTCAACTAAGTTCCTCCTCTTTCATTGTTTGGAAAGTTTTTGTATTTATATCAGCACCTAGTCAAGAGAGGCAAACTACTGGCAGTAAAATCACGATCTGCACAATAGCCCAGTGAATGCAGAGTGAAGCTATAGAGAATTAGAAGGTTGCAGGAGAGTCTGAGATTCCAGGGACCAAATGACTCCAGCCAGGTAGGGCTGGGAGTGGCCTGCCAAAAACAGGGAAGAAACAGAAAGGCTTGGATCCTCTTTTGGGAAAAGGGGAGAAGCCCCAGGATTGAGTTTGTTTAGAGTTCTTGTGACCCTAGTCACCCCTGTATTCACACTCTACACACTAGTGCAATAATATTTATACAAAATATGCCTTGTAATGTATCATATGAAAGCGAATAATACAGTGGTTATTAGTATCACTGTAAAATGTATGTGTTTGTCTTATATGTGAAGTTATGAATTCCCTCTGTATTTGAACTAGACAAGTCTGGGAAGTGGGTAAAGAGTTTTTTTTTTTCCAGACAAAGAAAATGCCTATGCTCCCATCCAGGTACAATCACAGACAACTGGTAATCATAGTCAAGTGGTCAGACATTGGCATATTGGAGCCTGCAGGGACAGATCACTTTGCATTGTAGAAAGCACGAGCGGGGAAGAAACCAGCAGGGAACTTTCTCCATCAGACTCCATGGCACCTTTCCGCACAGCAGAGGCACTGGACTTTGAGAAGGATACATTTCAAAAGTTAACTGGTGTATAAAAGAGATGGGCAAAGAACCCCAAGTTATTTTTCACCCAAGAAGACAAAGGAACCAAGATCTTTGGATTTTGTGGGAGATCCTGACTAATGGGGTGGTCCACCATCTTGCTGGAAGGAGCATGGTAAGAGTCTTACCTTGAACCAAGCCTGTAGTTTTGTTAAGACTTTGTCACTACAAAGTGTTTTTCACTTTTATTTGCTTGTAACCATTTCTGACTTTATACCATGTTGCTTTTTGATTAAATAAAATAAATTGTTTTTACTTTTATTCTAAATCAACCCAGTGCTGTGTTGGAATTGAAGTGATCTTTAACACTAGTTAAAGCAACAAACTCCTGTGCTTTTGTCTCTTTAAAGGAGCAACAGACCTTATTACTCCTCTGAGTGGTCCAGGAGAGGGCTGGACATTTCAGGATGAATGGTTTTGGGGAAATTTGGGAAAAGTGTTGGAGTCACTTGGCTAGTAGTAACCAAGGCTGGTGGAGACCAGAGCATGGCTTGGTGTGACAAGCAGGCTCCTGGAGTCAGAGCTGCTGAACCAGGGCTGCTTAACACACACAGATTCAGTGCATGCTTGTATGCAGGGTTGGAGCGTCCAGATGGAGAGCTACAGCAGCAGAGCATTTTAAGGCACTCGGGGTTACAGGAGAAGCAACGACACAACCTCTCACTGATCTGAATTACAGCCCTGAACGTGACAAGATAAGCGAACCACATGTGGAGCACTGCTTTCGGTGCTACACTTCTTTGTCCGTTCACAGTGCAATTGATCCCTGTGATAAAGAGTGGGGCAGTCCAACATCAATAGAAGTAGCACAGTCCATAGACTGCTTCATGGAGCCCCTGGCATGTCTCCCTTTGAGGTCAAAAGTATGCTTGGGGAGTAGGATGATGATGGGTCTGTTTGTTTTTCTGGTAGGCACTGTGGAGTAGAAGGGAATATCAGTGTATGCCATTCTTAGAGTGGAAAGGCTTTATCCAAGAACAATTATCTATGAAAGAAAATTAGACCCAAAAGGGAAATGTTTAAGGACTCTGACTTGGTGGAGTTTAATTAAGGTGTTCAGGAATAAGGGAAACTGAGGCAGGGTGCTGTTGAAGCAACCTTGACCATGAAGGGCTCTTGAGAGGCACCTGATCCTGTTACCGTTAGCACATTCTATAATAAAGTAGAGAATTCAAAATTTGCACTGTGTTGGTCAATTACATGGTATTATTTATGTTCCCTGATGGTTGATATATGCAACTGACCAATACAGTGCTGATGTCAGGTGTGAATATTACAATAGAATATAAAGCTTGAATTTCACACTTTGTTGATTAGTTATGTAAATCACCCTATCTGTGAACAGAAACAATACCACATGATATGTGGCTAATTAAAGCAGTGGAAACTGCTTTATCTATTCAACTATTAATTTATCCAAGTTTCAGTATCTACAACTGGAGTGATCTACAGGCCAGGAATTATTCACTGAAGAAACTTGTGAATAATGTTGAACTCACAACCCTCTATCAAAAAATGCTCTTGGACAAAGCCTTTCAACCATAAGAATGGTATTTATTGATACCCCATTCTACGCCGTAATACATACCAGAAAAACAAACATTAGATTCCACTAATCTCCAGTGTGTGTTGGTTTGATAGTGCAAAGCCATGGTCAGTTTCTCAGTTTTTTAAAAATCTGTTTTAGGAAGCAAACAGTCCAGGAACTAATCCACTGAGAAAATCATTGCCTGAGGAAGTCAGGCAGTCAAATGTGATATGCTGTTAACTTTTATTGTTTTCTGGGTTTTAGAGAGCTGTTTCAAGTACAAACATCACCTGCTCTCTGTTTCATCAAAACCCAAGCCTTTTGGTTGGTGATGTAATTGGAATTCTTAACTGTGTGTTTTACAAACATTGGTTTTCCTAAGCACAGTGGATATTAGTAAGCATAGTGTGACCAGACAGCAAGTGTGAAAAATTGGAGTATCCTCTGGCAAATTTAGTCCACAACATTTTTATGGCTGATTTTTCTTAGTTATTCATCAGGTCTTTTATTATTCTGCTCCTAAATCAATCAATCAATCTACCTACCTAATTGTTCTTGTTTTGTTGGTGCCCACACTAGGCCAAATGTAGCCAATAGAATTACACAGAGGATGAATTAGATCCTGATCCCACAATGAGCTCAGCATGGTAAGATCAGTGCATTCACATGGACCCAATTTACTTATGTTGAAAATCAGCCCACACTGGCTTAAATGGGGCTCTGTATGGGAGGGAGTGCAGGGGTGCTGCCAGCAGGGAGCTCATTGCAGGATCAGGCATTTGGATTGTAACTATAGGGCCCAGTTCTCTCCTGTCTGGGAGCTTGTGTAGTAATTTACACATGTGAAGTGTGGGTATAAAACCCTACCAAATCAGAGTGGTAGTGTTGTCCACCCACTTTGCACAGATGTTAATGACTATACATGGAGCAGGGCAAAGGAGAATCAGGCTCCTAGTGTTTTTACAGCCATGCTGAAACGATGTAAATGATTACACAAGGTGCAAGTAGGCCTGCCACCTATATATTTGTGTCAAAGATACTTTACTTAGCTTTCCCTATGTTCCAAGTGATATTGGCCCCAATTCTGATATCAGTTCTACCCAGTTACACCCAGAATAGAAATATTAAAATCAGTGGAACTACTCTGATGTATATGAGAGAAGACTCTGACCTAAAATATGTGCTCAGAATCTTCTTGTGAAAGTTGCTTGTGTGATGAGGGGGCAGGCAAGTCTTGAGAAATGAAGAGGAGAGAATACATGGAATTTGAAATAACTGTTCTGGTCCTATAATCTTAAGCTTATACCTATAGTATAAAAAATAACATTTAGTCTTCTTTAAAAAGGACTAGGAATAGTAGAAAATATTCAAATTTAATAAGGAGAAAATCCTTTTTCAACTGCACTAGATGTTAATTCTTTATCATGGCTGTAGCCTCACAGCTGGTTGGCAAAATGCATGTCTTCAATTAGGCTGCACTTTACTAAAGGGTTTGGTACATATTTCATTTAAGCTGCCAATGTTCTGCCTCATCAATTCTCCATCTCTTTTCAGATCTCCTCTGAAAATATAGCTTTTGGGCCTTGCCCTTTAGTTTTTCATCTTCTTTGGCTATGATTTATTATTTAACCCTGAAAAGTGTTTTGGGACACAGTTTGTATAAAAGACTTTATACAGAATAAAGTTAGAGTATACTGTATTGCACATCTTGTTTATCACTTCAGGTATAGATTTTTTTTTTCTCACATAAGTCAACAAATGCTATACTAACCATCTCAGCATACTTCCTAAATAACATGTCCAGCTTCTCTTCTGGCGTATTCAGCTTGTTCAAGCTTTGCATCAGCAGCGTGGCTTCCTTCCCTTAAAAAAAAAGAAACAGAGGGTTGATGAGAAGGCAGTTAGTATATGGTGTGCTGTTAGGAAATAGGCTGTTTGATGTGTTAATCTAAAAAGCTCAGTTACAAATGAAACCTCTTGGTGTGAAAGGAATAATTTTCACCTTGTTTGCTTTTGTTTTTTTAGAGGAAGACATGAACAGAGTCTGCTAATCACAAACATGTCTAGAACTTGATCCCATTCTAGAACTTGGCCCTGAACAGTTTTCTAGCTATAGGTGTAGATTTTTCAAAAGCACACGTAGGTGCCTAAATTCCGCTGAAAGTCGATGGGAGTTAATTGCCTTTGAAAATCTGCCTCATGAGCCGGGATCCTAGTTTTCTATGATACAAAAACCAAAATTCTCCAGTAAAAACCCATAAAAATCTGCATTTTTCCAGAATTAAAATGAAAAGCTGAACTTTAGTTTTCCTAGCCACAATATATATAGGTATCAGTTAAACGCAATGTTTTACTGATATATTTAAAATGTTTAAGCAAGTTTGAAGCCTATCAGTGCCATCAAACATTATAATAAAATAAAATGAATAGAATGATCCAGTCAGTGTTTCTTTACTGTTGTCGATTGCCCTGCTGTTTCAGCCTCTTGTTTTTGTTTCTTTTCATTGATTGTTTAGCGCTTTCTATGTGTCATACAATTATCTGCCTTTTAACATAATATACAGCCTTGCTGCATACGATACAGAACAGCACATTACCATACACAGGAAATTTGTCCTTGCCAAACTTAGTGACATGATCTTTAGAGTGATTTTTAATGTTTTCAGCATCCTTTCTTACTCACGTCTGGAAGCTGAAGTGAAATTTGAGACGCATTAAAACACGAACCCCTATACGCAATTGAGTAACCTCTATTCGCGGAAGCAGTGTATTGGAGTATGTTTAGCTGTGTAAATTTAAAGCGCATTCAAAAATCAACCACAAGGTGGGGAGGTTGCATGCATTGATTAAGTGACATTGGTGTTTTCAAAAAAAATTAGCTAATAATTAATATATTTTTTATTTTTTCACAAAATGTAAAACCTAAAGATTCTCTGTAAAAACCCAAATTCTGCATTTTTCCATGGCAAATGGATTTCTAGGATCCCTGCTCATGAACTATTTTTATTCAATACTTTTTAGCAAAGCGATTGGGTTATATGCACAGTACTAACCTAGAGATTTCTGGGCCAGAGTCTTTGTATGGTGCAAAAGGGCTGGATTCTGGCTGTAACAAGTAAGAATTCCCTCAGCAGGTGGATACTCTTAGCTGGTGCTGTGCCATCCTCTTTCCCCAGTATACGGGGCATGCTGGTGTTGGGAAAGTTCATGCGGGGGCCTGCTGAAGTGAGGGAGGGACAGGGTAGGATTGTATGCCACTATGCTGATCCTCAGTGACCACATGCCATTAGTGTAAATTGAAGCAGACCCTTAGGCTACTCTATCGAGGACCAGTGCAGACTTGCCCATGCAATCAGGTAGCCACATCTGGCTCCCTGACCCCATGTGGAATCTTGGATGCAAGAGAGAATCTGGCCCTATATCTTTAATGCACTGTACATACATTGTCAGACTAAAACACACACCCACCTTTGATGAGGTAGACAACTAAATACTTTATACCCACCTTTGTAACACCAATATTCTGGTGCAGTTTGGGGACCATTTTGACCATTGGTGTAAATTAGAGCAGCCTTAGTGCTGCTCTAACTTACATCCAGCCTGCAAAAGGTCCCTTAGGGGTTGTGTGCAGTTGAACATAGTTGGAGCATAGTATGCTGTGGCCATGGCCTCTTCTGTTCCCACAGTACTCTTCCTATTCTAGAGGCTGCGAGGGGAGCTACTTTGCCAGCTCTACACCAGCTGGGGACCTTTTTTACTCCAGGTGTACTCCCTGTAGGAAAAGTCCACTCTTTTGGCCCCTGGGTAATACAACTCTCTCCAGCATATTCTCCAACCCACAACTTCCAAACTGCGTTGACTAGGAGAAAAAAGTGCTAGTTGGGCAGCACAATATTGTATAATATTCTCTTGGATGTCCGTGTTATTAAAAGGATCAACATCTGATGCAGCCTAAATCTATTTCTTGGATAATTATGTAAAACATATGTAACTAGACAAAGTTTGCAACAACAGTCACACTTCTCCACACGTAACCAGAAAATTCTTACTATCAATGACCAATAGGGATTTAATGTGGGAATCAACATAGATCAAAGTAAAAAGAACAGGAGTACTTGTGGCACCTTAGAGACTAACAAATAGATCAGAGTGTTTTCTGTTTTAAGCAATGACTCATAGAAGGGCTGCATTTCAGTTACATAAATACTTGCCTAGCCCTTTCAGGATTTTCTTTTCCAGTTTTTGCTCCTTATTGATGGTGGATTCCTTTGCTCCTGAGGCATCCCCAGTAGCTATCTGCTCTTTCTCACTCTCGTCATTTGCATCGTCATAGTCTCCGTCCTCGTTATTGAATGATTCTCCCTTCTCAGGCTTGTCAGTTCCTTTAGCAGCTCTCTCTTTCTCCACTAGGCTAGCAGCAGACCCATAGGTTTTAATAATGTCCTCCAGCTGTCGGCTCAGCTCTTCAGATATGTCACAAACTGTTGTTTCAGGCTGAGCACTTGTTTCATTCTCTGGGGGCTTGGGCTTGGGAGAGGATTTCTCACTGTTTTGTTTTTCAAGGCCATTCTGATTAGGTGATGTTGAAGTGCTATTTGCAGGCGGGAGTACTTGGTTTGGTTCAGGTTTGAGATCAGAGGGCTGGTTATTCTCCATACTTGGTATAGTACCTAGTAGCACACAAATGAAAGTTTAACATTAACAAATTAATGTAGCCATCTAATTGTACACAAATATCATACAACACACTAGTGGTTTTGTCTAGATTACAGGGGAATGTGCTTTTCTGTTACTTGAGAAATATGTCATGTAAAAAACTTTAGCATCTGAGGCAATTTATCCCCAGTGAAAAAAGCAAGTTTTGTACATTAAAAATGGAACATGCCCACATAAAATTAACATTTAAAAAAATCCTTATTCCCGTTGCCAGTGATACCACAGGCGATTAAACCAGATATGATCTAATTTACTGTGCTTTCTGAGTATACTGTATGCCACTTGTTTTACTTCTTGTGTTTATTCCCCCAGCTGACTGGGGCAGCTTCACGTTACACCAGAGGTTCCCAAACTGTGGGGTGCCCCTCTGGGGGGGTGCGGAGGAACATTTGGGAAGGTTCAGCAGGGCCCACGCCATCCCACAAAGGGGGCGGGGAGGAAGCCCCACCCAGCCACGCTCCACTCCCAGCTCTGCTCTGGCCCCGCCCCCAGCCGTGCCCCATGCCCGGCCCTGCCCCTGGCCTTGGCCCCCAACCATGGCCCAGCTGTGGCTCCACACCCAGCTCTATTCCCAGCCCTGGCCCCACCCCAAGCCTTGGCCCCTGGCCATGGCTCTGTTCCTGGCTCGGGGGGTGGGGGGAGGGACACACACAGGATTAAGGGGGCCGTGATCCTGAAAACTTTGGGGACCATTGCTTTAAACTTTAATCAGTTTCACTGTTTAGTTCAGACTCATTATGGCACAATGTGTCGTACCTTCATTTAGCAACACTGAAGAGAAATCTTTAAATCTAAAAACGGTTCTAAAACTGTTATGTAACTGTATACCAGCTAGTACAGTGGGGCCCATTGGCACTACCACAATAAAAACAAATAATTCATAATAAAATAAACTTCTGCAAAACACTATTCTCATATTTAATTAGTACCACTAACTGTGTGCTTGGCACTGTACAAAACATATAAAAAGACAGAATCCCAGCATCATAACATTATTACATGATGCTAAGGTGCAACATCACTTGCTTCACTGGTTACACAAGAGATTAATCTGGTATACTATGTGTTTCCCTCCTCCTTGTAAAACTAAACAAATAAAACCCATAACATTTCTCATCCACAGTCACTAGTTAAATTATGCTGTGCATTAATCCTCCTTTATATTCCCCAAACCCTGAGGTCTGGACTCTGTGTGAAGGCTGCTCTAACTTACACAGCAGCCAGGGATCATTCTAGCAACAGGAATCACTGGGGCATAAAAATGTCTTGGCCACTCCTACTATGGCCACACCCTGAAGGCTGGAGTCCTGGAGGGGGCGTGGTATAAGAGCTAATACTTTGGGTCTGTGCCATTCAGAGGTACAGTTTAAACAAGGGAACTCCTCATGGAGTAGGCTGCGTTGACTTTACTGCTACTTTGCACTGCTGGAGTGGTGCAAACCAGAAGGATTAGACTCCAGGATTGGTTCCTGTTACTAGAACTAGTTCATGCTGCCCTTGAATTTCTCTCTTTCAGCTTTGTCGTTTGTCTTTTTTGTTGTTGTCCCCTTTAGTGATAGCACAGGTCACACATCTGGTAAGACATAAAGCCCCAGAGAGTGTAATAAATAAGAATGCTTTGTCTGTTTTTAATCCAATATGTAAGATCAATGCTGTCTTATCCTGGAAAGATGAGCTTGCTTTCACAATAAATAGGGCCCTACCAAATTCACGTTCATTGTGGTCAATTTCATGGCCACAGGTCTTAAAATTGATCAATTTCAAGGTGTTGTAACCATGGGGGTCCTAATTCAAAAGCTGTTGTAGGAGGGTTGCTGGATTGCCATATTCACTTCTGTGCTGCAGCTGTGGAGTTAACTGCAGCTTAAGGAGGCTCCCAGAGGTGGAGGTAGGTCTGATCTCCCCAGTGCTGCAGGGAGTGCCCCAACCGGGGGCTCCTAGCTGCTAGTCAGGGCCAGTGGTGGATTAACGCATGGGCCCATGGGGCCTGTACCCAGGGGCCACCGACAATTTGAAAAATGGGTGCCACAGCCCTGGCAGGAGCCACAGGGTGGAAGCCCCGAGACCCAGCACGCACGGCAGAGGCTGAAGCCCTGAGCTTGGGCGCCCTGAGCCCCGGCAGGAGCCGCGGGGCCTGAAGCCTCAAGCCAAGCAGGATCCTGGAGCGGGGGCAGAGGCCCTGAGCCTGGGCAGCCCGAGCCCTGGTTGGAGCCATGGGGTGAGGGGGAGGGAAGTAGCCCCAAGCCCAGGCAAAAACCACGGGGAGGCAGAACCCTGGAGCTCAGGCAGGAGCTGTGGGGGGGCCAAAGCCCCAAGTCCCGGGTGGAGCCGGGGTGGTGGTGGTGGTGGCAGCCCCCAGCCCAGGTCCCTGAGCCCAGGCAGGAGCCATGGGGGGGGGAGGGGGAACAGCAGCCCCAAGCCGCGGCAGGAATTACGGGCAGCGGCAGCAACCCCCAACCTGGGTGCCCCAACCCTGGGCAGGAGCCATGGGGGGTGGCAGCCCTGAGCCCTGGCTGGAGCTATGGGTGGTGGCAGCAGGCCCCAGCCTCGGTGCCCCGATCCTGGGCAGGAGCCATGGGAGGGGGAGGGGGGACAGCAGCCCCAAGCTGCAGCAGGAAGTGCGGGTGGCAGGAGCTGTGAGTGGCGGCAGCCAACCCCAGCCTGGGCACCATGAGCCACAACAAGAGCCCTCACTTCTATGTGCTGCCTGTGGAGGTGGGTCTGATCTCCCTCCAATAACAGCCGTGCAGGGAAGGACAAGTCCTGTCCCTCCCCAGCCCGGCTGATTTAGGAGAGATCAGATTTCATGGGAAAGGGCTTATTTCATAGTCTGTGACATGTTTTTCATGGGTTTGAAATTGGTAGGACCCTAACAATAAAGCAATATGACAAAACTGAGAAATGGTTTAAAGAAGAAATTTAGTTTTGCTCCCTGATCAATTGGTGTGTACTCTCTACAGTGTCCAAGTTGCTGCTGTTTAAAAAGGCAGTATATGATGAGAGATGTGCAATGTATTTGTAATACATGACTCTGCATATCAAACTCCTACCCGTCAAATTGATCTTGGGTATTAAATGTTAAAATTCAGAAGTCTAGCTACTTGCAGATAAGAAAGTCAACCTTCTATAGCCTACCATGTCCTCCAGCAATTAATTGTGGGCATAAAATTGGGAATCTTTGGGGGAACACCATTTAAAATGCTGGCCTACAGACTTGTTCCTACAGTCCTTGCATAGACAAAACTCTTATTGGCTTTAGTGGGGGTTTTGCCTGTGTAAAGACTGCAGTGCCTGGCCCTATGGACAATACTATCATATCAATGGGCCTGATTCTCTGCTGCTTTGCCTCTACTGTAGTCAGTACCCCTGTGTGAAATGGGTTTAAAAAGTTAACATTCTGATTTGATAGCATTTTGTGCCTAATTTACTGAGGAAAATTAGGCCCAGCATAAGTGATTTATCCAAACAATTCCTGTTTGCATTAATATGTTTGTCTAGCCTAGAGTTTGTGGTCCTATTTTAACTTGAGTTCATTGATTGCCAATTATTCAAATTACCTGCCATGATTATAAATGCTAGTCTGGATGTCTACAAATGTTTGTTCCAGAACACAAACATTTGTGAAGTGTTTAGACTAGCATTTACAATTGTGGTCATTAATTTGAATTAATTGGCAATAAATTAAATAGAGTTAAAACAAGACCACAAACTCTAATCTAGGCAAACCCAGTGTGAAATTCATAACTAACACTCTATAAAATATAACCTTAAATGTGCTACAATTTCTCAAGGGTACCAAACATTAGGTCACATCTGGTTATAGTAGACACACGGATATGTTAATATTACCCCTTGAAATATCTTTTCCACCTTGTATTAAGCTGTGATACTTGTGAGTATCTTTCCCAGGCCTGAAGAAGAGCTCTGTGTAAGTTCGAAAGCTTGTCTCTCTCACCCACACAAGTTGGTCCAATAAAAGATATTACCTCAGCCACCTTGTCACTCCCTGCAGCGTAACCTGGCCATGCATCAGGAATCCTTCCTCATCAGGCCATAAAGCAGTTATAGAATCACTCTGGGTGCAATGCACAACAGGATTTAGGCATTGCAATGCTGAGTGTCACAGCATTTAGAAAATCACATGAACAACATGCGATCCACAAAGCCAAGTTAGGTGTCTAGGCTTGGCTCCTATACAATGAATGGGGAGAGACAGGTGCCTAAGAATGGGATCCACAAAAGCCAGCATGCTAAGGGGGAGCTGCCTAAGTTTGTGGATGGCAGATACTGACGTACTGAGCCCACCCTCTCTCTCAGAGATAGGTGCTGGGAGGTGCCTAGTTCTGTGAGCGACC
Source organism: Malaclemys terrapin pileata (assembly GCF_027887155.1). Lineage (NCBI taxonomy): Eukaryota > Metazoa > Chordata > Testudines > Emydidae > Malaclemys > Malaclemys terrapin. Next base: position 104,166,163 of record NC_071507.1, on the reverse strand, counting down.
CACGAATGGGAATCCCTCTTCTGGATTAGGTGCCTGTGTAGTTTCCTGTGGGAATGAGTTAGGTGCCTGCCTCACACCACACAAATGGCCAAAGGTGGTAGTGCCCACCTTATAACTTTTAGCTCAGTGGTTAGTGCACTCACCTGGGATGTGAGAGTCCCAGGTTCAAATCCTGCCCCTGCCTGCCAGGCAGAGGGGGACAAAGGATTGAAACTGGAGTCTCCCACCTCCCAAGAGAATGCACTAAGCACTGAGCTACAGGATATTCTAATGTCAGGCTCTCTTCTGTTAAGCTGTTGTACTCTAGATTAAATAATAACAGAATGATTGGGCCAGAGAAAGAGAATTGGAATGACTCTGTAGTCCACTGGTGAGGGCACCAACCTACGGGGCAGGAGACTCTGGGTCAAATCCCCTTGCTTCAGTCACTCTTCCATTATTTAGCCAGAATGGAACAGTTTCAACAGGAGAGCCTGAGAGAGCCTCAGATCAGACTGTCCCACAGCTCAGTAGTTAGCGCACTCCCCGCCCCCGAGAGATGGGAGGGCCTCTGTTCCAATCCTTCTCCTCCTGCCAGGGGTGAGGGAACGAAACCTGGGTCTCTCCCATCCCAGATGAGTGGTCTAACAACTGGGATAAAAGTTATAAAATGGCACAACCACCTCCGGGATTTTGAATGGGGCCTGATCTGGTAGGTGCCCTCTCAGTCTGCCCACTGCATCAGGCCCATTGGGTGAGTTAGGCAGCTGAACGTCTGTCTTCTCCAGATTTGTGAATCGCTCTGGGGCTGAGGTGGGAGATAGGTGGCCAGATGCTTGGAGCAAGGTAGCAGTGTGCAAGCATAGAGGCAGAATTGTAGGTGCTGAAGGAATTTTTACTTTGAAAAATTTCAGCACCCAATGAGTTTAGGAGGGTAATAGTTTTATGGATCACCATGGGGGACTTAAGTGCCTAAAAATGGGACTTGGTGGCCTAAATCTGGCTTTAGGCACCTAAGTGGATTCCATTCTCTATGAATACTACAACTGCCTCATGGCTGTGGTAGTTCCCATGTGGGCTGCATCCTATTCTGTGGTGAGTGGGAGGAGGAATGGGCAATGAATCTGTCCAATCATGAATCTATGGGCCCTGCCTTGTTCCCCAACTCAGTTGCAGGCTGGAGCTTAGGAATCATGGAACGGCACTGTGTCCCTCGGACCAGAGCCATTTGAGCATGTGTACACAGCAAAGAAAAATCCACAGATGGTCCATGCCAGCCAACTTGAGCTCACAGGGCTCGGACTGTGGGGGTGTTTCATTGTTGTGTAGACTTCCGGGCTTGGGTTGGAGCCTGGGCTCTAAGACCCTGCAGGGTGGAGACAGTCCCAGAGCTCAGGCTCCAGCCCGTGCCCAGAAGTCTACACAGCAATGAAACAGCCCCGCAGCCCGAGCCCTGCAAGCCCAAGTAGGTTTGCATGGGCCAGCTGTGGGTTTTTCTTTGCTGTGTAAACCTATCCTTCAGGTGGGAAAAGTTTTGTTGGTGGGAAGGTTGGTTAGGATATCGGCGTTATCCTCTAATATTCCTTTTTAAAACAAATGTAACGAGACTTTAACTTCCACTGGAGATAGCACCTCACTTTAACAGCCAGTCCAGCTTCTACTACTGCAGTCAGCCTATGCACTGGTGGAGGAATTCGAACACACAATCTGCTTAGCCCGAAGGGAGAGAGAAACTGTGGGTCCCCATTTGATAATCCCAAAATGGTCAGTATTGTCATATGTTGAGTTTGTTTGGATCTAAAATACAGCAGCCTTTTAAATGTTTTCTGACAGTGCATCCGAAGAAGTGGGCTGTAGTCCACAAAAGCTTATGCTCTAATAAATTTGTTAGTCTCTAAGGTGCCACAAGTACTCCTGTTCTTTTTGCGGATACAGACTAACACGGCTGCTACTCTGAAACCTTAAATCTCATTTTCAGGTCTATACGGTTACTTTAAAGGCCAATTAGTCCCAAAATAGAAAAGGGCAGTGCCCTGACTTAGCAGTATTGTGATAATAGTATTCTTCTACTGCTGGAAAAAATAGTCACCCATGCAGTACAGACGCTCTGCCACCATGCTACACTCTGCACTTAGGAAATACTGATTAATTATGAACAGCCACAAAAATAAATGTTTTTTTCCCCCGTAAACAACGTAAATCCTTTAAAGTGGGGATGGGGATTATGAAAAGTGTCATCTTTTCTGCCACAAGTATTTCTTTATCCTTCCCCTCTTTCAGTTTGCACTTCAAGAAGGTTTGCAAACACTTGTCTATATTTAGTTCTTGCCTTCTCTTGTAGCCAGCAGAAAGACACATGGCATCTGTTCTGCTGCCAGAAGCTATTTTAAGCACTTCTAAAATGGGTAATGGTATTTAGCACTTTATTCTTGAAATTCATTAAAAATCATCTGTAAAGCAAAGTCTTCAACATGATTAAACCAAACAGCATGTGTTGATCAAAACTAAAGTTTTACCTTGAAATGAACTCAGACTTAAACTACAGCAAAACTTAAAGCAGTAAATGTCAAACTCCGGCATGTCCCATGTCAGATTAGTTCTGATTATCCCACAGACAAATGGATGTGCCTTGTGTTATCCTAAACCCTTCATATTCCTTCAAAAACAATAATAAACCTGACACGACTAATTACATAACAGGCATAAAGTAGTCGGCATTTATCGACAACTTCTAGTATAAAGATCAGCAAAGTAACTGGATGCTGCAGGACACACACCCGCAGAAGAACAGAAAGAAACCAGACCCAGAAACTTTACCAGATCACCTGCCTTACGTCTCACCCACACCCGAGTCCTGATTATTTTTGCAGCAAAACTGCCATTTTCCTTGATCTCATATAAGATCCATCTTCATCTAATTATGTTTTTTTTAATCTTTCTTTGGAAAAATGCATGTCTTGCTTTCGGTGGCAGCCCCCACAGGGCTGTTATTGTTATATCGGCTTTGTGTCTCACACACACAGCACCTATGCTTTCAAAGTAATGCCCCCAAAATAAACTTATCTTGAAAACTTGCATTGACAGTACTGAAGTGAGGCGTTTTGATGAAAGGCAGTGACCGGTGCCACAAAATAGTGTCAGCAGAGAAATTGTTTGTCAGACTTACCAGAAAGAGAAGAAGAGTTGAGTGGAGTAAAAAGCAGGAGGAGGGTGCAGGCAAGGACAGGACAGCAACAGGACTCTCACCGGGTATTCCAGCTACCAAGAGAAAGAGAGCGAGGGGGGAGGGGGGAGACTGAGAGACCAAGGGAGGGGGAAGGACTGGATGACACATCAAGAGAGAAACACTCCAGAGTTTGAGTGCAAGCATCCCAGGGGACTGACTCTAATAGCAGAGCAGAGAGGCCCCTTGCAAGTTGACTGCCCAACAGACATTTCTGCTGCTCCCCTTTCTGACATCCTACCGTGAGAAGAAAGATAATGACAGACTGAGGCTCTGTAATCTTGTATGCAGTGACTGAAGAGCATGAGTACCAACCTCAGGGCAGATTAAGAACCAGGGCACAAACCCCAGAGTGTTATTAGTTCTATACTTAGATATCCCCAAGAATTATCAAATGTAAACTGTTTAGGCATTATAACAGCCTCAATATGGAGTCACAGACGGTCCCCTGGAGTACTCTGATCTACCTTGCCACCCAGGTGAGTGCACCTTAGTGATAGATGGTCCCTTACTCCAAAAATCACAATATTCAGGTTACTCCCAGCCCCACAGGACCCAGGTCAATTGCACCTTAGATCTCACACTAAAGATAATGCTTGTATCCAATCCTATAATTAACTATATAAAGACTTATTAAATAGGAAAAGGGAACCACATAGTTATTTGCAAGGTTAAAGCAGGAAAACATACATACACAAATGAGTTACGATCTTAAGTTTCAAAATCTAATAGAAGCAGGGGCGGCTCTAGCTTTTTTGCCGCCCCAAGCATGGCAGGCAGGCTGCCTTCGGCGGCATGCCTGTGGGAGGTCCCTGGTCCCGTGGCTTCGGCGTACCCACCGCCGAATTGCCGCTAAATCTGCAGGACCGGCAGACCTTCTGCAGGCATGCCGCTGAAGGCAGCCTGACTGCTGTCCTTGCAGGGACCAGCAGGCCACCCCCTGCGGCTTGCCGCCCCAGGCACGTGCTTGGAGCGTTGGTGCCCAGAGCTGCCGCTGAATAGAAGCTTCTATAATCAGCAAGCTCTACATGTCCTTAGGGCTGAGGGACCCATTTTACAATGCACTGGACCAAATCCTCAAGACAACCCAGCTCAATCTATTATTAAAGAGCCCAAAGGATATCTTAAGCTTACTTGTGAGGGACAGAGAGAAAGCAGAAAATTGCAGTTCAGTGAACTGGGTGACCAGTGAGAGTTGAGGCTGGACCAGAAGATGCTCAACATGTTGCCAGGATCTCAACCTGACTTTAGTGGGATCTAAAGATCCTGACGCAGCAGTAGGGACAGTGGCTGAGTTAGGGGAAAGAGTCCACATATGCACACTTTTCATGGAGTTTTGTTGCTTGCTTTTATTTCTCAACATGGGAAATATGGTTTCACACATTATCCAGGGGGAATCCAGACATTATGGCTTACAAGAAAAATCAGTCCTTAAGGGAAATCCTTTTTTAACATTGGTAACTTGACAATGCCTCTGTAAGCAGAGAGGGATGAAGTAGGACACTCAAAAGTAGGGTTCCTGAAGAGAACACAGAGAAAGCCCAGACAGAGTTTACCAGCATTACCAATTTATATGCTACTACTGATTCAAATTTCTTAAAAACTGGCAACGGCAGACATTTTGGGTCAGATTGTTCCTAGCCCTCTGGGAGTGCACACTGGTGGGGTAGTGAGTGCCATGAAATCCTGAGGAAGAATTAGTAGAGCTGTTGGAAAAAATTTGGCACAACATGTTTTTGTCAGAATTTGTCAATTTGTCAAATTCAACATGTTCTGCAAGACTATGTAGATTTTGATAACATTCTATCAGAAACCTGCCTTGGTTTCCTACCATCTCACCCCCAGTCAGGTCATCAGTTGAGCTTTTTTCCTTCTGGGGTAACAGAATCCAACAAAATATATACAGCCCAAAGTCCCCGCAAAAGAAAAAAGTTTCAGCCTTCCTCCGGGCCCCTTTGGGTGACACGCCCTTGACTCAGTGCTTACAATGTCTCTGTCCTCTCCTTGGGTTTATACTCCTTCCACAAAAAGGGTGGTTGCTAGGGGAGCCCAGGCCCTTGCTCTCCACCATGATCTGACCCTGAGCCCTATGAGAGGCAGTGATATCAAACACCCCAGAATGCTTCAGGGCTGCCTCCCTTGGGGACTTCCTACCACTTGCTTCCCCATTAGGCATCAAAATCCTTCACTTCAAGTCCAATAGAAGAGAGCAAATACAACTGAATCTTCAGCGCAGCTGGTAGCCTTTTTCTTTGCAGGCTGGACCCCACTTCAAGCTGGGGCAAGTTCCTGGGTTTTATTCCCACTGCTCGAGGCTGCCATGCTCTCTCTCAATCCATGGTTTCAGACAGGCTGCAGTCCCTGATCAGGCCTGTTTCCAGCCAGGCTCCCAGCTCAGGGCTCAGCCTCCCAGGCTTCTCTTAGCCCTCTGCCCAAGAGGGAAAGCTCACAGCTGGATCTCTTCCATAGACCCTTTCTAAGGCCTCGAGCAGCTGCCAGTTGCTGGCCCACCCTTTCAGAAAGGACTCCTGCTGTACCCTTATTCAGGAGCTCCCAAGATAGGTCTCCTCTCCTCTCGTCTCTTCTCTACCGTGCTCCCTCCCTCCCCTCCACTGTCCCCTTCTGAGCTTTCTCCCTCTTAAGCTGCTCTCTCCGCTACAACAAGTCTAGCGGGATGGAGTCACCTGGGCCCAGAATGGCTCCTTAATCCCTTCTGTCCCAGTGTGGGGTTTACACACAACTGGGCAGAATTCATTCCTGGTGTAATTCTACTCCAGGGATAAATTTGGCCCATCATATTTAAACATATGTGCAATGCATTTTACAAAACACATAAGAGAAGTATCACGTGGAATGAACACAGTATAACAATTGTTGCCATAAAACTCTCAGGATATGTGGGGACACATTTTGATGCAAACAATGCAGAGGCTTGTGCTTAGTCTGGCAGTATTTCTCTGCCATATACAGCTACAGTTTTGTTGCCATAAGGTGCTACACATAAGTGCTGGAACTAGGGGTGCTGGGGGTGCTGCTGCACCCCCTGGCTTGAAGTGGTTTCCATCATATACAGGGTTTACAGTTTGGTTCAACGGCTCTCAGCACCCCCACTATACAAATTGTTCCAGTGCCCATGGTCCTTCAAACCCCTACTGTGAGTCATGAATTGTCTTCTTTCAGATTTCATTTACCCCTGTAGGAATGTGGTAAACATTTGGATCAATCAGATGGTTTTTGAATGGTGACCTTGCTGGCAGTGGGAAGAAGTTCTGCTATCACCAGCAGCTCCCACATCAAAATGGAGAAGGGGAAAAATCATATTTGCATATGCACATATATTTATTTACATACATAAACCAGGTGTCCCATACAGTATTCATTTCCCTCTGATCTTCTGGCTCCAAATCAATCTCAGAAGAGCTGTGAGTTTATGATTTGCCTCTTAATAACATTTCATGGCCTCGAGGGTTTCTTATATAACTAAGCTTTTGCAGCTTTCCTCTACAATTCATAGATTCTGGATATCAATGACGAAGTTAATAACACAGCCAAATTAGCAGATACTGAAAATCCCTAGAGGTAACAGAGTTATCTATTTTAGGCAAATAATTTCATTCAAATCTACATCTGTAACAGTATCATTTCTGGATTTAAGCAAGAAAGCTGCTCTAGGAATCTGGAGGAATTCCCCATAGCTTGCTGCTGAGCAGTTTTGATTTGATCTTGGAAAGACTCAGGACTTTCAAAATCTTAACAGCAAAAAGAATCAGTTATTAGGGTGTCAATTTTCTCCAGGCAATTTCCACCACTTCAGCTTGCCCAAGAGATAAACTCGCTATAAATCTGTTATGTTATCTGCTGTTTGAGGAAACTTGATGAGTTAGTTAATAGTCTCACGAAAAATCCCACTGAAGGTAAGGGAATCCCTCAGGTGGAGCATGCAGTCATATCTGAATGCATTTCTGCAGTTTTGAAACAGCCTTTCTTTACGCCAATATATGCAGGAAATCTAATGAGAAGAAAAGGGGCCAGATTTTCGGCTCAGTTATTCTGTTACTTCAGTGAAGCTACTGAGGATTAACACCACTGTAAACTGGAGCAGAATCTGAACAGAAGTGCAAAAAAATCCTTGAACCGAGGACAGTTTTTTTCAACACCATCTATTTCAGTCCAACTTTCTTAAAAAATGTGTCATCCCTCCACCAAAAAAAGACTTCATATCAACGCACCTGTGGGATCCAAGATTGACTGGCCAAATTTAGACCTGGTGTAAGCAGGTGTAATCCCATGGAAGTCTCTGGAACAAATTCAAATGTAAATAGTGGTGTAAATTATATATATAAGAACACAAGAATGGCCATACTGGGTCAGACCAATGGTCCATCTAGCCCAGGATCCTTTCTTCTGACAGAGGTCAATGCCAGGTGCTTCAGAGGGAATGAACAGAACAGAAAAATTACAGCGGCACAGGAGCCAGCAAACAGAGCTGTAAACAGAGGTGTATGAGTGAGAGTTTATAAGGGGAGTTTGGGGGGGGTGGGAATGTTCTGGTTTTATTTTGATGTTTTTTGTTTTGTTTTTTCTTTTTCCTTGAGAAGACTTGAGCTGGGGAGGCTATGATAGTCACTGAGGCAGCAATGGTAGTGAACCAAGCAATAGAAGAGACAATGAAGATGACCATATGTGGAAGCAGTGGGATGTATGTGATCTTGGAGCGGGTACCTGAAAAGGGCTTAGTTTGTATGAAGTGCTGTTTGATAGAACTGATGGAAGAGACAATCCGAGGTTTGGAGATGCAGGAGAAAACTATGGTTGAGTTTTGAAGGGGATTCAAGCAAATGATGGAGGGAAGGCAAGAGGAGGCTGAAGGGAAAAGTCAAGATTTGCAGATGCAAGCTGGCCTGAAGAACTGTGAAGGGAGACTGCTGGGTGAGGAAAGTAACAATTGGAAACATGACTATGAGAACCAGGCAGAGGAAAAGACCAGATAGTGAGGAAGAAAGAGACCCCATGAACAGGTTTGTGGAGTTGGAAAATGAAGAAGGGGCAGAGCAGGCTATAACTGCAGGAGGGAGGGCAAGGAAGAAGAGAAGAGCAGCTAGTCCTGTAAGAAGAAGAGAATTATCAATGGAAATACCCATAGCTCAAAGCTCCAGGAGAATACAGGATGACTCGTAGAAGATTGCAAGGGAGAATAAAAGACAAGAGGACTTGCAGCCAGAAAGAACAGGAGGAATACCAGAGAATCACACCATCACCAGGAAAAGGCAGGTCTATGTGATTGGTAACTCTCTACTAAGAAGAACAGACAGGCCTGTCACCAGAGCTGCTCCAGAGAACAGAAGGGTGTGCTGTCAGCCGGGAGCTAAGATATGGGATGTGGACCTGGGGCTGAAGAGGATCCTAATGGAAGCAGGAAAGAATCCACTGATTGTCCTTCATGTGGGAACAAATGACACAGCTAGATTCTCACTGGAACGCATCAAGGTAGACGATGCCAGGCTGGGGAAGCCGCTTAAGGAAATGGAGGCTCAGGTGATCTTCAGTGAGATTCTACCTGTCCCTAGAGGGGGAGAATGAAAGTGAGACAAGATTATGATGACCAACAGATGGCTCAGGCTGTGGTGCTATTAGGAGGGCTTTGGGATATTTGACCTCTGGGAGACATTCATGGACAGAGGACTGTTCTCATGAGATGGATGCCATCTGAATAGGATGCTGAATTATCTATCCTCCAGTCATCTGGTACAGAAGCTGATTTAAGCGATAGGTTACATACCACAGTTAGTGGTTGTGCAATTTCATATTTGAGTTCCTTTGTAATTTATTTGTGCTTATCAGTTTGTTCCAAAACCTCCTCTATTGACACCTCAATCTGGGACAATTCTTCAAATTTGTCACTGAAAAAGAATGGCTCAGGTGTAAGAATCTCCCTCACATCCTCTGCAGTGAAGATCGATTCAAAGAATTCATTTAGCGTCTCTGCAATGGCCTTGTCTTCCTTGAGTGCTCCTTTAGCACCTTGATCGTCTAGTGGCTCACTGTTTGTTTGGCAGGCTTCCTCCTTCAGATGTACTTTAAAAAATTGCTGTATGTTTTTGTGTCTTTTGCTAGTTGGTCTTCAAATTCTTTTTTGGCCTGCCTAATTATATTTTTACATTTGACTTGTCAGAGTTTATGCTCCTTTCTATTTTCTTCAGCAGGAGTTGACTTCCAATTTTTAAAGAATGCCTTTTTGCCTCTAACTGCCTCTTTACTCTGCTGTTTAGCAATGGTGATAATTTTGGGTCTTCTTAATGCTTTTTCTGTTTGGGATATACATTTCATTTGAGCCTCTATTATGGTGTTTTAAAATAGTTTCTATTCAGTTTGCTAGCTTTCACTTTTGTGACTGTTCCTTTTGATTTCTGTTGGCTAGCTTCCGCATTTTTGTGTAGTTCCCCTTTTGAAGTTAAATGATACTGTGGTGGGTTTCTTTGGTATTCCCCTCTACCAGAATGTTAAATTTAATTACCTTATGGTTGCTATGACTGAGTAGTTCAGCTACATTCACTTCTTGGACCCGATCCTGTGCTCCACTTAGTGTCTCTCCTCTTGTGGGTTCCAGGACGAGGTGCTCCAAGAAGCCATCATTAATGGTGTCTAGAAATTTTATCTCTGCATCCCAACTTGAAGGACATGTACCCAGGCAATATCGGCATAGTTGAAATCCCCCATTATTATTGGGTTTTCTGTTTTGATAGCTTCTCTAATCAACCCGAGCATTTCACAGTCACCATCATCATCCTAGACAGGTGGTCAGTAGTATATTCCTACTGCTATACGCTTATTATATCTGCATGGAATATCTATCCATAGTGATTCTATGGTACAGTTTGATTCATTTAAGATTTTTACTATATTTAACTCTATGCTTTTTTTCACATATAGTGCCACTCCCCCACCAGCATGACCTACTCCATCATTCCTATATATTTAGGGTGACCAGATGTCCCATTTTAAAGGGACAGTCCAGTTTTTTGGGACTTTTTCTTAGATAGGCGCCTATTACCCCCCACCCCGTGTCTCGTTTTTTCACAGTTGCTATCTGGTAACCCTATATATATTTTTTACTCCGGTATTACTGAAGTTTCACATTGCATGTAAATTGGAGTAATTTACATGCCAAGGACAGTGCTGGGGATAATAAAAGGGAAAGCAACTATACCAAAGGTGTATAAGATAAAGTAGGATGGGCTTACTTTATATAATACCTTCTTACATTGCTAGTTGTTTTTCCTGCTACATCATCTTTCTACCTCCTTAAGTGTGAAAATAACATTCACTTACATCAAAGTTATTATCAACCTGCACCACTGTTTAGGTCACTAAACTTAGAGAAGATCTATCAAGGGCCGATTTCTGAAGCTGCTCTGTATGTGGCACTTCCTTGGATTCCACAAGCAACACCTGTTAATGAGGAGAATAGAACATAAGAAAGTTGGAAACTGAAGGCTAGATCCTCAGCAGTGCAGGATGCATGGGCTGTAAGGCATCTTAGGATTGGAGCCAAAAGTCTTTATCTGGAGTGTCCCTCCCGGAACCAGATTCTGATGACAATGAAATCTAAGCAAGGAGATCTGAACAATATTTAGCCAATGATACAAATGGGAGAATAAAGATTGATACAGTAGAAGGTTAAAAATTGAGTTAATAGATGTACAGTACTTGGAAATGGTAAGGACATTTGTGTTGGAAGACAGAGAAATGTAGATAGAGGTAGAAACAATAATAGACACAATGATGGTGAATTAAGTATAATGATAACTCTATTTTCTAGACAGACTGGCAGATGAACTGTTTGTTCAGAAGGGAGCATGCAGTGAATAACAGAAAGAGCAGATTTTACTGTGTGCTGTCTAAAGCTGTTTGTAGTGCAAACAACAACTTTGCTGTATTGAAGCACATTTTAAGATGTCTATGGGCACAGAAGCACCACATGAAGAATATTTTCCATGCGGCCTCTTAGTACATAGGTATTAGAAATATGTTTCCATTCACAAATTAAAGTCGGATTGCAGACCTAGCATATGGATATGTAGGCGTGGGAGTTTGCCTGCTATGTACATGGACTCATCTCCTCAAACATGCCTCTACTGAGAAGAGTTCAAAGCTCAAGTGAGTTAAGACATAGGAAGAAAAACAAACAAATAAAAAACAGCCGGGGTAGAGACAAATAGAAAAAAACCCAGATCTGATATGGGGAATATCAAGTTTTATTAACCTGAAAGGTAAACATGACTGAAGTGAAGCCAAGATCAATAATAAATCTTCATGTCCCCAGATATAAGAAGTCAGTGTGTGTGTTGTCATATATACTGTGAGCACCAAGTTCTGTCTTAAATTATATCCTTGCAGCCCCCTGACTTCAGTGGGTTATAGAGAGATGTGTGGGTGGTATTTAGCCCTGAATATCTTCAGATATATCTTAAAATTTCTCTATTATGAATTTCAAAAAGTATAACAAGTTTTCCTCTGCATATAACATTATAAAGGCAAGATTATGATTTAGTTTGTAGCATTTCTCAAAATGATCATCAGCATTCTGTTTATTTTATTATGGATTTGAAAGACTTGTCACTGCTCAAATTTTTATTTTGTTCTTAAGTTTGTTAATCACTTATTCATAATATTAACGATGGTTTGATCATGTTGCTTGAACTGAACAATTGTTTGTAAACAGATCATGGATTAGCTGTGTTAAAATAAACAGGCCTTTTTTAAAAACATAGGTCAGACTTTTCAAATTAAGAACTAGTTTTGATGTGAAAGGTTAAAGGACTAATAAAGTGATCTCCTTTGCTCTCTGTGATAATGATTTCCATTTATATAGTAATTTCCATGCAAGGATCTAAAAGTGTTTTATAAACATCTATTAACTGAGCTCCACAACACGCTTTGGTGAGGTATGGAAGGCATATATTATTGTACTTATTAAACGGATAGGTAAACTGAGGCACAGAAAAGTTAAATAGAAATACATAAATATAATGACTGGCCCAAATCACAGAGTGAGTCAGCTATAAAGCTGGGAACAGAATGAGTTCTGACTCTGTCTCTTGCTTTAATCATTAGACACACTCTTTTCAGACATGCCAATGGGAATTATGCACATGCTTGGAGAAAATGGAGCCACCTTAAAAAGGCTCTTGGGGCCTTGGAGGATTTCCATATACTTCAGTGGGCTTTGAATCAGGACCTTGTTTTAGTTCCCTCTAACTGACTTGAATACCAAAGCTCTAAACCCTGCCGCTATCCTTCACAGTATGGGGTTCACATGAGCAGCTTGCAGGGTAAGAGGTCATTAAGTGTTTGGCCACCTTCAGTGGTCAATAAAAAGTAGTCCTCTATGTTCAAAACAGCTGTTGTTTTAGTTCAATATACACACACTGCAACTGGGAAATTAACATATGAAAGTAATTATTCCTATGCGACATTTGTGGGACATACATGACAACATTTTGTGATTGTCCCTAAGCCATCACAGTCAACTTGCAAATAAAATTCCCAGCTCTGCACACATCACCATTGTTGTCGTAATAATACATTAATTAATAATTCTATTTTTCTTACAAACTTCCCTCCTTTCTCTTTTGGTCTAATGAAATGCAGTTATACTTGTCTCATTGCTACCCTGTGGTCCCCTCCCACCCTATCTTATACCAATACAGTAAATTCTTTGGGGGAATGGACTATCCTTTTGTTCTGTGTTTGTACAGTGCCTAGCACCATGGGATCCTGATTTCAGATTGAGGCCATTAGGTGTTACTGCAATACAAATTAATAGTAATAATAATAATTAATAATGATGTCACTGTTTTTTTTTAATTACTATTCACTATTTTCAATGCAGAGTCCTTTTAGATTCTTAAAGCATATAACTGGCCATTGAAGAGACATGAATCACAAGAATACATTGGTAGAGCTCAGGTTTTTTGCAGAATGGATCATTAGATCATTTATATCACAGTCATTAAATTTCCCCTAGATACTCCTCTATTAAGCCCAATATCTTAAGTTAGACTGAATGAGACTACACTGTTATGTACCACAAGTAGAGACCGAGGTGCCTCCATGTGTAGCACCATATAAAATGCATTGTAGTAGTCTAATCTCAATTTAACAAAGTCACACATCATGGTGACAAGGCTCAGAACTGAGACAAACTTACTGGCCATATATGGCTGGAAATGAGCTAGACTGGGCACTGCTGCTATAAGACATTGAGTATGCATAGATTGCAGATTCTTATAATGAATTATGGGCACATATTCTCACTGCAGCTTCTCGTGGCTTTCCCATTCTACCAATATCACTTCGGTCTTAACTGGACTGATATGCAATCAGCTAATCTTCTTCCATGCTCCAGTCTTTTTTGAACACCTGCTAAAGTATTTGACAGCACTGGCTGGATTGGACGAGACAGTCATATAACCTTATCTTCTCACTGACACTCCATCTGCCATGCTGTCTCCCTTCCCTCCATTCGTGCTGCCTTGTAGAGTGTGAGGCTACATTAACAACGTTAACCCTTGAGGCCCCAGCCGAATGCTAGTTCATCATTTAGCAGTAAGGCATTCCCTGGGAAATATCCCTTCCTCTTCCACCCTCTGACTTCACCACCACAACCAAGCTTCATAATCATCATTGCTGTGTACAGTGTTAAATTGTTCATTTCAAAACTTATACTGTGTGTGTGTGTGTATATATATATATATATATATATAGATAGATAGATAGATATAGATATAGATATATAATATAGTTTTTTGTCTGGTGAAAAAATATAGTTTTTTGTCTGGTGAAAAAAATTTGCCTGGAACCTAACCTTCCCTAGTTACATTAATTCTTATGGGGAAATTGGATTTGCTTAACATCGTTTCACTTAAAGTCGCATTTTTCAGGAACATAACTACAACGTTAAGTGAGGAGTTACTGTACATATATATGTACTGTAAAAATGATAAACAAAAGAAACAGTATTTTTCAATTCACCTCAGACAAGTACTGAAGTGCAATCTCTTTATTGTGAAAGTGTAACTTACAAATGCAGATTTTTTTTGATTATACAAGTGCACTCAAAAACAAAACAGTGTAAAACTTATAGCCTACAAGTCCACTCAGTCGTACTTCTTCTGCCAATCGCTAAGGCAAACAAGTTTGTTTACATTCACAGGAGATACTGCTGCCTGCTTCTTATTTACAATTCACCTGAAAGTGAGAACAAGCGTTCGCATGGCACTTTTGTAGCCGGTGTTGCAAAGTATTTACATGCCAGATATGATAAACATTCATATGCCCCTTCATGCTTCGGCCACCATTCCAGAGGACATGCTTCCATGCTGATGACGGTCGTTAAAAAAAAAAGCGTCAATTACATTTGTGACTGTATATCTTGGGGGGAGAATTGTATGTATCCTGCTCTGTTTTACCTGCATTCTGCATATATTTCATATTATAGCAGTCTCGGATGATGACCCAGCACATGTTCATTTTAAGAACACTTTCACAGCAGATCTGACAAAACACAAAGAAGGTACAGATGTGAGATTTCTAAAAATAGCTACAGCACTCGACCCAAGGTTTAAGAATCTGAAGTGCCACCCAAAATCTGAGAGGGACGAGGTGTGGAGCATGCTTTTAGAAGTCTTCAAAGAGCAACACTCTGATGCAAAAACTACAGAATCCAAACCACCAAAAAAGAAAATCAACCTTCTGCTGGTGGCATCTGACTCAGATGATGAAAATGAACATGCGTCAGTCCTCACTGTTTTGTATTGTTATCAAGCAGAACCCATCATCAGCATGGAAGCATGTCCTCTGGAATGGTGGTTGAAGCATGAAGGGACATATGAATCTTTAGCACATCTAGCACATAAATATCTTGCAACGTCAGCTACAATAGTACCATGCGAACACCTGTTCTCACTTTCAGGTGACATTGTAAACAAGAAGCAGGCAGCATTATCTCCTGCAAATTGTAATCAACCTTGTTTGTCTGAGTGATTGGCTGACCAAGAAGTAGGACTGAGTGGAGTTGTAGGCTCTAAAGTTTTACATTGTTTTATTTTTGAATGCAGGGTTGTTTTACTTAATTCTACATTTGTAAGTTCAACTTTCATGATAAAGAGATTGCACTACAGTTCTTGTATGAGGTGAATTGAAAAATACTTTTTTTTTTACAGTGCAAATATTTGTAATCCAAAATAAATATAAAGTGAGCACTGTACACTTTGTATTCTGTGTTGTAATTGAAATTAATATATTTGAAAATATAGTTAACATCCAAAAATATTTAAAATAAATGGTATTCTATTGTTGTTTAACAGCGCGATTAATTGCAATGAATTTTTTAAATTACTTGACAGCCCTAATTGAAAGGCATCCCCATCTATTCACAGAAAAGTCAACATCACCTGAGCATGGATACCAGAGGCCTGGTTCTCCAGTCCACTAAGGCCACTTTGTGCCACATAAGCAGCACAAAGCAGTCTTAAAATGACTGAAGATAGCTTGTGAAGAATTCCTCTTGCCTAGGAGAACTCTCTGTGGGTGGAAAGCTGGCAGAAGTGGCTGCATTGCCTCCCACACAGCTCAGATGTGGAGGACAAATCAGGACCTTGATCTTTATCCAGTGCCAGTAGGAGATCATCTATCAAACAACCAGAGTAGTCAGTGTGTGTACGATGGTGAGTAGTTTCACTAGCCAGGAAAAGGAAATGAACCTCCAAGACTTAGTCCTTTTGAGGCTCTTTCCTCCAGGCTTGCTTATTATCTCTACTAAACAATCACCAAAAACAAATCAACTGGAAAAATACTGCTTACTAGTACCCCAGAGTTTTTCCCCGTTATAGCCAACCAGGAGAGAAGGCACACCCATTCCCTTTGAGCCAGGTTCCTCTTCCGTTTATATTCTGTCCCAAGCAGACATGTGACCAACTGGGACCCATTAATTCTTTTCAGGCTGCAGTGCCTTTACCTTTTCATATTATGCCATAGCCAGGTCTTCTCCTGGACTGTAGACACTCCCACTCAATGAGGCCAGAGGCATTTAGATGTTCAAAAAATTGACTTGTCACAACCATCTCAGTAATCTTGATAAAAAAAGGAAGAAGAAGATTCTAGGAAGTAGCTGGCATGATTATCCACATCGGGAAATTTCTTATTTATTTATTTATTTTATTTATTTATTTGGAGTGGCAGCTGAACTCAACAGCTGCCTTTGTATGAGATTGTGACTTGCCCTTCCTAAGGAAAGTGTTGACAATCTCCTCCTCCCTGGCGCAGAAGAAGATGGGTCCAGTGCATAGATTGGGACATGAAAATTTCCCAACACCTGTAGTTCGTCACTGAGTGTCAGCAGTCTAATCTCAAGTAGAGAAGTCGAAGCATTTGTACCCTGCAGATATCACTCTGCATCCACGAAAGAAGACTGTTCAATTTGAATCCACTCAATTTTCTCTAAAAAGTGATTTGTAACTTCCTCACAATGAGAGAGACATTTATAAACCACTGATCTAAAATAGCTTAGATTAAGCAGGGTGTCCACTACTTGGAACAGTTCTGCCATTCAAGACTTTGTGGAGACAGATGGAGGCAAAGAAATTCTTCTTTCTCTCTCATGCAACTACAGTAAAACATTTCAATAAATCTTTATGGTAGTCAGGCAGATTCAGCACAAAATTTCCACTACTGACAGTCTAAACAACTTCCATCCCACTTCAGTTGTCACTAGTCATCTGTAAGCCCTGGTGATGTGTGAAGACAAAGTTAGGAAAGAAGATACCCAAGGGTTACTTCATCATTAGCGGAGGAAAAAGATTATAAAGTTCCATCAAATTATTTATAGTGTGGCCTGTCAGAAAAGCAATATTGTATCTTAGAACTACTCAGAAACACACCGGTTCTACCAGAAACCCTCATACCATTAACCTCCAAGACTGGACCATCAAAGTAGGTCCCTCACTCCAATGGTGTGCTCTAACCTCATATCACTGTTCCCCCAACGTAAATCTTCAACAGGTCGTGCAGGGATTTCACAGTACACCATTCCAGCATTCTCAAGATACACGCACAGGACCTGATTCTTATTTATACCAAGGCCCCTTTACACCATGTTGACAGTGTAAAGGTCCCTTAAAATGGGCACAGATATAATTTGCACAGACTTTAAGAAACCTTGACACTGACAGTAGTGTAAAGGTACCTTAGAGTAAATGAGAATCAGGTCCAGTGGATTTGATCCAATTTTGTTAAAGGAGTCTGCCTGCAATTCAGACTGGAAGTGATCAGCACAGCTACATCACCAACCCATCAATCTTACATAGTTTTATGCTGTTTCAAATATAGGTCATACACACCTGGGCCAGAACCAGCCCAGCAATGTCATTGAATCAGTTTTGGTGATGCTTGCAAAGTCATGGCCCTTATCTCCGGTCAAATCATGGATTGATGATTATTAACCACTATTAATCACCATGGACCACAAACCAGGATCCTTATCTGCACATACTCTAGCCTTCTGAGAGCTAGCTGAAGATGAAACTGAGAGTAAATATATTGATTCTGCTTTACAGCTAACTCCAAATCTTTTCTTGGTTTGGCTCCCCCATCCACAACCAAAGAGATCAGTGTTGTTCCACCTTCTTGACCACCTTATAGTGACCATTTAAGGGCTGCAGCTGAGCACCTGCAAAAAGGACCTGCAGGGAAGACTACAGAATTCTCCTTTAGTCTCTTGAACTGCAATAATAAGCAATGGTTCAGCTTTGGAATTATGTGACATTTCAATAGCTTGGCAGCTGCAGAGCTGATACACCTCTACCCCAATATAACGCAACCCGATATAACATGATATAACATGACTCGGATATAACGCGGTAAAGCAGCCCTCCGGGGGGGCGGGGCTGCGTGCTCAGGTGGATCAAAGCAAATTCAATGTAACGCGGTTTCACCTATAACGCGGTAAGATTTTTTGGCTCCCGAGGACAGCGGTAGAGGTGTATTTGCAATAGAGTCCCTAGTGATAGCACGGGCGGGGAGGGGAGGGAAGGGGAGAGTTTCAATGACTTCTATGGACTGTGAACAGTTTCTCAACAGAAGTGGTGAAAAGCCCCATTGCTTGAAACATTTACGGCTAGAATGAACAAAGTAAAGAACTATCCTGTACTGGCTGGGAAGAGGACAGAGTAGATGACCTTTTCCATATTAATTTTATTTCTGTGATTACATTACATTATGGAATTTTTAGCATGGTATGATGAAGTTAAAGTGAAAAAGAACAGTAGTCCATTAACATGAAGAACTGTTCATTTTTGTTGACTGCCTTTCAGTTAATTAAGATGTACATTATAAATCAAATAGAAATATCTATCGCTAACTATATGCCTAAATAAGACAGAGCTTCAGCTCCATCTAGTGGCCACAGGCTGAGTACCGCAGACTCTTTGCAGCCATGCCAGTAGATTTTTTTTTTAATCTGTCATGTTAAATTACTTCTGTTCTATCTCAATATGTACAATGGGAATTGACTCTAAACATATTTCATGTTAGAGTTTCAACAATTTAAGTGGCTCCTTAACAAATCTGTGTGATCATCTGTGCACTGTTGTCTTTCATTTGCAGTGTTTGATTAAAAGCTTTGGAAAAAAGGAGCTCGCTTCAAAAGGTGAGAACATTTTCTCAAGAGCCATTTGGCTTATGATCTAGTGGCTTATAGCACCAGATCATAAGGATCCAGATCAGTGAACACATGGACTAGGTGGGTTACCTATGTAATGATGTTCTCATCCTTTGTTGGCATGGGGTCAGTTTTCTCTGATAGGTCAATTCAGGTATTCCATACTATTTTAGGGTACAAGCCTGCAAACAGTCCCAATGTGTGTCTTAAAGGCAACTCCCCTTCCCCAAAAACAATAAAGTACATTTTAAAGTGTTTATTTTGGTATTTATTTAACCTAAATTAAATTGAGGAGTGTAAAACTGAACTCTGCTGCCTGCCAGTCTTCTCAACCAGGGGATTATGTGAAGTTGTGCAGAGAGAGATCAATGGATCGTGGGAAATGGAGGAATGATAGCCTTAAAAAGGTTGAGCAAAAGGCTTAAGACTGCATCTTGGACAAGCCTGATCTTAACTTTGTGATTGACATGAGAAGGTGAATGATCCCTGCTGAATTAGGTGAAGCAAAGATATACCAAGCACTTATTTAAATGAAGGCAGAATGGACATCTTACAGACTTAAAAAACTTCACACTTTATAGACTCATAGACTTTAAGGTCAGAAGGGACCAGTATGATCATCTAGTCTGACCTCCCGCATGATGCAGGCCACAAAAGCTGACCCACCCCCTTTCCCTTGACTCAGCTGTTAAAGTCCCCAAATCCTGTGATTTAAAGACTTCAAGTCTCAGAGAATCCTCCAGCTAGCGACCCCCGCCCCATGCTGCGGAGGAAGGCGAAAAACCTCCAGGGCCTCTGCCAATCTACCCTGGAGGAAAATTCCTTCCCGACCCCAAATATGGCGATCAGTAGAACCCTGAGCATGCAGGCAAGATTCTCCAGCCAGACCCTCATTGACCATTTATACTATTTACCAGCGATGGCACGCTGTTGATTAATTGACTAAAATCACGTTATCCCATCAAACCATTCCCTCCATAAACTTATCAAGCTTAATCTTAAAGCCAGAGAGGTCTTTCGCCCCCACTGTTTCCTTTCTTGTGCAGTGGTCTAACATTAGCTGACTAGGCCGTGATATAAAAATCACAGTACTTTTGACAGGTTTCAGAGCAGCAGCCGTGTTAGTCTGTATCTGCAAAAAGAACAGGAGTACTTGTGGCACCTTAGAGACTAACAAATTTATTAGAGCATAAGCTTTCGTGGACTACAGCTCACTTCTTCGGATGCATAACCTTTTGAGTGGCTCAAAATCAATTTCCCTCTCACCCCCCTTGTATTGTCCTTCTTTGTTTATCTAAGCAGCAGATAAAAAGGCAAAATAGGTTTTAAAGTCCTACCATGATCCTAATTTCTTCCTACACAACAATCAAATGTACTATCAACTTGTTACATGGCACACAAGGAGGCTAGGACAGGATAACATTTGTCCCAAAGCACCCTAGTGTATCTATTACTTGGAGCCTGATTTTACGAGGTGCTGAGCACCCACACTTGCTGTGAACTTTAGCTGCCAGTATAGGTGTTTGACACTTCTGAAAATCATGCCCATTATCTTTTATTTTACTTTACCAGTAGCCTTAGCAATAGTCAAGTTGGTGAATAGCATTCCTGGTAAACATTCTACTATAAGAAGCGTCAAAAAGAAGACTAGGCAAAAGAAAAGAGATGAGGAAAAATGATGAGCATTTTAGGAATACTGAATATCAATGGATGGAAGCCTTTTCTTTTTTTAATGAAGCAAATCTCTTTTTCTTTCATATGGCTGTTAAGGTTGGACACTGATCAAACTGCCCATCAGAGAGAGAGAGAGAGAGAGAGTGAGCGAGCGAGAGAGAGATTGTGTGTGTGTGTGTGTGTGTGTGTGTGTGTGTGTGTGTGTGTGTGAGAGAGAGAGAGAGAGAGATGGACTGGGATTGAAACACCTGACCCTTCTCTATTAAAATCCTGATGTTGCAAATGTCTTTTCTATAATGGGACAAAAAGAAAAACAGAACATACAATAATAGTGGTTCATCTGTTCAGTCATTTGATGTGCTTCTCTATTGTTGCAGTTCCTGAGACTCAGCTTTATCCTGTATGTGAGCTCTGATCTTAACGATAGTGGCAGGCTATTGGAATGAGTAAATACAATTTCTGAAACTCTTTTCTATAGACAAAATGTACTCGAAGTACATGCAAGCCTGAGAAACTGCCACTGCCTTGGGTCCCAAATGCCTTTGATTTCTAGACTTATTTCTATTTTCCTGACAATGTTATCTGACAGTTTTTTAAAAGTAAATGACTTTGCCTTCATCATTTATTCTGCTACCCTCACTGCCAGGTCAGATTTGGTCCCGTAGTTAGTCCCCAGTGACTCCTCTGTCAACATGAGAGATGAAAGACAGATGGAACAGATGAGTTTAAGGGGTAGGCCAGATCCATAGCATAAGCCTTCCTTGCCTCAGTAATGTGGGAACACCTCAGTGGCTGCTCTACAGGAATTGAAGGCTCCATGGGTGAGAGGGTACAAGGCCCATGCGTGGGCAATGGTAACTTTCTGTTCCATCATGTTCTCTACCAGCCCTGTAAAGGTTTTCAGTATAAATGAACATTGGTCCCTTCAGTAGTAACTAACCCTGTACTCCCTATTGCATGGTAATACCTCACCCAGGAGAAATGTTGGGAGAAGCCAGTAGGGAGACAGACACAGAAGGGCCATGAAACAGAATGAAATAGAGGGTCTCCCTATAGAGAGATGATGGTAGCTTCTGGTCAATCTCCAAAGATCCATAGGTTGCAGAATATAAACTCCCTACCAGATCTTGGTGTGTGGAAAACAGTGTCTCTGCCAAAGAAACATTTAAATGGAAACTCCACCAATCCAGACTTGAGAGACAAGGTGGGTGAGGTAATATCTTTTATTGGACCAACTTTTGTTGGTAAGAGAAACAAGCTGGTCCAATAAAAGCTATTTCCTCTCCCACCTTGTCTCTCTAATATCCAGGGACCGACACAGCTACAACTACACTGCATGCAACCCAGACTTCGGCAGTTTCCAGTTCCTATCACAGGAATAACTTAAGCAGGGGACAGTTTAACTCTTAGATTTTGTAGAACAATAAACTTTTACAATATCTGACCCTGACAGAAATGTTTTCATATTTTTTTCTAATTATAAGGGAAAGCTGCTTTTTAAAAACAAACATTCTTCTGCAGCACTTGAAACCCAAACTCTGTAACATTGTGCTAGTGAATAAGAACAAGAAAATGGAACTGACTAAAAAGTGATCTGCCTGCTTTCACTGTCCATGCTGAGAGAAATATTAAAAATAAACAAAGAGCATTCATAGTGAAAAGGAAATGATTTCATTTTTAGTTACATATGGTGTGGAATGTAACATAGAAAGGGAATTTGTTTACTTTTAAATACACAACATCTCACTTTGGCCCTTTTTACAAAAACAAGGCAATTTCCAAGCCAAGTAATTATATTTTGACTCCTTGCGGGTACGATTGGATACCTTATTATTCACTTCATCCCCCAGTAGTGTGGATAATGATGCTAGGGCGCAGAATAGTTGCCATCTTTCCACTTGAAAGTGACTGCACTTCAGAGCTTCCCTGTTTACATATATTATACAACAGTGTTTTGGACTGCTCCTGTAGAATATTGTAGCATTGATTCCTGACTGGGAATTTTCATGGGGTAAGGAGTGCAGTAAGCTGCATACAGTTTGTTATAACTCTTTGGCATGTAAGGTTATTTTCTTCTGAGTTTTAACATACCTCCTTTCTCCAGTTTTTATTAGTTTGTTTTCAGAATCCCTTTAATTGAACTGGACATCTGTCATTCAGATGTATGCTTGTTATTCCACAGGTAAAAATGGTTCTGAAAAAATATCCCTTTAAGAACATAGTTGTTTTCCTTTTAATACGCAAACCACAAGGGGGCGCAAACACCTAATATATTCAGGGTTGTAAAGAGTTTATATTTCAAAGCTGACCACCCATAACAGATTAGTGGATTAATATTTTGCTCTAAAGGACCTGGCCTTTACTGATGACATGAATTTATATCCAGCCCAGGCTTTTACAGTTGTAAAAGTCATTGAGACTATAAACTTCACAATAGATGTCAGCCTATTCTTGGTGTGCTCTGTAGAGTACCCCATAAACAGCTGTGATGAGGTAACTGTTCTTGCAAGACCCAGCTAAGGCTGTAATGGCTTTATCAGCACCAGCAAACTGGCCCTATATTTTTTTCAACCACAAGACACTGAAATTATTTTATTAATCAGTATCTATTTTTCTGACAAGTGTGTTTGGTGTTATGTGAAAGCTTATCCTTGATCTCCCCTGCAACTAAAGCAGTGCGTCTATTTATGGACATGGCTTAAAGAACAGTAGATCTCATGTACCATATTAGAACTTTTTGAAAAACAGCCAAAGTACAGAGGTCAGGTTTCCTGTACTATAAGCAAATTAACAGGATGCAAGACTACAAGGTTTATGAATATCTGGTAAACTAGGTCACTGTACATATTTCACTAATTATTTTGCCCAAACTACAAATTATTTAAACATATCTAGAAACATTATAAAAAGCTAGATAGAACAACTCAAGGCCTTCTGCTGCTCCACATTAAGTCAGTGAGAATTTTGCCATTGACTTCAGTTCAGAGAGATTAGGGTCAGGCCCTAACTGTTGTTTGGTAGACAATGCTATGAAAAAGAAAATGTAGTTTGAAATGTAGCAAAAGAAATATAGTTATGACATCCACCATTATCTGACTCCTTATTAGCAATTAAGTGACAGTGTAGGTGATGTGATTATAAATATGTTCTGCAAATTTATCTGTGGTATAATCTCAAAGAGCAACACAAATTCTTTACACTATTTCTCTCTCGACAAGACCAGTGCTTTTAGCAGTTCAATCTGCTCTGACATTGTCTGGAGGAACTAGAGCACAGGAGTTATGCAATAAGGTGTATGCAAATAGATTTTTCCTGTGGGTCTATAAAACTACCTATTTATGGAAAAGCTTAGATGGGAGGATTTATCACTGCACACAGACTAAGTAGTAATGCTTCCACTAAGAAGAATCTATGTTTTCACCAACTTTATAAATCAAGAATCTGTAGCAGTAAACAGAAGACTATTCTCTTATGTTTTAGTTGTCTATTGAAGAGGCGTTAAATAGCAATAAGTATAGTATTCAGATAGGTTTTTTTTCCTGGTGTAAAACAAACTAAAGGAGGCTGTCAAAGCAATGTGTAGGACAAACAGCCTCAAAAATGGAAAAAGATTTATTTAGTGCCAAATTAAGCAGCAGCTTTTAACACTATATCTGCATTCTTCTAAGCACTAAGTTATAGGACAATTGATGATATGGTTCAATGGCATTTGATATTAAGTTTAGTGTCACACAAAATTAGTGACCACTGTCTGAAACATACTTTTGTCTCTTCAGAAGCAGGTGTAAGGAGAGAATGTTTCCTAACTGGAAATACTGGGGAGTAAGGGATCATTATACTACCGCTCCCCCAAACCTGCTTGTCTCTGGTTTAGGGTGACCAGACAGCAAATGTGAAAAATTGGAACAGGGGGTGGGGGGTAATACAGGCTTATATAAGAAAAAGACCCAAAAATCGGGACATCTGGTCACCCTACTCTCGTTGTGTCTGTTGGTGTACTTTCTGAACATTAGCCATTTTGAATATTAGTATGATTTTTCACATTGATAAACTAGAGTTACTAACAAGTTTGTGTGTAAAAAGGGTAAAGCTAAAGTATCACTTTTACCATCTTTGGCACTACTAACCAGCTTAATTTCCCAGCTGGATTCATAACACTGTAATTCTCTCTCTCTCTCTCTCTCTCTCTCACACACACACACACACAATCTGGGGTTATTGTCCTCTGTTTACACACCCACATTCAAAAATTCAACTACATAATAGTTTTGTTCTTTCCCATCACACTTGAATTCACAACACTGAAAAAAATAATTTAAAAAGAATTAGGAGGATGGTGTCAGATCAGTGTCAAACTTGGGAAGCATAGCTAAATGAGATTATAAGTATTATTAGGGATATGATCCTGCTGTCCTTACTGAAGTAAGGATTTACATGGAAGGGATTTTGTTGGGGTTTTTGGGGAAGGAAAGGGGGCAGAGGAAGAAAAAGAGGACATCAAGATTTGGCCCTTAAAAGAACAAATGTATACATTGCCTTATAATGAAAGGAGGTTTTTTTCCTTCCAAAATACTAGAATCAAATGTATATGACTTCATTTAATTGGGAATTAGTTGGCAACCATGTCTGAGAAAAGAAATGAATCAGGATTGTCCCACACTAGAAAATTTTAAACTTATAACTGCTAGGTATTTCCTTTTCCTAAAATCACTAAACATGAAAAATAGTAGATTTCCATGTGATGCATGTCTTTTAGTTTCATACAGCAATCTATGTAAACCAAATAATCAAAAGATTGCATAGAAAAAAAAAATCCCCACCACCTAATGAGTTCATCTTTTAAATAACTCTTCAACATGACAGTAAAAATACAAAAGAAAAAGTCTAGCGTGTAAGTGAAAGAGAATTTATAAAATTACAAGTTTAATAGATAAATATAATAAATACTTTATGCATCATAATTCTGGACAACTACATTTAAAGCAACTATGTTGGCAAGTCACACACAAAAAGTTGCTTCTTCGCAACTTTATTTTTGATAAAACCACACTGACAGGCATATTACAATGTTTCTTATTAAGCTTTATGCCATAATTATGTTTAAATCCTGCTCTCCTGAGCTCAATATACATTGGTGCAATGTAATTCTACTTTGGAATGTTTTCCTGCACACCAACACAGTTTTACAGGTAGATGTTCTACTTACCAGGGGCAAGGGGAGTTCTGAAGAAAAAAATTTGGTAAATGACTTCTAGAAAAACTAAAGCATTTCTTAACTTTTTATTGACATTGGCAAATTAAAATAGAATAAATTAACAATATTTTCTCAAAAAAATGTTTTGTACAAAAATACTGTCAAAATTTCCTAAAAAGCTTTCAACACAGTAGTATCTTTTCATGTACTGAATAAACTATATTAGCACAGTGTCAAAAATGCTGAAGACAGAAACAAAATAAAAATCTGTGAAATGTTTGCCACTGACTAGTCAAGATTCCATCCACACCATATTATTGTCTGTACATATGGGGGAGGGGGAGAGGGTAGCAGACTTTAAGTAACATTCTTTTCCTGATCTAGGAGGGGTTGGCCCACATCTGTTAAGCTTCCAGTTTAGCATATTAAAAAACAAAAAATTAGTCTGCACTGCAATGCATAGTTAAAAATGAAGCAAGATGGCAGCATTTGTGCAGTAATATCTGCCCTTCGAAGTTCATGCAACCAACTAATGGAATTTTTTCCCTGTTCACTCAGAATCTGAATGCAGTTCAAGTAATTGGAAATCATTGTTTACAAAATCCACAAGATTAAGCAATTTGCCAAGATTAATATCTAACAGCTGAGCACTGTTGAAATTATGGACATGTTACTGTGAGGCAAATAAGGGGGCAGGGGGATGGGAAAACCCATAAAAAGCCAGAGTTAGCCAGAAATTATTACAGGAAAGGAAGTGTGTGTCAAAACTACCAAAAAAAAAAAAAAATGGCAGCAATTATTTAAAAACAACCCCAATTTATACAAGCTTATAGTTTACTCTGTTTTCCAGATTCTCAACCTTTCGAGCACTGAAAAGCGAGATACTGTGTGTAAGGGAATGTTTTCATTCGCACTGATAGAAAGTCCTTTGTTTGTTTTAAAGAAGTCAGCAGCTCACTCTGCTGGGCTGTTGTTTGCAAACGAAG
Organism: Malaclemys terrapin pileata; assembly: GCF_027887155.1. Taxonomy (NCBI): domain Eukaryota; kingdom Metazoa; phylum Chordata; order Testudines; family Emydidae; genus Malaclemys; species Malaclemys terrapin. Next base: position 104,139,389 of record NC_071507.1, on the reverse strand, counting down.
TCTGTCATGAAATCAAACTCGTTCTGTCCCAACCACAGCTCAGGAAGCTCCTTAATGCGGTCCAAACCCATTTCTATGACTAAGGACATGAGCACCTCCTCATCGATGAAGTCAGTGTCTATGACATTGGGAGGCAGCATTGCTGCAGGGACATGGGGAACTGAAGGAGGCATGCCGCTGCCGCTGCCGCTATGCTTTGGGTTGCAGTCTCTGAAATGCTGGTTTGTTCCGTTCATCGGATGATTTGCAGGGTGCAAGTCCGGCATATAGTGGTTGTGAGGATACGGATGGTGGCTAAAATACTGGTTGTTTAGCTTCTGCAGCTGCATGCTGGCCGTTAAGGGGCCTCCTTGGCTTGCAACAGGGGGGGCCATGAACTGTGAATTATTAAATCTTGCCGTGGGAGGCATGCTGCTGGGAGGATGCCCCCCATTCACGTTCCCTGGCCCCATTGCATGTCTGATCCCGCCATTTGCGTTCATATTTCCAGCTCCATAATGTATATGCTCGCCCATCAAGGCGCTGAAGGCATGTTGCTGCTGTTGGTGATGGTGATGGGGGCTCGGAAACTGACCCATCCCCATTCGATGTGCAGGGTGGTGATGAAGCCCGCTGGTTCCATCAGGGAATCGCCCATGATTCATGGCCATCATGTGGTCTGCCATTTGCCACCTAGGAAGTTAACATATGGAAAGAGATATTTATGAAAAGCCACACTCCTTTACACTTACATGGGTCCCTTAAAAAGCGACCTCTCCCCTCCGAGAGCGTGCAGCAACGCTCCTCCACACAATGCTACTGATTTATTTGAAAGAAGTCTGCAGTCCAACCCAGTCCGTACTGCGAATCCTAAGAACTCACCCACCTTCCCATTGCAACTCCTGCACACCTAGCAACTCAAAGTATCGCGTCCACCAAACACCCGCCTCCCAAACGAATTAGCCATTCTTTCCATTCCAAGCCATGGAAACCTTTCAAAAGATACCCTGCAAAGAACAGCAAAGGAAACGAGTCCCACCTCCCCCTGTCAGCAACTTTTAGAATTAAGTCCGCAAGCCTTTTCCCATTCTTTTATGTTTATAACGCGTATGTAAGGAGCTTATGGTGCACAGCTGAGAATGACCCGTATTCTTTCTTGCACCGTACACATTCGTGCTGCCGCTGTACACCAAAGTATAAACAAGCAAACAACAATCAACACCCCCCCTCCATTACACTCACCTCTCTCTTTTTGTTGTTGTTGTTGTTGTTGCTCCAAAGGTGTTGATAAAATCAGTCAGTAAAACTCGCCCAGCATAGAGAGGGCTTTTCTTGTTCTCTTCCCTGTGGTTACGTGAGGATACTAATTATTAATTAGTGTTGGTATTGTTGCTGCTGCGGCTGCTGCAGACGCAAAAGCTGTTTCTCGCTCCTCTGCGAGGCTCATCAGCACTTGCCAACAATGAGCTGTGTTTCTCTTACCCAGCTTTGGCCACAGTTAATATAGGATTTCAGAAGGGAGGAGCAAAACCCTCACAGGCAACCAGAAGTAAAACCTGGAGCAAGCGAGGGAGGGGGAAAAAAAAAAGAAAGAAAGAAAGGGGAAAAAAAAAGCCAGGCGGATCTGGAAGGAATCCAAAGAATCCTGTTCGTTCTGGTTGAGCGACACGTGTGTTTGCTGATCACTTATGCGGTGTCTTCAGATCAGCTAATGCTAGGAGCCATATCCCTGCTACACTCTTCTTATATCTCAAAGCGACGGAGGGGGAGGGAATTACGAATATATTGCATAGAACTGGAGGAGAGAAGACTGACAGGGAAAATAGATCCTGTATCATAATGGACACTGTTGCAACCACTGCTAAGAATAACTTAACAGGCTTCGGTTTTGTCACATAATATGGTACTCAACTTGCACTCCCTCCCAGCTCAAATCCATCAGGCTGTTTTAAACTGCCATTGATTTATGGAGCAGGGGTTGTCTGTAGGGTATCCCCCCCCCCATGCAATTCTGCAACATTGCTTCCGATTACAAGCATTACACTGAAAGCAACTGAACAGCCTTTCTCGTGCCTTGTCCAGAATTGCTGGGCTTCCTCGATACAGCTCCAAACACGTGAGAATTAATGCTGTTTTTGTGAGCATGTCTGGCATGCTACTTTTTTTTAGAAAGGGGTAACTCCCTTCCCCACATCCTCTAGGTATTTCTTCATCTGCCTCTATTTGGAGGGGGCTGTCGCACGCATAAAGCAGAGGTTGCAGGTGGCAAAGAATATAACCGGGGATGTTTGTCCTCCATGGCACACAGCGACACAGATCCAATCCGCGCTTTCTGGGTTACACTCGGCTGCTCCATGTACGTGTGCTTTTGCTAAGTTTGTGTTTACCTCTCTCGGTAGCTTTGGCATTCACACGGAGGCGACTCTGCTCTGTAAACAAACTCAGCAAGACTCATTCCCGAGATCCACCTTTTTACACATACACGGTTGCTGTTGCTGCTGCCCTTGATCCGGGAGGTGGGGGAGGAAAGAGGTGGTTGCAAAGTTGCACAACCTCTCGCCTGGCTGGCTTTGTCTGGTGATGATTTGGGGCTGATTTAGAGGGATCGGGTTTGCAGGGAACGAATAGAAGTGCTATCTGACACTGCTTTTTGCTGGAAAAGAAAAAAGAAATACATAAACACGGTAACTGCTTTGTAAATACAGTAGTCCTGTATGCTGAGGCACAACACCATAAACCCGCCCTTCAGCACAGCACATCTAACATTCAGCACTCATTTGGTACGGTGGGGTGGCATGCAAATAGAACCCCAAATATCAGCAATCCTGGATTTTCAAACTGCAACTCTAGCTAAAAATCCACCAGATCTACCCAGCTGCACTAAATTATCACACAAGAGGGAGAGGACAGGGGGAGGAGGGTTGTGAACACTGCAGTGAAGTTGGATACTGTCCTATTTTAAATCTTATCTAATATAAAACTCTTAAGAAGGGACACTATGTCACAGCTCACTGAGAGTGCTGAAGGCTCTGGTTCAGCTCTATGGCAGCTGTGCTCGGAGACAAAGAATGGGGCACACCCCTTGTTAGGTCCAAACAGCCATCAAGTAGTAAGCAGTAATGCTTCTGCCCCCTCCACTTCCCAGAGCAAGAACAGAAGTGTGCGCTGGCACATATGCATCTCAAAGAGTAGAACTACAGGGCATTGCTGTGACAGCATTGGGCAGGCTGTAGGGCCCTACTGGGGAAGGAGAAGTCTGACTGGTAGCCCTCCTTTAGAGCAGCTTGACTGGCCAGGGCCTTACTTGTCTACTCTGGCCATAACCTATTTAAAGGTCAGTTAAAGGTGATGCTTTTCTGCCTAATTGCTCTAGTGGCAATGTTCCCTCTAATTTGTTACATTTATGTGTGGAATGAATTTTGTTATGTGCACCAATATGGAGGTGATGTGTGGTGGGGGTGGGGCCAAGGGGTTCGGAGTGTGGGAGGGGGCTAAGGGCTGGGGCAGAGGGTTGGGGTGCAGGGGGTGTGGGCTCTGGGGTGGAGCCGGGGATGAGGGGTTTGGGATGTGGGAGGGGGCTCAGGGCTGGGGCAGAAGGTTGGGGTGCAGAGGAGTGAGCAGTTTGGGGTGCAGGCTGCCCAGGGACTGCGGCAAGGAGAGATGATTCCCCCCAGCCCTCTCTCGTTGCAGCAGGCTGGGGCTGGAGGAGAGCGCCTTTTCCCGCTGCCACAGCTCTGGGGCTGTGGCCTGGGGGAGAGGCGCCTCTCCCAACTGTGCACCTGCATGGCCCTTGATAGACTGCTGCGTGGCCGCACAGCTTAGAGGGACTTAGTCTGGCTGGCAACGTGAACAGTGCTATCTGGAACCAACTTGGGTTCAGGATACAGATGCAACTGGAGCAGATGATGTGCAGACGTCAGCAGTCTTGCACACAGTGGGTAAGATCCAAGCACAGAGCTGATAAGTGAACTGAAGGAGGGGAGAGGCAGACTTAAAAAACAACAACACGTGAAAAGGATGGAATTCCCTGGGGGAAGGGGTGGCAGGAATCATTAAAAGATGGGAGCAAGGAAACCACCAGAACAGCATTGCTAAGGAAGTGACCTCATCATCTGGCTGGAATTTCTACAGGAATTGAATGGAGTCTCTGCCATGTGTTGCAATATCTGTCCTGCTGGAGAGGATAATCATTTTCTCTCTGGCACATCTGAAGCTCTTGGTTTAGGGAATATGATTTAGCCATGGTCTCCAATCTGGGCCATGAGTGATAAGAAGAGGAACAACCACCATCCTGGAGATTTTCCCCTCGATGGTAGTGGTAGTTTTGTGGGCAAAAGAATGAGTATTGAGGATATACTGCTGCCGTTTGACAACCAGGCAGTTGAGCAAGCAATCTGCTAAATACAAATCCATGGTGACACTGGTAAGACCATTTGTATTGTAATGCCTTTTCAGAGCCCAACACGTATCAGTTAGGATTAACACTGCTTTGGATGCCCTTTCTTATTTTCAGTTTTACAGATTCTGGAAGATAGCACCAGAAGTAGAGATGCCAAAGCAGATTGTGGAGGACTGACACATGACAGCAAGAAAGATGAGTAGGCATATCACCCAACATACTATGGGCCTGAGAGGTGTTTTCAGGCATTTACATCTTATATGTAAAAGTTAGGGCCTGATGTTTATGGTTCACTAGAGGGACGCATAGGATTCTATAGAAAATCAGAAAAAAACAGGAAGACAAGGTAGGGGACAGTAATGGGGCAAGAATCCATCAGTTTGCCAGGTCCAGTGTGAAGCACAATTCTTTAGGGCAGCATACACATTGGTGTTCTTTAGGGGCTTTTGCATAACTGAGCTGGTGCTGCCATCAGCTAATGAGAAAGTAGGGCACTGCATATGAGAAGTTCAAAAGCTGATCCAGCTGAAACAGGCTCTTGGGTAAAGTTAGTACTGTGTTCAGAACAGGAACGGAGAAATATCTGACAATGTGCCAGCACAGGAGTATGAAGATGGAACACCCCCCCACCCCCGCCCATTTGGGAGTTAAGAGTTTGAAGCAGAAGACCATGCAGGAGGTGGGATCCTGAGTTTCTACTCTCTCATTCCTTCCACTTTAGAGCAACAGCAATAGGCATAGCAGAATGGAAAACCAAAAAGAAGAATCCAAGCAGATGCTATAAATGTTATGTACAGCTGCCTTTCCCAGACCTGCAGAAGAGCTCTGTGTAACTTGCAAGCTTGTCTCTTTAATCAATAGAAGTTGGTTGAATAAAAGATATTACCTCACTCACCAACAACAATGTTCAGCTCTTGACATACAATGACAGGAAGACATCAGGGTATCTCTCTCATTGGGACAGTGAATTTCAATGGGATTTGGGCGTCTGACTCTCTTTGAAAAGCCAAGCTGTACTCATTTGTGACCTTGCCAATGCAAACCATCCTGGAGTGGGTTTGTGAGCATTCTATCACACATTGTTCAGAGCAGTGGACAAAGACTAGTTCAGAAGGACAACAGTTAGGGTTGTCTGAGGAGTCTGTCACTTTTACTTGGTTTGGTAGAAGGAGAATGTAGTAGACACTGCAGAGTTGGTTATAAACCTCAGCACCAGATTCCTTGATTATCCAGCTGGAAGAAAATGACTTTGGCAAGTTTTCTAGTTTGGATATCATCAAAGTCAATAGGATAGAGCTGGAGAAGCTACAGCGTGCAATGCCGGGCACAAGCCTCAAATAATCACCATTGTTGTTCCTTCCACTGGTTCTGTAGACAAGCCAGGAATTCCCCAGAGCCTACCATATGTCTTCCTATTTAGAGCATCCTCTCACAACCGTGAAGCTTGCTACTTAGTGGCTCTATAAACCCTGGCACATAACCAGCCAGCCCAGGTGTGGGAGAGCTCCCCCAATGGGAATCCTCTCCAGTAGTGGCATGATGCTAAAAGATTAATAGACTGATGACAAGCATCTGCAAGAGGCAGAATCTGTAGTGGAGAAGCCACAGTCAATTAGTATGGGAGAAAGGAAAGCTAGAGAGAGAGAGTTATCTGCACAGGTCAGATTTTTTTCTTTGCTGGGCTTCTTAGGGAGTTAATGTCCTCTGGTGACAGATGGTCATGAGGCCAGAGTAAAGTGACAGTGGGGAGCTAATAACACACTGCCACTAGTGAGCGGTCCCCCCATACCTAAATTACCCAGTTACATGCCAGGAACCATAGGTTTGTTCTGTGAAGAGATGTTCTAATCTGAGGGACATATGCCAGGATAATGGGTGGCTGCTAGGACCCCTTTTTTTTTGTACTGTGTCCCCTTCCCCATACACTTACTTCATAGCTGAGGGAACATAGTTAACATTTTTGATTTGTAAGTGTAATTCTATTCCAAGACATTTTCTTTTAAAATTTAACTCTGAAAATGAGACTATTCAGTACAAAGTTATTTCCTCAGGCGGTTCAAGAAGATACAATAATCAAAATAATCATCCATTAAATTTCACTATGTTTGTCTTCTGTCACACCTAATCCCAGTGTGGACATCTTTAGTACATCTCTATATCTTTTGGATATTGTTATTAAATGGGACTAAAGAATAGGAATGGGAACTTCTTTGGGCATTTAGGAGATTGGTAATGGCTTCTGAAGTAAGGTCAAGGTCACTGGGCTCAAATTCAGCCCAAATTAATTGTGACGAAAAGTATTCACCAACTGATAGCTCAGTGGCCTCCATGAAATAAATTGAAGGTCTCTGTCCAGTTTCTAGTAGACAAATGTATACATTAAAGAAACATGACAAATGGTATAAAATGCCATCTATCCTTGTTGCAAGTCTCAACCAAAAAGGTGAAACACTGAATAGGCACAAAGATTGAACGACTCTGTCTGAGGTCACGAGGACAGAGGAAAGAGATATTGGGGGAGCAAACAGCACATTGCTATTTAGGGGGTACCTCAATGGGTGAGATCTTCCAAACTGAGGTTGCCTGGCTGTGTACTAGGGACCTTCAGCAAGGTATCTCCACAACTAGACTGAAACATTGATGGGACATGGGAAGTTTACATTGTCTCTGCCCATACTGCCTCTTCTGTGAATAAACAGAAGACTTTGGTTTCCAGAGATGTTAATTTAGTACCTTTCAGGAGCACAGTTAAAAATATTTATGAATGAATCTTAAACATTTTACAATGAAAAGGGAATGTCTCAAATCACACCTAGGTTTATATGATTTACAAAGGTTATATGAAATGGGAGCAGAACTAATAACAGATTTAATCTAGTCTAGAAAGAGTTCTCTTGTATCTTTTTAAAACAAATTCAACTCTTGTTAAATATGATTCCTATATTCATAGATGGCTATTTTGGGTTACTTATAAAGTGTAGAGAATAGTTGCCATATACCAATGATAGTTTCAATACTGATGTTCACCATAAATTAATCTATTGATTGTTTTAATAAATTAAACCTCTCTCCTTTACCACCTCATAATGTAAATGCTAGGATTCTCCTGAGCAGAGGCTTCCAGGTATGCTGAATTGTACCAGACTCTATTGTAGTTTTGTTATGTGAACAAACATTCACTGGGAGATAGACTAAGGTCAAGAAACCATAGGTAAAAATGAGTTTGAATACAATTTGAACCTAGATCTGCAGCATAATTTTGGAGTCTCCCAATTTCAGCCATAATCTCACATGCTTTACTTAGTGCATAAGCATCTGTAGGATGGAGACCATATTTAAAATTGTAGTCCCTGTCTTGATTTCATAGCTGCACAGACTTTTAAGACCAGATGAGACCATTGTGATAATCCAGTCTGACCTGCATAACACAGGCCAAAGGACTTCACTTATTATTTTATATATCAAGACCACAACTTCTGTTTGAGCTATAGCATATCTTTTAGAAAGAGATACAGACTTGATTTAAAAGCTTCAGGTGACAGAGAATCCACCACATCCCTCAGTAAATTGCTCCAATGGTTAATTACGCTCACTGTTAAAAATGCGCGCCTCATCTGAGTTTGTCTAGCTTCAGCTTCTAACCATTGAATCTCCTTATGTCTTTTTCTGCTACATTAAGGAGTTGTCTACTATCCAATTTATTTTTCTCCATGAAGGTACTTGTGACCATGATAAAATCACCTCTTACTTACAGCCAGTAATTACTGAGATGGCTGATGTCCACACTACCCTACTTCTGTTGGTGGTGCGCGTCCTAACTTGGGACTTGGGCTTGATTCTCACTTTAAACTTGGACCCCTTTATACCACTCTTGTTGCTTCATCTGATAAAATATACTACTGTGGACCTGAAGTACACAGAAATCCATCAAAACCTCCCTTTTACAAGAACAGACAACTAACACTAAAGATAGATGTCAAATTGAGAACAAAAAGCTGGAGGTATTCTTCCAAGTTCCACACAGAAAATAAGCCCTTCTCCTGTGAATTGGTAAGATGAAACACGACATGTAGTAGATTGTACAGATGTTAAAAGTAAGACTGCATCTCTCTGCGCAGCATTGGGCTCCTTGACTTAACTCTCCCTTGGTGGGCCATGACTATGCCCATAGACTCTGCTAGGTACCTAGGACTTGGCTCCTTGATTGAGGGGGAAAAAATAAGTGGTGAAATCTCCTAAATGCTAGCTATTTGTGGCACCAAAATCAGATCTCACTCATAGTACATTTTCAGATCTGTGATCCTTCCTGTCCTTTCTTATATGTGGAATGAAATAGTTAACATAAAATTATCATCACTGGTCATCTCAGTTAACACCCATCAAATGAATGGGGCAGTTCATACCTCTCAGAGCTATTGTGGCAGGCTCTTTGCAGACTCATGTAGACATCTCCACATTGGTTACTCTCCGTTCAAATATTTGAGGTTTTCTTTACAACTACAACAGGTAACAACTCAGGGCTTGTCTACACTGGCACTTTACAGTGCTGCAACTTTCTCGCTCGGGTGTGAAAAAACACCCTCCAAGCAGTGCAAGTTTCAGTGCTGTAAAGCGTCAGTGTAGGCAGTGCACCAACTCTGGGAGCCGCACTCCCAGCGCTGGGAGCTATTCCCGTCATGGAGGTGTTTTTTTTAGAGCGCTGGTCCCAGTGCTATGCCGCGACTGCACAAGCCACATTAAAGCGCTGCCATGGCAGTGCTTAACGTTGCTAGTGAAGATGTGTCCTTACTGTTAAAAAATGAAAACTGAGATTCTGGAGACCAAGATAACCTCCAGAGAGAGGTAGTTAGACACCATACTACCACCTACTGGCTGGATCCAAGCCCTGTAAAGATGACCTTATAAAAGATGATCATACAGATACTATGTATTGTATTTTATAAGTGCATGCAGATGTCTTGGTGGGACATTTTTGAAAACTTCTTTGGTACAGAAAACAGAGAATTCCCTCTAATTATGTCCTAGAGGTTGAACATGTGAGAAAATATTCATTGAATAAATTATTTAATTGGTAGTTGACAAGTAATTTATTTAATGCAGATCACCAACATTATTCACTGGATAAGTTGTTAGACTGTGTTGCAATGTTCTACCAAAAAAAAAAAAAAAATAGCAACTATTGTTCACAAAGATTTGTGGTTACAAGTATAGGCCCCAATCTTGCAACTACGTATGCACATGAGTAACATGTGCTCTATTATATTCTTGTAGATCACTGCACATTAGGGCCTTGCACTTCATTCCTTGCATACCACAAACTCGCATTTAAATCAATGGGACTACCTGGGAACTCACTGCTCAGCCGCCTGAGCAAAGTTAACAGAATCTGGCCCATAGGGTGACCAGATGTCCCGATTTTATAGGGACAGTCCCGATTTTGGGGTCTTTTTCTTATATAGGTTCCTATTACCCCCACCCCAACCTGATTTTTCACACTTGCTGCCTGGCCCATTATGATTGTGATCTAAAATGACAAAACCTGGGCAACTCAGACATAAGCATGATGTCAATCTCACTTTTGACTTCTGTAGGCCCAGATCCTCAGCTGGTGTAAATCAGCATAGCTCCACTAAAGTCCATGGAGATATGCTGATATGCACCATCTGAGGATACGGCCCAACATTTTTTCATGTCAAATCTAAAATGTGAATGTCACTTTTCTATTTACTAAACCTGCATTTTACCTTTACATTTCCATTATTACATATATGTAAAAATATTAGGCATATTAAGCTGGACTGTAATAATGTATTAGGATATATAAGAGAACTGTCTTTGGTATTAGGTTTCAGGTTTAGGTAAGTACATACTTGCATACACTTTTTGAATCTCACATCTTCATGTGGAGCAGTAGCTTCAAATTTGCACACAAAAATTGACTTCAAATAGGATCAAAATTCAGTACATGTGTCTGCAGGACCAAGGTCTGTGTATGTAAGTAATTCCTGCTCTGTTGCTGTCACTGTGACCATGGCTGCCGCTAGTGCTTCACCAGCATCCTTGCTAATTTTAATTATTATGTTTTATTTATATAAATTGTGAAGTATTTGAATCCTTCCAATTTACTTTTGGTGATAAAGGGTTACACGTAATGGTGGTAGTGGTCATGGGTTATGCATTGCTGACGGTTGCAGAACTAGTTACATTTTCCCCTTTGATTTGATTCTGTTTTTCTTCTAAATTAAATAATTATAATGTGTATACAATGTGTGCAATGGCAAAAACATTCACGCAAGGACTATCAGGAATATGTTGTGGTTCAAGGGAATTTATAAGCTCTGAGCCTTCTTATTTTGTACAGTCAGAATTTTGTGAGACTCTTTCACACACACTTCCCCTGATTTGATTTCCTTTTACAATTATAACCCCCAGGAAAGGGAAAACATCCCAGTCTGACCAATCTTTTCAAAAGCCCTTCAGTGCATATCTTTAGTTACAGGTCAGTAATAATTTTTATTGCAAACCCTTAGGTTTCAGGCTTTGTAACTCAGGCCAGCTCTCAACTCAACACTCCTCCACTGTCTCCCTAAGGCATTTGAGATAAGATGAATTGTCCTGCTTCATTGTCATAAGAGTTAATCTTATCTGGGTAGGGCATTCTCAGTTCAGAAGCTACATGTCTGTGGATCTCCCTTTCTGAACATATCCAGAGGAGACTTGCTGTTACAGCCATCAAGACTTGCTCTAAGACAGGGGTGGGCAAACTTTTTGGCCCGAGGGCCACATCTGGCCATGGAAATTGTATGGTGGGCCATGAATGCTCACAAAATTGGGATTGGGGTGCAGGAGAGGGTGAGGGCTGTGGCTGGGGGTGCGGGCTCTAGGGTGGGGCCAGAAATGAGGAGTTCAGGGTGTGGGAGGAGGTTCTGGGCTGGTGTAGAGGGTTAGGGTGTGGGGGGGGGTGAGGGCTCCGGCGGGGGGTGCAGGCTCTGTGGTGGGGCTGAGGATGAGGGTTTTGGGGTGCAGGTGAGTGCTCCGGGCTGGGACTGAGGGGTTCGGAGGACAGGAGGGGGATCAGGGCTGGGGCAGAGGGTTGGGGCACGGGAGGAGGTCAGGGGTGCAGGCTCCGGGTGGTGCTTACCTCAAGCAGCTCCCAGAAGCAGCGGCATGTCCCCCCACTGGATACTATGCGGAGGCGCAGCCAGGCGGCTCTGTGTGCTACCCCATCCGCAGGCACCACCCCTGTAGCTCCCATTGGCTGCAGTTCCCAGCCAATGGGAGCTGCATGGGCAGTGCTTGGGGCAATGTGCAGAGACCCCTGGCTGCCCCTACGCATAGGAGCCGGAGAGAGGACATGCTGTTGCTTCAAGAGCCATGCAGAGCCATGGCATGCGCGGAGCAGGGCAAGCCCCCAAACCCGCTCCCCGGCTGGAGCGCTGGAGTGGGGCAAGCACCAGACCCTGCTCTGCAGCGGGAGCTCCGGGGCCAGATTAAAATGTCTGATGGATCTGACACGTCCCACGGGCCATAGTTTGCCTACCCCTGTTCTAAGACTTTTCCATTAGAATTGTGTCCTTTGGGAAGCCTCTCTTTTTTACCTTCTTTTCCTTTTGGATAACTTTTGTGCGTGCCTATTTTCATTTTTGTCAGTGGCTGGTTCTTGGGCCATTGGGTCTAGAAGCAGGGGTGGCTCCAGGCACCAGCACAGCAAGCGCGTGCCTGGGGCGGCAAGCTGCGGAGGGCGGCCTGCCGGTCGCTGTGAGGGCGGCAGTCAGGCTGCCTTCGGCGGCATGCCTGCGGGAAGTCTGCTGGTCCTGCAGCTTCAGCGGCAATTCAGCGGTGGGTACGCTGAAGGCACGGGACCGGCAGACCTCCCGCAGGCATGTCGCCGAATCTGTGTTACCAGCGGACCTCCCGCAGGCATGCCGCCGAAGGCTGCCTCACTACCGTGCTTGGGGCGGCAAAATACATAGAGCCGCCCCTGTCTAGAAGCAGTACAATAGGTCCAGATAGATTTTAATTGTTGTCTAACTGTTGGAATATGTACAGTAACATAGATGAGCCCTCTGGGAAACAACTAAGTAAATACATTTTAAAAAGAAATGTCTAAAATATAAAATTACTCATACTTTCAAAAATTATTTTTAAACTTAAATTTTGTTAATAACAATAGCTTAGAAACCTAAAATTAAAACCTGTTTTCTAATCAAATATATGTTAGGCAATTGTGCAATTTTTTACTTTAACTTTTAGGCGAGCTGAGCAGGTTGTATGTGATTTTTCACACTACTGTCCACATGAGTCAGCTTGATGATATCATACTCATGCACTAATAATAGTAAATAATAATATTACTACTTAATATTTACATAAAGTAGCACCTTATGGCTTCAAAGCACAATACCAACATTAACTAATTACTCTAGAAGCTAGCATACATTCTTTTCTACTTACTTTCTAAAGGAGAAGCATTTGATATATTTAAATAGCTATTGTGTAATCAGAAAGGTAAATTAGTTATATAATGACTTATGCCACTGGTTATAGCAAGGGACTGGGAGTCAGATGTGTTTTTTTCCCAACTCTGCCAGTGACATGTAAGTCAACAGGAGTTGGACATCTGATTTCCTTATGCACTTTTGAAAACTCCATCCCCTCAATCCTAAATGCACGTCATCTTCTCTGTCTTTAAAATGGAATAATAACATGTACTCACTTCTGTAAAGTGCCTGGAGATTCTTGGATGAAAGACACTACATTAATTTGAGTATTATTATTATATGTAGTTGTTGTCATACAATTATTAAGACTATGCTGGTTCCTTGTTTTTATTTAAGATCATGAATGAAATCCTGGCCCAGTTGAAGATAATGGGAGTTTTGTTATTGACTACAATGGAGCTATGATGTTGTCCTATATATATTTAAACCTATACTACAATACATTTCTAGCTGCCAACCCCTTGGCAGCAGTTCCTTTCCACACTCCCACCCAAACAGCAGAATTAAACACTGATTTCTCCCCTTACCCTTCTATATGTTCCAAATATCCCACCTCCAAGGCCCTTACAAATTACCCCTGTAACAACGACCTTTTGGGAACCCCTGCTTCCTCTCAGCTCCAGGATAAAGTATCCCTGCAAACTCTCAATCTTCACTGTCTATGCTCAGTAAGATCACTGCAATTTTCTTTCCAAATTACCCATTTCCTGCAGTTTACCTGCAACTTCCCATTAGAAAAATATCCTTGATACAGCAAACAGTAGCAGCCCAACAAATTATCCATGTTCTTCAACATCAGCTCTCCCTGCCCACAACACTGTCCCCAACCTTCTGCTTCCCTCCAAACAAACTCTCACAAAATTAATCCCAGGACACCCTCATCAACCAGTTTGTCCACTCACCCAGCAAATAGTCCCCTCAAAATTATCTTGCCCTCCACGACCCAATAACCCATTCATAGCTTGCTCCAGGATGTGAATGTGTGGTTATGGAGGGGATGGAAGCCTTGTGTGAGAGCCCTCAAATCCATCTGAAGTTTTCTTGGGGATAGTCTCCAGGAATTTTAGTGAAAGATGTTCTCAAAGATGTTCTTGCACTGACTCACTCCTCTATCTGCCATGGAGTACTGCCCAACCCACCCTAGATGATAATGGTAGTAAATCTGATAGGGTAAGGCTTGTTATTAATACACTAATAAGCATTTATGTAAAGCTTTTAATCTTCCACAGGCTTTACAAACATTAATTGCTCAATAATTTCATTTACAGATTTTCTAAAGGTCTTCATATTTGAGAAGAAAACTTCTGTCAGTTTATAATGTTTTATTAACACTTCAATCATTATCTTTAATGTATAACTTGTCAAGGGCAGTTGATTCCTCACAGAATACTTATGATGCTTGCAGAATAAAAACAAACAAACAAACTGCTCTGTGACTGTAGCAACCTTAAATTGAATTTATCTATTTTTACCCTAATACTAGGTTTGTTCTTGCTCATGCATTATTGCTAGTTAGCCTTGGTTTATTTTTGTTTTGCACAGTGCTCAGGGATTTGATTTCAGGAAGGAAAACAAACAGCTAAAAGGACATCTGAAGTTCAGTCACACATCTTTTGCCTAAACATAGGAACTGCTGTGACAAAACAGGCTAGTGACCCACTTAGTCCAGTGGATCTGGCCTCCAGTAGTGTCTACATTAACTACTTCTAATAAAGACTTATAATGCACCTGCAATTGAACAGTATTATACCATGGATGAATGGGAAGAATTTTTTCCTGGCCCCATAGTTCAGAAGACAAACTGCCCAAGATAAAGCAGCCAAACAGTTATGTATACAGTGGTGAAGATATATGTTTGGGGGGTTTCTATCTTAATCCAGCTGGCATTCAGTTTTGGCTTCAAAACAGGAAGATGGATAGCTGTTGTCAATTTTATCTTTGTATAACTGCAGATGCTGGGCCAGATCCCCGGCTGGTGCTCAAATCAGCATAGCTCCATGGACTTTGAAGGACCTACACCACTCTACACCAGCTACAGATTTGGCCTGCTCTTTTTTGCATGTGGCTAATCCATTTGTGAATTAAACTAAGCTATTTTCATCAATAACATTCTGACAGTGAGTTTCACAGATTAATTATACATTGCAGAGATAAACTATATACTTTTGAATATCCCCTTACTATTGAGGGACAAGATAAAATAAGGATGTCACATGGCCATCTCTCTTCCATCCTTTGTTGTGTGTGTATATATATAATTGTACTTTTTGCACAAAAAACAAAAATGTAGGCCCTTTTCCTGTAAGGTGCTGAACTACTGAGCTACTAATGTAGTCAATACTAGTTTAGGTCACTCAGAACTTTGTAAGATTGAGCCCTAAACAGTCATTCAATTTTTTCCTCATACAGAGTTATGCCAAAATACCTTTTAAGATAAAGGTGACCAAAACAGAATAATCAAAGGAAGAACCTACTTAGCAATGTTTTATATAATGGTATTACAATATTTTCTGTATTTTTCTCTGTTCCTTTTTTATTACAGCCTAACATCTTATTTGCTATTTCTGACCACCATAGCATATTGAGCAGACATCTTCATTAAGCTGTCCACACGGATGCTTACATTCTGTTGTTGAAAGGTTACAATTAATTCAGAACCCATCTGTGTGTACAAATAGTTTAAATCATTCCTTCCAAGGTGCATTACCTTGAGCTCACCTACACTGAATTCCATCTGCCATTGCATTACCCAATTATTTAGTTTTGTCAAGTCGTTCTGTTGTGCCTCACAATCCTTCCCAATCTTGTCTAACCTATATCATTTGCGAAGAGAGCAGATTTCAGTGCCTCATTAGTCAGCATCTCCAGCAGGCCCTTAATAAATATATTAAACAACACTGGGCCTAGTATTGATCCCTGGGGCACCCCACTATTAACTTTCTTCACAATGAGAATTTGCCATTTATTCTTATTCTTTCCCCCGCCCATCTCATAACTAGACTTTAATCCATGATTGACAGGATTTACCTCTCCCTCCGTGGTTAGCAACTTTCCCTAATAGCCTCTTGAATGTTTAAATAAATTACATCCACTGGTTCCCTATTATCCATTATTTTGTTACCATTATAAAATTCTATTTAAAAATAAGAGCCTGTAAACATAACTTCAGAGTCCTTTAAAAACATGTTTTGATCCAGCCGTTTTCAATGTAATATTATTATTTAGCAGCATTTTTAAAAAATCTTATGTCATCCCAACATGTTCCAAAAATGCAGGAGTCATTCTTAGTCCTATTTTAATCAAATGCCACAGCAGAGAGGAACTATTTTGCAAGGTAAATACATTCAAGAGGCTGATCCATTTTGCACGATTAGAAACCCTCCAGGGGCAAGTCTTTCAACCACTTGCAGGCTTCTTTAAAAAAAAAAAAAATCAGGAAAATCAAGTTTTCCCAATGAGAAAGCACCACAGACCTGTTCTAGGACTAATATTTGACAGGTCTCACTCCAGTGAAGGGCTTATTTTCACCCTAAGAGCCACTCAGGCAGCTCGTTTTTGCACATGCATGACAGCAAAGATTGCAAAGGTGAAGCCATATTTTAATCACGTCCTCTCCAGGGTGTGAGTGTATGCCTGGCGTGGGGGAGTCAGAGGGTTGGTTAGCTATGTTTGTTTCAGGGACAGACTCTCCTGCATGCTAACTGACCGTACAGCCCTATATGATTTGGGGGGAAATCCCCCCTGTTCTCTTTCAGTCAAACGCCCCAAACCCTTCTTCAGCACCTTTCCCTCTTCTCCCCCTCCCCTATCGCCCCATTCCCGCATCCCTCTTTCCAGCCACATGTCCACCTTCTCCCTCCCCCCAGCTAAGCGCTCTCCCGGCTCGCCACATCCCCCACTTCCCTTCCTCCCTCAAACTAATCAGCTGGACGCCCCCAACACAACGCCAGCCCCCCTCTCCTCAGCCAACAGCCATTCTTCCCCTCCCCGCCACTGCTGGCACTGGGCACTTCCCCCACCCCGCAGTAGCAGCGGCGGCGCCGCACCCTAGTTAGCCTGCCCCCGCTGCGCCCGCGCGGCGGGGCGCGTTCGATCAGTCCTGCGCCTATGTTGCGCGCTCCCATTTCCCTCCCTCCTCCTCCTTCTCCTTCTCCCCACCCTGGGCCGAACGAGACGAGCTGCGAGGGAGGGGCTGCTGCGACGCGCTCCCGCTGTGGTAAGAAAGCAGCAGCGTCATTGTGTTAGCGAGAGGCAGCAGGGCTGCGCTCAGGACGCGTCCAGCTCTGCGGGCAGCTGCAGGGGTGGGATGACGCGGGGGGTGTAAACCGGATCCGCTCTGTGCAAGGCTGTTTGTTGTTCCCTTCTCAGCGTGCAATGGAGCTGGCGACTGCTTGCAGCCAGCTAAGACAAACGCAAGGGCAAGCAGGTGTGGCGTGAAGGGAGCAGCAGAACCACCTGCGACTGCATGGCCTTTTACTGGGTGGCACCCACTTAGAGCCTTGCGAGCCCCAAGCATTCAGAAATCGTGAGATTGGCTCAAAAATCACGAGATATTTAAAATATCGTTTTTCAGAGTGTTCATACGGTAGTTGCCCTCTAGTTTCCAAGTCCTCAGGGTATGCTTGGTTCACATTTACCAGCGGTTCTGCACCGCTGTGTGGGGGCTACCATTTTTTATTTTTCACTGAAAACGGAGGCTTTCATGCAATCTCTTGATTCCAGCTGCTGGGCATTAGAAAAACCACCAAATATTGCGAGACTTGCAATAACATTTTGTGATACTGCACTTAGAGCACCAGAGAATTCGACCCTCTGTTTTGAGGGCTGGCCTCAGGCACAAAGACAGAATCTGTTTGGACTCCTGCTCTTCAGAGGCGCTCTACTTCTTGGGGGATCCCACATTCCACCCAAGTTTTGCATTGCGTAACTTAATCCAGTCTCCCTCCAGTTGCAGAATTGAAGGGAAAGAGACAGATTAAGGCCAGTTCCCCCTCACTAGTATTGCCAACCCCTCGTGTTCAAAAATAATGAGTTAGACCTACCAAAATCATGAGATTGGCTTAAAAAGGATGAGATTTTAAAAACAATACATTTGGTTGTTCTTTCTGTTTGCCATTAGGGTGGACTCATGACATATTTTCAAACTTTCCTCCACAGCCTTGAGGGCTAGAGAGCAAGATAGGAAAGGAAAATCATCCTTTTGCTATTTAATTTTTAAAATCGTCTTGCTAATGGTGCATTGAGAAATTTAAATAATCCACTCATCAGCAAAATATTTTAGAGTACTGATGTAGCTCATAATGACTCGGAAGGAGCCTTGATAATGAATCTTGTCAATGAGTATTATAGTGGGCCTCCTTCTACAGTTTCCGCTGAAACTCCAGTTGACCTAATTGCGAGCTTTGCAATCTTCAAATCTTTGCAGAATCAGTCCCAGTAAGAACAACATATAAAATAAAAAGATGCTGGATTCAGGGGTGCTGGAACAGGGGGGCATGGCCCCATCACTTTTTACATGCCTTAAGGGTGGGTGATGGGGACAAAGTGGGTGGAGAGGAGTGAGTGGGGGCAGGGCAAGAGCGGGGCCTTGGGGAAGGGGTGGGGCCATGGGGGAAGGGGGAAAACCATGGTTTGGGTGCTGGTGGCCCCCCCCACTTCTAGGGAGCTTTCAGCACTCCTGACTGGACTTGTATAGTACCTTCTATATGAAAGTCTTGTGCTTTACAAATTTGAACTAACTAAGCATTATGACCTGGATCCACTTGGGTGCTGTGATGCTGAATGTTGTAATGTCTAATTTTTAGGAATCTAGAAAATCACAGGAATAATACTGTCATCCACAAAGCCTGAATTATGCTCATAGGCTCCCTATACAATGCACAGGAAGAGATAGGTGCCTAAGAATGGAATCCACAAAAGCCAGCGTGCTAGGCAGGGAGATATCAAACTAGCCAACAAGAGATGCCAAGGACAGATGTGCATCCTAAGCCCTTCCCTTCTCAAAGAGATAGGTGTCTAAGTCCAGGCTGCAAGGATTGCTGTCTCTGCTTGCAATCCACAACTGGGAACTCCTCTCCTGCAGTCAGGTGGCTTAGGCACCTAAGTCAGGTTTTGTGAGAATGAGTTAGGTGCCTGCCTCATTCCACACAAAACATCTGGAAGAGGAATTGGTGCCCACCTTATACTCTTTAGTGCAGTGGTTAGAGAACTCACCTGAGGGGGAGAAAGGATTTTAATGGGATCTTTCACACACCTCAGGTAAATGCTTGAACCTCAGAGCTATGGGATAGTCTGATATGGGGCTTTCTCAATCTCACCTGTCAAAGCTGTTCCACTGTAGCTAAATAAACAGTCATCATCGGCGCAGAGGGACTGGATTGTGTCTCCTACCTTGATGCCAGGGTATGAAGTCATTCTCACACACACTCTCTCTCTAGCCCAGTGACTCCAATTATTTATACAAACTGGAAAAATCTTCAACAGGAAAGCCTGAGAGCCTGCCCCCCCCGCCCCTCCATAACTCAGTGGACTCTGCTGAGACATGTGTTCAAATCTTTTCTCCCCATCAGGTAGAGTGGGGAATTGAACCCAAGTATCCCACATCAGTGCTGTAACCATTGGACTACCACCAGCAGCTTTTGAATGGGACCTACTCTGGTAGGTGGCTTCTGTACATGCCTGTCAAACTGGGCTCCTCATGTGAGCTAGGCAGGCAAGGCCTATCTTCCCCCAGTTCATGGATCAATCTAGGGCTTAGGTGGAAGATAGGCATCTGGCTGCCTAGCATGGGGCAGCGGTGCACATGTTCAGAGGCAGAAACTTAGGCACCTAGGGAACTTTTAACCTGAAAACTTAGGGGCTGAGTGAATTTGGGCACCTACAGGCTTTGGGGGGAGTTTTGTGGATCTCAAGGAGCCTAAAAACTGGGATTTAGGTACCTAACCCCCAGACTAAGAGGCCTAAGTATTTTTGTGACTTTCACTCTATGATTCCCCTATGAGGTAAGTAAGTATTGGTATACCCATTTGTAAAATGGGTAACAGAGGCACAGAGAGGTTATGTGATTTGCCCAAGTATACACAGCAAACTAGTGGCATAACTGGGACAAGAATTAGGAGTTTTGACTGCCAGTCCCCTGCTCCAACCACCACTCTGACTATAGCCCACACTGTGCTATGTGATGCATTCAAAAGAGTGGGATGCAACTTTAATATTTCTTATACCTTTCAATTAATTGGTCATTATTATGTATGTTAATATTATTCTAATGAGTCCAAATATAATCAGTCAATATTAAGCGAGAGTCAGTGGGAGCTGTGCGTGCCCAAGTCCTTTGAAAAACAAGCTTCTTTTATTTAAGGTGCCTAAATTTTTAGGAACCTAATTTTTGGCACCTACATTTGACAATCTGGACCATTGTGTGCATTAGGGTATAACTGCATATCTCCTACAGTTCCCATGGAAGAATAATAAATCATGTTTCTCTCTGGCTTAATCACTTGGAAATGGCATCCTCTCAATTTGAAATAGCTTTTCCCTATTAACAAACTCAGGCATGGTTTCTAAGCTCCATCCCTCCCACATCCACCCCTCTCTAGCTTGCTTCACCAGCTGTGTCCTGCATAATTCCAGTGCTCAAATAACAAAGCACTATCCACAGGGTGAGGGAGTGCTGAGGGCGGAGGCACATTGAGAGGGTATAACTGCCCACTACAAATTTAGATGGCCTTTCACTGAATCAGGTGAAAAAGATAGTACTTAACATCTTTAAACGAGGGCTGCCTGGGTGACAAGTACAAATTATACTTCATGTTCCTGTAATTTGACCGGTCAACACCTGGTCCAAAACAAGTGCTATAATGTTAAAGAGAATTCCAAAGCCACATCTAACACAGACATATCACTTTTCGTACAAAATCAACAAACAGTTAAAAAAAAGAAAAACCTTCCAAATGAGATTAAAATAAATGAAGGAAACAAAGGTAGCACAGTCCACCAGCTTATATTTACATACAAATTAATTTTTTTATGAATGGTAAAATGAATGAATTTCCAGATTCTGAATGGAAACATTTTTTTGATATAATCTACAGAACAAACAGTTACTAGACAAAGGCTCCATCAAAATAAGTCTGGTTTATCAGTGCTAGTAAATTAAAGAGCAATTGTTACCAAGATCCTTTCCATTTTAGCAACAACAAAAAGGTGCAGTATTTTTATTTTGTGTATATAAATAAGAAAACTGAAGCACTTAGATGGCACTGGTTTAATAACATCCACTGAGAATTATTCTTTAAATTCTGTGCACTGACAGAACAGACTGTACAGACCCAGCAGACCAAACAAAAACAAAACAGTAAATAATTATTCAAGAAACCACTTCTGAATTGTGGCACTTGCAGTAATAACTGTTTGGTTCACTTTAATGCACTACCTAATTGAACCAGGAAAAATAAACCAACTGAGGGGGAGGGGGAAACCTCTTTATACAAAAAAATGACCTAGTCATAAAGAGCACTTGAGAGCAAGAACAAAATATCATGTGCCTGCTCCTGTAGTCTTGGTTCACTCCAAACTTCCATTAGCACCAGTGGGAGTTTTGGGCATACAGGAATGCAGGACTGGTCCATGTATTACATTACATCAGAAGAGTCTAATCCTGAGAGGTGCTGAGTATGCACAACTCCAATTTACCTTATTCAAACTACTTGTGTGAATTAAGGGTTTACAGGATAAGGCTATAAATTCAGTTTGGCTAGTTCAGCAGGCAGTCACACAATTGCACCAAAATCTACTTTACAGTGGCTATATAACCCTTATATTATATCTATATATAAACATTTAAAAAAAATGCTTAGTAAATTACTACAAGAAAACTGTTCATAATAGAGAATGATTCCCAGGATTAAATCTGAATAGCACAGTATTAGACAAAGTTAACGGTATATATCATATATCCCCACAAGAATAATTAATAGTTATACAAATAATTACAAACATTGATGTATAGGTATATATTAAAAAGTTTTAACAACAAAATGAACCATTCGTTAAGGAAACTAATTGCTGACCTATAGTGCTCTTTTAGGCATTGTCACCATTCTACACCTAGGTTCCAGTGGGTAGATCCTTGAGCCCACATGAAACTTCACTTAAGTCAGTGAAGCTCCAGGCAGGCACAGGAATCTGCCCTCATGGGGTATATCTACACAGCAAAGAAAAACCCATGGCTGGCCCATGCCAGTTGACTCAGGCTCACAGGGCTCGGGCTATTGGGCTGTTTCATTGCTGTGTAGACTTGTGGGCTCAGGCTGGAGCCTGGGCTCTAGGACCCTGCGGGGTGGGAGGGTCCCAGAGCTCTGGCCCCAGTCCACACCTAGAAGTCTACACTGCAATGAAACAGCTTCGCAGCAGTGCCTAGGAGTGCCCAATATGTAAATCTAGCCCTGGTAATGAAAAATTGAGTCATTGCTGAGTAGGTCTATTCTTTTCCCGAGGAGAGGGTTGATTGCTTTACCCAGTGTCTTGCCAGAATCAGGGTTTGCAATGTATTCCAGACAAGGTCAAGATAATGCTGGTAGGTTGGAGGAATAAACTGGAAGAAGTAGCAAGAGTTGATAGTTGTTCCCTCAGCTGGGGGAGTATGCCCACCTTGTGTTACACAGATTCACTAATCATGTGTTTCTAGATGTCCGGCAGGAGTGTCTAAAAGCACTTACCATTTACAACCTTTCAGACCTCACCTCAGTGACCCATGCTTTTGTCAACTCATGATTGGATTACAGCAAAGTACTCTTCATGGGGCTCCACCATGACAGCATTCAGAAACTTCAACTCATGCAGCTGTGGCAGCCCTCTCGTTGAGTAGTATTTGTCATACAGAGCACATTACACTTCTGCTCTGTGATCCAAGCTGGCTTCTGATATGTTTCCGGATGGAATATAAGGTGTTAGTTTTAAGCCCTAAAGCCTTAAATGTATTTGGTCCTAGTTAACTCAAGGACTGCCTTTCTCCACAGGTGGTAATACAGCACTGGATATATTTAAGAAACAGCCTCCTGATTTTATTAGCGAGACAAGGTAGGTGTGGTAATATCTTTTATTGGACCAACTTTTGTTGGTGAAAGAGACAAGCTTTCAAGCTACACAGAGCTCTTCTTCAGGTCTTATTTTAATATTTCTTCAGATCCTGATTTTGTTTTGAAGGGTTGTAGTCAAGGCAAATTTAGTGAGGGGATCTTTTATACTATGGAACATACTTCCTTCATTTATTTCCCAGAGCCTTAATTTGTGCACCTTCAAGTCATAGTATCTGTTCTCGGGGGAGTAAGGTAAAAGGATGAGAGAGGTGTTTCCAAGACATTTTTTAATATGGGGGTGGGAGGGAGGAAGTGGGAGAATCCCCTGTTTTGGACCTTGGCACTGTTTATTAATATATAGTTTGTAAAGATTGTACTTGTACAACAGCATATGGGATAGGCACATTTTTACTAAGTCTAAAGAAATAAATAATAGAGGTACACACATCTTTGAAAAACATCAGTTAAGTTACTGCATTTGTGGTCACTAACTCATGGAACTGGCATTCACATGACAGATAACCCAAGGTTTTGCTGACCTTGGCAACATTATAGAGTAATCATTCATTAAGTAAGCATGAAATGTTCTTGAACAATTTACTCAGTGTCTTAGGCACTTAACATACTTTCCTTCGACAGCAACCATCTTCTTGTTTCACCTTCTATTTTGGGACATACATTTGTACTAATTCAAAGGATAATTCCATTCTCCATTTAGTGTTTGCCTTTTCCTCTCCTTTGTACAGTATTTAAGGGGTATGACTGAGTAATACAACTTCCTGTTCAACATTTATATTTTTGCATATGTCGCATCTCCCTTAATACATTTATAATAATACTCAGCCTGTCACATCTTCAAAGAGCAGTGCAAAGTCCAACACTCAAGGGCCTAATTCTACTCTCAGATAAATAGGCACAATTCCTATTGAAGACAATGGAAATGGTGTCCACACACACCTACGGACAGAACTGGACCTAATTAATTCTCTTGACAACCCTGTGAGGGAGGCAAACAAGAATTATTATATCAATTTTTACAGATAAACTGAGGCAGAGAGGCTTAGTGAATTGATCGAGTTCATGGAAAAACTCATTGGTAAAGCTATTATTAGAACTTAGGAGTTCCTGGGCTCCCAGTCAAGTGCTTAGTCCACTAGATCATAAAGCAACTCAGAATATTAAATAACCCCCCACACTAGGAGTTAGGTTTTTTTTTTGGGGGGGGGGTGGGTGGGTGGGTGTTTATTTTCCTCATCTTGGCATGAGAACAATCAAATGGTACCCCTTGTCCCATTTTTTCAGTGTGTGAAAGAGAGAAGAGAAAAAGTATGAAAGAGAAGCAGCAGCTAAAAAGGCAATCAGGTTCATGGCTAAAGTACACATGTGCCATTCACTCTTTTCAAGTATCAGGGGGTAGCCGTGTTAGTCTGTATCTACAAAAACAACAAAGAGTCTGGTGGCACCTTAAAGACTAACAGATTTATTTGGGCATAAGCTTTCGTGAGTAAAAACCTCACTTCTTCGGATGCATTCACTCTTTTATACATTTGTTTTGTTCCTGGATCAACTGGGAGAACAGAGATGGACCATGTCACATTCATGTAGTTCTGATGGGCCAACACCAAAGAGACAGTTACTAGAATTCTCACCTTTGTGGCACTATTTATGCTCAGTATACACCCCTAAGGATTCTAGTACATTTCAGAACACAGTTGGGGGAGGAAACATCATCCACATTGAAATTGAAAAGAAAGAAAGGGAGGGGACCAAGGAAGGGAAAAAATGGGAGGAGAATGTGAGGAAAAAGCTGAATGTGATATGAAGGGAATATAAAACTAAATTCAACAAAACATGGATATTGATTTTTGTCACATTTAGGATCCATTCGACTAATGGTTCTATTTTAAAATGATACTGCTCATTTTGCAATTATTGTAGCTAGATTTTTTTGTTTTTACTCCAGAAGTGATTTAGCATAAAACACATTTATTTGTTTATTAGTAATTGTTTTCTTTGAATCTTTTGTTCAGTTTTATTTTACTCTTCATAGGTGTCTCTATACTTCACTATTGATTGAAATTAACTGTTTCATTTTAGCCATATATATTGATAATATTTATCTAATAGTGATCACGTTGGGTAAATTCTTATGTGGTGCAACACCATTGACTTTAGTTGAATTACACCAGCAATTAATTTGGCTCACTAGATATAATGAGATGACTGCTTCGGAAGATGATGGGAATAATCAGAAGGAAGATGTTAAGAGAAAAGATTGGGGCAGTACATTTTCTTGTAGTATATAAATATTAATAGCTGATAGCCTCCACCTAGGACAAGGATTAGTTATGTAGGTATCAGAAATTATTAGCTAAAATACATTGTATTGAACCAGTTCTTCTCAAAAGTCATTCACCTATTTCCACTAAATTTAATAGCAAAATACTCATTGACTTTAGTTAAAGCTGGATCATGTTTGTACATTGAAACCATGCATTTTCTATGCTCTCCTTCCTAAGGTTGGGGCCCTTCTACTACACTGTTCATTCCACATTAGTATTTGCAGAATATTTTTTATGGTTGAATTTGGAATAGCCAGGCCCATATCTATCATTTATACTTTAATATAAAATGTGTTTCACCCTACCTGAATGAATGCTCTTTTATTTTGAATATTTTAAAAGGACACCGTCAGTTCGTTGTTTTTTTTAAATTAAGAATTAAAAAAAAAAAAAAAATCAAGATTTCTGGTAGCGTGCCCTTTAAATAATAGGTCCTGAATTAAAATAAAATCCTTTAAAAATTAAAGGTTTTCTATTCCCCTGCTGCAGTTTATAAGGGTCTTTTTAGCAAGGGAGAAACTAAGACCCTGATCATATAAACAGCCTGACTGTAGAGTGAAACTGCTTATACACGATGGTCAAATGGGCAAAGTAAAAGTATTGAAAAGAAATAGCAAAAAAAAAAACCCAAAAAACCAAAACAAAACAAAAACAAGGCTAACTCCTTTCAGTTATAGTAATCTTAGGTAGCATTTTTACTGGGAAAGATATAACGTTTTGTAGGCATAAGAGAAATGTGGTTTTGAAGCGGATGGTGTCCCATTTAAGGCTAAATAGCCTGAAGCTAATGCACTCATCCTGCTTCAAAGAAGATCTGTGAATGGGAAGGGAGAGTAATATCCCTGCATAAGTGTTTAATCATGATTGAAGTTTTGGGTTTTTTTTAAGGTGCAGCAGAAAATTACATTTCTGTTGGAAGTCATATTGTAGACTAACAAGTAAAGGCCTGATTCTGTAGTCCTTATTTGACAAAACTTCTGTTGAGATAAACAGGAGTTATGCCTGTGTAAGATCTGCAGGATCAGGATCATAGTATTGTGTATGTTCTTTTTATTATACCAGTGAATACAATTTTGGTTATCACTACAACCCTTAATAGGATATCATGGATGAAAAAAATCTTCAGTGTAGTATAATGAGGTGTTCAAATAGCTAGACTTTTCACTTGATTTGAAGAATTCATTTAATATCAGCTACATTTTAAATACCTATTAGTACAACATGAAATTCAGAGAGCCAAATCTCATTGATTAGATTTTGTCTGAATATGTTTTAAAACAGCTGCTTTAACTTCATTACATTACTTTAATGCCCAGTGGGTAGCCATTTATAAGTTATGTTTTATATACTAACTTGCACAGGGAAACTGTCTGACATAAAGTATGGTAATGCTTATGACTAGCTTATTTTTTAAAATGGGAGGCAAATACACTCAAATAAATGATACTAGAGTTAATAGGCTAAATTTTAAGCTTTTGCATAGTGTGGACCACACATTAACAGAGAGACTGTGAAGTGGATACCCCTGCTACCATTCACAATTGCTTAGACCACTTGTAAACACGTAACCTCCCTGTGGCAACTATAGCAATTTTTTTACAAGATAAAATATTAGGAAAATATATATTCTTAGCTGTCTTTTAATGTGTTCATGTTTTTTTTTTTTTTTTTTTTTTTGGAAAAAAGTGGATCACACTATCTACTTTTGCTCCTTATTTATTTCCTCCTCTCAACTGTTGTTTCTCTCAGCTGGTAACAAGGAGCAGGAGCCAGTACCGTGTGACCTGCCAGCTCTCTAGGTGCTGTATGAACACAAAACAAAAAGAGAGGCCCTGCCCCAAGAAGCTTGCAATATAAGTATAAAATAAGAGACAACAAATGGGTATAGACAGACTCTTATCCTGTGCACTTATGACTACAGCACCCTCCTCTGCACTGCAGGGGTTCTTCCTCTGTAGTGTCCTGATTCTACACTGGTCTGCTGCTTCCATGGCCTAGCTCTCCGGCCAGGTCAGCTCTCAATCGAGCCCTGTAGTTAACAGGAAAAATTAAAACTCAACTCAAAAATAGCCATCTAGGTGTTAAAGTCCATAATATAAACACTAGTCCTTCATAGAGAGCCAAGGTATTGTCAAGGTTAGGCCCCTGACCAGGCCAAGTTACTTGGGTTAGGACAGGGAGAGCCTTCCATCCATGTCCTAGTTTCACCCAGAACTGGCCAGATCAGGAGGGCGCTCCAGGAAGGGGCTGCCCTATGACAGAGACCAATGAGACAGTGTTGCTCAGCATGATAGACTGTGGTCTCAACACACCAACAACCTCACTGTGGTCACTTAGCACCAGATTTTAAGATCCAATCTCTAATTTTAATGCCAGTTTTTGAGTGTGCAGCCAATCGAACCCACAATAAAGTTAACTCAAGTTATAACTCAAGGGTTGGTCCTCCTAACCCAAGTCCCTTCCACACACAAAAGCTGTTAGATCCAGTGCCATCATGCTTTTAACACAAGTTGGCTGTCCTGTTAGGAGGTATAGGCTAAAGCTTGAATAAACACAATTTGTCCCTTTGTATCATGGCTACTCTGTAGTGTGGACACAAGTTAGCACTACTTGAGTGCTGCTAGTTCTCCAATACCTTTCTATGATTCCCTCCATGTGTCCAAGAAGGACAGACAAATTCTCCCACAATTCACTGAGGAAGAATTCATAAAGTGGCTCAGTTTAAAGTTTACTACAATGCAAAAAATCATGGGATGTTCCCCCAGAAGTCTTTTTAGTGCTACACATGAGTGAATGCAGCACCAGTGTGGACACAGCAGCTGGAGTGTTATTTCAGTGTGGCCATTTTTACCTGAGTGTAGATAAGTCAAGATAATGCACAAATGAAGATGTACTGTGAGTCACATAAGGTATTAATAATGATTTAGGAGTCGTCACAAAAATTTGCCCATCTACAGGCACAGCCCTGTTCTAGGCAATTGATAAACCACACAAAATGCAACAGACCCAGCACTGATTCCTGAGGTACCCTACTGGTGACTTCTGTCCACTGCAATTGTCATCACACTAATTTTTTGCTTATGCCTATTTAACCATTTTGCTTTCTAATTTATATATCTGCATTCCACATAGAAATTGGTCTCTCTGAGTCTAGACAAGGATTTAAAGGTGTGATGTTAGCACACGTTAACTATAACACATGCTAACCTGGCTGAGTCAAAGCATAAACTCCACCTTCTGTACCACAACCAGCTAACATATGTTAAAGGCAGTGTTCCTTGCCTGTGTTAGACTTTTAAAATGTATTAACCCTCATCCCTTAGATTCTAGTCTAGACAAAGCCCTAGAAAGAAATGCTTGGCAAAAGCTTTACAGAGACAGTAATGTAGACGAATAGTTTTACTCTGTTCCTCTTTAAAAAAAAAAGTTGGCCTCACATATTTTTGTAATACTATGTATCTTTGTTTGCTTTATTTATAAGCCCATCTATCATTTTGTCCTTTATGTTAGATTACACAGTTCTACCTAGGACTGGCTGAAGCCCTGTCTACATTGTTTTGTTTTGGGTTTTTTGCATTTATGTAGCTGCATTGGTGTTAATCCCCAATGTAGACATGCTACATCAGAATACCCAGGCTAAACTGCACTGTTGCAACTCATTTTTTGCATCAGAGCAATTTGTCTACACTAGGGGTTTGCACTGGTGCACCTACATCTGTACAGCTACAGCAATGTAAATGACAATTCACACCAGCTGAGAATCTGACCCCTCCTCACCCCCCTCTGAATAGATAATGCCCTAACATTTCAGAATTCAGACCTTTTAAAAGATGGAGTTAATAGGAGCCCCTTTCCAATTGTCTAGTATATGCCTGAGACCTAACACACATTGCTTATAGATACTAAATGATTTGAAAGAGCTCCTTTAGTATTTTGAGATATAAACCATTTATGTCCATCAGTTTATGTCCATCAGTTTATGTATAATTTTTGGACACAATGCTTGTGGCTATTATAAAATTATCTTCATCTCTTGCCTCCTTGCACATTTAAAAGCATATATTTTGGATCGCTCATCTCCTAATGTTAATGAATAGCTTAGAAAAGACCTTAATTCAGATCTTCAGCCATTCTCATATCCTCTTTCAAGGTCTCTACTGCTTCAGTGTTCAGGAGTCCTACATCATATTATTTTAGCTACCATGCTCTTTACACATTTTTGTCTGTGATTCTTCTTGTACGTGCCCAAGATAACTCATTGAAACTAGTCTTTATTTCATCCTTTCACCTCACCCCACTACTCTTCCACTTTTTATAAAGACATTTCTTTTTTGATCACATAATTTTCATCTCTCTGGCAAGCCACGATAACTGGTTTGTGCTTCTACTCGCTTTCTTGAAAACTGGGATAAATCTGCTCTGCATGATAAGTAGAACCAAATTAAATATGTTCCATCAGGTCTTTGCTCCCTTACCTTTTAAATACTGAACAGTACAGTAGTTCCAGTTAAACATTTGAATGCATTTTCTGAAAAATAAAAAACTTTGCTTTTCTAAAGTTTCCCATTAAAAATCTTCTGTCTGCTCCTGCCCAACAATCAGAGAATTGATGCTACCAAGAGGTTCTCAGATATCCCAGATAAGGTCTGCAGGATCAGTTGTAGCCAGGACCAGTAGTACCTTTCTTCTAATTGGAAACCACAGAAACGGTGTGAGAAAGTTCTCCTAATAACTCAGTGAAATATAAACACATCTTTTAATAACGTATACTTTGATAAATGTAATTAAGATTGGAATTATTCATATATTTGATTTCATTAGGCAGATATATGGGAAATACTCATTTTGCCTCGTGAACATAACCCTTGCCAGCTCATTGTGGTGCTCTGGCATGGTTATACGAACATTATCAAGATGTACTATTCTGGAGGGTCCATTTTCAGGACTGACAAGAGATTTGCCACCATTTTGCCTTCCTGAGAGCAGGATGCAAATGTCCTGTAATACACTGAATGCTATGCTGTGTTCAGCAGCAAAAAGTAGCCTTCCATCCATAATGCACAAAACTTATTTTGAATCATAAGGCAGAACAGGACACCTGCATCAGGTTTTTGCTCATGCTCACTTTCCTGATGCAAGCATGAGATACTTCAAAAGCTTTTGCCTCTTTGTCCTTTGTCATTCCCCTACCTACACATATTTGACTAATGAGTCAAGGAACATATTCCAGATCTTCATATTATAAGATGAGGAAAACCAAGTATAATTGCTTAAATAATGAGGGACTGATCATCCCCTTCTGTAGCAATGCTTTGCAGGAGGATACAGAGAGAAGTTTTCCATTGGGGTGGGGGGAAGAAGGGTTTCCCCCCCTACAAGCCCTATGGACCCCAGGACTCACCCAAAAGGCCTATATATCCTGAAGGATCAGCAGGAAGAGAGGCTCACCAGTGCACAGGCTCTATGCCTTTGTCTGACACTGCCCCCATCTCCATAACTAGACAGTGTGGCTCCATTAGAGTTCTGCTGCTAGGGCTTTTGCAGCAGGTGGCAGACCCTGGGACTCCACCTTAAAGAAGGGTCCCCACCACAGAAGCTGTATTACATTTCCACTCTACTGGGTTCTACTGGACACAGAAATAATGTCTGGCCCTGCCCCTCCTCCCCCAGCCTTCCCACTGCCTGTTATCTCCCCCTTCACAGATCCATTTATCCATGGAGCTGCAGGGGTAGTTGTGGGGAATGCTTCTGAAAAGGCATTTGAGACCACTTCTGCATGGGAGGCAAAATCCATATACAAAGACCCCCCTCTGTGAACAGATCTTGGGGGCACAATCAGTCCCTGAATCATTGGTGCAGACAGTTTCTAACTACTGCTGCATTCTCTAAAGTCAAATGCAGAACACAGCTTTGTATTCTATCAGTACTTTGGGCTAGGGGGAGGCACTGTTCATTATAAGTTTAGTCCTCTGCTCATTGAGTTCAGACAGACGAATACAGTGGTGCACTGTAAGAGGGAGATGAAAGAACCCTAAAAGGGGCCTGCTTTCCAGAGGCTGGGTGCTCAACACCTTCTAAAAATAGTGTGTCAAGGTAGGTACCCAAAATGTGAGGACACCAAATTACTAGTCCGTTCTGAAAATCTTGGCCAAGCTTGTCTAATTCAGGATCTTATAATCTTGTTCAGACAAATACAACACTTAGAACAAAAATAAAAGAATTCATGGAGAAGGGGACGTCAAAGGGAATGGAACAAAAGATTGTCTTTTTTACATCAGCTCAGCTCATTGGTCGATGAAGTCCAGTATCTTGCTTCCAGCAGTGGTCAATCCTCTATGCTGTAAAGGAAGGCCAAAAAAAAAAAAAAATTACTTTATAATGCACCATGGAGAAATCCCAAAGAATGGGCCTTCTTTGCATTGTTCATTGTAAATACATAGGCTAAATAAGAATGAGGAGGAACAAGAAGACATGCATTCCTGTTAATGAAGGAAAGCATATCTGTGTCTAATATACTGGCAAAATTCTACAAGAATAGTTCATCCTTAGGAAAATATTATCCCTGTAATGCTGCCAAGTTCAGTGTCTGCTTGAGTTATATCTGCTTTGTGTGGTAAGTGCTGGGTTTGCAAGTTAAAACTGTTTGGAACAACTGTAATTTGTTGAGTTCTCAGAACACTTTTACATTCTTCCATTCATGAATGTGAATTCATTGCTCCTTTGTGCATGTTCTAGTGCCCAAGGAAGGTCATAATGCCTGAGAGGAAGGACAGTCTGGACCTTAGGGTGCTAGTCTGGATGTGGGAAAGTGGGGTCCAGTTCCCTGCTCTGTTACAGACTTCCTGAGTGACCTTGAGCCCTGTTATTTAGGCCAAGATTTAGAGAAGGTATTTAGGCATGGCTCTGCTTGATGTTGCAATGCCTAACTAACTTAGGAGCCTAAGTGACATTTGTAAAAGTCAGTTAGGCATTTAGGACCAGTTTTTGAAAGACTGTTAAGTGCCTAAAGATGCAGATAGGTGCCCAGCAGGATTTTCAAAAGCACCTGGACACCTAACTCTCATTGAAATCAAAAGGGGTCAGGTGCCTGGATGCTTTTGAAATTCTCACTAGACATCTGAACTCCTTTAAAAATCTGGCTTTTAAAAGCCTAAGTCCCATTGCTTTTCAATGAGTCTGAGGCCAGGTCTCCACAAAAAACGTACATCGGTATAATTATGTCGCTTAGGGATGTGAAAAACCGCTGCAGCATTTTAAGTGTAAACTTGTCCTGTGGCTCTTTAAATTTAAAGAGATTTAAATGTTGAACAGAAGAAGGCCTACATTCCGTACCTTTAAAAATCTGACCCTTAGTCTCTCTGAGCCTCTCTGTGCCATGAAATAGGGACAATAGTACTTCCCTACCTCACAGGATAAATACACTCATTAAAGATTATGCGGTGCTCAGATACTATGGTAATGGAGCTCATGTAATTAGCCTAGTCTACTTACAATAGATATTCCTCCCTTCCTCCCTATTACCTCCCCATCTTCTGCTTTTCTTTTTCCAACTTATACACCTTGTCCCCTTTTGGGAATGGGACACAGGTCATTATAGGCCCATGGTCAAGTCTGCGCAACCCCCTCTGGATCTCAGAGTAATGTGGCCTAACAGCAAAAGTCAATCCACCTGCCCTCTCTATCATGGCTATCCGAAGGGCAGCCCTCACAATCAGGACTGTGCAGCCTAGCGGCCAAAGTCCATATGGCTGGTAAGGCAGGCTGCCACCCCAGTGTGGGTGGTGACTGGGATTGGGAGACCCAGGCCATTCCTCTCCAGGTCCCAATCCAGGACCCTGACGGTGGCGGGTTTGCCCGCCACCAGCTCAGTGGGGATCTGCCTGAAACATGCCAAGCTAGTCTCTAGTTCTCCAATCACCTCCCTGCAAAGTCTCCCTGGGTTACTTCCTACCCTCTTCTCCAGGGCTTGTGGTCTTGGAGATCTCCCCAGTCTCTCCTCCCTCTGTGGCATCCAGCGCCTGGGGGTCACGGGTCACCACTGCCTGGCTGGCCTCTGTGTCGTCAAGTGTCAGCGGTCCTTTAGCAGGAATCTGCAGCACACCTCCTTCCTCTCTGGCAGTCAACCTCAAATGAACTTGGCTGTTCCCTTTTATACCTCGCCTCCAACCGGATCATGCCCAGAAGGGTTGAGGGGGTGTGGCCTCCTTGGCCCAAAGAGAGGAATTATTCCCTGCAGTTCCAGTGCGGGGCATGCACGTCCTGTTATACACCCTTTCCACTATGTTCTGGTGGAATATGTTTCTGTTCTTAGAGAAACACACCTTGATGAATACTGATGTCTGAGTAAGTGTTGCGGAAGAGGTACCTAATGGTGTTTTTTCTATGAAACTTCCACAAAAGGTAATCATGCAGCCATTCATTAAGAAGATCCAGTTGCTTTATGTCACTATATAGAGTATAGATCACTGTAGAGTATGGGGCTCATATTTGACTATAATACGGCGCCGAAGAACTGCCTCTACATAGTCAGATGTTGATGCTACTGCTGCCACTTCTGAGTCCCCCCGCCCAAAAGCTGCTGCTAATAAATTACTAACACATTTGCTCTCATTAATCATTCTTTGAAATGGCAGAGCAGTCCTTGCTGATTGAAAATAATTATTAGCTTCTCAAAAGGATTAAACAGCCTGTTTAGATTTTCATTTATATCGCCATTTTGATGGAGTGATGTGGGGGTATATACACAGCCTTTGTCTTAAAAGTAATAATAATAATTAATGCTGTTTAACAAAGAGTTACAGAAAGTCACAGTACAAAGAGAGAAAGAAAAGGCAGACAAGGTGAGCAGCGGAATAAAGTAGGACAC
Source organism: Malaclemys terrapin pileata (assembly GCF_027887155.1). Classification (NCBI taxonomy): domain Eukaryota; kingdom Metazoa; phylum Chordata; order Testudines; family Emydidae; genus Malaclemys; species Malaclemys terrapin. The sequence goes on along the minus strand of NC_071507.1, from coordinate 104,105,223 downwards.
AGAAGACAGCATTAGATTGTGTTGGACAGGAAGCCTCCTACCGTAGCAGAGGAGTGATAAACACAAAGGAAAATGCAACATTCCCAACATAGCAGTGGAGAGACTTGAAATTTCTGGCTAACATTAAAATCTGAGCAGTGTAATTAATCTGGAATTGAAAGAATACCACAGATGTTTAAAATTATTTTTTTACTGACTCAGTATCCTGCACGTTTACAAATTGTAGGCTGTGGATTAATAGCCCCTGAGGTTCTTTGCCCAATGGGCTTTGCTCCAAGCTTTGTATTTGCACTCAATGAAGCTCATTTGGAGTTAGACTCTCGCCTGAGATCAGGCTGTAAGAAGTTTTTAAAAATAAAATCTGTTTGGTCTCACATTGTTCCACAGACTCTGTGGGATGGGTTTACTCATATGAAAAACAAACAAACAAAAAGAATAAAATTGCTGGGTGAAAAGGAGAGGCTGGAAAGCAGCAGTGTGACTGCATAGAGGTTTTGTGGGATTCTGGCTTTGGGATAGGAGGGGCTGCAGCAGAATGAGGGTAACTAATAATAGCTCAGATTGGCCTGATTCTTCAGAATCAAAATTGCGACCCTGCCAGAGCATCCAGTTGGACTGCTTACTACAAATACTAAAAGTTAGGAGACGTAAAATATAACACTTTTAACTGGGCCTTTCATACGAGGAACTTGACATGCTGTACAATCCTTATTGGAACATCACACAACGCTCTTTTGAGGTAGGGAGGTGTTTTTACCCCCATTTAAGAGATAAGGGAACTGAGGCACAGACAAGGCACTGTGGCTTGTCCTCACTTCGCTCAGAGTCAGTGTCATAATTGGGACTAAAATCCAAGAGTGCTGACACCCAATTCCCTGCTCTAAACACTCAGTCACACTTCTTCCCTACTAAAAGAGAAATCTAATATGGCTCCCCTAAAGCATTGCTTCTTTTGTTCTTCAGCCTGAATTTGTATTGGATTCCAAAATATGAAAATCTACCTATAAAAACCCGATACTTTTTATAGCTCTGGCCTGGGACTCAGAAGAGGCAGCTTCAATTTGTGAGAGCTTGGACATGTCACTGAACTAGTCTCTATGCCTCAATTCCCCCTCTGTAAAATGGGAATAATATCACTTCATATCTCCCACACTTTGTCTATTTAGACTGAAAGACCTTTGGCCAGGGACCATCTCTTAGAGTATATAATGCCTAGTGCAGTGATTTCAGATGGGCCCTTTCGGTGCAACTGTATTACAAATAATAACAATATAGGATGTGACAGAGGCCCTGTACAGAGTTTCTGTACAAACACAGAGTTAAAGACAGTCCCTGTCCCAGAGAACATACAATCTAAATAAAAGTGGGTTTTTAGCAGCTATCCACATAATTCTGATGTAAATATGAAAACTGTCTGTGCAAATGTTTGGAAGTAAAAAAACGGTTCCTTCTCCGAGAGTTAAATATTTGACTATCTATATCTGTTTTCTCATCCAGTGTCTACAGGTTAGGTCAAGATGCCGGGTTATTTAGTACAAATTTTAATGTAATCATGAATAAATGTTTTGAATGGTTATCATATATGTGTAGTTTATGCTTTTTCCAGTCTTCAGTGTCTTTAGATTCCTACATGCAGGATCCATTTTGAGTGTATTCTTAGCACTGGAGGTTTTGTTTTTCAGAGTTCCCATTGCTACTCTGAGATCTCCTTTCTGAGAACTCATAGTACTGAAACAGGGTCATGACCTTTCCTTTTCTTTCACCAGCGTACTCAGTAAGTATTGCATTAGTACTACACCACATTCATTTCTATTACACTATGTGCATATTCTTAATCAAGCATTTTCCATGCTTTACTTTTTTGTTTAAATGTATGCACATGAATATGAAGAAATATAACTGACAATTACATTTTATATACTCCCCTTGCATAGGCCCATTGATTTCACTGGAGAAGGAGCCAGTCTAAACCTATAACTAGCTAAGTCATGGGTCAGCTCCTTCTCTCAATGAAATCAATGGTAAAATTCCCTTGACTTCAATAACAGCAGGATTGGGCTCAGATTAATTAACCTAAGGAAAATATGTGTCCAACCTTTAAATATATCTACCATGTAAATAAGACAATACAATTTATTCATATCCTCCATACTGCATCCTAATTCCGTTGGGCTCCATTTAAGCTGCTTTATGCACCATGCAGGGGAGTATGCCCCTGTGTGGGCTCCCCTCATCGCAGCCTATGCAGGAGAACAGCATCGCTGCCATGGCCATTTGTTCCTTTCCAGCAGTTGGGGATGGGGAGTGAATGAACAAAGGCAGGGAATGGGAGGAGCCTTGACTTCACCTCCTCCAATGTACTGGCTAGCAGAGTTGAACCAGTGTGGAGGAAGAGGGAAGCAGAGGGAGGTATAGGGTTAGTGCAGTTTACCTGGAAAAATGGGGAAGCAGGAATCAAATGTCAACTTTCTGATGTACTGGTGCGATTCATGAGTAAGACAAGAAGATTGCATATTAGCTCCTATTTATATTTATACACTATTAAGATGATATGTCTATTAGAATTAGATGGTGCCTGGTGAGTACTTCAACCTTTGGGCTATCAGGGCTACTAACTGTGAACTATATACAACAAATATAATTACAAGCCCAACAACCCTACAATAACAGTGCAAGAGCACAAAGATGGAGAAAAAATGGTGGTCAAATAGCTTGTCTGTCTTCTGTATAAACTTCAGGATAATTTACTGAATATCAAGCTGTATGTATGGGATATCTTTATGGATTTTATAGAGCAGAACACATTTGCAACTGCTAACAGCATTGAGGAAGTAGGACTATACAGGGAAGCAGCATATACTCAATTTTAATGTGGTCTTTCATTATTAACTTGTATTACCATGTCTGTTTTATTATGAGTTGTATTTATTATTATGATTGTTATGTTGTTTGGGCCTGATCCTGTACTTGTTGCTCAGGAAAAACATGTAATGGCAGTTTTTCCTGAATAGGGAGTACAGGATTTTCCTCCTTTGTGTATTGTTTTGTCTCCTTTTGTTCATGCAATTAATAATTTGCCACTATACTGATTGCAATTATTTTATATTGGAAAATAATAAACTTAAAATTAAAGAATCAAAAAGATTTCACTTTCAAGAGGGTTGTTAACAGGAAAGAGTGAAAAATCCCTATAACGTCCATAGAAAGTATTCTGGAAGTGCTCTTTTATATTTAACAGGAGCCAAATACATTTTGTGGGATGAAACTAAAGTGCATTTAGACTGTTTTATTTTCAGCACATTGTCTGGTGCTAAGACAAAATGTAAAACTAAGTATATTCATCCAAAGATAACTTAAGTTTCTGTTCTCATTTAGATTTCATCATTTGTTAGAAATCTCCTAGGTGATTAAACTAATGCTCTGTAAAAGAATGAAACAGTCCTGCAGAGCACTTCTCCAAACAGTGAATAACTTGCTCAGTTAAACACTATTGGATTTTACAAAATTAAAATCCTAGGACTTTTTTTAATATAATATATTTTATCTGTGAAAATTGAACAAAATTTTGTGCTACTCTCAAACTAAATTCCTTCTGTAATTAATAAAAAATATTATAGTACATTTCTGTTAGTGTCTTCTCTGACAAATTTAATAACTTATTTTCCTAAAAGAAAAACCCCTTATCTTTCAAGGCTTGTGGTAACACTGGGATACACCATGAAATTATAAAGAGTATCACACAGTTCATATTTCTTTGTTGGGAGAAGATTAAATTCAGTCTGGGAATTTAACTTTTACTGTTTCAGGTGAAACACTTTATTATTATGTAATATTTATATTGTAGTAGCTACCTATATTGCAGTAGAGCCCAGAGGCCCTGATCAGGAGGATCAAGGCTTCAGTGTGACAGGCAATGTGCCTACATATATAGAGATATGGCCCCCTTCACATAAAACTTACTGTTTGGGGGCATGATCCTGAGACTGCTCACCTGATTAAAGTTGGCTCATTGAGATTACTCACATGCTTACGGTTAAACATGTACATATGTTTGACTGGGGCCTTAAAAGACAGGTGACATTTGATGTATGTGGAAGGGTAGCCAAAGATACACTCAAATATATATCCTTGTTACATACATATACACATTTGCTTTTTTATTATTATAAGTAGATAAATTATTAGTTATCCCCACCTGCTTCTGGAAAATTTCTTTTAAATGGTGGAAGAAAGGTTGGTATTGAGTAGGGATTTGAAGGAGAGAGTAGTAACCTTATCAGTTCAGAGAGAGAGTCCCATGAGTGTCAGGCAACATGGAAGAAGGAGTGGACATGCTTTTGAGTTGACCTGAGGACTGGCTTGGTTTTGGGTTTTTTTTTTTTTTGCATCTTGCACACCCAATTTAAACCATACCTGTTCATCACTATCACATCACAATATGTAACGGTGGAGTAAGACTATATGAAGCCTGGATACAACCCAACCTCTCATGAATATGTGCATTTCCTGACTAATTCTAATATACACTTTGACTTACAACAGTAGCGAACAGAAATAATTACTTCATCTGTTTCATAGGACAATTTCATTTCTTAGTTTTAAAATTTCATACAAACATATTAACATAGTGCACCCTCTAAGTGCGTTCACAGTATGCATGCTTTGGTACGTTGCTATATCAGTGCCAAATCTGACTAGAGCTGATTGAATAGTGGGAAAAATTGTATGCAATCATTCATTTGAATTCAAAAGCAAATTTTGATCTGATCATGTCCACAGTCCTTTCTGTGAAAACTCAAGCACCATTGTTACAATTGTGAATACTCCAGAAAAGCTAATTTTAAGATTGAATGCTTGAATATTTACTAAATTTTAGCAGTATAGTCACAAAGGGGTGACTCAGTTCTCCTTCAGTAAACCCCCTGAGGGCATTGAGGGCCAATGCTTGATCCTGTAGAGAGCTAGTTGACTTGAGTTGGGGATCATTTTTGCCCAAGTTCAGTAGACCTGTGCCAGCTGAGAAGACAGCCATGCTTTCTAGTAACCTAAGTTGATACTTTTTCCTATGAGAATATTACAGAGTGCACAGGACTCTGTCAGAATGATCCAACTTTTAAGAAGTTCCTTTCATGAGATTTGATCTTGAGGACTTCAAAGCTGTCTGAGGGATGGACATTTGCTGGAAAAGGATTGGCCTATCTGGAAGAAGGAGGAGTGCCACAGATATTCAGCAAATGAGGCGTTTAGCCTCTTGGGGAAAATTAGAATCACCTGGCACTTGTCTCACTGTGCTTTATTTAGTCTCTTCCAGGTCAGTGGGCAAAGTTGTGGGGGTACATAAAATAACTGCTATTCAGGGGACTGAGAAAGCCTCCTGATTTCAGGTTTTTGGCTTGAGGTACGTACTGCCCTGTGAGCAGGAAGTGCTTGGACTGGGATGCAAACAGTCCATGGAGGGAAGACAGCTGTAGGAGATACAGTTCTGAAGATTCCCTGTTGAATGACCATTCCTCCAGGTTCCTTCAGTCACCCTGGAGGTTCTGTTTCCCCAGAATGTGTAATATGGAAGAAAAGAGCTGATTCTAGCAACAGGATCTCACCCTTTTTTCTGCTTTGGTTGTTCAGATAGGTGACCACTGCTGTATTGTCTGTTCTAACAGAATGTGGTGGTTGTTATAGGACTCCATGAAGATCAGAAGGGCTAGTTGGACCATCCACAGCTCCAGGATGTTGATGTGAAGCCTATGTTCCTGTGATGAGCACTGTTCCTGGTGCACATCTCCATTCCAGGACACTGGCACTGGCTAATAGATTAAGTCAGGGCAAATCCTGAAGGAAGTTCCCTTTCAGAGGGTGGCATTTTGACATCCACCAGGTTAAGGAATTTCACCTTTAAGGCAATGAAGACTTGGGAGTTGAGGTTCTCTCTGCTCATCTGATGAGATGACAGTATAAATTGCTGAAGAATCCAAACATGATAAAGCGATCAGCTAAAAACAGCAGTATGCCCCAGATGGTATATGCCCAAGAATTCTGAATTAATTTAAGAATGAAGTGGCAGCTAGTAAAAAAATATGCAATTTCTTATTAATGTCAGCTACTATAACAGGGGTTCTCAAACTTAATTGCATCGCAACCCCCTTCTGACAAAAAAAATTACTACACGACCCCAGGAGGGGGGACCAAAGCCTGAGTCCGCCTGAGTCCCACCGCCCTGGGGTGGGGGCAAAACCTGATCCTCACTGTCCCGGGCGGGGAAGAGGTCAAAGCCCAAGTCCAAGAACTTCAGCCCTAGCCAGGGGGCCTGTAACCTGAGCGCCGCTACCCAGGGCTGTGGAGCACGGGCTTCAGCCCTGAGCCCCAGCAAGTCTAAGCCAGCCCTGGTGACCCCATTAAAATGGGGTCACAACCCACTTTGGGATCCTGACCCACAGTTTGAGAACCGTTGTACTACAGTAAAAGATTGGAGGGTAGCAAATATTGTACCTGCATTTTAAAAAGATCTAGCAGTGATTGGGAGAATTATAGACAAGTAAGCCTTACTTTTGCCCTTGGCAATTTGGTTGAAGTGATAATTAAAAACAGAATTACAAAAGACCTAGATGATCATGATACTTTGGGGATATAATAAGCATAGCTATTGCAAAGGAAAATTGTGCCTCACTAACCTATTCAAATCCTTGAATGTGTCAATAAAATAGTGGATAAATGGGAACCAGACAATATAATTTATTTGGACAAAGTCTCTCTCAAAAGGCTACTAAAGAAACTAAGTAGTTATGTAAAAAGCAACAGAGGGTCCTGTGGCACCTTTGAGACTAACAGAAGTATTGGGAGCATAAGCTTTCGTGGGAAAGCTTATGCTCCCAATACTTCTGTTAGTCTCAAAGGCGCCACAGGACCCTCTGTTGCTTTTTACAGATTCAGACTAACACGGCTACCCCTCTGATACTTAAGTAGTTATGATGTGTAAAGTAAAGTATTGCCATGCAGAAACTGGGTAAGAGACACAAAACAAAGAGAAGAAGAAAATAGTCAGTTTTCATCATGGCAAAAGTTTACCTGTGGGATGCCTCAAAGACTGGTATTGGGTAGTATACTTATTAATAATCTGGATAAGGGAGTGAACAGGGTGTTAGTTGAGCCTGGAGAAGACTGTGAGGAACTTCAGCAGGACTTAACCCAAGCTAGGCATATGGCTAACAGGATGACAGATGAAATTCAGTGTTGCCTAAAACAAAGTGATACATATTGGAAGAAATAATTTGAACTATTTGTACATTTTATTAAAATCTAAGTTACATAAACTCAGGGAAAAGACCCGGGTATCACTCTTCATAGCGAAGGAAGACCTTTGCTTAATGTGTAGTGGTGGTCAAAAAAGCAAACAAAATGTTAAGATTCCTGGTAATGTGTGCTTAGAACCAATGAGGGCCTCCTGACTCCCATCCCCTATCCACTGGACCATGTGTCTCTCTATCAAGACCCCTGCTTTAATTTGATTAAGGGCTTTAAATATCAGGAACCTTGAGGCTGTTCTAGTTGTAAGGACCCTGAGTGGTGAATGGAACTCGAAACTTGCACTTGGGCAGAATATACTTTGAATACTTGCATTTTATGCCATTAATTGTCTATCAGCTCTACTTCAAGTTTGTCATTTTGTGCTCAGCTCCTTTGTTATACCCCTGCACTGAAGATGGAATGGAAAGAAATTCTGGAGCCATTAGAACATAACACCTTTCAATCTCATTTCCTCCCTTTTACTTACAATTTAAAAAATTCAAACCGATGGGCTTCTGAGGCTTGCTGGGTGGCACGTGCTTGAAGAAGCATCTGGGGAGCAATATATTCAATGCAGTAAGAGGTGATATCGCACACTCTTCCACACCCAGGGTACAGTTATTAATCTCTTGGTAATTGTGTTCACATTTGAACTGTCTGTCTCTTTTGTGAGATCCAATAATCTTTGCTTTTTCTCCTTTTCTAGGACTAATTTTCCATATCATTAATTTTCAGTGGCCAGGCTTCAATTAGCTTAATCAGGCATTGATTAGATTTCTCAACTCCCTGACATTTATTTTCCACCTTGCCTATATGGTTCCACGACTCCATTACCCGATTGTTCACTTATTGCGTATCAGGTTTATTACTCTCCATTAAGATTACCTGATGAGAGGTCTCTTTAGCCATCCAACTAGCCATTTCCATTAGCGATGCTGTCATTTCTCAGTCAAGGCCAGATTCTACCATCCTTACAATGAATAGTGCTTTCTTCTAAGTAGTGCCCTTAAGATCAGTAGACTCATCACAGAGTAATGTATTATTTACCATGAGAAGTGGTAGCAGACTGACCAAAAAGGAAAGTGTTTGACTTGGCACACTCTTAGTAACCATTGCTTAAAAACTTGTGAGCCTTAGAAAACTTACTATAGAAGCAGACTACTGTTATTTTTCATAATATACAACATCCCTTCAGTTTCCATTGTTGTTTTCAGCTGCTTTTGTCAATTTCAAGACCTACACTATTAAAACAAAAACAAAAATCTTCAGCATAATACTTTTTCATAAACAGTACTCCCATTTTCTGAGGGAAATTCATTAACTGATGCAGTTTCACTCTTTTTGCTGCCCTCATCTCATGAAAACATCTAACTCCCTTCCTTTATTCCTTTAAGGATTTCACAGATACCATGTGTGTTACGATAGCTAAATCTTCATTCTAAAGTGTAAACTTTACTATTATTAGTAATAATAATAATTTGATTTCTGCTTAATAATTGCTCCAAAAGTTCAGAGTTAGCACAGATTAATGATTGATACAATCAAACATTGTTTTAAGGAATGATTTGCCTAATTGCATAGTTGACATGGTGTAATGTCCAGAGAAAAGAATTAGTCAGGACTCCTGGGTTTTGATTTTATCTCTGTCACTATGTAGCAAAGGGAAAGTAAAAACAAAACCAGACCTCTATGTTCTTCAGTTTTCCTATTTATAAAATGAGAATAAAATAGGGCTTTGATCTTTGAGCTCTCTGGATCAGCTCCTCATATAAAAAAGTATTATTGTAATATACCTGAATGTATTTCATTATATATTTGTAGCATAATATATAATCACATACCAGTACTAATACATACAATTGCCTCTTTATTTAAATTATAAAAAGATCTTTCTACAGATTTGTATTTCACCTCTTTCCTTCAAATTGTGACCAATAATAGTATGAGCATTAGTTTCAGCCCTTTACCCTCTCATTTTTACCAGGCAAATTTCACCTTTTTTTTTAACCCTTTTCATAGTCCTTTCCCTCCTTACTGACGATGGAGAATAACGATTGCATTCAGTTCACTATTGCTATTACATTCACTTCCTCTGGCCTTATTCCCCTTTTTAAAGAGTTAGTTGCAACTCAGAAGTACATCACTTGTATGCGTGCATACTTGGCTCACTGTGTCAGCAGTGCGCGTACTCACCAGAAATATTTGTGATGATGAGCGGTTCAGTGCACTTCTCGAAGAAATCCCAGTGTGCAATCCGCTACTGTCCAGTGCACTGTCTTTTGGGAAATTTTTGCAATGTATGGTGGGACAGAAACGAGTCATGCAGGGGTAAATAGGAGCAAGGAGTCAACTTCTCAGCCCATAATGTCGGTCCAACTGTCTCCATCCCATAATGTCATCTATATTCCATAATGTCATCTATATCCCATAATTTTCACACCTTTTAAAAAAATCCCACAAACCCACGTGGCCCTACTTGCTGTCCACCATCTCTGACAGAAGCATGGAGACTGCACAGCTCTTCCCTATTGTCATGAGCATTGCAAGCACAGGGTGCACGATCCTGCAGTATCTGCAGAACCATAAGAAGAACCAAATCATCAGGGAACATGACAATTTCTTGGAGGACAGATTGGTGTGGTAACTAGCAAAAACCTATTCAAGGTTTCTGGTGGTGTTCACAGAGCAGCTGCAGATGGTGGGTCCGAGAAACAAGCACTGACTGGTGGGACCACTTCATAATGCAGGCTTGGGATGATGAGCAGTGGCTACAGAACTTTTGGATGCACAAGGCCACATTTCTGGATCTGTGCGCTGAGCTCGCCCCAGCCCTCCAGCACAGGGACACCAAAATGAGAGCTGCACTGACAGCAGAGAAGTGAGTGGCAATCGCACTGTGGAAATTTGCAATGCCAGGTTCCTGCCAAACAGTTGGGAATCAATTTGGCGTAGGGAAATCCACCTCAGGGCTGTTGTTCTGCAAGTGTACAGGGCTATCAATCACCTCCTGCTACTCAGGACTGTAACTCTGGGCACCGTGCAGGACATAGTGGATGGATTTGCAGCAATGGGATTCCCTAACTGTGGTGAGGCGATAGATGGCACACATATCCCTATTTTGGCATCCGACCACCTTGCCACAGAGTACATCAGTAGAAAGGGCTACTTTTCTATGGTAATGCAAGCATTAGTGAATCACCAGGGCCACTTCACTCACATCAATGTTGGCTGGTCAGGAAAGGTGCATGGTGCTTGCATTTTTAAGATCACAGGACTGTTCAGAAAGCTGCAAGCAGGGACTTTCTTGCCTGACCAGTGGATTATCATTGGGAATGTTGAAATGCCAATAGTGTTCCTGGTGACTAGTCTACACATTGCTCCCTTAGCTTATGAAGCCATACACCGGCCACCTCAATAGCACCAAGGAATGATTCAACTACCAGCTCAGCAGGTGCAGAATGACAGTTGAATGTGCTTTTGGTCGATTGAAGGAATGCTGGCATTGTTTACATACCAGATTGGATCGCAGTGAGAAAAATATCCCAATGGTTATAGTTGCCTGCTGTATCCTGCATAATATATGTGTAACAAAGGGGGAAAACTTTCCACCAGGATAGAGAGTAGATGTGGAGCAGTTGTCTGCTGAGTTTGAACAGCCAGACCCAAGTGCTATTAGAATAGCTGAATGTGGAGATATACGGCTCAGGGAGGCTGTGAAAGATCATTTTAACAGTGAGCTACAGTTATGCGTATTGTTGTACTATGCTCTACCTGGCCTTGCTCTTTTGTGGCCTGTAAGGAATTGTATGGTGATTGCTGTACATGTAGGAATATAACATTGTCAATACATCTATTAATTTTGTTTGTGGCTTATCCTATGAGTTGTGTCACGTTGTCAGTAACAACTAATTGGTTGCTTTCAGACCTGGTAAGTACTTGGTAGCAGATGTTGCAAACTAATAAAGATGAGTTATGTTTTAAATAATGGATATTTATTTTGTAACAGAATTCAGTGCAAAAAAAAAAAACCATAAAAATTTTAAAAGTTACTAAAACTTAATAAATTAAGAGAACAGAACTTATGAAGGGGAAAGAACATTCATGCCCATTTCAGCTACTCCACCAACCGTGGCTTTCACAGATCAGTGTATGTGAAGCTGTGATTGTCTTTAATGTCTCCTGGGGCCCCTGATGCCATGTGGAATAGTGAGGGGGACATAGGAAAGTCCCAATATTGAGTTCTCAATGGGCTGCAGAGGGAGGCAAGCCCAGTATTGTTGAACCTGCATGTCCACCAGAGTCTGCAGCATCTTCAGGATGCTGTTTGCTTCCTGAGAAACCCCATTATGTGCTGTGTATCTCCCTCTCCTTTTCCTGCAACTTTCTCCTCTCCGCTCTTTCCTTCTCCAGTCTGTCCACAGTGTTCAGCCTCCTGGCCTTGTGCTCACATTCCGATCCAACACTCACTTGTAGGATCTCACTGAACATGTCATCCCCTCTTCTTTCTCCTTCTTCTCTGGTTCAAGCGTTTCACGGGCGTGGAGAGGGAGATGCTCAAGGCATGGGTGGCAGGTGAACATGCCCTTGCGGGAGGCTAACCCCTGGCTCCTCCACCTCTGCCTGTGGCCCCACTCCTTCTGCTCCCCTCCCCTGCCAGAGCCCAAAGCACACCTCTCCCCATGGCTTCCGGCCCTCCTGCGCACCCAAAGCCCCAGTGCTGGGCGGGCGGGTGGCATGGACGGAGTGCTGGGAGGACGGGCGGCACAGCGTGGTCCCAGCCCCAGGGTCTTGTGCGCACTGCGGCCCCAGCCTGCCTGCCCCAGCCGCTCAGCCACAGAAGGGAAAAGGAACAGCGGGCAGGAGGAGACCTGGGGGTGGAGCATGGACGGGGTCACACTAGGCTGTTTGGGGAGGCTCAGCCTTCCCCTTCCTATGCTACCCGCCGCCCATGCCTCAAGGCCACAAAGGCAGCAGCTGCAGATAAAACACAGAGGTACATTGTCAATATAGTCACTATGGAAAATGGAACTTAAGATGCAGAATTCACTCCCCAGGCTCTCTTAAAATTTTAAGCACTACCTGCTTACTTTGCTTGGAATTGCTTACTTGTACACGGTGCCAGTCACAGCACCAGCCATGGTGAGTATGGCCCACCAGGGGAAGGGGAAATGAGGAGGAAATTGCCCGGGCGCATGATTCTAGTAGGATAGGGCAATGGTCCCGAATACTGCCACTGTTTTCCACAGGTGGTGGTAATTTTAGCTGATATCTCACTCCTGAGGGTAACAAAGGTGGAGACAGCACAGTTGCTGATGGTGTCTCGAAGCTGCCCAGGCCCATATGCTGCTAATCTGTGTACTGCAATGGTACCTGCTGAAGTTATCGCTGACTGGCATGGGAAAATGTCCTACCAGGAGGAAGAAATAAGGCTGTCCTCCCTAGAAGCCTGCAGAGGATTGCAGAGTACCTCCATGAAAGATTCATTGAGAGCTCTAAGGAGAATACAAGGGACATTCCTGTGTACATAAATAAACTGCTCTGCATGCCCTATCCTCCTCTTCTTCCCTCCCCCCCCCCGCTGCTTAATTCTAGAGGAGACTCAGACAGATAGCAACTCTATCTTTCTTGGTTGTAGCTCTGCCTCTAATAGCTTGAATAAGTTAATAAAAAGTCAAAACTGTGTCCTACTATTTTTTGGGGGTCCATCCCTGTAATGGAACATTTATGTGCACAGCAGCACCCCGCTCTAGCGTGTATATATCCCTGCGGGCCCGACCCTCCCTCAATTCCTTCTTACCCTCCATGACGGTGTTGGAACAACTCTTATCTCTCGCCTGAGAGTGTCCCTTAGCGTTAGTAGTCAGTGTTAATGTTAGCAGTTATCAGTTCTTTAGTGGTTAGTTAAGCTCCTTTGTTTTAGGTGTTTGGTCAAATCCCGACACTGGCCCTGGGCGGCGGGGCCTGCCGCACGCCCAAGGCTTCAAGGCTTGTGCCACGTGCCGCAAGCCTATGCCGATCAGCGATCCCCACGACTCGTGTCTCCATTGCCTGGGAGAATCGCACCAGAAAGAGCGCTGCAAGATCTGTAAGGCCTTCAAGCCCAGGACTAAGAAAGAGAGAGACTTTCGACTGAAGCAGTTGCTCATGGAGGCTGCATTACAGCCCTCCACTTCGACGCATCCGGCCGTGGCACCGTCAGCCTCGGTGCGGAGTGCCCCAGCATTGGTTCGTGATCCTGCACCGGTAGGGCACCCTAAGCCTACGCACCGAAACAGCAGGACTGCCCCCGGCACCGGTCATCTTCGCCGACAAAATCGAAGAGCCAAGGCCCGAGGACGCTCCCTGCATAAAAAGGTAGCACCCATGAAGACCTCGAGTGCGCCCAAGGGCATTGCTGCTCCAGGACAGATCCCGGTGCCAGTGGCTCCGGCGCTGAAAGGCCCGTCGAGCGCCGGGATAAGCGCATCGAGTGAGGAGGAAGGGCTGGAGGAGCTTTTGGAACAGCCCTCCAAGCCGTATGCGTTTGAGGCAGCAAGGGACCTCATCGAATTGTCCGCAGAGAGCCCCCTCCAGGCCAAAGACAATCCAGAGGTGCAAGACCTCCCGTTCAAAGGGTCAGGCTTGTTCTCGGACCAAACGGATGCCAGACTACATAGCCTCAAAGACTCCCGAGCAACCCTCAAGTCGTTGGGAATGCACACCCCAGTGACACAGAGGAAACCTTTTAAGCCCCAACTGCCGCAGCAGAGACAGTACCACCCTCACTCCAGGCAGGAACTGTACCACAGAAGGGGCAGGGACAACAGGCGTAGGCGAAACAACATGCCTAACCAAGGCCAAGGCCAAGGCAAGCTGCAACCTGGCAACAAGCAAGGATTTTGAAGTTGCGATCGAGGACAACGTACCGACCCTCATGCCGGACCCTCCCCTATGTTTCAGGGACCGTTTGTCCCATTTCTACCATGCTTGGTCCCATATAACATTGGATTATTGGGTCCTTCGCACGGTGGAGGTGGGATACACCCTTCAGTTCTCCTCGCCCCCTCCCTCCCACCCCCCATTCCCATCCCTCTTCAGGGACCCCTCTCACGAGCAACTCCTTATACAGGAGGTGCAGGCCCTCCTCGGAGCAGGGGCGGTGGAAGAGGTCCCTCCAGACCTAAGAGGGAAAGGGTTCTACTCCAGATTTTCCTTATTCCCAAAGCAAAAGGGGGTCTCCGCCCTATTTTGGACCTTCGCAAACTAAACAAATTCTTAGTGAAGGCACGCTTTCGCATGGTCTCCCTTGGCGCTATTATCCCATCCCTGGATCCGGGGGATTGGTACGCTGCCCTCGATATGAAAGATGCTTACTTTCACATCGCCATCCGCCCTGCTCACCGGCGGTTCCTGCGTTTCATCATCAACCAACACCATTTCCAATTTACGGTCTTGCCCTTTGGCCTAGCAACGGCCCCTCGAGTGTTCATGAAATGCACATCCATGGTGACAGCCTTACTTCGAAAAAAAAAGATGCGGGTATACCCGTACTTGGATGACTGGCTCCTCGCGGGCAGATCAGAGGACGAGGTCTGCTCCCACATGGCACTGGCATTACAGGTGTTCTGCAAGTTCGGTCTACTGGTCAATGTGCCCAAGTCCTCACTGATCCCCACGCAGAGACTGGACTTCATAGGGGCAGTCCTGGACTTGGTGGAGGCCCGAGCAAGTCTTCCAGTTCCCAGGTTCCTGGCCATTCAAAGAGCCGTAACCTCCATCCAACAATTTCCCACGACCACACGATGGTGTATGCAACTCCTGGGACACATGGCTGCTTCCACACACGTAGTCAGACATGCCCGCCTAAGACTCAGACCATTACAGCTGTGGCTAGCCCAAACGTATCGCCCCAGCAGAGACCCCTTGGACCCGATAGTGACAATCCCAGCTCGGGTGTCGAACTCCCTCCGCTGGTGGCTTGATCGACAGCAAGTTTGCGAAGGGGTCCCTTTCGCTGCACTGCAGCCCACTTTGACGCTAGTAACAGATGCGTCAGACCTGGGCTGGGGGGCACACTTAGGGGGACCTGCGGACCCAGGGCTTATGGTCCAGGGAGGAAAAGTTGCTCCACATCAATGTGAAGGAGTTAAGGGCAGTTCGCCTTGCCTGCCAGACCTTTCACGCTACATAGAAGGCCACAGCATGTCAGTTCTGACAGACAACACTACCGCCATTTTCTATATAAACAAGCAGGGTGGGTCCCGATCCTCTCCCCTCTGTCACAAGGCGCTCCTCCTATGAGACTTCTGTATAGCCCATTCAGTCCAATTGGTGGCAGCATATCTTCCAGGGGTCCAAAACGGGTTAGCAGACCGCCTCAGCAGGTCATACCACATGCACGAATGGACGCTGAGAAAGGACGTCCTACATTCAATTTTCCAGAGGTGGGGGTTTCCCCAGGTGGATCTATTCGCCACCAAGGACAACAGCCAATGCCCTCGGTTTTGTTCATTCCAGAACCTCAGCCCAGGCTCATTGGCAGATGCCTTCACGATTCAGTGGGGCGGGAGCCTGAGGTACGCCTTTCCACCATTCCCGCTCATCCACAGGGTCCTGCTCAAGAACCGCAGGGACAAAGCGACAGTTATTTTCATCGCACTGGCATGGCCACGCAAACATTGGTTTACGATCCTGCTGGAACTGTCATCGACCGCCCCGATTACCCTACCCCTGCACCGAGACCTCATCACGCAGGACCGGGGTCGCCTACTCCACCCAAACCTACCGTCGCTACATCTCACGGTGTGGAATCTCTCTGGCTAAACAATATGGAGAATAGGTGCTCCCACCAGGTCCAACAAATTCTCCTTGGTAGTAGGAAGAGCTCCACAAGAGCGACTTACCTTGCCAAATGAAAGAGGTTCTCCCACTGATGTGAGCCTAATCACATACAGCCTCTGCAGCCTCCAACCCATCAATACTGGACTACTTGCTGCACCTCAAGCATCAAGGGCTCGCCCCCTCCTCAATTAAAGTGCATCTGGCCGCCATATTGGCGTTCTACCCGGGAGAGTTGGGTTTTTCGGTATTTTCCAACCCACAGTAGTCCGATTCCTCAAGGGTCTGGAAAGGGTGTTTCCCTACTCGCGCCCGCCAGTCCCTACATGGAACCTTAACCTGGTCCTAACTAAACTCATGGGACCACCCTTTGAACCCCTAGCCTCTTGCTCTCTCATGCACCTCTCATGAAAGGTAGCGTTTCTAGTGGCCATTACATCAGCTAGGAAGGTATCAGAATTGAGAGCCCTCACTTCGGAACCCCCTTATACAGTTTTTTATAAGGACAAGGTGCAGCTGAGACTGCACCCCAAATTCCTCCCTAAGGTGGTCACACAATTTCATATGGGGCAGGACGTTTGTTTACCGGTGTTCTTCCCCAAACCCCGTACGGACCCAAGCCACCGCAGCCTGCATACCCTCGATGTCCGTAGAGCCTTGGCATTCTATCTGGAATGGAGCAGGCCATTCCACAAGTAGACACAACTGTTCATTGCCATTGGGGAGAGAATGAAAGGCCAGCCTATCTTGGCTCAACGGTTATCAGCATGGATTGTGCTTTGCATCCGTACATGCTATGAGCTCGCCAAAGTGCTGGCCCCGGCGATCAGGGCTCTCTCGACTAGGGCCCAAGCATCCTCGGCGGCTTTCTTGGCGCAGGTTCCACTCCAGGAAATCTGTAAAGCGGCCACCTGGTCGTCGGTACATACATTCACAGCCCATTACGCAGTCCATCATCAGACCAGGGAGGATGCGATGGTTGGCAGGACTGTGCTCCAATCAATTGTTACTTGACTCCTACCCTCCTCCAATGGTAAGCTTGTGAATCACCTAATGTGTAATGGACGTGAACAATCACTCGAAGAAGAAAAAACGTTTACCTATCTTTTGTAACTGTTTCTTCGAGATGTGTTGTTCACGTCCTTTACACTTCCCACCCTCCTTCCCCTCTGTCGGAGTCACCGGCAAGAAGGAACCGAGGGAGGGTCAGCCCGCAGGGGTATATATATGCTAGAGCGGGGCGCTGCTCTGGCGGGGCGGGGGGGCCCTGCCGGCCCGACAGGAGCCACTGAGGGAAAAAGTTTCCGACGTCCGTGCACGTGACGCACGCACACCTAATGTGTAATGGACATGAACAACATCTCAAAGAACGACAGTTACAAAAGGTAGGTAACTGTTTTTTCTCCAGCTTTTCTATAGGCATTTGTGGAAAGGTTGGGTTGATGGATTGAGAAGCAGAGGTTTGTGTTTGTGTATGTGTGGGGGAGCCTTATATGGCAATTCAATTAATAGATTAATTATTAGAATTTTTGAATTCGATATTGTTGTTTTTACATTTTTTAAAGTGCCGATTCTTAACGATGCCAAGCACTCACAAGTTCAATTGACTTCACTGGAAACTGTGGGTACTCAGCGCTTTTAAAAAGCAGGTCCCGAGAGTCTGAGATTGGTGCTATACAATCTAATTATATACACAACATAAATGATATGGTCCAAGCTTCCTTTGGCTGAAGAAAATCAGGATATATCCCCTTTTCAAACTGCACACCAGTACACAAAGTGTCTTATTCCACAGGGTTTTACCTTTCTGCCTCCACAGTGCTCCCGCTTTTTTTGTTGTTTTTGTTCACAAACAACGAAATAGAAGTCAGTGGAAGTATGACACTCTGATAATCCTCAGATTATTGACATAATAGATTGTAGGGCTCCACAGGGCTGCACTATCTACTGTGTCAATAGGTTTTGTGTATTAAAATGTAGTAATTTGTGTATGTACTATAGCTCCCATCTGAAAAACTCTTAGAAACATGAGTTACTTTGCACATAGGAGCAGTCCCACTGAATTCAATAGCACAACTTGCATGCGTGAGAGTGTACAAAATTGGAGCCATAGAATGCATTCACAGTAGGGTTATCAGACAGCAAGTGTGAAAAATCGGGATGGCGGTGGGGGTTAATAGGCGCCTATAGAAGAAAATGCTCCAAATATCGGGACTGTCCTTATAAAATAGGGACATCTGGTCACCCTAATTCACAGTACCACACATACTTGAAGATAAGTTGGATGATTAGTTTTGCTCAATATTTGCAGGATCATACTATATATGGGCTGTTTTAAAGATACAGTTATGATGAAGGCTAAGATTTTTTTCATGGTTATTTTTAGTAAAAGTCACGGAGAGGTCACGGGCAATAAACAAAAATTCATGGACGCCGTGACCTGTCTGTGACTTTTGCTGCTGCGGCTCCATGGTTTCCCCTGCCACTATGGTGGCTGGGACCTGTGGGGTTCCCCCTCTGCCCGCGGCAGTTGGGAGCTGCAGAGTGGCCATATTTCCCCAAGAGAAAACGGGACACTCCCAGCCCCTCGCCTGAGGCGTCCCCCTCGCCCAGTGCGAGGCTGTTGCCCCTCACTGGAACCCTGAGGAGGGCCCCCTCAGGAGTCTGTCACCTGTGGCTGAAACCTTGCAAGGCGCCCCCTGTCGCCTGTCACTGCTGTTGCCGGAATCCTGCCAGGGCCCTGCTAACTGCCAGCTCCAGAGTCTGGCAGCTCCTGGGGCTGAAGTAGAGAATGTCATGGAGGTCTCTGGAAGTCACGGAATCCATGACTTCCATGATGTCCGTGATATAAACGTAGCCTTAGTTATGATAAATCAGGTAACTACAGGTGACTCATAATCAGCATGCAGTGTGCCAAAATGGTGCCATCTATGATGATGACAACGATAAAGAACGCTGCAGCTACTACCATAAGGAGGATGCTTTGCATGAAGACATCAGTGCAGACAGTATATTAATAGCAGGCTTCACCGTTTGTTTGATAACTCTGATTCTGAATTGCAGATGTTGGGTTTCTGAATTGCTCTCATCAGTGTACAGCTGACTACTGTGCCGTTAATAAAACGCTGTGAAGCTTTGGGCTGTTGACCTGAGCTTTTGTATTTTTGTTGTTTTGTCCTGCAAATTAATAAACTGCCTTACAATGAGGTACTTGTTTTTTACCTTCAGATGGGTCTACACAGCTGAACTTCTACTGAAGTCAAAGGGCTAGACTTGAAATGCCTAGGCCTTAAGTAGCTGTTCAGAGGAGTGGTGGGGAGTAACCTACCCTGCTGCGAGGTTTTATTAGGGCTACGTGGGTCACAGTTCTGAGTCCCCTGCAGAGTTAAGGCTCTGCCCTGCTCCTGCTCTTCCCAACATGGTGGCTAGGGCAGGGAGTGGGTGGAATCATGGCTCTGCCACCACTTATGCTCTAGCAACTGGAACTGGCTGGGCCTGAGGATAGAAGTGAGCTGAACCCTTATCAAAACTGTAAAAAAATTATTATTCTCCCCCTGCCTTGATCAGGAAAAGAGCAGGGGAGGGATTGTGACATAGTCACAGTTCCTTCTCAATGCTCCTCCTGTTGAGACACAGCTACATGCTGAGCCTAAAGGCGCGGCCTAGCCCCAGAGGAGTTGAACATATGGGTTTGAGCACAGAATTTGATCCTTATATATTGTGTTGTTTCAAAACACACAAAACCCTGGTCACACTTCCTGCATCCCCTCCTCCCTACATTTTATTGAGTTGTTTGAATACAAACTTTATGGCTCAGGCCCACCTCTCTATAAAATAAGAGCTCTACAATTTTCATTTTCATAAAATGGCTCACATTTTGCTTGTCTCCAAAAAATGATAAATTTTAGGCTTATTACTATGAGCATTAATGCTGTGAATTAGAAATTACTACATACCTCATTAACTGCTTCAACTTATGTGATAATTAGAAATGAGAAGACATATTTTCTTACTAAAAATGAGAATGGATATGATACATTTTGCCAGGATCTGAGTGGAAAGAATAATTTATTGCACTAAGTATATATATCTAATATACATACTCTTAGTGCATATATATATATTGCATGACTTGGGTTAACTACATTATTACTGAGTGAATTATTGCAGGTCATCCCAGATATGTCTCAATATAACCTTTGTGCCACATCACACCACCTTGCATTTTGAATGGTCTACCTGTGTTATGCCAATAGAAAAACTATTTGAGAAATGAGTTCAAGAGTTTGAAAAACGATATCAGAGTAATTTCATGTTTGTCTCTGTCTGCAAACCCAAATGCATTAGTTACTATTAGTCTATCTGTACAGGTCTCAGAGGGAGCCATGAAAACCTCTGAAAATTAGCTAAAAACTTCAGGAGGTTGAAATGTGATATGTCAGGAAATTTTCAGGGCTGAAAACAAGCCTTGGATCCACTGGGAAAATGCAGCGCTCCCTGTTTGGTGCCTTGCAGGGCTGCAAGGTAGCAGGTTTTAAATATGTGACATTTTAATGACTATAATATCTGTCATTGGTTCAGTACAGAGTTTGCCCTTCTTGGTCCTTAGGTAAGTGCAATTTTGGGAGGAAGAGGAGAAGAATGATTTTTTTTAACTGATACTTTTTTGAAGCTCCTTCTGGTTCTGGAATGTTAGATTATGTTCCATAGAGATCGATTAGTGGGTCAAGAGGAAAGGTGTGGAGAGGTCGAAGGTGCATGATAATTTATAATATTACACAAATATTGGCCACAGATCAGAGTTATACCATACCATATATTCAAACTGCAGTTATTTTATAAGTTGGATGTGTATGAAAAATGCTACATTTGGGGTGAGAAGGAAGAAATGTTTTTTCTGGCAGATTGGCTTAGAAAGGAACTGGTTGCTGTTAGATGCTACTGAGTTTTTCAATGTTTAACTAACTCTGAAGGAAAGGGTGGAAGGATGGATTAGTGGGCAGATAATGCAGTGAAAGGGGAGTGATGAATACATGTATCATATGACTGTCCAATTTATCAATTGCCCCTCCAGTCCATCACATGTACAAGCAGGGTCTAAATGAACTCTCCCCTGACATCTGGGGAGCAACATCTCCAGTGCCAGAGACTGACCAACCCGCCCTATTATTGAGGCTCCTCCACTAACTGCTGACATCACTGAGAGCTGTGTTAAGTGGTGGGATCTTGCAGAGGCTGTATGTAGTAGACTGACACAGCATCCAGTGGTCCAGCAGCACAGAGGCAGAGTGAATGACAATGCAGTGGCCAGCGATGGATTGGATGACGGCGCAGCGGCCAGTGTGGAGTGAATGCCGGAGTGGTTGTGGCAGCAGGTAGCAATGCACAGTGAGCAGCACAGCAGCTGAGGCATTGCTCAACGACTCATCCCACTGGGGTGGGAGGTGAACTCACCTCTGAACTCTGGGTCTTCACTGTCCAAGGACAACAACTATGAGTGGGGTGTGGTGAAGGGAGAGGGGAGTGGCATGTTAAAGGAACATTTGTTTCTTGGATTTTCACACCATGAGGTGAGAACCTGAGGCAAAAGCCCAACATACTCTGGGGTAGATGTTTTGCTTGTGGTCATATGCTTGCGGTGTTTCCCCAAATTAATGCCAGGTTCTTTCCCTCTTGTTATTAAAAGTTTTCTTTTTTCTATACTCAGACTCAGTGCTTGCAAGAGGGGAAGTATTCCCTCTTAGAGGCGCCCAGGGGTAGTGTGTAATTTTCCCAGATTACTGGGTGGGGTGGTCAAGCCAGTTCTATGTTGTATTGTTAAAAGGAACCCCTAGATATGGAACCTGGCTCTTGTTACTGCCAACTCCACCTGGAAGAAGGGCTACACGTGTATATTACCACCGTCTTTGAATCCCTGTATTTGCGTCACATTAAACTTCTCAGCTTCACCTATAGGGCCCCACTTAGTTAAATTTCCACCTATATTTCCTCCTATTGCCCTTCTCATTCCCTGTGATCTTCCCTTGGTCTCCTTCTCATAGACTTGGCTTTATGCCTTCTACCATGCTGCCGTTACAGCTGAAACAAATCTTCTTACCCCACCTTGCCTACTCACTCCAACCAATCCTTTGTCCTCTCATTATCTGTAATCTTTTCCTACTACCTCTTCTGAAATGCCCTTTGTTTCATCTTCTATTTGCCTTACATTATATAGACTAAAAGCTCTTTGGGGCAGCATATGTATCTTTTTATTTATGGTGTGCGAGAAATTAATTACAATAATAATTAATAATGTATACAGTAGAGATGGACCTGAAACCAGAATCTAAACACCCTGACAATTTTGACGGACAAACTTCACAATCCAGCTCCAAAACCCAGCTCCATATTTTTCAGATGACACCTTACTTCTTTTTAATGATGGCCCTACCAAATTCCTGGTCCATTTTGATAAATTTCTTGGTCATATGATTTAAAAGGTCTTATATTTCATCGTTTCATAGATTTAAATCTGAAATTTCACAGTGTTGTAGCTGTGGGGTCCAGACCCAAAAAGGGGTCGTGGGGGCGGGTCACAAGGCTATTGTAGGGTGGTAGTAGTATTGCCACTCTTACTTCTGCACTACTGCTGGCAGCAGTGCTGCCTTCAGAGATGGGCAGCTGGAGAGTGGTGGCTGCTGGCCAGGAGCCCAACTCTGAAGGCAGCGCCATCAGCAGCAGCAGTGCAGAAGTGAGGGTGGCATGGTATGGTACTGCCACCCTTACTTCTGTGCCGCCGCCGGAGGTGGATGTGACCCGGCCCCAGAAGCGGCCCATGCAGGGAAAGAGGACGTTCTGTTCCTCTACAAGACTAGCAACTGGAGCCTGGTGTTTAGTAGGAGCCATGCCCTGCTCCTCCCCAGAGCACAGGGGCTAGAGGGGCCTTGGGCTGGCTGTGCGTGTGTAGGGGTGACCACACCCCCCTTGAGCATGGCACCCTGGGGGTTTGCCCACATAGGCCAGCCCTGCACCACCCCAAAAAGTGACAATCCCCCATACTATGCCACCCTCACTTCTGCGCTGCTACTGGTGTTGGGTGCCAGACCAGCAGCCATTGCTCTCCGGCTGCCCAGATCTGAAGGCAGTGCAGAAGTAAGGGTGGCAATACCGCAATCCCCTGACAGTAGCCGGATTTTCACTGGGGAGACAAGATTTCATGATCCGTGATGCGTTTTTCATTGCTGTGAATTTGGTTAGGCCTGTATTTATAATGGACTACGCCAAAACTCAGAATTCAGCGCACCCTGGAACTTGGGGTGTTCAAAATACAGATTTGGATTCAAATTTTATATCTTGATCTTATCTCTAGTATATTCCCTTAGATGTGTCCATCTGTAAGGGTTTCTAGGTTTAAAGTGTGAAGCAGAGAAAAATAGAGGAGGAATCTCAGGAATTCAAAAGGGATATAAGGAACTACTACCCTTTTCTCCTTTCCTCCTCCATATGAACAGCTTGTGGCAATTATTTTTTCCCATCAGAATTTTTTTCCACACTAACAAGATTACTCCATAAATAGTAATAAATACAAACAGGAACCAATTTATCCAGTCACTCCCCCCCCCCCCCCCCCAAAAAAAAAAAAAAACCTTTGCGGTCAGGATAAAATGGGCATGCAGATGTCAAACCTTCCCTTGTTTTGACTTTTTAAAGCCAAAACCCTGACTCATGATTTTTACAAAATAAACCAAACCTCACCCCCTGCAAAAACCCCAACCAACCAACCAACCAAATGCTGCTCCCCTTCTCTTCCCCCCCCCCTCATTCTATTTCAAAAAGAGATGGGGCATAGCTTCATTTAACTCCTCTTTCCTCTAACTAATCTTTGGAGGTTTGCAGAAGATGGGGCCTGCAGCTAAACAACCCCTAGTTTAGCAAAACCCAAAGCCCATTTTCCCCCATCAAACAAACAACATTATATTTTGAACCCTGTTGCTAGTACTACTAGAAACTACAGGTTTTTGTTTAACTAAAATTGCTCTTTGAATGTTTATTTTTCTTTTCAAATTATTTTCTTAATAATTAAGGCTAGTAAGTTTGAATGATCCCTTTTTACAGGAAATACTAGGTGTAATAAGATATCCAGTTTAAAAACATTAATCATATTTAAACTAATTAAAAACTGAAATTTCTGTGCATTCCAAACAGTGGGTGAAAAAAAAGTTCTTTCCTGAGTGCAAGCAAATGCTTGACACATGGACTAAGTCAAATTCCAAAATGTAGCAAAACAGTGCCTGCATATTTGGCAGGAATTACAACCAGTTCAGGTCAGTGTCTGTATCAGCAGAAAGATGAGGCTCTGCTTGTGTCACAGGGCTAGGAAAATAATTCAGAGGAAAACATGAAGAACAACATGTGACATTTTGTAACTGCAGCAGGACTGTTACCCAAGGAACAACATTTTGCAGTCACTCTCAAAACACTTCCTTCTATGCAACCGAGTTTGAACACATTTTTTTTCATGGGGGGGAGGAAGAGGTCAGGACGTTCAAGCTGTTACCATATAAATGAGCTACACTTTTTTAATGGTGAGTGCAACTTTTTAAAAATCTCTCACAGCAACACACACATTAGAATCTTCCACAGCAAGAGCGACATACAGACACTACTTAAGTATTTAATCCAAATAGAGGAAGTCCCACATTCCACTGGAGTAAAAGTCAGGCTAGGTTTGGGGTAAAGGGAGAGAAATGCTGCATATGCTCTTTAAGGATCCAATCCTACAATGTCTAGTACATGTGTGGACTGCTGGGCCTGCGAGAAACCCCATTGTTTTCCACACAAACATAGCAGTTCACCCACAAACTATTCACTGCAGGATCTGGACCTAAATGAATCTAACCTCTCCCTTCAGATGGTTGCAAGACATCTTTATTTCCAGGAGCTATTGTTATTTAGATTCCACATTCTATATATTCAATCATTGAAGGGTCAGATTCTGCCCTTGCATATGAACCCATTGACACCAGTGGGAGATGGCCGTGTATCTGAGGGCAAAATTTGTCCTATAATTAATTTAGGAACAAAACAGGCTTTTAAGTCTCTCCTACTCCAAGTTTTTAAGTTGCATTGTTTGGGTCATTGTCTTTATTTATTTTTTTAAAATTTACATTTATTTGCAATCTACTTATGTTAAACTGTTTTTGTTGCTGAGGAGCTGATATTTCTTCAGAGATACGACTGAATCACTTGTTATTGTAACACTTATTGGTGATAAAGTTCAGACTAAAAATTAAGCAGCTGCAATGTTGCAGCACAAATTAGTTTAATGTAAGCAGTCAGGAGCAGCTGTTTGGCTTGGGACTCGGATTTAGCAGTGGGGGAAGGGTTCTGTGATGCTGACAGTGTTTTTTTCCCCCTCTACATAAACATTTTTGGCTGTTACAGCTTTTGTGCTGATCATGTGACAGTGTCCCTAGGCAGATAATTTATTTCTGTAGCTTTCATGAGCAATCATTAACCTTCAGACACTGAGCTTGCTTTCTGCTTTGTGGCATTTGTTATATTATTTATTTATTTATTTGGTATCCTAACTAGTTTAATTCACAGAGCGTCAGGAGAAAATTACAGCCAATTTACAATAGACTGTAATGCATAATACTTATGTTTCTATTAAAACAAACCTTTGCTTACAAGACCACTCTTATGGCTTAGCTTGTGTCCCTGGATCAGAATAATTATTTTCAGTGATGTAAGTGCAGCTGTCATCATGATACTCCCTTAGTGTCTTATTCGAGAGGCAAGGCCTTGCGGAGTCCTGATCTGAGACCACCCTTTTGAGTTCCCCCCTCATTCCCCGCCAGAGCAGTGGAGATACAACAGGGTTGGTGTTCCCATTGCCCCACAATGGCTGATTTATTGAACTGGTATTGATGGCAATCTCAGAAAATGTGTCTGGAAGAAAGGTGATGCACTGGTAATAACAATAATAGTTTGCACACATACAAGTCTAGCTGAAGACCTCAAAGCATTTTGCAGACATTGATCAATCTCACAACACTTCTGTATGTTGGGAAATTGCTGAATTCTTATGCCCATTTTACAGCAAGGTAAAAAAGATCTGTTAATTGACTTGGTGAAGATCAGAGAATAAATCAGTGTTGGCGCAGGAACTGCATCCACATGTCCTGTGTTTTGGCCACTACAAAGAAGATGTTCAGAGATTGAAAATACTGTGTTCAGACAAAAGAAATAAAAAGTAGGCAACACAAATCTGCTAAGAAGCTGGATGAAAAAAATATCAAGAGCTCAAAAACAAGATCACTGTTGCTACTAATGCTATTTTTATTCATTTCTGAATGTGTCTCTTGGTATTGTTCCTGAGCCATTTGGCTAGCCTAATTCTTTCTGCTATCTGGTAATTCACTGTTTATACTTTTGAGGTCATCTTTTGATGTTAGTGAGTTGAATATTCTACCTGAACATGCTTTCAGGCTGGTGCACTCCATCTACGATTCTTGTATTGCAGTAGCACCTACCATCCTCAGTCTCATCTGGAGGTCTGTTATGCTAAGTGCTGTACTGACATTTAGCAACAGACAAAAATTGTACAATCTAAACAGACAAGACAAAGGATAGAGGAGATACAGGGCCAGAGAGGTGAAGTGACTTATTCGACTTGTCAAACAGAGGCGAACAGACTTGTTCAACAACACACAACTGGTCAGTGGAAGAGCTGGAAATGACTGACACTTTAGTGCCCTATTCACTGGACCACACTGCCTCTCATGACTCACTGGGCTCTTGGTATATCTTGCTGATTATTTGTTTATTTATTAAGAGGTGTGTAATCTGAATAAGGCCAAGTGTACCAAAGCCCAAAGAAGATGTAGTTACTCTAAGATGTGACAGTGATGTATGCCATATAACCTCATTAAATAGAAAGATGAATCGTCAGATTCTGCTGTCAACACCAGGAAACAAAATGAATCTTTCTTCCTTCATTAATTTTAAAAATTCAATAATTGGTGTGTGATTGATCCTAGCATTCCATTTGGAAGGATGAAGAAAGGGCTGGCTCACAGAAAGGTTTTCTGAAACCTCCATCTTTCAAAACATTTTATGCAAATGAAAACTTGATACATGGCAAATGTGAAATGGAACCAGGAAGAAAAAAGGAAAAGACTGGGACACTCCATCTGCAATTGTTACATTCCTAACAAGACATGGAGACTTTGACTGTGCTAACCTTTGGAGTATCAATAGTGTGCTTGATGCTGTATATACATAGAAGATGATGGGCCTGGAGTCTATGAGTATGTCTACACTGTAATTAGACACTTGTGGCTGGCCTATGCCAGCTGACTCAGACTCGTGGGGCTCGGGGTGCAGGGCTGTTTCATTGCAATGTAGACTTTCAGGCATGGGTTAGAGCCTAGTCTCTAGGACCCTGTGAGGTGGGAGAGTCCCAGAACTCAGACTGCAGCCTGAGTATGGAAGTCTACACTGCAATGAAACAGCCCCGCAGCCTGAACCTCATGAACCCGAGTCAGCTGGCGTGGGCCAGCCACGGGTTTTTATTTGCAGAGTAGATATACCCCAAGTTCTATTGACTTTTAATGAGATTTAGGATCTTAAGTTCCTAAATCACTCTTGAAAATGAAAGTGAGGCTCCTAAGTCATTTAGGTGCTTTGGAAATTTTACCTCTGATCCCTGTCCCTCCTCCCCAGGTGATTCATTTGCAATAAGGTGAGTCATATGTGGCTTCCTTGTGCTTACCACTTTGAACCATACATTTCAGAGCTACACTAAAAACACTCGTGATAGTCTGAGTGCGACATAACCCCTTTTCCTAAGACCATTCATTTAAAAAAAAAAAATTAACCCCTTTTTTAATGTGTTTAAAAGGATTCAGAAAGCAGTGGGGCAGAATGAGGGTTGGCTTTAAGGGGTCATTTCTGTGGCCTTGTCTTCACTAGATTTTTGCCTGAAAAAAATTCCCAACATTACTCACCTCAGTGCATCTCCACCGGTGGTAGCAACAGTCGGTGTTCTAATGGAAACTCTGTGTTGTGTAGAACTACTCTGAGCAGGTTTAGACAAAATGGTGGACAAGAAACCAGCATCCATCTGGAGCCTTGTCCATAGCAGCATATTCAATGAGGGAGCTTCCACTGGGGGAGCTGTACTACTCTTAGCAATGATGGGAAATTCTTCAGAAGAAAGGCTAGTTTTCATGCAGCTAGTAGGTAAATACATGCTGACAATAAATTAAAGTCACCTAGGCTGCCACTTCAAACACAATCAAAAGATGAAATGAGACTGTCAGCATCCAACCTGCTGGAATGCTTCATTTGCTGTATTTAAAGTAAAATGTACTGTAATGTTTCACATGGTGAATTTCTTGTTATTGCTGTCTAAAATCCATCCCTTGTTAGGAAGCGTGAGCAGGAATAGCATCCTGTGTACATATAGCCAACATATTAGATAAATCTATTTATACTGTTTCTCATGTTGGCAGCTTTATACCAAGGTCGGTTTCCATTTCCATTATGAACCCTTATGTTTCAGAGTTTAATTGACAATTCTAAAGCTTTGCTGGAGTGAATTTGCCAGCTCATATCAGCATTAACTTTCAAAAACATTAGTGTCTAACAAAAAAAAAAAATGTTAGAAACTCAAGTAATTCAGAGTTAAGGTTGCACTTTCACAAGCCACGGCATCCACTCAAATAGTCAGTGGCACTGCACCCCATATTCTTCATAGTGATATTAATGTGATATAATTATATCATAATTATGATGTATTTTATACAAGATAAGGCATGTGAGGTGTCATTGGAAAGGTTCTGGTTTGCTGAATATGATTATCCTATTTGTATGCATGTATCATTTTTGTATCCAAAGTTGTGAATATTGACTATGTATCTATTTCACATGTAGCTATTCCTGGCAATACCCACTAGGCAAAATGCTCTCAGTCTAGAAGGCTGGCTGGGAAGGGTCCATTCAGGTTAATGAGCCATTAG
Organism: Malaclemys terrapin pileata; assembly: GCF_027887155.1. Lineage (NCBI taxonomy): Eukaryota > Metazoa > Chordata > Testudines > Emydidae > Malaclemys > Malaclemys terrapin. The sequence continues at coordinate 104,076,121 of NC_071507.1, read as the reverse complement.
GAAGAAACAATAGGCCTTAGGAGAAGCTGATTTCTGACCTGGTGAGCCTTCCTGTGAACACTCCAAACAGTCAGTGAGCGATGGCTGCTGTGATTCTACAGGGACATGTGACCAGGTCACCTGGTGCTGGACTCCATCTTGGGATGTCAGTATTTTTCCACTGACTGGTATGGGAACCAAGCTTTGAAACAAAGGGTCCCCACCATATGCAGGCCAGGAGTGACATCATTTTGGTTCTTCACTGACTCCCACCCAGGAAGACTCCTGGAAACACCTGAGGAACAAAGACTGAACTGGGAGAAGTGCTGGATCCAGGCTAAAGGGATTTTTAGCCTGTGAATGAAACACCTGAGGATTCCAAGCTGTAAGCAAGTGCAGCTTCCCCCTGAAGAATCTGCAGCCTGCTTGAATCTGCTAATCATATCCAATCTATTTAGTATATTAAGGTTAGTTCGCATTTTTTGTTTATTTGCTAGGTAATCTGCTTCGATCTGTTTGCTATCCCTTATTATCATTTAAATCTATCTTTTGTAGTTAATAAATGTGGTTTTGCTTTATCTAAGCCAGTGCATGGAAATCATAACTCAGGGGCAGAAAGCTATTCCTGCTTGCATATTCCTCTCCACATTGAGGAAGGGGGAGAATGTTATGACTTTATGCTGTACAGTTCCCTGTGCAGCGCAAGACGGTATAATTTTGAGTTTATACTCCAGAGGGGGTGCATGCCTGAGGAACTGGGAGGTGCCCTAGCTGAAGCCTTCCCAGGCAGGGGCTGGTCAAAGAGCCTGCCTGCGTGTAACTTCATGAAGAACATCTTGGAAGTGAAGAGCCATCTTCTCCAATCACCGATAAGTGCTCTGACAAACCAAAAATAAGTCACTGGGACCAGCGAGTCACAGAAACATTACTATTATGATTTAGAATTACTTGTCAAATTAACTGTAATCAAATCACTTGTATTTGTGTACAGTAGATCCTAGCTAAGGGAGTCCAATAAAAGAGGTGTTGCGATCTCTTCTTTTTGGTTTCTTGTTCCAACATGGCAAAAAAATTAGTACAGTTTTGGAATTCTGGTGAAAACCTTGATTTTTAGGATATCAATACAAGAACTGGTTCAATTCATTTCAAATAAGATAAAACATTTCTACCTCAGCCTTTAGATCTAACTGGCCAACTTTGAGGTTGATAAGACTTCTTTGTATTTTGGAATGGGACGTGTGTGTGTGTGTGTGTGTGTGTGTGTGTGTGTGAGAGAGAGAGAGAGAAATCCATTTGTGGGTCAGTTCTGGTGGATTAGCTGTGGTGCTATGGATGGATGAAGGGCTCTTGGACCTAGTCTCTTACTTGCTGGGCTGGCGAGGTCTGGAAGTACTGCAGATCACTCACCCCTTGGGGAATGTAGTCCCTTGTGTCAACACCAATCTTTGCTGACAGTTCTGGCTCACTGGGAGTTTAGGGCAGTTGGCACTAGACAAGAGACAGGCGACAGAACTATCTCAGGTGCTGGCCCAAGACTGTGGAATAAACTCCCACGGGAATGAAGGGCCATCACTAATCTTATCACCTTCCACTCTTTGACCTTGCCTATAATATCTCCAAACCAAATCACTCCACTGCACACACATCTTCTGCCAAAGAGAGGAAGAAAGAATAAACATGTGACAGATGTGTCGTCATGGTGCTTAATGCACTACTGGAAGGTGCTCGGATACTACAGTAATGAGCGTGGTATGAGGACTGGATAGAATGGAATAGATCTAGCTCTGAAAGGGGGAGTATTGATGGGTTTCTTTATTTCTCTCTCTCTTTTTTTTTCTTTTTCTTTTTACCCACGTCAGAAAAAACAGAGAAGAAATGAAAACACAAGAACATATAAAGCAACTAATTTGAAGTGCCTAATTTACACACAGCCTAGGAAATTCACAGATGGAATGTACCTTTTTCCACTAAACAGACACACTGGGCTTCACCTTTTACTACTAGATACCTATGATTTAATGTAGTTACACACTTATTTACCTTAACAATTTAGTTTTACGGAAAAAAAAATGAAGCTCACCACATTTATTCCATTCATTTTCTTCACAGCTACACAATAGGGCATCCTGCTGACTAGTTCCAAATGGTCTTGAACTGTCTATCATTCCAGAATGTGTATTACAAATAAAGAAGGCTGAGCAAATGGAACCTATTTTCACTAGACAAAGGGACACTTACAGGGGACCAAATGTTTATGTTATAAATTTTGAAGAGTTTCACTTAATTCAACCCTCTGCCCTTGCAATGCATAAAAGGACTTGACCTCATACAAAAGGAAACAAAGACTAAGTGTATTTTTTTGACAAAACTATTTTGCTCAGAAAATTAATAATACAAATAGATACCAAGGCCCCAGAAACCAGACACATTGGCCCTGGATGCCTAAAGTTGGGTTTTTATTTTGGCTACCTAACTATTGAATTAAGTGCTGAGCTCTGGAGTTAGGGACCTAACTTTAGCAACCCAGGTGCGACCCTTTTGGCCAAGGTTCTTTTTCCAACTGAGGATGAGTGCAGATATGCTTGAAAAGGGACAGACTACAGAGAACGAAGGATTGTGAGCTTGAAAGGAGAACGCATGCTGAGCTGAGTGTCCTTTTCCGGTGTCTGTGTTCCAAATCAAAGGCTACATCTCTGAAACAAAAAGCCATAAACATTTTTACTATTAAACATTTCATTAGCTCAATTTAAGGTTAACACTAAACTCCTAAAACTTATTTGTTCTTTTGAGCACTGATGGTTTGGTTTCTCTTTCTCCCATCGTGGGTTTAAGTGTTAGATAAAAAGATAACTGTGCATTTCCTTTCCTGGTATTTTTCTACTGTTTTGTAGCAAAAATGCATGAAAAATTGTAAAGGCTTTTCAACAAAGTCCTCAACTTTCTTTACTCAGGCATGAAGGGTTAAGTTGCTGGAGTCCCCAAAGGACTGTGAAAGCACAGAGGAATGGAAGAACAATAATAATTATTTTTTTCAAGAAATTATGCCCTTCACTGTAATATCTGGGCGTACATTACAAGATTTAATAACCCATGATGGTTAAGTGACCCTCCACAGAACTGACCTTGAGGGTGGGGTGCCTTCCACACAGCTACATGAAAGGAGGTCCTGGAATCTGCAGTTATGGTGAAATAGGGCATAATTGGGATTAAAGTGGTACATAGGCCTGTGCCAATCTTCTGCATAGAGATGATTTTCACTCTTAGTTAATAATTTGGACAAATATATGATTTGCATCACGTCCTGTTAGAGGGATAGATGTTTTTACCCCTTAAATGTGAACTACAATGCAATTTGCCTAGCAGCTCCAGAAGGTTAGATTAGCCAGGGGTCGGTGGGGAGGCAGATTGGAGTCTGAATTGTTTTCTAAGTGTCCAACTGAATTTGAGAAGCAGACAGCCTTGTATGTGCAAAAACCTAACATTTGGTAGGGGAGGGGAGAATAAAGTGTTCATTCTTCCTCCCCCCTCCGAATTTAAGTATCGGGTGATTTTTTTTTTTTTGCTCATTGTCTAGGGATAAAGGACTTTATTGTGGCGAACCAAATGCTGTCTTCTCAGTTTACAACCAATAACTTTACTGAAGTTGGGATTTAGCCCAATATCTCACTCCAGTAGGAAATAAATGCTTATTGGCATGTGAGATTAAATGACGAAACAGAATGTTATATGAACCATATGAAATGGTCCAGCAGGATATAACTAGGCCCTGGTCTACAGTTGGGGTGGGGGGCGGGGTTCAATCTAAGTTACGCAACTTCAGCTATGTGAACAATGTAGCTGAAGTCGACGTACTTAAATCGACTTACCATGGTGTCTTCACCACAGTGAGTCGACTGCTGCCACTCCCCTGTCAACTCTGCCTGTGCCTCTCATAGACGTGATAAATTGATCCCCGGTGGATTGATCACTGCCTGCCGATCCGGCGGGTAGTGTAGACATACCCTAGGAGTAATGGGATGAAACTGAACGAAGAAAAAAATATGCAGATCCCCAGAAAAAAAATCTTAGTAGTGAAAGTTGTGAGGCTGTGGAATAGTGTCCCAAGGGAAGCGATGGAATCCTCATTGCTTGAGTAATTTAAAACTGGCCAAAATAATCAAGAATACTAGAGGGAGAAACCCTTAATTAATAAGAAGACAGGGAAAAAAATGACCAAATAGGTCTTTTTCCATCTCTAACAGTCATAGTTTTGTTATTTTAAGGCAAACTAGGTTGGGCAATAAAATTATAGATTTCTAGCCTTTCACTGCAATTGCTGAGCACTTTTTGTTCCATAATAACAGCATTACTTTCTCTCCATAAACTTTGTATGTTATTTGTACTTAAAAATTTATAGTATTACCTATGGACTAGAAGAGATACTTGCCTAGCTGAAAGGATGTATTGCTATGTGAGCATGGTGGAGATGATGTTTCACTTTTGCTGGCACCTCTTGATTTACTGGGCCATGTTCACATGCAGGTGGCATCATGTTAACATTGCAGGTGAGATGCCCCCTTTGTCGTGAAAAGGTACACAAATAAAAAGGGACAGGAGCTTAAAAAATTTCCTCTGAAACGGAGCTGCATAACTTAATATGTAACATGACATTCCGTCATGAGAAAACAGTGCTTGCAGTGGCAGGCAGCAGGCATGGCTGAATATTGTCACTGAAGAAATGTAAGAAATTGATACCAGGCCCAAATTTTCAGTGTGATAATGCTGTCTTACAAGCAGCTTAGCCAATCACTGGAGGACTCCCTATTTAATAGGAGACTTCATGGGTGGCATAGAGCTGCCACAGCAGCTCTGACATCACCCTTCTCCTGATGATTGGGATAGGCTGGGGCAAAAGGAGGCATTGCTGGGGTATTGCTATGCTCCAGCAATCCTCAGCTCCCTGGGGGAGATGTCAGCTGGTAATATTTAGAATAACCTGAATTCTTCTCTAATTTATTCGGAGGACTGGATTGGCACCTCAGTATCCCAGGGCCAGTGAGAGTAAGGCAATGTTTGTACCTCACCCCCTCCTGATTTGCACCAACACTGCCCAGTCAGACCCCAGGATTAGGACCAATCTGTTAGACAAAAGGTTGAGTATTATTATACTTACTGTACGTCAGCATCTGAAGCAAGAAGCTATGGCAATATTGAAATACATAGCCAATGTATTTAATGCTTGTTGGTTACTACAAATAGATATTATATTAAAGATTGGATGCATGATATATATTAATCCACGCAACACAATTTGGTAGTAAATATTTAATGCTCTTTACACTCTTCAAGCATCTCTTTATGACCCAGTCTGACAATAAGATGTCAGTGAGTGCAGAGGGCTTCCATGTTATAATGAAAGCTATTTTGCGATGGTAAATTTACACTTTTGTTTGTCAACTAAGTAGCAAGAGATCAGAAATTAATGGTGAAATTCTAAGCTCCCTTACAACCAGGGAACTCTAGTTTAAGTTCATGGATTTCCACATGTTATCGAATGGAATTTGATTCCAACAAATCATGACAGTGGTGTCCACATTTACATGATGTGGAGACTATCCATTTCTGCAATATGAAATGGTGTGATTGTACAGTGGCAACATGAACAGGTACAATAATGACAGTAATAATACTTAGCCCTTTAGGGGGCTGGATCCTCTGCTACATTACTCTAGATTTATTCTAGTGTAATGCCATTGATTTCCATGGTTTCACACCAGCATAAAACTGAAGTAAGGCAGCAATGAGTCAGGCCATATATAGTCAAAGAGCTGTGCAAACATTTACCAATTAATCTTCACAACACCTTTATGAGCTATCTACTGTTGTTCCTGGTTTAGCAAATCAGACGGAGGTAATATGCAAGAGATTCAGGTTGTTTTGTTAAAATAATATAACAAAGTTAAGCAAATTGTAATGAAGTAAATAGAATAAAAAACGGCCCTAGATTGTTTTTTGAGTGCAATATGATCATGATGATATGAGAATAAAATGGAGAGACGTGTGGTGCTAATGTATACATTAGTTATTTACTGTGATGACTGTTCACCCAAGAGTTAATCCAGGAATATCCAAACCACTGTAATTATCCCTGCACAAAGGCTCTCTATTATTTGCCTGCTAAATAACAAAGCCTTCTCATTATCTGACACTGACATAACTTTAGCAGTACGGGTAGGTAGAGTGAATGAGCATTCTCTGTTTGTGGGGGATGGGGCACTGAAAACAAACTATGGAATAAAAACCCCAAGCAGAGTACTAATGGGGTGACCAGAAGATTTCCCTGCATGAAAAACAATATCATTGCTAACATACGGAAATGTTGGGTCACAAACAATAAAAGTTTTAGGAGCAATATGAAAAACATAGAATTTCTTTATCTCAAATAGGAGAGAAAATCTAGAAGTACTGGCCACAAAAATGTATCAAATGGGAAAGGGTCCAAAAATTGCAGTAGCTCTCTAATCTGCCACACGAGCAAGGATTTTCAGTATGCTTTGCATTCCTCAGAAGGCTTTGCTTTGCAACTCTTATGCAAGTGGTGATGCACTATATTGCATTCATAATGATTTCAAAGATATGAATGCTTCCAGGGTTTGACCTATTTTACCACTCATGCATTATACACTGGGTAAAGCTATACTCATAAGGCATAGTCATTAGTGCTTAAAATGTATCATTTTCCTGCTAACCTTTTTTGGTGTAATCTTGAACATTTTTTTAAAATTCCGAATCAGTTTTTCTTTTCAGAAACTCATATTTATTGAGGTCTCTTTCTAATGCCATCCATGGGAGCCTGGCATTTTGAGTACACCTCTACCTCGATATAGCGCGACCCGATATAACACGAATTTGGATATAACGCGGTAAAGCAGTGCTCTGGGAGGGGCGGGGCTGCGCACTCCGATGGATCAAAGCAAGTTCAATATAACGCGGTTTCACCTATAACGCAGTAAGATTTTTTGGCTCCCGAGGATAGTGTTATATCGAGGTAAAGGTGTATAAGCATGAGGTTTGGTCTTATCAGGCACCTCTCTAGTTGTGTTTTGTATTTAACCTCAGAAAGAGAATGATATTTAGGGTAGTAATGTACATGCCAACATAACCAGGGCCAAATTCTGTCCTTGAATTTGTGTGCAAGAAGCTCAAGAGGAGTGGCACATGCATATGTGAAGACAGAATTTAGCTCATGGAGCTTGTTTTGGGGGTTCCAACTGATATTAACAAAGATCAAGGGTTTTTAAAGTAAAGGTTAAATTCTCCATTGCATTCTGTGGTTTATGGAGAACAGAAAAAACAGAGAAATGCTTCACATCAAGAGCACCAATGCAGCAGCAGCAGAGAAAGATCCCTCTTATGACTCTGATTCAGCAAAGCACTTAAAAGACATGCATATGTGCTTAAATCCATCCCTTTCCAGCAGATCATTTAAGCAAATGCTTAATTTTAAGTAAGTGCTTCAGGGCCACCAAAGTCAGGAGACTTAAGCACAGGCGTCAGTGTTTTGCTGAATCAGGGCCCAAGTGCTCTCTTGAACACTAATAGAGGGACCCAGTTAATGAAGCCCCGGAGCTGGGCTAACAGTATACGACTGGGCATGCTGGTTTTCATGTGTATGCTGTAGTAGGCATTGCAAGGGCACACCTTATTGTTCCTTTTGGAAGTAGCCGTAAGACATGTTCTCAAGCTCACGCCCCTCTGGACTCCCTGGGACAATCTGCCCTGTACTGGTAGGATGGCTCAGTAACCATGATCTGCAAGGCTGGCATTGATTTCCCCACCTCTTTGCCCAGGGCAAGATAGTAAAGGCATGATTTTGTCCTATGCTGTTCTAAATATAGGACAGACAACCCTCCTCTGACTGTCTGAGAACTGTGCACATAAGGCTACTTCTTCAGGCCTAGTTAAGCAGGGGCAAAGGGTGCATTAACACTTTACGCCTGCTCATTTGGTATCTGAATCAGCCTTATTGATTTCAAGCATCATCAGGTCTATATGGAAAGTACTGCAGAGAGGCTCAGTGCTTAGCTTTGTTGTGGAGACCCATGGAGTTTCTCAGGGGTAGGTAGCTGATGCAAATGAGCACCCTCTCCCCCAAAGGTCTTGCTGTTTGCTGACCACAGTCTCCCTCTATCTCCCCAAAAGCTGCAGTAAGCTCCAGAGAGCAGCTGCAGGATGAAAAGAGAACAAGATCAGAATTGGTTTCTTAAATCTGATGTGCCCAGTCTTCAGATGAAAAATACCTGTGTGGGAAGGGTGATCAGGTGTGCAGATATGCCCTTTATCTATTCTTTCCCACTGGGAGTTTCTTCACAGTGATGCCATCTTATCTACTCCTCATTTTTGGAACTGCCATCTGATGGTAAACTTTGGGCTGTGTGGTCCCTTCAAAATCCTCTAGTGCTGCATTGCAGAAGACCATCCTGTCACCATCTCAGGGCCAGAGAGGTCCAGTACATGCACAAGACTTCTCCAATATCATCCCCTTGGGGTGAATTCAGAGATTACTCTGGCCAGGACAATGGGAGTTTGCAGTCATGGTACACAGTCATCACTCTAAATCCCCCTTCAGAATTCCAGTTCTGCTTCTTGACTGTGGCCCCTGGCCAGGCCATGGAGTTCTGGCTGGCTCTGTGCTCCGAAATGCCACAGGGGCTAAATTTGGCCTCTAATGACAAGCAGAGTGAGATCGTCACTGTCACTCTGGCCTGCCACAAATGGGAGTGAAGTGAAAATGGGATACTAAGGTCAATGTTCCAGTGATAATGGTTTTAAAAAAATCTGTGGAAAGTATGAAAGAAGAAGCAGACTTGATTGGAAATGAATACATGAAAACAAAACTAGTGGAATTTTCAGGTCATTTACTTCTACTTTTAACCTTTAATGGTGAGTTTTAAATTAAAGAAGAAAAGGATAAAAAGGACGTCAGTGTAACTCGTTTAAGTGTTACTTGATTCTTGAAGCCCTAAGCAAAAACTGAACATTTTAACAACTTTACAATGAATTAGTGAAGCCAGTTATGGTGCTCTATGTTTAAAAATAAAACTGTTGAATAAAGGAACAATACCTCTGCAGAAATTTATTTCAGCTGAAAAGTGAAATCCCAGCACAGAGTGATCTATGAGATTCTGCAGGAAATCTGCATTATAATAGTACATTTTCCTTTTCAGGGAGGACTAACAGAATGGCACACTAAGGGGGAAAAAAACCCTTTACCCTCTATGCTTAGGCTTTATGCTTAGACAATGGGCCTGATCCTACTACTCTTATGCTGAATTACTCCATGGAAACTCCTACTGAAATGAACGGGAGTATTTGTTGAGTAAGGGCATGAGCAAGGGAGACAGACTCAGTTCCTGGATAGATAAACTAATGATAATGTAGAGGCTTTGGCTTAGTGGACAGAACTATTTGCTCTTAAGCACAGTCCTTAACATGACTCACTTTTCTTTGTGTCCAGATTCCAGACTGGTACACAACTGTGTCAAGATGATTGGGCCCAGTCCTGCACTCCTTATTAACACAATGGGAGAAAGTGATTGAAGTCACTGGGAGACTTGGGTGGAATTAGTACTGAATAAAAACTGTGTAAGCACTTCGGGATTTGATCCAATAGGAGTTTTGTGTGAGGGAGTCCTTCAGACTCAGAAAACTCGAGTGGTAGAAAAAGAAAAATAGTTTCTATAAGATTTCAGTGATATAGAGAAAGTAGTGACTTGAGTCAAACATTTAATGATCAATGGCTAGTTATTGGCATGGATGTGCAAGGGTGACATCACTGCTCTCTTTTCTTGGAAATAGCCACAGGAAACAGGAGGTAATTAAACAGATGAGCAACAGGGTTCTGATTCTGGCCTCACTTCTGCTAGTTTGACACTTGTGTAAATCCATTGTTTTCAGTGGAATTACTCTAGTGAGACCAAAATCAGGCCACATATTGACATGAATGTTATTTTAGGTCATTTATTGGGAGTTTTAAATTTGTTATAATTTCCATAAGGGAAAAAAAAGAAGAGGGACCAAAACTTGAACTAGGTTTTCCAAATATAGTTAGGGAGCGGGATTCTACTTTGGGGGCATGTTACTGGAAGGTCTCTCTCCTCCCCAATCATCATGGAGGTACCCAGGAGAAAGCTTGGTTAAGGAATTGCTGAGGAGGAGATTTGTGGTCTTTTACAGTAGATACCTAGCAGATATCTCGGCCTGGGTTCTAATTCCAGCTCTGACCCCAACTTCCTATGTCACTTTGTGCCTGATATTGTTCCATCTGTAAAATGGGTGTAATTATATCCACTGTCCTCCTGAGAGTGGTGTGGCCCCTAACTAAGTATGGTTTGTAAAATAGTATAAAGGTCAAGGCCAGTGAATAGAAGAGCTGGGAACAGAATTCTGTGCCTCCTAGTTCCTTCTATAGGCCATTGGGACTTATTGTTAGGGAAGCAGGAGCAGAATCTTCCCAGATCACTTACATTCTTATGCAATTTTATGTGGCTGCATGCATATAAAGTGTGGACGAAGAACAATATTGCCTTATTTAACCTTCAATATTGTTCTGGGTAAATACAAGTTTGTTTATACAACATGAAGTATGAAAGTGTGCTACTCTTGTAATAAATTCACTTTATTTCTGCAATAATGACTTAAAAGGTAATTTCCAGGGCTATGTGGAGGGGCTGCAGAAGGCCCATGATACACCGGAACGTCTACTGTGCTGCTCTCTGGAGCAGGAGATGCAGAAGACAATGCAGATGAACGTACCAGTTTTTTATGAATCCTGGATCTAACCTCCTACAACAGCACACTGTACATGTCAGCATAGGAATTATGTGTGGGGTAGACTCAGGAACAAATCTGTTAGGCCCAATCTCCATGTGGTGGGGAATACAATAGGATAAAGGTGCTTCCAAATCCATAGGCTATAGAAGCAGATGGGGGCAATCTATGTAGATGATCAGTGCCCAGGATACCATCCTCCATCACCCCATATTGATCCCACACACAAGCAGGGACTCCTGGTCAGGCAAATATTTAAAGTAAGAAAACCCTAAACCAGACAATTGCTAGCTATTTCTGCTATCAGTGTTTTTGTGAATAGTGATGAGTGCAAAAGGGCGCAAAAGCTGACCATGACCTTGATTCCTGGGAAGCAGAAGACTTGTAGTGAGGGTAGGTCACAGTCCCTTCTAGATCTTTGGTATTTATACATGAGTCTGTTTAGATTGCCAGCTTTTTCTTATATTTCAGCAGTGGCTCTGTAATTCTCCTGAAATATAGTTCAGTCAGGAGTACTGTCAAGTGAAATGTTTGTCTTCCTTACACACACATCATGTGCAAGGCTTACCTTGCATAAGATAACCTGCTAAATAAATGAAAGTGGGAATTTCAGCTCCAAATTAAAGTGCATTCTGGAAAGAGCAATGATTGGGTCTAAAATGGTTCTATTAAATTCATGAGACTGCATACACTTTTATTCATGTAATCTTCCACTCTTGCCTGAAAGACGTTTAAAAAAAAATTCCTAACCACTAGCAGAGAAATTTGCAAAATACTATGAAAGGAAAGGCAAAGGTCACTTCTCTTGCCAGCCTTTTTGAGTTTCATTTTTGTTTCCCCCCCCCCCTCCTTGCAGTTTGCTTGTGTACATCTGTTAAACTTAAATGACAGAAAGTAGGAGTGGATATAGTTTCTTATTCAACTGTGCTGAGCTGGTATTTTCATGAATGACATTAAACTCACATTTAGCATGAAAATTCAGAAAGTCCACAACAGAAGCATGCGGCAGTTCTTTTCTTCCATTTTTCTTTTTCTACACATAATACTTTTTAAAATGAACGTCTATTTCTGTGTAGCTAGATAAATTTGTTATCATTAAATACAGCAGCACTGGTTCAGTACAGATACTTCAAAGGCGAGACCATGAAACAGTTGCAGTATACATTTTCTTAAATAAGGTAGATGGTCCATTGCTCTGTGTATAGGAGTTTTTGTACAACTTAAGTTCAAACTCCAAATGTGCTTGCTTAACTCTTGCAATCCGTGAGAATTGCAAGAGGATTTTTAAAAGCAAAAGCTATCGTTTTCAAATGTGGGTGCCTTCATGCCAGGCATCTGAGCCCAAACTTAGGCACCTGGATAAATGGCATGATTTTTCAGAGGCAGTGCACATTTGCAATTCCTTTTGATTTCACTTGGAGTTGTGGTTTTCAGCAACTCTGAAACTCAGATCACTTATGTATGTGTCTAACTGTAGGTTGTCAGTTTGAAATTTTTTGCCTAAACCTTTTTTAGCAACATGTCTCAAATTCAGACTTCAGCAAAGCACCTAAACACATGGCTAATGTTACACACATACTTAAGTGTATTGCGGAGCAAAAATATATTTAAGCATTACTTAAGAGCTTTCCTGAACCAGAGCCTCATTGTTTATTATAATTTTGCCTGTCTTGAAATGAGATGTCCATGCATTTTCAGAAGCACATGCAGAAGTTGTGTAGTTTCATAACAGTATCAATAGATACCACTCCATCTTTTACTGTATCTTTGGTTTGCACCTTCATATTGGTATAGGCCTTCATGAATCATAACAGATATCTTTACCCTGACAGCAGGAACTGTACCCTAAAGGGACTATTTTTCTTTGAGCCTCTACTATTGGAAGTAAATCATTGTTGAAAAGTTGTGCTAACTAAGAACAGAAACAGCTGTGTTTCTAAAAAGATACCAATCAATAGACCATGACCCAGTTGTACCAACTCTCACACAAAAGTCTACATCAGTAAAAATTCAGTGGAACTGGCAGAGAAATGGTGTGTGTTTCATTTGCAAAGAGTGAAGCTGAATGTAGGTTAAGTTGAACAAGTGGAACATTATTAAATCCTGTGGACTGCTCTGCCCATATGGCTAAGTGCTTCCAGCCTAACTCCCCACATTTCCTGGTCTGCTGGCGTCCCTCAATAACAGCCCTTTCAGGATTTTGGTCCTTAGTCCCTTCAGTGTTTGTGCTGGACTGTATTGGCACCTCTGTGATGGGGTAGCACCTCTGTGTGCTAACAAGTGGTCTGAACCAGAAAAAACAGCTTTGTGTAACTGTCTCTTAAGCTGGTTACACGGCTGATTCCACCTTACCTTTATTCTGTGGCTATGTTCAGGAGGAGTCAGACTCCCATTTGCATGCAAACTGGGGGTCCAGAGTCAGTGACCACCATGTCTGGAATGCCATATCTTGCAAAGCAAGCCCCCAATTTGCTAATCACGGACTTGTTTCTTATAGCAGGCAGGACATCGACCTCCCAAAAGTTTGAATATAAGTCCATTGCAATCAAGTACTGTTTTTCCTTTAAAGTAATGAGTCTGCTACCACCGTTTTCCATGGTCAGTTGGGCAGGTCATATGGTCAGTCTCTTTCTGTTGGCGGTTATCACATAGATTCTTAGACCCCAAGACCAGAAAGGACCACTGTGATCATCTCGAGCTACGGTTCTCCAACTGTGGATTGTGACCTCAAAATGGGGGTTGAAGCCTGGAGAACCCGGCTGGGCTGAAGGTAGGAGGTTGCAATTTTTTCTAGTGGGGGGTCAAGATGATGTCGCTAGCCTCTGTTTGCCAGAAGCTGGGAATGAGTGACAGGGAATGGATCACTTGATGATTACCTGTTCATTCCCTCTGGGGCACCAGACATTGGCCACTGTTGGAAGACAGGATACTGGGCTAGATGGACCTTTGGTCTGACCCAGAATGGCTGGTCTTATGGTCTTAAGATTTTTTTTTTAAAGTCCAAATGGCACAAAAAGTTTGAGAAATGCTGATCTGGTCTGACCTCCTGTATAATACAGGCCATAGAACTTCCCTAAGTTAATTACTAGTTTTCGTTTTAGAAAATTGCCAGTGATGGAGAATCCTTAGTAAGTTGTTCCAATGGTCAAACTGTTAAAAAATTACACCTTGTTTCCAGTTTGAATTTGTCTAGCTTCAACTTCCAGCCATTGGATTGTGTTGTATCTTATTTCTGCTACATAGAAAATCCCACTACCAAATATCTGTTCCCTCTGTGGGTACTTACAGATTGTAATCAAGTCACCACTTAGCCTTCTGTTTGTTAAGCTAAATAGATTGAACTCCTTGAGTCTATTCATTTAGGCATGTTTTCTAATCCTTTGATCATTCTTGTGGCTCTTCTCTGAACCCTCTCCAATTTCTCAACAGTCTTAGTGAATTGTGGACACTAGAACTGGATACTATATTCCAGCAATGGGCAAACCAGTGCCAAATACAGAGATAAAATAACCTCTCTACCCCTACTTGAGATTCCCCTATTTATGCATCCAAGGATTGCATTAGCCCTTTGGACACAGTATTGCACTAGGAGTTCATGTTCAACCGATTAACCATCATGACCCCCAAATCTTTTTCAGATTCACTGCTTCCAAGGATAGAGTCCCCCATCCTGTAAGAATAGCCTCCTTCTCTGTTCTCTGATGTATACATTTACATTTAGCAGGATTAAAACACATACTGTTTGCTTGCACCCAGCTTACCAAGTGATCCAGATCGCTCTGTATTGATGAAGTGTCCTCTTCATTATTTACTCCTCCTCCAATTTTTGTGTCATCTACAAAATTTTATTTGTCAACGTATGTATGTTTAAGGCTGCATATACGGTACATTCGGTTGGAAGTCTTACACACAGTTATTTGTTTATCTTGTTAAACTTTGCTGTTTACCTTTAAAATCAATAATTTCTTAGCATCCTAGAAGCAGAGTAGAGGTAAAGGCAGGTGATTAAATGAAACAGATTGAAACACAGAATACAAAGATCTTAAGTCTGGTCTACACTACAAAGTTAGGTTGATGTAAGCCGCCCTGTGTCAAGTTATTGTGCATATGTCTACACTTAATCTTGTCTCCCACCAATGTAAGTGTCCCGTTACATCAATGCAGTAATACCACCTCCCCGAGATGTGATGAGCCATGGTTGATGTACTGAAGTTGATGCACTGCAGGTGTAGACACTGTGTTGCTTATGTCAACCCGAACAGTCCTTCAGCAACTATCCCACAATGACTGACACAAATGTGACCTCCATTGTGCAGGGGCCACAGAGAGTGGAAGTCTCCCTCCTCTTTAAATCCACACAAATGTTTGAAATGCATTTTCCTGATTGTCCAGCTTGGCGAGCACACCTAGCAGCTCTCCATTGTTGTGTGCAACTGCCCTGCTGACCATGCCAGGTACACACTCCAGATGCCCTCCGGCTTGGAATAGTCATTCTGCACCTGCTGAGCTGGTAGTTGAATCTTTTCTTGGTGATGTAAAGGTGGCTGGTGTATAGCTTCATGAATCAGGGGACCAAGGGGTAGGCTGGGTCTCTCAGGATCACTATTGACATTTTAACATCACCAGTGGTAATCCGCTGGATGGGAAAGAAAGTCCCTGCTTGTAGCTTTCTGAACAGTCCTATGTTCATAAAGATGCATGCGCCATGCACCTTCCCTGACCAGCCAACATTGATGTCAATGAAGCATCCCTGGAGATCCAGTGGAACTTGCATGACTATAGTAGGGTTACCATACGTCTGGTTTTTCCCGGACATGTCCGGCTTTTCGGCAATCAAACCACCGTCCGGGGGAAATTGCTAAAAAGCTGAACATGTCCGGGAAAAATACCGGCCAGGCACTTCTTCTCCCGTGGCTGCTCTGCTCCTCCCCGGACTCAGACTTTGGCTCTGTTTAAGAGCCAAGCTGCCCGAGCCAGCGCTACCGGCTTCGGGCAGCCACCGTGCCTCCGGACCCTGCGCCGCCGGAGCACAGCAGCTGGAGCCGGGGAGGAGAAGTGCCCAGCCAGCAGCTGGGGTCCGGAGGCATAGGGACTGCCCGAAGCTGCGCTGGGGAAGCGCCGGTTGGGGGCTCAGGGTCTGGAGGCTGCCCGGCAAACCGTAAAGCTGGTAGCGCCTGGGCAGCCCTTTTCGCATGGCTGGGAGGGAGGAGGGGGAGTTAGGGCGGGAACTTTGGGGAAAGGGCGGAGTTGGGGCGGGGCCGGGGGTGGAAAAGGGGCGGGGTCGGGTGGGAAAGGGGCGGGGCTAGGGCCCATGGAGTGTCCTCTTTTTTTATTTTTTAAATATGGTAACCCTAGACTATAGAAAAGGGATACGTGTGCCATCTATCGCCCCATCACAGTTCAGGAACCTCATGGCTGCAAATCCATCCACTATGTCCTGCATATTGCCAACAGTCACAGTCCCGTGTAGCACGAGAGGACTAATGGCCCTGCACACTTGCATGACGATAGCTCCCACTGTGGATTTTCCAACTCCAAAATCATTTCCTGCTGACTAGTAGCAATCTGGTGTTGTAAGATTTCCACAGTGCAATTGCCTCTTGCTTCTCCGCTGTTGGTGCAGCTCTCGTTTTGGTGTCCTTACGCTGGAGGGCTGGGGTGAGCTCATTGTACAGATCCAAGAAAATGGCCTTTTGCAACTGAAAGTTCTGCAGCCACCGCTTGTCATTCCAAGCTTACATTATGATGTGATCCCACCAGTGCTTGTTTCTCTAATCCAGAAATGGTGCTCCACCATCTGCAGCTCTGTGAACACCACCAGAAACCTTGAATAGGTTTTTGCTAGGTACCACTGCAATCTGTCCTCCAAGAAATTGTCATGTTCCCTGCTGATTTGGTTCTTCTTATGGCTCTGCAAATACTGGAAGATCATGTGCCTGTGCTTGCAGTGCTCATGACAATCGTGCAGAGCTCCATGCTTCTGTCAGAGATGGTACACAGTGAAGAGGGCTGCACGGATTTGTGCGATTTAAAAAAAAAAGGCTTGGAAAATTATGGGCTATAGATGACATTATGGGATGGAGTCAGTTACACGCTGGGAAGTTGACCCCTTGCTCAGAGTCACCCCATGTGACTTGTTTCTGCCTCACCATGCATTGCTGAAACTTTCCAAAAGACAATGCGCTGTATGGTGGTGGGCTGCACACTGGGATACCTACACATGCTACACTGCACCATACATTGACTCAAGCACTCCTGGTAAGTACATACAGCACCAA
This sequence comes from Malaclemys terrapin pileata, assembly GCF_027887155.1. Classification (NCBI taxonomy): domain Eukaryota; kingdom Metazoa; phylum Chordata; order Testudines; family Emydidae; genus Malaclemys; species Malaclemys terrapin. The sequence goes on along the minus strand of NC_071507.1, from coordinate 104,059,055 downwards.
TTCAAGTATGCACATGTACAAGCAATATGTCTGCTGTGGGTCTGAGTCTTCTAGTAATTTTATGCCTCTCAGTTTTTTCCATGAACATCAATCCATTTCACCTACCAGAGGCTCACAATTAGAATTCTAGTCCCCCTGTCTAATCAAGCCAGCTAATCCACTGAATTACATAAAGTTAGAAATAATCAAGGAAGGATGTGAAATGAATCCAATTTTGTTTACAATGATAAAATGAGACATTTTATCTTCTCCCTCAAATACATGTCAGTGCTTGAAGAGGTTATATTTGGCCTGCTTTCTCCTCCTTGTGCATGCTTACCCTGGGCTTTGCCCCCACACTTTCTGGCCAGAGGTGCTAGCCAAGTATGAGGTGCCAGGGGGAGAAATAAACTGCACAGTTGCAAGCACTGCAGCATCTTACATCCCCGACTCTCAGAGTAAGAGTGGGATAGGGGAGGTGCTGTGACTCATAGGCCTTCCCAAGACTGCGCCTGGGACAGTGCAGTAGTGTGTCATCTCTTGATCATGGCTGAGTCCTAAAGGCTCAATCTAGCCTAGGGAGAAAAGAATTGAAGCCTATAGGCTTGATTCTGCAACCTGTATGTGCCCATAGCTCCAACTTAAACCAAGGGACTAAATGTAACCCTGGAATGAGTGTGCTTATGTCCCACTGAGCTGACTTCTATGCTGCATCTGTTCACACCATGGCTGAATTTGTCTAATACACTCCCATTCACATGCAAGCTGTGCTTGAAAATCTACCTGCATCAAGGTGAACATAGGGACCGCTTCCATTTTTGTATACAAGACAGAGGTTCACCCCATTGGACTGGGGTATTTTTGTAACCCAGTCATGCTCAAGTCAATTACAGTAAAAACAATACCAATGGAATTTCTACCTCACTCCTGTACAACATCAGGAATTTGATTGGTGCCGAGCTCTTAAGTGGGTGCAGACAACAAGGAAAACAAGTCCTAGCAGTGGTTTCTTTACTGAGCCTAACAAACCACAGCTGATAAGCTATATAATTTGCTGCAGCAATTTGTGCCAAAAATAAATGGCACAGCCATACAGCACAGCACTGTTTCTGAGAAAAACAGAACCCCACCCCTTCCCTTAGTAGCATCTTTCTTTGTTTTGCTTCCTCTTGCTTTTGCTTTGTCAGTGAATGAAGGATGTCATGATATGTCTTCCACCTAGCTGATTGACTCCACTTGGGTGCAGTGCAGAGAATCAGGCTATGTCCTCCCCTGTTTACCCGAGTCTCCCTCTGCCACCACGGTAAATCTGAAGCATTACCAAAGGCAGCAACACTGGCATGTTTTAAACAAAATGATAGTTACACAATGACTTTAGCAGTGAAGTAGATTCTTAGCTGAGTGGCCCTGACTAGAAGAGAGGAAGCTCAAGAGCTCTAAATCATCAATTAAAGGCATATCCAACTATTCCAGAAAACCAGCTTCTGTTTTGTTGTTAATATGACAAAGTTATTTGAAACTTTTTTTGTACTTCTGTTTACGGGGGCAGAGGGTGGAGCAACCGCACAGACACAAAGTTCTGAATCATGCAGACTGCCAGTTGCCCTGTGACATAATTTAGAGATTAAATGTGAATCCCTGCAGCATGTTCTCTCATTTGGATTTTGCCCAGGGTATCGCACAAACCTTGATGTTTTTTGCAGTGTTTACAACAAAAATTGCAAATCTGCTTCTCGGTTATTAAAAGCAAAGGCTATAAAAGGGGGGTGGGGAAGAATAAAAGGTCAATGATTTTAATTCTACCTCACTGAATTCAAATGTTTGAAGGGATATATTTGCTGGAAAGGTCATGCTATGGAAGGTAAGCACCCTGAATACAGCTTGTTCTGAGGTTTGCAGTGAGATAAACAAAAAGGTAACTTGCCCAGGATGTTTGTGTGTCAAAGGTGACAGGGAACCTGTCTTTCCTTTCAAAGTCTCTCAGCCCTGTACAAACTTACTGGGATCCAAGCTGGCAACAGACTGGTGTTTGCTTTTAACTCCTTACATAAACCCAAGCTCCAGAAGCATTAGTGCCGTCAGCCCCTGCCAATATTACATTTCTCTTTTGAAAGTGACTGAAGGAGGGGGGCAATTGGCTGCAAGTCTGAGGAATCCTTAAAGCTCTTGAGTCTTGCCTTTTCGTTTCGTACAAATAAATATAAGAAACTTAGAAAAACACACATCTTTCAGAGCCAGGGCAGAAAGACACGTGTCACAGTGGCTTAGATTTATATAATGCCAGAAAAATATCAGTTCTGATGATGCTTGACTAAGTTTTGGAGATCAAGCAGCACCGGCTTTTTGTTCTGCATTTGTAAAGTGCCTTGCACAATGGGGTTCTGGCCCATACCTGGGGCTCCTAGGTGCTACGATAAAATAAATAGTAACTATTAATAATATTAGATGTCCTTTAATTACGTTTAATTGGAAGGGAGTGAGAACCATCATGATTTCAAGAAGCTCCCTATTTTAGATCACCCCTCCTATTTTTATGTAAGCCTCATCATCATGAATGCATTTTAGCTGCATAACACCTTTATGAGGAAAGGAAGTACTAGCCCCATTCTATAGATGGAGCACTGAGGCACAGACTAAGGCTGTGTCTACACTATGGACATTATAGCGGCACAGCTGTACCACTGCAGCTGCGCCGCTGTAAGGTCTCCTGTGTAGCCGCTCTGTGCCAGCGGGAGAGAGCTCTCCTGTCGGCATAATTAAACCATCCCCAACGAGCGATGGTAGTTATGTCGGCGGGAGATGCTCTCCCACTGACATAGCGCTGTCCAACCGGCGCTTTTGTCGGTGAAACTTTTGTGGGTTTTTTGACACCCCGACTGACAAAAGTTTTGCTGACAAAAGTGCTAGTGTAGACAAAGTTATGCAGAAAAAATGTGTCTGAAACAGGAATTGAATTTAGGATTCTTGAGTGCATGTCCAATACCCTGTCTGCTAGACTATCCCTCCTACTTACTCATGTAAACAGAACAGATCTATATTACACTTGCAAAAGTTACATTAGGAAACCATTATTAAGGGTGTAAACTCAAGCACTCAGAAGTTAGGAAATGCCAGAATTAAGGTTGCCTGTGCAGCCCCTCTGGGCATAGGCATTATTACACAGTCTTTAATTGCATATTATATATCATATATTTCAAAATCTAAAATAGTCTCTACAAAGCATGTATGAATTGCAATTTTTCAAAGGTTTATAACTTTATCAGACGTGGTCAGATTTTGATGGGGACAGCAAAAGGCGTGTCTCTGACACAAAGGCCAACCCCCTGCCAGAGTTCAAGTCTGATTCAAAGCCTGGAAGGCCGAGAGCTTTCCAAAGAAAAGTCACCAGAATTCTTTAACCTGGGTAAGGAAATGTATTTTTCCCTAGCCTCGTTCTCAGAAATGGAGGCCTGAGGCCAAAACCCAGCATGGAAAATTAACCGTTAAAGTTTGGCAAAGTTATAAGGAATCTCAAACAGGATCTTATAATGGGAAGTGTTGAGCAACCTTAGTAAGAGGAGGTGCTAGCAGCCCTACCTATAATTCTGATCCGAACCTGTCTCTGGGATTTGCCATATTAAGGTACCAAACCGGTACCCCTGAAACCAATTGGAGTTTTGCCACTGCCTTAAATGGAAGCAGGATTGGGCCCTCCAGCAGGGGCCCCTATTTTATGTGAAGACTTACTCAGTGACCATGTTTTGGAAAAATATCAGTATGACCTTTCAAAAATGTGCCAAAAAATGAAAAGAAAAAAAAAGGAAGGGCTTTGGGAACTGCCAACTAGGAAACATTGTTTTGTTTGCTTAAAAAAGAACACCAGCAATGCTGGCCAAAATTTTTTGTGTAAGTTACAGGCTAAGTCACTCTCTCTTTTATAATCACTTTTTAAATTTTTTAAAGGATACTATGTTTTCAGTGAGGGTAGATAAAACTCTGGCAACATTCTCTCTGGCTCAGTGTTTGGATTTGGTCCTCTTGAGGCTCGTCTGACTCCATAAATTTCCAGCTCCTAAATTCAGTGCAAACTCACCCAGGAAAGAAAAAAAGCAAAAAAACCTGGCAAACTGCACAATAAAAATCCAAGTTGCAGCTTCTGTCATGACTCAATGAAGAAAATGTTAGCAATGGCCAAGAAGAGCAATAAAATGCCATAAATCAACCAGCATTATTTCCTGTATGAGAACCCAAAATACAGATGAAGTTCTGGCAATCTCTAGCCGCGTACAGACTTTGCAAGTGTGATCATTTCATCAGATTCTAATGGGTTTAACATTAACAACTATCTCCTACAGTACCTCGAATACAGACCTAAATGTGAAAAGCAGTACAGTATATACTTTTCCTTCTCCTTTTGCTTCCCTTCCCATTCCTTTCTCCCTTCCCCCATACCAGCTGTTTTGCAGCGTCAGCCTTTCCATGCATGATCAGTTAGCTACAATCTAAGGAAAACCCCTCCACAGAGCTCGGAATCCTTGTACAAAGCCCTATTACTTAGCTTATGGTGCATCTCTTATCCACACGTCTCTCACTGTTTATATGTCAGCTCATTTCTCACATTTATGTTTGCATGGGAGAAGAAAAGATGCTATTAAGTAATAGGGGGACCTTTTAAACAGCACCAAAGTAATATTTCCCCGTTGCTCTTTTCTAATGTGACCCTGAAACATGCTGAATTTTTACCAGGGATTCTCAACATAATAAGCTTTTAATAGCCGCATAGCTATTTTAATGACATTTTATGTTAGTGAATAAAACTGTTCAAAGTACATTATAAATTATTTTATTGGTAATTCCTAATGTAAGTGGAATAATTGTCTTTTCATTAAACATAAGTCAGTCTGACAAAACCATTATTTCATATTTCACTGAGAGCTTAGCAATGTTTCTTATGCTGTTTGTCCAGGGTTCAAAGGGACACGGTCATTTAGTTGAGACCCAGCATTTAAGCCACTTTAAAGTTGGTTCTAATTCCATAAGGAATTTCCTCTGTTTTACAGATACCTGTTGTTTTTAATCATGCCATTTATCACAGAGTAATGAAAAAATCTTCAGTTGTCAATGTTTATATAGGACCTATTCAAAAGCAACATTTTATGCTCATTCTACCTATGTAGCACCAATCAGCTAACAAATCACTGAGTCAAATTCTGCCTCTGTAACACACACTCAATGTCTGTTGACCTTAACAAGAGTCCCATGCATAAGTCTGAGGGGGGAATCTGTTCCATTATTCCCAGAGAGAGAGAGGCCACATAGGTGGCTTTTTGTGTGTGTGCGCTTTGCTTTTTTGATTGATGATAGTGGTGCACCAGCACAAACAAGTGTGGTACATACAGTCATGAATGCAATGTTAATTTCAAGGTCTATTAGAAACACCAGGAAAAAAATAATGTTTGATAGGACAAAATCTACAGGGGAAAAAAAAACATTATTCTCAAGCTTCTAAGAGGTTATTATTACAAACAATGGAGAATCAATAAGTAATATTTAATACTATTAGACGTACTTGACAGTGTTCTTTTGAGTAAGTACAGTGAGGTTCTGAACAATATGTGATTTGTACTCCAGGCCTCTTTAACTGTTGATCAGGTCAAGTTAAGAACAATCCTTAGAGCATTCTTGGAAAGGCTTTTGGAAAGCAGTCTGTACCTAACACACACATTAATAACTGAGAGACAATCTCTTTTCTGAGTTTATTATGCTTAAGTTTTGAATTGGTGAAGTAGGCTGGAGTATGCCCTCGGTTTTTATTTGCAAGCAAGGGGGAAGACTAAAGCAGACTGCTGGCTATGAAAAGATGACCTTCCTTGTAAAGAATTTAAGGCTTTTAACTTCAGAGGGGAATGAGGCTGGAATGCTGTTTGTATCAGAATTCCAACATGAAGAAAGAGGGGGGATGGGAGCAGCATCTTCCCCTTCCTATCAGTCTGGTGGCTTTCAAAGTTCCTGATTCCCCAGAACTCTCTCTTTAGCAGGAAATATAATGATTAGCAGCTGTTCAAACAAACAAACAAACACACACACAAAATTAAAAGAAAGCCCACACCGGGACTGGCATGGCTGCATAAGCCTGAATGCTCTGATAGTTACATAGAAACGTTGTAGAGGCCCATTTTTCCCACACCACCCGTAATAATCAGGCATGGTATAGCGAGGGCTTGGTAAGGCTGAGTGCAGACTAAAAATGGCTACCAGATGCATTTTTTTAAAGGTCATTCCAGTTAAGAATGAAGAACCCCTGTGTTTGAGGAGTAAAGCAATGATTCTCTTTTCCTCAAGCCTCCCATCATCTGCTTTCCCATAAATAAAGGGCAAAAGAGATGATTTGCTGCAGATTAAGGGGAAACGCAAAGAAAGAACAAATACAAAAATCTTGATGACTCAGAGATACTACACTATGGACAATCTTGTGATTTTACCACAAATCTCACAACATTTGTCGTCTTTGTTTTTAAAGACCCCGTTCCTGAATTGTATGATTACATGAGAATCTCAATTTTTTTAAAGGAAGTTTCTGGTCCTCATGATTGTGGAGGAAAACTTGCAAACATGACCACCTAAAATCAGAAGGCAAATAAAAGAATCCTAAATTTAGTATTTATTACATTTTTCTGATTTTTAAGCCAATCTTTATGGGCCTACTTAAATTCATAGATTCATAGATTCTAGGACTGGAAGGGACCTCGAGAGGTCATTGAGTCCAGTCCCCTGCCCTCATGGCAGGACCAAATACTGTCTAGACCATCCTTGATAGACATTTATCTAACCTACTCTTAAATATCTCCAGAGATGGAGATTCCACAACCTCCCTAGGCAGTTTATTCCAGTGTTTAACCGCCCTGACAGTTAGGAACTTTTTCCTAATGTCCAACCTAAACCTCCCTTGCTGCAGTTTAAGCCCATTGCTTCTTGTTCTATCCTTAGAGGCTAAGGTGAACAAGTTTTCTCCCTCCTCCTTATGACACCCTTTTAGATACCTGAAAACTGTTATCATGTCCCCTCTGTCTTCTCTTTTTCAAACTAAACAAACCCAATTCTTTCAGCCTTCCTTCATAGGTCATGTTCTCAAGACCTTTAATCATTCTTGTTGCTCTTCTCTGGACCCTCTCCAATTTCTCCACATCTTTCTTGAAATGCGGTGCCCAGAACTGGACACAATACTCCAGTTGAGGCCTAACCAGCACAGAGTAGAGCGGAAGAATGACTTCTCGTGTCTTGCTCACAACACACCTGTTAATACATCCCAGAATCACATTTGCTTTTTTGCAACAGCATCACACTGTTGACTCATATTTAGCTTGTGGTCAACTATAAGCCCTAGATCCCTTTCTGCCGTACTCCTTCCTAGACAGTCTCTTCCCATTCTGTATGTGTGAAACTGATTTTTTCTTCCGAGAGTGGAGCACTTTGCATTTGTCTTTGTTAAACTTCATCCTGTTTACCTCAGACCATTTCTCCAATTTGTTCAGATCATTTTGAATTATGACCCTGTCCTCCAAAGCAGTTGCAATCCCTCCCAGTTTGATATCATCTGCAAACTTAATAAGCGTACTTTCTATGCCAATATCTAAGTCGTTAATGAAGATATTGAACAGAGCTGGTCCCAAAACAGACCCCTGTGGAACCCCACTTGTTATGCCTTTCCAGCAGGATTGGGAACCATTAATAACAACTCTCTGAGTACGGTTATCCAGCCAGTTATGCACCCACCTTATAGTAGACCCATCTAAATTTTATTGTATCGATAAGAATATCATGCGAGACCGTATCAAATGCCTTACTAAAGTCTAGGTATACCACATCCACAGCTTCTCCCTTATCCACAAGACTCGTTATCCTATCAAAGAAAGCTATCAGATTGGTTTGACATGATTTGTTCTTTACAAATCCATGCTGGCTATTCCCTATCACCTTACCACCTTCCAAGTGTTTGCAGATGATTTCCTTAATTACTTGCTCCATTATCTTCCCTGGCACAGAAGTTAAACTAACTGATCTGTAGTTTCCTGGGTTGTTTTTATTTCCCTTTTTATAGATGGGCACTATATTTGCCCTTTTCCAGTCTTCTGGAATCTCTCCCGTCTCCCATGATTGTCCAAAGATACTAGCTAGAGGCTCAGATACCTCCTCTATTAGCTCCTTGAGTATTCTAGGATGCATTTCATCAGGCCCTGTTGACTTGCAGGCCTCTAACTTTTCTAAGTGATTTTTAACTTGTTCTTTTTTTATTTTATCTGCTAAACCTACCCCCTTCCCATTAGCATTCACTATGTTAGGCATTCCTTCAGACTTCTCGGTGAAGACCGAAACAAAGAAGTCATTAAGCATCTCTGCCATTTCCAAGTTTCCTGTTACTGTTTCTCCCTCTTCACTGAGCAGTGGGCCTACCCTGTCTTTGGTCTTCCTCTTGCTTCTAATGTATTGATAAAAAGTCTTCTTGTTTCCCTTTATTCCTGTAGCTAGTTTGAGCTCATTTTGTGCCTTTGCCTTTCTAATCTTGCCCCTGCATTCCTGTGTTGTTTGCCTATATTCATCCTTTGTAATCTGTCCTAGTTTCCATTTTTTATATGACTCCTTTTTATTTTTTAGATCATGCAAAATCTCATGGTTAAGTGGTCTTTTGCCACATTTTCTATCTTTCCTAACCAGCAGAATAGCTTGCTTTTGGGCCCTTAATAGTGTCCCTTTGAAAAAATACCAACTCTCCTCAGTTGTTTTTCCCCTCAGCCTTGATTCCCATGGGACCTTACCTATCAGCTTTCTGAGCTTACCAGAATCCGCCTTCCTGAAATCATTGTCTCTATTTTGCTGTTCTCCCTTCTGCCTTTCCTTAGAATTACAAACTCTATGATTTCATGATCACTTTCACCCAAGCTGCCTTCTACTTTCAAATTCTCAACGAGTTCCTCCCTATTTGTTAAAATCAAGTCTAGAACAGCTTCTCCCCTAGTAGCTTTTTCAACCTTCTGAAATAAAAAGTTGTCTGCAATGCAGTCCAAGAACTTGTTGGATAGTCTGTGCCCCACTGTGTTTCCCAACATATATTTTGGGGATGATTGTCAAAAAAGTCCAGCTGAGTCGTGGATAAGCCATGGAAAATTGCAGAAAAGTAATAATGGACCTTATTATTTATGGTAATAAAGCCCACCATTATTTTTCTGTGATTTTCCACTGTTGGCCGCCCGGGGCTTACCGCGGCTGCCTGGGGCTGAGAGCAGGACTCCTGCTCTCAGTATTGGCACCTGGGGCTACCACTATCAGTCCCGTTCACAACAGGATTCCCACTGTCAAAATTGCAGTGGAAGCCTAATATTGAGGAATCCGCAATTTCTGCAATATCGCAAGTGAAGTAGGGCCTTGCCAATTTTATGTTTTTTTGTGGCCAGATTCATGATATTTGAATGCTCAAGGACAGCAATATTAACACAGAGTGAGATCCTCAAACATTATGCACCTGAAATGAAACACAAAATAGGAGCTACAGTAGATCTAGCCTCTTTAGGAGGAAGGGAGATGCCTCCACATTTAAATTTACAGCACACAGAAGCAGAATAGACATTTTCTACGTTATCACAGTTGTCATTATCTGTGTGGACTGGAGAGTGGGCGAGTGGCAAACTCTTTAATAATAATTAGAGATGGGCCTAAACCTCTGAACTTTGTGGAAGCTTGCATTCAGGTCTAAACCTTATGGAAGTCTCCATAGGATATATTGGGCCAAACCGGAATACTGGATCCAACTATCCCCAAACTTTGCAGCTTGGAACCATCTCCAGTAATAACCCTGGTCACTCTTGTTATCATGGACTTATTCCGTTATCCTTTTCCTGCCTACTAGGCAAAGAAAGTATGCTGCATAAATTTTCTTCTTGACCCTCCTTGTCCTTTTCTCAAGTGTCTCTTATGTTGGCTAGATAAAAGGTAGCACTGTTCTAAAATGCTGTCTCTGTAGTTTTGTGATGTAAAATGACATTCATCCGAAAGAGTGGTAAGAAAATAATGATCTCATTAGAAGAGAGTTTAGCTGTGGAGAAGTGCTTCCTCTCTGCTGCGGAGATTAAATAGCAGCTAACTACAAACAATAGTCATTTAAACAAAGAACCCACATCAAAGTTATTATCTCGGTTTCTGCCCTTTAAGAACATCATCAGAAATTGATCCTCTCGCCACTGCACATTTTCATCAAAAGGCCCCGAATTTTAAGCTTGAAACACTAATTGTTTTGGGGTTTTTTTGTCCTCGAACTGGTTCCTTGGGTTGGTGTTTTTAACTAATTATTGGTGACATTTCACTTTTCTTTATAATGAACTTCCTCAATTGTTCTTTTTTCTCCCTGGGAAAGAGAGAAAAAAAAGGCTTAACACAATACCAGAGGTGAAATGGCAGAAATAATTAAAGGAAATAATAGTGTAAGCAGCTTTCCCTCCCCTACATCTAAAGAATGCATGAAGTATGTGTCCACTGGAAATTTGGGAAACTGAGCTCGAGTGATGTTTCAAAAGAAAGTTCAGGGGAAATCAAGCAAGTACCCAGTCCCTGCATGACAAGAAGGGTGGATGGTGCGATAACGATAGCCTCCCTCTGGCTGAATGTACCAATTCAGCTCCCAACCCATTTGAACTTTAAAGCTTTAAAGCAAGATGAACAGCTAATAAATAGCCCTTTAAAATAACAACTAACATAGCAGGAAGATATTAACTACATCACTTACCACTGGAGGGGCCTTCAGTTAAACAGGAGTTATCCGCATGTATTTTGTCAGTAGGTTGCTATCCTTAGTAATCATACCTCCTTTCCCCCCTCACCCATGTTATAAACACCATGGGCAAGAAGACATTCCCAGCAGGACAAAGATGGTGGGGAGGAATCAATTAGCATGGGTGAAGCATTGTTGCTGGTGCTGTTATATGGCTGCCATGTAGCACCATAGAGGTGTGTACATTTTAGTGATGGGAAGGAGAGGTAAAATGATCCCTATGGGTGTGTGTATATAGTACAACGCCAATTATCCATCTTCTGGTTGATTAAAGATCAGGAACATGTTCCATCAACAGTGCATACAGTGAAATGCACCTCCAAAGTCTTTTCCATCTCCCACACCCCATACCATAAACAAATCAATAAATAACAGCATATTATTGGCAACCAGTGAAAGTGCTTACATGGTAAACCCCCCACTGTCATTAGCTATTAGATCAGCAGAGGCCTATCACACAGGACTGACAACAACATAACAAACAAAAAACTTCTGTATAGATACAAATCTCAAGACTGGAGATGGCAAACATTGCAGATTATTTTTCATGGGGAGTTTTTAAAAATGTGTGGGTTTTTGTTTTTGTCAAAAATGTTCATAAAAAAAAAAAGAAAAATAATCTGTTCTCAGAAAACATGTTTTGTTTGGGATAAAAACATTCACCAAAAATATTCAGTTTTTGGTGGAAAATATTGTCAAAAATTAATGTTCATGTTCAGAGAAAAAAAGTCAACCAACTTGACTCAAGACGTCAGAGTACACTATGCTAGTAGCAGGGCTACATTATTGGCCTTCTGATCAGAAGAAGGGTACTGAAGGCACAATGGTGAGGGACATGAAAGAGGCCACTAAATATAATTAAAATAAAATAATAACAGTGACTTCAACTACCCACGGGAGTCAGCAGAGAGGTTATTTAAGGATATTGTATCAGAGACACAGAAGGCAGCAGAAAAGGAAGCTGGGAGGCAAGAATAAATCCTACTATGATTAAATAGCAAAGTTCAAGATGCTATTTGAGCCAAACAAGTATCCTGCAGATAATGACGACCCAGCACAGATGAAACCAATAGAAAGCAGAATAAACTAGGACAGGTAAGCAGTAAAATGGAAAGTCTGAGGAAGAGCAATTAGTCATAGATATAAAAACAATTAACAAGGAATTATTTTAGTATATAAGAAATGGGAAGCCTGTTAGAAAATAGGTCGGGCTGTTGGACTATCAAGGAAAGAAAGAGAGCAATTGAGGAGGATAAGGATATTGCAGAGATGTTGAATGATTTCTTTTCATGATATCAGGGCAACATAACCACCTTTCCTTTCAGCATGACCCCCTTAAAGTCCTTTCTACTCTCTCACCATATAGCAGAGGGTATCTACAGAGCCATCACTGAAATCAACGATAGCACCATTGAAATCAATTTACTGATTTACACAACTGAGAACCTGGCCTTGTCTTATCAGGATGACTAATGGGCATACAGCGGATCCCTTCACTACATGGTGTGAAAGTGATTCTGTGAAGATACCTAATTTTACCCTCCACATCTGCTGTACAGGAGTTCAAAGATCCTGGGGAATGGTCTGTCTAAGTGGCATATGCCTGTCTTAAGGCAGCATATGTTATGATGCAAAAAGCATGCCCTGTGCAGCAATAAATCCACCTCTGTGACATTTATCTACCTTGGATGGCATGGGGGCAGGGGCACAGCTAAAAGTAGCCTTATAGGAACAAGAGCAATGCTGCAGCATAGAAGCATGTGGGAAATGTGGATGGGCTGAGATCCTCTGGATGGGAACTGGACCCTTTGTTCCTGTGGCTTCTGACATTCTGCTACACACTTCTGATCACTCAGCTCTGCTGCTTGTCCTGATTACTGCAGAGGAAAATGCATTGGAGTGGCAATCCAACTAAAAGTGAACAACTGTGCAGGGTCTGAACTACCCTTCATCATTGTTTTATTCATGGTGGCTGCAAATTTGAAGAACCTACTAGATACACCTCTACCCCAATATAACGCGACCCAAAATAACACGAATTCTGATATAACGCGGTAAAGCAGCGCTCCGGGGCGGGGGGGGGGGGGGACGGGGGACGGGGACTGCGCACTCCGGTGGATCAAAGCAAGTTCAAAATAACGTGGTTTCACCTATAATGCAGTAAGATTTTTTGGCTCCCGGGGACAATGTTATATTGAGGTAGAGGTGTAGTTATTTTTTGGGCTCCATTTTGGCTGTTTACTTCATGATACCTCCTCCATCCTCAATACAAGTTTTAATACACTCTGATACAGTGCCTGGCTACTGTACCTTGACTTTCAATTACATTAAATCCTATTATAATCACTTTCTTTGTAACAAATCCTCTTTAACACCTGAAAAGCTCAGCTCCCATGGGTACAATGCTATGTTCTCAAAATCAAAACCAGAAGAATTCTAATGGAAATGAGTTAACTATGTGGAGTACTTTGAAAATGTGACTGGCATGAAAGGCCTTCAACATGCAGTTTATATTCATAGTCAGCAGTGGAAGAAAAAAAATTCCAGAACCAGCCACTTGTACATTAGCTGCCTTAAGACAGAGCATCTGAATCACTGTGTTATCATGCCAAAACATCTTGTATGGAAAATCATAACTGTCCAAAGATAGGTCAAGTACAGGTTACCCAAGTACTATTATTATAGAACTAAATGTTCTCCATCAAAACTGGAGGAAGAATTTGAAGAGATTTACAATGATCCCCAAATTGCTCTGTGGTGTATAGAATAAACCATGACCCTTCTTTACAATTTTGTAATTTATTTTTTGGTTGGCAGGATGGATCTAGACAGGGCCGGCTCCAGGCACCAGCTTAACAAGCAGGTGCTTGGGGCGGCCAAGGGAGAGGGGCGGCACCTGCTCTAGGAGCGAAGGAGCTGCTGCTGAACTGCTGCTTTTTTTTTTTTTTTTTTTTTTTGCTTGGGGCGGCAGAAATGCTGGAGCCGGCCCTGGATCTAGAGGTATTATATCAGATCCTGTGAGAGATCTCTTCTTTTGTTCTACTGACCTGGAAAAATAAGAGTTTTCATGCACCATTCACATGGCGTTTGGTTTTCCCCATATGAAAACACCTTACATTTACCATACACTTATCTACCATCACTGCACCAATTTTGGGGGAGTGGCATCTGGTGAAATCTGGGCTAATATAGCTCTCTGGATTGGCTGGTGGAGGATTTCTTATAGTCCTTCAATATAGATGTAAATCTAGCACCTCCAACAAAAGAAGTGGGAATTTCTCAATGTACATAGTATATGATTTGCATCAGAAATGCTGAATCAGGAATTTAAGATTACAGAAAATATTACTTTAAGAAATTAATCCAAAATTATGCATTTTTTGTCCTGTGACCCTCATTTTGAATCTTTGTCTCACATTGGCAGGGATTACTAAGAGAGATCCCCCCTGACTGCTCCATTCCTTCATTTTCCAGTCACTCTCAGATGCCTCAATATCCACTAGACAAATAGACCAGTCATCAAAAATCAGCTGGTATCTTTATCTATGATTCCCATATAGCAGCTATCTTACAAAATCCTCACAATGGCTGAGCACCTAACTTTTCATCTCTGTGGATTCAGTTCACGTCCATATTGTACTCTGTATCAAATTGCAGGGACAGCAATTGCGTTAAATGGCTTGTTACATCTCTGAGCCTTGCAACAGTTTAACATGCCCGCAGAGCAACACATGCATTTAGGTGCGTGCACACAACACTTACAACTGTTGATCCTGCTTCCTGAAACATCTCTCTCATGACGGCTAGCACTGTTGCTGAGAACAAGAGCACTTCATTGTGGGAGATAGGAGGACTGACTGAATAAGCTACAACGCTACAATGGAGCTACAACCCTTAGAGCTTCATGTCCATACTGAGGAGAAAACTTTATAAACTGATAGTTGAGCTAGACCTGAGCTACAGATCTTGTACTAGCTACAACCCATTAAAACAAACACTTGGGAAATGCTTGTAGCAGCTGTTGTGTGTACATTATACATGTACAAGCCAGGGGTTGTACATGTATAATCTAGGTATTAAAGACAATGTCTTTTTCAATAACCTTTCATTTAGTGTAGACACGGTAATAGAATTGACCCTAGGTAAGGCAGTGTGGTCTAGAAGATGAGTTGCTGGTCTCTGAGTCAAGAGACCTACTTACTAATCCTAGTTCTGCCATTGACCTTCTGTGTCACTATGGGCAGGCCCTTCACATCTTTGTGTTTTCCTTTTCCCTCTCATTCCCTCTTTACTTAGATTATAAACTGTATGGGAGTGGGATTTCCTCATCATGTGTTTGTACAGCCCCTAGCACAATGGGTCCTCAATCAACTATAAATTGTCATATTATATATATCTGCTGCATACATGACCCTGTCAAATGTCATACACATAGGTTTACAAAAGACAGGAGAGACTGGACAGCTGTACAGTTTTAGCCAAAATATTCAAAAGCCGTCATGGATTTTGGTTGTCTCAGTGTGCATGTGCCTGGATTTGAGACAGCTTGGACTTCATTTTAAGAGCTTCTGAGCACCCACAACTACCACTAATTTCAGTTGAACCTGTGGGCAATCAGCAACTCCAAAAATCAGGCTCAAGATATCTGAAGCCGGGCAGCCAAAAATTGAAGCATCCCAACTTAATGGCTACTTCTGAAAATGTAGCTAGACTAAGGGCCACAGTCTGTCATTGAGTATGTCCACATTTCCCATGGTCTCAAAGGTAGGGAGACCTCAGTTCTGTGGGTAGGATCGGCCATAATAGAAAAATGGTCATAAATAGGAGAAAGACTGATGGTTTGTCTGCCAGTTTCTGCACCCTTAGTATTGCTACATTTCCCAAAGGTTACAACCTGGAAAAACTATTTTTTATAAAAACTTTTTATAGATTATCATCCACATAGATCTTCTTAACAAGTGGCATAATCCTTTAAGCAATGCAAAGCTCCAAAAGTTATCCTGTGATTTTTGTGAACAGGTTATGTAACTGTACTATTACCTTAAATAGTATTTTTTATTTGAACTGCCAACTTTTTCATCAGCAGCAAAGAAAAAATGCATATTTCCAGGCATAAAGATAATTTTCAAAAGGTTGTAATTAGCTCATGATAACTATCTTTTGTCATGTCGTCTCTGCTGAACTAGAAAGAATGTGGACTTTTTTCATTGTTAAAACCAAAATATGACACCTGTGGTACGATAGCCTAGACAAACCATAAGACAAATTGAGTTTGAGGGTTTCCTCTAGCTCTGTGGAAAATGATAGTGCAGTAATATTGTGAATCCTTGAATTTTTACTTAGATTATCAGCTTTGGAAAATCGGAAGTGGCAACTGGCACCTATTTCTATTCCTCTCTAATGTAAGTACCTATTTTTATTGCCAAAGAGAGAGAAAGAGTTTCAACACCAATGAGAAAACGTAATGGGAAATAGGAAGAGAAAAGGGAATTAAGGCCCCAATCCTCCAAAGACAGAGGCATGTGCTTAATTTTAAGCATGTGAGTAGCCCCACTGTGTCCCAAAGGTAAGCACGTATTTAGCAAACGTCTTTGCAGGATCAAGGTTTAAGGGTCTGAGCCAGATAGGTGCAGAGTTTCCTGAATTTCCATTCAAGTTAACGGGCCAGATTCTCAGCTGATGGAAACCTGCAGAGCTCCACTGAAGTCAGCTATGATTCTATTTTCACCAGCTGAGGATCTGACCCAAAGAGGCCAGCTAACTTCAATGTGAGTTGAAGTTTCTCCATGGGCAGTGGGTGAAGCTTCCCCTGGGGGAGGCTAGCTCCCTGTCTTGCCTCTTCCATCCGCAGCTCCACCCACACACCACCCCAGGTCCCGCCCTTCAGTCCCTTCCCTGTTCAACCCCCTGCTGCTGCTTGTTATGTCCCTCCTCTCTTCCCCCCCATGAGGCCCCCCACCACTTGCCGGGCCCCTCCTCTTCTCCACACCCTCTCCCACGGAAGCAGGGTCTGAGGAGGGATGCGGGGGGGGGCGTGTCTCACGGGGAGAGGGGTGGAGGACAGGAGGGACATGGCGGGTTGGAGGGGGATCTTGTGGGGAGGGGCTGGAGGACAGGAGGGATGTGGCGAGCAATGGGGACCTCCGGAGGGAGGGGAGGTGGAGTGGAGGAGAGGAGCGAGGAGGAACTCACCAGGCAGCAGTGGGTGGTGGGGCCTCTCAGGGAAGGGGCAGAGCGCAGGCGGGGCCACCATGGCCCAGGCATCTGGCAGCGGGTTGGTGGCAGCTGTGCCAGGGGAGCTTAGCCTCTGCTGGCCTATTAGTTTCTCAGATTTTGAATCTGACCCTAAGGAGAAGGACAAAGGTGATAGTGGTGGATGGAGAGATACTAGGGAAGGGAAGAAACAATTTATGGAAAAATCATAGTTTTAGCAATAACAACAAGGAGTCTGGTGGCACCTTAAAGACTAACAGATTTATTTGGGCATAAGCTTTCGTGTTGTTGTTGTTGTTGTTGTTTTTGTAGATACAGACTAACACGGCTACCCCCTGATACTTGACACCATGCAAGGCACTGAGTTTTAGCAATAACCTTCTCAGTCCTTTATCCAATTTTGGGAACATTCTATGTAGAGATAAAATACTTTACTGCTGCCTTTCATAAAAATTCTGGCATAGTAAAGTTTTTGTCCTAATTCTGCTCTCAGACACATGGCCAATTCACATAAGAAAGAGAGAGAGATTGTTTGAGTGTGGGGAGAGGGAAGAATAAGTGGAAGCTTCGTCCTCTCTCCCTCACCTTTCCTTCTTGTGAGTGTTTATAGCAAGGCATGGACAATCTGCATTTTCTTTTATAACAACAATCATGATGCAGTCAATCCTGTTATATTCACCAGACTATGACATTGGAGTAAGAATAATCAGGAGAGGAAGAAGTGTCCTATGAAGGACAAAGGGTCCTCTTTACATACAAATAGGCTCCAGCTACAAAACTCAAATCCAGATTTAGAAAACCTCCAATTTTCAGGGTATTTGGAACCATGTGTTTTGTCTCATCTTATCATAAAGATGGAGGCTGTTTGTTCATTTCACTTCACATTATGAATGCATCTAAAGTCTGGAGTTTGTATGAGATCCCATACTTCAGTTTGGGCCCATCTCTAGTGGATGAATGAAATCCTCAAAAGTTATTCATTTGCCAATTACAGTCTAATCAAGCAGCATCCATAATATACATTGAGCCATTATGATAATAAAATTGGTGTAGGAAGGAAAAAATATAAGAATATTACAAGATGCTACACATGCATCGAAGAAGTATTGAAAACTGTGGTGTTTGGAAAACGGTGCTAAAGTTACAAAAGTATCACTTCAGTTTGCAAGGGGTTTCCTGGTCCTGCTTGCAGTGTAGGGGGCTCTGTAGGGAAGTGTGCCATCGGAGTGGGCCTGAAAAGAGCCAGCCTCAGTCAAGATGGATTGAGTTGTGCCTCTTTGCTTGGGGGCGAGCAGCCTGCTTCGTCTCTGTCTCTATGTTGTTTGCTCTTGTGTCTTAGGGTTCTGGATTTTAAGAGATAAAGTTGTGCTATTTTGCAACCTTCCATTGAGAATGTTTATATCCAACTTCTCTCTGTGTATCCTGTGAACAAAAATACTATACAGTAAAAAGAACGAGGAGTACTTGTGGCACCTTAGAGACTAACAAATTTATTTGAGCATAAGCTTTTGTGGGCTAAAGCCCAGTGGTTCTCAAAACTTTAGCCCAGTGGTTCTCAAAGCCGGTCCGCTGCTTGTTCAGGAAAGCCCCTGGCGGGCCGGGACGGTTTGTTTACCTGCAGCGTCCTCAGGTTCGGCCGATCGTGGCTCCCACTGGCTGCAGTTCGCCGCTCCAGGCCAATGGGGGCTGCGGGAAGTGGCACAGGCCGAGGGATGTGCTGGCCGCCCTTCCTTCAGCCCCCATTGGCCTGGAGCAGCGGCCAGTGGGAGCTGCGATCGGCCGAAACCTGTGGACGTGGAAGGTAAACAAATCGCCCCGGCCCGTCAGGGGCTTTCCCTGAACAAGCGGCGGACCCGCTTTGAGAACCACTGCTTTAGCCCACGAAAGCTTATGCTCAAATAAAATTGTTAGTCTCTAAGGTGCCACAAGTACTCCTTGTTCTTTTTGCTGATGCAGACTAACACGGCTGCCACTCTGAAACCTGTCACCATACTATACAGTGTTGTATTATGTGAGAAGCAACATAGAATCCTGTAACTGAAATCTGTTTCATGATTCATACACACAAGAAAGGGCAGGTAGAGTTATGGTAACAAATGGTGTAACTCAGCATAATTTTCATGGAGCTATATGAAATTACAACGACTGAGGATCTGGACTTCAGAGTGTTTTATTTTGATTTCAGAGTGTTTAAACTTCTGAAAAAGTTAATAACACATCCAGAACCCCCACCGCCCCAACATAAAGCAAGAAGCCTAGTGACAAAAAACTAGTGCTGCTTTCTATCAGATCCTGATTTTTGAGACCGTATCAAACACACTTCTTCCCAGAGAGCCACTCCGGACCTCCCAGCCAAATCTCTTGAATCACTGCTTTGAGGACATAGAAGAGGGGAGCTTGCCTGGGAAATTTGGAAGAAGGGGCACAACATGTATGGTAGACTGCTAACACCCTTCCATACCGTACACTAGAATATTAACTGTTAGAAAGGAAATGGGTTAGGGTTCAGAGGAGGTATAGGGTGATTCTTAATTTTTCTGACTCTATTTGCCCATCTTTAGTAGCGATGACTCAAAGTCTTATTGCCTTTCTGCTTGGGTGACAGCATTTAGCACTTATGCCCTCAAACAATGACTCTTCAGCAATAGAAAATAATATAATAATAAAATCCTGAGTGAGGTATATAATTCAAAAGTCAGGATCTGATTGACATCCGCACCAGGGTCCAATCCTCAAGGTGCTGAGCACCCACTGAGGGCCCTCAGCACTTTACAGGATTGGACCCTTAAGCAGGAGACAATTCATTTACATTAGAGTAATATCTCTGTGAGTGAAGAATTATGCCCTCAGTCTCTGTCAAGCAAAAGGAGAGTGATTTACAAAAGGAAAAGTACAACGTTTACAGAATTGGTATTCAAAATTTGTGAGACAGCATTTTAGAAATTTTAACCACCTTCCTGTATAGCTTTATCATACTACCCAGGACATAAAAGGAGAATTGGATCAATTAATGACAGGCAGTTGAATCTTTTCAAATAGCATACTTCCTTTAAGTCTCAGAGACGATATCCTATGTTTTTGGCAAAGGTTGATAAGTAATATAAATTCCTTGTGTGTTCAACATGAGGATCAGACTAAAATTAACCCCACTCTTAGATGGGAGGTAGCCAGCTTGACTCTGTGATCCATTATGTGAAAAGAGGAATGCTTCTGTCTATACCCAGAGGTAAACTCCACAGACAAGAAGTAATTGAAATGAATTATGTCACCAATCTTGCTAAACCTAGGTCAGTAGCAGAGATACCTCTCTATTTCTGTATGCCCACCACCTAAGTACATTTAGCCTTAACTATGAGACTTCCCTGGGCCCTTTTTTAAAATGTCACCTGCTGTAAAATTCCAGTAGTTTGTATTTTTAGATGCTGGGGTCAGGATGAGTGCAAAAATAATGACATTTCTGGCCTTAGAAGTAATTCCTTCATTTTACTGTTGCTAGAAATGAAGCATAATATGGACAGAGGAGAACTGCTTCTGCCCATTTTAACCTCTTATGGTCCGAGATAGAAACTCAGAAAAAATGAGCACCTTCCTGACATAAAGGTTGCACATATCATATCACCAGTGTGGGGGAAAAAAAAAATTACACTGTGTAATTCCAGTGTAGCTGATCCTTGTGGTGTGTTCTAAACCACAGTGTAGATTTAATTTTCACTCTTGCTACCTTGATTCTTCTCCTGAAAACCACCTTAACCCAGAAAACTTTCTGCCCTCATATCAAAACTATTATTGTCTACCTTGACTATTTTTCATCTTCCAGGGCAAGGGGAGATGCATGCTCCAAGCCCCTCTCTTGGAACATGCATCTTTTTATTTGCATTATGCTCAAGGCCCTCCATTGCTCTGAGTCTATCTCTAGTGAGGCAATTCAGATGCAGCTCCCTGTAGAGCCTGTCATTATCCATTGATCTTTGAACAGAGTAGGTCGGGAGGAGAGGGGCATTGCTGGAGAGCGCTCCCTTCTCCTTTTACAAAGGTCCCTGCTCAGTTTCCCCACCCCCAATACATAAATAAGTGCAGCTATTGTACATGCCTACTAGGTTCCAAGGCTGGTCAGATAGTGAGTCTAAATAAAGGCTTCTGAGTGGAACCATGCTTCAGAGAGGGAGCGTGTATTGGCAACTGGGAAGCCCTAGGTTTTAGTCTCAGCTCTGCCACTGATCTACTGTATGACTTTGATCTAATGCCTCCATTTCCCCATCTGTGAAATGGGGGAAATAGTTATTATCTATCCTTAGATGGCAAGAGATATACAAGTTCAACATATACAATCTTTTGCTTACAGTTGCTAAGCCCTTCATTAGCTTGGAACAATATAGATGGCCTTCCCCGACACATCCCCTTTTAACATTAATGGCAAGAATTATTTAAAAAAAAAAAAAAAAGACACCCTCTGAGACATATTCTCAGAAAGATCCATTAGAAATTTCTGGGGAATGTTTTTATACAGATCCAGTTCACAATACGGCTGTCTAGCAGTGGGTTAGCCTGGTTTACTTTGCCACAAGGGGATACATCCAAGTATGGTGGTGGAACAGAAAAAAGCATGTGTTTTTTATTAAGCTCTTTTTAGCCTTTTACCATTTTGTAAGGGAACACCACTACAAATCATAACTGAGCTAGAGAGAGATCATATTTTAAATGAAATCCTATGCAAACAATGATGATTTTTCATGCGTTTTCATCACTTTTATTAGTATTTAAAACATTAATATGGAATATTTCAAGCTATTAAAACCTTAAAACCCGCCATAAAATCCTGCACTCAACAAAAAATTTCAAAGCACTCACTATCGTTTCAATGTATGTCAAAAACAGGACTTAAAATAGAAATGATGGCGAAATTACTCGTCGATCTATTTTTAGTCTAATCAGGCTTTTGAATGAAGTTTTTAGGCTCATATTTTCATAATTGTGTGTGTGTGACTGATTGGAATTTTATGGCAGGCAAGTTTTTCTTGAGGGGAGGGAGCTGGATTACTAAGTCAACATTTGAGCACTCATTTGGTTTGGTTTAATATTATTGGAAAGCACATAGTGGCAACCATGATAGGTACTTTGTAGTTCAACAAACAGAACAAATAAATACATTTGTGCAGTCTGCAGCCACTTGATTTTGCATAGCTAGCATCTGGGAACTACAGGTTAAAGCTTTTATCACAGGATCTTTACTCACATGAGTAGATTTATTGCTCTAATGGAAACACTATGTAAATTAGTGCTACTAACTTGTATTATTTGCTTGAGAAAATGTTGCAGGATCAGGTTTTATGAGGACTTTCTAGACTATCAAATTCTGACCCCCTTTCTGTGCCCTCCCTGAAATGCTATGTACAAATGGTGTAAGAAAAACACTAAATGGATGCCGTGTTATGCTTTATGATAAACATAAGAGACAACAAATTTTAAGGTGTTTGGTTTTATTAAGTGAGAACTCATTAAAGATTTAAAAAATCCACTATTCTTGCTTCCCAAAATGTGGCCTTTTTAGAGCAGAGTGCCCTTAATGTCAGAACAGTTTTGGTTTTGGTCTTGAACATATATCCAGGAAAAAGAGAGAGCGAGTGAGCAAATAATATATTTTCCAGGTCATCCTAGCAGGATACAGGTGACCCTTAGAATGCTGTTGCCTACATATAATATTTTAAGGATTCTGGGAAACTCATTAAGGAGTTGTACTTCTGGAAGCAATACTGTCCTGTCAGAGCTTGTAAAGCATTACAAACAAGAAAGATTCCATAGACCTCTAAAGTTCAGTCCAGTCAGATTTCTCTAGAAAGGCAACACCCCTGCTACCCTCATCCCTGAGTAAAATTGTGTCATGCCCCCTGATAAAATAAAGCCCTGCATCAAGGGACATTGTCAATTACAGTTGTTGAAGGCCCAGATTTAGTTTTCTTTTTGAAGGTTTTATAAAACCTAATATTTATTGAAAAATATGTATATTTACTCTCTGAAGTTATTTCTATGAAAGCAGACTAGGCCCAGTTCTACATTCCTTGTGCTCCCAAAATTCTCACATAAATCACTTGGTTTACATTTATATATATTTTACATGACAAAAGATCACTGGTTTTTGGAAGCCCAACTGGAGATACCGTGGGCCCGATTTTTCAGAAGTGCTGAGCAGCCACACCTCCCATTGATTTCAGTTCGAGTTATGAGTACTCAGCACTTCTGAAATCCTGTCTCAGGCATCTAAATCGGGCTTCCCAAAATAGAGGCATTCAAAATCAGTGGCCATTTGTGAAAGAGTGGCCTTAATACTTTGCTGCTTGTCTGCACTAATACACCCACCATGTCAGTGTTAACATCAGGACATTTTTCAGCAAAAAAGGCCCAGCATAGACTAGTCATTAACCCTGTTTCAGTCTAGGCTAATAATAATAATACCTAGTTGTTATATAGTGCTTTTCATCAGTAGATCTCAAAGTGCTTTACAAAGGATCCATTTTACAGGTAGGGAAACTGTGGCACAGAGAAGTGAAGTGTCTTGCCCAAGGTCACTCAGCAGATATGGAAACAACTCCTTCTCCTGAGTGCCAGTGCAGTGTTTATCCACTAGGACACACTGCCTCCAGGCTAAAAAACACTCTTTGCTAACATAGTTATAGAATCATATTTCCCATCCACATTGGCAATAAAAAAGCCATATAGTAGCCCACAGTCTTGTTGAATAACTGTTTGTAATTTATTGTGACTGACCAATATACCTAACCGCTAGGGTGCTCGTAGCATACTAGGGGTACTGCAACTCAGAAATAAGCACTGTAGGTGCGTTAGCAGCTAGATCTTGTAGGCGCTAGCCCTGGTGGATCCCAATAGCCACTCAGACACATGACTAAGGGAAAGGGTATTTTACTAGGGCTCGCAGGAAACGGAAAGGTTGCAGATGCCCTAGGTACAGAGGCTTAAAAAATGACAGTTCAGAGTGAGCAATAGCAGTTCCTGTTTGGGTCCCTGGGCAGTCCAATTGATAGTCAGGGCTGTTCAGGCCTAGGGCCTGGGGTGCCCTCTCCAGTCCAGTCTCTATTCCATAAAATAGGTGCTTGCAGGGGTCCAGGCCAGACTCAGTTAGTGTTTCTCATTGGACCCCTCTGCATCAGCTACCTCCACAGCTGATCTCACAAACTCCATATAGACCTGCACCCAGCTGTAATATCCAGCCCTCACAGCCTGTTCCACGTGAGGCTCTGCATCTTTTTTCCCGAGCCTCTACAGCTTCCTGATGCCATGTAAGTCCTACTTCCAAGCAGAACCCAGACACTTCTTCATTCATGACCTGTTCCCTTACTTGCAGGGGGAAAGTGAAGTGCAGGGGTGGGGGGGGCTCATGGGAGTTGTAGTCCCTGCTTTACAGATCCATCACATGTTTTTAAACAGGGTTATTTTAGTCAGTGACATAGGGCATAACAAGAGCAGCCATTGTGGTCCTTAACCCCTCATGGCAATTATCCACTGACTATGCACAAGAATGATTTTTCGGTTGCTTATCATTTAATATTTTCTTATCCCACACCAAGCATAGGCAATTGTCCTCAATGACAACTATGTCCATGCTAAGTTTCACATCTCAAAAAATCTCATTTTTTGCTGTAGCTGTGTTAGAAATTTTTATAATGAAAAAAAGTATTTTTTCTCATGTCCCATAACTCATAAAACTGCTGAAGGCCTTTTCCACAAAATTTCCTCACAAAACAAAAACATCAGCTCAGGCAGAGTCCAATAACTGAAAAACTGAAAATATCAGCCTAATGACCAAGTATTTGGGAAAATTATGAGTGTAAAATGAGGGGTTCCTAAAAACAACATTTAGACTTTGGGCATACCCTGGATGTGGCAGTAAGCAATGTATGTAGCACCTCCACCGTATTAGAAACAGAATGCTGGTCTGCCAGAGCATGCTGTCATTTTCCTCCAAAACAGTATGTTTCCTCTGGACTGATTGTGCTTTGCCCATACTGAGGCTATGAGGAGTCAAGAACCCAGAGTAAACTATGAGACCTACAACTAAATGAGACCTACAACAAATCTCCTGGGAACTAGACAAAGGCACCAGCCTTTGTCATCAAGACGAACAAATTAAACCTATTTCAGAGTAACAGCCGTGTTAGTCTGTATCCGCAAAAAGAAGAACAGGAGTACTTGTGGCACCTTAGAGACTAACAAATTTATTAGAGCATAAGCTTTCGTGGACTACAGCCCACTTCTTCGGATGCATATAGAATGGAACATATATTGAGGAGATATATATACACACATACAGAGAGCATAAACAGGTGGGAGTTGTCTTACCAACTCTGAGAGGCCAATTAATTAAGAGAAATAAGTATTCTCACACTTATTATCAAACTGTCTGTACTGGGCTAGCTTGATTATCACTTCAAAAGTTTTTTTTCTCTTAATTAATTGGCCTCTCAGAGTTGGTAAGACAACTCCCACCTGTTTATGCTCTCTGTATGTGTGTATATATATCTCCTCAATATATGTTCCATTCTATATGCATCCGAAGAAGTGGGCTGTAGTCCACGAAAGCTTATGCTCTAATAAATTTGTTAGTCTCTAAGGTGCCACAAGTACTCCTGTTCTTCTTTTTGCAAATGAAACCTATGTGATTTTGGGGTTATGATAAGTCAAAGAAAGTTAAGAAAGTATTTGAGAACTGAGATCACATCACAAAAAAACTGTCATACCTTCCAAATGCCTTGTCTGATTTGCCTCAAACTTTCAGGAAAAAAAAAATCATCTATCCTGATGGAATAGACATAACATCACCCCTATAAAATTTCAGGTGGATAGGTTTAGCTTTGCATTGAGTTTGGTAAAGTTAGTGTGTGTCCAAAACTAGCATTATATCATTAGGTTAACTTCATCCGTAACTACAAAGAAACTAGATTTTCTTTTTGCCATTTTTTTCTGACAGTGGGTAGGAGAAGAGGAGAGAGAGAGAGAGAGAGAGAGAGAGAGAGAGAGAGAGAGAGAGAATGACATGAAAAAGCCTTTATTTTCATAAAATTACATTTAAACTATTTAAAATCTTATAATATTACAATATATATACACAAAAGATATGAATAAAATAAAGCAAAACACATCTTAAGCAAACATTGTACATAGATCATTAAAACATCATCATCACCAAGTTCACTCAAAATATTAAAACATCAAATCAACTAAGAAGCGTCCAGGTACAAGTCAATTTATACAAGATGTAATCAGTCCACAGCCGGGCCACAATCAGTGCTCTGAACAGCCCTGGCACATCACACCGCTCTACCCTGGCCATTCTGTTCTGGTTAGATTTCAAAATGGCTAGTTTTGCCTGACCCAGCAAAAAGTTAGCCAAACAGGAAACCAGCCAAATGTGAGTACCATATCTCACTTGGAGAACTACCAGTCCCAAACCTTGGAAAAACTGCTGCAAAAAAAACAAAGAGAGGAATCAGTTGGGCGCAATGTAAGAAAAAAATGAAACACTATGTCTGAAGCCAAACAGAAAGGGGACTGCGCAGACATCTCAAGGGCAATATGGCACACAAAATAATTGGTTGACATGATACTATGTAGGACTCGCTGCTGCAAGTCCCCAGAGTGCTTAGGAAGAGGAGCTTTGTACAACGTCCCCCAAGCCTGGGCTATAGATTCACCCAAGTACAGAGACACCCTCCAGGCTGTATCATGGAGATTAGAGAAGGTGGCATAATGCTGCACCTTGGCACATACCATAGAGCTGTTTCTTGGTCCTGATTACAAAAGAAACATATTCACCAAATCCTTCCAGGACAACAATCTGCCTGGTTGCACAAAGATCTCATCAAAAGAAGGGAAGACAGCTATTGAGGGGAACACAGGATTCCCTCCTGGAAGAACTATCCCTGCAAAAACTTTCTGGAAAGCCTGAGCAGTCCACTGAGGAAGCACCGCCTGGAATTCAGAGAGGATCTTATCCAAAAAACCCACACAGGTTGGATTCTACACAGCAAGAGCTGTCGCTGACTTCCAGCTTGACCAGCTAGGAACAATCAGGTGGTACAGCTTGGTCAACCCAGACTGAATAAAGGCAGAAAACAGACTCCTGGAAGAGAGAGCTTTATTGGGAAAAAGAGGGTTAAAAAACAGCAGCTCTTCTGGAGAAGTCTTTGGAGAAGTCGCCAGGCATCAAAAAGGCCATTATAGAATGGAGGCAAATCTAGATTCTGTAATCAACCAGGTGCCAACAAAAATAGATGAGAGTCAAAGCCCATCCCCTCAGCACAACGGAGGAGAGAGAAGGCAAAGGATTTCCAGGCCAGTAGAGAGTCAGAGTACAGGAGTACAGCAACCACTGAACAGACTGGAGGCAAAAGGCTTCCACCCTGCTGACTAAATCATGAGCCTCTGACCCCCTTTATCTAATGGAAGGAACAGCAAAACAGGGCACAACTAGTGGTAACTATTTCCCCTCTCCCCCCCCCCCAGCCCAAAATGGTTACCATGCCTCTGAATCCACTCTAAAAGGACTGTGTGTGTGTGTGTGGTCCAGCTACACTAGCTGGAGCCACAACATTGAGACTACAAGGTTGTTGGCAATCAAAATCCGTCCCCCAAAAGAGAATCCAGGAAGGAGCCAGCCCCATTTCTGCAGGTGGCCTTGCATCTTCTCCTCAGGTCACTCCCAGTTTTATTAGAATATATTGTTCAGATCCAAAAAAGACCCCCAACACCTTAATCAAAGAGGTGCCCCATTGCAATTGTTTGGGCAATAAAGGGGGATGGCTACACTGCCCAGGATCCAGTAAGATCAAATTGATCTTAGCTCAGTTAATGCAAGCAGAAGATGCCTGTTCATACACTTGTAAACAAGCACAAAGTGCCTGCACGTAACTGTCAAATGTGATAAAGACTGAGATATCATCTGCATAAGCTGACAGATGAAACAGGAAAGCATTCGGCACTCCTGGCACAGAAAGGGCAGTCAGACGGCTTCTCAGGTGGTTCAGGAATGGCTCCAAACTAAGATCGTGCAGCATTCCAGACAGATGACACCCCTGCCGAATGACACTGAGGACTGGGAAGCAGTGTCTAAGACCTCCATTAATCTTTAGAACACTAAAAACATTATGATACAATAAAGAAATATGTGAAGAGAACACAGGCCCAATCTCAAAGCTTCTAATGTCTTTAAAAGATAACTATGGTTAACTCTTTCAAAGGCCTTCTCCTGGCCCATTGAAACAAGCTGCATATCCAGAGTACAAAGTTTGCTAACAGTAAAAACATCACAAATTAACAAATTATCAAAAATACAGCTGTTAGGGATACAATATGTTTGAACAGGGTGTATCAAAGAATCCAGACAGTCCTTCAGCCAGTTGGCTCAGGCCCTGGATAAAATCTTATAATCAGAGCAGAGAAGGGAAATAGGTCTCCAGGTCCGTAAGTCCCAAAGTTCCCTTTTTTCGTGCAGCAGGGTCATCACCACCCTGCAGCAACTAAGGGGCAGCTATTTATTCTGGATACACTCCAGGACCACTAGAAAAAAAGTCAGGACCAATAAAATGCCAGAAATGCTTGTAAAATTCAGATGGCAGCCCAACAATACTTGGGACCTTGCCTGTGCAGAGCGGCTGGACTGCAAGAGAGCCCCTTTTCCTAACCCCAGTGCAGCTCCTCCATTGCCAGCCCATCACAGGCTTCAGGTAAGTGCAGAGTATTGTTAAAAGAAACCACTGCTTTCCAGATCTCAGCAGGGTCAGCCATCAGATGACCATCTGGCAGCAGCAGGCAAAAATCTGCCCATGGTCCACAGACTTTTTTTCCAACCCAAGAAAGAACTTTGTAGCTGAATAAAATAGCCTGAACCAGGGCTCCCTGCACCTTCTCTTCCAACAAACACCTCAGGAATCGGTACTTCTCAGTTAAGGTTTGGTAAATTTGCACTGTGTTTGCATTGTGTTTCCCACATGAAGGTTGCCATGAATGTCTCGTTCCAGAGCACTCATGGCCTGATGCAAGGGCAGCATGTCAGCCTGGGTATGCTGTTGGCAGAACAGAACAGTTGGATCTGTATCTTTCCCACATCCCACCACTGTCTCAGAGATTCATATAGGGCCTCGTGCTGTCGCCAACGCTCCCAAAACACAGCAACCATCTGGGTGAAATTCAAGTCCTGTAATAATTTGGTATGAAAGCTCCAGTGGGAAGCACAGACAGGAAGAGGGAGGGACACATTGACAGAGACATAATGATGATCAGACAAGTGAGTGGGAGACATGGAAGACTGAAAAAACATATTCACACTGGCCTGCATGGAATAAAAGCAATCCAATCTAGCTCCTGAGACTTGGTTGAGAGACCCTTCAGCCAAGAGCACGGCCTAACAGTGGGGTCAGAGACCCTTCAGACATCTACTGGCCCAAAGGTCTGCAGGCAACAACACAGTTCCCTGCCTGACTGAGTGTGTGGCTCCTTGTGGTTCCTGTCTAAAACATAATCTGCAGTGCAATTGAAATCCCCTCCCAGGACAATAATAGTATCAGGCTCACAGCCAAGCATGGCCTGGGCAAGTGTCTGCAGAGGGAGTCACGATCTTGCCCCAGGGTAGGGGCATTCACAATACAAATATTAAAAACAATAGTGCCAATACATGGCTTCACCTGGAGGAGCTGGCCCTGCAAATCTTCTTCCCAGAGAGGATCTGTGTCCTGGTACCCTGGGGAAAAGCGAACAGCAACCCCAGCCAGGGCTCAAAAAAGCTTCCCCTTCCCATTAATTCAACCAGTTCTCCTGATTATCAGGGTTTGAGTGCATCTCTTGCAAAAGGACATCAGTCCATTTTTGTCTGAGAAATTCAGAGTTGTGCCCTTTTATGAACATCCTGCATCCATTAATATTTAGAGAGCCATAGAGACTAGAAGGAGAGAGCCAAGCAGCAGAGAGAGACAATGGAAAGTGGAAGTACTTTGAAGAAAATGAGCCATGGGGAGGCCTCTTTATCTTGAATAATCCCTGTACGCTTCCTCACCTTCCTCAACAACTTTTTGAGATGGAAATGTTTCCTACAATCAACTGAGGTCTCTCTCAAGACAAGGGCAGCTCAGTGAAAATCTCAACTCCCCGCTTCCCTTTAGTGCTATCCAAAAAGTCTCTATCTCTGTCACACTGTATCCACCCTTCCTATCTAGCTGACTGTCTGGGACATTAGGAACCAGTGATGACTCAGAGAGATCATCATAATCCTCTTAATCTACCTCAGACTCCATCAGCTCAGAAGAACCATTGAGCTGCCACTGTAACATTCTCATTATTCATAAAGGAGGGACATTCAGTGGGAGTAGCTAGCGTATCTATTTTTCCAAGAGTGAGAGGCAGTGCAGCTCCATGCTAGGACCCAGTGTCTTCACTGCAGCATGCAGGACTGGCAGCTGGAGGAGTTGCCTTACCAGGAAAAGACAGGACCCCACTGGAAGCCTCAGACATAGAGCTATTACCCAATGCAATGCTATCCTCCTTCTTAGGGCACACAGCTCCATACTCAGCCACTTCCAGTAGTTCAGAGGCCTCCAATGTCTTAGCCTTTTTAGAAATTGTCCTGCATAAATCCATATTGTAGGTCTGTCCTTCACCCCCCTATCTGGAACCTATCTCTGCTTCCTCTGCAGGGAGGTGCTCCTCAACCTCCAGGACTTACTTCTGTGCAGGCACAAGTGATGGGGTCACAACAAAGCATTCCTCTGGAGGTGGGCTGCGCCTTGGACAATGGTAGACCACAGAGTGTGGGCGATGGAATCTGGCAGTGCAGATGCAGGCTCTGTCTCCTGCTAGTCCCTTGATGTCCCAGCCCCCTCCACACTATCTTCCCAGGGACCCCTGAGCCAGCAGTGCATGACCAGGAACCCCTCAAATGACCCGGGTCACCACACAGGAAACATTTCATGTTTTCAGAGGTAGCAAATACTATATAAACTGCTCCATCTATATGGTGCTTGAAAGAGGTTCAAGGGCTGTTCAGGGTTATTTAGAACCACATAAATCTGGTGCGGGAACAACATGACATGCCTCACATCTGGGTTCTCACAGCCTAACAGAATCCTCATAACACCAGAAACTACGTTCCCATAATGGGAATGATTACACACTAGCATCTTGTTGTGAAGGAAGGGGGGAGTAACAGGTGGAAAAAAGGGAAAAACTTGAACAAAAGATTCCTTGACCCTGAGTCCCTCCTGTATCAAACAATTCACAAGCTGCTCCTAGGCCAAGAAACCTACACACAGCAACACATCCTCCACAGTGCAGGAGATGGCAGGCACATGCCGAACCCCATGCTTGTGGGTCAAATCACTAAACTCATCTGAAATGGACCCCTCATCCCACACTAAGGAAAAGGGGTGGGGGAACAAACAACATCTATAAAGCGAAGAAACAGCAAGTAACACACACACACACAAAACACAGTCTAACAGAAACCTAGTATGTACCAGACACAGCCTCACTCTCAGAAACTCCCTCAATCCCGAGAGAGAGAGAGAGAGAGAGAGAGATAGGGATGTAAGATGGAAGGGTAAAAGATAGTATAAGAAACAGAATGGGTCAAATTCATCTCTGGTGTAACTTCATTGATGTCAGTGGAATTACAGCAGAGGTGATCTGGGCTTAGTGTCTTTTACCAAAATTACATGTTTGTTATCTTCTCCAAAGAACACCTGTGCTCACGGTTGTCATCACCAGTCTGAGAGTTGTGACATACTTTCTATGCAGTCTGATTTTTCACACTAGAATAATATTTACTACTCTTACAGTCATATCCTGCCATCGATGGCTTCAATGGGAGTTCCGCGTGTGGAACAATGACAGGATATGCCTCTAGTACTGTACATACTGACACTGTATCCCATGAAGGCGCCAAAAGAATAATAACTAAGGGCTTAATTTGCTAATAAAATTATGTCTGGCTTCTCTGTTATTTCTCATGAGGTTTCCATAGCATTAGGTGTGAACTTTTGGGCTGTTAGTTTTGGGCATCCTTTTTACTGAAATTAGGACCTAATAATATGGCAAAAACATAACAGTTCTACTGACCTAGCATGAAATGAAAAAGCTTCTAATACAATAGTGTACACTATTGAAACGTGGTTTTTAGAAAATTCTACTGCTAAAAAGGAAATTAAACAACTTTGTTTTACTAAAATTAAACAATGAGCTCTGGCAACAGGAATGAAACTGGACTTGATCCAAAGCCTATGGGAAGTCAGCGGAAAGATTGACTTCAATGGCTTTTGGATCAGGCCCATTCTGAGTTAAAGATGGAGTGTGAGCATTACTACAGAAATGTCTTGCTCTTCTGTTCTCTGTGTTACACACCTAAAGTTCACATTACGTACATGTTTTTCTATTTAATTTCCTTTTTGGTAATGGCACAATGAAAAATAAGAAGCCAGATTTACAGTATGTATATAATTCATGGTCAGAAAACTCATTTAAAAAAATTGTCAAAACCCACAGTTGCAAAAAAGTTTTATTCAGGGACTTTGCATCTCTATTCTTCTTTCCTTGACTCCTGAGTTCTGATAGGTGGAATATGATATTGGAGAGCAAAGTGGTAGCACATTTCATTCTTGTTGGTTGCTTTTCCAGATATATGGGTATTTTGTCTCCCTTTTCCCAACTAGTGTCTCAGCAAGGAATTCTATCTGGGCACAGATTTCCATCTCAGAAATCTCTTTGGTTAAAGAATTTCCCACTTCAAATGGCCTTTATCTTGCCCATATTCTGACCCACTTGCATCCCTTAGAAAAAAACAGCAACCTGAGTCTGAGAAACCCAGAACTTGTTTAGTCATTTAATCTGCCCACTGGATTGAGGATTCATGTGAGTAATTTAATGCTCACAAATGTGTCGGCTCAGTGTAGAAAAAACAGTTATGCTAAAGTTCTCAACTACAGCAGCTAATAACTTTTGTTTGTTAGTGAAACCACTATTTCAGCATGAGTTTTAACACTATGTGCTTCTCTTAGGATGAATATTGTGCTTTGAAATGATAGTTTCCTCCATATAAATTGGGGTCAAATTACCCACATACATAAACTAATAGCAGGGTGACTCCAGACAGCCAAAGAATTTATATTTATGTACAGGAGGAAAACATACATATTTTAAGATCACATTGCAACATACCAGATAATGTTAGCCCTCATCACTGAATTCAGTACATACTGTGCCCATAAATCACTCAATCTGACATAAGTGCAAAGAACATTCATTTTTCTCTTTGAGCAGAATGCAATCATGCCACAGATACAGCCTTAAAACTGGTGAGGAGTCATATCCAATAACTATCCCAATTATCCCTTGGCACAATGTTTTCCACCTGCAAGGAATGATTATGTGTCAGTTATGATGATAAAGTCCTTAGAGTGATGTTGATGCCTCATGGAAAAAATTGAAAGACATATTGTTTAGAGACAGTTCTGCTTATAGACTGTATCATATATTTAATGTATTTCTTTTCCCTATTTTTTTATTACTAAGGACACATGCACAAAAAGACAGTGTCTTGGGAAAATAATGATTATGTAGGTAAAGTACAGAACTGACACTCATGAGATATGGATTCCATTTGTGCGCTGCTACAGACTTCCTGTGTAACCTGGGGGCAAATTGCTTAACTGCTCTGTGCCTTGATATTGTCATCTGTAAAATGGTGATAATACTTATATACCTCACAGTGAGGTTGAGGATTAATTCACTGGGATTCAAGATGACCTTGACAAATTGGAGAATTGGTTTGAAATCAACAAGGTGAAATTCAATGAAGACAAGTGCAAAGTACTTCACTTAAGAAGGAAAAATCAAATGAACTACAAAATGGGGAATAAGTGAAACTAGCCAATAGTACGGCTGAAAACAATCTGGGAGTTATAGTGAATCACAAATTGAATATGAGTCAACAATGTGATGCAGTTAAAAAAGGTTAATATAATTCTGGGGTTTATTAATGGGAGTGTTGTATGTCAGTCATGGGAAGTAATTTTCCCACTCTACTCGGCATTGGTGAGGCCTCAGCTGCAGTACAGTGTCCACTTCTGGGACATTGTCCACTTTAGCAAAGATGTGGCCAAACGGGAGAGATTCCAGGGGAGAGCAAGAAAGATGATAAAAGGTTCAGAAAACCTGACCTGCCAGGAAAGGTTAGAAAAAACAACTGGGCATGTTTAGTCTTGAGAAAAGAAGTGCTCCTCAAAATGGGTTCCAAAATCCACATTTAAATATTAAGTGTAAGTAGCTTGATTTTCAAAGGTGCTGATTACCTGCAGTGCCCATTGACTTTAGCAGGACTTATGGGTGCTCAGCACTTCTGAATATAAGGTCACTTCTATTTGGTTGTCTATATATTGATTTAGATGCCTAACTTTAGGTCACCAGGTTGGGGAATTCTGGCTGAAAATATTGCAGGAAAGCTGTTATGATAAGATTTACAGTTCAATTAACAGGCTACAAAGGTTTGCACAATCACCTGAAAGTTTAGTTAAATCTCTGAACCAAATTAACCCCTGAACATTTTGAAGTTTACCCATCCTTAGTTGTAATTTACTATGCTCTGAAATCTGGCTGCCCCACTGCAAATTATATTTTTAATGGTTTCAATAACATCGTATATGCATGGCAGGCAGTCTCTAGAGTGAGTTAAGGATAGCATGTCAGCCTTAATTGTCTGACTTAATACTAAATTTCCTTGCTTTTGTGGGTTTAAATCAGTTTCTTAATGCTACTTGAAATCTTTTTTGTGGTTTCATTTTAATGCTTTTGTGCTAAACCTCCCAGAACAATGTGCTTTCCAGGCAGCAGATACACTGAAATCACTAGTGTCAGAGGGAAAAAAAAATGTCATTGAAATGTATGAAAGTTTGAATGACAGACTGTACTCTCAACTCAAACATTCATAAAATGTGTATTTTATCCTTGCCAGATTGCAATGGCTGCTTTGGAGTAATTGTGGTCCCATGTATCACGTCAGTCCATAGTGTCAGAGCCATTATGATTCTAATAGAGATATGCATATTAAAAAAAACTCGAAGAAAAAAAGTAATTTCATATGCACAGCAGCTGACATTTATATGATAATAATGTCTATTTTAATTTAAAAAAAGAGAAAGAAATACCAAATTGAACAGGACTATTACATTTACTAAGGTGACTGGCTGCAAAATTTCATTTAAAAAAATCAAACTTCTTGGCATCCAACTCCAAAGAACCAGTTATTGTCCAGAAAATTTCATAATTCATGAGTTATGCTAGATTGGCAGCCCTGGAACCTCTGCTCACTCACAGAACAGGTATAGCATCAGCAAAGGCAATACTCATAGACTCATAGACTCATAGACTTTAAGGTCAGAAGGGACCATTATGATCATCTGGTCTGACCCCCTGCATGCTGCAGGCCATAAAACCATCCCTACCCCTTCCCTGGACTCTGCTGTTGAAGTCCCCAATCCTGTTTTAGGTGACTTCAATTGGCAGAGACCCTCCTGCTAGAGATCCCTGCCCCATGCTGCGGAGGAAGGCGAAAAACCTCCAGAGGCTCAGCCAATCTGCCCTGGAGGAAAATTCCTTCCCGACCCCAAATATGGCGATCAGTAAGACCCCGAGCATATAGGCAAGAGTCTCCAGCCTGACCCCTGTCAGCCATTATACAATTTACCTACCATTGCTTGGTTTTCCTTGACTACTATGTTTTACCATTAAACCATTCCCTCCATAAATTTATCTAACTTAATCTTAAAACCAGACAGGTCCGTCGCCCCCACCGTTTCCCTCGGAAGGCCGTTCCAATATTTCACCCCTCTGACGGTCAGAAACCTTCGTCTAATTTCAAGCCTGAACTTCCCCACGGCCAGTTTATATCCATTCGTTCTCGTATCCACATTAGTACTAAGCTGGAATAATTCTTCTCCCTCCCTTGTATTAATCCCTCTAATATATTTAAAGATAGCAATCATATCCCCCCTCAGCCTTCGCTTTGTCAGACTAAACAACCCAAGCTCCTCTAGGTTCCCCACACTGCACTGCCAACATGCTTCAGCCTTGACTTTGAGTGACTGTCTCTAGGGATAACTCATTCTTTATGTCCGCTGAACACTTAACCTCTCTGTTGAGGTTGACAACTAGCGACAATTGTGGTGGCTTTACACCTGGTCATTAGGTCCTCAACTGAGATACAGTCAATTCATTTCATATAGAGAACTGAACAACATTAATGAATTTTGGCCTGTAACCAACTGATTTTCCCCTCTCCTCCCATTAACCTACATCCCATTATCAATCCCTTGATTCAGTCTGTCTGTAAACATGTGCGTATATGCTTAATTCTTATATAGTACTGGGATGGTGCATAGAAAACCCCAACGCATAACTTAAAAATGCCAGGAAGGATATGTTTGATATAGAATTGTTTAAAGAAATGTGCTTTAAGACTCGTCCTGCACTTATCACCATTGTATCACGGTGTCTGCAAGTTCACATTTCATTTCCTACTCACCTCCATAAAAGAAAGAAAGAAAGAAGGAAAGAAAGAGAAAGGGAATGATGTGGCTATTAGATTAGTACAAATACATTCAACAACAGAGGAAAGGGTCTTTACATTTTGGCATGGGAAACACAAACATACACCTCAGTTTTAAACTCTCAAGGGAATGCTGTTCAGTCAAGGAAATGCTGAGGAGTTGATGATGGCTACTGACAATGATCCAACAAAGGTTTTGGATTGAGAAGAGGGAATCTAGTGACTGTTACAACCACTGAATAAAGAAACAGAACTTGCTCTTCCAACATATGTTGAACAAATACCAGAGTGAGTGGGTCACAGACAGATCTTGAAAAGCATTTGAAATTCTAGCTTTGGAAAGCCAAGCCTCTTGGTTTGTGTCTTTACTGCAAGAAACCTTTGCATAGTACAGAAAAAATAATATTAAGGGGGGAGGTAAGCAAGCTATTAAAACTTAAAAATAGGATAGTTTATGAAGAGTGGATGATTTAGCTGAGAATATTTAAGATGTCTGTACCCTAGTAATGGGGTTCTTGATATGAGTAAAAGAAAGAAAAGGAATTGTGAATGGGTCTGTCATATATTCGAAGTCAATTTCAGTAACAGGATGGATACAGAGAAATGGATGCTTGCTACTAACTGGACACTCAACTTATAGACAGGAGTGTAGTAGATTGGGACAGAAATAAAAGAAGACCCAAATCTGAATGACTGAGGGGACAGGTAAGAATTAGAACTAGAAATGAGGAAGAGAACATGGATTAGAAAGCAAAGCATGGTATAAAACCAAATTAGGAAGCTGCCAAAGAATGGAGAACACAAAGCCGTGAGTGAGGCAAACTGCTGTGCTGTGAGCATGTTCTGCTTCACTCCCTCTCCCTCATGTACCCTCTATGTGGATGCGATAGAGCTGGCTATACCCAATGTTTCCCGTTAGGAGGGGAAATCTATGGCTCTCCTTTCAGAGAAACTTTTTGATAGCAGCAGGCAAAGCTGGGGCCAAGAATCTAGTCCAATGTGCATAAGACTAAGAACTGTTCCAAGACATTTTTGTTACTTAAGGAAGAAAGAAATAGTTATTGGTAGAATGATAGCCCCACCTCAGACTCTTTAATTTTGTGGGTTTAGGGTCAGGCCCTGAAATGTAGTTTCCTGTATTTAATCTAAATCCCATATGTCAAAAATATTTATTTCCATATTATATTTTAAATAAAACAGGCCCCATATATATTTAAGTTGTATTGACAATGTATGATATAAATGAAAGTCTGTAAAACATAATGAGATTGACCAATTTTCATTACTTTGTGAATATATTGTGTGTCAGGATATATTTCACTTATTTGTATGACCATGCATGCTGCAACTTCTGCTGTATAACTAGGGCACTTGCGAATACAAAATGCTAATGTGCTGCATCTACATGCTGGGGAAAGCTTTTATGTATCTCAGAGATGGGATGTCATCTGAGTTTAGAAACTGAATTAAAGTAGAGGCTGAAAAAAACGGAAGTAAATCAACACTATCAAACTGTATCTCCTAGCACTAATTAAGGCAGCTCCATTCCATATTCTGGGAAAATGTGATGGGCATTAAAACTGAACAAAATATTTGTTAGATTGAAAATTGACAATAATGCTCATGTTTCATGGAATTAACTGAATACCAGCTGTGATTTAGAAGAAATCCGATTTCTATCAACTGTAGCTATCTACCTAGGTATTTACCCCTGCTATGGCATGGTATTGCATGCATTATGGATAAAGACAAAAGGCCCAAGATGGATCTGGAGTTAGAAAGTTTGGATGAGAGTTTGGAGCTAGGATTTTAATCCAGCCAATTATAGAGCTAGGTTTTAGCTACAACATTTGGATCTGGGTTCAGATTTACAATTCCCACAAAATTTGTGGGCATTTGGATCAGGGATTCTGGTTGTTGAAAGTCTATAATAATCATGTGTATGGAGTTATGTTCGGAGGGGATTAGTGAGCCATACACAAAGCCAAAAGAAGGGAGTAGGAGGGAGACCATGAGGAAGGGGGCTGGAGGAGTTGGAGCAAACAGCCAATCAGCACAGGGAGAGAATGTTCAAAGCGCAAACTACTGAAAGCAGTCTGATGATGTCATCAGTGTCTGTTGGTCCCTGCGTGGTTTATTTATTAATTGACCAATTTACTTTATCAAATTATACAGTATTTGGATTATAGCTCGTACCTACCCTATCTGGCATTGCTGCTTCATAGCTAGTTCACATGCATGAACCTTTTGTTCTTTACAAAGACCTGAATTAAATTACATTTCTAATTGTATTTCAATGAGAACCATTGTTTTTTAATCAACCTTCAGCAATGAATGATTGAAGGAGGTTTAGAAGTCTTGGATTTTCTCAGGATATACTGCAGATGACCTTACATCCTGTGTCCTTGTTTCATTTGAAAAGAATAATTACTAATCAATAGTGAAGGGCTAGGTGACAAAGTAGGTTAATACACTAGCCTTTTGCCTCTGGAGAGCTCGATTGTAGCTTAGGTCATATGTAACATGGGTTTGGTGGTTTCAGTCTTGTCCCTAGTGGGTGTCTGGCCATACCACAAAAATCAAGCCACAATTTGATATATGTCACATGGCTGGCAGTTTCTGCTCAGAGAAGACCCGAGATTGGAACAATAAGGGTGTTGCAGACCAGGCAGGATCAGGATGTATCGACATCAGTGTGAGGAAAATACTATACAAGACTCTGCCAAAGCATTGTATGTGTATATACATTATAAACAGCACAGGTAATGCCACTGATCACTAAAGTTGCCTGGCACTTCTCATGATTTAATCCTGATTCAGCTTATAATTTTGCCTAAATTTCACCATTCAAACTGATGTTTTCCCTGGGTGGGTGCCTCAGTCTGAATTTTATTTTGAAAGGCTCAGCAAAAATGGTTCAGCTGTTTCCAGGAATGAGATTAGGGGAAAATATGTTGTTTTGCCCATGTAAAAAAATTCTTATAGCTACAGTATTTTGTGAAAAGTTCTAGTGCCGTTGTGTTTTAGTGCAGGGACTTGAAATTTGGCAGGAATATCACCCTGGCATCAGAGACATGCTTTTTGCCATCCCAGTGAAAATTCACCCAAATTTGGCCAGGTTATGAGTCTCTGGAAATTCTCAATTTGCACATACTTGGTGAAAACTTATGGGAGCTTGAAAGCTAAATTCTCCAAAGATTCTATTTGCAGTGAGCATGCTCCAGCACCTCATAATTTCTACATATCAATCTGACCATGCGTGTGACATCCTCACAGACTCTCTGAGTATGCTGTGTCCTGGAGCTGAGCAGGACTTCCCTGCAATTGCTCCTTCTTTCAGCCGGGGGCAATTATGGTGTTGGGCAATGGAATAGCTGCGGTCTCAATGCTCCCCTTCTCAGCACCCAGACAGCAAGAAGGAAACAGCTTGACTGACGTGCAGGGGTGGGGTGAGGAATGGCAAGGGGTTCCAGGTTGAAGGGAACCAGAAGGGGAAGGGTTGAGATAGATAGGAGCCAATGTGCAAGGTGGTGGATAGGAAGGGTAAGGGCAGGACAAAAGGGGATAGAATTTGGGCAGAAAGTAGGGTAAGAGATGGAAGGGGATAGATATGGATAGAAGGAAAGGGACAGGGACAGAAAGATCTAACCACAAGTAACTAACAGTCCCCTTCAGTACCTGGAATTGAATGCAGGAGTCCCGAATTCCTACATTCTTCTGCTGTCAGTAAATAGCTGCAAAATTCACTGACAAAGTGTGTGCCTCATCCCCTTCTAGCGCCGATCCACCTGTATAATAACAGCCTACTACTGCTACCAGTTACGCTGTGAGTTCAAGCAGTAGAGGTCTGTGCTGTGGATCTAACAGTCCAAACCCCGCTGATGACCCACTTTGGGAGTCAGTATGATTCCACATGAGAGAACTTCTATTCTTCCTTTATTTTTTAAACTAAGAAATTACATTAAAAAAACTGTATTAAAAGAATGTTAAGGCTGCATAGCCAAGCATTAAAAAGTTAGGAAATTCCAGAATTAAGGTTTCCTGTGCAACCTTAATTCAATCCCTGTGTGCATATGCATTATGTTACAGTCTTTAATGATATGATCACATATTATTTTTTCCAGAGGATCCCTGCCTCATTCAGTGCACAGGATGATGGTGCTCTGTGGAGGAATCAGGGTCGTATAGGAAAGGAGGCTGTTGTCCGTAGGATCCCTGGTAAAGACAGCTGTGTGCTGCACTGGAGAATTGGATTCTATCCCTGCCTGTGCCTATATGATGCTAGGCAAGTCACTTAAATCAAATGTTTCACAGGTGGCCACTAGCTGTGTGTTTCTCATTTGCCCAACATGATTTGCAGAAGTGCTGAATGCACAGAACTGCAACTGGAGAAAGTGGGCACTGTTATTTGAACATGTGAAGTGCTATAAAAATGCTAAGTATTCTGGAAAATCAGGTCGTTGGTGTCTCAAGTTGAGAAACCAAAATTAATAGACACTTTTGGCAATTTTGGCCTTAATCTCTCTGTGCCTCAGTTCCCTTTCTGTAAAATGGGAATAATAACACCTCTTCTCACAGGGGTGTTATGAAGATATATTCATTATTTGTGAAGCACTCAGATACTACGGTGAAAGCACCCTAGAAACACTCAGGGGAAATTAATAATTCTGTATTCAGTGAAAGGCTTGGAGGTGGTGTGTGTTAAATAAGGCTGGGGCCACACATCAGATGAGGAAGATAGAAACAAGTATCTACTCATTCACTGAATGAGGTAGGAATCCTGTGGAAAAAATAGTATGTGATCATGTAATAAAAGACTGTACTGTAATGCATGTGCACAAAGGGACCAAATTAAGGTTGCACAAACAACCCTCATTCTGGCATTTCCCATGGCAATGTTCTTTTAACATATTTTTTGTATGTAATTTAATTATTGTGCTTAATAATTCTTACATGGGCAGCCAGCCTCTGATGACTCTCTGTGTGTGGTTTTAGGGAGTGCTGCTGCTTGCCTATTACTAGGTGGTGACTACATCATAATTTTCATATTGCCTGGCTGGCTATGCTAAGGGCTTTGCTGACTCTGCCTAGCAACAGACTAGCTGTAGTACATACACCAATACCACAGTTTGCCTATCTGTTTGGAGGAGTACTGTACTGTTTTTGCTGGTTGCTTGCAGGAGCAGCCTCTGAGCAAACAGGCTAAGCTGACTAACCTTTCTACATGAGCAGTGGGCTGGAATGGAAGATGCTCCCTGTAAGGGCAAATGCTGTCTGCCTTACCCTGATAGCTTCAAAGAGACTTCTGGTGTGAGGAAAAAGCAATCTGGATTTGACCCCACAATTAATTTTTGCATATTTTTAAAATGTTTAAATATTTCAAAAATGAATTTATGGAGCATAGTTCTAGTTCTGCAGTATATATATGGGACTCCACATATCATGCATTTTAATTGTAAGTTCTAATTGACTGGTTTAATGATACTTTGCAAAGTAAACTCAACATGTAGGTCATCAGTTCACAATGAATGAATCCCTGGATGTTTACCAAACGCCAAAATTAAATTACATTCTTAATTGTTTTGCAAATACTTTGGCCTAACTAATTAAACAGGAATGACTTTCTGCATTGCTATAGTGCAAGGAATATTAAAGCCTTTAGGACTCGTTTCAAATTAGCAAACTATACTTGTTTCATTTTACACTATGTGGTCAACTGACACTTTAAAAAATCTGGTATCATGATACAACTTAAGTTGCCAGAGAAAGCTGTTAAAAACAATTACTGTACTCAGGCTCACTGTACAAAGGGACTTGGCATTGCAATGCTGAGCATTGCATCTCTTAACTTTTAGGCACCTAGCCACCCAGTAGAAGCCACACAGCCTGAGTTAGGCATGTAGGCTCCCTATGCAATGCATGGGGAGAGATAGGTGCCTGGGTGTGGGCAGGGAGCTGCTTAAAATAGCCAATGGGAGATGCTGAGGAAAGGGGTGTGACCTGAGCCCCACCCCTTTCATGGAGTATGGCACCTAAATCCAGGCCGGAAGGAAGTATTTTTCTCCGCTTGGGATTCACAACCAGGAATCCTATCCTGGAGTCAGGTGTTCTTGCAAGAACAGTGGCAGTGCATGCCTGACGCCACACAAAATGGCCAGGGGGGAATAGCAGTAGGGACAGCAGCCTCCCTTATAACCTTTAGCCCAGTGGTTAAGGAATTAACATGGGATATGGAAGGGTTCTATTCCCTTCTCTGCCTGCTGAAGAGAAGGCAATTGAATCTTTATCTCCCACCTCTCAGGTGAGTGCCCTAACCACTGGGCTATAGAGTCAGTCATTCTAATACTGTCTCTTACACACTGCATATTGAATTATTTATACACAGTAGAACAGCTTCAACAGGAGAAAGACCCTCATCAGAATATCACATAGCCTAGTGGTTAGGGCACTCACCTGAGCGGTAGGGAGCCATGTTCAACTCCCTTCTCCACATAAGGCAAAGGGAGGAACTGAAAGCAGGTCTCCCACATCCAGGTGAGAGTCTCCTAGCCATTCTGCGTGGGGTTAGGCATGCTTTGAGAATGCCTACCAGATCAGTCCCTGCAGGTGAGATACACATTGTGTGTGATGACTGTGCTGGGACTTCGGCATGAGGTAAACACTCTGGCGCCTATACTGAGGCAGTATGTGTGTGTCATAAATTTAGGTGCCTAGGATACTTTTATGGCAAAAATGTAGGTGCCAAGGGATTTTAAGCACTTCCAGAGTTAGGTGGCGACTAAGCAGGTGTTTTAAAGATCTCAGTCACACCAAAATTTTGGACTTAGGTGCCTAAGTCTTTCTGTGGCTCTGGGAGTGAGTGCTTTCAGTGTTACTAAATTTTTATCTAGTATTTAAGACAGACTTACTTAGTTAGGTTCTTATGGTTCCCTGTGGTGACCTAGCAACTCCCAGAATTATACAGTGTATACATATTGTACTGTGTATATCTTTTTCAATATTCCTTCAGTCAGTAGGAATCTGTGCTCGTGTGTATTTGGGTGCTGGTGTTATTGGGGAAGGGTGGGTCAAAAAAAAGTTAAAGTGTTGAGGTTTATTGCCATCTTGATCTCTTGCAGGAGTGAGCTCCAGATTCATGGGCCAGTTGCAAAGAAAGCTCTCTGTCCTCCAGAAGTGAGTTTCCCCCTTGAGGGTAATAGTTTCTTTGTTCCAGTGGAAGGGAATACAGTTGTCATGGGAGGGCATGATCAAACATAGTGAGGCAATCACTCAGGGAAGTAGGGCCGTTCTCATGGAAGTCTTTGAAGATGAAGACTGAAATCTTGAATATCACCGAGTATTCAACAAAGAGCAGAGAAGTGAAGTGACGTGCTGTCAAGGGCTGTGATACTGAGCAGATGGGCTATTGTGTTCTGAACCATTTGGAGCTTTTTGTTTCTTTCTTACTTTTTTGTAAGGTAGATATTAGCTCCAAAGGATTACAGTGAGGTCCTGAATATATGAATCACTGTGACATCTTAAGCCAATAGGAGGGGACGCAGTCTCATAGCATGCTCTATATAGAAACAAGTATTTTTCACAGCCATGGCTATTTGTGTACCTAGAAGCAGTGAGGAGTCCAGATAAACAGAAGAGCTGTGGACTCTCTGAAGGATATGAGGCTCAGACACTGTTCCTAGAAGTTGATGTCATAGAGGTGGCAAGTAGAGGTTTCCGGAGGATGAAAATTCTGTTTCATGGCAACGTTAGACATTTATTTTTCTTCCACACTGGAACAAACCCATGACCTTT
The DNA here is from genome assembly GCF_027887155.1 of Malaclemys terrapin pileata. Taxonomy (NCBI): domain Eukaryota; kingdom Metazoa; phylum Chordata; order Testudines; family Emydidae; genus Malaclemys; species Malaclemys terrapin. Next base: position 104,014,677 of record NC_071507.1, on the reverse strand, counting down.
TCTAATATTTTTGCAAAAAATGGCTGTTTGAAATGTGTGCGTAGCCTGGTCATCAGGGATGTGGGAGACTCGGGTTGATTCATGTCTCTGCTCTGCATGATTCATAGCACAGTTTTTCATCCCAGATCATTCTGAAGCAGGCAAAGCAGGGATAGGAACCAGCCTGGGTCTCCCACATCCCAGGCTATAGTCTGTCTTCCTCTCAACCTTTCTGATGAAACTTCACTGAAACAGGTACAGCTCCGTGAGATGTTTCAATTTTGACAAAATTCCTTTTTGTGCCCTGCTGGAAGCTGATATACTGTTTGGGTGTAAAATTATCAAAAAGGCTCAACCAACCAAGTTATAGTCTAAGGAGAAATTCCTGACATTTAGGATTTTTATAGGATGTGTTTTGCAATGTTTAGTCTGAAAATCCATCACAAATAGACATCCATAAAGCTGTTGCAGGTGCTATGGTTTTGGGTGTGGCATAAGCACCTGAATAGAATAGAATAGAATAGAATAGAACCACATCATCCAAAAAAACAACAACAGAGCAGTGACATGAAAATCCAAGTTGTGAGGGGAATAATGTGTCAGAGATCTTAAGAGTAAAACTTTCCGAACTCTACACAAAGTAAGGGTTTGGATTTAGGTATTTGCACAGGCAATTCGTATGTGCCACAGGGGTCACTGTATGTATAATTTTTATTGTTTTGATGTTAGGGATGAGGAAAACAGACAAACGTATCCCTTTTTTAAAACAAGGCTCTCACTTTTATCACACAATGGGGGATGACAAAAAGCCAATTGCCCCATGAGTATTGAGAGATTGTATTTTATATGTGTGAAACATCATGTTCTATGCCCTATATCTTATTTTTATTTTTGTGGTAGGGCCTTGACTTGTTCTGCATTCAGCATACTGGAGATAGAGTGGGGCGTAACCTTCTTTGTACAGAGATTGGTGCCAAGCAACTTTGAAAATACGATTGTTTTAAGTTTAAGTATGTGTATTATTTTAAAGAAAGTGTATTTGATTTATATCACACATCCTTTTAAGACTGTCTTGGCTAGTTAGGCAACACCTGTGTCCTATATTTCTAGCCTGCTGGGTGAAACCTGATATGAAGGTTGAAAGAGTTGCTTTTGTTTTTAAAACAAAAAGTATAAATTGGGCAATCTAATTTTGATAATGAATGGTTGAAAAGAGTTTGTCTTTTGTCTGCTAAGCTCCATTGTCAAAGGCTATATTAAAAAAAATGGCATGTAGTAAGCCCTTATATGGAGTGGTGTCTTCACTGTACTGAAAAAAGAGAGAGTTTACAAATAGTCCCAGTATTTATATGTAGATGTGAACTGCAGTGTATGCTGAATAGCTAACCTACTAGCTAACCTAGGGCTTATCCATACTTACGCGCTGGTTTGGCGGCTGGCAATCGAACTTCTGGGTTCGATTTATCGCAACTTGTCTGGACGTGATAAATCGAACCCAGAACTGCTCCCCCTCGACTCTGGTAATCCTGCTCGCCGCGAGGAGTACGTGGAGTCGACGGGGGAGCCTGCCTGCCACGTCTGGACCGTGGTAAATTCGAACTAAGGTACGTCGACTTCAGCTACGTTATTCATGTAGCTGAAGTTGCGTACCTTAGTTCGATTTGGGGGTTTAGTGTAGACCAGGCCCTACTGTAGCCCACAAAAGCTTATGCTCAAATAAATTTGTTAGTCTCTAAGGTGCCACAAGTACTCCTGTTCTCTTTGCGGATACAGACTAACATGGCTGCTACTCTGAAACCTGTTACTAGAATTCTGTGTAGCTTGAAAGCTTGTAACTTACACCAACAAAAGTTGGTCCACAGTAAAAGATCTTACCTTACCTATCTTGTCTCTCTTATGGCACATACTCTTTCTATTTTAGATGGGTCTGAGACAAAGTTTTTATCTCAAATTAAATCTGAATAGTTTTTTTCAAAATTCAGCTGTGTATGGAGTTGTTTCACATCCAGGATTTTGGTTAAGCTTGTTGTAGATACAAGGGATAGAAACAAACAATTACAGTCAAATCCAGATAAGATCTTTCCAAATATTGGGTGGGGTTGGGTATAGGACCAGAGTTTTGCTTCAGGCCCATCTATCTATTATGCAATACTCAACACCATAGCAGGCTATCAAACATAAACAGGGCCACATTTTCAAAATGCAGAGTCCTTTTTGCAAGTGTAGTTTGTGTATGTTTTTCTGCAGATGCAAGCCTTTGTGCCTCATTGTGGGAAGAAATTAGGTAGTAAAGCAAGCACATGTTTAGATTTGAACCCATGAAAATAAGCTAAGGCCTCATCTCTTTTGATAATGTGTCCCTTATTCTAATAACTTGAGCTTCTGAGGCTCATATTAGAAGAAGCCTAGATGAGTAATATTTTAGTGATCTCTTTTCTGAGGCCAGATTACTCTGTGATGCTTACAGCTACCACAAGTGCAAGGCACAACTTTTTAAAGAGACATAGTGATTTAAAATACTAAAAATGACTAACCATTTTAATAGTGTATTCTAATTGCAATAACCTCTTTCTTTTCAGCAGGCTGTACTGAGAGATAATTGACCTTTGTGTCTGTTAAGCACTCTCACATTTGGCTCAGGATGCATAATTCACATCACAGCCAATTACCTTGTGATATAGCCCACAAAGAAGCTTGACTGTTGGCATATTGCTGCACAGCTTTGCTTTTTTTTTTTTTTAACCTGTATTTAAATATCTTCATTTTCAGGGTATAATATCTTGGCTGTTTCAAAGCTCATTCCATTTGCCTGGATCTGATTTATTTTGTTCCAATCCTTCTTCCTCTACTAAATCCAAACATGGAAACCCCCAAAACAAATCAGTTTTTTCAATTCATACAGCCAAACTGTGATTTACAGTGCAGTAGAAAATAAGTCTCTCTTAAATACTGTTGTTAGTTAATCTTGTCTATAATGCCTTTCAAACTGGACACTGCCTTGTGCATGAGGAAGTGCTCTAATAAAGAAGATTCCATATTGTTTCCTATATATAATCATCTGTTATAATATCAGGGTTTTTTTTGGTCATGATTTAACCAGAAACCAGTCAATTATTCTTTCTTTAATTAGTTCTTTAAGATTTGGTACACTGCCCATCTCCTTAGCATGTAGGCAATTTACAGAAATTAAAAGTCTGCTTTTTTGCTTTGTCCTGAGCTCTTGTTCTTCATCTCCAAGCATTCCTGTCAAGTGTGCCTTCTAATCTGACACCGACATTCCTCATGTCCTCCTTCACCACCTCGAACTCTCTTTTTCTGGGTCTTCCTCCTGGTCTTTGTCCCGTGACTATTAGATCTTATACTCTCTGGCCAACTTATCCTGTGTCTCATTGTCTCACATGACTGAACCATTTCAGTTAATACTCTCGCTCAGCTTTTCCATGATGGAGGCTACCTGCACCATGGCTTGCATCATTTCATTGTATAGTCTATCAATTTTCATCTTACTCAGCATTTACTGAGCATTTTCATCTCGGCAGTGTGAAGCAGCTGTTTTTCTCTCTTCCCCATTGGCAAGCATTCTGAACCATATGTCATCATGGCTGGCCTAATCATTCTTGGTATTATATGGCCTGGTCCATTCTGGAGACAAGAGACTGGCTGCACTGAAAAGCTTCTGGGTGCTTTTCAGAAATAGCACTACGTAGAGCCTTGAGATTACAAAGGCCTGGCAAGGTCCTCATCTGAGATGAACAGTCATAGCTCCCATCTTACTGCAGATGAGAAAGGCATTATATTCCACAAATGTCTGGGAAATCCTGGAGTAGCAAAGGATCCAATATGTCCCCACATCGGTGAATTGTATTGGGAAAATTATACATCTACCTCCATTACAAGACACATTCATAACCCACCAGCCCCAGTCCTCCTGACAGCTTCTTATCTGAGTTGAATCCAGCTTTTCCTATTCAGATCATTACCTCTGTCAGACACTGGTAAAACAGAGACCAGAGCAATCAAAATTGAAGAAAAGGAGATATAGCCTCTGAGCCCTGCACTTTGTGGATTGTAGCAGAGTGGAAAACACCTGGGACTCTCTAATACACAGATTGTCAACACCTTCTTTAATCTCATGCAGGCTAAAATACGCATTAGTATGTTTTATACTAAAGAAACCCTTGTTCAACACCAGAGACCACCCCGGGCCTAACTTCTTTTTTCTAAGCAAGTTAATTGAGAGGTAGCAGAAAATAGTCTCCAGTACAACCTGTCAGCTCCTAGAATCCTTCTCAGTCAGACCTCGGGCCACATTATGATACTGCAGCACTTTTTGCTCCCATAAATGACCTCCTCCTATCTCTAGACAAGGGAACTCTATCCATACTTATCCTGCTATACCTCTGTGTAACATTTGGTAGTATTAACTCACATCCTGATTCCAAAAAGCTGCGAGGGTGATTGGAAACTCTCTGAAGGAGCTCAAGTCTTTCCTTTCAGACAAAACCGAAAGGTTTGTTTATAGGCAACTTTTCTTCCATCAGGAGAGTCTCGCATGGCTCAGTGCTTTCTACTATATTATACAGTTTTAGAAACTGCTGGAAGAGCTAGTGAGATATCACGGGCTGAAGTGTCAGAGGAGACCCACCTCTACCCTCTCTTTTTCCTACAAATATAACCTGCACCCTATCTTAGCTTGGTCAGTGCTTAGCTGAGTTTGGCACCTGAACTCAGGCAAAACTTAAGGGGGATGCTGGTTGCAAGAGGAAAGTGCTTTGTAGGACCTCCTTCTTTAACATCCTCCACTATCAAGAGATTCTACCTTCAGTTAGTTAAATTGGTGCAGCAGCCTTAAGTTCTTTCAGACTCCTGAATGCTGTTGGATGCCCAAATAGCCATGGTAGAAAAAGACAAAACAAAGGCTATTTCCATCTGCAGCTTGTTGGGAAAATGCACCCTATGTGGGGTGCATTTGTGACGTCTAGGCTTGATGATCTCAACTGCCTTTACACCTCTACCCTGATATAAGGCGACCCGATATAACATGAATTTGGATATAACGTGGTAAAGCAGTGCACTCCGGCGGATCAAGGCAAGTTTGATATAATGCAGTTTCACCTATAACGCGGTAAGATTTTTTTGGCTCCCGAGGACAGCGTTATATCAGGGTAGAGGTGTATTTAGGGATAGCTCCAGTTACAGCAGCCTGCCTATTTAGTAACACATGGCATCATGAACACAGTATCCTTGTGTTCTGCTTTCTGCAGTGGCTCTGTGATGAACCCATAGTATAGTTCATCCTGCCTCCATAGTCAAACCCTACTATATTGTTAGATAACCAAGAGAATGGTCTCCCTCCATGACCACAAATTCCCATGACATCTACATTCTCTGTAACTAGGAAACTGTCCAACAATCGGAATGGGATGGTGAGTATACAAAACAAACTTCCACAGTATGGTATATTGAATCCTCTTCCCTTGGGCCATCACTGGTGCCATCAATTTCTTAGAGGGAGTCTTTTTCTGAGCACAGGCTTGTGCCATCCAGCTCTGTGCATCTTCACATTCCATAACAGGGCACTCCCTCCTCATGTGTCTTATCTACCCACACGACTCACAAGTTACTGGCTGGTGCTTCGAGTATCTTTCCTAGGTTGGGGGGTGAACTCAGTTGTGGAATAGTGGCTGAACCATGGTCTGCGAGTCCTACTCCAGTTTTTCGAGGTGCCTGATGGTCCCACTTGGAGTATTGTGTCCACGCCTGATCCCCCTTGTTCTCCTTGGACTACCCCTCATCTAATGGGTGGTCTGACCTTCTGGGATGGCATCCTTGGGTTGGACCCCCAGAAGGAGTTAACTGGTTGAGTTCACCCACCTGGGTCTCTCTCCAGTTTGTCCCCTGCCCCTTGGAGGCCTTGGGGGATTCTGCCTCTAGTGACCTTTTGGCTTCTACAGAGTCTTCCATTAGCTGCACCACCTTTGATAACATTCCAGGATGGTGCCGAAATACCCACTCTCTGCCTTTTATGGGTGATAGCTTTATACATTGTTCCGTCACAATGGCCTTGGCCACTTAGGCCTCTGATTGTTCCTCTAGATGGAGCCACTTCCAACAGTGTTCTCTGAACTGTTGCAGTACTATTCGGGTTCTGGCCCCCTTGGGGTAGCTCTCAGATCTGCATAGTTGGCAGTGGGTTTCTTCAGAAATGTCCAAATAGTCCAAAATGGCAGACTTTACTTGTTTATAGTCCTTTGACTGTTCCAAGGCCATATTAAGATAGGGTCCCTGTGTTGGACGCTCAAGTATGAGACTAAAATCAAAGCTTGCTGTTCTGGGGGTCACCAGGAGGCTACCGCCACCTTCTCAAATGTAATTAAAAAGGCCTCTTGTTATATTATCATAGAATATTTGGGTTCGAAGGGACCTCAGGAGGTCATCTAGTCCAACCCCCTGCTCAAAGCAGGACCAATCCTCTGGATCCTCATCCAGCCCCACTTGGTTAGCTTCACAGGTACCAGAGGGGAAACCCCCTTGGTGGAAACATGACTGGCTGGGACTCCCTGGGGACATAGGGTCAGCAGTATCTGTTGTAGCATTTCTTTTTGAAACTCTTGTTCCTGGGCCATCCGTTCCCTCAGTAACTATTGCTGTTGCGTGGTCTGAACTTGCTGTTGGGTGGTCCGCTGCTGCAGAAACCGCTGTTGCTAAGCAGCTTGCTGCTGTTGCTGCATCTCTGCTAGCCACTTATACCACCACTCTGGTTCCATCTTATACAAAGCTGCTGAATTCTATCCCCTCTATGTCTTTTTTTTTAAATCGCTTGTATCAGGCATAGTCATGCCTACATTCTCCACCACTTGTGGGGACTAGGGTGTTCCTCTGTGTCCCTACCAGACCATGTTTGAGTTGTTTACAACATCCTTCCCCCATTTGTAGCACACAAAGGGTTCTCCAAAGAAAACAAACAAGGGGGGAAAGGGTCCTTTTCTCTCTCCCTTGAAAGAGAGAGAGGAGAAGCAGAGTAAAAGAAAAGACAGGCAAAGGTGGTCTGTTTCTTAGGCAGTCTTTTGGGTCACCCCTTGACTGCTTGGTTTATTAGCTGATATAGTGTCTTTAATCAGGATTAGGGTCTGCCTCCAGCACCTTCTCTTGGGTTACCCCACTTTATAGCTAATCCATGTGGTCTCAGGGATGGTGAGGTCTCCCTCTTTGCTGGTCTGTCTCTGAGGTACAGCAGTCTTCTTCCTGTGCAGGCTTTCCCTTTTTAAGCTTCTCCCCTCCAGATAGAGGAAATCTTACAGGTGCCCAAGTGCTGGCTGAGGCCAGAAAAGCTCATTGGCCTCCTCTCTACTAGAGTGGGGGTGTGTGCCTTCACATGAGGCAAATCTGGACATGGAATGCCTGAAATATGGGGAAAATTTGGATTTCAATCTAGATTTCAAGTGCCTAAATTCAGGAGCATTTGGAAGTAGAGTTTGAGTGTAGCCTGCTGTGCAAAGAGCAAGTTTTACTAGAGATCTAGGTGGAGAGTATGTAGCAGGATGGTATGCTTCTTTGAGGGCCTGCAGAGCCTTGAAGCAGCAAGCCCTATCCTAGGGAGAAGCCCAACAGGCAGGTGTCAGGAATCAGTTGATCCAGCTAAGCAGCAGTTAATGATTGGCTCTGATTCCCATCTGGGAGATATAAGTAAGGACCTAGCTCTGTAATGGGGAGTGTGGGACCAGGACAGATGGATGGACTGATTGATTTTCCTGGACATCAGTGGACAGCTGTAACAAGGCCGGTAGGCCTTCCACTGAGGCAGGAGGCCTTGAGCTACAGAGGAGTAAGGAACCCTACAGTACCAGTTCAGGTCAGGACTAACATTTTTGGGTTACTCTTCAATATTTCTTGCATTTGTGTTGTAGAAGAATAAAAGAGCCTGTCTTGAAGGCAAAAACAGAATTGGCTGTGGCTGCTGGTGGAAAGGCCCATTGTTTACCGTTCTTATCTGGAGACGTTTGTGCCCATCTTTAATTTACACAGTTCTGGAGAAAATGGTCATGGTATCTCTAGCTCACCCATGGCTCTTGCAGGCCCAAGCCTATTGCTTCATCTTTTCCCTTCTACCTAAATCTAATAGTAAAAACAAGTATGGGAAATTGCAGATATGTTTCTGATTTAAATAGAGTGCTCGATGTGAACCTATTAGATTAATAGTTATAATGAAACTTGCATGCATTTTTCTTGGCAAAGGCTTCAATCACTTCATTGTAAGCAATCCAACTTTCCTGTGTTTCCTCAGCAAAGCAAGTTTCCAGAGAGCTCAGTCTTTCCAAATGCATTGTCAACTGCTGATAAATTTTTATGAGCTTCAGCTTGAGAAGCTGTGGGTGGCAGCAGCCATGGATATCAGAAATGTTGGGAGAGCACTTAGTGTGCGCTGCTCCTCCTTTGGAGTACATCTGCTTCAAGTGTCAAATCATGACTGGATTTTGTTATAATCTGCACTTTTCCCCCCCTGCAGAGTTGGAATAATATCTAAAACGTTATGCGTAAAGCCCAACCCAGGTTTCATTAGGAAAGTAAACATGTCATGGAGGCTCGGATGAATTTCTCACTGAAGGTCTTGAATCTCAGCTCAAGTTGGACTGCCTCAGGATCCTGCCTCCTTGCTTGCCCATTCATGACTCATTGGAACATTGCAGCTAATAGTGCCCAGGCTGATGCTTATGAGAGCCGAGATAAAACATATGCGCAAGCCTTCAACTCCTAAACAAACAGAGGTAACAAGACCATGGGAGGGGAGAAGAGCAGAATCCAATATGATGTTCACTATCTTAATTATTGTATTCGGTGCTTGGATATATAGTGATACGCGCCCTACGTATATTTAGATCTTATAGCTCTTTTCATCCACAGATCTCAAAACTCTTTACAAATATGTGGAAATTAAGGCACAGAGAAGTCAGATGATTTGATCAAGGTCCTACAGCAGTTCAGAAGCCAGGACTAGCACCCAGGTCTCTTGACTCCCAATCCAGTGCCATTTCCACCAAACCATGATAGATTCCTCAGAGGGCATTAGACAGTCATAAGGAACATTTGATTAGAAATCTGTCACTTTTTCATAAACACCAAATTATTGATTGGAGTATTCTTTAAATACTGACTATGAATATAGAGGGGCAGTGCTAGTGAGGTAGGTTAAGGAAAAGGATTGGAGCCTCTGGGTCCCAGGAGGTGTGATAGGAAGGAGCAAGGCCAGCAGAAGTGGGTCTTAGTGGTCATTGGTGTCAGGAAAGAGACATGCTTATAGAAGTGAGTGGGATAAGGCTGTGCCAATGGAAAGGACCAGCACAGGGTTTTGGAGCGGGGGAGAAGGGAGAGAGCCAGCCAGGGTGTGGCAAAAGGGTGTGAAACAGAGGATGGGTGGTGAAATCCTGGGCCAATGGGAGGTAGTGTGATGTTGAGAGAAATTAGGAAGGGATTTATAAGTAGGTCTTGGTATTTGGCATAGCTAAATGTCTGCTATCACATTTAACTATTTGGCCTTCATGCCCATCAAATTTCTGCCTCTGGTCAAATGAACCCAACACCAAGGAAAGGTTTTGTCATATGGTGGTGGACCTCAGCACAGTTTATTATACTGATGAGCGCATGCTAGTAAGTAAAAATAAATAAATCCTTACATGTAACAAAAGTCATCCAGATTAATGTTTTTGTATTATTTCTGATTAATCGTTGATATTGCCCCTACAGTCCTCAATCAGGATGGAGTCCTGCTGGGTGAGGCACTGTACAGAACAGTCCTGGCTCCAGCTAGCTTATTTATATTAACATAGCACCTGCACTCCTTTGTGACAGACAATGTACAAACACAGAACAAAAGGACAGTTCTTTGGGGTAAGGACGATCAGGCAAGACATAACAGGCTAATGAAACAAACAGGTAGGCTGGATGAGGGAGTGGTAGAAGGTAACAAAAATAATAGTTGATAAAATTATCAAAACTGCCTAAAGGATTTAGGAGCCAAAGGCCAATTTTTTTTAAAATGACTTAGGTACTAAGGACTAGCTCCACAAAGGGATTTAAGAGCCTAACTGCTACTTTAGGTGCCTAAGTCCAAAAAGTAGATCCTTAATACCCCTGTTCCACCCTGTAGGCATCTAAAGTCAGTAGAGCACCTAAGTTTCCACTGGTAAAGTCCACATGACACCTACATATCCGCTGTGGGCATGTGCAAAGTTGCTTAATTTCTTATACCACAAAGTGCTTGGTGCCTAAGCCCCAGCAGGATCACCAAACTTGGCATTGCCCCACCTATCTTGTCTGAGGATCCCGAGCCAGTAGGCATTCTCAGAGGCCACCTAAGAGCATGCCTACTGAATTGGGCCCTGCACAAAATGGAGGAGGAGAGGTGTGTGCCTGTAGTACAGTGGAGCAGGGGCTGGAACCTGAGGCTGCCACATTCTCTCTGGTCCAATGACAATTTAAATATTTTATACAAATATGGAGATATACCTATCTCATAGAACTGGAAGGGACCTTGAAAGATCATCAAATCCAGTCCCCTGCCTTCACTAGCAGGACCAAGTACTGTCCCTGACAGGCTTTTTTTTTTGTCCCCAGATCCCTAAATGGCCCCCTCAAGGAGTGAGCTCACAACCCTGGGTTTAACAGGCCAGTGCTCAAACCACTGATATAACCAGGAGACACTAATATAACCAGCCCAGAATACTTGATAGCCCAGTGATTCAGGCACTCACCTGGGAAACTTGGGTTCAAGATCATCCTCTGAATCAGCTAAGGAGGGATTTGAACCTGGGCCTCCACCTCCTCAGGCCAGTATTAACCAGTGGGCTATAGGGAGATCAGCCATGTTACCTTTTCAATTTTTTGTGAGAAAGGACTGAGCTGGCTTAGGCACCTTATTCTCTTTGAGGGGTGCAGCCTAAGCCACAGCCTTCTCTTCAGCATTTCCTAGTAGGCAGCTCCCCACTCAGTCTGCTGGCTTCTATGATTCCTGTTCTTAGGTGCCTGACTTTCCATGTGCTTTGTATAGGGACCCTGGCCCCCTAACTAAGGGCTGAGTATTCTACTGGGCATCTAAAGACAGGTGTTACAATGCTGAACCCACCCTCAGGCTTCAGAACCTGAGCCGCAACTTGAAAGGGCTGTCTACACAGCTATTTTTAGAATGCTAGTGCAAGTCTGAGTCTGACCCAAGCTGGGAGGCTCACTGCTACAGACTGTATCCTAAGTCCCACTGACTTTCAATGTAACTTAGCCTCCTAGGTTATGTTTACACTGCATTATAAACCTGGGCTCAGACTCAGGTTTGAGCCCAAACCCTCCTACTGACACAAATCAGCCTGATTCAGGTCAGCCGTGTCCTAGAACCCACCCTCTAGCCCAAGTCCACTGAGGTCCAAGCCTGTCATTTTATACAGTGGATGCAGTTCAAGCCGCAGATCCGAGTCAGGTCTGCATAGTGCAGTATGGATATGTTAGCATGGTTATGAGACCCAGGTCCAGCAATTGTAAACCCAGGTTTACAATGCAGTATGAACACCAAATTCTTAAGCAGGGGTTTCACAGACCTGGGTTTACAATGCAGTGTAGACCTACCCCTAAATGCTAAGTCACTTTTGAAAATAGGACTTAGGTGCTTTTTGAAAATTTTACCCAGGGTTGTTTAACTATGTGCACAAGTTGTAGCCAAACAGTAATCACATTTCACTACCTACCACGCTTAAGTTTTGGGTTATATTTTGAGATTGGGGGTTTACATAAGCCTTAAAAAATTTGGGTTGCTGAATTCAGGTGAACCTAAACAGCTAGTCTGATTCACCAAGATGGAAAATATCAGGTTTCTCAGTGAGCTAGGTAATGTCCTCTAAAAGTTCTTTTATGTTGTAGAGGAAAGTCCAGTAGATGGTGTGCTTGCTAAATTGCTCGTAATGCTTCTTCATAAAATTGATGGCAGCGTCCACAATGATATTGAAAAATTTGATTGAAAAATTGTCCTTGAGACCTTGAGGAATCTTGTCTGCATCTTTATTAGCAAACTCTTTTACACATTATGTGCAATCTTGGGTGACATCTGACCTTGAACCCTTGTTCTACTACAATTTTTTCCTGTCTGGTCTGTGGTTATCTGTGCATCAGTGAACGCTCTCTAATGATAACTCTCAAGGTTAATGTGCATAATGATTCAAGGAGTTTGAATGATGTAACTGTTCTAATTCAAAGATCCTGGACTGTATCACTAGGCTGATCTGGAAGAATGTGTAATGCCATATTGAAGCCACTGGGAATGCAAGTCCTTCAAATCTTGTGGCTTCAAGTTAGAGGGAGGCATTCTCTCTTGTGGGAATGCAATGACTGTAGGATGCATATTTTGATATTAAATATGAAATGGCTTCTGCTTTTTTATCTTGATCTTCCATTATTCACAGGGGTTTAATAGCATGTTTATCAAAGGCTTCTGTTATGCCAGAGAGTATCAAACAATATCAACGAGTGTTCATCACAGCACAATGTGCCTTCCCTTCAAATGTTTGCACCATTTGGCCTCAGCAAATTTGAGAGTGCTCAGTTCTCTAACTCTGATCCCGCCCCCCAGCCCCCCAGTGCTATTGTGTCTACTTCAGAGACATAGATACATCCACAGATGTAAGAAAGTGTTCTCTGATGTTGGTACATGACCAATATTTTAAAAGTGTAGGTGTTTGCTACTGATGGTATAGCTCAAAAACTAGTATAGTATTTAGCACTGATCCTGATCCCACTATGAAAAATTATCAATTAGCTATTAGTTCTTTATCCTAGGTGATGTGCTATTGCCAAATTTTTTAAATTTGAGTGTCTGAAATTAGGTGGTCTGATTTTTCAAAGACACTGTACTCACAACTCCTAATCAAGACACCTAAGTTAATGAGCAGTGCATATGCTCAGCAAATTTGAAAATCAGGACCCATTTAGGCACCTAAATAACAGGCATTTAAGGTATCTAACCTAGTCAACTAAGTTTGAAAATAAGGCCCATAGATTTCAACTTTGTAAACAAAATTCCCATCAGAAATAAAAGACATGCACGGAGAGAAAAACTGGACTTTTAAATGTTTGGGTAAGCTGTAGAGAGATACGGTAAAAAAAGAGAATGCAAGCAAGCTGTGATTTATCATTTTTGAAGTAGTACATTTTTTATATTTCATTTCCTCCACAATGTAAAATCTACAAAAAGAATCTACAAGGGAGCACTACAGGAGTGTGGGGGTTCCTTAACATATTAGAATTATCCTATGGCCATTTCTTGCTGTGAATCACAAGTCTACAGCATTTTCTAAAAGTACAAAAGTGGGATTATTCTGAACAGATTATTTTTGCCCTCTCTACACAAAACAAGGGAGTTTTAAAACCCTACGCTGTTCGTCATAAGTAAGTTTTAATTTGTATCCACACTGTGTTCTTCTCACTTCATTAGCCTTAGAATTTGTGACTGAACAGCAATGTTTGGGCAGCCTGCTGCCTAGTTGGAGATGTCAGAAGCAATTACTTTCACAGATTTAAGATTTTATCATACAAATTCTCTTTTTAGCTATCTGAGTGGACAGTACAAGCAATAGCATTCATTAAACATTTCATCCTATCTTATCGGCTCCCTAGAGCTTGCATCTCACCAGAGATTGTATCTCACTTTGCATGTGAACAACGTGTGAAGTTAGAACTTTGGCTAAATTAAGTCAGCCAAATGCTTGCTATTTTAGCGACTTTTTTTGAATGCAGTTACCCTTGGGCTATAGTAGAAAGACATATGATGATGAAGGGTACACAGAAAGGTCACATTAGACTTGTATCTTCTTGAGTCTCAAAGAGGAACATAAGTTAGGTTACATAGGAAAGCTTTACATGCACAGGATTACATCACTTTGCTGGCTTCATGACCAGGTTTATGGCCTGCTGTTTACAAACATTTATATAAGGACATTAAAACAACTGAAGAATGACTGCAGTTCTTAGTACTCCCATGCATTCTTTAAAATGGAGCTGTAATCTTGATAGTTATTTGTAATATGAAAATTAAACTGAAAATAAAAATTCAAGAACATTGTAGCCTACAAACAGTAAGACAGAATGAAAGAGTCACTCAGCCAAACTTCATTTTAGTGGTCAGGTATTGACTCAACAGCCTTGGAGCCTTAAGTCCTCTGTTCATCTACAGAAAATATACTATAGAGCACATCATCAGGCAAGCTTATGCCATCTTAACAATTGTGTCAACCTTGTTGTGCATGTGTCTATGCTCAAATTTGTCTCCTGCCAATGTACGTGCACCATTCCGGCAACACAGTAACACCACTTCCCTGAATGGCATAGAGCATGGTCACCATTCTGTGGTCGACACCATATGTGTAGATACCATATGATCTAACTATCCTCCAGCAGCTGTCTCACAATGCCCATCACTGACCGCTCTGGTCACACTTGTGAACTTCACTGCTCGGGGTCAGGAAGACCGCAAGCTGCCCCTCCCCTTCAGAAACCCCGTGTATCTTTGAAATGCCTTTTGCTGACTGGCCATCTTGGTGAGCACACCTAACATGTCTCGCTTGTCGTGTGCAACTGCCCAACTGATCCTGCCAGCTAAACGCTCCAGATGTGCTCCTGCCTGGAGTAGAGAGGAGGTATTGGATCTCTTGGGCCTGGGGGGAGAAGAGGCTGTGCAAGCACAGCTTTGGAGCAGTCATAAAAATGTAGACATCTATGAGAAGCCTGCATGGGGGATGCAAGAGGCATGACAGGGATCACAGCAGTGCCGCGTGAAAGTGAAGGAACTGCGGCAGGCACACCAGAAGACCAGGGAAGCAGACAGTTGATCTGGAGCTGATCCTTAGACCTGCCACTTTTACAGTGAGCTGCATGTATTTGGGGGAGACCTCACCAACAGCCTGCAGGTCACCATGGATACTTCAATGGAGCCCGAGACACAAACCCCTGCTGTGAGCACTGTGGAGGAGGAGGAGGAAAAGGCAGTGGAAGATGAGAGACATGAGACTGTGGGGGTTCAGCTATGCCACAAGCCAGGATCTATCCAAGACTCACCACAGTCCAGTCATTCCCAGCAGCTTAGCCAGGGTGAGCCTGAGGCAGGGGAAGGAACCTTGGGTAAGTGTGTGACTGCATTTCCCATTACAATGTTTAAATGTACAGCTGGTGCCTGACCCCAGTGTAGCAGAACACAGGTAGTGACTTTTCATTAATTTACTTGCACTATAAGAGAGGTAGAGTTGTTATCTACTTTTAATTCCCCTGTAGAGTTAGGTACCTGCTGGGGAGCAGGTGGAGCAGTTTGTTTATGCACACAGGGATGTCCTTTGAATCCTCCTGAGACATCTCGAGGAAATTTTGATGGAAGTATGCTGCATTCCTTTCCCGAAGGTTTCTAGGGATGGCAGCCTTATTTCTTTCTCTGTGGTAGGATGCTTTCCCATGCCAGTCCATGATGACTTTGGTAGGTACAGTTCCAGTAAACAGGTTAGCAGCATATGAGCTGAGGTGGCTTCGGGATGCCAGCAGCAGTTGTACTCTGTCCCTTTGTTACTTTGAGGAGAGAGATCAGCCAAAATCACCACTGCCTGGGGGGGAAGTGCTAGGACTTGTACCCAAGGAAATAGGGGGTTGAAATTTTATTTTTTTCATGAACAATTCCCACCTTGTTCTTGATCCACCCACCACCCCTGCTGGGCCATATCACTAAGGCTGGGACTGGAAAGCAGAGCTGTGCAGAGATGCTACAATGCTGAAGTGTCAATAAGCGTGTCTTGTTTAAAACTTTAGGGGAGCAACAGGAGTTCTGAAACTTAATTTTTGCCTTCCATTTTGACAATGATATCGCTATGTGTTTTATCTGTACCTGCTGCCTTTATGGCTTCCCTCCCTCCCCGCCTCCCGATGGAATACCTGACCATGATAAGGAGGAAAATGAAGCGGACACAGGAAGATATGTTCAGTGAGATCCTGCAAGACAGTGCTACATCAGACTGTGAACAGAGGGCCTGGAGGATGAATATTTCAGACTGTATAGAGAAGGAAAGAGTGGAGAGGAGAAAGTCCCAGCAGGAAAAGAAGAGGAACATAGGAAAAGAACATAATGGGGCTTTTCCAGCAGAAACACAAATGCTTCAAACTTTTGTTGACCTACAGGTTCAATAATCATGGACCTGCCTCTGTTTGCAGCCAATGGAAAAACTCCATTTTAGCACCGCCCCACACCTCCCAACATTTCATGTGACATCAGGGGCTGCATCTCTACCTCTACCAGGCCACACCGGAAACAGTAAGGACAACTACAGCTTCATACGTGATCTCCTGTGAAAGTTATGCTTGCTATCTGTGTAGCCAAAATGAACTGAAATGGACATCAATGTTCTCTCCTCTTAAGTTCTGGCCCATTAATTTATTTCAGAAGTTTTTATTGTATTTGTTTGTTAATTGCACATAGTTTTTTGCACTGGCTTTGGTACACGGTAAAAATCTATTATTTGGTATAATTCATGTTTATTGCTTCACACTATCTGCTGCAGAATGACTAGCACTACTGAAAGCACCCACTACTTGTTACTGTATGGGGTGACAGACCCCATAGCATCAGTGACAAACACTGCAATATTTATAGAAGTACAGCAAGCACTGGAAAATGAACAGGTGCATTAACACAGTGTTATATTCATACATGTACACCAAGCACCACACAATTCCTAATAGCCCCCAAAATGTCAGGAACAGGGAGAGCGCAGTCTACCACACCACATTACTGTTACTGACTGTTAAAGTGCTCTTTCAAGGCCTCCCTGAGCCAAATAGCTGTGCTTTGAGCTCTTCTAGTAGCCTTTGCATCTGGCTTTTCAAATGCTGCAGACAGCCACTCTGCCCGGCACCCTGACGGCAGCTTTTCATCCTTTGCCTCACAGATATATTTATGCAGGACACAATAGGCAGCTATATCCATTGGGATATTTTTCTCACCATGATCCAATCTTGTAAGTAAACAATGCCAGCGTCCCTTCCATCTACCAAAAGCACATTCAACTGTGATTCGGCTCCTGCTGAGCAGGTAGTTGAATCGTTCCTTGGTGCTGTTGAGGTGGCAAGTGTCCAGCTTCATGAGGCAGGGAAGCAAGGGCTAGGCTGCATCCTGCAGGATCATTATTGGCATTTCAACATTGTCAATGGTAATCCACTGGTTAGGAAAGAAAGTCCCTGCTTGCAGCTTTTTGAACTGTCCTGTGTTCTTAAAGATGTGAGCAATATACTCCTTCTCTGACCAGTCAACATTGATATCAGTGAATTGTCCCAAGTGACCCACCAACTCTTACATAAGCTTAGAAAAGAAGCCCTTTCTGTTGATGTACTTTCTGTGGCAAGGTGTGCTGGTGCCAAAATAGAGATAGGTTTGTCATCTATCACCCCACCACAGCTCAAGAACCCCCTTGCTGCAAATCTATCCTCTATGTCCTGCATAGCAGGAGAAAAGTAATGGCCCTGCACACTTGCATGACACTGTGGGTTTTCCAACTCCAAAACGATTTCCCATTGACAGGTAGCAATCTGGCATTGCAAACTTCCACAGAGCATTAGCCTCTGACTTCTCAACTGTCAGTGCAGCTCTCTGCTCTGGAGGGCTGGAGTGAGCTCCGAAAACAGATCCAGAAATGTGGCCTTGTGCATCTGAAAGATCTGCAGCCACTGCTCATCACCCCAAACCTGCATTACGAGGTGATTGTCATGCTGTCTGGAGTGGCTTATGACCATGAGTGCCAACCTCAGGGCAGATTGTCAAAAAACGGACAGAAATCCCAAATTGGTTATATGTTCTATAATTAGATTTCACCAACCCAGTAACAAATGTGAACTCCTAAAGCACTCTAACAGTCTTACTATGGAGTCACAGATAGACTGAAATGCTCCAGGAGACTATCTTGCCACCTAGGCAAGCTGGACTATTTGATAGATGGTCACTTTACAACAAAAATCACAGCAATATTCAGGTTACTCCCAGTCCCAAAGGACCAGTCACTTACCCCAGGTCAATTGTACTCCAATTTCAAACCAAAGACAACGTCTGAAGCCAATCCTGTAATAAACTAACTAAAAATATATTAACTAAGAAAAGAAATGAGTTATTTACATGGTTAAAACAGGAAACATACACAGAAATAAGTTGCAGTCTTAGATTTAAAAAAGTAATATAAGCTTCTGTAATAAGCAGCTCTAATGTCCTTTAGGACTGACCCAGGCCAAGCAGCATGGGGATCTCTTGCTTATGCTTAGGAATCTTTGCTCCTCAGAGTCCAGGCAGCATAAAGAGACCAAATTTCTCCTTGTCAGGGATTTTTATCCCATTCATCCCAGAATCCAAACTACTGGGATGAGTTCATACATAGGTCTCCCCTTCCTGGAGGGAGTGAGGGAGTCCACAAAGTCTCTGTCCTTTGATGCTACATAATGCCTCATTTGACTTCAATGGGACATCTTGTGTGCAGAATGAATCCTTTACCTTAATTAGTGCTTCTTTTCCTGTTTAGTGAGCTATAAAATTACAGAGGTTTACAATGTAAACACTCAATATAACTTCATACCCTGGCATACAGGATTAATACATGTAGCATCCTACAAGCATTTTCTTATAACACTAATATCTATTTTAAGTATATTATCCCACAGGTGAGCCAGACTGGTTTCCAGCTATGCATTTAACAATGTACAGTGAGGCCCTGGACCTTGGCAGGAGCAGGTACCTGGTCTGCCAGCATCACAGTGATCCCACCAGTCAGTGCTCATTTCTTGGTCCCAGAACCAGCATTCCACCTTCTGCAGCTGCTCTGTGAACACCATCAACAACCTTGAATTGTTTTTTGCTACATCCTGCAGCAATTTGTCCATTGTTGTGGGATTTTTCCCTGCAACACTGCAAATACTGGAGGCTCTTTCATCCTGTGTTTGCAACGCTCATGACAATAGTGCAGAGTTCCATGCTTCTGTCAGAGACAGTGAAAAGTTACCATGTGGGTTTGTGGGATTTCAGAAAAAGGGGTGAAGATTATGGGATATGGATGGCATTACAGGATGGAGAAAGTTACATGATGGAAACTTGACCCCGACTCCTAGTCAACCCCATGCAACTAGTTTCTGTCCTACGCACTGGACAATGGCGAGGTGCATACCTGCCCATGGTGCACTTCACTGTGCATTGACACAAGCACTCCTGGTGAGTACACGCAGCGCCAAGCCAAGTGTTCAGGCCAAGTATGCATGCGCATAAGTGATACAACGGAATAAAGGTTCCGCAGTTAATGTAACTTGTCAACCAAAACTTGTAGTGTAGATGTGGCCTAAGTGTGTGAGTGTAGACTGTCTCCATAACTATTCAGTATTTGCTCTCTCTGCTGAAACTGCTATACAAGTACCAATTAGTTCTAACCATGGTGGCTGCTTCTGTGACATGAACACCTCTTCAGTAGTAAAGAACTTGAGAACAACAACTCATTTTAAATAGGTCACCAAACAATCATCAGATGGGTAAGGCCTTTCACTTATTACTGACACAGGAAAGATTAGAATTAGTGGGCTAAAGCCAATCTTATTATTATAAACCTGAACCCAGTCTTGCATGATAATTTTCTAAAATAGAGTTCTTCACAGTGTGTCATAGCATTATTATTATTTTATCACAGTAAAACTATGCTATGAAATGTGTAAAATCCAATGACGACTTCTATTTTCATACAGGTAAATTTGGTGTAATTCAGATAGGTTTGAAATTGGAAGAAAATGCATATTAGAGATCTATTTGAATGGAGACAGTTTTCCTGTTTATCGGCAGGGTGCAAAAAACCCGAACGTATCGCATTAAAACATTTGGTTAGCATTCCATTTTTACCAAGAACGTCCTCCCCTCTGCTCCTGGCTATTTTATTATTTATCCTTCAGTGATAGCAATCACCTGAGGAGTAATATGATACATTTAGATTTAGGCACAGAGCCCTTGTGGCAGGCTGAAAGAACTGGGCAAAGAATTCCCAAGAAAAAAATTATTTGATGAAAATACCACTTTCTCCTGTTCATAAGTTCCCCAGGAAAAGACTGTGAAAGGTTTTTGTTGTTGCTAGTCACAGTTCTTCACACAGTGTTGTGTGATCAAATTTCAGCTTTTGGACTGCTTACAAATAGTTTGCTATTGGTATTTCTTAATTAAACTATATTAGTGATTCAATACTTTAACTGAATGCCTGGCCACCTAAATCATGTGGCCACCTAAATCTATTTTCTGACTAGGAGGACCTAATCTTTATAAAACACTATTGTTTTCAACTGAAATAGACTTTATTTAACTATGGCTAGTTTTTCAAATGTGGCCACTGATTTGACAAACCCAAAATGAAAGGGAAAACAGGACAAATAATATCTCTGCCTGATAACTTAGTACTAAGCACCCAAAACTTGTTTTCCCAGTACTTTTTAAAAGGCCTTTTTAAAGGGATCATCTAATCAAGCTGACCCAATGTCATCACACTTTACAAAGTGCTGGAATATCCACCTGTTAAACAGGTATTTTTCAAAGTGAAAATACAAACACTATCCTCTATTTAGAGAAAACATACCTGTGATACAAACCTTCATTTAAAAATCACTTTAATACGTGACCAACATCATAGTAAACTGAGGTCCTTCAGAAAACCATTACATGCTACACGCAGAGATTAGAGCCTTATCCTACAATCAGATCTGTGCCCATGCAGAGAAACACCAATTTCAGGGGGACTCCATATGATCTCAGGGCGATGCCTGTTTGCATCTAATTGCAGGATCATAGTCTAACATTCCTCCTCCTCAAAATAGATACAGTAACTTCATTTCAGAAACTAAAACTTTTGATGTTTGCTATATAACAGTGCAGCTTGCCTCTTATGGGCTAGAGTCTGCGGCCAGTCAACCTTCATTACTAAGGAACCTCTGTTGACGAGGGATCACCTGGTTCCCCTATGAAGAGCAGTGGGAAGCTACTGGGGTGAATATGCACTCAGGGAGATCAGAGTTTGTTGGGAGCGAGTAGGTATGAGTGGAGAGACCTAGGCGTGAGACTACAGGCAGGAAAGGCTTGGGAAGAATCATAATAACAGGGTATATCTGTGGACTTGAGGAGACTTTATTTTGAAGTGTTCTGTGGATAAAACCAGATCCCAAGGTATGGGATGGAAAGAGAGCAGTTTCAACAGCTGGAAGAATAGACTTCAGCCAGATAGGGA
Source organism: Malaclemys terrapin pileata (assembly GCF_027887155.1). Lineage (NCBI taxonomy): Eukaryota > Metazoa > Chordata > Testudines > Emydidae > Malaclemys > Malaclemys terrapin. The sequence continues at coordinate 103,993,408 of NC_071507.1, read as the reverse complement.
TAAGAATGGCTTGCCAAGGCAGGGAAGACCTGCAGAGAGCAGACTTGGTGGAGAAAAGCCCCAGGACTAAAGGTTTAATTTTTTAAAAAAGTCAGTAAATTAGACCCAGGGAGAAGAGGCATGGGGTAAGGGGGACCCAACTTGTGTGGAGTTCATTTAAGGAGCTTCTTAAAAAGGTAAAGTGAGGGGCCATTTGTTGGGCTGCTGTGGAACCACCAGGGCATTCCTAGGAGGAGGCCACTTGTTCAACTACCTGATAGTGATCTGCTGACTCATCTGATCTACCCCTTATTATATCTCTTCATTTCCGTTGTCGTCCCCACGCCCCATCAGTTTTCTTCTCCTTGTTTAACAATCCCATCCCCAACCAATTCCATCGCTTCGGCTGAAAAATTCCACCTTTCACCTTAAGCCTGACTACCCTTTCTCTCCTGACTCACTGTGACCTAGGATTGAGGAGTCAGGAAAAGCAGGGTATAGGGAGAGGGGAATCTGGCCAGACAAAAAATGAAGGTGACTGCTGGCTTGATGATGTGGACAGACTGGCTGAGGACTCATTTGCTCTTTTGGTACCAGGTGTGGTTTCAGCTGTGTTACATCATAACTCTGAGGAAGAATTAGGCATCTGTCTTTTAGATAGCAGCCGAAGGGGAACAATAAATCAGCACAAGGCTAGCTGGGTATGCTGGGCTGTGTGAGGGAGGTGAGGCAAGGCTCCCAATCAAGTCAGCAGAGAGCTATGGTCATGCTGCTTCATGTGCTCCCAGCCTATGATTTTGTCACACCCAGGAGAAAGAAGACAGGCCCAGGGGCTCATGACAGGAAATGAAACATGAGGTTAATGCTTCCCAGTCTACCGCTGTTTACCAACTTACATTCTACCTCTCTTACACTAATTCTGTTTCTGTGTTTTGTCTATTTATTTTAGATTTGGGAGTTTTTCTTTATTCTGGTCCACTTATGGTGCCATATAAAAACAATATTTGGGTGTGAGAGGGAGGAATGAGAGATTACACACAACTCTTTTGCTTTCAAAATAGCTTTCTCTACTTTGTAGTCATTTTTCTTTATTGTGTAACTTAAGGAGGGTTTTTATTGCTAGCAAAAAGCGAAGACAAGCACTGAGAATCCCACCCTAAAATGTATGGCTAAATCCAGCTTTCTGTTTGTTCCTATGCCCCTTTCTCATACCTAAAATCTACTGTAAGGCACCAGTCATGGGTGCTTCACTCAGGCCTCTTTGGGGGAAGAAATTATTCATAATCAACTATCCAAAAGAATTAAAATCTTCCTCTTCTAGTTTATCAATCTTCTATTTAACTCACATCTGTTTGCAAAACTTGGTGACTCATTCCCACCTTTTAACAGGGGAAAAAACTTTTCCCCCTAAGTAAACCCACATCGGTTAAATTAATCACAAAAAACAATGCCTTCAATGAAAAGTAAGTAGCTACCACCTCCCATCTCACTGGCCCATATTGTTGCATGATAAACAAACAACTTTTAAATGGCAAACAACATTAGGTATTTTTAGAGACACCTTAACTGTTACATTATACTCTAGGCTTTTCTGGGTTGCATAATATTAGAATAATGATCTAATCCGACTCTTGTTTCTTTAGTGACTACCCAATCCTTGAAAACCTTTCAAAAAAAGTTAAGATCAAAAGTCCTCTTAAAGCCACAGAGTTTTAAAAGTGACCCATTTATCCACTTTATTCCCAACCACAATGCAAGACTCAGTATTACTCCACCTGCCACCAAAAAACAAAACAAAAAGTCTTGTGGTCAGCAAAAACTGTTCTATTTTTCTATGTATGCACCCTCCCCACCAGCTCTACTTCCTGGTAATGACTTATGTTTCTCACTGCACAGTTTGCATGAGCAAATGAGGGAAATGTGGTTGAGCTGAAATTACTATAAAGTGGGTGCATAACTGGTTGAAAGACTGAACTCAAAGAATAGTTATCAATGGTTTGCTGTCAAACTGGAAGGACATATCTAGTGGGAAGCAACAGAGGGTCCTGTGGCACCTTAACAGAAGTATTGGAGCATAAGCTTTCGTGGGTGAATGCTCACTTCATCAGACGCAAGTCTAGTGGGGTCCCTCAAGGGTCTGTCCTAGGTCTGGTGCTAGTTAATGTTTTCATTCATGACTTGGATAATGGACTGGAGAGTATGCTTGTAAAATTTGCAGATGATACCAAGCTGGGAGGGGTTGAAAGCACTTTGGAGGACAGGATTAGAATTCAAGATGACCTTGATAAATAGGAGAATTGGTCTGAAATCAACAAAATGAAATTCAGTAAAGACAAGTGCAAAGTACTACATTTAGGAACGAAAAAATCAAATACACAGGTACAAAATTGGGAATAACTGGCTAGGCAGTTGTGCTGTTGAAAAGGACCTGGGGACTATAGAGGATCACAAATGGAATATGAGTCAACAGTGTGATGCAGTTGTGAAAAATGCTAAAATAATTCTGCAGGGTATTAGCAGGACTGTAATATGTAAGACATGGGAGGCATTTGTTCTGCTATACTTGGCACTGGTGACACCTCAGCTGAAGTATTGTGTCCAGTTCTGGGCACCGCACTTTAAGTTGTGGCCAATTTGGAGGGAGTTCAGAGGAGAACAACAAAAGTGATAAAAGGATTAGAAATCCTGACCTAAAAGGAAAGGTTAAAAAGCTGGGCATGTGTAGTCTTGAGAAATGAGGACTGAGGGGAAACCTGATAAATCTTCAGTTATGTTAAGGATGGCTATAAAGGGGACAGTGACCAATTGTTCTCTATGTCCACTGAAGGTAAGACAAGAAGTAATGGGCTTAATCTACAGCAAGGGAGATTTAGGTTAGATGTTAAGAGAAACTTTCCAACTATAAGAATAGTGAAATACTGGAATAGGCTTCCAAGGAAAGTTGTGGAATCCCTGTCACCAGAGGCTTTTAAGAACAGGTTGACAAACACCAGTCACGTATGGTCTATGTCAGTGGTTCTCAAACTTGTGTGCTGGTGACCCCTTTCACACAGCAAGCCTCTGAGTGTGACCCCCTCACCCAATAAATTAAAAACACTTTTAAAATATATTTAACACCATTATAAATTCTGGAGGCAAAGTGGGGTTTGGGGTGGAGGCTGACAGTTTGCGACCCACCATGTAATAACCTTGCGACCCCCTGAGGGGTCCCAACCACCAGTTTGAGAACCCCTGGTCTATGTATACTTGGTCATGCCTCAGGGCAGGTGGTTGCATAGGTGACTTCTAATGGTCTCTTCTAGCTCCACATTTCTACGATTTCTAATCACTCCCATTCTGACACGATGCAGTTATCTGACACAGTGCATGATCATCTCTTAATGCTAACTTTATACTGTGTAACTTTATTGACTTCTTTGGAGTATCTCATTATTTATACAAGGCTCATAATATTTAAAATAGTTAGACCACAACACATTGTAACAAGCTATGTGGTTACAAAGTCCTATGCTTCGCACTAAGTTACTTTGTATATGGATGTGCACTCCCCATTCAATATATTTATTTGAAAATGTTGCAATGTTCATATTTTTTGACAATTAGAACGTAATGATCAAAATCAGCATAATGTGTTATGGGCTATTTTCATGGCAATCAAGTTTAATAGTATAACAAAGTAGTGTTTTTTTTCCTATAAGGCCATTTCTCTTGGATTCTATACTATTAATGTCTGTGTTGTATTTTTGGCCTTGGTTTTGTTTAATATGAGACAATTAGTAAGACATTTGAGTCATGCTGTTACTAACAAGAATGTTTTCTGGGGCACCAGGGCTAAAACAACCAACCAACCAAAAAACCCTAAGGTTTTGTTGCTCCATTGTTTTCAGATATTTACATTGATTTATTTCCCTATATAATACAGTAGAACAGTGCAGATCTGACTGAAAGTTCCTGAAATGAATAAAGCTTTGTCCTTTTAATTTCTTTGTAATTCCTTTTGAAAAATACTTCATGAGATCACAAAGTAAAGATTTAAAAAAGCATATGAAACAAATTGATAAACTAAATAATAATAAGTCACCAGGACCAGATGGTATTCACCCAAGAGTTCTGAAGGAACTCAGATGTGAAATTGCAAGACTAACTGTCCTCTGTAATCAGCTTCTGTACCAAATGACTGGAGGATAGCTAATGTGACACCAATTTTTAAAAAGGGTTCCAGAGGAGACCCTGGCAATTACAGGCCAGTAAGCCTGACTTCAGTACTGAGCAAACTGGTTGAAACTAGATGAACATAATTTGTTGGGGAAGAGTCAACATGGTTTTTGTAAAGGGAATTCATGCCTCACCAATCTATTAGAATTCTTTGAGGGGGTCAACAAGCATGTGGACAAGAGGGATCCAGTGGATATAGTGTATTTAGATTTTCAGAAAGCCTTTGACAAGGTCCCTCACCTTGCTTAAGCAAAGTAGGAAGTCCTGGGATAAGAGGGAAGGTTCTCTCATGTATTGGTAACTGGTTAAAAGACAGGAAACAAAAGGTAGGAATAAATGGTCAGTTTTCAGAATGGAGAGAGGTAAATAGTGGTGTCTCCCCGCAGTCTGTACTGGGCCCAGTCCTATTTAACATATTCATAAATGATCTGGAAAAAGAGGTAAACAGGTGGCAAAATTTGCAGATGATACAAAACTACTCAAGATAGTTACGTCCCAGGCAGAATGCGAAGAACTATAAAAGGATCTCTCAAAACTGGGTTACTGGGCAACAAAATGGCAGATGAAATTCAATGTTGATAAATGCAAAGTAATGCACATTGGAAAACATAATCCTAATTATACATACAAAATGATGGGGTGTAAATTAGCTGTTACCACTCAAGAAAGAGATCTTGGAGTCATTGTGGATAGTTCTCTGAAAACATCTACTCAATGTGCAGTGGCAGTCAAAAAAGCAAACAGAATGTTGGGAGTCATTAAGAAAGGGATAGATAATAAGACAGAAAATATCATATAGCCTCTATATAAATCCATGGTACGTCCACATCTTGAATACTGCATGCAGATGTGGTCGCCCCATTTCAAAAAAGATATATTGGACTTGGAAAAGGTTCAGAAAAGAGCAACAAATGATTAGGGGTATGGAACAACTTCCATATGAGGAGAGATTAATAAGATTGGGACTTTTCATCTTGGAAAAGAGATGACTAATGGGGGATATGATAGAGGTTTATAAAATCATGATGTGTGTGGAGAAAGTAAATAAGGAAGTGTAATTTACCCCTTCTCATGACACAAGAACTAGGGGCCACCAAATGAAATTAATAGGCAGCAGGTTTAAAACAAACAAAAGGAAGTATTTTTTCACACAATGCACAGTCAACCTGTGGAACTCCTTGCCAGAGGATGTTGTGAAGACCAGGACTATAACAGGGTTCAAAAAAGAACTAGATAAATTCATGGAGGACAGATCCATCAAAGGCTATTAGCCAGGATGGGCAGGGATGGTGTCCCTAGCCTCTGTTTGCCAGAAGCTGGGAATGGGCGACGGGATGGATCACTTGATGTTTACCTGTTCTATTCATTCCCTCTGGGGCACCTGGCATTGGCCACTGTTGGAAGACAGGATACTGGACTAGATGGGCTTTTGGTCTGACCCCTTTTGGCCGTTCTTATATTCTAACTCAAATTGGTAAATACATGTATGTGTTAATATCTTTTGATCTGCTCATTGTTTGAGGATGTGAGTGTAAAGGTACAGTGGGGTAATGCATTTATTTTCCAAATTCATGCTATTGCACTGTAATGTAAATACCAAAATTATTAATGAGATACTGTCATCTTTAATCAATAAGCAGCAATGTTTTATCCCAGCCTATGCCAATGAAAATTCTATCTACATCATTCTGTACTACAATATGGATCATATGTGTTTGTTTATATTTGATCAATCATAGGAAGTTCATAAATGGAAGAAATTAAGCATTACCTGCTATCAAAAGCATGACATTATAATTCAGGAAGTAGTGTCTTCATCACTATGGATTTCTCATTCACCAAGTGACTACCTATTTCCCTCTTTCCCCAAATATATCTGGGCCCAATCCTGCAAGTGAATCTGCTTGAGGATGGACCTTGGCACCCTTGCTTACCCCCACTGAAGTTTACAGGGCTGTGCATTGGCCAAGCAGACTCCCCATGACAAGCTTTTTGCAGGACTGCAGTCTGTATTATGTTATTATCTTTTATTACTTACGTTCTCCTCCCACTTTCTTTTAAGCTTCATGTCTTTCCTCTACTCCATTCCAATCTCTCTCTTTCCTCCATTTTGCTTTCTCTCCTAACTTCAAATATCCATTTAAGTAACCCACAATAATAAACATAGTAGGGTTGGCTATTTTTTGCCCCTGTACCTGACCTCATTTATCCTTCCATCCCATTAAGTGAATTGTTTATATGAAATTGAGTTTAGTTGCTGTAACTTAAAATGAAAGGAGGGGAAAAAAGTGGTTATGGATTCAAGACCAATGCAAGTTCTTGTTCTCACTGCTGACATTTGCAATGCTGTTCTAGAGGGCTGTGCTGTTGTATTCTCCTCCTGAGTGACAAGCTGATGTAATAGATTATTTCATTCTCTAATTTCAATAATTATATGAAGGTCCCTGGTGACTGTTCAAGTGGAAGCTCAAGTTCCCATTGCGTTTTCCAAAAGGACTAGGAGATAACCTGAGTGACTCAGGCAATATTCTGATTCAACAGTCGTCTTCTACTCCCTTTGAAATCAATGGGAACCTTTCCATCGAATTTGTCAGTCTTAGTAAACTTGTACTTGCATCTACTGCCCTGATTCTGCAAACATAGATATATGTTTTTAACTTTAAGCATGCAGGTACACCCATTGACTTCAAAGTTAAGCACATATATAAATGTTTGCAAAATCAAGGCCTAAGGTTGTATGTAAGCTGCTTTATTAAGCCCTGATTTTGCAGTTGCATTGGTATAGACGGGCCTCCGTACAGGGTCCATCTTTTTGTTCTGTGTTTTTACAATGCTGCACACAATAGTGTTCTGGCTCATGGCTGAAGCTTTTAGGTGGCCTTGCAAGTCAAATAAATAATAAAAATATGATTGCTGCATTTCCTACACAATCACTCATAACAATGAGTCAATTCTCAAGTGCACTAAAGCCCTTTTAAGCTGCTTTCACAGGGTACAGGAGCCTGAATGTGGGCAGAAAATAGGCCCCTGACAATAGCTTCTGCACAGAGGGCTCCTTGCGCTGGTGTAGCGCTGATGCCTAAGGTCTCTACATTGGCTCTGCTCCTGTTTCATGTACTGTGTGCTGGGTAATGAAAGGACTCTGTTTCTAAACTAAACTTGATCTTTATTAAGAGAACTATTTAGAGATGTCAAGTATCAGAAGGGTAGCTGTGTTAGTCTGGATCTGTAAAAAGCAACAGAGAGTCCTGTGGCATCTTTAAGACTAACAGATGTATTGAAGCATAAGCTTTCGTGGGTGAATCCGCATGCATCCGAATGCATGCATCTGATGAAGTGGGCATTCACCCACGAAAGCTTATGCTCCAATACATCTGTTAGTCTTAAAGATGCCACAGGACTCTCTGTTGCTACTTAGAGATGCTGCAGCTCCGACTAGCATTCTAGCCATGTACACACAGACTGACTTCCTGGTGCTTCCTCCAAACTCTTTCCTCCTGCAACTGGTGCTCCTCCCTCTAAATTCCATGCACATGGCTACAACTGTCAGCCCACAATGTAGGGAAAGGATCAGAGGCATGGCTGGAGTGCACATCTTTATGGCTATACTTTACTTCCCAGGGGCCATGGAAAGCAGAGTGCAAGTCAGAACAGCTAAAATGGAAGTCTGGGTGTGTTTCATTCACAAAGAGTGAAGCTGAATACGGGTTAAGTTGAACCAGTGGAACTTTTCTAAATCCTGTGCATTGCTCTGTCCAGGTGGCTGAGCTGCTTCCAACCTAACTCCCTGCATCACAGGTTCCACTGGTTTCTAGTTAATAAAAGTTCCCAGAGGAAACATTGCCCTCTGCTTCCAGTTCCACTGACCATGACACAGGGAAGGTCTTTCTGAATGGCCTCAGTATAGAAATATGGGCTTAAAACTAATTTTGCTTCCCTGCTCCACCCCTGCACAGGAATGGAGTAATCGAGAACTGGCTCCCCAGAATCTATCTCATTCCTTTGGGACACAGTACATTGAGGGAGGAAAAAGAGCTGTATATAAATTAAATGCTATTTTATTGTTTGAAAAAAAAGACATTACATACAAATTTGTGTGTTGGTGATAGCCATGTGATAAATTGCATAATGGTGCAAATTGTGTATATACAAAATTAAAGTATTTGAAGCTTAGTATGATAGTTCAAACTGGCTTATTTTTATGTGGAGCAGTGTGATCCATCAGCTGCTTTGATAAGCTTCAACAGTTTTTTGGAGACGACATGTGATGATCTCATAAGCTGAATCAATTTGATTATTACAAACAAATGTTCTCTAAAATGCCCAAATGATGTATGAATAGATGAATGCTAAGCTTATGCATAGAGATCCATACATTTTTCTTCATTTGTGTTATGCTGTGATGCTGCTGCAGCTTTCAGAGACCTACGTTGCATTTCAGTAGAACTTTGTTGATTTATTTTTAATTTAATTTTAATCATTTCCCTCTGTGTGTTCTATCCATTTTCTTTTTGCCAGTTTATTTACTTAAGCATCAGTGCAGTTCGTCAATAAGAAGCATGGAAAGAGAAAGCTACACTGTCTGGCTTCAGCTGTATTACCACTTGCACATCTATCAAGATTAGCTACTTTTACAGTACATAAAATCCATTTATGTAACCAGAAAATCAAATAAACTCCTAATTTTTTTTTTAAAAAAACCCTCTCATGTCTAGGTCTACTGTTGGCCATATAAAATTATTTCTGGGAATATAACGATATGCAGTTTAATTATTATGTTAAAGTTGCATGTGATCAGAAAAAAACTAAACTATCAAATGTCATATCTGAAAAGAAGAAAATAGGAGATGTGGTGAGTTTGATCACTGGCTTCTTACATTTGGAGAGAGATCAGTTTAAATTTTTTATTTTATTTGTTTTTTAATATTTGCATATGTGTTTCTGATTTCCTCACAGGGATTGGTGTCATCCAAAACCATTTGTGTTTTCTTCCATACCACTCATGTGCTACAAGTGCTATGATAGACTATAATAATACAATTTAAGGGCCTCATTCATGGTGCCCTTATGCTGATCCTGACTTCAGGTGGACTTTGCAGGTAAATGGACCTTTTTGTGCTTATTCCTTTGTAGGATTGAGCCATAAATGAGATTCCTTCCTCTCGGCTTTCCAGTGTACTCTGTCTCTTCTGTGTCTCTTTTGCTTGGTCTCTAGGCTCTTTGGAGGAGGTACTGTCTTGTACAGCACTGAGTATACTGCCAATGTTTACCAAATACTGCAATAAATAGGAATGGAAATTCTAATCCTCATTTACTCACATGACAAAACTAACACATAATTTAGCATCACAATTGGCAATCTTTAACCAAGCAATTTTCACAATTGTAATAGAAGCATGTCATACAGACCAAGCGATTGGGTTGGCTTCTTATAGCTTGATAGGTTGGGAACATCCTTTTCCTTTAGAAAACAGAACTTATGAGTCCTCTTTATCATGGAGAGAGGAACCAAAGACAAGGCAAGACAAAACAAAACAATCCCCCCACACAACCAAGATTACCATAAATAATGGCAGAAGGGTCTTGGTCCAAAATCATATTGGTGTCTCTATCCAGTTTTTCCACAGGTCCCTTTTTTCATGATTTCTGTTCTTCTTTTCTCTCTCTCTGTATTCTAATCCTGTTTTCTGTGTCTCAGGGTTCCATTTGCTGACCTGCTGAACACATGCTACTAGCAGGGCCTGACTAAGTTGGCTCTTCCACTTATTCATAGCCAGCCAACCATTCCCATTGGGAGGGTGGAATTCTGCTGTATTTCACAACAACAAACTGTTACTACCATGTTTCATTCAGCTCATGCTCACTCTCATCACACACAACAAAACACAGACAGGAAAGAGGATGGAATTTCAAAGGGAAAATCTAGCAACTAAACTCTTCCTTTGGCTCAGTGACTATTCATTGTCATTCATAATAGTCATCCCATTGCCAGGGCACACTCCTGCCATGTCGGAAACCCAGATTCATAGTCCTTCTCCACATCAGGCAGAGGGGGGAAGAGAAGGTCTCCCACATCCCAGGTGAGTGTGCTAACCACTGACCTGAAGGTTATACAGGATACCACTTCCACCACCATGTGAATAGCATCTAAGTCCCCCAATTTTTTTTGGCTGAAACCATTTGGCAAATTCATGAATAGGTTTGGGTCGACCAAAATTGCATTTTTCAGTGAAACGTATCTGAAAATTTTCACCCACTCTAGGCAGGATCTGATTATCGGTACATTATACGACACTCACAATAACTATGGTATCTGGATCAAAATGCACTGATAAGAGTTGTATGTTTGGGAATCTTGCATAGTTCCTGCCTTGCCCAATGCTTAGAGGTGTTGAATAGAAATTGGGGTGTGCACAGGAAGTTCTGTTTGCTATGGCACTGTTTGTATGTCATCTCTCTGTCAGCTCATGTTTTCTTTTTACTTATGTTAGAATGTCTCCCTTCTGAAATAAACAGGTGTTTCAGACTGGAATCCATGCCCCGGGATGGGGAAAACAGTCAGGGCAAAAGAAGTATTGGACTAAAATTGATTACTTGCTTAAAGTAATCTTGTTTTGAGATGCCATGTTTTGACTGGCACTTCAGCTCAGTTTGGATAAGAAGCCATACTGCTTTTCTGAGCCTACCATGATCCCTAATTTCCCCCCTCACTTCTTTTGGCCTCAACTTGCTGTCATTTGACAGGGGACCCTTTTGCAGAGTGGCATTTTGAGGTGGGGAAAGGGAATGCCTTGATGATTCTGTGAATCAATGCCATGGGGCATGAATTAGGGTAGTTTACAGGCCTGAACCAGCCCGTGAAAAGGAAAGACACAGGCTGCATTTATTCTCTTCAGACCAGATTGATCCATGCAGTGGCATACATTTGAATTGTTTGGTATTTTCAGGGCAATGCACCCACATCCCCCCTCATTTGTTCCTTTAGAAAATTCCATACTTATGGGGGCAGGAGAAAAACATGCAGTAAATGAAATCTGTTTTACATTAAATTGTGCATGCACTTAGGACTGCTCTGAATTAGAGAATACACTTTGAACTTTTATAGATGTAGCAGCTTAGAACATCTTACACTTCTATTACATAAAACTATAAGATCCTTTTGCTGGCCAAATTGATACCTGAAAATTCCCACAAATGTTAACCAAAGAATAGCTAGAATGGGTAGAATGGGATTGAAGTTTTTGGTTTTATATTTCAAAGGTCTGGAGTTAAATTCTTGATGGGGCTGTATTCTGTTACTGAATTTTCCAACACTTTTCCATTAGTGAAGTTCTAAATTAGTTCTTGCAACTTTCTAAAGCGTCCCTCAGCACTCATTGTCTGCGGCACTGTGCTGTAAAGGATGGCAAGTCCATCTACTCCCAACTTGTGGGAGATGGGGATATGGCTCTGTGGACCCAGCCAACTTTATCCCTTCTGAAGTGGGGAAAATCCATCCTCAAGGGCACTTTCTGCCATCCAGTTCTGAGACGCTGCTTAGTATTCTCTCTCTTATACCCCATATGATACACCTTCTTTTCCTCTTTCCTTTTGTGACGTTGTGCAGTCTATATGGTTTTATAAAAACATTATAATAAGTGAATATAATGTAACTGGAATATGCTTCATGCAAAAGGTCTCTTGTAAGGTATCATTACAAAGCTTATAATCTACTGAGTGTGGTCATCCTATTTGTATAAATGTACCACTTTTGTATCTGAAACTAGAAATATGAAATATAACTCTGAAGGCCTATTGTAATTATGCAAAGTGTGGGCCATTAATGGTGGTTTGGAATCTTGATGACTCCCATTAACCAGGACCATTGTCTGCAGATGACTGTGTTTTACCTGTGAGTCTTCCTGTATATGTGTGTGCTGGCAAGTGGGTAATGAAATCTTGCAGTGACATGTGATCATGTCACCTGAACTGGAATCCATCTTTATCCTGGTGCTTTTCCAGTGAGGGGGGATGGAAACCCAGAGGGACAAAGGGTTCCCGCCTTATGCAAAAGATATATAAAGGGGTGGAAGAGAACAAGGAGGTGGAGGAGCCATCATGAAGAATCCCCTAGCTATCACTTGAGCTGGAACAAGAGCTGTACCAGGGGAAAGAATTGTGCCCAGGCCTGGAAGGTGTCCAGTCTCAGAAAAAAACATACTGAAGCATCTCTGAGGGTGAGATTATCTGTATTCAGTTTGATTAGACGTAGATTTGCGCATTTTATTTTGCTTGGTGACTTACCTTGTTCTGTCTGTTATTACTTGGAACCACTTAAATCCTACTTTCTGTATTTAATAAAATCACTTTTTACTTAGTAATTAACTCAGAGTATGTATTAATACCTGGGGGAGCAAACAACTGGGCATATCTCTCTATCAGTGTTATAGAGGGCGAACAATTTATGAGTTTACCCTGTATAAGCTTTATACAGGGTAAAACGGATTTATTTGGGTTTAGACCCCATTGGGAGTTGGGCATCTGAGTGCTAAAGACAAGCACACTTCTGTGAGCTGTTTTCAGGTAAACCTGCAGCTTTGGGGCAAGTAATTCAGACCCTGGGTCTGTGTTGGAGCAGACAGGAGTGTCTGGCTCAGCAAGACAGGGTGCTGGAGTCCTGAGCTGGCAGGGAAAATAGGAGCAGGGGTAGTCTTGGCACATCAGTTGGCAGCTCCTAGGGGGGTTTCTGTGATCCAACCTGTCATACCTTTTATTCCCATTAAAATAAAAATGTACGGTGTCCTTATGGTTTCCTTAAAGCAACAACTTTAAACACGCTTTTGCCAGTTTTATCTATTCTTTCTTTAATCCTGCCTCTGACAGAAAATTGACCACATCACAAAAAACCACACAGTTTCATACAGTACAGTATGACAAGTAATATTTGTTCTAGAGAGGACGTAAGACAGTAGAAACAGGCTTTCAAGTTAGGGCTGAAGAACCCTGCAACAGTGTTTTGTGTGTGTGAATTTCCACGTTGCCTGCACAACTTCACACTGTGCTTGGCTTTAGCCAATGTTTTAAATCTTTTGCTTTAATGAGCACTACATTTGTCTACAAATTTTAAAAAGTACCTTTGTTTTGCTAACAGCTGGAATAAAACTGAAGACATGACAAATAGTTTGGCTAACTGCCTCGATTTACTTGTACCTGATTAGATGAAATAGCTATGGAATTTATTTCTTTAGTTATATTGTTTGCAAGTAGCTATTTTAAAGTGATTTTATTTTATATAGAAAACTTTGGATAATATTATTAACAACTGTTCAGGATGGTTTTCATAGATCTAATGTTGTATTTTCTTATGCCCTCTCAGTGTGTGATTAGTCAGTCTAGTGCATTTCACAAATCCAGCAGGTTTCTTCCACATGCCTTGCAATCTGCTGCTCACAGGTAGTGTAATCCAACATGATCCTTGTAGGCTTTTGTTTACTCTGCACATCCACTAATAAATCCTCAGCAAGCTCTTGTTTACAGTTCCAAGAAAGCTGGTGTGTGAAGATAGCACAGCCACACAATCCATGCTACCTCAAACCCTTTTAACAGGGTTATGGGGCAATCCATGTCAAGTCCTTTTGAAGGATGGTGGACTGCAAAGTGAAGCAATGAAAATGCAATAAATGGCCATTCAAGAAGTCAAAGTTTTAAGGAAACAAGGAAAAATCAATCAAATGTCAATCTAATGAGCCTAACAAGTCACACCATAGCTTCAAGCAGCCTAAGGGAAAAGATACTTCATATGATATATTTCTGGTAGATGGAAAGTGTTTTATATTTCTAGAATGGAGAATCTGTCTTATGTTTCCAATATCATGTTCTTTGTTGGGAATGGTTCCTGGGAGAAGATGCATGCGAATCAGAAGTCAGGGATGAATAATCTCCTTCATAACTCATGGTCTTTGTTTAACTAATAGCAACAATTATCATTTGTATTGATTGTAAACCCCAAAATATTGGGATGTTCAGTTCAAATAATTGTCCTAATTTTCAAGTACACATTAGGACCTTATCAGAATTTATTTGAACACTGGAATAATTTTACTGTCAGGTTTTGTCCAAAGTCTTTGATATTTCCTGGTTTCATCCAAGCTGCAAATACCATGATAAAAATCCTTTTTGGGGGGCCTCTGGTACTTGTGGATCTGTCCCCATCCAAAGCTAGGAAGTGCAGAGGTATATGGAACATTTAATACAGAGACTGAGTTTTGGGTGAAGGGGTCTTATTTCTTCCTGGATGGTTTTCCCTATCCTCACAGAAGTGAATATCCATTGAAAAATGAAATGGTAGGTTCTGTTTGGTATATATGTTATCTCTGTAGATATGCATGAAGGCAGAATTGTTTGGACTGAACTTGTGGTATATGGGGCTGCGTAACTATTATGATTCTGTTTTTCTGCAGTGCTGCTTCAAATTTCTGAGATGTCTGCATGTCTATTTACTACGAGGCCCTCTATTTTGGACAGCACATTCAGTTTAGTCTGTTAGTAAGACTTTCACAATGTGCGTTCTCAAGGAAATGTACATTTTTGTTTTGTTTTCCTTAAACTAAGAGGTGAGTCGTTCGGAATGAAACTGCATGTTCTCTCAGATGTGGGAGAAAAACATAAGAATTTAGGGCTGGAAACTAGGAATCTTCCCTTCTAATGTTGCTTTGTCACTGGCTTGCTTGGTGACCTCAGGCAAGTGCCTCAATTTTCCTGTATGGAAGACAGGGATAATACTTTACAAGCAGAAATGGATTGGCCTTTAAGGTCTCCCAGTAGAAAGATGGGACTATATCCTTACATAAAGTCTCTCAAACAAAAACAGTTCTATCAATTGTAGTGATTATTTAGGAAGTATAAGCAATTTTACAAATGATTGCCATACAAGTACCAAAAAGGCAATATTAATAAAGAATCATTGTTTTCTTAAAAAAAAAGAAAGTAAGAAATGGGCTGGCATCCAGAGGTCTGGTTCTTTTCTGTTTCAAGCCCATTTCAATTAAAAAGGGTGTTCTGACTATAAATAGTTAGTGCTTTACTTTTTCAAAGCACTGTCAAACAATCAACATTTTTAATTTACTGGTTATACAATAGTCCCCAGTATGATTTTTATATAATGCATGCGGAAACAAATAGATACAGACATGGGCCTGAAGCAAAACCCCAAATGACCAAAAATTAATGGTCAAAACCTGAACCCAAACTTTCAAATTTTGAGGTGTTTGAGTTACTTCATTACTGATGTTCAGACTGCAAACTCTGATATGAACCTGAGTTCAGATCTGAGGTTTTAGTCTGGGCCATCTCTAAAATTATCCATCTTTTTAATATAGACTCAATCCGCCATTTTTTATTCATGCCCAAACTCCCAATGACTTCACATGAAATCTCAGATGTAAGAGGTCACTGAGAGTTGAGGCAGCACTAGGAATGTAGTAATGGCCCTTTATCAGTGCATTTGTTTTAAAATGAATTTTCTGGAGGTAATGTTACAAAACCATAGTAACATAGGACTGGAAGGGACTTCCGTCGTAAAATACTATTAACAATTTTCAAGATCCCACTTGAAACTAGTTGGGTTTCTTGCCCGTACTACTTCTATTGGGAGGCTGTTCCAGAACTGTACTTCTCTGATGGTTAGATACCTTCCTCCAATTTCCAGACTAAATTCATTTATGGCCAGTTTATACCCATTTGTTCTTGTGCCAATATTGCCCTTTAGCTGCAACAGCTCTTCTCCTCCCTGGTGTTTACCCCTTTGATGTATTTACAGACAGCAATCATATGCCTATAAATACATCAAACTCCCCCTGCTCCCCAATAAAACATTAGGCTGCAGAGCTGATAAGTACTTTGCCAATATAATTCGACTGATGCAGATTCCATTATTCATTTTGTTTTTCTTAAGCAGTAAAAGTAACTTGCAGGCTTTGCAACTTTTATGGTAAGATGGGAAACCCTTCTTCTAAGCTCTTTATCAAGTGGATGAGTGCATGTAGTCTACCTCTAAAACATTCCAGAGTTGTAACCATCATGTGTGTAGGAGGAAACGCCTGGCACTTTGTATGAAAAAAAGCGTTTCTTAGGAATTATGTCATCATTATTATAACATACATTTCTTAAAAAGAAGAACAGGAGTACTTGTGGCACCTTAGAGACTAACTAATTTATTAGAGCATAAGCTTTCGTGGACTACAGCCCACTTCTTCGGATGCATCCGAAGAAGTGGGCTGTAGTCCACGAAAGCTTATGCTCTAATAAATTAGTTAGTCTCTAAGGTGCCACAAGTACTCCTGTTCTTCTTTTTGCGGATACAGACTAACACGGCTGTTACTCTGAAACTATACATTTCTTAATTTCACTAGTTAGTCAGCAGGTTTCAAAAGCTGAGCTGTATACTGACCCTTAGTATTTGTGTTTTAAGGGAAAATTGAAACCTACTTTACTATACATTAGCCTAGGTCGATCCAAGACATTAATTTATATCAAGTTTGGTTAAATGTGTGAGTTTTAGTCATATGTGACTAAATATTTTGGATGCATAATTTTCAAGCTATCGGCTATTTGCAAACTGTTCATGTTGACTACTTGCTATTCAGGTTTGTGTGACTAATCAGATGGTACAGTTTCTGCTCTGTAATTGGATTACTGAAGCTTTTAAGCAGTAGAATTAATAGTGTAGAATGCATGTCTGATATGAATTTCAGGATTTGTGGACTTTTTTACGAATACCCAGTGGTCATCTGAATATTCATGAATGATGCAGAGTATAACTACATGGACAATGAATTGAAATCAAACCAGGTATTAGATAAAACACTTGTGAACCTTTTTTCATTATTCAGCCATTGCTACAATAATATACCCTCAGTACAGTATCTTGGTTATAACTGTGCATGCCAAAAAACCCCAGTGAGATTTAGAGACCATTCACCACGCAAAAATGTGTTTGTGCACGTTTTCTTTTGCCTTTTTTGGTGGCATATTGTATCTGGAATATGGATACTAAACTCTTAAACACTGACATGCAACAACTATTTCAATGCAGCTCTGGAAACTGTGTCATATGGAACAAGTAATTAGTAAGTGGTATGAACAAAGAGAAATCACTCCTAGTTAAGTAGAATATTGTAAATAATGGATTTTATTCAAACAAGCAAGGATCTGAATTACTATAAAGTAAATATCAATTATTCATACAGTTTAATATTTTATTGCATCCCTCACAACATTTACATTAGAATGGCAGTAAGCTGTACTCCAGAGATTCAGACTAAGCAAATAAGTCTCCTCCCTCTCCCCCTCACCCTCCCAGCCTTTCCCAGGCTTACAAGCTCACTGTCTGTCCATCACCACATAAGCTCAGGATGAATTGAGCTAAAAATTGCATCACTTGCTGAGGCCCCAGGTAGTGCCAAGCTCCTTCATAATGCAGGCAGTCAAAGGACTACCCAAAACTATAATGTCATGTTTAGAATGAGATCCTTGGTATAATAACCTCCTCTGGAATGTGTGCATATGTTGGAAGAACAGCATGCATTCAGCCACACGAGCACACGAGCACCTGTATTTGCTTCTTCTGAAGCATCAGACTTAAAGACTAATATCTATGCAAAAGTTTTATCACATTTAGTGCTAGCAAAAGTCACCAGACTGATAGTCCCAGATAATGAAATCTCCTATTCATTTTAGGATAAATTCACCCCTCTGACTAGGTCCAGTTGAAGACCTGGCTTGTGTGGTGCATAGACTTTGTACTGCCTCTGTGCACAAGTGTGAATTGCATCCATACGGAACAGGGAAAGCATAGACAACAGCCATGTAAGTTTTCTAATGCTACTGTGTCCATTGTGCCTCTTTCCTGGCTTGGCAGGATTACCTCTAGAGTTATAAGGGTGATTCGGTCTTCATGGCCATTCTGTTCATTCCTAGCCGTTGCCTTTCCACTAAGATTGTCAACAAGGGTACAAATTCCTGAGAATTGTGACAGTCATAGTTTTCTGATGTGCAAACTTGTTGTGATAAGTGTGTGTGTGGGGGGGGGGTAGTTCCCTTTTATGAACACCCAGACAGTTAGCTATAAAATCCCTCTTGGTAGCTGTTCTCTACTTGCTTTACTTGTAAAGGCTTAAAAAGTCTCCCAGGTAAAGAAAAAACAGTGGGCACCTGACCAAAAGAGCCAATGGGAAGTCTAGAACCTTTTAAAATTGAAAAGAAACTTTCCCTTTGTTTGGTTGTTCTCTCTGGGCTGCAGGGACATGGAGCAGCAATGCTTATGTGCTGGAAGACAGCCTGGAGGTGTTCCAGGTGTTCTGCCCATGAATCCGAGAATATAGCCACATCGTCAAGGTAGGCAACTGCAAATTCCCCAAATCCAGCCAGAAGGTTATTTACCAGTCTCTGGAAGGTGGCGGGTGCATTTTGCAGTCCGAAAGTGAGCACATTAAATTCATACAGCCCTATATGGGTGATGAAGGCTGACCTTTCCTTGGCTGGGTCATCTAGCGGTACTTGCCAATACCCCTTAGTTAAGTCTAAGGTGGAGATGAACTGGGCACGTCCCAGTTTCTCCAATAGCTGATCTGTGCGTGGCATTGGATACTTTTCTGGGCAAGTTACAGCATTTAGCTTATAGTAGTCCACACAAAAGCAGATTTCCCCGTCTGGTTGGGAACCAGAACCACTGGAGAGGCCCATGCACTCTCAGAGGGGCGGATTACACCCATCTGTAACATGTCCTTGATCTCCCTTTCTATCGCGGTTTTGGCTTGAGGAGCCATCCAGTAGGGTTGGGCTTTAATTGGGCGAGCATCACCTGTGTCAATGGAGTGGTATGCCCGTTCTGTCTGTCCTGGGGTGGCTGAGAACATTGGTGCGAAGCTGGTGCACAGCTCCTGGATTAGCTGTCACTGCTTACGCCCACGGGTTATGGAAAGGCTTACCTCTTCTACGCCACTGTTGCTTTTTCCTTCATAGTATGTTCCTTCAGGCCACTCAGCGTCGTCTCTCTCCTGGGCTGTAAATGGGAGAACCTTGATTTCTTGGGAATAAAAGGGCTTTAGAGAATTAACAGGTATACTTTAGGTTTTAGGGTAGGGTCTGGGAATGCTATGAGGTAATTAACAGCTCCCAGGCACTCTCGGACCATAAATAGTCCCTCCCATGATACTTCCATCTTATTGGCCTGGAGTGCTTTCAGGACCATGACTTGGTCACCTACTCTGAAGGAACGCTCTCTGGCATGTTTGTCATACCAGGCCTTTTGCTCTTGCTGAGCATCCTGTAGGTTTTCTCGAGCAAGGCCCAGAGAGTCTGAGTGTGTTTTGCAGGTTGGTTACAAAGTCCAAAAATGTTAGTTCCTGGAAAAGAAGTAACCCCCTCCCATTGCTGCTTCACCAACTGTAATGGCCCCTTAACTTCATGGCCATAAACAAGTTCAAAGGGTGAAAACCCCAAACTGGGATGTGGTAGAGCCCTTTAGGCAAAGAACAACTGCTGCAACACTAGGTCCCAATCATTGGAGTGCTCATTCACGAATTTACGTATCATGGCCCCCAAATTCCCATTAAACTTCTCCACTAGGCCATTTGTTTGATGGTGGCAAGGGGTGGCAACCAAGTGGTTCACCCCATGAGCTTCCCAAAGACATTTCATGGTCCCTGCCAGGATGTTAGTTCCCAAATCCGTAAGGATGTCGGAGGGCCAATCTACCCTGGCAAAAATGTCTGTCAATGCCTGTCTCAGGCTTTTAGCCCTAGTGTTGCTTAGAGCTACTGCTTCTGGTCACTGGGTGGCAAAATCCATGAAGGTCAGTATATATAGCTCTGGGTGTCTTCTTAGGGAAAGGACCAAGAATATTCACAGCTACAAGCTGAAATGGAGCCTCAATGATGGGGAGTGGCTGGAGAGGGGCCTTGACCTGGTCTTGGGGATTTCCCACCCTTTGGCACACCTCACAAGACCGTACATAGGTAGAAACATTCTTGCCCATTCCCTCCCAGTGGAATGACTTCCCCAAACAGTCTTTGGTCCTATTCACCCCAGCATGGCCACTAGGGTGATCATGGGATAAGCTCAAGAGCTTTTCTCTATACTTAGTTGGAACTACCAACTGTCTCTGAGGATGCCAGTCCTCCTTGTGCCCACCAGAAAGGGTTTCCTTGTATAAGAGTCCTACTTCTATAACAAACTTGGATCTATTAGAAGATCTGAGAGGCGGTGGGTTGCTCTTTGCTCTGTGCTTCCTGCTCTGCCTGGAACTGCTCCCTTGATGCTGGAGACATTAGTTCCTCATTGGGTTGTGAACTTGGGCTCAGTCCCACTGGAAGTGATGCAGGTGATGGGGGTGTTTCTGTTGACTGAACCGCTCTCCGCTGGTGCACTAGGTGGAATTTCAGGCTCCGGTTGAGCCTCTTGCACTGGTTTAGCTGCTGCTGCAGGTGCAGACTCTGTGGTGCTCTTTGGTGCTGGCTCCCCTGACTCTGGTGGGGTTGCAAGGACGGGCTCTGGTGCTGACTGCTCTGCCAGTTTTGATTCTTGGGCTGTCCCACACCTGCAACACTATGCGGTCCCACCAGTCTGTGCTTGTTTCCCTGGCCCAGAATTGGAGTTCCACAGCATGAACCTGCCCCATTAACACCATGATTTGCACATTGCTGGGGCCCGTACTTTGTGAGAGGTCTATGTCCATGTCTATTTCCTCATCACTCTCGTCGCCGCGCTGCTGTCGCCTCCTTGCCTGGTTTTGCCTTGGCAGGTTCTGGTCCTGCATATACTCCAGGATAATGCGCGTGAGGTTTAAAGTGCTCATAATTGCCGTGGTGATCTGAGCGGGCTTCATGATCCCAGTGCTATGGCGTCTAGGCTGAAAAAAGGCGCGAAACGATTGTCTGCCGTTGCTTTCACGGCAGGGAGGGAGGGAGGGTGGGGCCTGACGACATGTACCCAGAATCACCCGCAACACTGTTTTTGCCCCATCAGGC
This sequence comes from Malaclemys terrapin pileata, assembly GCF_027887155.1. Taxonomy (NCBI): domain Eukaryota; kingdom Metazoa; phylum Chordata; order Testudines; family Emydidae; genus Malaclemys; species Malaclemys terrapin. The sequence goes on along the minus strand of NC_071507.1, from coordinate 103,972,208 downwards.
ATTGGGATCTCAACCCAGAATTCCAATGGGCAGCAGAGACTGCGGGATCTGTGGGATAGCTACCACAGTGCAACGCTCTGGAAGTTGACGCTAGCCTTGGAACTGTGGACGCAGTCCGCCGACTTAATGCACTTAGAATATTTTGTGTGGGGACACACACAATTGACCTTATAAAAACGATCTCTAAACAACCGACTTCTATAAATTCGACCTAATTTCGTAGTGTAGACATACCCTTAATTTATTTACATATTTGCGGGGTTTTAAATAAATAATTCAAGGTATGATCTGATGAATTTTCATACCTGGTTCAAGCCTTAGACAGCATTCCTGCTTATGGCATTGCTGCTTCGTGTCGCTGCAACCCAGAGAGAACAACCGAACAAAGGGAAAGTTTCTTGCCCAATTTTAAAAAGTTCTAGCCTTCCTATTGGCTCTTTTGGTCAGGTGTCCACTCTTTTTTCTTTACCTGGGGGACTTTTTTACCCTTTACAGGTAAAGCAAGTAGAGAACAGATACCAAGAGGTATTTTACAGCTAACTGGCTGGGTGTTCATAAAAGGGAGCTACCCCCCTCCCCACACACACACTTCATTTATCACACTTGTCCACTAAGGAATGACCTGCAGAGAGGCCACCAAACAGACAGTCATTGTCACTCTCAGCTATTTGCAATTAGTGCCTGGGCATTGATTTACATAATCTTTAATTAGGCTCTTCTTCAGTTTCTGGGGAAATTGGTAAATTTTGGGGGTTTCTCACTTTAGTGCTAGCTTGTTCACTAATACAATATTAATTTACTCAAGTTCTCATCTGTCTTTGAAAACATGCAACATGTTGCAAAACAAAAAAATAACTTTGAGTGATGCAGAATGATTTATAGAGAAGCAGCTATTATGATGAAAATCTGGGCCATACATCCCAAGGACCAGGGAGTACACATGACTGTCCACCTTCCAGAATGAAGTCAGGAGATGGAGCTGTCTCCAAAAAGGGTAGCACACATTTCTGCACAAATTGCTAGATGCCTTACGATTTGGTTTCTGTGACTGAGGGTCAGATTTGCAAAAGTATTTAAATGACTAAAGATGCAGATAGGTGCTCAATGGAATTTTCAAAAGCACCTGTCTGCATCTTGAGCGGGGGTCGGCAACGTTAAGCACGCAGCTCACCAGGGTAAGCACCCTAGTGGGCCAGGTCAGTTTATTTACCTGCTGACACGGCAGGTTCTGCTGATCGCGACCCCCACTCACCGCAGTTCGCTGTCCCAGTCCAATGGGGGCATCGGGAAGCAGCGCGGGCTGAGGGATGTGCTGGCCGTGGCTTCCCGCGACCCCCATTGGCCCGGGACTGCAAACCGCGGCCAGTGTGGTCCGCGATCGGCCAAACCTGCCGCGTCAGCAGGTAAATAAACTGGCCCGGCCCGCTAGGGTGCTTTACCCTGGCGAGCCGCATGCCGAACGTTGCTGACCTTCACTCTCATTCTGAAGAAAAGTAGATTAGAGGGTTGATGCTCTAATTATTGGCATATACCAGAGAACAGAAAGGTTTTTTTATTTATAATTTGTTCACTAATGACAGCCTTCCCTGGCTGGTGAATCAATGTATTGGACACCAGCTTGGTAACAGGAGATTGTGGATGTCTTCCCAGTTAAATCACTGATTAACCTGCTCAAGGTTGCACAATTAATTAGGCCCTACAGATAGGCACAACAGTAAGTGTGAAGATTATCTAGCTATAATATAATACAATACAAAACGGTCTCCATAATATTCATGAGAAAGGTAAAAGTCTAAATTGAGGAACCAGCTATTTGACTTAGTTGACTAGACAATAACCCTGCAATTGACTATGTAGAAATATCACCTTTAACATTTGTAATGCTGGTGTACGAGATGTCCCAGCGTGTACTGGGATTAGTTTTTGCATTGCTGTGTTTGAGTGGGATATTGTGATGGGGTTTCTACCCAACAGAACAAGGCCTGATTAGGAAAAAAGGGCCAATTAACCTTGTGACAGGCTGCACCTCAAGGAGAGTCATGACTGATAAGGCCTAATGGCTGATGAAGCTCAGCTGGGGAGGACCTGGGTTAAGCATAAAGAGAGGAAGTTGGTGGTAAGAGGGGGCTGAGAGGAGGAGTTCTGCAATCACTGTCTGGAGAGGAGAGGAGCTGATAAGAGACAAAGAGGAGGCCCAGAGGGGAGTAAAACCTGGGATCCTGTCTGGGAATACAGACTGTGGCAAAAATCTGCGAGGGGGTAAAGAAGTCATGAGGCACAGAGGACGCTCCAGGGGTAACCCAGAGATGGCCCAGAAGATGGGGAGAAAAAGCAAGAAGGAGCCCAGGGAAACAGCAACAGGGTCTGAGATTGTGTAGACCATGGTTGCTAGACATAGGGTCCCTGGACTGGGGCCTAGAATAGTGGGTGTGAAAGTGTCACAGACTGGATAGTGGACCAGAGGACTGTCTTAAATAGTTGTCCAGAGGGACTTTGATACTCCAGAACATGAGGACTATAATTACCTGGCTGGAAGGCCAAGTTATGGAGAGGGAGCAACCTGAGTCATGAAGAGGGAATATTCTGAGTCCAGAGAAAGAGATCATGGGACGAGCAACTGAAGGAGGAGGCGTCAGACCATTCGAGAGCTAATCCCCAGATGAGTCACTACAAGGTATCCTACTGGTGAGTTGTAAACCCCATGGCAGACATGTTGTTTTTGTTGTTGTGGAGGTTTGCTGCAGAATACTGGGATGTCCTTGTAAGTGCCAGCATGCCATTGGAACACTGGGGCTTGAGCTGGCCAAAAAATTGTGGCAAGTCTGCAGGGAAAAAATGCATTGAGCTTTTACACTGAGATTTTGAATTTTCAAAAATCTTGATGAGCATTCAAAATGGATGCCGAAGGTACATCGAGGTTCATTTTGCCCCATCCACTTATTGGATTAGGCAATAATGAAATGGTTAATAAAGAGTTATTTTCTGGAATCTGTTTTCTTTTCCTAGAAGATATCAGGATGACTAATATCTACTGTGGCAATTTAAATGAGTCAGACAGTTATGAGTGAGATTGTATCTGCCTCACTGGGGAAAAAACCCCGAACAATTATTTTAAATACTTTTTATAAATTGCCTCAAAAGTTAAAATCAATCCAAAATTAAGGAGTCTCACCTCAGATGAGGTGTGTTGGCAGGTATGTTACACTCCGCTCAAATGACTGAGTATTATTGGCTTCATGAAGAAATGTTCTGCAGGCATAACATTACATTATGGCTAATAAAGGGGAATAAAAGCGTCAGGGAATCTGATTGTGATAGGGAAGGAAGAGAAAGGAAAGAAAGATACCCTAGTTCAAAATGGGACATGGCAGGAAGATGTATGAACTGAGGAAGGAGCATGTGAAAAGGAAAATTAGTTTGTTTTTTTCAAGATGAGTGGCCATGGTTTTTCCCTTTCATCTTACTCGCTGGCTTCCTTACGATAGAACTTCCAAAGCATCTGGCAACTGGGAGACAGATCAACTAGATATGTTATATTCTTTAGGTTGGAGGGAAAGGACTGACCATTCTAATCCTGTGGAAGGAATGGCTTGAAAGTAGAACTGCAGTATTTCCAAAATGCCTAACAGGAAAAGAACAGGAGTACTTGTGGCACCTTAGAGACTAACAAATTTATTAGAGCATAAGCTTTCGTGGGCTACTGCCCACTTCTTTCATCTTCGGATGAAGAAGTGGGCAGTAACCCACGGATGAAGAAGTGGGCAGTAGCCCACAAAAGCTTATGCTCTAATAAATTTGTTAGTCTCTAAGGTGCCACAAGTATTCCTGTTATTTTTGTGGATACAGACTAACACGGCTGCTACTCTGAAACCTAACAGGAAAAGGTACTCTCAGTTCTATTGAAAAGGTGTCATACTGGCTTTTGATTGGTAATGGATCTCCTTTAGATGTTAATGGTACTCATGGTGGTGGTGGGGGAGAGGGAAGTGGAGGATGACCAAGGGCGGTTCTGTTTAGGAAGCAACTACTCCATGGCTGGATCATGTTTAAAAGGCAGTGTTATCTAGTGAAAGCAAAGAGCTGACAATCTGGACCCAATTCAGCAAGGTATGTAAGAAGTGTACTTAATGTTAGTTACCTGCTTACGTAACTTACAGAATTGGTGTTTCTCTTCCTAGTGCTGCTTTTGGATGAGAGATGCAGGGCAAGGTACATAACCTTTCTGTGTCTGAGTTTACTCATATCTAAAACAGGAGTAATATTTACTTGCTTTACAAGGTTGACTGATTAGTATTTGTATGGCACTTGGAATTCTTATGTGAAAGCTGTTTCTTAAACATGAAGTATTAAGACGAATAAGATCTATTTTGCATACAACCGGGCTCTTGTGCAAGATCCTATTCATTTTGGCAATATATGCTCAGAGACAAGAGTGCCAGTTCAGTATTCCTGGAATAATAAAAATAAATTATGTGATTTCTTAAGATTATTTGTTTTATTTTACGGGACCTCACAACAAGGTCACGTAACCTGTTGGTTTCCCCCCATACCCTCAGATGTGGCATAGGGCAAATATTGGTCTTCAACTCATTTTTTTTTTTAAAAAGTTGATTGTAAAATGAACTGTCTAATCTTAAGAAGCTTTCACAGCATTTTTGATAACTGTTAAAAATTGAACTTCTGACCAAATGCTTGAAATATCCCAAAAGGGACTCAGCCAAGAGAACATTCATAACTACTTTATGAGCTATAACTTTGCTTAACTTAATTTAGTTCTCTGCCAATGCCATGTAATATTCAATATCTAAAGAATATTTGTCCTTGGTATTGAGGTCTTAACTTTGAAGCTTTTTTTTTTTAATCTGGAATCTGAACATGTGAGAACAGGAAGAGGCCAAGTGGCATGCTGAGGAAGTGGAATAAACTAGTGTCAGTCTGTATTTTGTTCTAATGGTATCTGGAAAAAGAGTTGATGAATAAGTCAGGAAACAGCTAAGTGCTGAAACGAATTGCGGCATTGGGTATGGTGCTGAAACTGCTGCTAGTATTGCAAGTGCTGCCCTAACTTCTGCTGATCTCATGAGGAGGGTTGCCAGGACTGCTATCCAGCGCATCTGTCAATTTTGGTGCTATGGTTTACTGTAGATCTATTAGGTAGCTCTTTGAGGTCTTCAAAGCTTTATTGATAACTATGGCACCTAGTTTTAGAGAGGGATGGATGCAAGAGATAGAAACAATAATGTTTGTATTGTCTCTAAACATTTCTAAATATTTTTTTTCTGTAAAGCCCCTGGCATATACACAGCCCAGTAGAGTATGTTGAAGTAAACAAATTTAATCAACACTCATTTGGGATGATCCATGTAACTCACTCAACACATGCAGATAAAACCTTTGTCTCCCATTACAACATAATGTAATGCCTATAGCTATCCATTAAACCCCTGTCTACCTCTTAAGGAAGATCCTGAATAAGTAAAATAAGCCTTGCAATGTACGCTGAAAATCAACCCACTTTAGCTCTCAAACCTGAATTTCAGAGTAATGGACCACAACCAAAATCAAAGACTGTCAGATGGAGAATCAAAGCATGGAGAGAGAAGTTCTCTAAGATACTAGGGCCCAAACTAAAAAAAGTTATAGATCATCCAGCCCAAAATTAATAGGAAGTTGGGGCTGAGCTCAGGTCACTGGTGTAATATGCTTCATGTGTGCATTATCACTAAGTAGGGAGATATGTTCTACCACAGTTGAAATGTCCAGTCCTCTTCAAAGGTAGCCCCCACATAAGGTATAATGCATGGATGCAGACTGGAGATGACAAAGTCGTACATAATTGTGGTAAGCGCCAACTCTTTTAGGAAACGTGCCAATCTTCTTGGCCAGGCTACTGCTAATCAGGAAATGCAGAAGAAGCTGAGAACTCCTAATTTGGGAATTTTAGTCATCCTTTGACAGATGTTATCTCTGCCATCTCCCCCTGTTGTTTTCCTTCAGCCAAATAACATCAGCCCCCTTTTTAAGATTTGTTGAGATTTGGCCAGCTTGCTGTCTTCCAATCTTGCATCTTAGGTAGACCCTGGAAGAATCAAATGACTGTTCCTTCTGGGATCCACAAAACTTCACAACCTCTATTGCCCTTGATCATGTGCTCACTCAAATGTTAGCTTCCTCTGTCTTGCTGAGGAGTTTCAGAAGTGATTATCTCCAACATAATCACCTCCACATCCAACTGTCATTACTTTAAAAAAAAAAAAAAGGATTTAACTGGGGAAGCACTGAAAATAGAGACAACATGAAATAAAAGCTGGTTAAACAGAAGTATACAAACGAAACAAGGGCACCCTGGAAATTTATTACACTAACAACCCTGCCCTCCTCATCCTGCCATTCATATCTATAAACTACGATTAATTCTGGGAAACCTTATGAGAACAGCTCCTCTGGTTTGTTTTTGTGACAGTGGAACACTAACAAATAATCCTATGTCCTTAACAACAGTCAGTCTGGGCAAAATGAAATGCCTTCTCTTTCCCTACATCTTACCGCTGGACTTTGCTCAAGGTTGAGGGGTGAAAGTGGCAATGATGCTGCTAGCTGACATGTATGATAATGCTATTTGCTGTCACTTACAACCAGCCATACTGCAGGATTAGCAGTAAAGGTTGTACAAGTGCCAGGAACATAATGGGCCTGATTCTGTACTTTTTTACACTGCTTTTATGCCCGTGTTAATCCATTGACTTCTATATGCCCCTCAATTAGGGATGCTTAAAGATCCCTAACATACCTAAATGCAGAGAAGACATAATTGTAAGAGCCAGTCTTTGTGATGTTCAGTGATCATTCAGAGCCAGGGAGCCTGACCGAGGTCTGCTTCATTCCATGTCTGGTTAGCATTGTTTAACATGAGCCTCTGCATAACATGAGAACTGGTTCTGGTTGGTGCCAGAGACTCTTAAAGGAACATTTCCCCATAGTCCTAGGCCTATGTCTCTCTTTCTCTTCCCCCCCCCCCACACTAATTCTTGTCATAAACTGCCACTTGGCTGATAAACTCGTGCCCCTTCTGTTTTCTTTAAGGCCTTTATTAACAATGATGAACCAAATGGAAACAGCTCAGCTCGACTCTCAGAATCCAGTTTGGATTTGCAAAGCTGACAGAAAAATCATAATTAAACTGAACACACTTGACATGGAAATTGGAAGATGACAATTAGGAAATGCTCCAATGACATTTGTCATTTTCAGGCAGCAGAACCGCACTTTAATAATGGGATTATGCTATAAAAGACTGGGATTTCTGGTCACATTAGGGCAATATAATTGATTGCAGATGGAGAGGTCTAATATATTTGCCTTGGCAGTAGCAGCTTTTAGATTTGGGGGCACAGTGTTTGGGACTGTGTAGTTATTCAAATTTATAAGCACATTTTTATTAGCATGTAAATCTGAATGCCAAAGGAATAAACCATGCCGTCTTTAACCTAACAAAACTATGTTTGCAAGAAGACTTGAAAGCAATTTTTAAAAACATTTCCCTTTAGTGTGTGCACTTCTCTTATTTTCTTAAACTATTTTTCTCTTCCCTTTATTTCTGCAGGCTTCTGTCTGTGCTCTGGAATGGCATAGTTTAAATTTGTAGGTCTCAACTGGAGGTTTTGCAGCTCCTTACATGCAACCAAATTTTGGACAATTTATAAAATCCCACATACATTTAGACTGGGGGGTCACTAGGAGTTTGGAAGTTAAGGGGGCAAAATTGACTTCAACCTAAAGGACCATCTTCAGTAGTGTCCACCTTAGGAACATGTTGTGCATTTTGGAAGTAACCATTTAGGTGTCAGTCAAAGACTCCTCCAACACAGGTTGTTTTGTTCAATAGTACAGAACTTTAGTGGTTAGAATACAAGTTTGGGTCCCTCTCTTCTTTTATTTCCAGCAGCTATGGCAAGGGCAGTAGAGATCAGTAACTCCCCAGGTCATCTTCAACACCCAAGTGGGAAGGGAAGAGGTGGTGGGGGTGGTAGTATGGAATAATATAGCATCATGCATTGTTGCCAATATTCAAAAAATATTTTCAAGGGAAAATTCTCCAAATAAGCCAGGTATTGACTGTACCTGCATAGTTCAACTGAGAAGAATTATTTGTAAATGATACTGTAATGTGTCTTACTATTGTGATAGATCTGCAAAGCAGGGGGTTTCCCATCAGCCCCTCCCAACTGTTCATCCCCTTCCTCTTGGCTAAGTAAGGACTAATTTCCCATCAGCCCTCTCCCCATTGCACCTCCTTTCTCCTCGGCAGGTAAAGGGAAAGATCCTGAACCAGGAATTGGTTGGGCTCTGCTTGGGAATAGGGGAGTCTCATGGCAGCAGGGTGCTGGAGAGAAGCCCCAAGTTCTGTGGCCAGAGTTGCATGTGGAATAAGCTGTGTGACTGCTGGACATCACACCTGGGTGCAGGTCTGTGGGACACTTAGGGGGGAGCAGCAGTGCTGTGCAGGGAACCAGTGCAGTGGGGCCTCAGTGAGAGACACTAACTGAGCCTGGCCTGGAAACTTGCAAGCACCTATCTTACTCCTGGGGGAATTCTGTGCCACTGTACATGTGCAGAATTCATGTCTCCCACAGATTTCTTTGCTTCCCTGCAGAAAAAGGACTTTCTGACAGGGAAGTAAAGGGAAGCTGCAGGAACAGTCATGCACCACTCCCTATAAGCATAGGGATATCATTTCAGGCACCTGGAGCAGCCAGTGGAGAGGTAAATCACCATGGGGCTGGGGACACCCCAGCCACTGGCTCCTACCCTGAACTGGGATCAGCTGCTAGTTCCAGCTGGGCTGGAGGCAAAGAGGATGGGACTTCCTCTTCCCCTACAAGGAATGGCTGGGGCTTTGTCAGACCCACCCCCAAAAGCCTCCCCAAGCTGCAGGAAGGTAAGCATCCTCCCCTGCTTCCTCCCCACATTGCTTCTCAGCTGTGGTCGGAGGGGGTCACTGTACAGGGAGCTGCTCCCCAATCCACCCAACCCCTGTGCATCTGGACCTCTATACCCATACCCAAACTCCATTTCACTGAACCTCAACTCCTGCATCTGGAACCCCCCCTGCATCCAGACCCCTTGCCTCTGGACCCCCACCCATGCACCCAGACCACCTGAGCTCCCTGCACTCAAACCCCCACTCTGATTCCCCACCCTCTGCACCACCCAGAGCCCGCACATCCAGACTCACTCACCACTTACCTCCAGCTAGCTACACCAAGACCCCCACTCCCCCAGTACCCAGACCCCCCTGCTGAGATGCTCACACTCAGAATCCTCTGTTGAGCCCCTACCACTTTCACCTGGAAGTCCCTGTAGAGTCCCATTGCCCCTGCACCTGGAACCCCCCCCCCAGTGCCTCTGTGCATCCAGATCCCCCCACACCTAGACCCCACACTGAGCTGCCTGTACTCAGCTTGTCCCACACAGAATCCTCTCACCCTACACCTGGATACTGCCACATAGAGCATCTCCACATGTGGATCCTGCCTGGTTGAGCCTACCTGCCCCACACCTGGTGCGCCTGTGGCAGGGGAGCAGGGACCCGGCATGTTTCTGGGGTAGGCCCAGGCCTTGTGCTGTGTCAGGGTTGGGTGCAGCCTCCCCATTGAGTCTGTTTCTGTGGGTGGGGGCTTCAGGGTGATATCCCACCTTTGTGCAGCCAGTGGCCTGTGCTCCCCCCTGCCATACAGGAGCCTCTGCTTTATTGACAAATAAAACTTGCAGAATTTTAAAATATTGTGCACAGATTTTTAAAAAATGTTTTGGCGCAGAATGCCCTCAGGAGTAATACTACTTGCTGGAATAGAGCCTGGCCTGGAGAGGCACCCCAGGCACTAGTCCTGAAGAGCCCTGACTCTCGACTGGACTGCCCTACAGACCCAAACAAGAACCGTTATTGCTCATTTTGAGATATAATCATTTAAGCTTCTGTGTCTAGAATATCTGCAACCTTTCCTTTTCCTGCCAGCCCTAGTAGACTCCCTTTCCTTTAGCCATGTGGTTACTGGGACCCACCAGAGCTACCACCTACAGTGCTTGCCTCTGAGATGTAGTACACTGGGCACACTACAGGTACCCTTAGGGGTACAGAGTAACCCCAGTAACTACACTATTCAGGACTTCAACTTTCATAGGATGTCTTCTAGTATTATTTAATTCATGAGTCCCCAGTTAACGGCATGTATATCAGGACTGGTAATACGGTACAGGAAACCTCCGCATCGTGGTGGTGGTGGTCTCCTATCTAGTTGTGCTTATTTATGGGCCACTCCAAAGGTCACTCTTTAACTCCTTTGCAGGCTACGGCATTCAGAACTTAGGAAGTGGCAGGGACCTGCTAGAATCAAGGTCTTAGACAATTCTACCAGTTTACTAAACTGAAAAGGATGACTGATCTACTGAATTTAATGAGAAAACAAACTACTTTCTTTATTCTCCAGTCACCTTTTATCATCAGGCAGGCAACAAATAAGTTGGAGCCTGGGGGTGTCCACTGCCTTGCATCTTACATAGTCATTTATACCATTGTGAAGAGGCAGGAAATGACCTGTGTATTTACATTCTCTTCTCTGCTGCTGTAAAAGGCTACACAAGGACAGAAGCAGACCTCGGATGATCACTGAGTGAATGAAAGCAAAAAATATTTGCACTTTTAACATCTGGATTGGCTTCAGCAGAGTTGAAGGGAGTCCAAAATGTTTCCAATCTTGGTGTGCTGAGTAAAAGGGACATGGAAGTCATCTTGTAAGTGTATGCACTAAGGGAAAAGCATTATTTGCATCCATATGCCTTTATTTCTTCAATACAATGCTCTATAATATAATAGGAGAGTCTAGGAATGCTGCCATTCCTAGCCTTCCCTCTTCTGGTTTAGCCAGATTTAGTATAGAGAATAAATAGAATGAAAAGAATCTGAGAAAGTTATTAAAGTAAATAATTGGAGGGATCTGTCATGAATTATCCACGGATATAAGCTGTAAATAAATTGCTCTATATAAACTACCTCAGACAGCTGCACCAGCTATATACCAATAGATTTGCCCCTGGGTTCCCAACCTGACATGAATTATATGGTGCTTCATGACTCCAGTAGTGCATCAGGTCTTATGTTGTGCGTCATTATGTGATGTTATATAAGCATTTGTTGTGCTGCAACACTACGATGAGAGATTACATAAGCAATGTAGCTGCACAGAACAAAGGGGTTCTGAGCAGATGTCTCATCTGCAGGAAACGTGGCCAAATCAAACAATGAGCTATGGAATGTTTACTGTGGACTCCATCAACATTCAAATGATTTTCAGATTGTTCTGCACGTACCGTACTTTAAGCAAACCAATATTGGGTCAGATCTCTCTGCTCCCAACCAGAATTCTAAATCCACAAGGCTTAGGCCCCCTTTCAAAATCACAGGCTGTAAGGAAGGAGCTGTGCCTAGTTTGCTGCTCACTTACATGTGTCTGATTGGGGGAAGGGGGAATCAATAGCTTTCTTTAATGGAGGTTCCCTTGGGAGCAGCACAATGCAGGATCCTGATAGCTTACTAGACTGCATGTGCTAGCAACACTAGCACCTACTGCTTGACCCTAGCAGCTCCATCAGCCTGCTGTTACCTCACTTTTCTCCCCTTCTTGTGTGACTTTGCCTGTGGGTAAAATTTTGGTGAAACTGATACACTTGACAATGAAGTATTTAATCATTTTAAATGTGATCCTTTGCCATGTCTCATCAGCAACAGTAAGAGCCAGGTTCAATGCTGCGTACGGTTTCCTTTTTAAAACAAACAATGTTCGGCTTGAGCTCCCACCTAAAACTTTACCCTCTTCCAGGTTTTAGAAACTTCAATTTTAAATCATCTGGTCACATTTCAAGGTTCTTCCCCAATGACTAGTGCTTGGGAGTCCCTAGGAATATGAAACTACGAACACCTTTTATTTGGGGGGAAAAACAAGATAAACATTGATTTGCCTAAAACAAAGCATTTAGCAATATCCATACAGTATATGGGTATGGCTGACCCCACAGTCCCAGTTATTAACTGCATGATTTGTTGATTCCTTCTCTTGACTTCAGCATAGATCCTGTATCCCCAGTTAACTCAGTCACAGATACCCAGTTGTTTGTCAAAATAATGATTGCATGGGTGGCTATGTATATACAATCTGGAAAAATAGTAGTACTCTATGGCTTAAACTTAAATATAGTATCTATTTCATTGTTTGCTTTTGAGGTTTTGAGGAGGCTGTTTTATTTTATTTCTCCAACTAGTGTAAGTCCAATAATTATAGTCTGTTTTTGTTTGAATCTATATACTGGAAAAAAATAGGGTGAAGATAAAAGTGTGAATGGCAGGAGGAAAATGGTAGTAAAAATAAACACTATTTACTTTTTCTTTTTTTGTTTTTACAAAGTAATTATTTGGGAAACTGAAAAGGAAAAATTAATTTGTATTTCCACATCTACAGTATCATAATACCTTTCCAAAAACCCTGGTGCACCAGTGCTTTCTCTCTAGTGTGTGTGTATTAACTTATTTACACACTCATGAACTTTTAACAGCATTAATTCAGGCCAAGTTGTGTGTGGGGGTTGAGGCTTAGGGAATGTATTAACTGTTCTAGTTGCCTGAAGCATAACTGACAACACTGTATGGTTTTCTCACTGGTAACAAGGTCAGTGGGCTGCATGACCAAATTAAATATACTTTGTGGGAATTGCAGCAGTTTACATTGCATTGAACTGCGAGCAGAGTGGGTTTTGCCCAGAATGTGTAGGGCCAGAATTCACTTTTCATCCTCAAGTGCTGTGAGCCATCTCCTCCCCGTCTCCGTCATTGAAAATGAAAAACAGTGGATACTCAGGTCACTTACTATGCCTTTCCCTTTTTTTTTAATATTATGTAACAAATTGGCTAGCTCGGACATCAAGCTCCAGAGCTTGGCTCCTAATAGAATTGCCTATTAAAATATGTACTTTGCTATAACAATCAACTAGAATGGCATCAGAATTGATCATGCTAGTGTACTGTATGTATGCCATAGCATGATGGGGCTCCCTGCCCATTTACTGGGCTGAAAGAAACTTAATTAAATAATGCATGAAAATATCCATGCTTGGGGCCTGATTCTGAGAGAGGCTGAGCACCTGTAACTTTCAATGAGGGCAGGTCTTAAAGCAGACATCAGGAACATAGGAAACACCTTCCTGAAGGATGTTTGCAGAACAACACTAAGCAGTGATCAGCGTTTAAAAACTTGCCAGTTTTGCCTTGGGAAAATAATTACTTTAGTAAAGGCCTGATCCAAAACCCAATAAAATCAATACACAGACTACAATTCAAGCTCTGGTTGCAGTGTTTCTTAAACTATCCTATTCTCTACAGGGAATATCTACTAATACTGTGATGAAATCAGTTATCTAAGGCAGGTGGCAAATTTTTGGGGGTGACCATGAATGTGTGGTTCTGTTTCTAAATAGTATAATTAATAAAGTGTACTACATCTCTTTGGAAATTTCTCTGAAGAAAAAAAAGTCAGTCTGTCAACTTTTTGAATGGATAAATATAAGTCTACATCAAGCAGACTTCTTCAACATTTTAGAAACCATTCCATGTAAACTGGGACTTTCCAATATGTTTTAAGAGAGACTTTGCACACCTTAAAATGAAAGGCAGCAAATACCTATGCTTACCCTCTCTATCTCTTTCTTGCATGGACTCATACTGTTAGCTTAACAGATGCTATCCCTCTTCTAATTCCCTCTTGTGCACTTGAGCAGATATACACTTTCTACAAGCACCAGTTTGCATGCCCTCCTCCCAGGGCCCTCTGAGTTCAAAGTTGCAGTCCCTGACCATAAGAACTTCCACCAACACTAGGTGGGTGCCATCAGTCACTTCTAAATCACATCAAAGGTCATCATCCATCAGCATTGCCTGCACCTATTATCTCATTTCTTCCTCAAGGGTTGCTACTTTGCCCCTTATTAAGGCTACGTCTGCACTACCCGCCTGAATCGGCGGGTAGAAATCGATCTCTCAGGGATCGAATTATCGCGTCTCATCGGGACGCGACAATCGATCCCCGAATTGACGCTTGTACTCCACCAGCGCAGGTAGGAGTAAGCGCCGTCAACAGGGGAGCCGCGGAGGTCGATTTGCCGCCATCCTCACAGCGGGGTAAGTCGGCTTGGATAAGTCGGCTATTCGCGTAGCTGAATTTGCGTATCTTAAATCGACGACCCCCCCCCCCCAGTGAAGACGTAGCCTAAGAAAGTTGTGAAGCTTAATTTATGTTTATAAAATGCTTTGAGATTCCTGGATGTAAAGTGTTGCTTCTAAAAAGACACCATGTCCTGCCTTATCACACTGATCAACATCCCCCACCTTTATTTTTGTACATTAAGCAACTATAACAGCTGAATAGGCAGATGCCTTGCAATAATCATTTATAACAATTTTTATTTAATTTAAATTTATGTAAACTTTTTAATTCTTAACTGCTCAAATTTACAAGGATTTATAAACCATATTGCAAATACTTTACTTCACCATGCTTCATGCTGACAGGTACAATAGTCACATCTTAGCTCTGGTTACAGAAGAGTGCATTTTGAAACCCATTTAATAATAGGTAACACTGTGTGAGCTCCACAGAGCCCAGACCCTGCTGAGCAAGCTGTCAAATGTTTGCCATAGCACTTAAAGTCATAATATAGTCAAGTGAAAAGGAAATATAGGTAGGTCCATAAAATTAAATGGAAACTTGATGAATCACTGTTTAAAAAATAAACCATTTATGTGGATGCTTGGGGCCTGACTTTTAAATTAAGCTTGTACAAAAATGAATTTACACCTGCAAGCATAATTTTGCACCTTTTCCCATGCAAATTCAATACTTGTGGGTACATATGATCAGTTAGATATGTAACTTGGCCACTTCCTACATCTCAAGGATAAGACCTATTGGCAGGGCAGTGTGAGGGAAGCTAGCAAGGCTGCTGCCTGTTCTGTATCAGTCCTTTAAACAGAGAACTTCAATCTTGGAGGCCTGTCAGTTTGGCACCTTTTCACAAGCTCTAAATTTACACAGAAAACTTTGACATAAACCCCACTGAATAAGATTATTTTATGAAGCCCAATCTCTGCTTCCCTGGAATGGGTATTATTTGAAAACTGAGCTATTCATAATTTATTAGATTATATTCCTAATTTGCATGTCTAGTAAGGTGTGGCTATCACAGAATATAGATGGATTTCCTCCAGGACACATGCAAGACTTGATTTTTTTTTTTTAATTAGATGCAATGGAAGCTGCATGAAAACTGAATGTGCGGTTACCATGGTTCTGTAAGCATATGCAAATGGCCTGTTAGATATCTAATGGGCCATTTTTGAATGCAGTTATTTCATTTGAGCATATACTTGTGGTAATTGCACACATAAACTAGGTTCTCAATTATGCACACATCTTGTGAGCCCCTAATTTGAAGACAAGGTCACTTATAGTTGAATTTGTGGAGCTCATTGCCACAAGATATCAGAAGAGGACAAGAGTTTGGTAGGATTCAGAAAAGGATTAGATGTTCATATGGATAATAATGAGACTATTCACAGTTATATTAGGAAGTATTAAGAGACTTTTTGAAGCAATACATAAATCCTCATGCTTCAGGCCATAAGATCTTCAATAGCTGTGAAGGTCAGGAAGAAACTTCCTCTATGAACAGGTTGCTCCATAACTGTCCACTACAGGGTTGCTTGCACCATACTTTGAAGTATCTGTCCTGTTAAAGATAGACCTGTGTCACAATCCCACATAGATCCTATGCTGATGTATGTCTTGGGAGAAACTCCTGTATTCTGTGTTTGATTAAATTAATATTGGAGTTTATTCAAAGTTTATGGTACTGCTTGGTCTTTTAAAAATACCATGCTATTTTCTCACTTACTGGATTGTGACTGCAGCAGCATTTGGCAGTTTGAAGGTATTTGTTGGGCATCCATGTTTATGTAACAT
Source organism: Malaclemys terrapin pileata (assembly GCF_027887155.1). Taxonomy (NCBI): domain Eukaryota; kingdom Metazoa; phylum Chordata; order Testudines; family Emydidae; genus Malaclemys; species Malaclemys terrapin. The sequence goes on along the minus strand of NC_071507.1, from coordinate 103,956,144 downwards.
TTTTGTGGCTTTTTCATTAAGCTTGCAGTAGATCTATTGTATTTTTGTGATATCTAGTCCTTCACAGATGTTGAAATAGGGGGAGCTGCCTTGAGGCTGAACCTACTTGTAGTTGACTTAACTGTATAAGCCTTTCTCACAGTGGTCATGTGATGTCATTGCAGTCAATGGGACTGTTTACCATAGGACTGGCATGAGTGAAACTCTCACACTGGGCCAGGTATTAGCTCAGGTTACTGCTCAGCAGAGATTAGATTTCTTAAATTTTAACTGGGCCAGGCTTTTTAGCTTCAACCTATAGAGCCTTTTCCAAAGCCCACTGAAATCAGTGAGTGTCTTTCTATTGACTTCAATGGGCTTTGGGGTCAGGTCCTTATTGTGTGAATTCGTTGCTTATAAAATATGCCAAACTGACAGTTCTGAAGACTGCAGCTCTCTATTTAACAATAGGTTGGGGGTAACTCTATACTCCTGTGCTGCCCTGCCAATATAATGCAATGCTGATTTAGAAGAATCATGGAGTCATACTCATTCTTTCATAGACTCCTTGGCCAAAATTTCCAACAAGGGTGCCAGTTACAGTTCTTGTACTTTTATAATATTAATGTACATTTTAACCACTTTGATAAACATGTCAAGTAGTGCCAGGATAGAATCTGGAAAGCTTAGTTCAGACTCGGGTTGTTTGGGCTGTTTCATATTCTTAGCAGCTTTTTCTCTTGAACTTTCACATATTTCTTTACTGATTAAGACAAGAAGCTGTTTGTTCCCATTATAACCTTTAATAATATCATTGTTACAACAAGGCTGTCCTCTTGTCTCCATGTAGACAATCTGTACATGAGCCTTTTGGTTTCCAAAAATTGAAAAATCCAATGGATGTTAATTTGGAGGCGGCACAGTACATGTTAAACTGTATTTTATTCAGTTATACATCCCAGTCATAGTCTACATCATAAGACTAGATCAGTCTCAAAGATTTCTCCTTCTGCCTTGGCCTCTCATCTTCACCTGTCAGCACCCACCCCATTCATTACTAATGCTGTCAGAACTGACATCAGAATCTGAAGCAGGAAGAATGGCAGACAGAGTGGAGTCTGGATGAGATGTCTCCTAGTTCACCTTTAGGAATGTCAGTTGTTCTATATTCTTAGCATTTAGACTAGCTCAGAGGTCAGTAACAACATTTGTAGCAGCACTGAACATGCATCTTGAATAAAAACCAGAGGATTGCAGGAGGAAAGCTCAGACACTTTTGCTGCTGCTGCAGATTTAGCATTTTACAATATCCGTGTATAAAGCTCCTTTCTAGTCTACACATGTTCCTTTGGCTTTTAAACAGGCTTCAATTGTAGCCAAAAATGGCAGGCATACAGTGGGGTATCCTCTCTGCTGAGCACAGATGACAGCAGTTCAAATACATTGCTTAGAAGGCTATTATCAAGGACTGATGCCATTCATATGGTCTATTCTCTACTATGTACCAGCCATCCCCAACAATTGAAAGTTATTGTTAATGACATTGTAGGATGAAAATATGGACACAGCTTATATCTCCCTTGATATATCAATTGATCGATTGATAGAAAGATAAATAGATATACTACAAAATTTGGAAAGGGGGGAAGAAAGCAAGAGACAAGGACAGTCTTTCCAAAAGAGGGACAGTTGCATGTACTGAAAACAGTAAGGCCTATAATATTTAGCTTTATCCTCTGTGTATGCATCTTTTTGCTGTATTAATGTCACAGGGTGCAGGTTCCTTTAAGGGGAATCTGGGCCCAGGATACCTGTGATGAGCTAATTTAAGGGAAATGAGACTATAGTTCTTGAATGATGAGCTACTGGGCCTGATGAGGTTCAACAAGGACAAGTGCAGAATCCCATGCACTTCTACAGACTAGGGACCAAATGGCTAGGCAGCAGTTCTGCAGAAAAGGACCCAGGGGTTACAGTGAACGAGCAGCTGGATATGTGTCGACAGTGTGCCCTTGTTGCCAAGAAGGCTAATGGCATTTTGGGCTGTATAAGTAGGGGCATTGCCAGCAGATCGAGGGACGTGATCATTCCCTTCTATTCGACATTGGTGAGACGTCATCTGGAGTACTGTGTCCAGTTTTGGGCCCCATACTACAAGAAGGATGTGGAAAAATTGGAAAGAGTCCAGCGGAGGGCAACAAAAATGATTAGGGGGCTGGAGCACATGACTTATGAGGAGAGGCTGAAGGAACTGGGATTGTTTAGTCTGCAGAAGGGAAGAATGAGGGGGATTTGATAGCTGCTTTCAACTACCTGAAAGGGGGTTCCAAAGAGGATGGATCTAGACTGTTCTCAGTGGTACCAGGTGACAGAACAAGGAGTAACGGTCTCAAGTTGCAGTGGGGGAGGTTTAGGTTGGCTATTAGGAAAAACTTTTTCACTAGGAGGGTGGTGAAGCACTAGAATGGGTTACCTGGGGAGGTGGTGGAATCTCCGTCCTTAGAAGTTTTTAAGGTCAGGCTTGACAAAGCCCTGGCTGGAATGATTTAGTTGGGGATTGGTCCTGCTTTGAGCACGGGGTTGGACTAGATGACCTCCTGATGTCCCTTCCAAATCTGATATTCTATGATAAAAGGCCATTAAGGGTCAGTTCCAGGGTGGTGCTCACAGAGGAAGAAGCTCACCTAAGAGAGGATATTCCAGAGACCACAAGCCCCAAGAAGGAGAACTGTGCAATTCCTGAACCTGAGGGGAGAGACTACAGGCCAGAGAGGCCAGGACTGAGACCCTCAGGCCCCAAAGAGGAGTTCTCTGCAACTGAGCCCATGGGGAAAGACTTTATTTCAAGTTTATTTGTTTTTAATAAAGTAGAACCCCAGCAGGGGAATTTTGTCTTCTATCCTTTTGGATCATGTGGCGTTCTTAAGGGAGCCTGAGAGAATGGAAATTGAGACAGAGTGTCTGCTGCCCCACTGTTGGTCAGCGGGGCGCATTGCAGGGTAGACACACCCTGCAACAATTTAATCACTGCTATGCGTCAATAGTGAAGTCCCAATGTCATCCTGCCTCACTTTATGAAAGGCTGATCTATTCAGGTACTCTTATTCTTTTTGGGGCAAGTGAGTCAAACAGTGGTTGTTCTTGCAAAGTGAGACAACCTTTGCGGCCAGGGCCAGCTCTCGGTTTTTTGCAACCCCAAGCAAAAAAATTTTTGGCTGCCCCCCACCCCAGCCTTGGGCTCTCACCCCCCCACCAGTGCCCTCCCCCACCCACACCCCCTGCCTGGGCTCTCTCCCACCCCCCCCCACCTGCACCCCCTGCCGCCCCAACCCTGGGCTCCCCCCCCCCCCCCGCCTCCAGCTGGTCCGGCGCTGGCAGGATTGGGATACGCAGTTGGGCTCCCGGGCCGCGCCTCAGCCCAGGGTCCCTCCAGCCAGGGCTCCCACCTCCAGGAACAGCCAGGACCCAGGAGGGCAGAGCCGGGGGACTGCCCCGGCAGGGGGCTGTGGAGCCAGGGCAGGGTAGCCCCAGAGGAAGCAGAGCCCCGGAGAGCAGGACGTGGGCCCCACACGGCAGCGCCCGCCCTCTATGGCCCCACTGCTGCTGCTTCTGGCTGCCCTGCCGCAGTCCCTGGGCGGCTCGGGCCGCTTTGCCCAGCCCTGGCTGCGGCGCTGGGGGGCAGCTGCCCTGCGGCACCTGCAGGTGGCTCTGTGTGCCCCGTGGGGCGGCCCCCAGCCCGAGTTCCCCTGCTCGGAGCCTGCCCGGCCCAGCCATAAGGTGTGGCACTGCTCCCCCATGGCGCAAACTGCAGCGGCCCCAGGGCGCCCCCACGCATGAGGCGCTGCTGCTGCCTGGGCCGGCTCTAGTCTTTTGCCGCCGGAAGCAAAAAAAAAAAAAGGCTGGAATGCCGCCCCTGAAAATGTGCTGCCCCAAGCACGTGCTTGGTTTGCCAGTGCCTAGAGACGGCCCTGTTTGTAGCACTTGAAACATGCTGCTGCCTCAAGACATACAGGTGGAGGCCTGGAAGATGGCTGCTGGGCTTCCTACTCCTGAACTTAATTGATGTTCGCACTTGTGGTGCCAAGGACAGGATGGCTTACAGGTGCTTTCTGTTTGAAGCAAAACCAAAAGCTTTTATTAGTGAAAATATTTGCCAAGGACAACTGTCCTATTTAGGCTTGGGATTTGTCATGTGACAACAGTAAATAATCATCAGAAGTGTCACTGACTTTTAACGTGGCACAAGAAGCCTTATTAGAGGAATAAAGACAACAGCCGTAAAGACACTCTATTTCACCGAGGAAATTCTTCCTTGAATGTTCACTCCTGCCTTGCTGCAGCTTTCAAGAAACAAACACCTTGAATTTTTCCTTTGGCTACACGTACTTTACCTCTTGTGCTAGGGTTTTGGGAGGGAGTGTAGAGTCAGTTAAGTCAGTTCTATGCCACTGGAGGATTTTACTATTGAATAAGAATTCTCAGTCAGCCACTTAAACTGCCTTTAAGTCATTGGGTTGATTGCGAGCAGGAAGACATGGTACTCTTTCCAAGCTCTGCCCACAAAGTAAATTCCACTCACATGAGATACCATTCACAATAGGTTGTACAGATGTTAAAAATATGACCATGCACGCTCTCTGGAGCTTGGCTCCACCTCAGTAGTGTCTGAATACACCTAATGCTCTGCCTCTGCTGGGCTCTTCAGGCTTTGCTTCCCCTTACTAAGGCTCTTATGCATTATTAGGCTTCCTGAGCTCTGCTTCCCAGAGAGGGAAGGGATAGGCAAAAGTGATGGTAGTCTCCAAACTTCTCTCACTGGTATGCCACAGTGAGCTGTCACTTAGGGCTTGTCTAAACAACCGGTTAAGTTGATTTAACTTACATCACTCGAGCGTGTGAAAAAGCTCTCCCCTGCCCCCAGCGACACAAGTTTCATGCTGTCCACATGGGCACTATGTAAGTGGGAGATGCTCTTCCGCCAACATAACTTACACTTCTCACCGAGGTGGAGTAATTGTGCCGACGGGAGAGTGCTTTCCCATCGGCATAGCGCGTCTTCTCCAAACGTGCTACATTGGCACAGCTGCATTGGTGCTGATGTAGTGCCATAGCCTAGATTGTGCAGATCTTCATAATATAATCCTCCCTCTCCTTTCTCACATGCTTTGAGCAGTGAATTAACTATGTTGATGTTTTAAAGTATTATCATTGGGCATCTAAGTTAGTACCCACTGAGATGAATGGGGCAGGTCTGAGTTTCCTGAACTGTTTCAGGTTCTGTACACACAGACAGACCTTACTGAATCAGTTGCATTCAATTCAGGATTTTGAAGCTATTTCACCAACAATAACAGACTTTTTTTTTTTATGAAAGCTTAATGACTGGAGAGCAGGAAGGTGACAATATACCATACCATTGTGTGCTAGCCCAAACCAAGACCTGTACTAAGTCTGTTTCATTCTTAGGCCTTGGCTACACTTACCAGCTAGTTCGACGGCTGGAAATCGAAGTTCTGGGTTCGACTTATCGTGTCTAGTCTGGACGCGATAAGTCGAACCCGGAAGTGCTTGCCGTCGACTGCGGTACTCCAGCTCGGCGAGAGGAGTACCGCGGAGTCGACGGGGGAGCCTGCCTGCCGCGTGTGGACCAAGGTAAGTTCGAACTAAGGTACTTCGACTTCAGCTACGTTATTCACGTAGCTGAAGTTGCGTACCTTAGTTCGAATTAGGGGGGGTAGTGTAGACCAAGCCTTAAAGAGACTAATCTTGTAATGAAGCAAAGGTTTGGCCCTTCTTCTTTTAGCAAGTTCTCTTCTGGTGTCAATGAATGAAGTTCAATTTACTTTAGTGGAGTTGCAACCATGTATATCTGCAGAGAATTTGGCCCCTTATTTCTAAATTATTGTTTGGTTTTCTTTATTTCTTCTTGTATAACCATTGTCCTGTACTGTAATAGCTAAATAGTAGAGTTTTTTCACACTCTTTTTGTGATATAATGAACAACTGCAGCATGGGGGCCCTGTCCACCTTTTCTAACCCAACAATGAACAAGACCATTTTTTGTTTGTGTATTAAGTTTTGTACATGTATGCCCGGTTTCGTGGCATTTGGATCTCCCAAGTGCCACTCTTCCAAAATTTAATTATATAAAAAAATAGCGTTTCCTTTGGAGAGAGCCATTATGGAAGATCAATAAAAACAAAAATATCCCATTACTGCTCATACCCTAGACACCAAAGAATTATTTGCAGAAGGTTGGGGACTGATTACAAAATTTATGGGTAAAATTCTTGGTTGTGGTAATTTCTGGTCAAGGATTTTCACATCATTGACTCAAGAACATAATAATACAATTTTCTCCCATTCAGGGAATATGTGGTGGGGAGCAGGAGGATTGTTTGAAATCATATAGTTGAAAGTTCTCATGGAGAAAAATGGTAAACTCTAACCCCAAGTTTCTTTGGGTGGAAGGCTCTGTGATGAGGTGCAGACAAAGTTGTCATTGGTGTCTAGAGGAAAGTTGTTTTTCTGATTAAAGCACCCAACTGGCACTATGGAGATCTGGGATCAATTTGACTCTGCCACGGACCTTATATGTGACCTTGGGACATGTCACTTAATCTTTCTGATTCATTTCCCCATCTGTAAAATGGGAATAACAACACTTCCTTTCTCCTACTCTGTCTGTTTGATTTAGATTTTAAGTTCTTCAGGGCAGGTTGGTCTTTTATTATGTGTATGTTCAGTGCCTAGCACAATGGGGACCTGATATTGGTTGCATCCTTTAGGCAATATTGTAATACAAGTAAACAATATGGAAATAATGAAACTGGTTTAACACTTACCATAGCCACTATTAAAAACTTGTCAATTGGCTTAGATAACAATTTTACTGCAGACTTCCAGATACTGCAAATATTTTGGAGTACCCTTCTCTATTTATCTCAGGCAAAGAGGGACCACTGTGTCTTGTCTTCTCTTGTCTTTTTTTTCTGCTTTTTCATTCTGTCTCCTTACTTTTATTTTTATTTCTTTGTAAACTTGCAGGATGAAGCATTCATGTAACTGTTCTTGGAATTTGTATGTATCCTTAATTTTTCTGTACTACTTGCCAAAAAAACTCTGCTAAATTGTGAGCAAAAAAAAATGTAAAAGGTGAAAGGTTAAGAATTTGCATTGCCCCATGTTCAGCGCTTTCTAGAATGCTCACTGCTTCCTTTAACAACCTATGCCACAACAGCAGAAATCACTCATAGCTGCTGTTAAGATAGGGCTTGAGTTTTACGATGAGTTGCTTGCAGCATTTCATGTTTAGGATCAAAGCGTTCCTTCTCCTCTATTTCTTTTCTCTTCTTGCCTACCTCCCCCACCAGTAGGGTCAGATTTGTAAATATAGCCAATCTCACTGCAAAGCCTTTTTTTTTTTTTTGTACTCCGTTTTCTTTATGAAGAAGAGTTACTGCAAATCCCCCTTTGCATAATGGACTGCTTTGAGAAGATGTCAGTCATACAATGACTTCTGAGATATCTAGGGACAATAAGGACCAGGATGTGGATGTCTTTATTTTCACCAGGAAAATTATCCCTTACACTTTGAAGAAGGTGTATGTATATAATACCAGGCAGACATGAGTGAGCGCTATTAGCTATGCCTGGCCTTCACAAAAATGGCAGGATCCTCAGCTTTTTCTCTACTACTTCTCATTAACATGTCATTAAGGCTAATGGGGAAGCAGCAGTGGTGGATTACTGCAAGGGCCCAGGGGCCCCGGCCAATTTGGGAGCCCTGGAAAAATCTCCCCCCACTGTGGCCCCAGGACTGGAGGAGCTCTCGTTCCTTGCGGTGGCCATAGGGCCACGGTGGGGGCACAGAGCTTCACCGGTCTCAGTGTTGCAACAGGGAGGGAAGGAGCAAGCAGGGGGCAGGGTCATGGCTGAAGGGGTGGGGTGGGGCAACAGTTCTGGCATCCCCTCCCCTCCCGCTTGCTCTGGCCCAGGGCGCCAGAATATCTTAATCCATCTCTGGGAAGCAATTATGGTCTTTCTGTCTTGCTCCTTCCTACATCAAGGGGATAAGATGTAGGAAACTCCTAGTTTCTGTGGACGATCTCGTTTTAACTATTGTCACTGAAAGCAGAAGATGCTGATTAGGGCTAGTTGGGGTTTTCTCAACAAAATATTTTTTGTGAGAAAATCCCGATTAATCAAAACTGCAACTTTTACCAAAAATGTATCCGTTTTTGACTTGAAGGTTTCTCAAGTCCACACAGATTAGCCAATAGCTAGGTCTTTCATATCCCAGGTGAGCGTCCTGAACACTAGGCTATTGGCTGTTTTGGGATCCCTCTCTTTACACTGAAAAATTTCCAAAGGTCTGGTTTCTTGTCCCAATGTAGAGCGAAACCAAATGTTGAAACCTCCATATTTTTCACAAAGTGGAATTCTTGTTTTCCTGCCAGCCCTAATAACGATGTCTGCAATCTGAACCTGACTGATGCCAGGTGGCTGGGGACAGGAAGTAAAGACTAGCACTTCTTACCAGCACTTGTGGATGTCACGCATTGGCATAATCTGCCCAAGTTCCAGGTGGGAGCAGAAGGAAACTAGGTTTTGCTAGTGTAAATGCAATATCTAGACCTAGTGACATTCCCAGCCCATATTTCTATATTCAGTCATGCTTTATCAAGTATGTCCAATGATGAATGGGTGTGATTAAATACACTTGTGACAAATTTGGAATGTAGCCCTTTGTTTTTTTTCTAAGAGCAATATTTTCTCCTGAACAGTTCAATTAGTTTGAATGTAGTGGAAGCCTAGGTAAATTGTGAGGTCCCTATATGGAAAGCACACATGCAGATGTACAGACACAAATGACCTTTGTGGAGTTTCTTTGTTGAGCAACTGTGTAGTTAAACTTTTTTCTTTTTTAACCTGAGCAAAAAGCATTGTACTTTATTTAATTTCTCTCTCTTTTGTTAGCACAGCAGAGTCAGGGGGATGGCTGCTTTGTCTGACCTCCCCTCCACGGGGATAGTAACTATAATGGGTTTAATTAACTGTGTGGTATTGACGTAATTAGTTATCCGAGTGATTATACTACTTTAATAAAAGCACTTCATTTGGGATGCATTTCTCTTCTACATACACAGAGCCCTACACCTATATTTCATAACTGTCTAGACATCAGAACCATGTGCATATTTTAACATCAGCCCTTGAGAGAGAGGTTATTTTGCATGGCTTAAGATAATTGGGAAGTAATGATTTTGCCCCCTGGTTTCAGATTTACTTGCCTACAAAGAGCGAAGGAGCTGTGGGGGAGGGGAAGTTGCTCATTTTATGTAAACTAAAAGGGATGGGGGAAGGGATGCATTTTAGAAACCTTGCTCTTTAGGAACTGTTTCTTTTTAAGATAGCAATTCATAGCGACAGTAATACTACAGGGAATTTGGGGTGTTTCATCTGTGGGTGAAATAGATACTATATGTGTAGATACTATACGTATGGATTATTTATAAACATTCATAAACAGTAATATTTCTCTAGGTATACATCACATAATCATACATACTAATGTATGTATAAACCAGCCATTCATTTATATTATGAATGGTAGTTAAATGCATACATTCTGCCTAAGTAGCACTAACTCTTCTTATCACACAGCCTAGTGGACAATAGAGAATTAATTTTGGTTTTTGTGGGGAAGCAATCCAGTGTGATTGATCCCTTTGGCTAATCTTTAAGAGCAACCGTACAATGAGAGATTACCATATGAAAATGTCAGTTATATCATATGAATGACCTAAAGAAAAAGAGAACAAAGGTAAAAGGTCTTAGGGAAGAGATTAACTAGCTGTGCATGGATCAATCCACAACAAAACACCATGCATGAACTCCTTTAGCCTACCTCACACTTCATAGCTTGCGGGAGGAATTCCTAGCTGATAAAATATACTAAGAGAATAATACATTCCATACAGTGTATTTTGCAGGTAGGAGGTGTCATTTCTTTCCCCTCTGCTTTGCTTTATCTTGCATGTTTAAGCATATTTTCCCTCTGGTCTCCTGCATCTCTTTAGTTTGCAGAACTGTGCTGCAATACCTTCAACTTGCCTTTCTTTCCCTGTTGAGAGAGAGACTGAAATCACTGCAGGCATTTGACTGCTTCATGCAGCACAGGATTGAACGCTATGGGTCATCGTAACAGCCAAATACATAAGCAAGTTCCCATGAAAGCCAAGCAAACAGGAAAGAAATGCCTGGGAGATGGTACCTGCAAACACTGCTTGTTCTCTAATCACGAGGGATGCTCCTCTAAAGCCCCCATCCCTCATTAAATCAATAAAATCAAGTGTCCTTTATTTTAATCCTCTAATCCAGTAGCAAGGAGAGAGGCCTTAGCTTTTCATTTCATTGTTTCAAACAAATCGCTGGGATGAAACTGACAAAGGTTGATTCCTTTACCTTGATGTTTGTGAAAATGTCACTAAGAAGGCAGCTGCTGGGCATTTGGCCACTTTCCTTCAGTGGCAAAAAAGGAGATCTGTGACAGCCTAGCTGCAAATACTGTAGCTTTCTAAGACATTTTGTTTGGTTTGATGTTGTGCTGCAATGACGAGAGAGGAAGGATCTGTTATGTACCAGCTGCATGAATCTCTGGATTGAAGTTTTACAGCCTTAGATCCTCTTTTATACAGTAAAGGGGAGATGAAAGCAAATAACTCACATGTCATGAAACAGAGGTACAGTGCAGTTCTGAATGGCTTAGCATTCTTAGTAAGCATTTGATCAAAATTCTGACAAGGAAACTGCACTGTATTTAGTAAGGTTGTGAACATAGTAAAAGTATCTCTAAAATCTTACTGCTCCTTGGTCAGTCTCTTGTCAGCTTGAATGTGATTGCATTAACAAGGAATGATAAATAGTTAGAAAAGCACCAAACCCTATTTAAGCCAATCTCTGTACAAATATATTAAAGCTAAAGTGGGAAAGAGATATGTGCTAGATCTTCCATTTACACTTCAGTTTGGGAATTATCTGGCCAGGGACATGGTATTGGCACTTTTCTTGTAAGGCCATGTTTAAAAATTGTTCTTTAGCAAGATAGTGAAATCACTCAAATCTGTCCACGAGAGTGATTCATCCAGTGTCAGTGATCTTACATGTCTTCCACATGTAAATTTCAATATGGATGAAAATGTTGAATAACATAAGTGGGGATTGGCTCTCTTCTATTTTCTCAATATTTGATATTTGTTTTGTGCTAGAAAAATTCTTGATATACATTTCTTACCAGACAGATGCCACTCAAATAGTTTTGCTGGCGAGTTTAGATAGGGTCTAATTACATTATAAATGGTACAGTTCCAAACCTGTTATACCCTTGGTAAGGGACTAAGTTATTTAGCCAATAAAATCTTGTGCTATCACCTGGGGAAACATCAAACTTTGTAGTTAGTCTCCAGGGCTATAATTCTGGCACCTTTCATGAGCATTAAAATGCACTAAATTTGAAAGAGAAAATGAAACAGTGATGAATAATCCCTCTGCTTCTTGTGGTTTGTGCCAGACATCATAATAAGAAAAAAGTCATCTTCCATTGCCTTCGATTTAGCTAACCCCGCAATTGAACAGTGTGTAAATGTAGTTCCTAAATATAATATATATAGACTCTAGCACAATATTTGGAAAAGTTTTTAGATGTATGAGTTCTTTACAAGCAACATTGCTCAATGAATCCAGATCTATTGAATACAAAGATTGCAAGGAAGGAAGGCTTGATGGAAGACGTCCTCTAAATAAAAGTTCTAAAAGGATTTAAAACAAAACAAAAAAGCACTGATGATGCACAAGCCAGAATAGAATTCAGCTCATTCTTCCAGAGCTGAATTAGCATTGTAAGGCTAATATGACTTTTGTCAGTAAAGTAAGACAATATGACTCTGAAAGAAAGCGAGGATGTATTGTGGTCACGGCACCTAACTGGGTCTCAGAAAACTCTGGGTTCAATTCTTGGCTCTACTGCAGTGACCTTGGGCAAGAGACTTAATCTGTCTTTGCCTCAGTTCTCTACTTGTAAAATCAGGACAGTCTTAACAATACTTTCTTTGTGTTGTCTAGTTAGATTGTAAACTATTTGAGGCAAAAATTCTCTTTCTGTGTGTTTGCACGTATCTAGCACACTAGGGTCCTGATCTCAGTTCATAGCCCTAGATGCTACCGGTGCACAAATAACTACAAACAAGGTTCCTATTGGGTAGGAAGGTACTATTTTTATTCAGCTCTCAGAGTGGAACAGCACACTGAGCACCAGACCCAACTTCTTAAAAGGTTTTCCAGATTCCAGCAACTGCTCTGCAACACTTTTATGCAAACCAGGCCAAAACTATGCCTCAAGAGATGAACATCTCTCTTTATACAGGCCCTAAGAGATAACTTGATGACCCTTCAACCAGTCTCTGAATCAATGTAATGTTAGACTCAGGAGTATTTGTTTCTACTAATAATTAGCTGCTGCTCTCCAGCTGCCCAGCTCTGAAGGCAGAGCTGCCACCACCAGCAGTGCAGAAGTAAGGGTAGCAGTACCGCAACCCTCCCTATAATAACCTGGCAACCCCCCCACAACTCCTTTTTGGGTCAGGACTCCTACACTTACAACACCATGAAATTTCAGATTAAAATAGCTGAAATAATGAAATTTATTATTTTTAAAATCCAGTGACCATGAAATGGACCAAAATGTACCGTGAATTTGGGAGGGCCATACTAATAATGTATTCCTGCTTGTAATAACACCATTACATACAGGATGCCAAGACATGTACGAAGAAAATTGGGGGCAGGGCAAGGAGAGATCTGACCATGTTGAAATGTCTTATTTCAACATTTTTCAGAACAAAACATTTCAATTTTTCATTTCAAAATTTTCATTTAGATTTGTTTGTTTGGATTTTCTTTTGCAGAGAATTTGTAAATTTTCAGATTTCTTTCCTGATTGGAATCGAGGCAAATTTCAAAACCCTCCACAAAATAGAATTTCCATTCTCTGCATAGCCCTAATTAATGTTTCTAGTACTCTCAAATCACACCATCTGGTAAGACAGGATAATAAGATTTGTTTTGATACTGAAGTACACTTTGGCTTTAGAAGATATAAAGGACTATGATGTGCTTCAGATTGTACAAGATGTGAATGGCATGAAATATTTCACAAAAGAGAGTAAGATAATGCAGACAACGAAAGGCTACTGCCACAGTTATATGCGTGAGTCTAAAATGTATCTGAAATATCTGACCTGCCCAGCCTCCTTGTATTAATAACCATAGATTTAACATGATTTACCAACAATCTAATACTTCATTAAAGTTTTTGAAGAAAGCCTTACTAAAAATCTGGTAATATGACTTAGTGACACAACTCTTGGTCCCTGTCATGCAATCCTTTTAGTAGCAAAATTCCCAGGAACTTGAAAGGCTGTTTTGACTAAGGATAACAGGCGTGGCCTTTTACTACCCTCATTGCTACATATTAGAGAACCAAAGAAGCACATGCCACTGTATAAACACAAGAATCTAAGTGCAGTTTTACTTTGAAGAATGATTGTGTAGAAATGGTACCTTTTTATTTAACAGAGCTGAGTCTTGATCTATTAAATCATATTTTCTCACCTTAGTGACATAAAATAAGTTTGTATTTCTGTTGGCTCATATTAACTGTGCAGAGCCAATACAGCTATGGGTGAGGAACCTGGACTCTACTCTAATACACACCCGTGAACAGAATAACTAAACACAAATTTCTGCTCTTATGTGTGTGCCACTCCAATGAAGGCAAAGGTGTTGCACAGGTGTAACTGAAGTAGAATTTGGCCTGCAGAATGTTTATTATGAGCTATGAGTCCCAAAAGACACAGCTTGACTGTCAGAATCCAGATTGTTTGCAGAGCTGGCTGTTGAAAAATGCATCTTGTTACATTAAACTCAACAAATGTGACTTGAAAGTCATTTGAGAGACCATAAATATGGAAGCCACAATACCATTTTACAGTTATTTTTCAGATTATGACTGCACTTTCAGATTCAGAAACATTTGAAGAGGATAGTTTCAATTCTGGGAACTGAACCAGAAATGCCTTAGATGCTGCAAAAAAGGCTGATCTTATGATCTATCCAGCTGTGACCAGAAGCAGAAGCACTGGAAAGCTCAGGAGAAAGCCTCTTCTTGTAAATTTTCCAATCCAATGTTGCAGACCTGAGTAGGAGATGGTTCATATATACCCTAGAAACCTTTCAAGATTCACTCATTGCTTGTTGCAATTTACCAGTTCAAAATTGTTAATAGAGTTAGTAAAATATAATAATAAAAAATTTGCAAATAAAATATTATTTTGGCCAACCTTATAGATTTTTGTCAAATATGTGAAAAAATATTTGTCAAATAATGGACAAAAACATACAAATAATCAAATAAACCTTATGAATATTATCCAACCAGCTGTAGTGATAAGAATCATTGTTATCTTTGATATGTCAGAATGGCTAAACTTCATGATTTTTCTTTTTTAGAAAGTGCTCAAGAATCAAGTTTGTCAGATGAAAAGACACTGTGGTTTTATTAACTGAATGAGTTTAGAATGCATCTGCTCAGGCTAATGGCGCTATCTAGTTAACATTGAGCATACTAGTAACAGATCAACATGGGTCTTAAAAAACCAAGAAATCCCTACTCAAAGATACAGAACAAGGAACCAGAGATACCAAAGTAGCAATAAAAATAAAGAACCATAAAAAAGAACATAACGGTTATACTGGGTCAGACCAAAGGTCCATCTAGCCCAGTATCCTGTCTTCCGACAGTGGCCAACGCCAGGGCCACAGAGGGAATGAATAGAACAGGTAAACATCAAGTGATCCATCCCTTGTCGCTCATTCCCAGCTTCTGGCAAACAGAGGCTAGAGACACTATCCCTGTCCATCCTGGCTAATAGCCATTGATGGACCGATCCTCCAAAGTAGTCTGGGCAATGATTATACCCATTTACAGAAGAAGGAACAAGTAATTACCTCTGGAGACATTTTCTCAGATAGCTTTGCTTGGATGAACATCCTGCAACTACTTTTAAGATGCTCACAATATTAAGTCTCAGCAATATCTTCTATAAAGCATTGTAAATGGAAACATGAATTCAAATTAATCATATTTGTACATGCAGGATTTATCAGTGTAAGCAGAGTCTGAATGAGCTCTCCCCTGACATCTAGTGGTGAGCTGTGGAAAAAGACTTCAGAAGTTGATCTCATTTGTATGGACACACCTACCCTGCCTAGGTGCTCAGCATGATGGGACTTCTTGCCCAAATGATCACTTGTGGCTGCTGTTGGATCCCCAGTCTCCTTGTTAGTGGGACAGGAGTAATAAAAGGCTGTTATCCTTGTTGTGTGAACCGAGGGCAGCAGAACTGTACCTGGCATACCCCAATGGAGGGACTCACCCTCAAGTGAACAGCACTCGCTAGGCAGGGGACATGGGTTCCAAAGCCCAATGAGTTGAGAGAGGGTGGGGACAGGTACTTGTATCTGGCGGTGTGGACCCTGTTTAAGGGTCCTAGACACCATTTGACCCTTCCTCTCTCCATGGTATAATAAGAGCTAATTTAGACTCAATTGAGAGTCTTGTTATATGCTGCAGAACTGAAATCACTTAGACCTAGGTATCAGAGCAAGGCAATTATTGATTGATCCACCTATCATCCAGTCCCAGCTTCTGGCAGTCTGAGGTTTAGAGACACTCATAGTATGAGCTGGTGTCCTGACCATCATGGTTAACAGGCATTGATGGACCTATCCTCAATGAATTTATCTAATTCCTTTTTTAATCCAGTTATACTTTTGCCCTCTATAACATCTCCTGGCAATGAGTTCCACAAGCTGACTGTACATTGTGTGAAGAAATACTTTCTTTTGTTTTAAACCTGCTGCCTGTTAATTTCATTTGGTGACCCCTGGTTCTTGTGTTCTGTGAAGGGGTAAATAACATTTCCTTATTCACTCTCTCCACACCATTCATGATTTTATAGACCTCTGTCATATTCCTCCATAGTATTCTCTTTTCTAAACTGAAAAGTCCAATGCTTTTTAATCTCCCCTTGTACAGAAGCTGTTCCATAGAACTAATTATTTTTGTTCCCTTTTCTGTACTTTTTCTAAGGCTTTGCCTATACTAGCACTTTTATTGGTAAAACTTTTGTTGGTCAGGGGTATGAAAAAAACACCACTGACCAACATAAGTTTCACCAACAAAAGCACTGGTACAGACAACACTATGTCAGTGGGAGATGCTCTCCCACCGACATTGCAACTGCCACTTATTGGAGACGGTTTAATTATGCCAACCAGAGAGCTCTCTCTCATCAGCATACAGTGGTCACACGGGAGACCTTTCAACAGCACTGTGATGCTTTAAGGTCTGTAGTGTAGACCTAGCCTAAATCTAGTACAGTATATCTTTTTTTGAGTTGGGGATACCAGAACTATACAGTATTCAAGGTGTGGGCAAACTCTGGATTTATATAATAGCATTATATTTTCTGTCTTCTTATCTATCCATTTCCTAATAGTTCCTAATATTCTGTTAGCTATTTTGACTGCCGCTGCACACTGAGTGGATGTTTTCAGAGAACTATCCACAATGACTCCAAGATCTTTCTTGAGTGGTAACAGCTAATTTAGTCCCCATTTGGTATGTGTAGTTGGGATTATTTTTTCCATTGTGCATAACTTTGCCTTTATCAACACTGAATTTCATCTGCCGTTTTGTCATCCAGTCACCACGTTTTGTGAGATCCCTTTGTAACTCTTCATAGTCAACTTTGGACTTAACTATCTTGAGTTAATTTTGTATCGTCTGCCAAATTTGCCACCCTACAGTTCACCTTCTTTTCCAGATCATTTATGAATATGTTGAACAGTACAGGTCTCAGTAGAGATCCTTGGGGGATTCTGCTATTTACATCTATCCATTGTGAAAACCTACCATTTATTCCTACCCTTTGTTTCTTCTCTTTGAACCAGTTACTGATCCATGAGAGGACCATCTCTCTTATCTCATGACTACCTAAGAGTCTTTGGTGTGGGACCTTGTCAAAGGTTTTCTGAAAGTCTGTGTAGTCTGTCAACTGGGTCACTCTTGACATCCTCAAAACAATTCTAATAGATTAGTGAGGCATGATTTTCCTTTACCAGGCCATGTTGATTCTTCCCCAACATATGTCATTTATGTCTGATATTCTGTTCTTTACCATAGTTACAAGCAGTTGGCCTGTTACTAAAGTTAGCCTTACTGGCATGTAATTGCCAGGATCACCTTTGGAATCTTTTTTTTTTTTTTAAATTGGCATTACATTAGCTATCCTGCAGTCATCTGGTACAGAGGCTGATTTAAGGGATAGGTTACATATCACAATTAGTACTTCTGCAATTTCATATTTGAGTTCTTTCAGAACTCTTGAGTGAATCTCACTTGGTTTTGGTGACTTATCTAATTTATCAATTTATTCCAAAAACTCTTCTATTGACACCTTTAAATCTGGGACAATTCCTTGGATTTGTCACCTAAAAAGAATGCCTTGGGTGTGGCAATCTCCTTCACATCCTGATTCAAGAAATGAATTTAGCTTCTCCACAACAGCCTTCTCTTCCTTGAGTGCTTCTTTAGTACCTTAATCATCCAATGGCCCCATTGATTGTTTGTTTGGCAAGCTCCCTCCTTCTGATATACTTACAAAAACGAACAGCAATTTTTTTTCTTTTGCCACTTGCTCTTCAAATTCTTTTTTTGACCTGCCTTATACTTTTGAATCATAGAATATCAGAGTTGGAAGGGACCTCAGGAGGTCATCTAGTCCAACCCCCTGCTCAAAGCAGGACCAATTCCCAACTAAATCATCCCAGACAGGGCTTTGTCAAGCCTGATCTTAAAAACCTCTAAGGAAGGAGATTCCACCACCTCCCTAAGTAACCCATTCCAGTGCTTCACCACCCTCCTAGTGAAAAAGTTTTTCCTAATATCCAACCTAAACCTCCCACACTGCAACTCGAGACCATTACTCCTTGTTTTGTCATCTGGTACCACTGAACAGTCTAGGTTCATCCTCTTTGGAACCCCCTTTCAGGTAGTTGAAAGCAACTATCAAATCCCCCCTCATTCTTCTCTTCTGTAGACTAAACAATCCCAGTTCTTTCAGCCTCTCCTCATAAGTCATGTGCTCCAGCCCCTTAATCTTTTTTGTTGCCTTCCGCTGGACTCTTTCCAATTTTTCCTCATCCTTCTTGTAGTGTGGGGCCCAAAACTGGACACAGTACTCCAGATGAGGTCTTACCAATGTCGAATAGAGGGGAATGATCACATCCCTCAATCTGCTGGCAATGCCTTACTTATTCAGCCCAAAATGCCGTTAGCTTTCATGGGAACCAGGGCACGCTGTTGACTCAGATCCAGTTTCTTGTCCACTGAAACCTCTAGGTCCTTTTCTGCAGAACTGCTGCCTAGCCACTCGGTCCCTAGTCTGTAGAAGTGCATGGGATTCTTCTGTCCTAAGTGCAGGACTCTGCACTTGTCCTTGTTGAACCTCATCAGATTTCTTTTGGCCCAATCCTCTAATTTGTCTAGGTCCCTCTGTATCCTATCCCTACCCTCCAGCATATCTACCACTCCTCCCAGTTTAGTGTCATCTGCAAACTTGCTGAGAGTGCAGTCCACTCCATCCTTTAGATCATTAATGAAGATATTGAACAAAACCGGCCCCAGGAACAATCCTTGGGTCACTCCGCTTGATACCAGCTGCCAACTAGACATGGAGCCATTGATCACTACCTGTTGAGCCTGTTTTGCACTTGACTTGCCAGAGTTTATGCTCCTTTGTATTTTCCTCAGTAGGATTTTACTTCCAATGTTTAAAGGATGCCTTTCCCCCTTTAACTACTTCTTTTCCCCTGTTTAATCATGGTGGCATTTTTTTGGTCCTTTTACTGTTTTTTTTTTTTAAATTTGGGATATGCCTTTAGTTTGAGCCTCTATGATGGTAGTTTTAAATAGTTTCCATGTGGCATATCATTCTTGTGACTGTTCCTTTTAATTTCCATTTAACTAGCTTCCTCATTTTTGTGGTGTTCACCCTTTTGAAGCTAAATGGTACTGTGGTGGGTTTCTTTAGGATTTTCCCCCTATAAGGATGTAAAATTTAATTACTTTATGGTTGCTATTACTGAGTGGTTCAGCTATATGCACCATTTTGACCAGATTCTGTATTGCACTTATGACTAACTCAAGAATTGAAACTCCCCTTGTGGATTCCAGGACTAGATGCTCCAAGGGATAGTCATTAATGATGTCCATAAATTTGATCTCTGCATCCTGTCCTGAGGTCACCATGTACCCAGTCAATGTGAGGATAGTTGACATCCCCCATTATTATTGGGTTTTCTGTTTTTTATTTTTCATTATTATTATTATTATTATTATTATTATTATTATTATTTTTAGTATCTCTAATCTCCCTGAGCATTTCACAATCACCATCACCATTCTCGTCAGGTGGTTGGAAGTATTTTCCTACTGCTATACTCTTATTGTTCGAGCATGGAGTTTGTGTTCATAGAGATTCTATGGTATCATTTGATTCATTTAAGATTTTTCCTGTAGCCAGTTAGTTCATTTTGTCATTTAATTGTGTTGTTGTAGTTGACTCACATGTTATTTCATATATAATCAATGTGTGATGAATAGATAAGTAGGATAGGATTATAGGAGTAGAAGTTTGACAAGTATTTAGGAGTGACGAGTGTGTATTAAGGATATAAGTAATGGAAGGCCTACAGGCTAAGACCTGTAATTTTTCAGCTTAGCCACACTAGGCTTTGGGTTTAAAGAGACTTGACATAAATGGGTGACCTAAGACTGACCCTACATCAATAAGACCTCAAGATTACTGTAAAGATGTGCCAATAGGTGATGTTACGGAAAAATAGACCACAAGACACCTGATTGTAACATCATGGAAAGTTCTGACCACAGGTTACCCTGGAAACAGGTTGACGTAAGTGTTAATAAGATGCTAATAAGGAAAAAGGAACTAAGAGAACAACCTATGGAAACTGGGGCACCCAACATTTATGAGGTGTGGAAATACAGATAAGGAAAAAGGTTGGAACGCTCATGCATGTGAATGCATGTTCAGAACAACAATATAAAAGAGGTTCCCTGTTTAGGTAAAAGTGGAAAGACCAGAGCAGGAACGCCCCCTCTAATGATGATCACCTGTTGAGAGATCCACCGGACTCTAGGGGATGTGAGTATGAATACAGCCTTGGCTATGTTGCAGGCTCTCTCAGGTTTGATATGCGGGTGTAACTTGTAATACAAAGAAGACTGTTTACTTGTAACTTGTGTTTGTGGTCACTGTATTCATTCTTCATGTGCTCCTCAAAGTCTCCTAATTGAAGAGAATCGTAAATGGCAACTTCCAACCTATTAATTTGGAAACTGTAATGACAGGAACTGAACCCATTGCAGGTTAACACAAAATCATTAATTCAATTTAATTTAAAATAAAGGCTATATTACTATATCATATTCTCTCTGCTTTCTTTCACATATAGTACCACTTTCCCACCAGTGCAACCTATCAGGGCCGGCTCTACGTTTTTTGCCACCCCAAGCAAAAAAAATTTTTGGCTGCCCCCCACCCCACCCTTGGGCTCTCACCCCCCCGCCTCCAGGAACGGCCAGGACCCAGGAGGGCAGAGCCGGGGGACCGCCCTGGTAGCCCCAGAGGAAGCAGAGCCCCAGAGAGCGGGACGTGGGCCCTGCACGGCAGCGCCCCGCCCTCTATGGCTCTGCTGCTGCTGCTGCTTCTGGCCGCCCTGCCGCAGTCCCTGGGCGGCTCGGGCCGCTTCGCCCAGCCCTGGCTGCGGCACTGGGGGGCAGCCGCCCTGCGGCACCTGCAGGTGGCTCTGTGTGCCCCGTGGGGCGGCCCCCAGCCCGAGTTCCCCTGCTCGGAGCCTGCCCGGCCCAGCCACAAGGTGTGGCACTGCTCCCCCATGGCGCAAACTGCAGTGGTCCCAGGGCGCCCCCACGCATGAGGCGCTGCTGCTGCCTGGGCCGGCTCTAGTTTTTTGCCGCCGGAAGCAAAAAAAAAAAAGGCCGGAATGCCGCCCCTGAAAATGTGCTGCCCCAAGCACGTGCTTGGTTTGCCAGTGCCTAGAGCCGGCCCTGCAACCTATTTTGTCATTGCTATATATTTTGTATCCTGGTATTACTATGTCCCATTGATTATCATTGTTCCACCAACTTTCTGTGATACTTATTATATCAATATACTCATTTACTATCAGTCACTCAAGTTCACTTGTCTTAGTTTTTAGGCTTTTAGCACTTGTATACAAGTGCTTATAAAATTTGTCAATATTTATTTGTCTGCTTTCATGTGATATAATTGAATGGGACTCTTTTCCATTTGACTGTTTCTCTTTGGTTCCTACTTGTACTTCATATACTTCTATCTTCTCCTCTCTTCTAGGGTATAGTGTATCCCCTTTAATAAATCCTCCCCTAAGGGGCATCTCAATCCAAACCCTGTATTCCTCCATACCTGTCAGGTTTCCTACAGCCCTTAGTTTAAAACTCATCTATGACCTTTTTAATTTTACATGCCAGCAATCTGGTTCTGTTTTGGTTTAGGTGAAGCCCATCTTTCCTATATAGGCTCTTCCATTCCCAAAAGGTTCCCCAGTTCCTAATAAACCTAAAACTCTTCTCCCTCTACCATGATCTCATCCATGCATTGAGACCCTGCAGTGCTGCCTGTCTAACTGGCCCTGCGTGTGGAACTGGAAACATTTCAGTCAATGCTAACATGGAGATTCTGACAAGTTTCAGAGTAGCAGCCATGTTAGTCTGTATCCTCAAAAAGAACAGGAGTACTTTTGGCACCTTAGAGACTAACAAATTTATTTGAGCATAAGCTTTCGTGGGCTACAGCCCACTTCACCGATGAAGTGGGCTGTAGCCCACGAAAACTTATGCTCAAATAAATTTGTTAGTCTGTAAGGTGCCACAAGTACTCCTGTTCTTTTTATGGAGATTCTGGATTTTAATCTCTTACCTAGCAGCCTAAATTTGGCCTCCAGGACCTCTCTTCTACTTTTCTCTGTCATTGGTACCTACATATACGATGACCACAAGTCTATCTAGAGTCTCAAGAAGTATGCAGCCTTCATGCCCAGCAAGCAATTTATCATGCAGTTTTCCAAGTCATCGCAAACCCAATGATCTATATTTCTAATAAGCGAATCACCCATTACTAGTGCTTGTCTCTTCCTAGTCACTGGAGTCACCTCCCCCAGAGGGGTGTCCTCAGTGCAAGAGGATACCAGGATGTCATCTGGAAGGAGGGTCTCAACTATGGGATCATTTCTCTTCATTTTGGCTTGCTGTTTTCCTTCCCCAAGAATTTAATCCTCCTCAACAGTGCATAGGCTGTAAGAATAAGGGTGGCCCAATCTACTGTGTCTCTGAAAGTATTGTCTGTGTACCTCTGTCTCCTCCAGTTCAGACACTCTGGTCTCAAGAGCCTGTGCTTGGTTTCTGAGGGCCATGAATTGCTTACACCGAAGGCACATGTAGGCCACCTACCCACAAGTCAGGTACGTGCTGCATTCAGTGCAATAAACTGGATAGCCCCCACTTTGCTGCTGAATTTCTGCCTGCTTTATTTTTACTCTTTCAGGGATTTTTGATCTTTTTGGGGGAGGGAGTTGGGGGGAAATTATTAGTTAGAGTAAGTTTGTTAGATGTATCTGGTTTTCTAAACTCCCTAGCAAAACTCATCTCTTCATTATCCCCTCTGGTCAGTCAGGAGCTGGCGTTTTATACCCCTGTTTTCCCTGAGTTAGCCCAGCCCCCTTGCCAAGGGATCCTGAAGGGATTAGGTATCAAAGGATTTCAGGCTAGAGCCTTGTTTGTATGCTCTCAGGCTGCTTGGCTCAGAACACAGCCCCCCAAAAAGACCACACTATAAACTTCAATCAAGTAGGCACATAGTAAGCACACAATAAACAGAGAAACTAATTTTCGTAGTTTCTATTTTATCATGTCCTTCAGTGTGAATACGATATAATCAAGTATGTTCAAGTGGGCCCTACTGCTACACCATAGAGCCCTATTTACTTTAATTTAGGGGTTGTCATAGAATCAGAAATGTAGGGTTGGAAGGAACCTCAGGAGGTCATCTAGTCCAGCCCCTTATGCTGAGGCAAAATCAAGTAAACCTACACCATCAATGACCAGTTTTTATCTACCCTCTTCTTAAAAGTCTCCTATGATGGCAATTCTATCACCTCCCTCAGAAGCCTGTTCCATAGCTTAGCTACCCTTATAGTCAGATTTTTTTTTCTGATATCTAACCTAAATCTCCCTTGCTGCAGATTAAACCCATCACTTCTTGTCCAATCTTCAGTGGATATGGAGAACAATTAATCACCGTCCTCTTTATAACAGCCCTTAAGATATTTGAAGACCATTTCAGTTCTCCCCTCAGACTTCTTTTCTCAAGACTAAATATGCCTGATTGTGGCGGTTTTTTACTTTTTTAAACCTTTCCTCATATAATTTTGTTGCTCTGGTCTCTCTCTCACTCCAATTTGTACACATCTTTCCTAAAGCACAACACCCAAAACTGGACATAATACTTCAGCTGAGGCCTCACCAGTACTGAATAGTGTGACAATTACCTTCAGAGTACTACCTATGACACTACAGTTAATGCACCCCAAAATATTAGCCAATTTTGTAACTGCATCACATTGATTGTTCATATTCCATTTGTGATCCATTATGACACCCAGATTCACAGGAACAGAATGGTGGTTTAAAGCTACTTCCATCCTGGCCCCCTCCCATCCCATCCCCAGATGTTCTGAGGATCAAGCCCATGATTCCTTGTTCACATCTGATGTGCCATTACTTTTTATACATTTACTTTTTCAGTCACGTGTATGTTAACTCTTCCTAAAGCCCACTCCTATAGTAACTGCATAGGGCAGACTCCCATTGACTTAAACGGGAGTTGTGGGTGCTCAGAATATCAGACCTGTAGGAGATAGAGTGAGAGCTTGGAACATAGGGCCTGGTGCAAGGCCTGAGGCTTGAACCAAAGTTAGCAGAAGCCATGCTATGAGCAAGTCAGGCCCTGCCATAAAGCAAACGCTTGCTTACAAGTTCATTGTCTGGTACATGAACTTGGCAAAAGCATAACTAGTGTTGCTAAAGCACAGGCACTCCTAAGAAGTACTAGGTACTGGGTGTTCATGTAAACACATTCCAGAAGGATAGTATAAGTACACCCCAATATAGAGTTATGGCATAAACACATTATGGCATAAACACAATCCTGGGTGATGAGCACCCAAAACTCCCACTGAATTCAGAGAGATGGGTGCTCAGCACCTCTGGAAAGCAGGCCAATTGTAAAATATCTCTGGAGACTGACATAAGTCAAATCTGAAAATATACAGGATTTAAGCTCTTCACAGCCACACCAAGATAAGTAAAAAGACAGCATTATGTTAGTCAGGGAGCACTGGAGTGCTGACTCCTCATCTCCCTGCTTTCTCCTCTAAATATTAGATCATGCTCACTCGCCAAGATTTACTAGTGTGATACTTGCCAGGGTACCCAGGGTTGTGAGGTACTTTGTACCACCAACCCTTAACATGAGGAAACCTTGTCTGTGTCTGCTGTGGGTCAGCTCCCTGACTACACCAGTCTCCAGCAAAACAAGCACTGGCCTCTAGGCCTCAATCTCTCTGTACAGGATAGGCATGCACCAACTCCCGAGTCCTCCTAGCATCTTTCTGGAGTCCCAAGCCCTTGTTCCACTGAACACTTTCAGACTCACTGCTCCCAAAGGAACAGTACACACCAGCTTGCTAGTTTTAACACAGGATCACCACTCTGCTTAACACACAAGGCTTAAAAATATTTATAGTGAAAACGAGAATAAATTTGTTAGCAAAGAACAGATTCAAATGATGATACTGGGGAAAAAATGGCTACATATAAAATCATAACACTATTTCTAAACTTAACTCACAAGACATTACCCTATCCCCTACAGCATAGCTTATCCTAAGTCTTTTCCCCAGCATTGTCACCCAGGATGGCTGATATTCACCTTTGATAAGATGAAGCCCACTGGCAGCTTGTCTTCACAGAGTGATGGATACCATAGCATCTCTCTACACCCTCAGATATACCAGACCTTCATCTTCACTTGAAAACAGAGTTTTCTCTCCACCCCGTTCAGCTGTTTACCTCCTCCTGTTAATTTCCTTCTGAAGTATCTGTAAATTCTTCATTAGCATTTGATTCCCTATGGTAATAGACTTCTATTGTGAGACACATAACACAACGGTCCACCAGGGAGAAAATGTCTCCCACTTCCTGTCTGGAGAAGTTAGTCTCAAGGCACACTACCTTTGAGTAATCTGGCTTTAACTACAAGGCCTAAAGAACGTAATTCTCAGCATATATACAAAACTCCTCTTATTTTCCATACATATATCTCACAATGATTATGGATGACCAATGTGACACAGGCTTTCATTAGAGACCTTACATGTTATTCTTTTGGTGAACCCAGTGGATTGCTGGGCCCCTATGTATCTTTATGTCCCCTGCCAGTGAGCATTCTGAGGTCCTTTGGTTACAATCAGTGAACCCTAATTCACCAAAATAATTTCAATGCAAAGTCTTAAAAGATAATATTACAATTTGAAAATTGGTACTACAGCTTAACAAAGCCTGTTTTATCCTGCACAAATGAAATGCCACCCTTAACAAATCTGTGTAAAAGATGCTGTCCTCTGACAAGGAACAAAGAAATGTAGTTCAAGTTTACTGAGACAGTTATGCTATCGAGGATACAATAAGTGTGCCAATGCCAGCTTTTCTGCCACTTAAATGAACATGTGAAACAAAACTAAATGTCAAGTGCCAGCTCTTTGGCTGGTGGACACAGATGTGATCTGTCCCCAAAACCATATTAAAACAATATTACAGTTGAGAAATAGATCCATAAGATTAAGAAAATGCTGAGTTTAGCTTGCCACAACTCTCTGAAGTGAGCCCTTTTGTATCTCAGGACTGCAGCTGGTGATAGTGCAGTTTGGATTTGCATAATCAACCAAATCTTATCCACACATATCAAAACCAAAATGGTCAAAAAATTCTGCTGGAGAGCTTGCAATATCCGGCTGCATCACATAAATTTCTATATTCTGTCTTTTTGGCCATAGCTTAGTGAGAGAGAGAAGGTCTTTCCTCATGGTATTTTTGTATCGACACCTCTAGTCTCAGCATAAGCCAGAAAATGTATGTAGCATTGTAAAACCCGAAACAATGAAAGCTTTAGTTCAAGTTTTGGATGGATGTTCAAGTTAATTTGACTGGAAGCACTTTCCTCCTGCAGCACAGTGTATGTTGAAGTACTAATTGCTGAAAAACATGTTTATTTCAATAGTATAGGCTTTAGAATGGTTATTTTGTGGACTGCTCAAACTACAAACATTCCCTTGTATTTATAAAGAACCACAAAAGGGTATGTAACCTTGCCCAAGATCATGGGACTTTATGAAAGGGGAGATCTGTATGCTGCAGCACATAGATGCAATAGCTCTGATTCTAACTTTCTACCCAGGCAATTTTCTTAATCAGTTCTAGTAATATTACCATAGCATCTAGGACCCCAAGTCATGGAACAAGATCACACGGTGCTAGGCGCTGTACAAACAGAGAACAAAATGGTCCCCGTTCCAAACAATATACAACCAAAGTTTAAGACAAGAGACAACAGATGGACACAGACAGAGGTGGGAGTACGAGGAAACGATGAGACACTCCTGGTCATCACGATAGGCAGTGGTTGCGGCACTCCAGCAATATAACCATTATCAAGTATTTTGTAGGCTTTGTGGCAAAGGAGGATTTTAATGAGGGTTTTGAAGGAGGCTAATGAGCTGGTTGCACAGGGAGACCCTCCCAAGCAGGACTGGCAACGTGGGAGAAAGAGCGAAGGTGCTTGTTTGAAAATTTAACAAGCATGTGATAGAAGTTGGCACCATGGGCCAATTGGAGGCAGGAGTTGACATTTCAATAGTGAATGAGAGATGATAGGTAGAGTAAGGGTGGGCCATGAAGGTCCTTAAGCTTGTCTTCACTTTCATGTTTCATTAAACCAAGAAGGGGAAGCCAGGGGAAGGATCAATGAGAGGAGAAACGTGGTCAAAGTGGCTAGAAAAATATTTGTGGCAGTTTTCTGAATGGATATGAGCAAGGCAAAACAGCATTTGTCAAGACCAGAGAAAAGATGCTGCAGGAATCGAGATGATAGCCTGGATGAGAGTTTGAGCTGGGTAGATGAATCGGAAAGTCCATATCTTAGATACGTTCGGGGTGAAAGTAAGCCGGTACGGGCCGGTACAACGTACTGGTAAAAAGTGGCCACCAGTACCGGCCCGTACCCAGCTGACTTTAAAGCACTGCCGCGGCAGTGCTTTAATGTTGTTGCCCCTTTTGCCCCCTGGCCACTGACAGGGGTGGGGGCAAAAGGAGCAGCTGCCCTGGGGCTGGCAATTTAAAGGGCCTGGCTGCTGCTACCAGATCCTTTAAATCGCTGCTGAAGCCCAGGGCAGTGCAGGCCAGGCAGCATGGAATGGCTGGCTGTGGGACGCTGACCTCAGCCCGCCCTTCCATCCGAGGCCCCGCCCTTTCTAGGGGCCGGAGCTGGCCCCTGTACCAGTAAGTCTTCGGCTTTACTTTCACCTCTGGATATGTTGTGCAAAAAGAATCTGCAAGTTTTAGATACAGCCTGGATGTGAGGACCTATAGAGGGGATGAGTCGAAGGTTGCATGCTTGAGAGCCAGGCAGGATGACTGAGATATCCATATTACTCAAAAGGGGAGGCAGTTGGGAGGGTTTTGGGGGAGAGGAAGATTAAAAGCTTTGTGTGAGCCATGCGTAGCTTGGGCTGGTGGCTTGACATCTGGGAACAAATGTCAGAGAGACAGGCCAAGATTTTAGTTTGAGCAGGAAGAGAGAAGTCTGGAGTAGAGAGAGAGAGAGAGAGATCTGTGAATTATTAGAATAGAAATGGTAGTTGAATTTGTATTTGCAGATGAGATTACCCAGAGATAAGGTATTGAGGGTAGAGCTGGTCAGAAATTTCCAACTGAATTATTTTTCTGTCAGAAAATGTCAATTTGTCAAAAGCAAAATGTTTTGCAGAAATGTGTCAATTGTGACAATTTTTTAAAAATAATGGAGCATTCGGATAAGGCTGAATACTCCATTTTGACTTTTTCAAAATTGAATGTTTTGATTTTCCATTTCCAAATATTTTGATTAATTTTTTAAATTATAGTATATAAAATTTTGAAATTGGAACCAAATATTTTGATCAAAATGTTTCTTTCAATAAAATCAATCTTAAGTGATTCTCTCCCCTTTGCCCCCAGAATTTTGTTTGAGGGAATTTTGAAACTTTGTCTTCATTCGGTTTCCGAATGGAAACAATTCAAAATGATGGAATTTCCCAAGAAATGGAAAATTCAATTCCTGCCCATCTCTAGCACAAGGAGAAGGGGAGGAAGGACAGTGCTCTGGGGAGCTCTGCAGAAAGTTGGAGGGGGTAGATGACAAGGAGTCTCTGAAGGACATACTCAAGGAGTGATTAATGAGATAGGAGAATTAGGAGAGGACACTCATGGAAAGACCAGGGAGGAAAGGATTTCAAGAAGAATATTGTCAAAGATATTGAAAGTGGCTTACAGGTCAAGGAGGAACAAGATGGAGAATCACTTTTGAGCTTTAGCTAGGAAGGAATCATTCCAGTCTTTGAGAGCAGTTTCATTGGAGTGTAAGGAGTAAAAGATAGATTGGAGAGAGTCTAGAATGGAATTGGAGGAGAGGAACTTGAGAAAGAGATTGTAGACAGTGCTGCTCAATGATCTTAGAGATAAGTGGGAAATGGGGCTGCAGTTAGAGGGGAAAGTGGGGTTGATTGGGTTTTTTAAAGCTGGGAGAGACTAAAGCATGCTTTTATTGTGAAGGGAAGAGACAGAGGAGAGTGAGAGGTTAAGAGTCAGGGGAATGAAAGTGGCTGCAAGAGGGATTGGGGGATGGGATGGGGTTGCTGGGGCAAGTGGAGGAGCTAGGGAAGGAGAACAGATGAGAAACTTCTGCATCTGTAATAGGGCAAAGGAGGAGAAAGGGAAGGTGAGCTGAGAAGAGAGGAAAGGCTACATGGCATTTTGTCAGTTTCTTCCAGAAGAAATCAACAAGATCCTGTGTGGAGAGAGAGCAGGGAAAGCAGAGGGAGCAGACAGATACATTGACTCTGATAATCTCTTCTACTAAAGCCACTTTATGCCTCTTCACAAAAGCGACGTCATGGCCCCTAAGGAATATTCCCCCAAATAAGAGGTTTCCTGGTTAGTGGACCGCTGGTACAAGGAATCTATGTAGAAATTATCCAAAATTTGGGGAGGTAGCAGACATGGCCACAGTGTGCTGTGTTCTGACTATTCTTTGCTACTCATAAAAAGAAGAACAGGAGTACTTGTGGCACCTTAGAGACTAACAAATTTATTAGAGCATAAGCTTTCGTGGACTACAGCCCACTTCTTATATGCATCCGAAGAAGTGGGCTGTAGTCCACGAAAGCTTATGCTCTAATAAATTTGTTAGTCTCTAAGGTGCCACAAGTACTCCTGTTCTTCTTTTTGCGGATACAGACTAACACGGCTGTTACTCTGAAACTTTGCTACTCATGTCTCTTACAGGAGCAATAGTCCAGCATGCACTGGGACCTGCCTGACTGTCCCCCCCCCAAAAAGTATACAGCAAAGATGGGGCTTTACGCCACCTCCCCTCCCATGCCCCCTGCCCTCACCTTTCTTGTTCTTGTGCTAAGTGTAAGAATAGAAGAACAGAGAATTGGGCTAATACTTACTGTGGTTTTCTAAACATCTCATTTTCTTGCACTGATGGATTTTTCCTTGCCTCGACCTTCTTATTATTTTATCTTATCTTATTTTTAGTGCTTTAATCATTTTTATAAAATTGTGTGACAAGGATGAGGGAGGAATCTATCATGGGTTTAAAAAAAATCTTTTGTTACATGCTCAGCAAAATACTGCAGTATACAACAGTCTCTGTTTTGTGTTCACAGGAAATGTGTGAATGCCACCTAACTACATAACCAAACTCTTATGAGCAACTTCTGTCTCTGAAATAATAGTAAGAGTTTCACGATATAATAATAGAAAAAGCTTTTGTGTGTGAACAAGTTGAGTGTGCTCAGAGGGAGAAGAGCAATACTATGCCTTTAATAGCTTTATACATTCAGCTTTATAGCTTGCCATTGGGTGCAGATGTTTTATGACTTGTAACAGTTTAATATGTCCTGGTGGAATACCCTCTAAGTTTCTCTTCATCAAGGCAGTTGCTCCAGGTAACTGGAATGTCAGATTTAAATGAAGCACAATGTGAGAATGGGATTGTCAACTTTTAAATGCATCACAATGGTGCTGTGTAAAGTTTCAAGCAATGGGTGAAATTTCCCTTGCCCATCTCGGGATCTTTTCTCCTTTTCTTCCCTATAAGCATAACCTAATGTGATGAAAGATTTAAAATAATCACATACAGTTCTGTGGGGTATTGTACATCATGCAGCCAAATTAAACTGAATATCAAATTAGTAGCATCTAAAGAAAAATTTCAGAGTAGCAGCCGTGTTAGTCTGTATCCGCAAAAAGAAGAACTGGAGTACTTGTGGCACCTTAGAGACTAACAAATTTATTAGAGCATAAGCTTTCGTGGACTACAGCCCACTTCTTCGGATGCATAAAAAGAAAGAGAAGCTTTCGCTCAGATTAAGAATAAAACAAAAATAATGTAGCAAATGATATAACACAATTCCATTTTCAAGAGATGAACTGGCAAAAAAAAAGGCTGAGCTACAAACCCATGCCTGGCTCCTCCTATTCCTTAAGGACCAAGAGAGAGCCCTCTGCCTCCTCCCCACTTTTCCTCCAAATGCTGCTTCCCCCTACTCTTTCAAACACACGTACACTTTTTTCCTCTGCTCATCTCCAGCTCTGGATTAGCACTGGCAAAACAGTTGAATCCTAAGGAATGTTTTTGTTGTGAAGCAAGCCTTGAGTAGTCAGGTGATCTCATGCTGGCAATCCCCAGGGTTCTCAAGTACCTTCTTTTATTTTTTTCCTTTTGCAGAAATTTACTGGAGCAATAAATCTAGTGCAATCATGGAGAAAAATTAAGGCAGGGGCTCTCTGGAGACAGGGAGAGAAAAAGAGCACAAACAGTGCAAAAGCAGGCACATCGCAGTTGTGCTATTTTTGCCTGGCTATTGTCTTCCTGGCATGTTTTTCAGTAATGCTTATCCACGGTAGGAGGGGAAGAGGGGAGAAAAGCCTTTTTGATCCAGGAATCAGTGCCATGTAGGTACTGCATAGTTGTAAAGTCTAGATTTCTCAACATCTGGATAGTGAGTGTTAAGTAGGTTATCTGATACCAAAAGAGTCACAAAGGTGGCACAGTAAATGATATCTTCTCCTGAGGCTAACAACAAGGCAAAGATAATCACGGTGCCAAAAAGAGACAATGCATATCACACTGAGGCAGAAAGAATACAAACCTCTAAGACCACAGAGTGTCTCAAAGAAGAGACCTTCAGCTCTTTTTGACAGATTTTGTATGCTTTCCTGTTATTAACCCAACAAAAGGTTGCACACAATTATTACCGATGTGGCAACCTCCTACAATTTGTGTTTGTCTGTTGTTCTAGAAGCAGTGCAAAAAAGCCCCTGTTTTGTTTTTACACATTTAATCCATGTTGGTTGCAAAAAGGATTTCAGATTGAAATGTGAGGTAGTGAACAGTCATGGACATGAAAAGAAATTGTTATTTTATGTTCTAAAATTTTTTGGGGGAGGGCTGTGGTGGAGTATTGTATTATAAATAGAGCTGAGCAAATAATAATAACTTGTTCCAATAATTTTGCCTTGGTTTCTGGTGGTGGAATATCTGTGAACAAAGTCTAATATTATTACTATGATTTAAATTATTTTATTTTTCATACTGTGATTAACACCAAAAGACCTGAAGCAGGATCATGCCCCCATTGTGTGAGGTGCTGAACACACAATTGCAGATAAATTTGCTTGAAATTATTCAACAATATTGTTTGATTATTAAACTCTGGTTTCTTAAATGTGTGCTTTTGCACTGTGGTGTAATGGGTCAAATATTGTAAATCACAAGGTATTGTCTCTTCTTTTAGCGCTATGGGTGTGACTACTACAGGCAAGAACATTCCAAATTTGCTTTACATGTGGAAGATGAAAATGTTGCTCTCCATGAGCATTCCATGGATGTTAACAAAGTGAACAAAGAGGGGTGGGATGAATGTGGCCTTAAGTAAATTTTGTTGAAAAATGTTCGCCAAAAGGCTTTTTGCCCTATCCTCATGGGTGGCACATGACTCCCACATTTGAGGGGGTTGGGCCTGCATGCCGAAAGCTCCCTAGAAGTAAGGGGGGCCCACTGGGACCCAGACATTGCTCTGCCCTGAGGCATGCCCCCGCTCGGCTTCCTCCCCCCAAGACCCCACCCATGCTCCACTCCCACTCCATCCCAGGCCCCGCTCCTGTTGGCCCCCTCCCCCGAGTAGGGTTGCCAACTTTCTAATCGCACAAAACCAAACACTCCTTCTCCGCCCCTTCCCCAAGGCCCCACCCCCTGCTCACTCCATTCCCTCTCCTTCCGTCGCTCGCTGTCCCCCCACCCTCACGCACTGTGACCGGGCTGGGGCAGGGGGTTGGGATGCTGGAGGGGGCTGAGGGCTCCAGCTGGGAGTGCGGGCTCTGGGGTGGGGCCGGGGATGAGGTGTTTGGAGTGCAGGGGAGGGGCTCAGGGCTGGGGCAGGGAGTTGGGGTGTCGGGGGTGCGGGTGTGACGTTCCCCTGGTGTTATCTGGACTGATGATCTGCTCTGGAAGCCAGCCTTACCCTGCTCTGCTGTGAGAACCCCCACTCCTGGGCTGTTCACGCACAGCCTCTGGCATGTAAAGTTGCTTGGATTGTGAAATCGAATGACAGTAGCCAATATCTCTGGTCCCAGACACAACCCGAGGAACCTCCGTCTTGCAGTGTCCAGTTATGCCTGCTGGACGCTGCAAGCTTATATGAGTTTGTCAATTTAACAAAGAAATTGATATGTTCCAGGCTTGTTATCCCAAGGGGAGTTTCTGACATGCTTCAAACCAAATGCAGGTAGAATAATTCTGCTTCAGGTAGAATAAAACAAACACATTTATTAACTACAAAGAGAGATTTTAAGTGATTATAAGACAAAGCATAATGAGTCAGATTGGGTCAAATGAAATAAAAGCAAAACACATTCTAAGCTGATCTTAACACTTTCAGTGCCCTTACAAACTTAGATGCTTCTCACCACAGGCTGGCTGGTTGCCCTTCAGCCAGGCTCTCCCCTTTTGATCAGTGCTTCAGTTGCTTGGTGGTGATGTCTGTAGATGGAGGTGGAAGAGAGAGGAAGAGCATCACAGCGGGGTGAGGCCTCTGGGAGGGAGTTTGGGTGTGGGATTGGACTCCGGGCTGGAGCAGGGGATTGGGGTGCAGGGTCCTGGTGCTTACCACAGCTCCCAGGAAGCAGGTGCCAAGTACCTGTGGCCCCTAGGCACTTGGGTGGCCAGGGAGGCTCGGCGACCAATGGGAGCTGCAGAGCCGGCACTCAGGACAAGGGGCAGTGCGTGGAGCCTACCTGACTGCCCGTGCCCTTAAGGGCTGCAGGGACCTGGTGGCCGCTTCCGGGAGCCACGCAGAGCCAGTGCAGGCACGCAGGGACCCTACCTTAGCCCTGGGCCCCCGCTGTGCAGCCAACCAGACTTTTACAACCCGGTCGAAAACCGGATGCCTGGCAACCCTACCCCTGAGGCCCACCAGCCGCCCACATCTCTCTGACCCCTCCTCTGAGGGGCCCACACACCGCTCGTGCCTCTCTCTCCCTCCTCCCCCGGGGGGCCCTGCAGTCCTCGCCTCTCTGCTTCTCAGGGGGTGAAGAGGCACGAGCAGTTGGTGGGTGGGGCTGTGGGAGAAGAGGCAGAGCAGGAATGGGAAGAGAAGCAGTGGGGGCAAGGCCACGGGGTAGGAGTGGGAGCAGGGCCTTGGGGCGGAGTGTGGGTGGGGCCACGGCCTGGGTGCCCTTTCGGCAGCAATGCTCCAAAGGCGGCATGCCAGCGGTGTGCCTCCAAAGGGAGGTGTGATGCATCCTGTTTGGGGAGGCTTAGCCTCGCTTGGCCTATTATACCTGCCGTCTATGCCTAGCCTCTCCCCTGTATTTAAAGCTGTGATGATCACTTATGGCTGATCTCAGTGAAATGAAACTGCAGATGAAGAAGTTGGTGAACAGAAGGAGCAGGCCATAGTTTGAGGATGACAGAAGAGGAAGTGCTGTTTTACCTTTAGTCTTGTGATGGTGAAGTTTCACCAGGTGGAGCTACTGAGAGTTTGTTGTGAAGTTAATGGCAATCATGAGCACCTTATAAATGAGAATGGATTGGAGGTGGTGGTTATAATAATTCTCCATGAAAGTCTAGGTTGACATAGAATTAAAGTTGTACAAATATATTTTCTTTCAACACAAAATGACCAGTTAAAGCAACCTTGCCACCTAGGCCAAACAAAATTCACGTCTTTATACTTTAATACCATTATCGCCAAACACTCTGGCTACTTAGCTCCATAACAAATTCCCTTTCAGATGCAACATATACAGCCAAGTACAACACACTTGTCCAATTCATCACAGTCACACTCAAATGAGCAATCTAAATTCCATCCAGCGCTAGATCAAGATATGCTGCCTACAGCCATACCTGTAGCTGTAAAGTCTGTTAAAGCCTATAGTATTTTATTTGTACATGGAAAAAGTATGAGTTGTATGTTTGACTTTGCTGGAGCTGACATAAGACTTGGAACTGACATAAGACCAGAATTTTACCCAGGATATCCGAGGCCCCAATTCTGCATTGAGAACCATTTGGTCAGTTCTCTGTGTATATGTGAAGGCCGATTGAAGCCAATGAGGCTCTGTATGGGCCCAGGGATCTGCCTGCCCACATTGTTCTAATATAAGATCGGGATCTAATTTTCATTATATTGTAAAGTGCTTTGTTACTGGCATATAAAAGTTATGGAATAAAACCCATCATTCTAATCTGCAAGGAAATAACTTCTAAGATCCAAGCAAGTTTCAGTGTGCACAGACTAAAGTCACACTAGGCCAAAAAAGAACTAAGATTCATCTGTAAAATTTGAATCTTTTTTCACTGTCATATCGGATAATAAATCAATATTGGGTTTGATTATGCAAGGTGCTGAGCATTTTCTGCGAGGTGCTGAGTGCCTGAATGTCCCATTTGCTTCAATAACAAGTGAAAGATACTTGGCACCTTACCTAATTGGTTCCATCACACATAATTAAACTATCTGTTTTATCAAGATCCTTAGATTACTAAAACTCAAATAATTCCTAAAAACCCCCCACAACCAACAAAGAGTCATTTTCAACACTTACTCTGTTTGTTTACTTTTTGAATTTAACTCCACTTGAATGGCTGAACTTGGCTGGCTGGTTGGTGTTTACATTCCATTTCAAATCACAAGAAAAAAGAGATATCATTGACTAATAATTGTTAAATCTATTCCATTCCTGCTGGTTTTGGAAAAAACAACTACTACTTTTAAAACAAAAAACAATAATCTATCTCTGGGGACTAATCTAATTTGAGAGAGTACTTTTAATTACTCTTGAATGCTTTAGCCCAACAGCATTAGAAAAGAAAAGAGAGTCTCTCAAGTTGTTTTCTTTTTTCCTTACTCCCCTATCCTTTCCCTGCTTGGTTCAGTCTGTCTTAGGCTCCACAGATCCTGTGGGAGGGAGTATTTACTAAATTCCTTCCTGCCTTGGTAAACATACTTTATACATTCTAAAACAGGCTAGTGTTACATTTCTTTGGCCCCTTCTGAGTCCTGAAATAAGAAGAAAATGGAAAAGTGAAAAGTTTACATTTGCATTTTGAGTAGCTACAACCACTATTTACTGAGCGGAAAGGGGACACTGCTCAGGATTGTGTACTAAAATAAATTGACTTGAATTTCCTATCCTCCCATCCTCCTCATTCTCAGCTTCTATCCCTTGCCTGCAGGCCTTTTAAACCTGTATACACACTTACAGAAGGACACGTATTCCAATGTGCTTAGAACTCTTTCATCAGCACTGTCTGGGTACTTAACAGCAGGCGGGCTATGACTGAGAAATTTTACTACAGATGTGGGAGAGGTTTGGTTTCACATTCTTGATGGCATTCTTTTTCAATAGGGCTCAGTCTTAAGTCTCACATTTGGTGGAACATGGCTCGTTTTGTTGCTGCTTTTTGTTTGTTTCATACCTCCTCCTTTCCCTGCCAAATGAATTGTGTTCCACATGGAGGATTAGAATCTATTATAATAATACCCTCATGTTTAAATGGATTTTAGATTTATACTGCAGGTAATGGAGATTACTTATGACTAGAAAGTACTTTATTTCTATGGACACTTGAGTCCCTGTAATCATAAACTTGCAGTGACTTACATCTGCTTAGGAGCTGGGATCGCTCAACAACATTAAACCCCACACAGTTCATGAATAGAGCTGGGCGAAGCAGATCGCTTACATAGTGATTTCAGCCTCTTTCTCTGCTCTCAGAAATCATATTCTTCAGATCCATTCATTATTAAATTTACTGTCAAATTTTGCAAATTTTTTTGCTCCCATTGCAAACAGTTTACTGCAAATATTTGATATTCAAAGTTCGAGGCTGGTTGTGATTAATCTCAGAAGTGACATTCTCTGCTCTCTGATTGGATGAGTGTAATTCCCATCAACAGGAGGAGGGTTATAAGAATCCGCTTAAGGTTTTCTTTTTCTCTGGGAAAGGTAGCCGCTAAATAAGATTAGGGTATTTCCACACACTTTAAATCTGTGTTGATCAGGTCTTGCCCAAAGAATCATTTCTATAAAAAACAAGATTTTATTGGTTGGATGCAGAGTCAACAATTAATTCCTCATGGCACACAAAATAATCACTGGTGTGTGCATGGTTCTAAATGATTCTCAGCTCTGTGCCAGAGCTCTGCTGAATGGTTTGAGGAACACTTCCTTCCTGATGTGTCAAGCAGTACCCCAGATGTTTTACAACGCATGCACTCATTGCCCTATTGATCATTCCTTAATATTATTCACTGTTGAATTCAATGGGAGGTTTATGTAAACGGCTGAAAGACAAGGCCCGTAAAACTTCTGCCCACATTATGAAAGCATCACAAAGAGCATGAGAGGAGCCAATTGAGCAGTAAAGTGTTCATTAAAAACTCCCTCAAATCACAAATAACTGAACATCGCAGATATTTAACCTATTTTGGTTTTGTGAGCCAATACATAGCATTTTAAGTGCTTTTTTCCCCTTCAGTAAACATAACAAGTGAATTTGCTCATCCAGTGGGGTTTCAGAGTCTTTTAGTTCTGTTTTAGATGCTTTTGTCTTTTATTTATTTAATCTTCACTATATTTGGATTAAAACCAATGTACAACAGAGTGATCAACCTCTGTATTTGTTTTATGTTGTTACTATCATCAGCTCCGAGAGAACCCCATCTCCTTTAGCCTTTGTGGTAAGTCCCTCTTTGAACTAATGTCCATGAAATCAGGGTTGGGCAACAAGCAAGACTCTTGGCTTTGAGATACTTATGGAGAGTGTTCCATGTCAAATAAGATTATTTAAAAATAAAACTGGCACAAAAGATCTTTATTATATGGCAACTGTAAGTGAGATACAGTACAAAAATATAGATTCTCTAGGTGACTGATAAAGCTATAGCACTGCTTATAACATACAAATGCATCAGGTTAATTTTTTCCAACTTAATGCCCTTAATAATGCAGCCTTCATTTTCTGTTCTCCTGCCCACAGTGCCCTTATAGAAGATGGTACTATCCAGTACCTGATCCTCCATTCTTTGTGCCCTACTGTTCCCATTGGCTTCATTGTGCAAGGAATGCAGTATCAGGCCCAGAATGTTTATTTAGTAACTATCCCATTGGACAATAGTATATGGAAATTGTTGACTGTTCTTTTTCCATAACAGCTGCTTTCTCACTTACCAAAATTACTGCTGAACTTCAGTAAAACCGCTGCATGCGCACACAGACAAATGAGACAGGCTAGCAGTCTGGGCTCTGTGTGTATTCATTGTTTTTTCCTTCCGGCAGATTCTTCTTACTCAATGCAACTATAAAACACATTATGCTAAAACATTTTGTGTGTGTGTGTGTGTACATACAGCTTTTAGAGGAGTATTCATATACTCCTCTAAAAAGATATCTCAGGGTATTACTGCATGAATGGTGTCATATCCCACAGCTCTGCTGTACTGTGCAGGACAATAATGTTGTGAAAACCTTGTATCTGGGGGGAAGGGTTTAAAAGCATCATACTGAGGCTGGGCATTCTGCCAGGGGGAAGGGACAGAAGTGAAGTGCTCCTAGAGGTTTTCTTTTTTTAGACAATGATTACTGAAGGGGAAAGAAGGCCAGTCATACTAGTGCAAAAAGAAAAGAATAAAGTATTTACTGTAGGCTATTGGCAAATCCTTAAATCTCACTTTAAGCAAGAATTCTTCATCTGTAAAATAAAGTGCATAAAATTGCAATATTTGAAAAGGATTATCTACTTTCCCCAGCCATTTCAAAATGGATTAAAATTCATTATATCTATATCTACCCATTCCCCCACATACATACATGTATGTATATGTACTCCCCTATGTGGATGCACACACAAAACACATTTGTCAAAAATGTTCTGAAGACCTGAAGCAAAGGATACCACACAGAGTATGTCTTCAGGAATATGAGTGGTCTATTTTTATTTTAAACTCAGTATTCATAACCAATGTACAGATCCCATTTGAAATAACAGTTATAGAAATGACGGATTGTTGAAAATCATTTGCCTTGAACTCACTAGAGAGCTGTGCAACTTCTTACTGCATTGAGATGGGGAATAGTTATACAAACCAGATGCACTAACCTAGGAGACAAGTCTCATGGATCACTGGCAAGGTTTGGCTGGGGTGGGTAACAGGAGTATTTTGATATGTATTTTTGTGTGGGGAAAGTGCTCCTTGAAATATTCAGTAGCTTTTTGGACACATAGTTAGTAATTGTATTAGCATTTGTGGTCAAGACTTGGCTTCTCCTGCATGTATAACAAAACATAATTATAAGGTTTGCACTCGCATTTTATAGAGAGATGTAGAGACAGTGTTTTGCAGGATTTTCACTATTAAAGCTTCTGACTTTTAGAAATTAAATTAGGCAGGGTGGAGGGTGGAGTGGGGGATGAGGATGTTTTTGGCAAGTAAACGCTAAGCTGAAAAGCCAGATTTGCCAAGCATTTCTCAGAGATGTTTGCCCAATTGCATGTCCCCAGTCAGCCCCATAGTGCTTCCTCAGTGTGAAATTGACTAGGAGTGGTATGAAAATGACAGCTGTGGCTGATGAGCTAAGGGTAACATGAAAAATATTCAAGTTTTTTGGTATTAACTAACATATGCTGGTGAATCTGTGGAGTGTGTGGTTTTTTTGTCCCTGAGGAAACTCTTTTCTTTTTGTAATAGGCTAAAATTGAAACCCTGATCACTGCATTAGTAGTGGTTGGGAAACCTCAGCAGGAGGGTTAATTTTTGGGAGAAGTATTCAAAGTTCTGAATCTGATCCAAAACCACA
The DNA here is from genome assembly GCF_027887155.1 of Malaclemys terrapin pileata. Taxonomy (NCBI): domain Eukaryota; kingdom Metazoa; phylum Chordata; order Testudines; family Emydidae; genus Malaclemys; species Malaclemys terrapin. The sequence continues at coordinate 103,916,177 of NC_071507.1, read as the reverse complement.
GAGAATATGCTGGACTGGAAATCAGGTTAAAAGATCTTTCAAGATCAGGTTGTTTTGTGAGATTTTAGAATTCTTTCTAATTCCAGCACAGGCACTGACTTTCCAAAGTGCTGGGGGGTGCGTGACCCCCAGCTCTGCCCCAGGCCCCGCTCCCACTCCACCCCTTCCCCCATGGCCCCACCCACATCCTGCCTCTTCCTGCCCCCGCTCCACCCCCTTCCCTGAGCACGCCGCATCCTCGCTCCTCCCCCTTCCCTCTCAGCCTCCTGCATGCTGCAAAAGAGCTGATTGTGGCAGTCGGGAGGCAAGGGAAGGGAGGGGGAGGCGCTGATCAGCAGGGCCCGCCAGCAGGCAGAAGGCGGTGGGCAGGTGGGGGGAGCTAATAAGGGGGCTGCCGGTTGGTGCTGAGCACCCACCATTTTTTCCCCGTGGGTGTTCTAGCCTGAAAGCACCCACAGAGTCCGTGCCTATGAATTCCAGATGCGAAGAAAGTACCAAGAGAACTACCTTGCCTGGGATCACTTTGCAGTGCTTTTTTTCTCACAGCTGAAACCAGAAATTGAAGATGTGAAAATTAAAATAAATAAATAACCAAGTTCATAGGTTTGGGTTCACTTCAAGTTATGGGCAATAGTACCCTATAGTTCATATGTTTTCTGAACTGTCTCGCTCTTCCTTTAGCCATGATCTAGCAAAGCACTTAAAAAATGTTTCATTTTAAGCATGTGAATTCTTCCACTGGAGTCAGCAGGACGACTCACATGCTTAAACTGAAGCAGGTACTTTAGTGCTTTACTGGACTGGTAATTCAGAGGAAAGTTGTCAAAGACACAAATGGTAATAAGGCATCCAGCTTACACTGAGAATCGATGGGAGTTAGGCACCTGACTTTTGTGCATTTGAAAACCTCTTCTTTAATCGGCAAACCTACCCTTTCGTAATGGTTGCAGCATTTGAGAAACATTCCTATCATGCCTGACATGGTAGAGCATATAAGGACCAATCCACGACACTAGGACACTCCCAGACAAATTATATCCTCAGTTATACTGGTGTAAATCTGGAGTAACTTCATTGACTATAATGGAGTTACTCCAGTTTTACGCCCTGAAAATAAGGGGAGAAGTTGACCTTCTGACTCTTGTTATGCCAGTGGTTACTTTAATTCTTGCATTAGTGATGGCGGTCACATTTCTCACAATGTAAAGGTGATGTATCATTGTTTATATGGCCTAAATGAGGAACTGATGCCCTCTTCATAAAGACAATCCATTGTGATTCTTGGCTCCATTCAGAGATTTTATATCATTAATGACACAATACACAGGGTGATGCATTCAGTTCTGGGCATCTCAGTGATGTCAATAAACTGGAGAGTATTCAACAAAGAACTGAAAATATTATGAAGAGGCAGGACGGACTCTATGAGGGATGATTAAAATAACCAAATTTATATTGCTTGCCTGAATTACATCAAATCTCAGATCACCATGAATAAATATTGGAAGCCTGTGAAGATCATAGAGAGACAGAAGTTATTTAGGGTTTTCAGGGAGTTATAAATATGAATGATGGAATGAAATTAAGCAATGGAAAATACAGGCTGAATATGAGGGGAAATTGTCGAATGGAATGGAATAGTCTCCCAAGGGATGTAGTAGAACCCTGTTGGCTGAGTCACTAAAACTGGATTAGATGCCGGAGCCTTTTCCCCACTGCCAGAATCTTTCCCCACTTCAGGAATCCTTCACTGTGCTCGGAAAAGACTCCTTGAAGTGTGGGAGTAGAGGGGCGGGGTGGATGACTCCGCAGCAGGACACTACACTGCTAATAGCAGTATAGGCAGGGGAAGTGTGTAGAGAGCCATATAGGGTACACACCCTAAGGTTCTGTCTTGTCTTTAAGCAGAGACTTACACTATACATTGTTATTTGTACCTATTCTAGCTGGAGGAAGGGATGTGCAGGGGATGGACTCTGTGCCACTGGGAGGAATCTGCAGGGTAGACATACCTTCTGTTCTATCCCTATGTTCTATCCTAAATAAATCCTCTTGATCCCTGGTGTTCCAATATTCTTGCCGTAATCCTTTCTCAACCAGACTGTATGTATTAGCTGTTGGTCTTAAGCCAATCCTGCTAGCACCTTATTTTTTACTGCTTCCTCTGGCTTACCTCCAGTATGTCTGTGATGCTCTGAACAGTGACACACAAGCGTGGGTACCAGCCTCAGGGCAGACTGACAAAAACCAGGGCACAAACTTCTCATTGGTTGTGAATTCTAAACTTAGATTTCGCCAACCAACTGAACCAAGTACAAACCCCTCAGGCACTTTAGCAGCCTTAGCATGGAGTCACAGACAGTCCCCTTGGGTACTTGTGTCTGTCTTGCCACCCAGGTGAGTGTGTCTCTCTGACAGATGGCCCCCAAAAAGTCACTTACTCCAGGTCAATTGTGCTTTAGGTCTCACACCAAAGACAACGCTTATAGACAATCCTATAGTAAACTATATTAGGATTTAATAAATAGGAAAAGGAAATTAGAGAGTTATTTACAGGGATCAAGCAAGCAAACGTAGACACAGGAATGAGTTACTTAGGTTTCAAAAGGTACTATAGACTTCTATAATCAGCAAGCTGTTTCGACCTTTAGGGCTAAGCAATTGGGGAGATTTTGCTTATGCCTAGAAACACCTTGCACTCCCAGAACCCAAGCTGCATAGATAGCCTTAGTTCCTTTGGTTTAGGGTTTTTTTTTTTTTTATCCCCTTCCTGCCATGTGCTCTGAGGTGCAAACTCAGCTGATGGGTGGAGTCCACTTGCATGACTCATCTTCATAGAGAGAAGAGCAGAACAATAGTCCTTTTGTTGACAATTCCTCAATCCAGATGTGGGAAGTTTCCAGTTTTAAGGTCCACCCAGAGCCCTTGTATCCATAGGTCGCCTCTTTTGGGAGGGGCATAACAAATTCTGTAAAGAGCAGCTCTTCACACTAATTAACACGTGGCTCACAATACAATTGCTCATATATTACTTTACAGCATAGAACACAGATAGTATAAGTAAGATTAATGTATGCAGCAACTCACAGGCATTCAGCAGAGTCTGAACACTGAACAATTTCTTATAACTCAAATACCTATTTTATCAATATTAACCTACAAGTGAGCCAGCCAGATTCCAGCTATGTAGTTATCAGTGTTCACTTGAGACATGGGGACCTTGGCATGAGATGGCACCTGCCAATGTCACAATGTCAATCTCTTACTGATAGTATATGGTGCATAGAACTGAACACAATATTTCTATTGAGATTACACCACAACTGTAAAGAGTTTGACTGCTTTATTCCACAGCTTGGGCCCTGATCCAGGAAAACATGTATTTAGATTTAGGCATATGAGCAGTCACATTGGCTTTGTTAGATTTGGGCTTTGATGCCCTTAACATAAGAAACCTAAAAATGGTATTGGCTTTTTTTAGTGCCACATTACTTTGCAAACTGATATCTAATTCACTATCTCATATTGCTCCTAGGTCTCTTTTGGTATTGCTGCTTTCAAAGTGTCTTTCTCCACTTGTCAATCTGTGTTTCAGATATACCTTATATTTTTAGATTTTTTAAAAAAATGTTCTGCCCATGTTTTGAATGGTTTTAGTTCTTATAAATAAATGGAAATATCCTATCTCCTAGAACTGGAAGGAACCTTGAAAGGTCAAGTCTAGCTCCCTGCCTTCACTAGCAGGACCAAGTACTGATTTTGCCCCAGATCCCTAACTGGCCCCTTCAAGGATTGAACTCATAACTCTGGATTTAGCAGTCTAATGCTCAAACCACTGAGCTATCCCTCTCCAGCTTCCTCTGCCATCACTATTAGCAACTCCTCCCAATTTAATATCTGTGAATGTAATGATCTGGAAGAGGGAGTAAATAACTTAATTACTTACAACTTCTATTGCCCTAGCACAACATCTAAGAGAATTATACCATGGCAAAAGCACAACATTTAGTAATACACAATAGACATATCTTCAAAAGCAAAGCTCCTGGAAAACTTTCCTAGCCATGGCATAGCTCCTTCTTATAATCTAGCTCCTATTATGGACACAATCTCTATTTTACTACACTCAACTTTCCCACCCACCCCCGCCCCGCCACCAGTCAACATGCAGATCTTCTCCTCCTCAGGAAAAGCCTTAGGGTATGTATACACTACGAAATTAGGTCGAATTAATAGAAGCCGGTTTTATAGAAATCGGTTGTATACAGCCGATTGTGTGTGTCCCCACATAAAATGCTCTAAGTGCTCTAGTCGGCGGACCGCGTCCACAGTACCGAGGCTAGCGTCGACTTCCAGAGCATTGCACTATGGGTAGCTATCCCACAGTTCACGCGGCACTGCTGTGTGTCCCTGTTATGGCCTCGGTCCTTCATGGCCTTGGAGACCTTTTCTAATACTTTGCCATTTCTTTTACTGCTACGGAGTTCAGCTAGCACTGATTCATCTCCCCATATGGCGAGCAGATCCCGTACCTCCCGTTCGGTCCATGCTGGAGCTCTTTTGCGATCCTGGGACTCCATCACGGTTACCTGTGCTGATGAGCTCTGCATGGTTACCTGTGCTCTCCACGCTGGGCAAACAGGAAATGAAATTCAAATGTTCGCGGGTCTTTTCCTGTCTACCTGGTCAGTGCATCTGAGTTGAGAGTGCTGTCCAGAGTGGTCACAATGAAGCACTGTGGGATAGCTCCCGGAGGCCAATAACGTCGAATTCCGTCCACACTACCCCAATTCCGACCCGCAAAGGCCGATTTTATCGCTAATCCCCTCGTCAAAGGTGGTGTAAAGAAACCAGTTTAAAGGGCCCTTTAAGTTAAAAGAAAGGGCTTCGTCGTGTGAACGTGTCCAGGCTTAATTCGATTTAACGCTGCTAAAGTCGACCTAAACCCGTAGTGTAGACCAGGCCTGAGAAACTGATGTCTCTTACAGTGCCCTATAGGTTATTAGATGTGAGCTGGGCAAATCGAAGCAAAAAATGAATTCCAGAGCTATGGACCCTAGCTTATCTATAGTTTATTCTAGGAGCTGGCTTCTGGCTTTAATGCCTCTGAGGTTTGCAAGTGCTGATAGTCCACACAGAAGTGGCAATCTCGTAGGTAAACAGACACAGGACTCTGACTGTATTTCACCTTGTTTAATGAAAATATTCAGTGAGGCCAGATTTAACATTAATTCTTTCAGTGTTCCATCTTAGATGTGATATGGGGCCATTTATCATCCTCCTTGGTTTACAGTTGTTTTAACCACAGATCATTGACATGGCATGAGTACAGCTTTCATAAGATTGTATCAGACACTACTGAAAAGGAAATATTACATCCACTGCACTCCATCTACTAATTTTGCAATTCTTCCCCCGCCCCCTGCCAAAACAACACAAAAACCCCAATCCCTAATCAGAAGTGGCAAGGTATTTTTTGTTTAGAAAACCATGCTACTTATTACTCATGGTTCTATTCTCCTGACATTTAGTGACTTCTTGCCTCTTACTAGGAATATAAATTACTTATAGGATGGTAATTGCTATGATCATTCTTTTTTCCTCCTATTTTTTAACATTAATACTATATTTCCTCTAGTCTTCCCCATTGTCCATCTTCTGCATGATTCCCTGTCCACTTCTGAATTGAGCCCAACATTTTATTTTATTTGGTTTTTCGACTACTCCTGCACATACAGCAGACCTCGTCACTGAGCTGTCCATGATAATGCCAGATCTGAGAGGTTAACTACAGTAATTCAGAAGCCATCAGTGTGTACAAGTCGTTTAAATTGTAACTGCAATGTCCATCAACCTGTAGTTATCTATACTGACTTACATCTTCCATCACATTCCCCAATTCTTAGTTTGATTAGGTCTTTATGAAATTTCTCCCAGCGATGCTTCTCTCATAGGATACGTCCCCAACAAGGAAAATGAAAAGTGAACTCAGTATTTTACCTTTACCCCAATTCCAATAGGTATTCACAGTTATTAATTTACCAGTGCAATGCTTCCATTCCTTTAGATGAAAGGATGGTGCAGAAACAGCTGCTTCATTGCCCCAAACTGTCATATATTACATTAGGGGCCTCCAAAGCAGCAGGACTTCAGGGAGGGCAGCCAAACATCCGTGATGATCCTGGCAGCCACTGCAGAATATGGCACTTACTGCATGGGCAGTACAGAAGGGTTACGCTCAGAGCTGGCTGAAGATTTTTTATCAGAATGATTTTCTAACCAAAAAAAAAAAAAAAAAAACACCACCCCAGAAAAAAAAACAACAACCCTGTTAAGTTCACAAAGCCATAATTTTCTATGGGAAAATTTTAGTTTTGCTGGAGAATTTCAATTTTCTATTGGGAAAATCAAAAGGACAATTCTCTGGCTGCTGGCCTGAAAGACTCTTATCAGCTTCACTTTCTGCCTATGAAATTGACAAAAGCTTTCTGGGAGGGCTGCTGAGGTTGAGCACCCTGATTCTCTGCCTCCCAACCCCCCACCTCGTTCCAGTGTCAGAGACGTAGACAGCCCAGGCACTCAACCGCCCCGAACACAGCCCCAGGGCCAGAGTCCGAGCACCCTTGCTGTCTGACTGTCTGGCCCTGGAGCTTAAGGGGGGAGGCTGAGGGCCCAGGCTCTCTGCATCTCTGGCTTCACTCCTGGAACCTGGATCATTGGGCAGAAAGAATGGCAGAATGTCTCTGTAGCCCAGTGGCAAGGGCACTTGCTCGAGAGCAAGGAACCCAGGATCCAGTCCCCTTGATGAATGAATATTCAGTTTATACGCAGTGGAACAGGAGAGACTGAGGGAGACCCACATCAGAATATCCCATAGTCCAATGGTTAGGGCACTCTCCTGAGAGGTGTGGAAATCTTAGGTGCCTACGGGGTTAGGCAGCAGCTGAACAAGAGTTTTGAGGATCTTAGTGATGCCGAAATGTTGGATTTTGCCACCCAAATTCTTTTGTAGATCTAGTCCTAGAAGACCAGACTTAACATCAATCCTTGCAGTGCCCCACTAGACACTTCCTCAAAGGGAATGCATTACCAATCTCTCTCTCTCCCTCCCTCCCTCCCTCACACACACACACACACACACACACACACACACACACACACACACACACACACAAGTTACTGAGTTAAAATTTGGTGTTATACATGGTACATACAGTAATAACAGATATGCAGTCACTAGCTGATGCATGGAAGATATAGTAAGAACAGAGAAGGCGAGAAAGCTTTGGCTAAGGACAATGGGGAAAGCCTTACCTTTAAGAAATATGGAATAAGAAGGACCTTTAATGTCTGCAAACAACAGACCGGACCTTATCTTTTATGGTCTCATAAGACCTCTCCTGGGAAACAGGAATATTAATGATATAACTCAATTGTTGAAAATTAAAGTATATAATAGACAAAATCACCTGTATTTAAAGAAAACACAGGCCCTTTGTCTAAATATAAAGGGTGCCTTTCTTTTGTCATTTCATGGACCTATTTCCATTATTTCCTGACTATATCTGGGAAGCAAATTCATACAGTTCCTTTGCTGGTATCTGAAGTATGAAATCACAGCCTTTATGGGAGATGAATATTTTTTTGTTTGATTGGGTTTTTTTATTATATAATCTATAGCTAGCCAATTCCTGTCTATGACTTAAAGTACTTTGGGACTATAATATCTTGAAGCCAGCAGCAGATCTCTGACATTGAAAGGCTGTTCCTGCCTGGTTTTTAGTAGTGTTGTCAACACACATTTTGTCCCCTTTCACCCTTTTGTTGGTCTAGCTACTGGTTGTAATACAGTTAACCCAAATGGCTTAACTGCAATTTATCTAACACTATAATTACCTAAGTTGCTTATGGGGTCTCTAGGTTTCATCCCCAGCTGGGATACTTCTTGCTATTTTTAATTTTTTTTTAACATGACAAAGAAAGAGACTTAACAGGCGGAGTTTTTAAACAATGTACACAGAATTCCTAACCCTAGAGTAATCTCAGGCACTGGTTCAACAGTCCCAATAAGTCTTTTCATGCCATGTTACAGCGTCTCTGTTAGTTAAGCATGTTTTGAGTTTATAGATCTCATTTTTTCAGCGGTTGATAATTAAACTACAGGAATCCACTTGCAGCTGAAACTTGACAAAGTTTGAATGAATTTGAAAAGCTGGCTGATTATTAGTAAACATTAATGGAAGGATTTGTTAATAGTTATTTTCCTCTTATTTCTTGACAATTTGATATGAAATTTGGAAAAACAAAACAAATCAAACAAACCAGCTAATTATTATCTACACATATATAATATCCTTGGGTATTTAAGAGATAATGTAACTTTTTTTTGTTTTGCCTTCGGATTTATATATGCTGTTTGCATTCATATAACTCCTTTTATGGAATTCCCATAGGTGTCAGATTTATATTGTAACTATTCTGGAATGTTTTAAACCATTAATTAAAGATATGGATAGGCTCCTTCTGGTATTTTTTGCATAATATATTTTTGCTACGTTTTTAAATCAGTATGTCTCAAAGTGCATAGTGACAAAATATGATGTGGAGTAATGGGCATCTAACTGAAGAGCTGTTATGGAAGTGCTTGATGGGTCCAGATGCTTGGGATGTTGAAAGCACCCTGGCCTATCTAGTAAGTTGCACTGTATTTTTTGTTTTCTGAGCAACCGGTGACCATTTATGGTATGATGTCTTGTGAATCATCAGGAATACAAACTAACATTACACTCCATGGAAAGCTTGGAAATTCTAGCTTTCCCGTAATACATGGCAATATTTTCTATTCCTGGTGGTTTGGTTTGCGACAGATCAAATTTTTAATCACACCATTTTTACAACCATTTGCCTTTGCATGTTCCTATTGCCTTCTATTCTGAGCTGATTTTAGTGACTATTATCACTGGAGCTGTTAGAACTAGAGACAATGTTGCACAGCACATCATCTGAAACTTTGTAATTTCAGCGCTCAACTGGTATAAAATGTTATTCTTTGGTTGTCTGGTTTGCGAGAATATTGGCTGCTAAAATCATGCTGGGATTCAAGTGAGGATGTGTGGTGGGAGGATAATATAGTCAGGGTGACCTGATTTTAGAACTCAGGTATCATCTAATTTATTAAACTTAGTTTGGTTCCTCCAGACTTAGAACCACCACCCACCCAGCATATGAATAAGAATTGCCAGGTTGATCAAACTGGAGATCCATCTAATCCCATATCCTGTTTCTGATAGTGGCTAATACCAGATGGTTCAGAGTAAGGGGCAAGAACTCACAGTAGGCAGATGTGGGATAATCTGCCTCCCATCCCCCAATCAACTCATATTGATCCATGTACAGGATGGTTACTGCCATTTCAATCAGGGGTCACATAATTGGGACTGTAGCCTGACATACTGGCCTCGCCTGAAAATAAATATCTAGGGTTACCATATTTTGTGCCTCCTAATGGAGGACACTCCCGGGGGCCCCGGCCCCGCCCCCAACCCCGCCCACGCCCCCGCCCCAACTCCGCCCCCTCCCAAAGTCTCCGCCCCCTCCCCTGCTTGAAGCCTGAAGCAGGTAAGGGGGAGTGTGGGGGGGAGGAGGCGCGGCCCAGGCTGGCCCCTGGCGGCGCCAGCCTGGGTCAGCTCGGGCCCTGGCCGACCACCCCCGGCTCCCAGCCCCCCGACCCCGGCCCGGCTCCCAGCGCCGCGGGCCGGCTCCCGGCTCCCAGCTCCCAGCGCCGCGAGCCGGCTCCCAGCTCCCCGACCCCGGCCTGGCTCCCCGACCCCGACCCGGCTCCCAGCCCCGCGGGCCGGCGGCTCCCGGCTCCCAGCCCCGCGGGCCCGGCCCGGCTCCCAGCTCCCCGACCCCGGACCGGCTCCCCGACCCGGCTCCCAGCCCCGCGGCTCCCGGCTCCCAGCCCCGCGGGCCCGGCCCGGCTCCTGGCTCCCCGACCCCGACCCGGCTCCCAGCCCCGCGGCTCCCGGCTCCCAGCCCCGCGGCTCCCGGCTCCCCGACCCCAGCCCGGCTCCCAGCCCCGCGGGCCGGCGGCTCCCGGCTCCCAGCCCCGCGGGCCCGGCCCGGCTCCCAGCTCCCCGACCCCGGACCGGCTCCCCGACCCGGCTCCCAGCCCCGCGGCTCCCGGCTCCCCGACCCCAGCCCGGCTCCCAGCCCCACGGGCCGGCGGCTCCCGGCTCCCAGCCCCGCGGGCCCGGCCCGGCTCCCGGCTCCCCGACCCCGACCCGGCTCCCAGCCCCGCGGCTCCCGGCTCCCAGCCCCGCGGCTCCCGGCTCCCCGACCCCAGCCCGGCTCCCAGCCCCGCGGGCCGGCGGCTCCCGGCTCCCAGCCCCGCGGGCCCGGCCCGGCTCCCGGCTCCCCGACCCCGACCCGGCTCCCAGCCCCGCGGCTCCCGGCTCCCAGCCCCGCGGCTCCCGGCTCCCCGACCCCAGCCCGGCTCCCAGCCCCGCGGGCCGGCGGCTCCCGGCTCCCAGCCCCGCGGGCCCGGCCCGGCTCCCAGCTCCCCGACCCCAGACCGGCTCCCCGACCCGGCTCCCAGCCCCGCGGCTCCCGGCTCCCAGCCCCGCGGCTCCCGGCTCCCCGACCCCAGCCCGGCTCCCCGACCCCAGCCCGGCTCCCAGCCCCGCGGGCCGGCGGCTCCCGGCTCCCAGCCCCGCGGGCCCGGCCCGGCTCCCAGCTCCCCGACCCCGGACCGGCTCCCCGACCCGGCTCCCAGCCCCGCGGCTCCCGGCTCCCCGACCCCGGCCCGGCTCCCAGCCCCGCGGGCCCGGCCCGGCACCATGCCCCCGGCCCCGCACAAAGAGGCCCCGGCCGAGCCTCCCGATTTTCCCGGACATGCCCGGCTTTTGGGGATTTCCCCCCGGACGGGGATTTGAGCCCCCAAAAGCCGGACATGTCCGGGAAAATCCGGACGTATGGTAACCCTAAAATATCTCTTCCTGTACTGCCTTGTTACAAAAACTGTTGGGAACCTCCTGGGGAGCAAACCCACCGGTCTTTTGTACATCTGTATTGGGCCTGGTGTTTGCTCCAGCTGAATGCTGTTCTGAGCTCTGGGGGTGCAGCCTCTGCATTCAGTTTGTTGACATGGAGCTGAATTCAGTCACTTGCATTATTAGTGGCTGCACGAATTATACACCAGCCTCCAGGTTATATGTGCTAGCACACATAGCTCTGCCAGACCTTTGATGCGATGTCATTACTGTTAAGTCTGCCTGGAGAGCTATGACAGATGATACCAATCTATTACATCTCCAGCTGACTGACTGACTCATTTTCAGACAGGGAACAACTCGAAGGTCTGCCGCCCCAACTCGAAGGTCCGCTCATATTCAGGGGAAGAATCCCACTCCTGTGGACTGGCTGTAACAGCATGTCTGATCTTTCAACACCACTTTGCTACAGCAGCTCATGCACTCCTGGACAAGAACGCTACTGGCCCTTTACCACTCATGGATGATCGGCAGCACCAAGTAGCCGACGACAACATTCTTATAGCATGGAAACACTGGTGGGAAAGAGAGTCTAACATGCTATGTAAATTCAGGAGTCCATCACTGCACCTGCCTCCTTGTCCTCTTGATCATAGATCCTGGATCAGGTTCAACAGGGGTTATTCTCTGGCTCATCCAGAATTGCTGCAACTATATGGCAGACTGGTTTGGCTTCCTCTCCATGCTGTGATGGGGTGTGTGCGGGGGAAGAGGGGTAGCATTGCAGACAATGACTCATGGAGTGGAAGAGTGCCCAATTCAACATCTGGAGGGTGGTTTACAAAACCTCGCCTCCCTAAACACAGAAGCTAACCTTTGGCTACAGAACCTGGACATTGAGCTCTGACATCTGCACATGAGAGGAGGAGTCTTGCCTGTGGCCTAGCCACACACTTTTATATAATAGATAGTGACCGCTTCAAGTGAGTTCTCAGTCTGTCCACATACATATTCATGGGAATTCTATTTTGTTAAAAGTACACAGAGAACTTTAGGCATCGCATGTCGAATAGTTAAAATTCATTGTATTTTTTCATCTCCCCCCCCACTTTTAAATAAAACAATCTACAAAGTGGAAAACCTCCATTAACACTAGCACTCTAAGAGCTTTGTTTTGTATTGCTGAGCCTCAGATCATGCCAAGGCTAAAATATGTGCTGTGGTGCCTTTTGCTCCCCCTAATGCTAGCCTGGCTTTTAAAACCGTTTCAGAAATTAGTTAATGGCATTATTTTCCAAACTGGGTAAACACATCTACAATGCTGCTCTGTTCAAGGCAGGGTTACTGTGCTAAACAAATGAACAAGGCCAAGGCCTTTGAATGCATCTGGAACATAGTTAAAGTCCCTGTCTAAACTACAAAGTGGAAACAAAGTTGTACTTGGGTCCTTTGACGCAATTGTAAGTGCTCTCAGCCGGGTTCAAACAAATCCTATTTATTTTTTTTACACTGCCTAAAAAGATGCATGGAAAGAGATGGCTGGCGCCTGATTCACTTTCATGTGTAAAAGTGGTCCATCTCCAGTGGAATTACTCCTAACTAGTGCAAGCAGAGTGAGAATCAGTGAGCATTGTTTCTGCCCTGAATGGTTTATATATCACAATAAGGCTAATAAATCTACATCACTAAATATACCTCTCCTGCCCATCACTGCAGTAGCTGAGTGTTTCACAAATAGTAATGAATTTATTCACACAACATTCCTGTGTGATAGGCTGTTCCCATTTTACACCTAGTGAGCTGAGACACAGAGACTAAGGACCTGTGATCCAAAGCTGAATGAAATCAGTCTTTTTTTTTTTTAATTCAGTTAACGTTTCAGACTTCAATGTTTGCATAGTGTGGGCAGAGTGCTGCACACTCTTAAGTCGCACTCAGTTCTTTAATGTTATTTTTAAAGAGCCTATGTGTGGTTAGAGATTAAGACGTAAGAAGATGAGTCAAGGGTAGTGTGTTAAAAGAGTTTGTTTTAATTCAGAATTTCTGTGGGTCTGTTAAACTCTTCATGTTACTTTAACACAATGTTGTATGATACAATTAATTTTTATGTAGAGCTTACAGCTCATGAGAGAAAAGACTATGATTTCTACATGGAAGATCTGGTGTGCTTCAGGATTATTAGTGTATTTTTATTGTGTTCTCTTTATTTTCATTACAGAGAGAGACACAGACAAGAATGAGAACTTGCTATTTAAGCACTGAGCCATTGACAGGTGTCAATCCACATAAAAGGAACCAACTCTTCCTCTCCCTTCCTTGTCCTAAGTCTGCAAAGTTTTAACAAGTATGTGGCCACTAGGAGCTAAAAGAAATGTGTGAAATGGGTTTTAAAAAAATTAAGCAGTATTACAAGGTTTCATATTTGCAGGATCAGAATCAACTGTGTTTGTTTCTTTTGCTATATTTGGTCTGCATGGAAATCTCCATATTATTACTATGTTAGCAGGTAGCTGGTAGAGTAAAAGTAAAAAACCCAAACCAAAACAACAAGAAAAACAAATAGAAAACTAAAAAAAACCCACACACATGGTCAAAAATGTCCTTATTTCATTTTTAAGTAGTGTCTATAAAGTAACTTAGAAATAATTGTTCCTGATCTTTAATTAGCTAGTGTTTGAAAAGCACTTTGAAGTTGAAAAATGCTGGATTATTTATTTTGCCTAAGGTTGATTAATTATGGACAGCAAACCTTAGATTAGTACAGTGATAAATGTGACCAAATAGGCTGCACCTCCATGGCGTTACTATTAAAGCAAGGCCCATGTTCTCCTGCTGCATCTGGGACTGAGGTCATGAAGGGGGTGGAGGGAATGCCAGCCCCCTCCCCCCTCAACCATGGGGAAGGCTCACTGCAGAGAATCCATAGGATTCTGGCTCCACGATGCTGGAAGAGACAGTGGGTCAGGGGAAGGGAGCTGGTCAGGCTCCTTGAGGGGAAAGCAATAGAAGTTAAAATGCCAGCTCCTCAGACACAGCTTAAGGGTGTTTGCTGCTGCTGAGGATCAGAGGAAGATGCAGAAGCAATTCTGAGCCACTTTTGTAGTCTCTTTGGGGCTGCTCTAACTGAAGATGGCTGCCTATGGACTGAAGAGGCCATTATGGCAGCTGGGAAATCAGAAGGATGCATGGGTATCCCAGTCACTTTCTCATTTCCCCCCAGAGATTACCTCTTTATCTTCATGACCTATCAGGGAAGTAAGTGCAGGAACTGCTACAGTGGCTCTCTGCCGTCTGCTGATCCCCTTAGACTTCCGATAGCTAGGTAAGTTGTCTTTGGGGCACATTTGCACTAGTAGAGAAGTAAAGAGAGACCCTAATGCAGTCCAGGATCTGGCCATGTGAACTTAGACTTCTTCATTCCTCTGTGCCATGAGTGTTCCGGGGCAGCTACTGTTCTTAAAGGGTTAATGGGGCTAAGCCCCACCAAAAATGCCTCACCTGTCAGCTGCACTGTAGGCTCCGTGTAGTGTGGGTGATGCATTGCAGGATTCAGGATCACCTGCTGTCTTCAATGGGCTTTTAGTGGGGCTGATGCCTAGAGTAAAGAACAAATATTAGTCACCTGGATCAAACGTGGTAAGTACCTCGAGTAAACTGACAGTTAACTTAGTAAAGAAATCCAGTAAAGACCATAGACTATAGGCAGTGGAGGGAGGAAGAAAGGAGTAGGGAACAGAGTAGGGGCAGATTCTGTTCAGCCCCACAAACAGACCGCATAATGCTCTCCGTAGCCATCACAGTCATCCCCTGCCTCTTCCTCCTCTCTTTAGTTCCAGTAAGCACCTGGGTGGGGAGAGGTTCTTGTCTGGGGAAAAGAAGAGGGGGGCTTTTGAGCCTGGTGGTGGTGGTGGGTGGCAGGTAGGAATGGGCGGGGTTCTGAGGCTGATGTGTATCCTGGCAGTTGGGGTATGGCAAACCCAGGTTCAAGTCCATGTTCTCCTTCATTCAGAGTGATCTGGGATGAAAAACCTGCTCTGTCTCAGGCAGAGCAACTCTTGAACCTTGGTCCCCTACATCACAGGCCAGTATATGAACCACCCACTTGGTCTCTTTCCCCCCCCCAAAAAACCCTCCCAAAGAAAGCTTTGTGGAAACAAATATGCTTTGACAGAACAGCGCATTTTGGTGAAACATGATCAGCTCTACTGTATTGTCAGTGATGTGGTTGTCAGCCTGGGGCATAGCGGTGTGTGTGTGTTTCTAAGAAGGGGTAGAGGGTCGGGTTGAAGGGAAGTGAGGGGTGTTGGGGAGGCTCTGAGGGCAGGGAAGAATTGTGCTAGCAAGGGTAAGCACAAGGGTAATGGTAGGGTAATTGGCATTGGCGGTGACTTGGTGTTGTGTGTGTTTGAGGAGGCAGCAGGGTGAAAGTTAGGGCTGGTCCACACTAAGCCCCCAGTTTGAACCAAGATACGCAACTTCGTTCGAAGTATCTTAGTTCGAACGTAAAGGTACTTACCGTGGGTCCACACGTGGCAGGCAGGCTCCCCCGTCGACTCCGCCTACTCCTTTCGCGGAGCAGGATTACCGGCGTTGACGGCAAGCACTTCTGGGATTGATTGCTTGCCGCCAAACCAGCGGGTAAGTATAGATGTACCCTTAGACTGGAGAGGGAGAGACAAGGAATAGGAAAGACCTTGCAGAATTGGATGAGTTACTGCCTGTACTTTGAGAAGAGAACTGCATAAAAATATGCAACTTTCCTGTTTTTCTGGACTGGAGGAAACTTCTGAGATCAAGTTAATTAAAGGCATGTAGTTAACTCCTTGCTTTTGATTAATCCTTCTCTTAAGAATGTGTGACTTGAGATCCTGAGGTGTAAACAAGATGCTGGAGACATACAACCATGGTATACTATACGCACCCCTTCTATTAGCACAGTTTCTTTAATGCCAGCATTTTCCTTTATTTTAAAACAAGTTTATTTCTTCCTTTTCTGAACCTTTGCGAGGCAGAATCAAGCAGTGCTGGAATGTATTCCTTTTAAAGGCATTATTTGTGCATCAGGAATTCTTTTGAAAATATGATTCATGATATCTGTAGTTCAAGGTTCTACAGAACTTCAAAACATAAGCCATTGCAAAGAATAAAATTTTGAAAAACAATATCATAGATCCCTGGAAAAGGAAACAAAGCTCTGCTTCATACCCCCTTACACATATGCATTCAGTGATTAATTATGTCTATGTGGAATAGTGCAATGGATAAACCAAAGGTTGTCAAGATAAGAATTTATTTTACTAGCATGTTTCTATGGGAGAAATAAGCTTGTCTTAAAACCCAATGGGAGACATTTTGAGTATGAAACATGAATTTTGAACCCAAATTTCATTAAGAATTAAGGAAATACATGCAAAATGTGTTCAAACTGAGCTCATGGAGATGAAGTTTGGTCTAAGGAAATTTGCAAGTTCACCAGGGAAACTTTGTAGTAAGTGTGATATTACACTTGTAGTTCATATGCACAGGGAAATATGTGTTTGAACCACTGGCTCTGAGGCTGCTTCAGGAAAAGGCTAATTATTTTTTCAAACCCATGTTTTAAAAAAATCATTGGTATCCTTTAAAGTGTTGAATATTTTGCTGTCAATTGTTTGGTTTGGTTTGTTGGACTGTGCTTTTGGTTCCAAAATAAGATGTCCTAGTGCCTAAGTCACTTTTGAGAAAGGGAATTTGGCTCCTAAATCATGCTGGTACTTTTGAAAACTTTCCTGGGGTCTGGATTTAAAACACCAAGGCTTAAGGAATTTTGAATTGTACTTTTGGTTTTTCCTATGGTAGGGGTCCCTATCCTGCAATTGGCTATGCACAGGCAAAGCCCCGTACCCAAGTGGAATTGATTGCAGAATTGGGTCCTAGGTTTTGATTTTAAGCTAGTTCAAAACTTCAGTATGTAGCATTTTGGATTTTTATTTGGTCCTTTCTCTATTTTTCTTCTGAGTTGATGTGAGTGAACAGCCCTGCTCTGAGATCAGTTCTTGGGTTTTATTCGTGATGTATAGCTTCCTACACTATTTCCCCCCGCCAACTATCCATTACTAGCACTCTGTGGATAATGTGATGACAGCTGTTGCCAAAACTTGCCTGTTCATACTAAGTTTGTTTTCCTTGGTATGAAAATGAAGATACGAAACTCAGTAGAGAGATCATTCTGTGCTATGAGAGCTCAAGGTGACTGGAACTAAGTAATTATCCAAGGACAGACTATGATGTAGGCAGCATTTTCCAGATTCCAGAGGGAGGGACAGAGGAGAAGAGAAGGGTATGGGATAGCAGAGGGAGGTGGGGATTTTAAATTGGGGGATGGGAAGAGAGACAGAGCACTTCTTTTAAAGGAAAATGAGCAGCCAGCAGAGACTAGATGAGTCTCAACATGGGGTGAGGGTGGAGGGCCTAGCAATTGCTGAGACAGTCAATAGGCAGATTGTTCATCACACATTGCTAGGAGATTAACTGAGCAAACATTCAGACAATACTGCATAAAGACTTCATCCTGTGCGAGGGAAACAAAGAGACTGAATCATCACAATCCAGCCAAAGGCTTGATGATGGCCACACTTAATGAAATCTTTTTGGGTTTGAGAAAGAAAATATATCGAGGTTTCTTTTTCAAAGAGTGTATTATCTGTCCCCAGAAATATCACAAGTTCAACAGTTTTTTATTTGTTTTCTTTTGTTGGTAAACTTTTCAAAAGCCAAGTTGCAGTAACAATGCAATCCCTTTTTAATGTGATTCTGTTAAAATGTCCTTTTTCTGATTAGGAATGGAGCTTGACTCTTCTCTTCTCTCAAATGGGTAAATCCCCAGTATTATCACCTTTGTTTATAATGCTAGAGATGCTTAACTCGAGCAAAATACTTGACTTCCTGGATGCTATTATAATACAGTTTGATGTTATTTTTCCAGTATTTTAGGAAGTACTCAATCTCACAGTTTGTCAGTGCTTAACTCATTGCTAGCAGGGAAAATAAGTATGAAATTTTGGATTATATTAAATAATGGCCCAGCTTTCGTCCATGTCTCCTTTTAAAACAACAGAACAAATATTATTAAAGAAATTACTTACCATCTAGCGTTCAGGAGGCTGAGAGAGCCATGAGAAATATGCTGCAAGAATATTAAAAGAATATCTTGCCAGACAAATTTGATTGCATTTTTTAGATAGAAACACAAAATTAATAGAGGGAACAATTTAGATACAAATGCCAAAACTGACCTGAAGAAGAGCTCTGTGTAAGCTTGAAAGCCTGTCTCTCTCAGAAGTTGGCCCACTGAAAGATTTTACTTCGCTCACCTTGTCTCTCTAATATGCTGGGACCAACATGGCTACAGCAATAGCACATACAAAATTGTCAAGTGTCCACTAATTTTGGGTGCCCAACTTGAGACACCCATCTTGGCCTCATTTGCGAGAGGTGCTGAACACATTGACTTCAGATGGAGTTTTCAGTGTTCAGAGTTTCTGAAAATCAAACTCTGAAAATTCGTGTCTAAAACTACCCAAATTTTTGAAAAACTAGGCCATTGTCTCTCAGTAGCTTAGGACATTTAAAACTAGACTGGACTGTGTACTAGAAAATGTATGGCATTGGCTGGGAAATGGGCATTTAGGACAGTTTTCCATCTCTAATTCCATGATCCTAAGCGTAAGTACATCAGAACTAATTTAATCTTTGGGTTGTGGTGACATGAATAAACCATTTGAGGTTCACTGTCATGATTCTTAATGTCATAAAACCCCTTCTGATAGAATTAAAGCCTTATTGTATACAGTTGTGGTACATCATTCCTTGTGTTTATGTTCTACAGTCTAGACTAGGAACATTGGTATCCTCCAGGGCTGTCCACATAATCTTTTATTGTAAATGTGTTATTTGGATTTTAGAAAAATAAATATAAATATACAGCAGGTTTTAAAACCAAATGGCTTTCTAATATAATAACATAAAAATCCTTCAGAATGTTATAGGGAAAACCTGTTTGTTAGAGCTGCCTCAAGGCTGTTAACTGCTGTGGGTTTTTTGCTTAATTATTTGTATTTATTAATTTGCTTTTATCTTACTTGTGACAATCAGCTCCATCTCATTAATACCAGCAAAGACATAGAGGAAGGGAGAGAGTAAAAGAGAGAGATTTTTCGATTTAACATTGTAAAACTTTAGGCAGTGGGTTAGGAAACAGATCACATACAGTTCAGTAGCAGAACTGAAAGAAATTTTAATAACACCACCAGCACAAAATTATGGGCATCAATATCTGATAGTTTATATATTGAAATAACTTGTAAATATAATGGGAACTGTTATGTACATGAACATTTTTATGGGTCCAATTGATGTGTTGAGGGGAAAATAAAAAAAAAGGCAGAAAATTGTGGAGATACGTTACATACTTTATAATTGATTTTCCAATAAACTGTTAAATAGCTTCAGCTTCCAACATGCTGCAGCATTTCATAATTAACATAAATCTGCAAAAGATGCTCACAAATGTTTTTTAGTTAAATAGGCAGCTTTTAAATGCCTGGATTGGTTCTCTTAATATCTAGATCACCCCAACCATTATATGATCTTTGGAAAATAAAGTGCATACAGTTTGGATTGGTCTGCAAGGCAGGGGGCTTTCCGAAATCCAAGAAAATGATTCTCATTTAAAAGCTTCTAGTCCCTTGTAAAATATAATAGAATATATTTCAGACACAGGTGATGCTGGCTGCTCTTTATAGTTACTATCGGGATTTACTGTTCCTGAAGTTAAATATTGACTTTGGCTTCACTTTGGTCAATATTTATCTCTCAGATCAATACATTTTAATATTGACTTCAACTGAAGTCATCATTCTGCTCAGTATTACCTCTCAATGATTGATTCCAATATCGCTTCCCCTTCCCTTAATAGATCTCTTATTTTCATATATTCAGACCAGATAGTGTTGGAAGATCTTTTTGGATCAGTAGTCTAACTCTTTGCATAAAGCACTACCCTTCCCATAAATCTGTTTTTATCCTTTCCTTGATCACTTTTACAGACTGTACTATAAATGCCTCCCCCTATGCAAACTGTTACCAGGTCTGGTCTTAGTATCAAAATGTTGTTCTTAATGACTAAACAAAATATATCATTTTCAGAGAGCAGCATAGCCTGTAGCATTTTTGGAATTTTACGTATCAGAAAGTAAATGCATAATTTTTCAATGTTAGCCCTTTACTCTTTAACTTTTAGTACCCAGTGTGAATAATTATTTTCCCTCTTCTATATTGCTGCCCTTCAGATATTTAGCACTATCTCATATAGCTTTTTAAAATCCTGATTTATTTAAAGTATTAAATGTCTTCAAATGGTCCTTGCAAATTTTACCTTCAAGATCTTCTATTATCTTGGTTTTCTCAGTACAGTTTATTTTAGAAAAGAATTTCACAACCAGTTTTACCCAAATGTGGTTTACCTAATGACACTGATATCATTTTTTTCTATTAGTAGGATCTATGAGGGCAATTGACTAAAGCTTCTTTACAAAATACAATTACAAGTAAAGTTCCTAGTGGCTCTGATGCATAGAAACTTGTTAATGCACAATTTTGTTGCCAATCTCCCCAGCTCCTCCTCCCAACCTTTAGAAAGATCTGTTCCTTTTACAAGTATAGTATTTACAGGTCTCAGTGACTTTATTAACTATGCTCTGGCACATAGAAATCTTCAAGCTTGTTCCATTAAAATACACTAGTTCTCTTTGGTTCTTTTACAATTTTTTTTTTTAAATCCAACCTTTCTTTTGTCCTTTTGGCTAAAATGCATGTTCTGATTATCTTCTATCTTCTGTGGCTTTCCTGAATCTCATCTGAGATGCTCAAAGATAGAACCGCTCATCGTGCTGTGCCCTTTGAGTGTGATGTGTTGTCTATCTATTTAGTCTATCCTTGGGGAAGGATCTTCCTTTCTGTATTGTGCAGCTCCAAGTACATTGTGAGTGATTAACTAATGAATAAATAATTTAGATGAGCTCTGCTAAATGTTTTCAACTCATAAAGATGAGCCATTTGAGTTATTGCCAAAGGCTTTAATCTTTACAGTCGTTTTTTAAAACTCTTGAAAATTTAAAAATGGGTGAATGAATATGGCTCAACGTTCAAGAAAATATCCACTTCTGGGGTTGAGACCAATCATGGAAAATTTCATCTGAAAGGGAGAATTTTCAGAAAGATTAAGGATGTGAACGAATGGGGAACAGATGTCTCAATACACTTCTTAACCGTAGCCTTTGCTACCAGCAAAAGTTAAAATAAGGTTAACACTGACTAGTAGAATTATTAATAGGCGGAGCCCTCTACTGTTCTAGTGTTTTGGTGTGAGGTCTGTGTCCTACAAACTAAAATAAATCTCTTCCACTTCGACTGAGAATGTCATGGAAAAATTGCCAAAAGAGAAACAAAACCCCTCCTTCCCTCTTTATACAAACAGTCATTCTCTGTGTGATAAATTATCAAAAAGGATACAATCTTTTTTTCCTTCTATTTTTTTCAGTGTAGTTCAGAGAACTTAGATGACCATGTTACTTGGGGTAGTTCAGCTAATTAGAGACACAGCCGAAATCCCATGTGACTTGCCCTATGATGAACTTTCCCAACTAACGCAGTTCAAACTCTAAACGCATCAGCAAAAAGCATCTTTACAATGTTCACTGCCATCCAAAAGAAAAAGTTTATTTCCATCTTGACACACGTTTGTTACAGGAATGGATTTCCAGAAACTTTGTTTCAGGAGAACAGAGACTGAATTTTTCAGCCGAACCAAATGCCCATCTTAAAGACTTGCAATTTCACTTTCTCCCCTTAGGCAGAGATTGAATTTGACAAGAGCCTTCAAGGTGGGTAGCTGAGGAGCTGGCATTTTGATTTTTCCCAACAAAAATAGATTTAAAGAATTTGCAAAATTGAAATTTACCCACAGACATTTTGATTTTGTGATCAGGGTTTTTTCCATTGGAATGGAAAATTCCTGACCAGCTCTGCCCATTGCCTGTTTCTGAACCCAGGCTGAAGTCAAGTTCTAAAGCATCCTCGATTCAAGTTTAATGATTTGCACAATTTACTCCTTATTACTTGCAGTCATTAAGAATAGGGGTATTAACCTTAATTTCCTGGTCAAATTATAAATTTCCCACTGCATTAGCACCTAGATAGAGGATTTTTCTTTGCTTCCTGCCCTAACATGTTGTGTGGCATATATGTGCAATGTAAAAAGGCTCTAAAATTCTACCCTAGTAGTGTCTGCTTTTCCCTATATATTCTTTACCTACCCCACAGGGGCATCATGAATCTGAATTACTGTTGATAACATGCTTTGAAATCCTTGGATAAAAGACTTGGTAAAGAACACTTTATAGAATTACTGTTAATGCCAGTAATAATATCTATATTATTAATAATGCTATTAATGCCCTGGTTGTGAATTTAAAAGGGAAATGAAGGTTCCGTGTAGTAAATAACGTGCTAGCTTGTTAGAGAAAACTCTGAGAAATAATGAACTGTTTTTCAGATTTAAGTCACACTTCCAAACAAGGCAATACAGAAATATTCCCTAAATGGTGGACTGGTGACTTATTTAACACGGAGGCCTGGCATGGCTAACTGCCTCTTAGATAGGGTTACCATACGTCCGGATTTTCCTGGACATGTCTGGCTTTTTGGGCTCCAAATCCCCGTCCGGGGGGAAATCCCAAAAAGCCGGACATGTCCGGGAAAATCGGGACATGCGGGGCCGGCGGTGCTGGGCCGGGGGCGGCGGTGCCGGGAGGCGCCGAGGGCCGGCGGTGCTGGGGGTAGGGGGCCGGCGGTGCCGAGCGCCGGTGGTGTCGGGGGCCGGGGGCGCCAAGCGCCGGGGGCCGGCGGTGCCGCCGGGGGTGTCGGGGGCCGGGGGCTGGCGGTGCCGGGGGGCGCCGAGCGCCGGGGGCCGGTGGGGCCGAGCACCGAGGGGCCGGCGGTGCCGGGGGGCGCTGGGCACCGGGGGCCGGCGGCGCCGAGCGCTGGGGGCCGGCGGGGCTGAGGGGTGCTGAGCGGGCCGGGGGCCCGAGGGCCGGGGGGTGCTGAGCGGGCCGGGGGTGCTCGGCCGGGGGCCCAGGGGCCGGGCCAGGGACCGGCAGTGTTGGGCGGGCCGGGGGTGCTCGGCCGGGGGACGGGGGCCGCCGAGCGCCGGGGGTGTCGGGGGCTGGGGGCTGGCGGTGCCGGGGGGCGCCGAGCGCCGGGGGCTGGCGGTGCCGGGGGGCGCTGGGCACCGGGGGCCGGCGGCGCCGAGCGCTGGGGGCCGGCGGGGCCGAGGGGTGCTGAGCGGGCCGGGGGGTGCTCGGCCGGGGGCCCGAGGGCCGGGCTGGGGGGTGCTGAGCGGGCCGGGGGTGCTCGGCCGGGGGCTGGGCCGGGGACCGGCAGTGTTGGGCGGGCCGGGGGTGCTCGGCCGGGGGACGGGCCCGGGGCCGGCACCCCAGGGCCCGAGCCGACCCAGGCTGGAAACGCCGGGGGGGCCAGCCTGGGCCGCGCCTCCTCCCCCCACACCCTCCTTACCTGCTTCAGGCTTCCCGCAAATCAAATGTTCGTGGGAAGCAGGGGAGGGGGCGGAGTTGGGGCGGGGACTTTGGGGAAGGGGCGGAGTTGGGGCGTGGGCGGGGCTGGGACGGGGCCGGGGCCCCATGGAGTGTCCTCCTTTGGAGGCTCAAAATATGGTAACCCTATCTTAGATCTCTTAGAAGACAGCGCTGAAAAGGCTGTGCCATTGCACCACAAAGAGCAACAAAACTGCTCTGCAGCTGAAACAGATGGTTGCGGATGGGGATGACAATACTAATGTGAACTGTGGATGCTTTCCTTCTGTATTGCAGCCCTTAGGGTGAAAATAAGAATGCCTTATTGCAAGTGGCCTTGTGTGCTGCCTCTTCCTTCTCCACAAACTTTGGCAAAACCATACTATCAATCACATGGAAGAGGATGATGAGATATTTGAGAAATTTCAGAAGAAATCCTGTCTCATCATTGCATGAACAAAGCTGATTTCCTTCCCCCCAACAGGAATGGTCAATGCATAGGAAGAAATTCTTCATCTTGTCCCCACTAGCTGGCTGATCAAATTTAACAGCTTTTTGGCATGTCTGACCTGCTTTGAAGCCCTACGTTCAAAGCCAAGAAAGACAGAGCAAATGTTATGATTCTTAAAAAGTCACAAAGGACTACAGGTTGAAGGGATTGATTTCAGATTAGAATAATTAAACAAGTTTTGCTTGAATAAACAACTACTGATGGGTTGGGAGTGCACACAAGTGTCTACAAGTGTTGAGAGGAGAGGACTGTAAACTTCACTGAAGGAAGTATTATTATTTTTGGTGATACAAGGGGACATATCTGGGGAAATTTGCTGGCATACTTATATCTTTATATCATTCTTATACCAGTTATATCTGTATAACTCCCTGTGTGGATGTTTTTATTTTGGAATAAGAGTGTCCACAAGAGGAGTTATACCGGTATAATTATAGTGGTAAATTTCCCTGTGTAGACAAGACCTAATGGAGTGAATAGGGTCCAATCTTGACCGAAGCATTTTTTTCTCTACTGTAATAACAAATAATATTTAACCTAATGGGGTTTTATTATTATTTAATCCATCCCACTGCTGCTGCAGAACTGTTCAATACAGTTTAGTTTGTAAAACGTTATCCAGATAAGTCTCAATTAAAGGTCTCAATTAACAGTGTTTCTATCATGCCCTTTGGAAAACTATTTAATAAACTGAGCCTTGTCTATACACACAAGTTGTACCCCTTTACCTATGTCAGTATAGTTAATGGGTGAGGGGGTTGACACTTTAGCTATACCAGAATAGTTAGTGGTACAGCTTTCTAATGTAGGCAAACCTCATGTGGTGCACAGCCTTGGGCTGACCCTCTGCACCACAGTAGATTTCACCCTGAGTATGTAGTAAAGGGAGAGTGAGTTGGGGTAGAGACACTGGATGAACATGTATCTCTTCCTCTAGTCCTAAGTGTGTGTCATGATTATCATCTGGAAATAAGCAGAAAAGGGGCAGATGGAGCTAACTGACAGTCCTGTTTTCCCTCCACATACATGTGGAGATAGAAAGTGATGAGATTCTACAGAGTGTGGCGAATGAATATTTGGGAGAGTGGTGTCCACCATCTTAAGAAATATCTAATACCATTGCCATTCCATTCCCTAGCCATTCTACTGGTGTGGAAAACATAGTTAAATGTGGATACCCTCAGTGAAAAATCCATCACTCCCATGCTCCTTCACTGTCAAGGATGTGACTGACTGAAAAGTGGTGTTGAATTTTCAAGATGAATAGAGAATGTTTTACCTAATGTGCTCTAGCTATGGCAATTTGTTACTTCCATTTTCAAACTGAAACCTCTGGGATCCCCCAGCATCTTGAGGAAACGTTCTCAAATGTAGGAAGCAAACTGACAGGTGCAAAGAACTGTTGTGATATAGGCAATGTTAATTTTCAGACAGACAAATTTCAGTATAAGTTTTATAAAGATTCACCGAGAGAAGCTTTCATCACTACTACCAAAGACGGATGAAAATATACACTAACACACAAATACAAGGTGAAGAATTTTTTTAATGCATCTGACAACTGGATACCCAAATTAGATTGTCCAAGAGGTCTTTTGTAGTTCTTTGTTGTTCTACATATATTTTGTTGTTGTTTCTATTACTGTATTGACTTTGCAAACCTGACTCTTCTGTTTATACACTCACTAGTTATTTTTGTTCATTTATTTAAAATGCTACATGATCTCCTTTGTTTGCAGTGTTTGCTGTATTGGTCCCAGGATATTAGAGAGACAAGATGGGGGAGGTAATATCTTTTACTGGACCAACTTCTGTTGGTGAGAGAGACAAGCTTTAGAGCTGTAGTTTGTCTCCCGTAAGCTTGTCTCTTTCACCAGCAGAAGTTGGTCCAACAGAAGATATTACCTCACCCACTTTGTCTCACATGCTCACTTTGTCTTTTTGTGCATACAAAATGTAAAAGCAACTCTACTGCTTTTGTTCAAACAATTGGTGTTCCTTTTATTTTTTTTAAATCTTCCCATTTTAATTTAGGTATGCAACAAAAGTGAGTTTTGCCCAGTTAAACCCTGCCAGGCCCCTGAATTAAATACCAACTTGCCATCTTTAAACTGGGGGTATGAGATAGCACAACCTTTTCTACTTCTTGGCTTTTCCTTTCTGTTTGATGCTACCTTTTCTTTCATTTGTAGATCTTTCTCTCTTTTTCCCCTCCCATCCTGGGGACTTATTTCCTTCAAAATTACCTGCCTTATTGTCCCACTCTTCCCTTCAACTATTGCTGCTCAATTGCTGGTCCAATAATCAATAGAATATATCTGCAACGTTCTCCTTTTCCTGAGTCATCATTCATTTTGTCAATCAGATTGGCTTTTAGAGAAGCTGAGGCCTTGTCTTGACATAGGATTACCGACATAAATTGCTAGTGTAGACCATGCCCTAGACTTGTAGAACATATTAGTTAGGCTATGTTTACGCTACTAGTCCTGCAGTAGTACAGCTGCAACACTGGAGTTATACCACTATAGCACTTGTAGTGTAGATACTTGCTGCAGTGATTTTTCCATAGTAAATCCAGTAGATTTCTGTAGTAAATCCATCCCATCAGGAGTTGGTAGCTATGTCAACAGAAGAATTCTTCCATCAACCTAGTAGAGTCTATATAGTGGCTTAGATTGGCTTAACTATGTCTCTCAGGAATGTGAATTTTTCACACCCCAGAGCAATGTAGCTAGGTTGACCGAAGGTTTAGGTGTAGATGAGGCCTTTAGATTGTGTTATTTAATGTATTCTAGCAACATACCTTTTTAAATACAGCCGTAGACAAAGCTTGAGTTAATATCTGTCACTCAAACTCTGTTCCCTCCAAGCCAGCCTTAAAATGTCAGTATGAGCATTTTGACCACTACTAGAACCTCAAAATATTTTTTTTCTTCTGGAAAATATTGAAATCACAATCTTCAAGAGGGGTTAAAATTTTCTGGAATGCTTTCTTAATTTAGGCTTTAAAATCCCTAAAAAAGTGAATGTGTAAGAAACATTGTGGAAATTATCTTTCCTATAGTATAACATTACAGTTGTACAATATTTAAAAGATTTTAAATTATTGCTGTCTAAAATTGCTGCTAATGGATTTTGCTCTGGGGTAGAAATTGTCATGCTCAGTCTCCTGCCCTGATTACTAATTATTGTTGTCCTTGTCTCAGAGAAACTCAGTTCTAAGACCAGGCAGCTATATTTAGTTATAATGCTCCAAGAAAATTCAACACCAATCATGTTTAAAAATAGATGTTCAGCAGCATATAAATAAAACTTCTTTACAGAAGAACACCTACTGCATTATTACTCTTTGTGATCTCCAAATTAGATTTTATTCCTGGATTCTTTCCTTTTTCTTTTTAAATAAATGTAGTCCTTGGTGTTGAAGTTCTCTGCTTATGCCCAGAACAGGTAGTGTTGGAATGAGCAATAGAATCATAGAATATCAGGGTTGGAAGGGACTCAGGAAGTCATCTAGTCCAACCCCCTGCTCAAAGCAGGACCAATCCCCAACTAAATTCTCAAATCCCTAAATGGCCCCCTCAAGGATTGAACTCACAACCCTGGGTTTAGCAGGCCAATGCTCAAACCACTGAGCTATCCCAGCCCCCCTACATACTTCCCCCACATGTGAACCAAGAGGAAGTGTTTATAAGGCTCTGTTTACACTATAACTATAATCAAGTCATGGAACCCAATTACAACATGGTTGTCCCCTGACCTGATTAAAACGCAATTTAAAGCTGAAAGACACAGGGGAGCTGTAACAATTTTTATAGTAGGGGTGCTAGTGGTGGGAACCATGGATTTGGCGTTTGTTATTACTACTTCAAACAGGGGGTATGACAGCACCCCCAGAGCTCCTAGATGCAGCACCACTATGTAGACATAGCCTAAGAGTATTCCTTACAATGGAATAAAACTTTGGACAATCAAAGGTTTAGGATTGGTTGAGAGGACATGGTCAGATCCCATTTAACTACACTTTCATTTGTGTTGTAATCAGGTTAGGGTCACATTGTAACATGGTTCCCTGCATCTAACATGGTGTAGGTGTGACCTGTGAGTTGGGTTAGCTCAGTTCAATCTTCAGGCCCATTCACTCTATGGCCTAATGAGTCTGCTGATGTTAGTACCAATTAGTGACACTATAGTGGAGGGAGTTATGAGGTGGACAACTGGAATGAGCCCACCAACTCACCAAACTGCTATCAAAATCCCAGGTGGAATTGTACTTGGGGCAGCTAGTGTAATCACCCGTACTGCCATGACTACACTCTTATTTTTTAGTGTGTTAACTCAGCCAAAGCTAGCGCAGAGCAACAAAAGCATTTGGAAAAAGGGTGGTCATCTTATTTGTGCACATATATTCCAGAACAGCCTTTGGAGTTGATCCTGCTGAAATGTATTTATCTTAAAAGGGCTTTCAGTTCATCACCTAAATCACTTGCATCAATATCCCGTCATGTGTCAACATTGTCTCTAGTGCCCTGCATTGCTGGGTAGGTCTTCTTCGGGTATAGTGAGGAGTTTTGGAATATCATACAACATCCCAAATATACTGCTGTGTTCCTTGAGCTGCATGAAACGTTCTTCAACTGACTCTATTGTACAACCTAGCACCTGGTTAAAGAATTCAACTTTGAATTGTTGTTTGGGGTCTCTTATGGGATTATCCTGTGCCTCCTAATCAAAATGTCTTCTTCTTAGGTGACTCTTGTATTTTTGAATGGGTGGGAAAATAACTTCAGAGTGAAGTTCCTCTGCCAACTTCTGTGCACTCTTCAGAATGTTTTGAAATCCCTCATCTGACCAGTAAGACTGTAGGTTCTGTCTTTGCTTTGCTAGTTGTTCCATTGCTCCAGATATATCAAGGTCAACACCTTGAAGTCTCTTGCTTATAACATTTATTTCAAACAGTATGTCATGCCACAACACTAAGCCATACAGAAATTTGAAGTTATGTATGTTTCTGGTGATTCCATTTCCCTCTACCACTGTTCTCCCACAAACAGTTCCTGTCATAGCATTATCCTCCATAATGGCAACTATGGCATCATCTATCTTTCCAATTTGGTATTGGATAGGCTTTGTCGCCTCCACTCGACTTTCCCATCATGTGGCACTCAGTGGTTTCAGTGTCAGAGAGGATGTTCCCAGATGTTGCTTCAAAATTTGCCATTGATGAGTTGATGCAGAGAAAAATACATAGCTGCTTTGAATTACATTAAAAAATTCAGCAGCCTCACTAGAAGCTGAAGCTGCATCACTGACCACCAAGTTCAATGAATGGGAACTGCATGGAACAAAAAAAGCTTGAGGGTTTAACTCTCGGATCCGTGTCTGCACTCCTCTATTCTTTCCTCTCATGTTGGCACCAATATCGTAGCCCTGACCTCTCATGTCAGCTATCGCAATTCCTGTATCTTCCAGCTTTTTAAGAAGCCCGTTTGTCATACCAGCTCCTGTAGTATCATCAATATCGATAAATTCTAGAAAATGCTCTCTGACAGTCACCATTGCAGGGATATTTTCACTAGGTTCTGTTGTTGTTAAAAAATGCACCATTAAAGTCATTTGTTCCGTATGGCTGATGTCAAGTGTAAGTCCAGAATAACAGAGTAATATCTTGCTGACTTCAGATCTGCCACAATCTTCTGTTTGATTTTTGTTGCCAGTAACTGTATGATCTCATTTTGAATTGTTTTTCCAAGGTAGTGGCTTGTGTACATTTTTTGAGTGGTGACTCTCCTTAGATGCTCCTGGAGTACAGAATCAAACTCAGCCATCAGGACCACAATTTTAAGGAAGTTTCCATTGTTTGGCACATACAGCTGATCTGAAGTGCCACGCAGTGCTAGATTTTGGGTAGCAAGCATTCTCACAATGGCAATGAGCCTTTTCAGAACATTTTGCCAGTAAAGAGACTCTGATGCAATCTACTCTTGATGCTGATCATCTATGGTGGCCTTTAACCTTAGTCTCATCTCAAGCTCTTTCCACCTATGGAATGCTCTCTGGTGATTTGTTGCCTTCTCATGGCATGCCAGATTTCTAGCCAGATTTTTCAAGTCCTTTGTTCCTGTAGAACCCAATGTGGCTGGAACATTAGATTGGAAGAGTTTACAACAAAAGCAGTATGCAGCATTCTGGGTTTTTTCTTACATAAGCCAGGCCTCTCCACTTTGTCACCATTGGGGATTTCACGCCAGTAATGTGTTGGATGGAAACTTCTATTTTCATTGTCTTTGGGGAACATGAAGTTTTTTACTTGCTGTGGCCCAGGCAGAACAAGGAAGTCTCTCAGGCTACTGCTCAAGTGGGTCCATAGTCCAGGATCATCTAGACTTAGGGAACTAAACTCAGCAGCAGCTGTTTCTTGCGTCTCCACTACACTCTTCTCTGATCTACACTTTTCTTCAGGAACGTACATGGTTACATCCATTTGAGATGGAGATATGGATGCTGCAGTAGCTGTCAGGTCACCTGCACTCTGACTAACTGGAAGATCAGGCATCTCCTCACCACTCACATCCTCACTGGTGCCGGAAGGCTCACTGTGAATATTTGTGTCTATGTATCTCAGGAGAGCTCCTTCCTGCTTAGATAGAAAAGCTTCCTTTGCTCTCTTTCTTTTCTGAATGCTGCCCCAGAGGGGCATTTTCTTCTTTCACTCATGACTGCTGTTCTGTGCCAGCTATAGTGACTCTCCAACACTCAATTGAAGGGGACAAATAAGCAGACTGGTAGCAGGGCCTGAGTAAGGGAAGATATCAGCGACTTAAAGGCCTAACTGGCTCCTACTACTTCAGTTGACTGCCTGTTCCCCTCAAGTGGGGTCAGGGAAGCAGCAGGAAACAGGAAGCTCCCTGAGAAGCTGCTGTTAATCAGGCTAGGCTCCTGGGGGTGCCAGAAAAGTACATAAGAGGCTTTTTTGTTATTCCCTCTCACCTTTTCTTTTGTCTGCCTGTTATGTCTCTTGTGCCCTCCTTCATCCAGCACAGCACTCCACCATCGCTGTGCATCTAGAGAAGAGAAAATACATATGCACTAGCACCAGACACAATTTTCTACACTCTGGGTCCTAGTGGCAACCTCCCCCCCCCGTCTGGCACCTGAGGTGGCTGCCTCAGTTCACCTCATGGTAAGACCAGCCCTGGTTGCACATGTGGACAAGCCCCCAGTCCAGTAAGTGGCCTCTGAGCATGCCTTCTGTATTGGGCCCCACCTATGAGTTAGGTGGCCATAGGCCTGTCTTCTCTTGGCTTGTGGCCCCCTCTGGGGCTCAGGTATGCGATAGGTATGTGGAAACCTAGAATGAGGCAGCCATGTTTATCCTCAGAAGCAGAAATTTATGCAGTTTTAGAGAGCTGCAAAAACCTAGGCACCTACAGGGTAGAGGCAGCAGCTGAGCAGGAGTTTTTTAGATTGCAGTAGATCCAAAAACTGCATCTAAATTAGGTGTTTAAGTACGTTTGTGAATATGTTAAGTGTCTTACTGAAATGCCCAGGAAACCCTTCACTTTTTATACCATTCTTAGGTGGGGTTGGGTGTTTCTGGTAAAATTCATTTTTGACCACTTGCTTTTGGTAGCACTGGCACTATTTTTTCCCCCAGCTGTTGTAGTATCCTGCTAATGACAGGTACCAAAGTGAGTGATAAAGCCATACAGTTTAAAATTTTTGCATAATTATCACTTCCATTTTCTAATGTGACCTTTGAGGGAAACAAATTAATGTGCGGAAATTGTTCTAGAGGGGGAAAACATATAAATATTCTCAAATTCAGCAAAAAGTTAGTGGCAAAAATCTCACTGAAGTGCAATTCTGCTGGGATACCTGCAGTTTTATAGGATGTTATTTCACAGTTCAGGCTTGACTTACCATGAGAGGAGAGCAGGCTGATTGTATCAGATGTAGTGCATTAGCAAGTCATTGGGAACTCAATGCCACAGAAAACATCAATGATTTCTCCCAGTGCAGTGACTCACAAATCAACTAGTTTGGCTGGTTTGGTGGGATGAAATCAGAAATGATCAGGGGGGGAAAAAAACAGTTGCCAACTTTATTTTTTTAAATAAACTACTTGGGACTTTTTTCAGAAATCCTGTGATGAAAGTGTCCTTAAGGGTCAATGATTTTTTTTATTTTTAAAACACAGTGGAAGTGATAAATGTAAAACTAAACCAATTGATTGTTTAGTTCTGAAATGTTATCCTTCTGTTCTTCAGATACAAAAGTGGCCATATACATGTCCTGCACTGAATGTTCATATTGTGATAATATGTAGAATAAACTATAATTTTTGGTTCCTAGGAGATAAATTTAACACATTGAAACAGCAAGTTATATTCTACTAACACTCAACCTGGGGAGAATTAATGATAGCCTCATACTGAAGAAAAAGGTTAGTTAAAACTTTAACCCATGTGGAGGTCAACCTTTTGGATATAAAAAGGAAGTAGGATATTATCATCTTTACAAGGATTTCTGACAGTACCGTGGATAAAGTTTCTTTCTATAATTTTCTTTACTATTGTTTTGCTAATCCACTGCTGCTCCGTATTTCCCTGTCACTGGTTGAGTCACATGACCAGTTTGTACAATCCATGTAGTATTGTAAATGCAATGATAAGCATTCTGTAATAAGCTGGGTATTTTAAATCACTGCCATTCAGTTTATGAGGGGTTTGGGGCAAGATATATTTCCAGTGATTCTCTGTGCACCAAGTATAAATGCTGCATTCTGGTAGACTCAGCTATTCCTTAGTAAACTGCAGTGGACAACTACTGCACAAAGGCTAAATCATGAACCAGCAGTGAAACAGCCCAAACAAAATGAAATTGATTGGCTCATAAGGGAAAGGCTAAGAAAACTTCTCTATCTGGTGGCAGGTGCGGAGAAGGAAAATTTAAAGAAACAGGAGACAAATAGAAGAAAAGGAGCTGGAGAGCATTTATCAGATTAATGCAGTGTAACTTTAACAAAAGAATAAGAGTAGATAATGAGTGCTTTAGAACTAACCAAAAATTGATTGAGATGTTTTTAATGTATTAATCTTATTAATGAGCATATGGATCACCTACACAGTGCATAAAACAAACAAACACAATTCAGAACTATGTTGTAGAGCTAATGACGTCCAAACCTACTTTATTAACTCATGCTAGTTTATATTGTGCTTTTGGTCCTGTAACTATTATTATGGAAGGTAATAAGTGAAAGAATTAAATAATTTAAATGGTGCTGAACTGGCTATGTGTTTGCAGACAAGTAAAATAGTCGCAATACAGTACTTTTATTTATCATGGGCCAGATTTTTAAAGGTATTTAGGTATCTAAAAATACTTCAAAAACTGCTCTGATTAGAGCTGGCTGAATATTTTTGAATGAACAATTTGTTCATCTCTTTTCTTTTTCAAAACTATAAATTTTGCCCCCAAATTGCTTTTTTAGAAATGTACGTTTTGTTTTGATGAAACCATAAAAGGCAAGACTTACTCAGTTTTTCCAGTGTATGGTTTTTCCTCCCCGTTCTCATTTCCCCCTTCTCAATCACTGTTTTCTGTAGAAAAATGGAAAAAAAGAAAAAGAAGGTGGGTAGGAAATAGTAAAGGAGGAAATCCATACATTTTTTTAATGAAAAATTGAATAAATGAAAAATCATCCTTTTTAAAACCTATGGCTTGAAAATAGCTTTTGAACATTTCAAAGTCTTCATAATTTAAAATATTAAAACTTCAAAGTTTTCCATTGTTTTTTATCAGCTCTACCTATGATCCCAGGTACCTTCAATTTAGATCCAATGTCAAATAGATGTCACGTAAATAGTTCCATAAACTAAAGTGGCACTACTCAGGTGTGTAAGGGCTTCAGGATCATGCCCTCTGTTAAATGAGAGATGCTCCTACCAGACATGCTAATTAAATGACATGTATGCAAAAAATTATGCAACTGCCCCAAACCCGCATATATTTTGTGTATTACAAAAATAAATCTCAGACCAGGCTTTGGACATCAAGGTGTGTAAGGTTTATGAGTGTTTTAAGGACCAGGTCCTCACAAGATAGTTAGATGCCTAACTCTCATTTAAATCAAAGGGAGTTAGATGGCAAAATACTTTTGAGCATCTAGGCCTAAGTGAGCAACAATCATGTTTCAAGCCAGTTGGGATTTAGCTTCTGGTTTTGGGTTGAAATCATGCAACATTCTTAATTTTAGAAGATGGGCTTCCATGTGAAGCATAATTTCAACACAGGTTTGCTTTGGGATCATTTGAACCTGAAACCCCAAGTGAAACTGAAGAGGTAAGAGGGAATCCAATTGGACTGAAATCAAAGAAAAGAACACACACAACTTTTTTGTGTGGAGTGAATCCTTTGGGAAAGCACTGGACTAGTTTTTAAAAATAATCTATCTGTTGGTTTTTTGCTTTCTTGTTTGTCTGCATTAGGAAAGCACCAACACTTCTTTCTTTGGATTTACTGTAGCACAATCAAATCAACCTTCCTCAGTTTGGTTTTCATGGTTCATTGTATGAGAAAGAACAATGACTTCTTTTGTCAGCCATGCAGATGAAAATTATTTTGCTTATGATTATTCAATATAAATTGTTCCATTGCTACAACAGAACATATCAGCATGGAAGGATTTATTGCCCAATTTTACCTCTCAAGATTCTAAAACATTAGAATACTGCTGTCTACTTTGGCACACAATGAGAGAAAGGGTAAAACAGGAAAATCCAAGTATGCTAGGGAATGCTATTGGATGGTCCCCACATTTGATCTACTTTAAAGCATGTACTCTACTTAGGAAATGGGCTGTGTAACAATGCACTTTCTTATTCAACAGATCGGGGTAAAATTTTCCAAAACACCTAAGTATAATGACATGAAAGCCTAAGTCCCATCTGTAAAAGTGACTTAGACATTTAGGAACCTAAATCTCACTGAAACTCAATGTGACTTAGATGGCTAAGGGCCAGATTATCAAAGCTATTTAGGCACCTAAAGATGCAGATAAGCCCCTAGTAAAATTTTCAAAAGCACCAATTAGAGTTAGACACCTAGTTTGCATATGCATTTTTGAAAATCCCACTAGGTACTTATCTGTATCTACAGGTGCCTAAATGCCTTTGACAATCTGGTCCCAAGCTGCTTGTGAAAGTGGGATTTTGGCTCCAAAGTCATTGAGGTGGTTTGGAAAATTTTACTTCTAATCTCCTAGTTCAAGATCTTATGCGGTTACTGAAGTAACAAAAGCAAATTGTAACTTTTTTTTTTAAATCATTTTCAGCCCAGAAGTCAAAACTGCTGAGGGAATGAGCCGGTTTCTAAACTGACTTATGTATCATCAAAAGTTAACTCAGTTCCATTTGTGGACTTTATCACTTGCAGCTGTACAACCCCTGTGAAGGGTACAGTTTGGTGTGCAGATTCTTTATCCTGGTGATCTACAAGCCAGAATGAGCCCAGGCTGAATTTGCAGAGTTGGTGATTAGATTTATCATCTGTTTACTAGTGAACTTAGCAAATTGTATATGGAAATTACTGAGCCAATAAACACAAAACTCCATACTCCCTATTTTAAGGGTCACTCTCCAAACAAGAAACACATTTTTAAGGCTACCACCACCTTTTCAGGAAACCTAAATCTCAAAGATTTTGCTTTTTAATTATTTCGGATAGCTATGGTCCCCAATCAAACCCCATATCTGAGCATCCTCAACTTTAGAGAAAACTTGTATTCAGATCTGAAGGTTTAGGTTGGCCTTTATAGCTAAAGAAGGCTGAATGTTCGGACCTAGGTCTGAATTTTGCAACTTGGGAACATTTCTAGTACAAAACAAAATTCTGCTCTCAGATGCTCATGCAGATTTCCATGTGAAACTCAGTTCAAGTATCCCCTGGCTTCAATGGAAGCTACTCATGCACATCTGAAGGCACAATATACAGCCGTTGTTTTTTAAATATAGTACTCCACTGAGAATTTAAAAAACAAAAGAAAAGGGAAAAAAAGAAAAAAGAAAAAACCCCTCAATGCCACTATTTTTGCAACAACAATATGAAACAATATGTTTTGTCCTTCTGCTGACTCCAGAGTAGCAATTAACCAACCACCCTATTTCTTGAGCAGGATAATGCTGGTGTAAAAGGAAAGGTGATCTGGCATGACTAAAAGGGCCTTTCAGCTGAGATGTAAAATCAAGGCCTTGAATGTTTGTGATTACTGAAGATCTCTGGTGGCAGGGGTGTTCTGGCCAGATTCCAAAATCAGTAAAGACCTTTGTGATCGAACTGTGTGAAAGACACTATATTAATATATGTTGAAGATATAAAACTGAAACAGATGTATTTAATTTCAGTTTGTCTCAAAATAAGAAACCAAGGTTTGTCAAATGGAAAAGGATAAAATCAGTTGATAAAATGTTATTTTCAAGCCTTTGAAATAATTTCAAGCTATGGGCAGTGAACAAAATTAAAATCTATAAAGGATAGGTTGGCAGTGACCTACACTGACTTCAGAGGGAGGCAAAATTCCTGTCAGTACACTAAGACAATCATAGAGCTGTCATTTGTAAAGGGAAAAATGCCTTCCAATCCTGAATTCTTCAATATATACCCCATAATTTGTGATTAGATAACTCTCATTTATTAAGACTTTCATACACTGCAGAAGTTATTAATGGTTGTAACACTATCTTTTTTAAACTCTATCCATAGTATTTCACTTGATAACTTCATACAGTAGTGACTATATAATAATAAAAAAATATTTCCTTTTATTTGATCAGAATGTGTCACGTTTCAATGTTATCATATGATTGGACGAGTTTAATTAAAGAAGAGACTGATGAGTTTTTAACTACACACACAGTAATTTTTCACAACTTCATGAAATCCTCTTTCCCTTGTTCTGTCCAGGTTAATCTCTCATCCAATATAAATCCAATCACACCTCTAACTGTCTTCGCTGCTCTTCTCCAATCTCTGCTTTATCTTTCTTCCGGGGAGCCAGTGACAACTGAGCTCAGTAATCCAGGTAAGAATTTATCATTTTGAATAGTGACATATTATTTACAGTGCCATTTCTGGTCAGTTTTTACCATGTAATCTCTTAAAGTTATTTTAAAAACTTGGCATTTTATTTTAAGGGTGAGGGGAAAAAGTCTCTTTTGCCAAATATGGTGGCAGGAGTATGCAAACTGACTTTTTTTGTTCCTTTCAGCAAACTTTGTATAGAAAGACTCATTGCTTACCTCAGTAGTTACAAACTAATGCGCTCTAACAAAATTGGACTAGCCTCACATAGGAAACTGCTAAAGCATATGCTGATTAGCTTCATTGAGACTGAAATGTATTGATAGTTTGTTGTTGACTGTCCAAGGCAGACTTTTATTGAGTTTATCTATCAGATAACACTTAGAATGTATTTAGCTAGCTATACTTTATAACAAGGAAATCACACTCATTCAGTAGAGAGAATGGAATTATATTTTGAAATTTGAATTTTGGAATGTATAAGGATAGGTGTTAGGTTACTAGGTTGGGAGTGACTAAGATATTTGCTGAGTTACAGCTCTGAATGTACTTAGGCCTGGATGACACTAGAAAATTAGGTCGGATTAACTATGTTGGTCAGGGGTGTAAAAATCCACATCTTATTTAAGCCGACCTAAGTCCCTGTGTAGACAGAACTAGGTTGATGTAAGAATTCTTCAGTCGACCTAGCTACTGCCTCCCAGAGAGGTGCTTACACTGAAGTGCTACAGCGGTGCAGCTGTAGCATTTTAAGTGTAGATGGGTCCTGATTGTGAATTAGGGGTCAGATCTGTAAAGGTATTTAGGCATCTAAAAATGTAGATAGCCTCCTACTGGGATTTTTCAAAAGAGCCTAAGCCCCTAACTGCCATTACATTCAATAGGAGTTAGGTGCCTAAGGAGATGTCTACTCTACAAGTGCTACTGCAGCATAGCTACTTACTACAGAAACACAATAACTCCCTACATGGTAATTATACATGTGTTGGTAAAGTTATTGTTGGATTCAGCATTAATCTGTGGAGAAAAAAAGCATGCATGTTAATCAGGGCTGTCCCTATCCATTTGGGTGCCCTACGCAGCCCCCCCACAGCTTTGAGGGCATGGTTCAGACCCTGGGTCTGTATTACAGCAGGCTATTGTGTCTGGCTCAACAAGACAGGGTTCTGGAGTCCCAAGCTGGCAAAGAAAATGGGCTCAGAGGTAGTTTCAGCACATCAGATGACAGTCCCAAGGGGGTAGCTGTGACCAAACCTGTCACAAGGACTTACATCTATTCACGTACTCATGGCTGGCAAACAATACGTGGTCACTGATTATTCGGAAAGCAGGGGACGAATGGCATGACGGACAAAAATCAGTCTGTCTTCTGGCATTGATGATTGTACTAGCTACCTTGTCAAATAGTTCAAAGACTTCTGGAGGATTTATGAAGGAGGTCCACCACATCCCTGTATGCAACAATAGTTGCTGCAATCTTGTGCCAGGACAGATCTGATACCTCGTGTAAATATGTAACTCTTTCTATTTGATACAAGGCTTGATAAAAACTTGGGCGGTGACCACTCACCAAGTCAAATCATTCAACTAAGGGCAAAATTTAACTCCTTAATATTCATTGTCCTACAAAAAAAGATTTCTAAATTTTCTGCAGCATCTCTTCACTTATTTTAAGCTATAACTGAAATAAAGTAACAAGTTCTTGCAGGCCATTTTTAGCTTGAACTAAACCACTTGAACCATGATTTTGTGCTAGGCAAAATGATTTCTTGGTGATATAATCAATTAATTGCTGGCACCTTTTTAAAACTAAGCTTCCTGGATATAATTTAGATTAGTTCTGCTTTAATAAAGGCAACTTGGAAGCATGTTATTTTATCTTTACTTATTTTAAAATGGGAAGAGAAATATGTCATAATGGTGCATTTATGAAAGGATGAATGATGCCTAAAAGCTACAGTCATCCCACAGTTTCATATCTGTTTTTTATTAGATCTATAATTAATCCTCGCTTACACTCAATGCGTGTGACTCATACATGCTGACAGAGGAATGATGACAAAACATGGTATTGTTGATATCATAGAAGTTTCACTGTAAGGCTCTTCAGTACATATAGAACGCCCCCTTGTTTAAGCTGCTTACCCAATAATCACAAGTCACAACAAGGATTGTCTCAGTCCACTCTTTCAAACAACCCTTTTATTTTTGTGCATTAATCCAGCGCTCAGTGAAATTCTAGAAACATCTTGTTTTTCCTTGTTTACTGAAAGTTACTCAATGGAAGTCTATTTTTAAACAATCAGTAAGAGTTACTAGGTATAACAGCTGACCAGGCAGGCTTCACAACTCTATTTGCATCTCTGAAGCCCTGGAGGACAGAAAAGAGTCTTTTAATTGGTTATTCAACTTTAGTAGAAACATGCTTTTAGGAAATGAGGCCTACACTGTTGTCTTCACACCAGGCATACTAGCTCCTGTTGCCATGGAAATCTGCTATCGCATGCTAGGTCCAGTGATGTAGAAAACAAGATGGCTTCTTCATTTGTTTAGCCTTAAGGAAAACTACAGATATCAACAAATCATTAAAGGGCTAACAGACACTCAGAATATTTGACCTAAATAAACAACATTTATACTAAATTGTTAATATCTGCATAAGTTTTACCTTCTTGAATGTTTCGTGAAAGTTCTCTTCAATTCTGAACTAAAAAATATATTTAATGTAACTTATCTTAAATGTCTAGGTTTTGATTTAATCCATTTACAGACAGATCCTGTACCTAAATGTTCAAGTGGGGTTCTCGCACACTTAAATGGGTTTAATTTGTTACTCAATTTAACAAGGAATTTAAAAATCAAATAATGGCCACTGATTCAGTGGGTCTCAAAACAAAATATTTCATATGCTTCTCCCCACAGAGCAGAATTAGTGAGAGTAGAGCACTCTGAATTTCACACAGAAATCTTGTTTATTCTGGACTTGGTAACACATGATGCACTAGATCTCTGCATAGTGAGAGACTGCTGCCTGATCAACCAGTCTCTGCTGGCTTGAAAAGGGAGTGACGCTTCCCGGAAAGAGGGAATGTTATATGGAGTTGGTACTTTGGGGGGTGGAGGACATTTAAATGCAGGAGAGAGAAAAACACACAGGAGAATAATCCCATTTAAAAATAAAATATAATCCTAGGAATCAGTGAAAATAATTTCATAAATGCAGATACCATGGGTACATTCATATACAGGAACCACCAGGTCAATAGAATAATAGATTACAACCTTAAGGTTTCCATAGTCAAGTGTTTCTGTGGTTCTAAAGCGATTGATTAAACTGGTAGAATCCTCTTCCCCCACAACCAGCTCCACAGGGAATGATGTGGGAAATTTCACAAGTTCTTGAAAGAAACATTGATGAAAAAGGATCTGTTTTGGTAATTCTTCCAACAAAGTCCTTCACTGGGAGCTTTTAGCACTCTCTGGAATCTGAATGATAAAAGAAACCAATTAACAGTGAGGGACTGGATAGAAAACAAATGGACAAGTTTACTACTTCCTTAATTGAAAGCTATCAGTGACAGATACATATATGTATGCATCCCCATCTATGCTATTTATGCTTCTTGGCTCTATGAGCTAAGATGTGAAAAAATATAATAGACAAAAAAAACCCTGTATGCAGGTTTTGTTTCTTTTTAAATTTTTAATTCTCTTTTGTTATTTTGGCCAGTCACTCTGGGATATCAGAAGGAAATTCCTCAACTCTATTTCCCAAGCTTGATTTTATAAACTGTAGAAAATATTGAGCGTAGAGGTTCCTTGTTTCATTTACATGCTGCCCTGGGATTAAAAAAAATCAATATACAGTCCCTACCCCACCCTACACCCTTACAAATAAAAGGATTGAAAATGCAGTCATTGTTTTCCTGTACATTTATTTAAATTTCCAGCAGTGTTACAGAATACTCTTATTGCAAATATGAGGGGAGGGGTGATGATCGATGGTCACCCTTTACCCATAATATTTTTCTTTCTTAACAAGCTCCAGGCATATTGACCCAGATCTTCAAAGGTATTTAGGCAACTAACTCCCATTGAAATCAATGGAATTAGGCATTTAAAAACCTTTGAGGATCTGGGTTATTGTCTGTGAATACAATTGCATTTGTGCTTCTCCATTATACAATATATTAATTAAACAAATTAGTTACCAAAGGGGAATAGTCTCTGCCCTCCATACTGTACCCAAAACTTCTTTTATTTCAAATCTCCATAAATAAAAGTGTAAAACACAATATATAATCTCCTGTGTTGGTTTATACTGTGGTTCAGTTCAGAGAGATAGTTGTCAGTAAATATTTTCCTAAACTCCTTTGTATTACTTATTCATCAGGAATTTTACATATCATTACACTTGCTTCTCAAATGTATTTGTGATAGAATGATTTGCGATTCTACCTCATTTTATATGTTGGGTATAAAATTGCTAGAGTGCTCTGTGAGGTACACTATCAATGCCTGATCCTCAATCAATAATATGTGAGTATTAAGGATAATTCTGGCTAGGACATGCGTGAACCCAAAACAATTTGGTATGACAATTTCATTATCCACTCAAAGATTTGTGTGCTTAACTGAACTATTTCCAAACTTCTTGGTCTGCAAATGTTGGGCTGGCTTTCTAATGAGATTTCTGGTACTTCCTACATCTGGCTGAACTGGAGTATTTTGAGAACAGTCTGTCTTTAGGTATTTTGGAACATTTGCTTCTGGCCCCTTGCAGAACTTGAAGTGCAGACATACACACATGAAAAATAATGAGAACTAACTACCTTCACATTTTGAATAATAAAAAGTTTGGGTCAGGTTCAATTTAGTGTTGGAAAAAAGCTTTGTGTACATAGTTGTTTTATCTGAAATGGTTTGCTTATTACTATGGCACTGAACTCTCACCTGCTTACTGATGGTCAGTGAAAATAATATTGTCTGAATTTATACTGAGAATTGTGGCTTCCCAACCAGATAAGTGCTGCTTAGTACCAGAGTTTGGAACCACAATTTAAGGGCTGGTAGATATCAGAGGGAGAGGAAGGAGGACACAAATTTTAAAAAGAAAAGGTAAGATAAGAAATGGAAGTTTTGATGGGGGAAAGAACAAAGAAAATTGATATAATAATACCTAGCTCTTATAGAGCACTTGTCATTAGTAGATCTCAAACAGCTTTTACAAAGGAGGTCAGATTCAGGAAAGAAAGAGGAGAGGTATAGGAAAATGGTGGATGAAGGAATTTCATGATTTAAAAGATGAGAAATATTCAATTGCAAGTAAAATGTCTGCACTCACAACTGATTTCGTAAATCTGTCCCTGGTAATTAATCACCCCTTGTACTCTGGTGCAGTGATAGAGCAACTAATTTTTCCTTGGAATTCTGCAATGTCTCTCTTGATTTCTGAGTTCATTTTCTGGATTAGGAGGTGTTATGGAAAGAAGTTAGTGGTTCTTGAAATTCTCAGTTGAACATACCTGCCAGTATTTGAAAGATCCCCAAACTAAGGATAATATACTGCTAAAAGTGCTTGCTCTGGCCACCTATTATTCCTCCTTTGATTTAATAGTTCTCCTGTATCTGCAATTGCCTTTCTTATATTTCCTAATATTGTCTTTAAACTTAAGTTTCCATGCCAATCAGTTTAATTTTATATTGCAGCAATCATTCAAATACCTCCCTGGGTTGCAAAAGAGAGATAGTGGTGGAGTATGGGGATCTGAACTCTGTTTCATTTCCCTTTAATGCCAGCTAGCCAAAAAAAAAAGTTTTAAAAAGGAATAAAGGGGAAACAAAATTCCCCTTGAACAACTCATGTTTTCCCTGCAGAAGAAACTGAGTTATGCACACAAGAGTGCAAAGTTACCTCATCACATCAGAATCATATGGGGGTGGGGAAGGAACCAACTCGGTCTAAATAACCAGGAAGACACTCCTCACAGGCAGCCCCAGAAGCAGGCTGAAAGTTTTAACTGTGACCTACTAGCTGGGAGTCCCTGTACTAATTTGAGATGAAGAGAAGCTGGTGAGATTTCCCACAATGAGTGTGTGTTGGATGAGTTGAAATCATCCTGCTGGATTCATCCTCCATTGAAAGTCAGTTTAAATTGAGCATTGCTTCTCCACTAGTCCCTTTTCTCCCATGCGTACCAGGAAGTTATTACCCTTTATTGTATCCACAAGCAGCTGCTTCCTCAGAGTACATTTCAATCTACGTGTAGAGAGTTAAATCCTTTTTTATTATAGAAGGCAGGTACCTGCTAACAACCAGTTAATGCTGTACAGCAATTTTCATTATAACTCCTTTGTTTTCAGATGTTTTAAAATTTCAGAAATAAGAACTCTTTGGGCTCATATTCTAATGATTTGGTCTCTGCCCCAATGTGATATTATTGTTAATTTAAAGTTAAAACAAAAACACAAACCAGCAATTTTTGACCAGGTGAGCAAAAATGTTTCCTATCATCTTAAAAAAAATAATTGTGTGACTTTTAAAAAAAAACTGATAAAATGGGGGTTTGGCATGAAAAAAAACATACCCTGAGGATAGGGCACAACCTTGATGCAGAAAAGGAATAACTAGCATAATGTGTTTTTTTGAGATTTTGTATCTGATCCAGTAATTTAAATTATTAATGTTTATTAGAGTAGTGCCTAAGGGCCAACTGAGAATGGGGCCCTGTAATGGGGTCCACAGTGGGCCAAGGAACCTAGCGGTTAGTGTCAACTCGCTTGTGGGGCTATGGTAGGGGAGCCTGGGCCTGCCCAATCCACTGGGATCCGACCCAAGGCCCTCCGAAGGTCAGCAGGTTTTGGTCTCTGTGAGGGGCTCTCTGAGCTGCATTCCCAGGATCACTTACTTCCACTGCTTCCTTCCCTCAACTTCTGCTCCAAGATAAGGGGGAAGGAAAAGGGAAACC
Source organism: Malaclemys terrapin pileata (assembly GCF_027887155.1). Lineage (NCBI taxonomy): Eukaryota > Metazoa > Chordata > Testudines > Emydidae > Malaclemys > Malaclemys terrapin. The sequence continues at coordinate 103,871,995 of NC_071507.1, read as the reverse complement.
AAAAGTGCCAGCCACACCTTGGGCTCTGCACACAGTTCTGTTCCTTCCGGGAGGCTTCTCCAGCCCCTTTTGGCAGGAGTCTTCAGAGTAGGTCTGAACTCCTCCCCTTTCTGAGCTGGGTTGCACCCTTTTCAACTCTGTCTCCAGAGGGAGCACACCCTGCATGGTTGGAGGGGTGGGGCTAGCTGGATCCAATATGGTCCTTTAACCCCTCCCATCCCAGTGTTTGTATACACCATCACAGGCCTCATTGTGCTAGGCACTGTGCAAAGTAGTAAATGGTGCCTGCCCAGAAGAGCTTACAGTCTAAACAGACAAAAGAGACAAGTTCTATGCTAAGGGCTTGAGTTCTATGTTAAGGGCTAACTCTTCCTGTGTGGCCACAGGTTCATTTTTCATGACCACATAGCCAGTTCAAATGATCTGGAAATGTATTTGGGGGGGAAAAAAGCACCCTCTGCAGAATACTTATCAGAAAGACATCCCTACAGAGGAACAATTGACACAAACAGATGACCAAAGTGAATTACTGAGCTGGGTGGGAGGAAGAAAAGCAAATAATGATAGATGAGGGGCACCAAATCCTATTTTGGCCTAGTGCATCTATGGCAGACCCAGTATACAATCTAGACCATTGACTAGCTGTGTTGCCCCTGCCTTCTGACCTGCGGTGAACTTTACATTGCTTTGCTGTTATCTCTACTCTTAGGCCTGGTCCCCACTAAGTCCCCACTTCGGACCAAGGTACGCAAATTCAGCTACGTTAATAACGTAGCTGAATTCGAAGTACCTTAGTCCGAACTTACCGCGGGTCCAGACGCGGCAGGGAGGCTCCCCCGTCGATGCCGCGTACTCCTCTCGCCAAGCTGGAGTACCGGCGTCGACGGCGAGCACTTCCGATCGATCCCAGAACATCGATTGCCTGCCGCCGGACCCTCCGGTAAGTGTAGACGTACCCTTGGACTGCTCACAATCTGCATCTAGCATGAAAGTCATTCCCAGCTACATCTGTGTACACTTGCAACCTGCCAATCATACCCAGGCTTTTACCAGCCTGAATTATACTGCAGGTTGTCTCCAGCACACTCCCAGTTCCAGATTTTCCCCAGAAATGTATGTCTTGTACTTCCCAGCAATCTCCTGGACAATACAAGCTCATATAAAGTCTGTCATTTTATTAATAGAAATGATATGTACAAATCCTGTTATCCCAAATGGAGTTTCCCCAAAACTTCAATTCAAACACACTGATTTAGATAAAACAATAAAATACATTTATTAACTACGAAGAGATTTTAAGTGAATACAAGTAATGAACAGAAAGGTCAAGATAAATACAAGAAAAATAAAGATAAAATATAACTAGTGCCTAACTTAAACTACATTCAATTCAAAGCAAAGTTTTTCTCACCACATGTTCCCAGTAGTTTTACTGGCCAAATTTCTTAGACCAGGACCCTTTCTTCTGTGTAATGGCTGCTTTCTTTGTTCCTTCTGGTGCAGTGAATCAATGGACAGAGAGTGAGAGCGAGGAGGAGGGGTCCCTTGGTGTGTTTCCCCTTTCTTTTTATAGTCCTCTCCCCCCTTTGAGAAGCATTTCCGGCTGGGATCATAGTGACAGGTAGACTCTGTGGATTTGTCTATTTGCTAAGATGTAGATTTTTTTGCCCACATCCCTTTCCTGCCAAAGAATAACCACTTAGCAGGTAATGGCCCATTGACATTGTTTACACCTGGCTGAGGTGTCAGTTTGCCTTCTGTCTCTGAGGAACTGGTTTGGCCACTCCAGACTAGGAACATGTTTTAGTTAATACTACACAGTAGAATCTTATAACTTTTCATATATCTGTGGCAACATTATTTTACCAGGACAATGATGACCAGCAAATTGAGTTTTCAAATGATATCTCACAAGGCATACTTTGTACAAAGATTATTACAAAAGTGTGCAAGGTGTGAATACAGGGGGACTGTCTGTCACAGCATCAACCTGTGTTCTTTTTTTATCTTGTCCCAGCTTCTGGAGTTCTAATTTACTTCTGTTATCTTCATCCAAATTCTCTCCAAGTCTAATGCTCTTTCTTGTTCCTATTGCTCCAATGTAAAAGAAGCAAAGTAAAGCAACCTTTACAGCCCTGCCCACCCATTTCTGCCACCTGATTGGTTTCCTCTTTGTTTATAATGAGATCCAGGCTGTATTTTCTTAAGTAGCCTCTGCATCAGGGTTCTATGGAGTTTTTCTGGCATTTGCAGTCTTCTCACAACTCCAGTTTATAATGAAAATTATAACATGTTGTAGCACCTCAGATGACTTAGAACAACGCTTTCTTAGCTCTCGTCCCCATAATGCCCCTACTCTACTTGCGCTGCATTGATGACATCTTCATCATCTGGACCCATGGAAAAGAAGCCCTTGAGGAATTCCACCATAATTTCAACAATTTCCATCCCACCATCAACCTCAGCCTAGACCAATCCACACAAGCGGTCCATTTCCTGGACACCACTGTACTAATAAGCGATGGTCACATAAATACCACCCTATACCAGAAACCTACTGACCGCTATACTTACCTACATGCCTCCAGCTTCCATCCAGGACACACCACACGAACCATTGTCTACAGCCAAGCTCTAAGATACAACCGCATTTGCTCCAATCCCTCAGACAGAGATAAACACCTATAAGATCTCTATCAAGCATTCTTAAAACTACAATACTCACCTGCTGAAGTGAAAAAACAGATTGACAGAGCCAGAAGAGTACCCAGAAGTCACCTATTACAAGACAGGCCCAACGAAGAAAATAACAGAACGCCACTAACCGTCACCTTCAGCCCTCAACTAAAACCTCTCCAGCGCCTCATCAAAGATCTACAACCTATCTTGAAAGATGATTCCTCACTCTCACTGATCTTGGGAGACAGACCTGTCCTCGCTTACAGACAGCCCCCCAACCTGAAGCAAATACTCACCAGCAACCACACACCACAGAACAAAAACACTAACCCAGGAACTTATCCTTGCAACAAAGCCTGAAGCCAACTCTGTCCACATATCTATTTAAGTGACATCATCATAGGACCTAATCACATCAGCCATGCCATCAGGGGCTCATTCATCTGCACATCTACCAATGTGATATATGCCATCGTGTGCCAGCAATGCCCCTCTGCCAGGTACATTGGCCAAAATGGACAATCTCTACGCAAAAGAATAAATGGACAGAAATCTGACATCAGGAGTCATAACATTCAAAAACCAGTAGGAGAACACTTCATCCTCTCTAGTTATTCAGTAACAGACTTAAAGGTGGCAATTTTGCAACAGAAAAGCTTCAAAAACAGACTGCCAAGGAGACACTGCTGAACTTGAATTAATATGAAAATTAGACACCATCAAGTTAGGCTTGAATAGAGACTGGGAATGGCTGAGCCATTAAACACATTGAATCTATTTCCCCATGTTAAGTATTCTCACACCTCTTGTCAAACTGTCTGTAATGGGCTATCTTGATTTGACTACAAAAGTTTTTTCTCTTAATTAATTAGCCTCTTGGAGTTGGTAGGACAACTCCCACCTTTTCATGTTCTCTGTGTATATATATATCTCCTTACTATATGTTCCAGTCTATGTATCTGATGAAGTGGGTTATAGCCCACGAAAGCTTATGCTCAAATAAATTTGTTAGTCTCTAAGGTGCCACAAGTACTCCTGTTCTTTTTTCAGATGTTAATGTGCAATCAGAGTGTGTGCTTATGCATGTATGTGTGCACATTCGACCTGTGTGCAGTCCAGTGAAGAGATTCGTTTTTTAATAGTGAGATTTGTATTTCATCAAATGAGCCATCAACATATTTGACTCATTTTCTGAAAGTGGTAGACTTTGCTTCTGTAGATGCCTTTGGAACAAATATTTGGACATTCTGATGTGTATCTGTGTCTCTTTTATTAGTCTCTCTCTCTTGCATATAGCATCTGCAGAGCAATGTTCTATAGATGCAGTTGTGGGTCTGTAAGGCCTTCCTTGTGACATTGTGGATATCATCCAATTCACCTTTCAATCCATATTTGGGGACCTGTCTTTTACTAGTGTTAAAGACACCAGTATAGGTTTCCTAGTACATTTAATGCAAAACAACATATTGAACAGGTTCTGCAAAGTAGCAAAGCCTGTGGAGAAGAGAGAAATCAGAGGAGTTACAAACAGGTCTTAAACATGCTGCTCTTGTGCAGAGTCTGCAATGTTAAAGGGAAAAATAAGCTATGCACATTTTTAATTTGGCAACAGCACTGGAATCCTCATCTGTAGCAGAGCATTCTGAAACATTTTTTAAGTAAACAGAGCCAGCAGCTAAGAAGCTGGAGACTAAAGCAGATTTACAGAATTATCAGATACATAAATGAACATGGTATGTTGGGGAAGAATCAACACAGCTTTTGTAAAGGAAAACCATGCCTCATCAAACTATTAGCTTTCTATAAAAGTGTCAGCAAGCATATGCTCGAGGGTGATCCGGTTGATAGGCAGGTTTAAAACAAACCTAAGGAAGTACTTCTTCACACAACATGCACTCAACCTGTAGAACTCGTTTCTAGAAGATGTTGTGCAGGTAAAAAGTATATCTGGGTTAAAAAAAGAATGAGAAAAATTCATGAAGGATAGGTCCATCAATGGCTACTAGCCATGGCAGTAAGGGATGCATCTCCTGCTCTAGGTGTCCCTAAACCTCTGATTACCAGAAACTGGGACTGGATGACAGGGGATGGATCACTCGCTAATTGCCATGTTCTGTTCTGTTCAGTCTCGCTAAAGCATCTGGCATTGGCCACAGTCAGAAGACAGAAACTTTTAAAAATCTCACCCTTAGAACATTTCTGGTTGTGTGAGCTTCACCCCCATGCCTCAGTTAAATTTTTCTCTCTCATCCTTTTTGATGCTGTGTACTCACTTAATATTCACACCCGTGTTGTTTGTACACTGACACGCAAACCAGTGCACCATAGGACTGAGAGAAGTTGTAACCTGTTCCATTTCTCTGCTCTGCAAATTAATAACCAGACATTGCTGACAGTTTGAGGTACAAAGCTTATTATCATAGCATTCCCATGAACATCTTCCACTTACATTGAATTCTTTCCTACAAATGCATTGTAACCCCTGTGACAAGGTCAATGGACAGCACAGAGGGCCCAGCATGTCAGGAGTCCAAATCCTCGCTCAGTCAGCTGGAGGCCCCACAGCTACCTGCTATTAGGCTTGTCATTTCTCTGGGGAAATACCTTCTGGTGTATCCAGTGTAATTGCTAGCAGGCTGCTGTGTCTCCAGAGGGTGGGGATATACACCCAGCAGGCAGAAGACTCTTCCTAGAAGACAGCAGAGGTCAGAATGAGTATGTATTTTAATACAGGCTCATAATGCATTGTGAGCTGCTGGAAGCCCAGGTCCTTTTGGATTAATCTGTAACCCACCCATCATTTAGTGCTGAGGACTGAACTTTGTAGACTCCTTTTCTTACCTGGAGCAACGATTTGCCATCTTGGCTGGCTCATCACACACCAGGATAGGCATGCACACTCCAAAACAATTAATAGCATTCTAATATTCTTAATTCTTTTGTTGCATGGTTTTGCTTATAAAGCACTTTAGTTGTCATTCCCAAATCCTTTCACTTTATGGCACTCCTGCCAATCACCCACTTCCACAAATGAAGCAAATCACTTGCTTGTTGGTGCCTCAGTTTAACTATCTGTAAATTTGGTATAGTAAATGTTGCCCTGTAGAGTACATTTTAAATGATTGGTTTCAAGTTTACAGAGTTGTGGTGGCATAAAAGTGATATAGGGCTCATAAGGTTAAAGTTTAGAGGCACAAATCCAAACAATCTAAGGATCTCTCCCTCCCCACCAGGATAAATGCAAGACTCATAGACTCAAAGTTCAGAAGGGATCATGATGATCGTCTACTCTGACTTCCTGAAGATTGCAGTCAGCCATGTACAGTAACTCCTCACTTAACGTTGTAGTTATGTTCCTGAAAAATGCAACTTTAAGCGAAACGATGTTAAGCGAATCCAATTTCCCCATAAAAATTAATGTAATGGTGATGTTAGGTTCCAGGGAAATTTTTTTCACCATACAAAAGACTATATATACACACACTGTATAAGTTTTAAACAAACGATTTAATACTGGTACACAGCAACAGTGATTAGGAGTCTGGTGGCACCTTAAAGACTAACAGATTTATTTGGGCATAAGCTTTCATGAGTAAAAACCTCACTTCTTCGGCAACAGTGATTGTGAAGGTTGGTTGAGGTGGTGAAGTCAGAAGGTGGGATATTTCCCAGGGAATGCCTTACTGCTAAATGATGAATTAGCAATCAGCTGAGCACTCAAGGGTTAACCGATTGTTGTTAATGTAGCTTCACACTCTACAAGGCATCAGGAATGGAGGGAGGGAGGGAGCATGGCGGACAGAGACATACACCGTGTGTGAGAGAGAGTTGCGCATTGCCCCTTTAAGTACGCTGACCCCACTCTAAATACACTGCCTTTTTAAATAGATCAGCAAGTTGAGACAGAAGCTGCTGCCAGGAAGCTCCCTCTGTCCTGAGCCCTGTTGTGTCATGTGTGTTCCTCCCCCCCCTCTATGGAATTGGGGTAAGTGGGGTGCAGGAGCAGGGGGGAGGGAGACACCCTGGCATTAGCCCTCCTCATCCCTCCCCCCTGCACAGCAAGCAGGAGGCTCCGGGGAGCAGCTCCAAGGCAGAGGGCAGGAGCAGCACATGGCAGTGGGGGGAGGGACAGCTGAACTGCTGGCAATTGATAGCCTGCTGGGCAGCTGCCCCACAGGGAACTTAGAGGAGCGGGGAGCTGATAGGGGGGCTACTGGCCCACCCTGGTTCCAAGCCCCCACCAGCTAGCTCCAATGGGCTGCTCTTCCTGCAAGCAGTGGACAAAGCAGGCGGCTGCCAAACGATGTTATAAGGGAGCATTGCACAACTTTAAACAAACATTTTCTCTAATTGATCAGCAACGAAACAACATTAACCGGGACGACTTTAAGTGTGGAGTTACTGTAGTCTGTTTGAAGTATTGGTTTCTCTTAGTATTTCCATGAGTGTTTTTCTGCGGTATTATTTCAGGTTAGGAGAAGTGACCCGTGTCTGACTCGAATCATCCCACGTGTTTCATAGTCTGCCACTTGACTCTTTCTGATCACAGTTAAACACAAGAGAAAACAATTAATTTACATTGACTAGTTGCCCCAGAATCTTTGAGACAATCCTGGAAGAAATACTCTAAGAAGGTGGTGGATAGTCTGATTCACCATTGCCCTGCGTCTTGCGCACTCATTAACACTGCCGCAAAGCAGGTATAAAAACAGTTATGCTACCTAATCAGTGTGGTTACATCTACTTTGCCTCACTTTGGCACAGGTGGAAATTACCAGAAAAGGTGAAAGGTAATAGTGATTTGGGCCCCATGTGCCATTGCCAGAGGAACCTTATTCTCCATTGCTATGCACCTTGTGTAGTCTCTTTCACCAGTGTAAAAAGCTGTTTCATCAGAATAGTAGTGTTTTACACTCAGTTTGCATAGGTGTGAACAACACCTCAAATTGTAGGGCAACAGAGAATCAGTTCCCTGCTGGTTAGGCTCATTCTATACATATATCCTGTAGAGAGGTGCCACTTGATTAGGTTTAACAAACAAGGTGATTTCGATGGCTACTCACTTAAAACTTGCAGGGACAAATTCACCCAATGGGTGAAGAAAGCAAAACTGTCATGAATACAAGTGTGAGTAAACGTGCAAGACTGTTCACACTGGAAGTGTTCTCATGGTCATTTTGAAAAGCCTTTTGTCTTGTTCACACAGTTGTGAACTGTCAAACAATTCTGAATGTTCATGAATAATTTGTGAACAGAAAGAGAGACTTCTGTTTATAAAGCTCAGGTTATCCAATTATGGGACAGAAACAGCACCATATGACTAAAGTGAGCAATCATACTGCTGACTACTGACTAGTGAATTACTCATAATCATCAGTTCTCAAATAAGCCATAGACTAACTAACTCTACTTTGGGTGTGGGAGCCACTGAGAGAGGCTTCAGTATTAGCCAGCTTTATTTACATTTTTCTTCCCTTCTTGTATCTGTTTTCCAAGATCAGAGAAAGTCTCCCCACCCATCCTACTCATTTTTAAAAAACAAAAATAACTTTACTAATGGTCTCAAATCATTGTGGTTATGCTATAAGCAGTAAAGTTTTGCACGAAACATGTACAAAAATATGTTTTTTAAAAGGAAAATTTGAGCTCATTCCCATTTGGACATGAATGGGAAGCATGGAAGCCCTTTCACGCCAATTGCTATAACTAAACAAGGCACTCACCGTGAAATCAGGTTCTAATAAATTCTCAATTAAAAAGGGGGGAAAAAAACGGTGAAGCAACAAATCTCTCTGACCAAAGCCTTCAGCTGATAATTTGGTGTTCTTTGCAAAATATTATTTTCCCAGGAATGCTTGGCTTGGTGTAACAAATGTCTTATGGGGAGGTTCTACTTTGTAACTGAGTTTTGCAGCTGAGTCAGCTGAGGCCCAAGGAGGTCATGTGACTTTCCCAAGCCCTGTTTTGCACCTAAAAGTTTTGCCAGCATAGCTATGTTGGTTAGAAGTGTGTGTGTGGGGAGGAACTACACCCCAAAGTGACATAGCTGTGCCAGTAAAAGCCATAGTTTAGGCATTTATACCAGCAGAAAGGTCCTTTTGCCCATATAGCTTATTTTGCTTGGAGAACTGGTATAAGCTACACCAGCAAAAGAACTCTTTCACTGGTATAAGCTGCATCTCCATTGGAGGGTTTGCTGGTTTATATGGCTATACAGGCGAACCATTTCTATTGTAAGCAAGGCCCTGTCGTGAATTTCCAAAATTTCATGCTAGAACGCAGAACTCTCATGATTCGCAGCCTTAATGCTCCATCTGTATATATGTGGGATCCATAGACAGAAAGCTAGGAATTCTCTTTTCAATCCAGTGGAATTCTATGAAAACTGATTCCCTAAAAACTGCCCTCCCCCACTCCTTCAAAAACAGATGCTACAAGTATTTGTGGGACATTATGTTTCAGCTCTGGCAATTTCCACTTCTAAGAATAAAGTAAAGAATTCATTATTTATCTAAACAAGGCCCTTGTGCTATGGTTCAGTGGTTGCTGGACAGCCGTGTGATCTGTCTTGTGTAATGCCCTCGCCCCCGCCTTTCCCCATTTGGAGAAGAAAAAAAGGATTGTACTAGCTTGAAACATACTTTTGCAGTTCAATGTTTCCTGTTGTGCACTTTCGTTCTATTATGGTCCATTAGATAAACATGGTGTTCAACAGTCACTCAGTTGTTGATATGTACAGCCACGCTGATAATATGCTCTATGTTTAGAAGGGAATTGGTGCATCACGCAGTATGTGGGATATGTTTGCGTATGTGTGTGTGCTTTTTCCCCAACAAAAGAGGATTTATATCACAAAGTCTCTTCTCCTTGCAGGGAGTTCTTTGGGAGTTGCTTTTTATTTTGTGTGTGGGATTTTTTTCTACTTTGCTTTTTAAATTGCTTTCTTTGGATTCCTTTTGTAGGCAGCTGGGCAAAAGTGAAGTCAGGTGCAAATCCCAAATCCTCCCTCCTTCCGCAGGAAATTGTAATTTAAGTACCAGAAGGAGGGAGTCTGTTGGTTGAATGCATACCTTTCAAGCACAACCCAGTCTGTCAAAGTTTCTATGTATATAGATTAGATCAGCTCTTTCAGAAGTAAACTGGTCACATAGAGTGAATCTTTCAAAAGCACCTAAGTGAATTAAGAGCCCAAGTTCCATTTTGAAATGTGATTTAGGCACTTAGGAGGCTAAGGCTCATTGAATTTTCATGACACTTAAAGCTTCTAAGTGTCTCTTTTAAAAGTGGGACTTGGACTCCTTACATGCTTTTGAAAATGTTACCTAAAGCCTGCAAGTCACGTTCTATTTAGTGTTGATATAGGCTCTGCAACATTCTGGATGATATAATTAATGCAATATTTACATTATTGTACATAGAAAATCAGTAAGCACAAACTGGAAATATAAATTGGGAGACATAAGGAACTCTTGAAACTTAAGAGGGACTGGCTTTGTTATCAATAAAACCAAGTACTTTCTACTTTATTATACAAAATAGGACCCAGAAGAGATCATTAAGCTATCAGAAATAGCACAAGATGTCCCATTACAAATCAAGAGGAAGACTGAGATTTTTCATCTTGTCCTATGTCAGGAACAAGATGTAGTTGTAGCACTGCAGGAACAGCTCATGGAAGAAATTGTGATTCAGAGTCACAATTCTTTCTCTGACTCCCCCTCTGTACTTCAGGGGGAAAGTTATCTGTGCCAGATGTTTACCAGACAGAGATTCCTCCTTACATTATGCTGGGGCAGCTGAGACAGCACACTTATTGAGAGGTGAGGAGAGACTGAAGCAGCAGCCACAAGGGCCAGTTCTTACTATGTAGTGAGCACAGAGTGGTGGTGTGTGGGTACACCATGCTGGGGAGTGGGGTTACGGCAAGATTACAATGCAAGAATATTAGAAAATAACATTTCAGAAATTCATTTGAAAGTATCCAAAGATTAATTTAAAAGCACTGAAGGTTCATGCTACTACATTGGACAGCAAAGCCACTTAAAACCTTATGGTCTATAAAAATGGATTGAATTGAGTAGGCCTAATATAGCTGATATGTCTCTTCCCATAGTGATAATGGTTCATGTTATGAGAATGACTGATGTGGAAAAAGTAAATAAGGAAGTGTTGTTATTTACTCCTTCTCATAACACAAGAACTGGGGGTCACCAAATGAAATTAATAGACAGAAGATTTAAAAGAAACAAAAGGAAGTATTTTTTCACACAATGCAGTCAACCCGTGGAACTCCTTGCCAGAGGATGTTGTGAAGGCCAATACTATAACAGGATTCAAAAAAGAACTAGATAAGTTCATGTAGGATAGGTCCATCAATGGCTATAAGCCAGGATGGACAGGGATGGTGTCCCTAGCCTCTGTTTGCCAGAAGCTGGGAATAGGCGACAGGAGATAGATCACTTGATAATTACCTGTTCTGCTCATTTCCTCTGAGGCACATGACATTGGCCACTGTCAGAAGACAGATGGAAGGCTAAATGGACCTTTGGTCTGACCCAGTATGGCCATTCTTATATTATGAGAATGCTGATGGAAAATAAAAATTAGTTTTAAAAACCCTTTCAAAATGTTGAAGTTGTTTTCATTTTGTAGGGTCGTCAAATTGAGCCTATTTTGCTTTCTTTTTCTTCCTCTTTAGACATTCATGATGTTTTTTTAATGAATATTTTAAGAGAAATTGTTATCAAAATAGTTATTTTTTTAGTCTACCAAACACTGGTTTTAAATAACCAACAATTCTGATAAAGATTTCGATAAAATATATTGCAGAAAATGTAAGAAAAATGTCATATGTCAAATGTAATATGCTTTCTTTCTAAACAAAGAGTTTGCACATAACTAAGATGTTTGGAATCTGTCCTGTTTGGTTATGTTTCCTGTTAACCTTTTTCCTACTTTACTGTAAACAGAGCTTGTTTTGCAACCACTTTTGCTTTTAAATTACATGATTTAGAGATTTATTCTCAATAGAGCAGGGGTCGGCAACGTTCGGCACATGGTTCGCCTGGGTAAGCACCCTGGCGGGCCGATCCAGTTTTATTTACCTGTTTACATGGCAGGTTCGGCCAATCGCGGCCCCCACTGGCCACGGTTCACCGTCCCGGGCCAATGGGGGTGGCGAGAAGCCGCAGCCATCACATCGCTCGCCCGCGCCGCTTCTCGCCGCTCCCATTGGCCCGGGACGGCGAACCGCGGCCCCCGAACCTGCCGCATCAGCAAGTAAATAAAACTGGCCCGGCCTGCCAGGGTGCCGAACGTTGCCAACCCCTGCAATAGAGGAATGTTTTTGGTTCAATTAAAAGTAAGGAAAGAGATCAAGCACATAAAGAATGAAATTCAGCCTAGGGTCTATCCTGGCTTTCACATAGTTGTTTGTTACTTCTGTATTTCAGTTATATCACATAAAATAAGTTGTAACATTTCAGATCTGTATTAGCAGGAACAAACATTGCAGACAGTATCTTTTGAGTTACCCTGAGCTGGGCAGGAATCGCACTGTCAATTTTGTGGGAAATTCTGTTATTTCAATTTTTTTTCTGAAATGGAACGAAAAGAAAATAAAACCTTGAAATTTCTCATGCAAATAAGTTTCCCCCTCACAAGTTCATTTCGGGTCAAATGAAATGTTTCATTTTGATTCTGTCATTTAATTAAAAAAAAAAACCCAACAAATTTCAAAACTAAACATTGTTTGGAAATGAAATATTGAAATGTTCTATTCCAAAAATATAGAAATGCTTTTCAGGTTTTTTCTGAAATAAAATTTTGTTAAAATCCACGTGTTTCTACAAAATATTTGCTTTTAATGAAGTGACATTTTCTGATGGAAAAATGTTCTGTGGAAAATCTCTGACCACCTCTAGTTCTTCCAGAATTTCCCTCATAGGGTATATCTGCACTTTGCTCAGGCATGTCTCCTCCAGCTCAAGCTCTGATTGAGCTAGTGCACTAAAAATAGAATGTAGCCATGGCAGTAGGAGGGGCTGGCCACCTTGATTATGATCCCATCTTAGCCCTGGTCTACACTGGGGGGGGGGGGGGGGGGAATTGATCTAAGTTATGCAACTTCAGCTAAGTGAATAACATAGCTGAAGTCAACTTATTTAGATCGACTTACCATGGTGTCTTCACCGCGGTGAGTCGACTGCTGCTGTCGACTCTGCTTGCGCTTCTCACCGAGCTGGAGTACAGGAGTCGATGGGAGAGCACTCAGGGGTCAATTTATCGCGTCTAGTCTAGACACGATAAATCGATCCCTGCTGGATCGATTGCTACCCGCCAATCCGGTGGGTAGTGAAGACATACCCTGAGATGCTAGGCACATCTGTCACTCCTGCCACTCCTACCATTGTTGCTATTTTTAGCATGCTAGCTCAGTGAGAGCTAGCCTGGGTATGTATCTTCAAGTTGGGAATGACACCCCCATCTTGAAGTGTGTACATATCATTTGTGTCAGAGCTTTGTGTGTTTTGAGAAATAGTGAGTGTGAGGTTTGGCTTTGTTGGCTATGGAAAAATTGCCTACCCATATCGCATACATTCCTTACTGTCATGGAGTGCACGGCCGGCCCCTCTTCTTCGGGGCCTGGTTGCCCTCCCACATAAGTCCAGGGAGACTTCAGCTCTGTGCAACTCCCGTGTCCTTTATTCGTTAAGCATTTTCCCACCACTGGTGTCCAACTATATACAATCCTTACAGGTTTCTTGCCTACCGCAGGCTGGGTCAGTAACCAGCTAGAGGGCTTCCAGCTCCCTCCCTGACTGACCTGTCTCTCTCTCTCTCTCTGGCTGACTCCCTCTTTCTGGCTCCTTCCCAGTCTTTGTAGCTCCTGCCTGTCAGGACATAAGGCTTTTCAACCAGCCCCAATCTATCCCCCTTGATTGGGGCTGGCATGGCAGGGGCTGATTAAGAGTGTTTGCAGCAGCACCCTGCCACACTTACATACTCATTTTTATTGCTCACCCAATATAGTATGGTAGGATTGTACTCATTCTTATTTCTGTTTTGAGATTGCATAAATTCCAGGTCTTTGTGACCATATAAGAATACCCCTCATTAGTTTTCTTGTTTTTCAGGCACATATCCTTCCTGAGGCGGGGGAGGGGGAGGTTGATTACAAATTCAGTTTGAATCATGGCAGTTTCTCAGCCACATACACACTTATTATATCTTCTTATTGCCTAATTCCCACCTGAAGAGTTGGTGTTTCTATTACTTAATCCCCTCTCTTCCTGCCAGCGTTGTTTTGTGTGGAATGCTTCTCCCAAGTGTAATTGCCATCAGGAGCTCTCTATTTTTCACTTCTTTTTTGACCCCCTGTAGTCATTGCAAAATCAGGGGCATGGAGGACAGAATCACATCTTTGAACTACCCATTCTGTAATCCTTAGTGACTGTCAAGCTGAGTGGGATGCCACTACTCCTTGAATGGGTCGCTTGCCTTGGCTTACTGGCAACAGTACATCCTTTTGTAAGAATAATGCACAGCGAAGCTAGATGGAGTCATTCATGCATAGGAAAAGTGCAGTGGTGACAGAAGCAGGAAATCTGTTTGTATTGTGATTGTCTGTATATAGGGTTTGTGTACAAGTCCAGTATAATAACTGGGTGACTGTATAAATTTTATTTGCATGTGCACATTATGGGTGTTGGGGCGTTCAGCTCAATATGTTAACATCTTGAAAGGAACATATGACCCTATTTATACACAGGTAGGTCAGTAAAATGGTATATTAATTTTACTTTCATATTGACACTAGATTTCTTCTAGCCTTTTAGTCAGGGCACTTACAGAAACCGCTTCTAGTTTTATCATAATTTGCACATTATACACATGATAACATTTACTGCATGTATAAAGTATATTTTTATTAAGGCTGCACAGTATGCCAATATGGAGGACTGTAAATGAGAAGAGAGGACTGTGGAACACTGGGTGGTATACCAGGAAAGCATGACTTAAAAAATTATGCAAAATGTGTAGAATACAATTTGCAAGAGATTGTTCCCAGAATTCAAAAGGGAATTTTCCCTCATAGCAGGAACACCTTCCATAAATGCTGCTGAAAATCATAATCTCCTATCAGCTCAGAATACTCATATTACATTTTTGTAGCTTTATTTGTGTGTGACAAAGGTGTCCCAACAGTGGTTTCCCCAGGAATTGAAATGGAGGGGGGGTGTTCGAATTTACGGGGAGAGGGGGAAGGGAGGAGATCAGGACCGATGAGATATATAAAAGAGAAATAAATAAAGTAAATGTTTTGTTAGGATAATGCAAATTTAACATAAGGATAATGCAAGTTACACCAAAACACATAACAGGTCTAGATTTCTAAAAAAAATATACATGTATGTAATTTAAATTGACTTTTGAAAAGTAAGCCATCATGGGATAAGAGGGAAGTCCTTTTATGGATCAATAACTGGTTAAAAGATGGGAAACAAACGGTAGGAATAAATTATCAGTTTTCAGAATGGAGAGAGATAAATAGTGGTATCCCTGATGGGGGTCGGTACTGGGACCATTACTGTTCAACATATTCATAAATGATCTGGAAAAATGGGTAAGCAGTGAGGTGGCAAAATTTGCAGATGATACAAAACTATTCAAGATAGTTACCAGTAAGTCCCATGCAGATTGCGAAGAGTTACAAAGGGATCTCACAAAACTGGGTGACTGGGCAACAAAATGGCAGATGAAATTCAATGTTGATAAGTACAAAGTAATGCACATTGGAAAACAATCTCAACTATACATACAAAATGATGGAGTCTGAATTAGCTGTTACCACTCAAGAAAGAGATCTTGGAGTCATTGTGGATAGTTCTCTGAAAACATCCACTCAATGTGCAGCAGCAGTCAAAAAAAACGAATAGAATGTTGGGAATCATTAAGGAAGGGATAGATAATAAGACAGAAAAGATCATATTGCCTCTATATAAATCCATGGTACGTGCATACCTTGAATACTGTATGCAGATCTGTTCACCCAATCCCCAAAAAGATACATTGGAATTGGAAAAGGTACAGAGATGGGCAACTAAAACGATTAGGGGTATGAAACAGGAGGATAAATTAAAATGGCTAGGAATTTTCAGCTTAGAAAAGAGATGACGAAGGGGGGATATGATAGAGGGCTATAAAATCTTGACTGGTGTGAAGAAAGTAATAAGAAAATGTTATTTAATCCTTCACATAATACAAGAACTAGCAAACACCCAATGAAATTAATAGGCAGCAGGTTTTAAAAAAAACAAAAGGAAGTACTTCTTCACACAACATAAAGTCAACCCGTGAAACTCTTTGCCAGGGGATGCTGTGAAGACCAAAACTATAACAGGATTAAAAAAAGAACTAGATACATTCCTGGAGAGTAGGTCCATCAGTGGCTATTAACCAGGATGGGGAGGGATGCAACACCGTGCTCTGAGTGTCCCTAGCCTGTTTGCCAGAATCTGGGAATGGGCAACAGGGGATAGATCGCTTGATGATTACCTGTTCTGTTCATTCCCTCTGAAACACCTGGCCTTGACCACTGTCTGAAGATAGGATACTGGGCTATATGGACCATTGGGGTCTGACCAGTATGACCATTCTTATGTAAACATTAATTATAATAATAAAAATGTTTAGTACAGAAACTCCCCAACATAATGACCTCTCAAGATAGCAACGATGTGAGATAACAACCTTAGCAAATAATGCATTTTAAAAATCTTCGCCTATTAGGAAACATATTTATATAAGTTTCCATTCCCAGTCACAAATCTAGTATTCTGGAGCAAAGTCACTAAAATATAGTCCAACAAACAAATGTTTATTTAACATGCCCCTCACTTTTTCCTCCAGCACCCCATTCACCGGTGTTGTCCTTGGTCAGTGGAGACTCAGAGTTCAGAGGTGCTTTCACGTGAGTACACCTCCTAGGTGGGGGGCAAGAAGGCACTTGCTCGTTCCTCCAGCTGCTCACTGTTCGCTCTGGCCACTGCTGTTCGTTGTGCCACCGTTCACTCCACCACTCTGTTGCCAATGGCCTTGCGCAGTCACCTTTTACTGCCAACTGCCACTGTGACCTCTGCAAGTTGGTCTCTTGAAGTTCCACCCAGCTCTCAGTGATTTCAGCAATGAGGTTCCACCCAGCTCTCAGTGGGGGAACCTCACTGCTAATGCAGTCTGGGGCCTTTCTTCCACAGAAACACTGGCCCCACAGCAGGACTAAGCACTTAGACCTGATTATCAGTGATTTCAGCTGCAGTGGTCACTTAATAGAACAAAAGACTATCTATGGAGCTTAATCAGCTCTGTCTTTAAACAGTGGAGAGGGACAGGTCTCCACCTTCTCTCTTGATGCCCTCAATCAGCACAGGCTAAGTACAGTTCTACTGCCCTTTACTCATACAATAAGAACAACTAGGGTTACCATATTTCCTCATTAAAAAAAGAGGACACGCCATGGGGCCCTGGCCCCGCCTCAACTCTGCCCCTTCCCCGCCCCAACTCCGCCCCTTTCCCAAAGTCCCCGCCCCAACTCCGCTCCCTCCCCTGAGCGCCCCGCATTCCCCCTCCTCCCTCCCAGCTGCGAAACAGCTGCCTGAGCGCCACCGGCTTCACGGTTTGCCGAGCAGCCCCCAGACCTCCAGACCCTGCGCCCCTGGCCGGGCGCTTCCCCTCCCGGGCTCCGGCTGCGCTGGGGAAGCGCACGGCCGGGGGCGCAGGGTCTGGAGGTCTGGGGGCTGCTTGGCAAACCGTGAAGCCGGTAGCGCTCAGGCAGCTCGGCTCTTCAGCTACACAGAGCTGAAGTGTCTGGGGGGAGCAGCAGCAGCCGCCGCGGGGGAATCTGCCTGCAGCTCGCAGCCTGCGGGAGCCGCAAGGTAAGCAGGGGACTGGGGCAGGGATGCCGGCTAAGCTATTTTCACGGACATGTTTGGCTTTTTGGCAATTCCCTCCGGACGGGGATTTGAGGACCAAAAAGCCGGACATGTCCGGGAAAAAACGGACATATGGTAACCCTACCTAACTGCCCCCCAGTACTCCACCCCCTACTTAAGCCTCCCTGCTCCCTGTCCCCTGACTGCCCCCTCTTGAGGCCCTCCCCACATCCTAACTGGCCCCCTAGATCCCTACTCCCTACCTGTCCCCTGACTGCCCCAACCCTTATCCACACCCCCACCACCAGACAGACACCAGGGACTCCCACGTCCCATCCAACCATTCGCCACCCCCTGACAGCCTCCCCGCCAGAACTCCTGACCCATCTAAACCCCTCTGCTCCCTGTCCCCTGACTGCCCCCTTCTGGGACCCCTGCTCCTAACTGCCCTCCAGAACCCCACCCCCTACCTAAGCCTCCCTGTTCCTTGTCCCCTAACTGTCCCCTCCTGAGACCCCCCCACCCTAACTGCCCCCCTAGGACCCTACCCCCTTCCTGCACCCTGACTGCCCAAAACCTTACACCCCCAACCCCCAGACAGCCCCCCCCAAACTCCCGACCCATCCAATCCTCCCCCTGCTCCCTGTCTCTTGACTGCCCCCTCCAGAACCTCCCTGCCCCTTCTCTGACCCCCTGGCCCCCTTACCGTGCTGCTCAGAACTGCATGTCGAGCTCCACGTGCAGCCCGACACGCTGCCGCGCTCCCCCATGGAGCGCATAGCCCGGTTCCTGCCCTCACAGAGTGCTGCTGAGCGGCATGCTGGGCAGGGGAAGGAGCTCCAGACTGCCGGAGGCCCGTTGTGAACAGCCGGCCGGCTGCGAATGCAGGGAGGGGGAGGGAGGGAGAGAGAGAAGGGGAGTGATCTCAGCTGCAAGGGAGAGGAGGGGGAAGCAGAGGAGGGGCTCTCTTTGGCTGCCGGAGCCCCATGCAAGTGGCACCATCCAGCCGGCTGCTCTGTCAGCCACGCGCACTCTGCATGGGGGGGAAGTCCGGACATTTACAAATTCCCCCCGGACACTATTTTTAACTGAGAAAAGCCGGACATGTCCAGGGGAATCCGGTCGAATGGTAACCCTAAGAACAACAACATTTCATTCCTCCCCCGCCCCCCCCTTCAAGTGATTTGTAACCCAACCCCAGCAAAAATCTATCACTTGGGCAACACAGCTCTGTTTGCTGGATACCTAGGTAGATTAGGTGTGAATGTAAATACAATCTGGCCCTGAAGCCTTTCCCCCCAGCCCCAGCTCATCACTAGCTGTCAGGGAGAGCTCATTTAGACTTTGCTTATAAATCATCATTTGAAATTATTAGGTTGGCCAACATCACCGAAATGAATGCACTGACAGTGTCATAGTCACAAAAACAAACGCTGTATAAGGAAGCTAGTCTATGTTCATACTTTTCAAATCTATTATACTTTTTCAGATACATGTATTTTATCATACACTGTATATGCTTTTAAAGTGTGTATTAATGTTTCAATTTCAATTCAAATTTCCGAACAGTCACTAAATTGGCATGTAACTAGTTCACAAAACTGGGGGGGGGGTGTTGGGGAAATTCAGGGGGGGTGTAGGGAATTCACTGTCTCCCAAAACCCCAGCCTCTTTCCCAGGCCAGCTTCTGTCCCTTTCCTAGTCTCTCCCTCAATAGGGACAACCAGCCATTTGCTCATTCTAGGCTCTTCACAGGAGAGAACCACCATAGGTTTTTCTCCTTAGTCTGCCTTGGATGCCTTCCTTCCCACCATTGCTTGCTGTGAGTCCTACCACTTCCATGCACCAGGGGAATTAAAACTCCCAGAATGTCTCTGTTCTGCGCCAAAACCAGGAACAGTGTCTTGCTGGACCCACACGCAGTCTTAAAAAGCCAGCACGCCCTGTTACACAAGGATATACAGGAAATTTTGGGGCTAGATTCTGTTTTAAAAACAGTGTAATGTAAATCAGGAGTAATTTAACTGAAAGCAATAAGTATTGCCAACCCCAAGTGTCCAAAATGATTATTCAGCTCCCCAAAGGTCATGAAACTGATTTAAAAATCATGAAATTAAAACAAAACAAACAAACAAACAAACAAAAAAACATTGTAGGTTCTTTTTATTTATCTTTAGGATTTTGTACCAATATGGTGCACTGAGGTCACATTTCAAGCTTTTCTCGGCAACCATGAGAGGTTTTTTAAGTGAAAGCTGAGAGTCTCCTGTTATTCTTATGTAACTCCAGGACTTGGGGCCTTAAGAAACACACCCGAGTTTACAGCAGCTGTGCCACCGTAGCACTGCTAGTGCAGACTCTAAGCTGATGGGAGAGAGCTCTCCCATTGATTTAATTACTCCAGCCCCCAAGAGCGGCGGTACCTATGCTGGTGGGAGATATAGCGCCGTCCACACCTGCGCTCAGGTTGGAGTAATTTACGTTACTTAGGGGGTGGCTTATTCACACCCCTGTGTGACGTAAGTTATACCGAAGTAAGTGGTAGTGTGTACATAGCTGGAGTCACAGAACCTATTCCATCTCAGGGAGCACAAAGCAGTTGTGGATTCCCCTGATGCAGGGGAATTCCACATGGGGAAGATACCTGCCTTTTCCACAGCTCATAGAGCCCCCTCCCCCTATCATAGAAAGCATATTGGGGTGGAAGGGAGCTCATTGGAGTTGGTAGGGGGGGCAGGAGAGTGCTGCACTTCAGCAGTCCTCACAAGCCTATAGAAGTTAGTAGCATTTAGGATTAGTGCAATTGAAGAGTTTATATAATCTTTTTTGTTTGCCCATTTTTCAGTTTGCATTCACAGCCTATAAGAATGTGGCGCATTTTTTTTACATCTTCACAAATTTCTGTGCTTAAGTGGATATAATAGTCTCCTCACACCTTTAAATAATTCTTGCCTTTCTTGTAGTATTATAAAGGAAATGAATTAATAAATAACTGTTCTCATTTACACCGGAGTTGGTCCCAGTTAACTATACGGAGATCAATGCAGACAGACAGTAAGAGCAGACTTAGGAGTGGAGTAAAGATTTCAGGATTTGGCCTAAAAAGAGTTTATCCTGACTAAGGACTTCAGTATTGTCAAATACTATTCTTCTAACTATTGAATTAATTTTGCCATTTTTTTGCTCAAACAATGCATTAGACAACTCAATTATTCTGGTATTTAACCAGCTCTTATAACTGGTCTAATTCTAGTCACCAAGTATGTTATGTATGTATTTGATGAATTTCTCTGGTATTCAACCAGCTCTCCATTTGGCTCACAGATTTACATTTCAAGCTTTCATTCATTCATTCCTTTCATTCAACCCCAAACAAAAAGAAAAATTTATTTCCATTTTCATCAATTCAGCATTTCCCAGGGTAAGGTTAGGGTGGGGAAAATAGACAAGGAGAGGAAAGAACAAGAAGTTCTTATCTCACACTTGAGCAAATCTCTTTTCAAGGACAGCAACATCTTAAATGCATGTAAAAATGAAGTATAACTGTGACCTGATCAACATTTCACAGAGCCCTTTAAAGATGGGGAATTTAAGTTTTTAAAAAGAGCATTAGTTTCACTATTATTTATTAGTATTAATTTATATTACAGCAGCTCTCAGGATCAGGATCCCACTCTGCCTGAATGCTGTACAAAAATGGTAGGCAGTTAGCTGAGAGTTTAAGAATTCCATCACTGGAATGAAAGCAAATTTCTCTTCCTTATCTCCAATTTATATGGGCCAGAGGCGAAAAGGCTCTCCACTTAACCTTGTTCAGAACTTTCCCCATCAAGATTCCTAATTGTTAACTTTACAACAAACCATCATAGAAATTGCACTCCAATGGTCTGAGTGCAGCATACACATATTTGACTTCCTAGTCCGACAGCTGACAGATCATCTGCATTTCTGTCCGATTCCAGAAGAAGCTCTAACTATTAAAGTCCCTCGCTAGATAATTGAAAGACCATATCAGTTAGATCTAGTTCTCAACAATGCCTTTTAAAAGGGGTTAAAGAAACCCAGACTGCCTAAATCCTCAGAAAATGCTGAACAAAGTATCCATCAGTAGGAAGGAGACACCTATAGGGTATGTATTGGCTCACAATCTTTTAAAAGAGGAACAAGTAACATGTTGTTCATGTTGTTTATAGCTACTACCCTTGAATGCAGCCCTCCCACAGTGATGGCTGCTCTCAGAGGAAGAGAATTGCAAGAGTATATTTAGATGTTAGTGATCAGATTCCATCACTCCAGTTCACTGTACAATCCAACATTGTGCTAATTGTTTTTTCTGTAGAAATGTTAAACGTAGTCACTGTGTATGTGTAAGCTCTTTCTATTCAACCAGGAATGTAAACATTAAATAACTCGCGCCAAGTATATTTTGTAAAGAAGTTGGCCATCAAGTACAGTAGTTACAAGCATAGTTTTTATCATTGCTTTCGGACACAGAGCATTGACTAATGTAGCTTGTACTACATTACATGATGTCATACCAAGTAATTGTATGATATGATGTAGTGTCACAAAAAATATCATCTCAAGATAGTCTAAGAATGAAATGATGTATCTACTGTATAGTAATGGGTGGTGGCTTTTTATTAATGGATCATCTTTTCTGAAGGTTCAGGTATTAGTCTCTTTCTGCAATTCATATTCAATGCTTTTTTACATATATGGCCCCCATTACTGTAATTTCTGAGCACTTCTCACTCTTTAATACATTTATTCTCACAATATCCCTGTGAAGTAAAGAAGTATCATCCTACTTTAGATATGGAGAATTGAGGCCCAGAGAACTAAGTGATGTACTGAAGGTCACACAAGAGGTCTGTGGCAGATTAGAGCTCAGGTCACCCAAAGCTAGGTTAGTGTGCGAACTACTGGACTATTCTTCTTCTGAAATGTAAAATTAAATACAGCAGATATACTCTCTGCTTCCTGTTATGTCTTACAAGAGGAGAAGGGTTCATTATGCAATAAAATAGGATGGCTTTGTTCCTATCTCAATAAAATATTTTCTCTATAAGCTTGACTACATGGGGAAATGCATTCTTTGTCATTTTTGTTCTCTTGGTCCTTCCTAATGTGCCTGTCTAACGCTCCTCCACTTCTGTATCTCATTGCACAAATCTTGATTGGACAATCACATTAGCTACTCCATAATACAAAATAGTGCAAAGCCATGCTTGTCTTTCTCATAAGACTGTGGGTGGGTTTTCACTGGAAGTACTATCATTTTTCTTTTTGTTATTGTTTTTATTTATATTTGGCTTGTATTTATGCTTAGGACTGAATAGGAATCTGGCCCAATGCTTCTATCTACAAATCCTTATTTCAAAAAAGGGCCAGATTTAGGCCAGTGAATTTGATTGAAGGGCAAATAATTTGAGTATTTGAACTTGCATATGACACAACTTCATTTCCCATTGTTAAGTGCTTTATCACTTTTTAAAAAACAGTATATAGCTGCACTAGGGCATTTTGTTGTGTTTAGACATACTTAATAACTGAGTTAGCTGATATGATGCTATCCACAACTTTGCAGTCCATACAGACAAAGAAGTCATGTTTAGTTTTGACCTCTAGCAGATATGGTTACACTGTGGTCCCAGTCGGGCTTCTTTATGGCTAACTGACATATTGCTGAACACAACTATTTTCCCAGCTAGACCCTGCTCCAAAATCACAGCTAACTCAGTAGTTAAAATGGTGTTTAAAGGTGATAAAATGCCCTAATATAGACAAGTTCTTAGGGGTTTCTTCTCATAAATAATAATCCCCTCTTGTATTAAAAAAAAAAAAAAAAAGAGAGAGCGAGCAAGCCCTGCACAGTTCTGATGCTGAGCAATTGGAGGTGAAGAGAAAGGGCAGGAATATGTAACTACAAATCACAAACTGTTGCTTCATTCTGAGAAAAGCAGCTGTTCTTTAATATTCTCTTAAAAATATTTAACTTGTGTTAAAAAATAATGCAGCTTCCCCCCCCCCCCTTTCTTTAAGGACACTTCATTTCAATTTTAAATGAGTCCTTGGAGAAAACAAAATCTGAAATTCATGAATGTGAGAGAGAACTTAGCTGCTGTCCTTCAGCTTCCACATTAAAACAGGAGTGATATGCCCTGAAGGAGGCTGACTCAATGTTTTTCTGAGCCATCAAGATGCATTAGAAATCCTGATGTTGTTTTTCCTCAAGAAAGAAAAAACACCTTCCATCAGGTGACAGGAGATGACTTTGGGTCTGTCTATACTGCACACTAAGCTCAGGCTCTGACTCAATTTTGAGCCCAAATCCTCCTTCCGTCCACACACAAATCAGTCTGACTTGGGTCAGCAAGCACTCAGGACCTGGATCCTAACACCCTGCTTCAGGGCAGGGGAAGGGGTGTCAGAGCCTGTGTCCTGATGAGACTGGGGTCCAATCCCTGTAATTTTACAGTGTGGACACATATCAAGCTGCAGACCTGAGTCAGAAGGTCTGTGTAGTGCAGGATGGACGGGTTAGCATGGCTGTGAATCCCTGGTCCTGAAATTGTAAGCCCAGTTTTACCATGCAGTGTGGACGCTCAAGTGCTGGCTTGGAAATCCTGAGTGCACAAGCCTGGATCCCACAGATCCAGGTTTATAGTTCAGTGTAGATATCAGCACAGTGGCCTGATTTGTGACTGATTTGAGATGGTGGTCCCCCCGTCCCTCCAAAATGTTGTTGCTGATATAAAGTATTGGATGTTGATATGACTGTCAGAAACCAGGTAAGTCCAATGAATATTGTTTGCTATGTGATTTCCTGTTTGCTATAATAATAATAATAATACCAGGGTTGTTCAAGTCAAATGTGAGGGATACTTTAGCTGTGTTTAAGTAGGGCAGAATAACTGTAAACTTGTCATAAAGAGTGGTAGCTAAAGGCTACTATTTATTACTAGTCACTGCTGATTTGTGCAGAGATAGCTTTGGCTAGTAAATTCCACTCTCGCCATCTATACGGCATTGCTATCCTTCTCTTTCCGGCAGCCTGCTTTGGACAGTGGATCAGCTGAATATCTTAAATTCTCTGTTGAATCCTGGCATTATTATATACTGAGTGTGCAGCCAATTCAGGGGTCCCTGGTATTGCTCCAGCAGCTCAACAGATGGATCTCCAGTAAGTCTCCTCTCTAACTCTCTGTTAAATATTCATGGAGCCAGCATACAGATAGGCACAAGCATGCCCTGGGAGGTGGCAGCGAGGGTCTCTGAACTGGGGAGGATGTCAAATTGGCTGGTGGAAATCTGAGGGCAGGAATGTTTTCTGCAAGAAGCTATCCTTGAATGTTGAACATAGAGTGACAGCCATATGTGCAACTGTGCCGGTGAATATGTCTGCAGTGCATGCTCATATAATCTATTAATAGACATGTGGCATACAGAATGTTAATGTGGGGAAACAGTGACTGAAATGATAAGGAAATACGTTGGACTAAGTTTAAGCATGACTTTTAAATACATTTTAAAACCCTTTATTTTAGTTCACTATAAGGTTGAAGGAAAGAAAATAATAAACCAATGCCTCTCTTAAAATACTAGATGCAATAAGCCTTCTATTTTCAGAATGTACTGCAAATATTAGTAAACTTTTGTTAACGAATACCCTTTGAATCCTCAGTTTTTATTGGACATCTAGCACAAAGTGAATTGTTTTCTTTCAATATTTCTTGGCCCCATCTTTGGAACATCAGACAAATATTTGGGGTCATCTCTTGGGATATCAGGATGTATATATGTATACAGGGCTGCCTTTTTTTGATGTATTGTAGATCTCCACCCCAGATTTTTTTCCCACTTGCTGTGTCGGAAGATGCTCCTGGGACATACCCAAGTTTGGCCAAGATGAAGAGAAGGTTAAGAAGGTCACCCTCTTTCTTGCGACAGCCAAACAAGAGCAGGCTTATTACTAGGTCTCATAAAAACTCTTCTGAAGAGTAATTTTTGCACCCTGATCAGGTTGCATCAAGCATGATTTAAAAAAAACAACAACCATTTTCCTAGGGTAGGATATACCTGACCATTTTGAAAGGACTTGCCCCCAAACCATTTGACCATTCTGTTGTACTATCATTATACAGTATATTCTTCTGGAACAAAGGACAAATATTTCAAGTGCACTTAATACAAGTCTCTTTGCCATGTGTTGTATCGGAAATTGTTTGTTTTTTACATGGGAAAATAAATGAACAGATCCTTCACTTTCTACTTCTCTTCTATGAAAGAGTTAAGGTTGCATGGATTTATTTTCAGAGTATGTTGCAAGCTAGAACTGTGGATGCTTTTCCTATTTTTAGCTTCTACTAAAACTGAATGTGTTGTATTGGGGAAGTAGATGTTTCTGACTATGGCACACGATGAACTAGCCAAATGTATTGTCACATGACCTATGGAGTATTAGGTGTATTCATGAATGAAATAACAAGTACCATTAGTAAATCCCCACACTCCTGAAATGATCAGAAAAAGGTGCTGTTACATATTTCCAAACTCTCAGACGTAGTGCAGTCCTTGGATGACTGTGAAAACATTTTAAGCTGCTTTGAATGGCACTCAGATATGATAGATATTTGTCAGAGCATGAATAGCTAGGCAGCCTCTCTCTGCATCAGACCCTAGGCTTCTACTTATGTAACATCACATAATAAACTACCAGAAACAACAAATTTATTGTTGGATGCAGCTTTCCACTTAGTCTGGGCACAGACCAAGGTGATCTCTTCTCATTGCTTGGTTAGTGTAGATATTTAAAAAAAAAAAAAAAGATTATGCTCAGGTTAATGCAATAAATTGCTCTTCTTGGTTGACTAACTGCTGATGTTGATGTTTGAAAATTGCACATGTTGAACCAAAATTTTTAAAGCACTTGTGTGTGAATTAGGGGTACAAAATACCTGACTCAGCAAACAAATAGGGGTAGTGCCACACCCAAACATGCATGTGCACTGGGTGTTGTGCATGTAACTCTGGAGAGTGCAAAAGAATATGCTTAAAAAATAGGCATGTGCTTATTGTGAATGTGCTTTAACTCCTTGAGCATTACCGTTGCTTCTGCAATAAGCTGACATGGGGAAGAGGGGAGAGTAAAAAAGCAAATATGTAAAAATGAACTTTTCTTTTTGTCCTTCTGGGAGAGTTTGTGCTGCTGATTGTTCAGACTTCCTTTGGAACTCACATGGCTAGAAAGCAGAAATGAATGGAGGCTGGTTTAAGGAATGGCCAGGCAACTGGTCTTTGTGTTTAATAGGTGTGATTTAATTGGATCTATAATTTCAAGGGTTTTCATTATTGCTTAGGGAGAGTGTTAAAAAATACCATTATTGGTTGAATTTGTCATGTCCGAGCATATGAATAAGTGGCATTTTTTATGCCTTGTATCTAACGATTAGAGGAGGGAACTGGGAGTCATTGCTTCGTTTTGTTCCTGATTCTCTGTGACCTTGACCATTTCTTAACTTTTCTGTGCCTCAGTTTTCCCATCTGTCACAATCATTTTTGCTGGAATGCCCTCTATCCATCTGCAAAGAACAGATCTATTTGTAAATTAGTCTCAATCATGGGTTTGAAATGGCTTTGTCTCTTATATACTAGTAATAAAGGGTCTAATTTTCAGAAGTGTTGAACACCTGCAGTTGCAAATAGGGTGACCAGATAGCAAATGTGAAAAATCAAGACGGGGGTGGAGGGTAATAGGAGCCTATATAAGAAAAAGACCCAAAAATTGGGACTGTCCCTATAAAATTGGGGCATCTGGACACCCTAATTGCATAAAAAGTTTATGGGAACTTCATGTGCTTAGCATCCCTAAAAAACAAGCCCAAAACCACTTTCAACACTGTTTAAGGGAGCAGGACTGATAATTTTTTAGTGTAAATGGACCGTAGAAGTAAGAACCAATTTCCTACTGATCCACATGATCTTCCTGCCTGCTGGATTTGATTTAAGACATCTGTTTGTTGTAGTAGGTATTTCTGGCACCTCTCAGTAATTGTATCAACCACCTTTCACCAGAAGTACCAGTAATGTTTCAGTTATAGCATGGTGGGAAACTACTCTTCTGTTCTGGGAAAATATTTGAGAATTTCAAAAATGTTCTCATCCCAGATCAAGACAAATAGTTGAAATCTTGAAAATCTTCACGAAGTGACAAACTGAAAAATAATTTGGCTTGAGAAAATGCAAATATTTTGTTTGTTAATCAAATTATATATTGTTTAGTTTTTGACCTTTTTATGTTAATGTTTACTATAATTAGCCTCAATTTCAAAATGAGGATGTTTTGAACCAGGACACACAAATGTTTCATTTTGAAAATGTCCCATTTTGACACTTTTGAAATTGTTCAACATTTTTTCGAGTTGAGAAATTTATTAGAATTGATCCATTCCCACCAACAGCTTAGTTTTCAATGCCTAGGTAAAAAATTCCCAACCAGCAGTAGTTTCTGTACTGCTTTATTGACATTTGACATAATTATATTAATTTAGTGTATATAAAAAGTAAAAGGTGTACAGCAAAAGCTATGGAGTTTACAGCATGTTCAGATAAGCAGTCAAAGGTTCTCATTTCCAATTTGGCTGGAACTGTTACAAAAATTGCCAGTCTTGTGATATTGTGGGACATCTCTTTCTAGCTCTCCACCAAACTGGAAATTTAAGAGGTATATGTGCGTAAAGAAAAAAAAAAGGGAAGGGAGGGGAGAAGAAAATTAACTTTTATAAACCTCTAAGAAGCTTAGGTGTAGGTTTGAGTTCTGGGTGAAGGTTAGGGTCAGTTCTTAATGTATCTGAACCCATTTTGTCCATCTTTACATTATACTGTCTCAACAATAACCAAAAATACTAGCACTAGCACCTTGGTAAAGAGAGGTGTGGGGGATGAAAATGTAATCATTAAGATGCCATGTTTTAAAATACCCATAAGCATCAGAATTGGATGCTTATGTCAGTTCTCCCTGAAAGAGATACAGCCTCAAGTCACAGTGGACTTAGAAAGATTATTCACATTCCAGTCAGGAAAACTATTTTGGTCCTTCTGAGGAACACACAGTTAGTGGTCAAATGGCAATACTGAACATATGTTTCCAGATGCAAAGAAAAGGCTATTGTTCTTCTTTTCTTCACGCCCTTGTGCTTTGCTAAATAGTATACTGCACTGCTGTAAAATAGTTTTCATTGTTATCTTTTCAAAGGAATCATAGTCTCATCTTTCACATTTCTTGGTTTTTCTTTTGGTATAGACGGCTTGTTATTTTCTTCAGTCTACTTCTTACAGCTCAACAGAATCAGCAGGTTTGGCTGAGCTTTGTATCTTTTCAGAGGGCTCATCAATAGTTTATATAATGCTGTGTCAGGGCTCGGGTTCACACAGCTGGACAGGAACTTGGCAAGAGCCCCAAGTACAGCAGAGAAGCCTTCTTGAGGGTTTTAGCTTCATTTAGAGAGTTTCTTCCCCTGGAGAAGCCAAAACAAAACAAATCTGGTGTGAAGGCTTGCTGGCAGCTGGTGTGCTGTGACTGATGCTGCTTGTGCTTATCATAGTTGTCTCGCTATTACCTTGTGCTCCACCCATCAGTTACACTGTCATCTTTGGGGGTGGGACCATCTTCTTACTATGTGCGTGCAGCACCTGGCACAATGGGGTCCTACTCCCTGAACTATCCTAACACAAATAATAAAACCATCTAAGTGTCTGGCCACACTGCCTTCAAGCAGCTTAAAAACCTTTAAATACTAACTAGGGCTGGTGAGAGTATTCATTGTGAGTTCATCTCTCAGATTTAGCCCTTGCTTCTGTTTGTGAATTATCCATGACCAGATTTTGATTTCTAAAAATGCCTTAATTATTAAAAATTCTTCAACACACACAATTTGTGTGAATTTTTTTTAGTTTGTTTACTTCATCTCTTCGTGGTGTATGACTGTCTTTTAAGGCACATGGTATTTTTCATGCCCCTTCTTGGATAACTGAAACTTTTTAGAACAGAAAATAACGAACAGGGAGTACCCTTGTTCACACGCAAATAGAGATATTCACATGAAGGATAGCCATTCTCCGATATTCACGTTCACAAAAACGTTTTCACACAAATAATGAAAAAAGGAGCATGACCATAGCTAAAACAAACAGCTGTTCAGAATTCAAATGAATGTTTGTGAAGACTGCTTTGCAGTATTTGTGCAGCTCTAGTCCAAACAACCAAATGCTGTATAAACAGCCCAAACAAAACAATATATACAGAGATGCTCTTAAGACTCCAGAACTCCCTGTGCTGTTTCTAAGCTGCACATGTCTGTTCCCTCCCTGAAAGCAGCCCACCCCCTTTTAATGGTCCTAGTTTAACTAGGTTCAGCTGCAGCTGGTTGTCTCAGGAGCACTTAAAAACCTACTGTGGCATGTTTTTAGCATATAATGTTTTGTTTAAGCAGAAAAAAACTCTATTGCAGCTAACAGTGTTTCTTCAAGATCTAACTCTTATACAAACACACCCCATTTGCAGAACTGTCTGTAATATCGCCATCTGGTGGCTCCCAGTATCACACCAAAGGTATTATGAAGCATTTCCAAGGGTATGTCTACACTACGGGATTAATCCGAATTTAGATAATTCAGATTTGAGAAACAGGTTGTATAAAGTCGAAATGAGTGCGGCCACACTAGCACAGTAATTCGGTGGTGTGCGTCCAAGTACCGGGGCTAGCGTCGATTTCTGCACCGTTGCACTGTGGGTAGCAATTCCATAGCTATCCCATAGTTCCCGCAGTCTCCCGCGCCCATTGGGATTGTGGGTTAAGATCCCAGTGCCTGATGGGACAAAAAACATTGTCGCAGGTGGTTCTGGGTACAGCCTCACTTCCTCCCTCCCTCCCTCCCTGCATGAAAGCAACGGACGGCAGACAACCATTTTCGCGCCTTTTTTCCTGGGTGGGTGAACACTGCAGACTCCATACCACGGCAAGCATGGAGCCCGCTGAGGTCAAGACAGCACTCATGAATATTGCAAACACCTCGCGCGTTCTCGTGGAGTTTATGCTCAGCCAGGACCAGAAAAACGAGGCGAGGAGGCAGCGGCGGCGGCAGCGCAGCGACAAGCATGATGAGGACATGGACACGGACACGGACACAGAATTCAGTGAAACCACAGGCCCCGGTGCTTTGGAGATCATGTTGTTAATGGGGCAGATTCTATCCATGGAACGCCGATTCTGGGCAAGGGAAACAAGCACAGACTGGTGGGACCGCATAGTGTTGCAGGTCTGGGACGATTCCCAGTGGCTGCGGAACTTTCGCATGCGTAAGGGCACTTTCATGGAACTTTGTGACTTGCTGTCTCCTGCCCTGAAACGCCAGAATACCAAGATGAGAGCAGCCCTCACAGTTGAGAAGCGCGTGGCGATAGCCCTGTGGAAGCTTGCAACGCCAGACAGCTACCGGTCAGTCGGGAATCAATTTGGAGTGGGCAAATCTACTGTGGGGGCTGCTGTGATGCAAGTAGCCAAAGCAATCACTCAGGTGCTGCTACGAAAGTTAGTGACTCTGGGAAATGTGCAGGCTATAGTGGATGATTTTGCTGCAATGGGATTCCCTAACTGTGGTGGGGCAATAGACGGAACCCATATCCCTATCTTGGCACCGGAGCACCAAGCCACCGAGTACATAAACCGCAAGGGGTACTTTTCAATGGTGCTGCAAGCACTTGTGGATCACAAGGGACGTTTCACCAACATCAACGCGGGCTGGGCGGGAAGGGTTCATGACGCTCGCGTCTTCAGGAACACTACTCTGTTTAAAGGGCTGCAGCAAGGGACTTACTTTCCGGACCAGAAAATAACCGTTGGGGATGTTGAAATGCCCATAGTTATTCTTGGGGACCCAGCCTACCCCTTAATGCCATGGCTTATGAAGCCATACACAGGCAGCCTGGACAGGAGTCAGGAGCTGTTTAACTACAGGCTAAGCAAGTGCAGAATGGTGGTAGAATGTGCATTTGGCCGTTTAAAAGGTCGCTGGCGTTCATTATTGACTCGCTCTGACCTCAGCCAAAGAAATCTCCCCATTGTTATTTCTGCTTGCTGTGTGCTCCACAATCTCTGTGAAAGTAAGTGGGAGACCTTTATGGCGGGGTGGGAGGCTGAGGCAAATCGCCTGGCTGCTGATTACGCGCAGCCAGACACCAGGGCGATTAGAAGATCACACCATGAAGCGCTGTGCATCAGAGAAGCTTTGAAAACCAGTTTCATGGCTGGCCAGGCTACCGTGTGAAATATCTGTTTGTTTCTCCTTCATGAAAACCCTCCCCCTTTACTGACTGATTTTCTGTAAGGAACCCACCCTGCCCCTTCCCCCAGCTTTCTTTCAAACCAAATAAAGTCACTATCATTTAAAAATCATTTATTCTTTATTAATAGATTAGAAAAAGAGGGAGGGAACCCGGGTGGTATTTGGGAGGAGGATTGCTGGGAAGGAAAAAGCCACAAAGAAAAGGTTAAAAAAATGACAGCCTTTTGCTTGGGCTGTCTACTGGGGTGGAATGGGAAGGTGTACGGAGCCTCCCCCCCCCGCGTTCTTACACGTGTGGGTGAGGAGGATACGGAACATGGGGAGGGGGGAGGGTGGAACAGGGGCTGAAGCGGCAGTCTGTTTTCCAGCAGCCGTTCCTGAACCTCCACCAGACGCCGGAGCAGCCCCAGCGTTGCATCCTTCATCCTCTGGTCTTCCTGCCGCCATCTCTCATCTCGATCGTCTCTCCTCTCCTCACGTTGGTCCCTCCTCTCCTCACGTTGGTCCCTCCTCTCCTCACGTTCACTGACTTCTTTCCTATACTTTGAAACTGTTTCCTTCCACTCATTCAGATGAGCTCTGTCACTCCTGCTGGATTGCATAATTTCAGAAAACATGTCCTCCCGCGTCTTCTTCTTACGACGCCTTATCTGTGATAACCTTCGGGATGGAGGAGGGAGGCTTGAGGAATTTGCAGCTGCTGTAGGGAGGGGAAAAAAGAGAGAATTGTTTTAAAAGCTACATTTTGCAGAACAATGCTTATACTCTTTCACGGTGACCAACACTGTTCACATTACATAGCACATGTGATTTCTGTGCAAGGTCGCATTTTGCCTCTTAATGCTGAGTGCCTGTGGCTTTGCTGCTAGAGATCACAGGTCTGGGCAACAGAATTCGGCTTGCATGCGGCCATGGTAAGCTTCTGCGCCGTGCTTTCCCACATACCAAGCATAGCTTGTAGAGTGCTGCAGAAGCCTGGCCAATCTCAGCCAGTTGGGGGGGGGGCAGTGTGGTGGGGCTTGTCTGGGCCCCTTCAGGCAAGTAGAGTGCTGCGGTTTTTCTGTTAACATTCAGCAGCACCAGAAAACAAACTAACCCCTCCCCCACCCGCCATGAATTCTCTGGGATGATCACGGTACCCCTCCCCCCACCGCGTGGCTGGTATCAGGGAAGATCCCTGCAGGCACCAAACTACCCCCCCCCCCGCCGCCGACCCCCCCCCCCCCGCCATGAATTCTCTGGGATGATCACGGTACCCTCCCCCCACCGCGTGGCTGGTAACAGGGAAGATCCCTGCTAGCCAAACGCGAAAAACTCAGGGCCAATTTCCCATCTGCGCTTGGCTAACTGCAGGGAAGGATTTATTTTCCGCCACAGGCAAACAGCCCAGTAGGAACGGCCACCTCTGTCCCCTTAATTAAGTTCCCGTATTTCAACCAGGTTACCAGGAGTGATATCACTCTCCTGAGGATTACACAACAAGATAAAGAACGGATGTTGCTTGAATGCCAGCAAACACCGGGACCATACGCTGCCAGGCTTTGTCAGGCAATGATACCAGATTACTTGCTGCAAGCATGGCGTGGTCAAGTGTCCTACCATGGAGGAGGGAATAAGGATGCACTGCCCAGAAACCTTCTGGCAAGGCTTTCGGAGTACCTCCAGGAGAGCTTCATGGAGATGTCCCTGGAGGATTTCCGCTCCATCCCCATACACGTTAACAGACTTTTCCAGTAGCTACAGACTTTTCCAGTAGCTGAACTGACCGCGAATGCAAAGTCAGGCAAAGTAATCATTAAAAACCGTTTGCTTTTAAAACAAGTTTTATATTTTAAAAGGTAAACTCACCTGAGGTCCCTTCCATGGGGTCAGAGTCTTGGGTACTGGCTTGGGAGGCTTAGGAGGGTACTTCAGTCAGGGTGATAAAAAGATCCTGGCTGTTGGGGAGAATGGAGTGCTGTGTGCTCTCTGCAAGCTCATCCTCCTCCTCCTCCTCCTCCTCTACCCCATCGGCAGAATCCTCAGGCGTCGAGACTATCCCCGACCCAGAATCCACGAACAAAGGTGGGGTAGTGGTGGCAGCCCCCCCTAGAATTGCATGCAGCTCGGCGTAGTAGCGGCATGTCCGCGGCTCTGACCCAGAGCGACCGTTTGCCTCCTTTGTTTTTTGATAGGCTTGTCTGAGCTCCTTGACCTTCACGCGGCACTGCTCAGAGTCCCTATTGTGGCCTCTCTCCATCATGCCCTTGGAAATTTTTTCAAAAGTTTTTGCATTTCGTCTTTTAGAACGAAGTTCTGCAAGCACTGAATCCTCTCCCCATACAGCGATCAGATCCAGTACCTCCCTCACGGTCCATGCTGGTGCTCTTTTTCGATTATCAGCCTGCATGGTTACCTGTGCTGATGAGGTATCTGTGGTCACCTGTGCTCTCCACGCTGGGCAAACAGGAAATGAAGTTCAAATGTTCGCGGGGCTTTTCCTGTCTACCTGGCCAGTGCATCCGAGTTCGGATTGCTGTCCAGAGCGGTCACAATGATGCACTGTGGGATAGCTCCCGGAGGCCAATACCATCGAATTGCGGCCACACTAACCCTAATTCGAATTGCTAAAATCGATTTTGGCGCTACTCCGCTCGTTGGGGTGGAGTACAGAAATCGATTTAAAGGGCCCTTTACATCGAATTAAATGGCGTCGTTGTGTGGACGGTTACAGGGTTAATTCGAATTAAAGCTGATAAATCCGAATTAAAGTCGTAGTGTAGACCAGGCCCAAGTGGAGACATGAGGTTCTTACCCACGAAAGCTTATGCTCCCAATACTTCCGTTAGTCTCAAAGGTGCCACAGGACCCTCTGTTGCTTTTTACAGATTCAGACTAACACGGCTACCCCTCTGATACATTTCCAAGTGGGACTCTGAACTCCACTCCTAAGATTTAACTTTTATGAGGTTTCCTTTGATATGGATCCCCTACAAAAGGGAAGCCATGTCAAGTCAAGGCACTAGGCCATGACTTTGTTTGTGTGAGTTTAGTGCTATGGTAAATCTCAAGTCTCTAATCTTTTTTAGTTTGCATTGTTGCTGAAGTGGCTTCACAGGCCATCACCTAAGTGGAGCTATCCTTAGGCCTCCTGGAGGAGACTGAAGTAATGACCTGAGCCAGCATGGTATGATGCCTTGGGTGGGTAGACTGGCAGAATTATTTACATACAATTGGGCTCTTTAAAGTCCCAATCTTGTACATCTGGGAACAGTCTCTAAAATGATCATGTGACATGAAGACTGCAGGACTAGGGCCTAAGGCCTTCATACCTTGATAGGAAATTTTCAAAAGAAGGGAGGGAGTTGTCCAAGGATTCCAGGGAAATGTGATTTTCCCTTTCCCTGACCAGGATTCCTGCTGAGATAGGGGAATGGCAGATTATATCTGGGAGGAGGACTGGACCTCTGTAGTGGAACTGTTGTCAGAGATGTGCTGCCAGAATTGGAGTTGATATCCATCTCTACCACTGTGGATATGAGTCATTACATCCCCTTGGCTCTTTAGCTCAAGCTGTAGCAGCTCCTGTCCTATGTAGATTGACACAGAGGGGGACGGGTAGCGCCCACTCACCAGTGGGTTACACACACATGTTAAGAAGTCTTGGAAGGCAGGTGTTTCCTTCACACAGTCAGAACTAAGTTTTTAAGACTGGCTGTGGCAGATGATACTGCTGCAATGGGTGTCTATCAAGGGAGCAGGAACCCCTCTATGTGTTCTGTCAGATGAATATATAGTCTCTGGTATGTTCCTGGGAGGGCACCTCAGTTGAGGCATTGCTTGATCTAATGTTGTTTCAAAGGTGCAAGTGAGTACCCATTTGTAGAGGAATATTGTGGCATTGTTCCTGATACATCAATGTCTTTGTGACCAGCTGAGTCACTTCTTTTAACAATCTCAAAGATATAAGATTATTTGGAAATTTCAGTCTTGTCATTAAACAGCCAACAGTAGTGGGCACATTATTTTTCATGAGACTATTTAGAGCACACTATGGGGTACTGTAGATTCACAGTAAGCCACTTGGATGCTACTGTTAATCTATATCACAGTATAATGGCATTGATTGAGTTATTACAATCCATGCTGTAAATATGCATTATAAACATTTAAACATTATAAACATAAACATTTAGAGATTGCCTCTTGCCTGAAATGGTTTCATGGCAGTTGTGATCATCTGAGGCACTTGAACTAGCAGATTTAAATGAGAATTGCTGTCAGGTTGTTGTAATTGAAAGGACTGCAGCTCTACAACATACTTCCATACATAAGAGCAGCCATACTGGGTCAGATCATAGGTCCATCTAGCCCAGCATCCTGTCTTCCGACAGTGGCCAATACCCGGTGCCCCAGAGGGAATGAACAGAACGGATAATCATCAAGTGATCCATCCCCTGTCGCCCCTACCTTTAGTCTGATGGAACCTGGATGTAATGGCCTTCAGTGTATACCTTAAGGCTTACCTTTTCCCTTAGCCTTTCCTTGATGAAGTGGGTTAAAACAGAGTAAGAGCTGGCTAAGGGGCCAGAATGTTGTGTATGATAGATTGAGAGAATGTAAGTATCAATGTTGATCCAAGATAAAGTTCTGCACATATATAAGCATCTGTAGTTGTAGATAGGCTTTTCTGCTATTGGAATAAATAAATGAAACCAGGCTAAATCTTACTGGGTTTAATAGGTATAGTGTTAGGTCAGAGGTAGAACTGTACAGTTGCAAAATTGCATTGAGAAACCTGAGCCATGCAAAATAAATATATAAAGTTAGGCAATATAAAATCTGCAGTAATTCCCAGGTTCTTCACTAACCTGATGGCAATTCCCAAAACTACTGTGAAATTCATGTTAATGTTCTCAAAATCTATGCACATTTTGAAATTTCTGTGAGACTATGTACTCTAATTTTTCTCTGAAGTACTTTGCAGCAGCAAAATCAACTTCCTGGATTGATGAGAATTGGAATGGATGCATTTGCTAAGATTAAGAAGGTGTTGGGTTTTTTTTAAACCAGAATAAAACTACTTTTTGTATAGAAGAAAGCCAAAAGAATTACAAGGCTCGTTAACATTTTGTAAGTACAGCAAAACCTTTTTGTTTTCACAGCCTAGCAAATGACTTTTTTTTTTTTTTTGGTTAATTTGACTAGGTGTAACCTGAAGAAGCCTTTGAATACATCTGACCATGGCATAATTTGTTTTCTATCAACAGAGGAGTTTTATGTTCAACTAATATTATGGGTTTGATTTAAAACCCAGAAGAGAGAGACATTAAAAGTTAGGGTTGAAATCCTTTAGGTCAGATCTTCAGCTGGTCTAACCTGGGGTCACTCAGTTAATGATATGGCTCCTGCCCATTAACTTACTCTGTTTTGAGTGGGTATTGCAGGAAATTTCAAAGAGTGGGCAATTCTGTGGAGATTCAGGCTGAAACCTGGCTCCATTCAATGGGAGTTTTACATGAACTTCAGTGGGGCCAGGATTTCACCCTCAGTCTCTACTCTGAATTATTCTGGATTTTGTGTGTTTATGAACAAGCTGAATAAAGATTTTTGGGTGGTTTAATTGTTTACATATTTCTTCAGAACTCTGTGCTCTTGTCTGTGAGAAAAGCCACAAATTCCTAGAAAAGGTTCCATTGACTCTTGGCAGCTATTGTCCATCTCCACTTTCTCTATAGCATTTAAAGTAACCCCATGTTAGTGCTTTCTGGGTACAAATATCCATCTGAAGATGCTGGTAAAATAAGTCCTCTCTGTGCCCTTTAACAATGTATCTGTACAATTAATCTTCTTATTGTGTGCTGAGGGGTATATCAAGGAAAGCAGAACTCCAGTGACATCACTGGCAGGTTACTGTATGTGCAAAATGAAATCATATGGTAAGATGTGCCTTGAGGGAGAGTCAGATTCCACAGTTAGATTGAATGCTCTTAGGAAACTATGACTTGTCGCAACAGCATTTGCAGGACTAATTGTGATATGTTTTTGCATCAGTGCTGGTGTGCTGCCTCACTTATGGCCTGAAAATAGCTGTAATTGTGAGTGATGATTGAATCACTTCCTAAATTTAGTATCCCAAGCTCGGTATGAATTAAATGACTAACACATACTTGACTGTGTCATCCCTCTTATCTATGGCTGGATTCTTAAAAAAGGTCTCTCTGTGCTTTCAGATTTGTAAATCAAATTAAATTTGGTGTATTTTAGCAATACCGAGAGTGTCAGATTAGTAACAATCATTGTTCCCAGACAGAGTTTCCAATCCCAATGCAGTCCTGCCAGT
Organism: Malaclemys terrapin pileata; assembly: GCF_027887155.1. Taxonomy (NCBI): domain Eukaryota; kingdom Metazoa; phylum Chordata; order Testudines; family Emydidae; genus Malaclemys; species Malaclemys terrapin. Next base: position 103,833,718 of record NC_071507.1, on the reverse strand, counting down.
GCATCCCTGACTGGCACCATCTCTGTTACTGCAGGCTGTAACAGAGATGGTCATTTATTCTAAACTCTTTGTCAGGTAGGTTTGTGCAATGGAGAAATGGTCATTAGGGCAACAGGTTGAGGCCAGCACTTTCATTTTGTTTGCAACCTAAGTGGGAAACAGAGTTATCTGGAAATGGAAGGCTAGTAGTACATGCACTCCTGCATTTCCTGATCCTCACCTCCCAGGAGATTAGACTCCCTTTGCCTTTGAATGTTTGTCCATGGTCCACTCCTTTCTTTGTTTGAGGGGGCACCATTTAAGCTGGTCCTTAGGCTACGATGCTGTCTTGTTAACTGGAATTGCTTCAGAAAGAATGAGATGGCTGTTGATTTCATTCACATGAAAGTAAAAATAAACAACTGTTGTTGTTTTTAAAATAGGGCAAAAGGACCTAAAATCCTTCTGCCACTCAGGGTACAGCATATTAATGATGAATTATCAATATTTTCAGTGCTATCATTATAATCCCCAAAAGCAACCTACAGTACTTGCGTTCATATTAAACCCTTTTATTTCATGTATTTGGACTGCTTTTCAATCCTGCACCCGCTAAGCACTAGCCCTGTTTCAAGTCAGAATATGAATATTATTTACCATCTGCCTCCAAGGGATGCACTTGCCAAGTCCCTTAATTTGCTATAATTGGCAGGTTTTCAGTGTACATAATTTATACTGGGGGAAAAAAAGCAATCCTGAAAAAAGAAGATTAATTAAACCATTTCTTCTGGGCCCCTAAAAATGTTCCAATAGGATGACTTTAAGGCCTTAAGGTCTTCGCTGTGTATATGGTGTCACAGCTGATCCCATTAAAAATTTATGTTGGGGTGGTCCCTTGTGCCTCTGTGCTGGTCAGAGGGATGTCGCTGGCACCTGGGTAACATCGCACAATACATAGTGAATTAAACAACCATACAGCGAATTAAACAACTTGTGCCTTTTGTTATGAGAAACACCTAGTCTACAGTATAATTGATGGACACCTCCATGCAGGGAATTCTGTAGCTGATATGATAGGAAACATTAGGGGAAAAAAACCTTACAGATGTACAGAATACAAAACAGAGCTAGTGAAAGACCGTGAATGGATTCAGAGACACCAGCACATGTGGTTTCTAAGCATGATTTACAGCTTTTTCTCTTACTTACCTATTCCTCACAACACCTCTTTTAATAAGCACATGGCAAAGTGTAGTGACTCCCTGTGTTGGCAGCTTTGAATCTTTGATGACATCAGTGTTTCACCCCAGAAAGCAGGATGAGGGGACTGCCCATTGCCTCCCTCCTTCCCTTGTGCTGCTGTTTTCCCACAATCTTTTAAAATTTGTCCTTCTTAATGGCAGCTGTCACATCTACATCTGGTCTGTGGAGGAAAGGAATGTGCAGTTTATTTCAAAATTATCAAGATGCTGCGCTCCAAATTGGTTTTGTGAAAAGAACTGAAAAGTGAACACAAATGACCACATGCCCCTTTTCCCAGAGACCATGATGACATGCTAGACCTTCATCGGCCTAGGAAGTGGGAGGCCACTTGCTCCCATATGGCAGGACAACACTAGTGCATGTGTAAGCCCCTGCATATTTACTTACATAACAAACCTGACTTTTAATCTTTAAGGGCTCCGTGCAAGACAGGATTTAAGTAAGCCATGGGAAAACAAAGGTGGGTAGATTTGTGCTTATGCATTTCCCTGTCCAATGTGGTGTGTGCCATTCCAGCCCTGCTTTTAGAGCTGTCTTTTCTTGCACAGCTTATTTTGCATTGATTTGAGTTGCATCTCTTCCCAACACTAAAGATATTTTAACATGGCTGGGATTGCTAAAACTAGCGAGCTTGAGTCACACTGAAAACATAGCCCAAGTAAAGAAGGAAGCTCTAATACAACTTCTACTTTTCTAAAAATTCCATAAGTAAAATCCTCAGTCTTCTGCCTGCCTTAACAGAAAACAACCTTTCTAACACCACTGGATAACTATTTCTTGTAGTGTATCAGGCACACGAAAGGAAATATCCTGTGATGATGTTTTTCACAAAGTCATTCAGAAGGAAGGATGAGACAACATAGTAGGAAAGGGAGGGATAGCTCAGTGGTTTGAGCATTGGCCTGCTAAACCCAAGGTTGTAAATTCAGTCCTTGAGGGGGCCACTTAGGGATCTGGGGCAAAAATCAGTACTTAGTCCTGCTAGTGAAGGCAGGGGGCTGGACTCGATGACCTTTCAAGGTCCCTTCCAGTTCTAGGAGATAGGTATATCTCCATATATTAAAATTAAAGTGTGGACTAGATCAGCTAGGATGCCATGAATTTAAAATCCTTACTCTACAACAGGGAAACAACTCCTAGAATTGTTCTCCAGTAGAATTCTGGGAGAATCTCTTCAAACGTTACCCTGGAGGAAAAAGATGCTTTGTTAGTGCAGGAGAGAGATTCTCAAATAAATTTATTGATAGGCATGATACAAATACCTAGGTATGTTGGATTAGACACGGCAGTGTTGTGATGTACAGCAAACCAGGACAAAAGTACAGTCTAAGCTTCTGCCCTCCGGGCTAAGGAGAATGAATCTCAATTATGAGATTGTTGCAAATATTCTGAGACATGTAGCCATTCCATTGCTGCAGAAAAGGAAAGATGTTGGGGAGGTGGCCAGAGCACAGAGCTCACCAGTCCTCCAAATCAAAGGCAAATTCTCTGTGACTCACTGTAAGACTGTTCTAATATCATGGAATTGTAGCCTTTCCTTTAGGGTAAAGCCTTCATTAAACACAGCCTTTTCTTTGCTGCAGTCAGGTCGGGAAATAACTTGGGCTGAGACTGATGATTTCCCTCTACTGCTGGGAATGGGACCCCAGTTACTCAAGTGCTCTAGAATATACCGAACTGTACCACTGTTCTCTTGTCATTGAAACATATTAATTTAAAGCCACGTTATTAATAATTGATTTACATCCGAGATGTCATTTTTTGGCCAAGGATATTATGTGGATGAGTTGCGGGTATGTATTGTGTGCCCAATTCCTAATCTTAAATGAAAAACTTTAGCGGGTGCCTCTAAGCATCTGTCTGTGCACGGTTTGGGCAACTGCATGGCTGAACATCAGCATTAAATATACACCAGGAGGCATATATCCCCTTTTTCCTGTTTGTGGACTAATTGCACCTGGAATTAACAAAATCCTTATGCAATACTGAAGTCATGGAGAAGTATTGCCCAGAAGCATTGTCCCATGGTTGCAGGTCTAACCATGGGACAATGGACATGTGAGCCTGGAGAAAAAAACCTAGAATTTTGTGTAGTGGCGCAACAAAGCATCTCATAGAATGGACATGTTTGTCAGAGAAAATTTACTTAAAACACTGATATCACTATGATCGTTTGTGTTTTTCCCATCTTCCTCCGCTCCCAAATCCCTGTCTCCCCACTCATCTTAGTTTTTAGGCTTTTTGTGTGTGTTTTGACTTGTTTTTTGGCCAGAGCTGCAGATCAAACTATTGATGTAATGTGGATCAAAATGGTCTGTCTGTCGAGTTTTACCAAAGGAATTGCATGGCATCCACTAAATATTTGGGAGATCCAAATAGAGAATTGTATTTTAGAAAACATACATTTTTTACAGTGCACATGCAACAATACAGAAAAATCGCTTCTGTTGGTGAAAGAGACAAGCTTTCGACTTGCACAGAGCTCTTCTTGACCTGAAGAAGAACCTTGTGTAAGCTCAAACACTTGTCAATTTCACCAACAGAAGTTTGGCCAGTCAAAGATGTTGCCTCCCACACCTTGTCTCTCTAATATCCTGTGACTAGCATGCCTACAACACTGAAAACAAGAGTTTTGCCTACGTTTTTACTATACATATCTCTCCAGTCATGTCACCTATCGGAATAACTTTATATTTGCAGTCAGATTTTCTAAAGTGCTTAGCTCCTATTTAAGCACCAAAATTAACACATTGTGATAATATCTTTAGATAATCTGATCATGTGACTCACAATGGGAGCTGCTGGTTGCTGAGTACTCTGGAAAATCTGGTCTTTATTGAGTTACCTAAATGGGAGCTGTGCTCTTTGGGAAACTTGGTCCTTGATGCTGGAATGATTGGGTTGGTGCAAAAGTGCATCAACTAATAAGGCTGCAGTATTTAATGTTGTCAGAGCAATGGCTCTGACTTATCAGTAAAGTTTTGTCCTGTGAACTACAGTGCCATCATTTTCTAAATGGACTCTCAAGTGACTCTCAATTGCTATACCAAAGATTGGTTGCAAGGTCATGGGACTCTTTGCTGATTAAGTAAAGATAAATTTAGTTGCAAAATATTGTTTTCATTTTGTTTTTCTTTGTATATGCATGGAGTGCTATTGTGGTTGCTTCAATGTTTACAAGACATTTTCTTCAGCAATTGTTTAATTTCTGCCCCAAAAAATCCATTAATGAGCTGACAGTTTTATATCGTTCCAAAAGGACAGAGAATGCTAGTGTGCCAAACAACAACTGTTTGCAATATTCCGGAATATTAGTATTTGTTTCAACTGAGAGTGAGCTCCTGGAGAACAATTTGACTGCTGAACAGTTTATGTGTACTATTTCTACAGTACTTAGGGGGATCCAGGATGACTAAAACTCTGATGGACAGCCTGCTGGCAAGATCTGTTTTCAATGTGGCAGGAAGCCTCGCTCTGCATAGCATCTGATTTTAAATGGGGAAAACTGCGACAGACTTGCGGCTTAGGACATCCAGCAAGAAAGATAGTAGGGCTTCTGGGAAAAATTTGAAGATGGGAGCAGAAAGGGTTTTTGGCTCAGTGTGAGAGTGATGCAGTTGAGAACATGGAAGTAGAGCTGTTTGAAATGTTTTGAAATGTTGATAAATGTTCACCCATTTTGAACTTCAATGAGAGAAAAAAGTCCAGGACAAAAATTTCACAAGGGTTTTTGTAAAATCTGTGTGCCATTTTCTGACCAACTCTTTGCAGAAGCTATTCCAAACTGCAATGGGGAAATTGAAAAGTGAGATTTCTCTCTCTTTGTGTCCCTATGTTCCTGTCAGGCACACATCAGAATAATATCTGAACTGCCTCCCTGCTCCTCTCCCCTCCCCACCCCCCAAAAAAAGAACGAATACAATATAGGGTCTAAGTGTACTATATTACTCCTCCTTCCTTAGCAAGTTTCTAGAATTATCCCCCTCCCCTCTTCTTTTGGCATTAGTATGTGTGACCAACTGACATTCTCCTCTTCCCCCATTGTCTTCTTTTTTTTACTTTATTGCTGCTGATGTGGTAGAGAGGTAAAGCTAAAAAAGTAAATCTTACATTTCAGCCTGAATGGGGTCTGTGGTCATCTTTACCTAAGGATTTTCCTAGTCTTGGGCCAGCTGTCAGACTGTTGTCCCCTGCTTCAAGAGTTTATCCCTTGAACTTGACAGTTTTATTGTTTCTGTGTAATGCAATTGTCAAAGGAGGTTTAGGTCATTGAGCAAGAGCTGGTATTTTAGGTAACTTGGTCTAGTACAGTGGAGGGCCTTAAAGATAAGGACTGTTATCCCAAAATTAATCCACTGTTCCCATTGAATACACAATACCTTATAAACATACTTTATTCCACAAGTAGTCCTGATGGTTATAATAAGACTGCTTGTGCAACTCAGTATGAGTGAGGGTATCCAAATCTGGCCTGTTTCGGGCTATTTTGCCTGGGACAGTATTATCAGTTATTCACATTGGACTAAAATGTTAATATCCTGATAAATTATAAATGGGCTAAAATCCCACGGAACCTTAAGGGTAAACCTCATAGATATAATCAATGTTGTCTTCTTGGGAAAGATAGGGAATTGGGTTGGCTTGAACTCTCTCCAGACTCCTCCTCTGGGATTTTTTCTCTGTTGAAGTGATTCTCCACTGTACTGAATAATATTTATAACCACCACATTTTTAGTAATTATTTCTGCAGTGATGCAGTGGAGACTTTATTGTGCAGTGCTGTATTTTAAAGAGTCATTGGAGATGAAAATTCATTACTGCGCTAATCCTCTGTGCTTTGGTGCGGAGATACACTGTACTTACCAAAAATGCGGTCCATGGAAAGTACCAGTCATTTAAAGAGAGAGCCACTCTAAGAAATAAAAAGCCACGTGGTCCAGCACTGACAGAGAGGAGATGAGCTTGTCTGTTGTTCAGTCTATGCCTGCCTTTTTCCAAAGGCAAGGGAAATTATCCTCTTTTCCAATTCCCTCAGACAGCAATAGCCAAGCCAAGTTGGCTCTAGCCTGCTCTTGTTTATATAATGTAATTCTGTGGTAATGAGCTTGTGACAACGTGAGGAAAAGAGTCTTAAACATCCTTAAAACAATTCCAAACATGACTTCTAATAACTACCTCATGGGAATCAAGAGCCCAACACAAATACAAACATCATTTATTTTCTGCCTGGGGAATATATTAACCTCTCCCCTTCTTTCTCCTTCTGAAAATGTGTGTAGGTAACAGTGTGTGTCTGTCTATTTATTATCTATACAACTTGCTTCTCCTAATGAAGTATACTTGGTACACAAACTTGTAGCTTTGTCATTAGTGAATAAAGCAAGAATTCAAGTCTGAGCCAATTCTCAGTGTGACTGTAGGAAATAGAATGGGATGCTTTTTTCATGTAGCTGCTCTGACATCCTTTAGTTTTTTGGTTGCTACCCCAGATTTTCTAATCACAAAATCATTTCAGTCCTTGTCCCAGGAGGCCTTCCAATAACAGTACTTCCAACTCTAAACATTTAAAAATCATGAGTCAGCCTCCTCCCAATGATTGCCTTAAAAATCATGAGATGATTTTAAAGTGTAACAAAATTTGAATTTTTTCTTTGCCTTCAATTTCTGAGGCTTTGAGGTGCACTTAAACAAAAGAAAAGAAAAAAAGAAAATTGACATTTGTATGACATCACATGACTCCAGTAGCTGGATCTGTAAGAAAAACATGAAATGTCATGGCACATGCATTTAAATCATAAGATTGGCAACACTGCAACTACAACCCATCAAATATAGAATTTAAGATGATTAAATTGAAATAAGAACAGGAGTATTTGTGGCACCTTAGAGACTAACACATTTATTTGAGCATAAGCTTTTGTGGGCTACAGCCCACTTCATCCGATGCATCAGATGCATAAGCCCATGAAAGCTTATGCTCAAATAAATGTGTTAGTCTCTAAGGTGCCACAAGTACTCCTGTTCTTTTTGCGGATACAGACTAATACGGCTGCTACTCTGTAAATTGATATAGTATATTAAAATATAAAGCCTTAAATAATCAACATAAAATATACCATATTAATCAATTCTACTTGTTCCCTATAGGAAAATCTACCCTCCTCTAAAACAGTGCTCCTCTTCCATACTTGAAGAAAAGTTCTGTGTAATATTACCTCGTCCCATCTTCTCTCTCTAATATCCTGGGACCAACATGGCTAGAACTACACTACTAACTCCTCTTCTTGTGTCTACTGATGCCTTCCCCCTTGCACTTCCTTGGCCTACATACCTGGATTGTTGTCATTGCTTTGTGTTATAATTTAATTTAGATTAAAATATTGAAGGGGCAAGGACTCTTCTTATCACCTTAGAGTGAAATGCTATGCACAACTATGACTATATAAATAACAATATATGGTTTGACAGTCTTATGAATTACTCCACTCTCTCTCTCTCTCTCTCTCTCTCTCTCTCTCCTCTGTCATTAGGGTAGACATGAAAGTGCTCCTTTCTGATCAGAGATAAAGAGTCTCTACATCTGAAGTTTTCTCTTAACCACCTCAATCACCTAGAGTTTAATGCCCGCTGGGAATGCATACCAGCAGTTTCCTGCAAGGAGAATGTCAATACATTTGTGTAAACTAGCAACCCGAGGAGCTCTTTGAATATGCAGCTGCTCCTCCTCACTTCAACAATGTCCAAAGGGCCAGGCTTATCAGCATAATCTATCTATAATGCACTGAAATTCTCTCCTGGCTGGGGAAGTGCCAGACCCAAGTCTGATGCTGAACCCAAGTTTCTCCTGTAGCAGTGCACGGTGATGATCTTGCTCCACCAACAGGCGGTTTGCTATTCCGAATAAGACACCCAGTTGTTCAAGCCTGTTGTCACAAAGTAGGCTGTAAATCTCTTTTATTCTGGACTAGAGCATCCACCAGTATAGCTATTGCAAGAGTCATGCTGGTTAATTTCAACATAGACAAGTCCTCTATTTAACAGAGAGAGAGGTGGAGCAAATGGAGATCTCTGGTTACATTTACCCACATACACACCTTGTCATTCTCCACTGTTCAAAGGCTCTGCTGACAGAGGGCCACATTGACTGGAACACCCTAAGCCTTAACTGGAATTTCCCTTAACATAATTGGTATGCATCTATTTTCAATGGCTATTTAAAAAATGCCAGTCTATATTGCATTTTAAAAAGTATTTGTAGTATATTTTTAAAATCTGCACGAGAGACCACTGGCCATTCTTAAGGATAGCTTTGATGGTGTCAGGTCAGTAAATAATGAGGAGGACAGGTCACTGATTCAGAACAATCTAAATCATTTGGTAAACTGTGTGCAAACAAACAAAATGCCTTTTAATATGGGTAAATGTATACGTCTGGGAAGCAATGACTCTGAAAAGGATTTGAGTGTGGTTGTGGATAATCAACTCCCCATGTGATGCTGCAGCGCCAAAGGAGCTAATGCAATCCTGGGATGCATAAACAGGGGATTAGTTGAGAAGTTATTTTACCTTTATATTTGGCACTGGCGCAACCTCTGCTGGAAAACTGTGTGTAGTTCTGGTGCTCACAATTCAAGGATGATCATTAATTGGAGATGGTTTAGAGAAGAGCTACGAGAATGATTTAAAAATTGGAAAACCTGCCTTATAGTGATAGACTCAAGGAGCTCAATCTATTTAGATTAACAAAAAGAAGGTTAAGGGGTGACCGGATTACAGTTTGTAAGTACTTACCGAGGGAACAAATATTTAGTAATGGTCACCTCAATCTAGCAGAGAAAGGTATAACATAAATGGCTGAATGTTGAAGCTAGACAAATTCAGACTGGAAATAAGATGTACATTTTTAACAGTGAGAGTAATTAACCATTGGAACAATTTACCAAGGGTGAAGGTGGATTCTCCATCACTGGCAATTTTTAAATCAAGATTGAATGTTTTGCTAAAAGATCTGCTCTAAGAATTATTGTGGGGAAGTTCTATGGCCTGTGCTGTACAAGAGGTCAGACTAGATGATCACAGTGGTCCCTTGTCACCTTAGAATTTCTGAATCCTCATAATTCCATATCATGTCAGTGATGTGCTGCCAAATGTTTTAACAAGGGACCAACCAAACAGATTGGATTTTGTTTAAAAGTAGAGATCCATTTTTATTTTATGAAAATGGGTTTGTCTAATCTTCATAACAGAATTTACCTGAAAATAAGGATGAAATTCTGGTCCCCCACAAGAGGGATTTGCACTGTTATACCCAGCATTCCCTGGAGGCATGATGTGTAGCCTTTGGCTTTGGCTCCACTAGTTAATGGATGGTGGTAGGTAGTCATGGCCTAATTATTACGTGCCTCCTGGGAAAGGTTTTCAGTATTGCCAAACTTAATCATTCATAGATCATGGACTAGAAAAAAAGTATGAGTTTTAAACATCAGTAGAGTTTGTGTTCTTTTTATTTGTCTTTACAGTTTATTTGGGTCACATTTTCAAGCTTTTTTCCATAGCAATGAAGGTTGTAAACTTACTTTTTTATTTATTTATTTTGTTAAGGCTGAGATTCTCACATTATCATTTGACTACAGGAGCTGGGGCTTTCAGGAAAATGTCAAAGATGATGACTCCCAATAAAATTGTGAGAGTTGGAAACACTGAGGATCAGTGGATCAGAGCACACTGCACAGATCCATGGCCCATGGCCCCGTCATTTTTCTAGCCCCCTCTTATTGAGTTTAATTTCATTTCTGCCCCAGCCCCCATTTGCTCACTTCTGTGCAGCAATGGAAATACAGCTGCAGAGCAGACCAAAGGATTTGGCCTTAAGAGCCTCAAACCAGTGGCAGGCTTTACGGACAGTTTGTCTTTGACTCTTGCAAGTGGGACATTTATATGATTTTAGAGCAGATAACAACTAGTCAACTCCTCAGTTGCTGGATAAATAAGTAGTGTTCCAGCATCAGTGTGCTAGCATGATAAAAATGGCTGGGAATGCCCCACCCCCACCCTCTGAGGCCTATGCTAGACATCCAAATGGCATACTATTAATCACAACTTTAAGGGTGTGCTTGCATAAAAAATCACTAAGAGAACATACGACTAGTCATAAAACAAAAACTTAGGCCACATTCTACTTTGTATTTTTGGATTGTATAATGTTAATGTGTAATAATAGGGATTCCTCTTGAGTAGTGGAAGCAGAGAGTGCCATATATCAAACTACCCTGGCAGTCTATTTCTTTTAGCATAAGTGAGAATTATGTTCGATTAATCTGATAACCATTCTGTAACTATGGGCTCTGAACTGGATTTCCAGCCTTTGGTAATCATTTTTCTGGCTGTTGCAAGCAAAGTTATTATAACACTGTGGGTGGCCACTGTATACATATAGTTTTAACACCTACACTATCAGTGCTAAAATACAGACTTGACTACAGGCTCTTCATGGCTTCCAGAGTGTAAAAATATAGCCAGAGGTGCCTAATCTTTACAAAAAAAATGAGAAAAATTCAGGCTTGATTTTAAGTTCTTTGGGGCAGGGACTGTGGTTTCCTTTGTAGCTATTGGAAGAATAATAATTGTAGATTCCAGATGCTTAATAACACTGCTCTACAGCAAAATGCTTCTGAAATAAATGTACTAATTTTACTAATTCTGGGTCACTGAGAACGAAAATGATGCTTAAAATTGTTGATCGGCTCTAGTTTTCAAGATATGCTATTGGGTCAGTATATATGACCCTTGACTTGGGAATGGAGGAGGATAAGTGAGTTATAAAGGGAAGGGATCTCAATTTAAACCAGAAATGACTAAAATACATCTTTTACTGGATCTATGAATAAATCTATGACTGGGTTTGGACAGTACTTGCTTTTTAGGCAAAACAATTAATGATGCAATCTGAAGCTGACATTGCATCATACATGATATGAATTGCATCATGTTATTCCTAGGAGTCATGGATGATGCAATCATAACAAAGGTTACATCACTCTGCTGAACAAATTGCCCTATTTCAGCTCTAGAAATCATACAGTGTCGTGGTCTCTTATTTGTCAGTGTTTGATTTTGCAAAGGGACACATTTCTGTTTAGCCAAAGTGAGCAGAGATGCCTCGTACTTGTGTGAACAGTGCACATAACTTCTGCTATGTTTGTGGTGAAGTGACTTTTGCATCACAAAAGTGCAGTATAACCACTATGGTTAAGAAAGCCTATCACCTTTATTTTGTCTGCAAAATTGGAGATCAGGACAAGAGGTGGGCCCCACACATATGCTGCAACACTTGTGCAACAAATCTTCGCCAGTGGTTGAACAGGAAAAGGAAATCTATGCCTTTTGCAGTGCCAATGATTTGGAGAGAGCCAACAGATCATACCAGCAATTGTTACTTCTGCATGGTGCCTCTAGTTGGGAAAGGTGTGTCAAAGAAGAAAAAGTGGACTGTGCATTATCCAAACATTCCATCAGCTATACGCCCAGTACCCCACGGAGAAGGACTGCCAGTTCCTGATGCACCAGAATCATTCTCACTTGAGTCAGATGAGGAAGAGGAAGAGAATGAAACTTCTGGTCCTGAACCATCAATGTCACAGGACCCACATTTTCTCCCATCCTCTTCCTCTGAACCACACCTCATAACACAAGGTGAACTGAATGACCTTGTCAGGGATTTGGAACTACCCAAGAGTAAGGCAGAGCTGTTGGGCTCCAGACTACAGCAGTGGAATCTCCTGGCAGGTGATGTTGGGGTTTCCATGTTCCATGACCATCAAAAGGATCTTGTCCCATTCTTCTTCATGGAAGGTGATCTTGTAGCCTGCAACAACATCGATGGTGTGATGGCAGCCCTCAACGTCGTTCACGATCCAGATGAGTGGAGACTGTTCATTGATTCATCGAAGACAAGTCTTAAAACTGTTTTAGTGCATAATGGCAATGTTTTGCCATCAATTCCAGTTGGTCATGCAGTCCATATGAAGGAAACCTATGACAACATGAAACAACTTTTGAGGTGCATAAACTATGACCAACATCAGTGGCAGCTTTGTGGCGATTTGAAGGTTGTTGCTCTCTTGCTTGGTCTGCAGACTGTATACATAAAGTACTGCTGTTTTCTCTGCGAATGGGATAGTCATGCAAGAGATTCCCACTACATCAAGAAAGATTGGCCACTCCGACAGTCATTGGAGCCTGGGAGGAAAAGTGTTCAGCATCCACCACTTGTTGAATCAAGTAAGATTTTGTTACCACCCTTACACATCAACCTGTGTCTGATGAAGAACTTTGTCAAGGCCATTGACAAAACACAAGCAGCTTTCAAGTACCTCCATGGAAAATTTCCAAGGTTAAGTGAAGCTAAGATAAAGGAAGGTGTCTTTGTTGGTCCTCAGATTCGTGAACTTCTTCAAGATGATGAATTTGACCATGCACTGCGTGGCAAGGAAAAGATGGCCTGGAAAGCCTTCCAGTTAGTGGCAATCAATTTTCTCGGAAACAACAAGGCAGACAACTACAGGTTGTTGGTGGAAAACCTCCTCAAAGCATACAAAAGCCTTGGTTACAACATGTCACTAAAAATACATTTTTTGCACTCTCATCTAGATTTTTTTCCACCAAACTGCGGAGCAGTGAGCGACGAGCACGGCGAGTGATTTCACCAGGACATTGCAACAATGGAGAAACGCTATCAGGGCAAATGGAGCCCATCAATGCTTGCAGACTATTGCTGGACAGTGACAAGAGATGCTCCATTTAATGAATACAAGAGACAAGCCAAGAAGCGCTGAGTAGACACTGAATAGGACTAAACTATGTACATAATAGTTTTTTGCCTTTTGTTTCATAATAAATTTTATTTATATAACCCTTTAGCTGATTTTTAAAGTGTTACATAAACAGGACAGGTGAAATATTATCATGTAAAGCAACCATAAACACACAAAAAGACCTAGGTTTACAATTTATGATTAAAACTCTACTATCTACACAATATACATAGACATAAAATGTAAAAACTTAAATATCTTAGAAACAGTAGCCAATCAGTTGTTTTAATTGTCATATTTGAATTCAGCACATCAAAATACATAATAAATAGCACATTTTATCTCTGAAGCAGACGACTTCTCAAAAATTGTAGACCAGTGTAATCTTGGCCACCATCATCCTCCATGGTAGACAACAGTAATTACTTAATTACTTCTCCCCAAAGCCATGAAACAATGATTATTTAACTGCTTGAGGGTTGCTGAACCCTTTTGGGCACCCAGGGTATAAAATACCTGCTAATTATCGCAAGCACATCCTAACACTTTTAAATTTCTTGAACAAAGGCAACAGATGTGGTAAGAGACTATCAGTGAACTCTAGCTTTTGTAGCACAGACAGATGAAAACTCAGTTTTAGCCCTCAGGCCTTTATCAAAGGGAGTGCAGGAGAAGAGAGCCTTGAATCTTTGATAGAGGCCTTAGGGTTGAAACGTTGGGGGTTTCTTTTGTCTCTGTTGCAAAAATAGTTATAGGTGGATTTACATTTGTCATGAAACTTTATACATATATGTTGTTAAGCCCTTTTTGTCTCAACAGCTGTGCATTTAGGGCTAACAATTGGACAGCTACAGTGCATGGCCTTGCTGAATTCAAACAAAGGCCCTGATCCTGCAAGCCTGTGTAGAACAACTTGCAGCATTGCACCCTGAGTTTTGTTTTTGATCACAAATATTTTTTCTTTTCATTCTTTGAAATACGCTTTGCTAAGCCACCCACCTAAATGGCTATCTGCCTATCTAGGGCAGTAAGAAGATGAGCATGCACCTAGGCTCCAACCCTGTGAAGACTTAAGGTATATCTACACCTCAAGTGATGGTGTGATTGTAGTGTGTAGGCATATCTGTCCTCGCTAGCGTGGGTAACAGTAGTGGCAAAAACATGGCAGCACAGACCAGAGTGGGCTAGTACAAGCCTCCTGGGGACCCCAGGTACATACTCTGGTTGGTAGCCCGAGCCTAAGTCCGTCTTACCACATCTTCACTACAATTGCTACCTGTGCTCGCTAGATTGAAGATAATAAAGGTATGCTTCCATGCATTGCAATCATACCTTAAATTGCAGTGTAGATTTACCCATATGTCCATGATGTTAATAAGATTACTTGCAGTGAGTGAAATTAATCGTGTGTAAATTGCTGCAGTGTTGGGGCCCTAGTGAACTATCAGCCAGTATAGAAGAGGAGAGGGGGCACATTGTAAAATTGCCATTGATATTCAGGTTTAAATATTTAGTACATCACATTCTCCGGAAAATTTCTTCAGTTCCAGGTTAAAAATTCAAACTGATAGATTCAAGTTGGCTAATAATCTGATTGGTGGTTTTGTTGTTGTTGTTTTTTTAGAGAGACAAGGTAGGTGAGGTAATATCTTTTATTAGACCAACTTGTTAGCTGTGAGCAAACTGCACAGTTGAAATAATACCCTACACTCACTGCTGTCAGTGGATATTCTCGCAGTGTTCTTTCCCAAAGCAAAGTTATTTGTGGCCTCTTTTGCCCAATACTGACAAATTGTGAGTTTTCTTTGCATAATAAAGTTGGGGAATTTGCCTCCCACTATGTACTGTATTAGCTCATGACACAGAACTGATGTAATTATACAATGTATGTGATTATATTGACATTGATTTAAAAAAAGTGCCTTATATGGCTGCTTCTAAATGGGTGAAATGTTGACATTGATTTTTACACAAAATTTCTGTTGATTTCAGATGAATTTCCATGTGTAAAATGATGACTGGATTTGGCTCAAAGTGTCTGTAAAAATGTTGTTCACTTTTATATTTAATTAAATAAGAATGATACAAATATAAATATCTTTGTCTTGTTAATAAACAGTGCAGTCAAATGGAGAAAACATGCTGTATTATAGCACAGTAAAATGAAAGGATAATTTCTAGCTCCCTTTCCCCCAAAGTGAATGTCTTTTTGTAGAGATCATCAAAAAATTGTTTTAAAAAATAAATTTTTTTTTCTTGGAATGTCAATTCCCCTTTGTTAATATGCTGCAGCATCCTGGTTACAACTTGCAAAATTTCAATGGCAAATTATGAAGGAAAAAATTCTCTTGCGTGCTCCTGGATGACCCACTGTGTAATCCTAGGGGAAGTATTAGCTGACTTTATCATGAGCTGGCTTTCTCTGCTCTCATCTTGGAACACATTGTACATCTTTCTTTCCTTCTCTTTACATTCTTATAGTGATCCCTCACCCCAAAGAAATGGTGGTGTAGAAATATGCCAAGCTATAGACTTGACAAAAGGGGAAGGAAGCTCTGGGAAGCTGTATAATTACTAATTTTGATCTTGGGGAGGAGGGCAACCAAACTATTTCCTGTTTCCTATAATTAAGGACTTGAGACTCAGTTCCTCCACACACACTTTTTTGTTTGTTTATTTTTAATGTACTTTATTCTACATGGAGTATAATCCACTGCTTTTATTTCTGTATCTTGGGCCAAATTCATATGTGGTGTGAGCTATGTAGATGAATATCAGACACTCTGGTGGTAAATTTTTCTCAAGTTTTGCACTGAGTGTAATAAGGGAATCAGAATTAAGTGATCAGAACTTTATATATTAAGAAGAAAAAATAACTGCTATATTTTGTAATGACTTGAATGGCCACCAAAAGCTTTCTACATCTCACAGTACTCTTACCAACAAACTATGTGTGCCTGAATTTTGTGGGTGCGTGTGTATGTATAATACACACACACACCCCTCAAGTTAGACTGTACACTCTCTGAGGCAGATACTCTGTTTTCTTATGTTTGCAAGTTACCAAACAAGCTGTCAAAGTTCAATAAATAATTAAACAAGTAGATGCAGCCTACTTCCCATGTAAGTTGGAGATCTGGAGAAAGGGGTAAACAGTGAAGTGGCAGAGTTTGCAGACGATACTAAACTGCTCAAGATAGTTAAGACCAAAGCAAACTGTGAAGAACTTCAAAAAGATCTCACAAAACTAAGTGATTGGGCAACAAAGTGGCAAATGAAATTTAATGTGGATAAATGTAAAGTAATGCACATTGGAAAAAATAACCCCAACTATACATATAATATGATGGGGGCTAATTTAGCTACAACTAATCAGGAAAGAGATCTTGGAGTCATCGTGGATAGTTCTCTGAAGACATCCACGCAGTGTGCTGTGGCAGTCAAAAAAGCAAACAGGATGTTAGGAATCGTTCAAAAAGGGATAGAGAATAAGACGGAGAATATCTTATTGCCCTTATATAAATCCATGGTACACCCACATCTTGAATACTGCATACAGATGTGGTCTCCTAATCTCAAAGAAGATATACTGGCATTAGAAAAGGTTAAGAGAAGGGCAACTAAAATGATTAGAGGTTTGGAACGGGTCCCATAAGAGGAGAGATTAAAGAGGCTAGGACTTTTCAGCTTGGAAAAGAGGAGACTAAGGGGGGATATGATAGAAGTATATAAAATCATTAGTGGTGTGGAGAAAGTGAATAAGGAAAAGTTATTTACTTGTTCCCATAATATAAGAACTAGGGGCCACCAAATGAAATTAATGGGCAGCAGGTTTAAAACAAATAAAAGGAAGTTCTTCTTCACACAGCACACAGTCAACCTGTGGAACTCCTTGCCTGAGGAGGTTGTGAAGGCTAGGACTATAACAGCATTTAAAAGAGAACTAGATAAATTCATGGAGGTTAAGTCCATTAATGACTATTAGCCAGGATGGGTAGGGAATGGTGTCCCTAGCCTCTGTTTGTCAGAGGGTGGAGCTGGATGGCAGGAGAGAGATCACTTGATCATTACCTGTTAAGTTCACTCCCTCTGGGGCCACTGGCATTGTCCACTGTCAGCCACTGAGCTGGATGGACCTTTGGTCTGACCCAGTATGGCAATTCTTAATGCTCTTATGTTCTTATGTTGTGTAATTTCTGTGTGGCTCTGCGTATCTGAACGCCATCTAACAATAATTTTTTGAATAAATAATTGGGTCGTCTCAATCCAAAAAGGTCTAAATAGATTTGGGTGAACCAGTTCAAAACCTTATAGAACCTTCACCGATGTTTAGATCTAAACTTTCTTGTGGAGCTGAAATACTTTGATTAGACTTTGCTCAGACTTTGCTCACTTCTGGTTTCCAGCCAGAAAACAGTAATGCAGATGAGGCGGAAAAAGGAGACAATTCTCACAATGTCTTTTCCTAGCACCAGAAAGAAAAATGCCAAAATACCACAGGGAAAGTCTATTCTCTTAGGACAACCTGAGACTGATTTGGGGAAAAGGCCTATTATTCTTCTCCCTGGAGAGGATTAGGGCACTTTCCAGCCACTACTCAAAGAGGAAAAGAGCAGAAGGAGCTGCTGGCTAGTTTTTCAAGGCGCAGGCAGGTGTGGAGGAAACAAAGTTTTGTGAAGATGTCAGAGAGGGATGGCAAGTTGGTGAGCTGTCCCCATAAAATTGTCAGGAAGGGGAAGCCAATGTCTATGAGGGAAAGGGTTTGTGTAGCAAGGGAGGAATATGGCAACTACTTTGATGGCTGGATAATTCAGACTAGTTTCAGATAAACATCAAAATGCAGCAAAGCAAATTTCCCTGTATCATACACCCTGCAAGAGTCCTGTCCTGGAGGAGCCATGTCTAAGATTGAGAAGATAGTTTATGCTTCATACTAATCCATTCCTTGGTCTCTGCTGAGATTCTCAACAAACTGTCAGTTACTGCCAGGTATGATAGTCACTTTTGTGATGAGGACATATGTTCAGTAGGAACAGGATCAAGACCAATTCATTTCACAAAGAACATCAAAATTTTCTGTCACCACCAATCTTGGCTGCACAATCACTGCCAATCTAGGCTAGATTTGAGTTTTCCTTTTGTTGGCACTGATGCTAGTGTGGTATAATGGTATTATAGGTATAAAGGACAGGTAGTGTCTGTGTCTTAATTCTGAAATTCCTAATTTTTGTCACTTTAACTCCACTTTAGCACTCAAAATGGAGGAGGAAGTGACATAGGAAACTCTTTTCCCATTCACTTCTTTTGTGTTCTGCACACCCTTTTCTAACACCTAGCACATCTAGAGTGTTACATGCTAGTAATAACTTCCCCACCCACTCACCTTTTTCAGCTAAGAGGAGTGAGAAATATTGGCATGGACTATCCAATATTATCTTCCCCATCTGAGCACCGCTAATATTTTTGTATTTTATTTTGGTTGGCACTAGACTGCTTGCCCACTGTGCTGCTGCAAAGGCAGGTGTTTATGATTCTCTCAGTCCTTAGAGAACTCAGATTTGCTCAGTAGCACAAATATGTTTGCAGTACATAAATATTATTCCACTTTAGCAGCTCATGCTCCAATGATACTTGTGCTTTTGGTTGCCACCTGCCCCTTATTTGCGTAATTTGTCCTTACAGTATTTATATTTACTTCCCTGACTGTACTAATTTGTTCTGGACTTTTTTTAAGAAACGTTAAAATTGCTTGCCAGCGCTCTTTAAGCAAAAACAACCCCAAACCTAAACACACAGCAGAACAGTATTGATTTCACAATAGAGAGGCACAAAGCTCAAAACTAGCATGTAGTAAACTGGATTGAGTAGAAAATGTGGGATAACACATACTGGCACCGATATGCTAGAGAAATTAATTGTAATTGTTCCAGTACAAATTTAGATAAGATCTTTCTGATTTTGTGGAAGTTTAAGGGGATGAGTGAATTACTGCAGATTTTAGACCGTTAAATTAAATCTGAAGAAGATAAAAACAGGACCATTACAAACCATGGGCTATCTCATGCCCTTCCACAGAAAAAAAGCTTGCCTCTATTTCTATTTTGATTTTGACCACCAGTGGAGCAGACAAGGAGTGTGACCTTGCTAACAAGTTGGTGCCTTAGGACATAGATATGAAGATCTGGACACTCAGTGACCCTCCCCTGGAGCCCATAGCCAGCATGCCTCTGTCATCTCCACACCAGCTTAGATGGGGAAATCTTTGAAGTTTTAGTGGGATGATGCAGGGAAAAGAAGCTTTCCCTGCCCATCCACCTGCCTCAGTCCTTCTCTACCCATTTTTGCCCCAAACCAAGGAACTGCAGCTGCCTGAGATATTCTGTGACATCTTACTCAGGCTACCCAGAATGATATGAGCCACTGAGTGACTGCTCTGCCTCAGCAGGAGTGAACTTTTCTGCTGCTAAGCTGTGTGTCAGCTACTTATTCCACCAGTTTGTCTGCCTTGCCAGCAAACTTTTTAGGGCTCTGGCTGTCCAAACCTTTCCTTGCAGGCAGGGCGTACAGTGGGGGTGCTGAGAGCCATGGAACCAAACTGTGAACCTGGATATGATGGAAACCACGTCAAGCCAGGAGATGCAGCAGCACCCCCAGCACCCATAGTTCCAGCACCTATGCTTGCAGGGGTCAGGAATAAGGCCCTCAGCTGCACCTGCTCAGTATTCCTGACACCCTAACAAGTCACCCAGGCTGCCTGATGGACCGCCCTGCTTGATTGGCTGGTTCTTAAACTTAGCAGCCGCCGTAGGTCTCTGGCTGCTCAATGCACAAACCCCTGGACTCTGCCTCCTTGTGCTTGTCTCTCCAAGCCCTGCTCCTCCACAGCTGCAGCCCAGACCCTGGCCTGCACCCAGCCTTGTTCCATCCTGTTCATGCCTGATTGCTGCCTTCCCTGACTCCTGGTAATCTGACCTTCACCTGTGACTCTTGACTCTGACTCCACCTCAAACCTTGGCTCTGGCATTTGGACTCTGACTTCAGTCCCGAACTTCAGTTCTGATTCCTGACTTCTGACTCTGACTTCTGCCCCTGGCCTCTGATGTTTGGACTCTGACCATTAGGCCCGACTCCTGCTCTGACCACTAGCCCTGATCGGCTATGAGCTGGTCTGCTGAAGTAGGTAACAATCAGTGAAACCAAATTCCCAGAGACATCTCCCTGAAGTGTCCAGTCCTTTTCATTGGACACTCACAGAAGTTAAGTTCACTGCCTCAAAGAGACAGTGTATACATCAGCCTGTTAGGTTAGCTGAGGACCCATCCTCCACTGTTAATAGACAGCACTGAGATGGTTTGGTAATAAAATGAGAATGAGCTTATTAATAAAAAACAGGTATTTAAGAGATATCAAGCGAGAATCAATGAGACAGGTATGGTTACACATAAAACAAAACAAAAAATGCTTTCTTGTGACTAAAACTTAATTTTAGCACATTACAATCTTTATCTAAGCGGGTTTGTCATTTACATCAAGATTCCAGCAGCTTTTGTCTTTCAGGCCAAGAGGGTATGGCTTTCATAGGATCAAAGGGGTGCTGTCCTCTTATGTCTCCCCAGTGATTGATACATTCTTAAAAAGCCATTATAGCTAAGAACAGCCATACTGGGTCTGACCAATGGTCCATTTAGGCCAGTACCCTGTCTTCTGATAGTTGCTGGTGCCAGATGCTTTAGAAGGAATGAACAGAACAGGTCAATTTATCAAATGATCTATCCCCTATTATCCAGTCCCAGTTTCTGGCAGTCAGAGACTTAGCCCCTGTTATGTTACTCAAAATCTATTGTCTCTGTTTGAAGAGCCACAATGGTTTCTTGGGTGCAGATTCTGTTCCTGATGTGATCATTAAGTGGTTTTCTTCCTGGCTTGTTTAGCTTGATGATTTTGTTTACCTTATATGTAAATGTACTTTCATTGTTCTCTGGCTTACAAAGCTTGACCCAGACATGATAATCCATAGTCCTCTGTCTAAGCCAAACTTGTTTATCTAACTTGCCTCCAAAACACATTTTAGGAACATATTTGCAGTACATATGCATAATTATTTACTCACCATCCGTACATACATCGTTCAATGATATTCGTGACCAGCACGTCACCAATTTACATATGATACCTTATGTAACACCTTGGAGTTATATGTTATGACAACAGGGCTTTGGGGCAATGAGTGTGTCTGATGTGATGTGAGTTGCAGTGTTGTGGGCCGTCTGTCAGTTGGCATTAGTGGGCTCCCAAGGTCACACACTCATTGGGGCTTCTGGAAGGTTGGGGAGAAGGGGAAGAGGAAATGCAATATTGCTTCAGTCCTCCAATCCATCTCTTGCCAAAAAGTGGATTCTACAGCACCTTACACTGTTATGATCCAGAGGATACTAGTCTATCTTTTACTCTACCTTACCTGACCCTTTTCTGATCTAAATCTATGGAACCAGAATTCCATGGAACATCTGTGTAAGACTATTCCAGGAGACTGATAAGAGTATACCAGGGGTGCAGGCTCCTTTTCTTCACGTATGGAAAAGAGGTTATAAAGCTACAAGATTTGAGCCCATTCCCTCAGCTGACATAAATTGATGTAGTTCCACTAACTTCAGTGGAGCTACGCTGATTTACCACAGCTGAAGATCTGGATGACTGACTTACATTAAGTCACATCTTCCTTTGACAGTGCAGGATTATTTTCCATATTCTCTAGTGATTTTTCTTTTTTCTCCTTACAGAAATTCTGAGCATTTAAAATCTGATTTAGAATAATCAAAATTCCAAATCAAGAGAGGTCTCTTTCCAACATTGATTTACTCTCAGAGGGTCATTCCTAAACACATTCATTATAGACACACTCCACAGGTGCACAATAACACATCAATCACTGGGCTGTTTATGTTGGGAGACACAATTGAAATTGAACAATATAATTCAATACAATTACTGTTCTTTTTATTTATTCATTTAAGCTATAGTTGCTCAAGCACTATAAATAGAGCTGCTGAAAGCTACTGCTCTCATTATTTTTCCTCTGTTTCATGGCTGATCTATTTGAACTTCTGATTATTCGTAATGCCAGCAAAATTATTTTATTGCTATGAAATAATTAAGAGAAAATGATCACAAAGAGGGGTGTATGAAAGAAAATATTGGATCAAAACATATCCTGGTGAGATCGACAGTACTGTTAATTTTTTAAATTGAAAATATGCACACACAAAAGCCCCAAATAATAGGATCAAAATAAGATGCTCTTATGTTCTAAAATGTATGGGTTCTCTTTGCTCCTGGTTTCTATTGGGGTAATCCTAGCAGAACCTGGGATTGGAGGTACCTATTAAGGCAGGCCACACTTGAGGGTGTTGCAGTTGGGCCAGGCTAGCTCAAAACTCCCAACATCTGACTGAAATCCCAGGAGTCCAAGCTTCAGGGTGTGGTCTTCTTGGTCTCTCTGCCTCAAACTTTGTCATGCTAACTTCAGGGCTTGAATCCCAAGTCAACTGTGCACCAAAACAGATTCAACCTGAGTTCCAGTGGGGGAGAAATAAGGGTATGTCTTCACTACCCGTCGGATCAACGTGCAGCAATCAATCCAGCAGGGATCGATTTATCGCGTCTAGGCAAGAAGTGATAAATTAACCCCCGAGAGCTCTCCCGTAGACTCCTGTACTCCAGCACCGCAAGAGGCGCAGGCAGAGTCAACGGGGGAGCGGCAGCAGTTGACTCACCGAGGTGAACTTGTGGCACCTTAGAGACTAACAAATTTATTAGAGCATAAGCTTTCGTGGACTACAGCCCACTTCTTCGGATGCATATGATATATCATATGCATCCGAAGAAGTGGGCTGTAGTCCACGAAAGCTTATGCTCTAATAAATTTGTTAGTCTCTAAGGTGCCACAAGTACTCCTGTTCTTTTTGCGGATACAGACTAACATGGCTGCTACTCTGAAACCTGTCACTGAGGTGAAGACACCACGGTAAGTCGATATAAGTTACGCAACTTCAGCTACATGAATAACGTAGCTGAAGTTGCGTAACTTAGATCGGTTCCTCTCCCCTCCCCACCCCCCAAGTGTAGACCAGGGCTAAGTAATGTGTCCAGAACTGTTGTGTGTATTTATGGAGGGAATTAGGGAATGGAGGCTTCCTGTTAAATGGGGTGGGGCTGAGAAGTGGGGAAAAACATGCAATGTTCACAGCCAGGCCTGTAATAAATGGTTAATATAGTATGGGGCTTGCAGTCAGTACAAAATTCATTCTCCATCCCATGTAGAATTAGAGCAAGAGCAGTAAGCATCACACTAGTATTGGTGGGCACCCTGGATTATGGCTTCTCCTTGTATCTGCTGATTTAGCAGCATTATCAGAAGTGACTGGAACCCTGCTCTCCTCAGAGCCCAGAATCTGCTGGGTTGGCTGGAGAGGCCATTTTAGGGATTCCCTTAGATAGTATCCACAGGTGGGATTCCTCCATGTGTAGTCCTGGTTGAAACTTAATTCTGCCCTTTCTCCGTAGAAACCCTGGGGAGAGTAGTGAAGAAAACAGCCTGTGCTAGCTGGGGCCACTGTGAGTGACCCAGATTGAATCCTTTTGGCGCACACTGGCCTCAGATGCCATTGGTGGTCTGATATGCAACTTCAGCACCAAGAAGCAAATCTAGCCCTATATATTTAATTCATAAGGAGAAAAGGCTATTCATACAGGTAGGTCTGAACTGTGTGGGGTTATTAACAAGTACAAAATATAGGAGCACGCAGAGGAAAGTAGCTTGCAATTGGGTCGATATGTTCATTTATTCAGCACCAGAAGACACCTCTCTTTATATACATCAGATTGCAATCTTATAGCTTTACTGTGTCCATCCCCACCTTGTCCCCTTGCCTAGGTATATAGAGCGCAAGCATTGCTGCTGATGCTAGATTTTTCTGATCAACAGGGCCATGACCCACCCACCTTCTGCACATGCCAGGGAAACCTCTCATTGCATGTATGGGAGGGAGTTCATGGTACACCACCCAGCCATCCCTCCATCTCAAGGATGCCTTCCCTAAATATATACAAAAAGCCTCCTGTGCCAGGGGCTCTTGTAGGTCTGGGGGTGTAGAGCTGGTATTCCACGAATGAGGTCATCTGGCTGCTTTGCTGCCAAGGTGTGGCCACAGGGCAACTCTGAACTGTATTGTTCACCTGAGGCACAATGCATTGCCGCTCTGCGCAACCCCCTATTGTTGTCTGTAGCTTCAAGACACAACAGAATCTTATGGTAACTCTCTCCATTTACTGAAATTTTTCTCCTTTCATAAATAGTGTCCTCCTTTAAAACAAACATGTGAATCACAAACTCTCACTCTGCAGAGTCATTTTTAAAAAAACAACTTTAAAAAGGGATGGAAAAATCTTTGATTTTGTTAGGAATAGTTTTTCTGTGTGCAGAATATTGAATGAAAAGTTCTCAAATTAAGTGGAATACTGGTGCAGCATCCCAAGAGTCTGAATCTAGCCCAAAGGAAACTTTTGTTTGTTTGTTTGTTTTTTACTTCATTGCGATCCAGTTTCTTCAAGTCACATACACACTTTTCTATTTTTACTTTCCAATCTGGGCCTCTTTCCAAATGTGAAGTTGTGGAATTCCTGCACTCCCACGTATGTGAAACCCAGACTGAACCCAAAGGTTTGGCTGGTTTCAACTCCCTTTTCCTCCACACCATGCTATTTTCAACAAACTGTGCAATCTAATGTTGAGACCAGTTAGATTTCTTTACAAATAAGAAACTCTAAAAGATCTTTTGGATTGGTAATGAAATATCACTGAGAGAGCCCAGAGAGTTTATGATTTGTCTTGGATCAGAGCCTAATTCAGTCTATACTAGGATCCAACATCAGGTAGGATTGGTGTATCCTCCATGCCGTCTATTCGAGTTAGGGAACGCATTGTTCTATTTTCACTGCTCCACAAAAGCATTAGTATTATTGAAAAGCTCCACTCTTTATATTTTATTCAAGGAAAAAAAAATATGTTGTCAGTGCCTTTGCCTTGAAAGTGACTAACTTGATCTACAAGCCAAATGAGTGGGGGGAGGAGAGATAGGGAAGAAAGCCGCATTCCCCTCCTTCCATTAGTTATTTGTTTGATGCCAGACTTGTACTTCACTTGTTATCTGCCTTTTTGGTAAGATCAGAATGTGCTTGAATCTCTCTGAAGGTTAAAATATGTTGACTGAATTTTTTTCTGCTACCAATGCAAAAGACTAGCTAACAGCATCACTGACTGTCAGAAGGAAGCCAGCCCCTACATTTCTTAGGATAATGAAACTCATTGGGGTTTTTCTTGACTTATATACAGCATGGTACCCTTACCGTGTATGTCACATCAAGGATAGGAACAACAGGCATGTCTGCCAATAGATCTGTCAGGCTTTGCAAACAATTGCCTCTTTCTGCTTCTTTCTCGAATTACTAGATTTGTTTTGATTTGTGATGATATATGGAGAGAGATGATGATTTTTAATTTTGGTCTTTTTTCTCCAAATTGTCCTCATGTTTAGCTCAACTTCTGCACAAGATGCCTTGCTGTCTACCTAAGTGACCTCTTGACTATCTTCAAATCTTATCTCAAAGCCCATTTTTTTAATCTGGCCACTTAGTCCCATAACCCTGTCTATTAAAACAAAACCCTGTCTACTCCCAAGTCTTCCAGTTTCCCATGCTTAGTGTTTTGCCCTAAATCTTGCCTATTTACATCCCTTTCCTCCTATTTCAGCATACAATACCGACTGATATTTCCTGTCTTTCTAGGTTCTTACACCACATCATCCCTGTAGTATCTGGGAGCCTACATTTTCTATTGAAAGCTATTGTATGGGGTGTATTTGTCACTGCATGGCTATGCTCTAATCAATTGCAAAGTCTCTTGTGATATTTCTATATGAATCGCTGTATGTTACATAAAAATAAACTGACTTCTGCTGTACTATTTAGGGGAGTTTTGATATATCATGAGTGCTTAAAAACATTATTTTTGTTATTTGTAGTCCAGTGACCCTGCAAAATGAAGAAATTTGCTTTCCTTCCGTTTTCTACTTTGTTCTGCATTTATATTTAAATCTTTGGAAAGGTATGGGTGGTTTAATGGCTTAAACATCTCTATTATTACTATTTATTTATTATTTGTGTTACTGTAGAGCAGGGGTCGGCAACGTTTGGAACACGGCTTGCCAGGGTAAGCATCCTGGCGGGCCGGGACAGTTTATTTACCTGCTGACGCGGCAGGTTTGGCCAATCGCGGCCCCCATTGGCTGCAGTTCGCTGTCCCGGGCCAATGGGAGCGGTGGGAAGCGGCGCGGGCGAGGGATGTGCTGGCCGCGGCTTCCCACCGCCCCCATTGGCCCAGGATGGCGAACTGTGGCCAGTGGGGGGCCACGATCGGCCGAACCTGCCGTGTCAGCAGGTAAATAAACTGTCCCGGCCCGCCAGGGTGCTTACCCTGGCAAGCCACGTACCAAACGTTGTCGACCCCTGCTGTAGAGCCTAGTCAGGGACCAGGACTCCACTGTGCTAGGTGCTGTACAAACCAAACAAAAAATCATGTTTTCACTACTGCCAAATTTGGCTCTTTGTTGCACCAGTACAACTCTGTTGCTATCAGTCGCATTGCACTGGTGTACTGAGAGCAGAATTTCACCCATAGATTCTTTAGATTGACTCAGCCCTTCATGTTTCTGAGATAGATAATTGGTTTCAGAGAAGACTTTAAAAGGTCTTCATGGAGAATAAAGGTCCCCTTGTTCTTTTTGCAACAACAGCAGATTGCCATGGTGTTCTTGACCAAAATCTCCCTTTCCCCATAGTCATTTGGGGCACTATTCATTAAGGTGGGTTGCCATATTGCACTCTAGAATTATTTCAATGATGCCATAACATTAAACAGTATTGGGATGAAGGCCATCATAGACATATGAAACATTATAATGTTGTACTGAAGCTGCCTAGGAGCTTGGTAATATGTGTATTAATATGGCACTGTATATCTCTGTATGAGAAGATCCTGGAGTGAATATAGAGCTGTAGGAGGCTTGCAGTGCATCCAAAATCTGTGACCAAGTACTATAACAAGCTTTGTGTGCAGAGCTTTTATGCAGGATCATTTTAAGTTCACAGACATTCATAGAGAGAACTGAACCATAAACTATTGTGCTGCATAGCTGAGGGGGGATAAAGAAATCCTCTCTGTTGTTTTTAGAGAGGGATTCAATTAACTACTTTTTTTTTGAGTGTAAGATTTCTAGACCTCTTATAAATAGAAGGGTGCATCTCAGCTTGATTACCTCAAAACAGCTTCCTGCAACCTCCCACTAGGAAGACAAGCAATTAGTATAATCACAGCAATAAGTCAAAGTCACTTGCTGTTAGAACTTGGATTGCAACTTTTCCTTTTTGGATTTGTTGCTGGGCTATCAGAAACAGAACAGTATAATACAGATATATACAGCTAAAACACATTACCAGGCCATTCTTCCTTTCTACATGAAAGTTAAAATAATGCCACAAACTGGTCCAACAATGCTGAGAAGCACCCTGGCTAAGGCGGGGGCACTCTTTATATTAAGTACAGTTATGTAGATGGAACTCTTGCCAACACACTATAAAGCAAAAAAGTCTGACTGTGAGTCAATCTGCCAGTAGTGGAAGGTGACTCAAGAGAAGATTCCATCTAATTTTCTGCCAGAAATAATGTGAGAATCCAAAAAATATAGGCAGAAAAATGTTATAGGAACATTGGGTTTTTGTTTTTGTTTTTGTTTTAAGAATGAATTAGTCCCCTTTTGGCTAGTTAAAAAAAGTACTAGGAATTGATTTTGAGTAGAGATTGGTGAGGATATTGGATAATACGCACATACCTACTGGGCCCCACTGTGAGCTAGTGGTGCCTAATGGTAGAACCTTCTCCAAGCAGTGTCCATTAGCGTGCTCTTGCACCCCCTTCTACTCTCCCCTTGGCATCTCCAAACACTCTGAGGGTGAGGCTACGTAAGGGGAAGCAGTGTCCTCTATCACCTCAGTTTCTTCCAACTGCTTGCTGTTAATGGAAGTGAACTGCTCTGTTCTGTTTAGATCCTGTTTTTTATCCTCTATTCTTAGTGTTAATTGTTAGTTGTTTAGTTAGAAGCATAGGTTTTTAGGTTGTTTAGTAGTTTGGTTCCAGGTTATTGTGGAACTGAAGATGACAAAGACAAAACTGAAGAGGTGTGCTTCATGTTCTGCTGTCTTCCTGGAGTTGGACAGCCACGTTATGTGCCTTAAATGCTTGGGAGAGGGCCATTTTCCTTCTCGGTGTTCCATCTGCTGGAATTTTATGCCAGCGTTTCTCCCTCTGGATTCAAGATCTAAAAGGCCAGTTTTGGCTCCTTTGAACGTTAATGGTTTCAAGAAATCAGAAACTGTATCAAGCCCAGCTACAGTTCTTGCTACGTTTCAGAGTAGCAGCCGTGTTAGTCTGTATCCGCAAAAAGAAGAACAGGAGTACTTGTGGCACCTTTTTTTGTTAATTTGCACCAAATTTGTTAGTCTCTAAGGTGCCACAAGTACTCCAGTTCTTGCTACGTCAGCCGTCAGGGCTTTGAAGCTGCCTATCTGTCATGTCCAGTATCAGATTTATCAGATACATCTGATTCTGACAGCTGCTATGGTTACAAAATCAAGGATGGCTCTGCTCTCAGCTTCTGTTGTGACTGGGGCATGGGTTGTCAGGCCTAGTAGTTGGAGTAGGAATCAAGAGCCAGGAAATCACGTCAAGGCCAGTGCCAGGTAGGATTGCCAACCCTCCAGGATTGGCCTGGAGTCTCCAGGAATTAAAGATTAATCTTCAATTAAAGGTTATGTAATGTAATAAAATCTCCAGGAATACGTCCAACCAAAATTGGAAACCCTAGGGTCAGGGTCAGGAGTCAAGCTTGAGGGTCAGAGCTGGAGTCAGGAGTAAGCAGTAAGGTTGCCAATTTTGGATGGATGTATTCCTGGAGTTTTAATCACATGACATAATCTTTAATTAAAGATTAACCTTTAATTTCTGGAGACTCCAGGACAATCCTGAAGGTTGGCAACTCTAGCAAGCAGGGAAGCAGGTCAGGACAAGGAAGGGGCAAGGCTAGGAACAAAGCAGGCACAGGAGTGATTGCAGTTGCAGGCATAATAGTTGAGCAGTCAGCGACTTGCTGCTGCTACTAAGCTTAAAAACAGGCCCACGGACTCCCTTCAGCCAATCAGGCAATCCTACCACAACCCAGCTTTGCCCATTAATCTGCCTGGACGCTGGGCTGGCTAGTTCTCAGGCTCAGCTGAAGGAACTGACTCATGACAGCTTTGGGAGCTAAAAAGATAGATCTGAGTATCTCATTGGACCTTGTGCCATCCAAGTCTTTGGCTCCAGCCTTCAAGTCTCTTGTTGTTTACCACTCTTTGGATGATTGGCTGTTAAAGGCTGTTGTTCATGAGGATTCATTAAGTATTGTTGCTTTTACAATCACCCTTTTTTTAGACCTGAGACGACTTCTGAATGTCAAAAAGTCAAATCTCTGTCTAGCTCACAGCATTTTATTCATAGGCTTCATATTGGACTTGGTAGCAGGGACAGCCTTTGTACCAGAGAAAAGATTTTTTTTAATGTAGTGCACTATGTTTTAAAACATTTAAATATGTCAAACTCAGAAAGTAATCTTTTTTCAAATTTATTAGAGCATAAGCTTTCGTGCCACAAGTACTCCTGTTCTTCTTTTTGCGGATACAGACTAACACGGCTGTTACTCTGAAATCTTTTTTCAGTGTCTCATGGCAGCTACTACTTACATGACTTCATTCACGTGTCTCAGAATGAGGCCAATGTAGCATTGGGCATCTCAGGTCTACAGACTAAATCTGGACAATTTTCAAATGTTAGTCAGCATGCCTCAAAACATTCTGGACTCATTGCAATGGTGGTCAGTCAGAACAAACATTCTCAGTGGTGTCCAGTTCCATTCCCTGTTACCACTGGTGAAAGTAAGTTCTGATGCGTTAAACAGTGGTTGGAGGGTGCATATGAATCATCTTACAGTTCAAAGTCAATGGACTTCTTAGGAGAGAGACTTGCACTTCAGTGTGTTGGAGTTGAGAGCCATTTGTCTGGCCTCAGATTGTTCTTCTCTCACTTGCATGGGAGCATTGTGCAAGCAGTGAAGCACAATATGTGTTTATGTATTATCTCAACAAACAAGGAAGTGCTCACTCCACTCAGCTATATGCCGAGCCAATCAGATTATGGGATTGGTGTATTCTTCACAATGTTTATCTGGTGGCCCTGGGTTCAGCATGAGAGAATAACCTTGTTGCAGGTCACCTCAGCAGGGACACTTCTCAAAGGGTCAGTTGATTCAGAGCATATTTTTCAGTTGGGGTCTGTTTGCTATGAGATTCAGCAAAAATTGTCACTTCTTCTGCTCGAGAGCAGGCAGGGACAGTCAATCCATAATCTGATGCTTTCCTCCTGCACTGTGGAAGGGGCCTTCTGTATGTTCTCCCTCTTTCCATTGATCCAGAAGATAGTAAGGAAGATACGTCAGGATACAGCTTTCAGAAAGCCTTTGACAAGGTCCCTTACCAAAGGTTCTTAAGCAAACTAAGCAGTTATGGAAGAAGTGGGGATGATCATCTCATGGATCAGAAACTGATTAAAAGAAAACCAAGAGCATCAATAAATGGCCAGTTTTCACAATGGAGAGAGGTAAATAGCAGGGTCCCCCAAGGATCTGTATGGGGACTTGTGCTGTTCAACATATTCATAAGTTATCTGGAAAGTGGGGGTGAACAGTGAGGTAGCAAAATTTGCAGATGATACAAAATTACTCAACATAACCAAGTCCAAAGCTGACTGTGAAGAGTTACAAAGGGATCTCACTAAACTGGGTGACTGGGGGACAAAATGACAGATGAAATTCAGTGTTGATAAATGCAAAGTAATGCACATTCATTCTAAATTACCTGCTCCCACTCAAGAAAGATGTTGGAGTCATTGTGGATAGGTCTCTGAAAACATCCGCTCAATGTGCAGTGGCAGTCAAAAAAAAAGCTAACAGATTAGGAACTATTAGGAAAAGGATCAATGATAAGACAGAAAATATCATAATACCACTATATAAATCCATGGTATGTTCACACCTGGCATACTGCATGCAGTTCAGGTTGTGCCATTTCAAAAAAAGATATATTAGATTTGGAAAAGATGTGGAGAAGTGCAATGAGCATGATTGGGGTATGCAACGGTTTCCATACAAGTAGAGATTTAAAAGCCTGGGACTGTTCATCTTGGAAAAGAGATGACTAAGGGGGGTTATGATAGAGGTCTATAAAATCATGGCTGCTGTGGAGAAAGTGATTAGGCAAGTGTTATTTACTCCTTCACATAACACAAGAACCAGGGGGTCACCCATGAAATTAATAAGCAGCAGGTTTAAAACAAACAAAAGGAAGTACTGCTGCACACAGTGCAGAAGCTACCTGTGGAACTCGTTGCTGTGGGATGTTGTGAAGGTCAAAAGTATAACTTGGTTCAATAGATAAGTTCATGGAGGATAGATCCATCAATGGCTATTAGCCAAGATGGTCTGGGATGCAAACTCATGCTCCAGATATCCCTAAACTCGGAACGTCAGAAGCATCTGCCACTGGCTACTGTCAGAGATAGGATACTGGGCCATCTGGAGGAGTCTTTATATTTCTTCCTCTCTCTCCAGATCTTTTATCTCAGCAACAGGGCAGGATTCTTCATCCGGATCCATAGTCTCTTCACCAGATGGCTTGAGTAATTGGTTTTGACCCTCTCTATTCTTGAACCATCATATTCCTCATCAGTGAAGAGTGTATTGCTTAATTCTAGAAAGCTGTCTACCAGAAAATGGTACCATTGAAGTGGACCAGAGTTTTGGCTTGGATTAGGGGAAAATCTTATTCTTCTGTCTCATCTTCCATACTTTGTGTTTTAGAATATATAATGCACTTAAAAACTCAACGGTTATTTAACTCATCTTTGAAAGTTCACTTGGCAGCTATCTCTGCTTACCACTTTTTAGTTGATGGCAGATTGCTGTTTGTGCATGATATGGTTAAGAAGTTTATGAAGGGGCTATCCAATTTGTATCCTCCTTTGAGAAATCCTGTCCCTCCTTGGAATCTTAATTTGGTTTTAAACATACTCATGAAGCCACATTTTGAACTCTTGGCTGAGTGTTCTTTTTATTATTTATCTCTTAAGATGACATTCATTAGTGCCATCAGACAGCCAGAAGGTTGTGTGAATTAAATACTTTGATGGCTGATCCACCTTTTATGTCTTTTTATAAGGTGGTTCTTAGGCCTGATCAAGGTTTTTCAAAAAAAGGTTTCTGATTTTCACATCAATCATACAATTCTTTTGCCAGTATTTTTTCTAAAGCCACATACTGATAAGGGGGAAGCTGCTTTACCTACTATGCACTTGCATATTATTTAGATAGAACTAAATTTTTTTGAAAATCATCTTGATTATTCATGTTTTATACTAAGAATCACCTGGGTTATTCAGTGTCTTTCTTCCCAGACTATTTCTAGATGGATTAAACAATTTATTATCAAATGTTCTACGTTAGCAGAAATTCCTGTACCTATGAGGATATAATCTCATTCCAGTAGAGCTGTGGCAGCTTCTTTTGCTTGCCTTAGCAAGTTTTCTCTGTTACTGAAATTTGCACAGCTGCTAACTGGAACTCTTTTATTAAGCATTATGCTCTTGATTTGGCCTCAAAGTCTGATTGGTAGAGTGGTGCTTCAGTCTCTATTCAGTTAGGACTCTGTTCCCTCCTCCATGTTATTTCAATACTGCTTATCAAACTACCCTTAAGTGGGACTATGCATTTCTTGAAGAAGAAATTAAGGTTATTTACTTATAACTGGAGTTCTTCGAGATTGCTCTGCATAGTCATACTTCCCACTCACCTTCCCCTCTTTCTCAGAGTCCTCTTTTGTTCTGTGTCTTCAGGTTGGTGATGGAAGGAACTGAGGTAGTAGAGGGCGCTGCACCCCCTTATATAGCCTCGTCCTCAGAACGTCTGGAGATGCTGAGGGGAGAGGTGGGAGGGGACATGGGAGCACTCTAATGGACACTGATTGGAAAGGGTTCTACCATTAGGCTCCATTGGAAGGTGCCTAATGGTACCTAATTCACACCAGAAGTGTGAATATGCAGAACTACCTTGAAGAACCAACCTTCATGTTTAGTCCAATCGAGGCCTAAGACCGTAGTATTCAGGCTCCATGGTCAGAAGCAGTCAAAGGAACATAGGAATGCTCTACTAGATCAGAGTCGTGATATATCAAATCCGGTATCCTATCTTCCATGGCCTGCAGTACAGAGGCTTCAGAGAAAAGTGCAAGACCTCTCCCCTGCACAACTGAGCATTCATGGAACAACCTGCCCATGAGGAAGTTTCTTCCTAACCCCCTCACTCAGAGTCTGGTTTATGTTCTGAAGCTTGAGTTTCATATCCCTTACAAACTATCAATTCCTCTGCCCCCTGAAATGAAGCAGGGAGTCTGAGACAGTTTATGACAGTGAAGGGCACATTTAATTGCTGCTGGTTAGCTGCCTATAGGGGAAGGGCTTAACTGTTTCATCTAGGTAGAAGATCAAAACTCAGATGTGGTAGGGCTGAGAAGCAAAGTCTGTGTTGACTGGATGGGTCAAGCACATTTTTTCTTCTTTTGGAAAGCATGGGGGTGGGGGCGCTCAAATTTGTTATACATCCAGTCCTCATTTAGCCCTAACCACCACCACCCCGCATCCAGAAGGTGGCACTGATTGGTGATCACAAGAATTTTAAGACACCTGCAGCCAGTGAGTCATGCTAGTAATTTCTAGAAGTAACAACGTTCACAGTAGTTGTTTCTGGCAATGAAACGTGTAGCTTTTGAGGCTAGTGTCAAATTATGCTGCCTTTCTTGTAGAACTGTTCAAAAAATGCAAGTTATACTTTGCAGGAAATTTTGAAAAAATTGTGGGTGTAATTTTCCAAGAAAAATATTTTTTTTGGCTGGGTGGGTAGTGGTGGTTCATTTTTGGTTTTCAAAAACAGTATTCAATTAAAATGCCAGTTTTCTGTAATATATATAAAATCCCATTTTGTTTTTGTTTTTTTGGCTTCCACTTTTTCATCAAAAGCCATTTTTTCATTGCAAAAGTGTTTCTACAAGATTTGTGTGTGTGTAAGTGCAGGTTTCTGTCTGTGGATTTCTGTGTGTGTGTTTGTTTTAGAGTACTTTGCTGGTGAAAATGTTGTCTAAAAATCATAATACTGTCCTCTTTTATCCTTCTTCCAGCTCCTCAGTATGTAAATAACACCAGCTTATCCTCATCAGTAAGGGTGTATGGGAGTCTAATTTAGTGTAAGAGGGCCTCATTCTGTCCTGCCCATTTAGAGATGTAGCACAGAAGTGCAGCCTTAAGGGTGAGGGGGTAGGCAAAGGTGGTTTTATGTCTGTGCAGATGGACTTTTGGTTCACTGTGGATGCTCTCTCTTACAGAAGCCTGTCCTGGGATACTGAGGGGCTTCAGTGAATCCCTATAACACTATAGCTATGATCCCTTTCTGCCCCTTCCAACTCCCAGCCCTGCCCTTGACTTGCAAAGGGGCAGCACAGGGTTGTTGATGACAGCCACAGTGAGGGACAAAATTTGCCCAAACTGAGTGTAAGCATGTTTAAGGGTATGCCTACACTATGAAATTAGGTCGAATTTATAGAAACCGGTTTTATAGAAATCGGTTTCATACAGTCGATTGTGTCCCCACATAAAATGCTCTAAGTGCATTAAGTCAGCGGACCGCGTGCATAGTACGAGGCTAGCATCGACTTCCGGAGCATTGCACTGTGGGTAACTATCCCACAGTTCCCGCAGTCTCCGCTGCTCATTGTAATTCTGGGTTGAGATCCCAATGCCTGATGGTGCAAAAACAGTGTCGCGGGGGGTTCTGGGTACATGTCGTCAGGCCCCTCCCCCTCCATCAGAGCAACGGCAGACAATCGATTCGTGCCTTTTTACCTGGGTTACCTGTGCAGACAACATACCACGGCAAGCATGGAGCCCGCTCAGCTCAGCTCCGCTCAGCTCACTGTCACCATATGTCATCTGGGTGCCAGCAGACGTGGTACTACATTGCTACACAGCAGCAGCTAATTGCATTTTGGCAGTAGACAGTGCAGTATGACTGGTAGCCGTCATCGGCTATCTGGGTGCTGGCAGATGTGGGGCTGCATTGCTATACAGCAGCAGCTCCTTGCCTTTTGGCAGTAGATGGTGTATTACAACTGGTATCCATCGTCGTTGTATTCCTCAGTGAGTTCGGTCAGAGGCACCTGGGTAGACATGTTTTGTCTCCTGGAGACTCAGTCCTGCCGGCAGTCCTATTGAACCATCTTGACGATGATGGCTATCAGTCGTAATACAGCATCTTCTGCCAAGCACCCAGAAGATGCCGATGGCTATCAGTCATGCTGCACCGTCTGCTGCCAGCCTAAGATGTAAAAGATAGTTGGACCAGATTTGTTCTGTATTCATTTGCTTCCCCCTCCCTCCATGAAATCAACGGCCTGCTGAACCCAGGGTTTTGAGTTCAATCTTTGGGGGGGCCATTCTGTGTGACAGTTTGTGTTTCTCCCTGATGCACAGCCACCTTTGTTGATTTTAATTCCCTGTAAGCCATGTCACCACTCGCCCATCCCTCCCTCCATCAGACAATAGTTTTGTGCCTTTTTTCAGCCCAGACGCCATAGCACTGGGATCATGGAGCACGCTCAGATCACCGCGGCAATTATGAGCACAATGAACACCACGCACATTGTCCTGGAGTATATGCAGAGCCAGAACATGCCAAAGCAAAACCAGGCAAGGAGGCGATTGCAGCAATTGCAGTGCGGCGACAAGAGTGATGAGGAAATTGACATGGACATAGACCTCTCACAAAGTACAGGCCCCAGCAATGTGCAAATCATGGTGTTACTGGGGGAGGTTCATGGTGTGGAACGCCAATTCTGGACCCAGGAAACAAGCACAGACTGGTGGGACCGCATCGTGTTGCAGGTGTGGGATGATTCCCAGTGGCTGCGAAACTTTCGCATGCGTAAGGGCACTTTCATGGAACTTTGTGACTTGCTTTCCCCTGCCCTGAAGCACCAGAATACCAGGATGAGAGCAGCCCTCACAGTTGAGAAGTGAGTGGCGATAGCCCTGTGGAAGCTTGCAACGCCAGACAGCTACCGGTCAGTCAGGAATCAATTTGGAGTGGGCAAATCTACTGTGGGGGCTGCTGTGATCCAAGTAGCCAATGCAATCAAAGACCTGCTGATATCAAGGGTAGTGACTCTGGGAAACATTCAGGTCATAGTGGATGGCTTTGCTGCAATGGGATTCCCAAACTGTGGTAGGGCGATAGACGGAACCCATATCCATATCTTGTCACTGGAGCATCAAGCCACCAAGTACATAAACCGCAAGGGGTACTTTTCAGTGCTGCTGCAAGCCCTGGTGGATCACAAGGGACGTTTCACTAAGATCAACATGGGATGGCCGGGAAAGGTACATGATGCTCGCGTCTTCAGGAACTCTGGTCTGTTTCAAAAGCTGTAGGAAGGGACTTTCTTCCTGGACCAGAAAATAACCGTTGGGGATGTTGAAATGCCTATAGTTATCCTTGGGGACCCAGCCTACCCCTTAATGCCATGACTCATGAAGCCGTACACAGGCAGCCTGGACAGTAGTCAGGACCTGTTCAACTATAGGCTGAGCAAGTGCCGAATGGTGGTAGAATGTGCATTTGGATGTTTAAAAGCGCACTGGCGCAGTTTACTGACTCAGATAGACCTCAGCGAAACCAATATTCCAATTGTTATTGCTGCTTGCTGTGTGCTCCACAATATCTGTGAGAGTGAGGGGGAGACATTTATGGTGGGGTGGGAGGTTGAGGCAAATCGCCTGGCCACTGATTACGCGCAGCCAGACACCAGGGCAGTTAGAAGAGTACAGCAGGGCGCGGTGCGCATCAGAGAAGCTTTGAAAACCAGTTTTGTGACTGGCCAGGCTACGGTGTGAAACTTCTGTTTGTTTCTCCTTGATGAACTCTCCACCCCTCCCCCGATTCACTCTACTTCCCTGTAAACTAACCACCCTCCCTTCTCCCTTCGAGCACTGCTTGCAGAGGCAATAAAGTCATTGTTACTTCACATTCACGCATTCTTTATTAATTCATCACACAACTAGGGGGATAACTGCCAAGGTAGCCCAGGAGGGGTGGGGGAGGAGGGAAGGAAAAGGACACACTCCAGTTTAAAACTTTAAAACTTTAACACTTATTGAAGACCAGCCTTCTGATGCTTGGGCAATCATCTGGGGTGGAGTGGCTGGGTGGCTGGAGCCCCCCCCCACTGTGTTCTTGGGCGTCTGGGTGAGGAGGCTATGGAACTTGGGGAGGAGGGCTGTTGGTTACACAGGGGCTGTAGCGGCGGTCTCTGCTCCTGCTGCCTTTCCTGCAGCTCAACCATACGCTGGAGCATATCAGTTTGATGCTCAGCAAACTGACACCACCTATCCTCTTCAGCCCGCCACTTGCTCTCTTCAGCCCACGATTCAGTCCGCCACCTCTCCTCTCGTTCATATTGTGCTTTTTTGCACTCTGACATTGACTGCCTCCACGCATTCTGCTGTGCTCTGTCAGCGTGGGAGGACATCTGGAGCTCCGAGAACATATCATCCCGAGTCTGCTGTTTTCTCCTTCTAATCTTCACTAGCCTCTGTGAAGGAGAAACATTTGCAGGTGGTGGTGGAGAAGGGAGAGGTGGTTAAAAAAGACACATTTTAGAGAACAATGGGTACACTCTTTCACATTAAATTTTGTTGTTCACATTACACAGCACATGTGCTTTCGTTACAAGGTCGCATTTTTCCTCTTATATTGAGAGATCACTCACGCAGTGCCAGGCAACAGAATTCGGCTTGCAGGCAGCCATGGTAAGACACAGTCTTTTGGCTTTTTTAACCTTCATAACATGTGGGAATGGTTTCAAACAGCAGTGCCCTCATTTCCCATACCAAGCACCCATTGGATTGGCCATTTAACATGGGTTTGCAATGTAAAAGGAGGGGCTGCGGTTTCCGGGTTAACATGCAGCACAAACCCAACTACCCCCCAACACATCCAATTCTCTGGGATGATCACTTCACCCCTCCCCCCACCGCATGGCTAACAGCGGGGAACATTTATGTTCAGCTGAGCAGGAATGGGCACCTCTGAATGTCCCCTTAATAAAATCACCCCATTTCAACCAGGTGACCGTTTCAGCGCTAAACCCCTCGTCGGAGGTGGAGTAAAGAAACCTGTTTAAAGGGCCCTTTAAGTCGAAAAAAAGGGCTTCGTCGTGTGGACGTGTCCAGGCTTAATTCGATTTAACGCTGCTAAATTTGACCTAAACTCGTAGTGTAGACCAGGCCTAAGGCTATAGCTATACTTTAATTGCTATAGCGGCACAGCTGCACTGTAGCGCCACAGTACCAGGAGGCCATTGCTGTAGGTAATCCATCTCCCCAACCATCTCCCCATCCATAGGAATCCATCTCCCCATCCATCTTCCATCGACCTAGCACTGTCTACATCAGGAGTTAGATCAGCATAATTATGTCGCTCGGGGGATGTGAATTTTTCACGCCACTGAGCGACATAGCTATGCCAATGTAAGTGCCCAGTGTAGACCAGCCCTCAGTTAATGTAAGGGGTCTAATTTACACATCACCTCTGAATTTGGCCTTGGAACTGTAAAACACTTGGAATTCAATCATGGCAATTTTCAGAGTAACAGCCGTGTTAGTCTGTATCCGCAAAAAGAAGAACAGGAGTACTTGTGGCACCTTAGAGACTAACAAATTTATTAGAGCATAAGCTTTCGTGGACTACAGCCCACTTCTTCGGATGCATATAGAATGGAACATATATTGAGGAGATATATATACACACATACAGAGAGCATAAACAGGTGGGAGTTGTCTTACCAACTCTGAGAGGCCTCAGAGTTGGTAAGACAACTCCCACCTGTTTATGCTCTCTGTATGTGTGTATATATATCTCCTCAATATATGTTCCATTCTATATGCATCCGAAGAAGTGGGCTGTAGTCCACGAAAGCTTATGCTCTAATAAATTTGTTAGTCTCTAAAGTGCCACAAGTACTCCTGTTCTTAATCATGGCAATATAAAGCACTATCACTAGGCCACTGATAGTTTTTCTAAGAGCAATATAGTATCTCGAGAGAACTAGAGAGACAGAAAGACAGAGATAGTTGTTTGCAGTGTTGTTGTAGCTGTCTTTTGTCCCAGGATATGAAAGAGACAACATAGGTAAAGTAACGTCTTTTATTGGACCAATTTGTGTTGGTGGAAGGGACAAGCTTTCGAGCTTCACAGAGCTCCTTTTCAGGTCTGGGGTAGGTAAGCAGAGCCTGAGCCAAATACAAGTTGGGACAGATTGTTAAACATCAGAGGATCATACATGCTGCAGAAGACCACTGAAAATAAAGTGAGCAATTAAGAGTTAGCGGGCAGAAGGGTGTATTACAAATTGTTGTAATGAGCCATAAACTAGTGTCTCTGTTTTGTCCATGGTTTTTAATGTCTAGCAGAGTAATGAATTTAAGTTCCAAGCTCATCTTTTGAAAGTGCCGTGCAGGTTTCCTTTGAGGATGAGGACTGAGAAGTCAGATATGGAGTGAATGTTTTGTGAAAAGTATTTACCCACGGGTGATCTGGTGATTTTGCCTTTATCACTTTCTGTGTGAGTTGATGTGGGAGTATAGTGATTGTCTGGTTTCACCCACATAGTTGTTGATGGGGCATTTAGTGAGGTACACCATAGCCATGTGGATCTTGAAAGGTATGTTGTGAAGGTATTAGTCATCATAGCACTGAAGATATGTTTGCAGGTTTTGCATCAGTTGTTATGGCAGAATCTGGTACTGCTTTTATTTCTTGTGTCCTGGCCTGTGGGGAGTTGCGTCTGATGATGAGGTTGGGGGGTTGTTTGAAGGCCAGAAAAGATGGGGATCACATCCTGAAAGAAACCTTGCCAAACCCCCCAAGTATAGGTTGCAATTGTTTGATGATACCCCATGTGGGTTCCAGTATGGGGTGGTAGATGACAAGTAGGAGTATGCAGTCTGTGTTTGTTTTGTTTTTTTCTGTGTTGAAGCAGGTTCTCCCAGGATATTTAGGTGGCCCGTTCCATGATGTGATCTACTTCTCTGATGTACTGTCCTTGTTTAGTGTAGGTGGGTTTGAGTGTGCTTAGATGTGTATCCCAGATAGACAGAGATAGGGTCAAGGACTAAAACCTGGAGTAGGAAAATAAAATAGGGTGCAGACAATAGATCAAACTGGGCTGGGACAAGTCACAAATAAATATACGGGACTGTCAAAGGAAAGTGAAAGAGCAAGCACTGAAAATGCAAAGTCAAGGCTGAGGAGCATTTCCACCAAAGGCATCAAACCATACAAGATTGATACAGGTCAGGGGATTTAAAATCATAGACGATATATTTTCATTTCATAAAACTGAAATAGTAACAATTTACATTGAGATGAAAGACTGTATACAGTAAAAGTATCTAGGCCTAAATCTGAAGCAGTAGCCAGAGGGCTTTACAAACTTCATGAAGGAATCACCCATCACTGAAGTGTAGCCATCTTTGTGAAAAAAAAAGCAGCAGCTGCCAAGAAGGGTACAGTATTACTAAACAATACCTTAAAACAGAAATGGGGGAAAATACTCTATATCATTGAAACAGCAAGGGGATATTTGGTAGGCAGAATGCAATTAAACTTATTTTGGCTAGGATGCTGGTGCTAACACACCAATATTTGGGAAAAGTGCCTGGGAATTTTTAATTTCACAAATAGTTAGGACCTCAGTTTTACACCTAACCTAAAAGAGAGCACTTCCAATAGCATAAAGTCCCCTAACCCCTCCCAGGGGAATGTGTTTAGTACTGACTCAGATGTATTCTGTTGAATCAGCAGTGCCACTTCCTGCAGCACCCTGTGTTTTCCTTGGAGGTTTCCCATTAAAGTTCTGTTACCCACACATTTTTTCTTTGCAGGAAATATCTAGCACTCCTCCTGTAGCCCTGTTTCATTTTGTTTAGTGGCTCAGCTAACTGCAGTTGGGAAAACCATGGATAAAGCTGAAGCCCAAATAAGCCTTTGGAAAAACTCTGGTTCTTAGGTTTGTTCCTAGTCAGGGCATATGGTTGACTGAGCCATAGTCAGCCTGAGTTCTGTTACTGTTCTCATTCATCAGGGAGCCCAGAAAATATTGAAACAATTCACCTACCCTGGGGTGAGTATGTCAGCTCTTTCCCTGGCAAGTAATACTCATCTATTGTCATTCCAGTGTTGAGGGGAGGGGTGGATAATCAGACGGACGCTCAAGACATATTTGTCAGTCTAGCATGGGCTGCTCTCCCTGCCAGAGATAAGAATCCTTTCACCAGCATGCTTTAAATTACTAGCTAATCCATCCTCAGCCTGTGCCTTGTTCATAGGCTTGAAATGGATGGCACCCCACTGACATGTCAGAAGGCTGTGAGATGTTTATGAGAATATTGCCCTGTTGACTTATCTGTCCTTTGTGTGAGGTTGTGAAATTGGATATGTAGATGATAAAGCCAGCTAGAAATTCAAAAGACACTGTTTGTGAACGTGTGTTTATTAGTTCTACATGGTGTGGCCTGGCCATGTTTCTACTTTTGTAATGGTGTCAGGTATCAGGGGGTAGCTGTGTTAGTCTGTAGCCACAAAAACAACAAGGAGTCCGGTGGCACCTTAAAGACCAACAGATTTATTTGGGCATAAGCTTTCGTGCCTTTGAAGAAGTGGGTTTTTATCCACGAAAGGCTACAAGCATTGTCTTTTGTTTGAGAGCTGAAGTACAGTTGACCTGGGTAAATCACTAGTCCTTTGGCACTGGGAATAGTCTGAATATTGTTGTGATTTTTGGTGTAAAGAACCATCTAGCAAAAAGACAAGCTTGCCTGGATGACAAGTCAGACTGGAGTGCCCAAGGAGACTGTCTGTGACTCCATGTTAAGGCTGTTAGAGTGCTTTAGGAGTTCACACTTGTTACTTGGTTGGCAAAATCTAATTATAGAACATACGAACAATTTGGGGTCTGTGCTCTGTTCCTGGACAGTCTGCCCTGAGGTGGCACTAATGCTTGTGTGCCACTCCAGCCAGCATGACAAATACCATTTTGTGCAGATTCCTACAGTCTTTTTTCTCTTCCAATGGCTTAATATTTTTATTTCACAACATGTTCCTATTTCAAATAAAAAAAACAAAATACTGATTAGCCCTGTGAGTGACCAGATATATGGGGATGCGGCTGATTTTTATTTTATTTAAAATGAGTAAAATGATAATGATCTGACACCAACGAGAGCATTTCCATTAACTTCACAGGGCTTTGGTCTGTCTCTAGGGCTTTGCTGCTTAAGGAGATGTGCTTAAAGCTGTGCATGCGTTTAAGTGCTTGCATGTCTTAGGTGCTTGGCTGAATGAGGGCCTAACACCCCCCCGCCCAATAAACTACTAGTCAGGAACACCAGCAGTTGGCAGCCTGCTAAATCTACTGGCAGGGAGGTCATTTCTTCCCTTAACGCTCTTGGGGAAGATGACATGCAATGTAAGGTCAGCTGAAGTGGATACACATCTTTCTAGCTGGGAGAGAATTCTGCCAATGTTCTATTATTATGGAAGAACTCCTTCACCAATAGATTGATACAGCACATGAATCAGGATGCACATAGGAATTGGCTGTCATCAGCTGCCTTCCTCACATTTTGCCGTTATTTAAGACCACAAATTAAAGTAAGAAGGAGGAGCTCATTAACTATGCTTCTATGACAGCCTATGATTTCTCCAGTCTGGTTGTCTCTCAGTTCTATGCATGCACATCACAGCATGCTGATGATGATCCAGCATGAGCTGAAGGACATGTAATCAGAGGTTTGCCCAAATGTCCATAGTCAGATGGACTATCAGAGCAGTCAGAGGCTCCTGCTGTCTTCATTGCTTGACAAAACTCTAGAACAGCAGGTTTTTTTGGGAGGAAAAGGCTTAGCACCTTCTGCTCTGGAGCAGCATCGGCCATACGTTCTCTATAGAAGAAGGAGAGAGTAGGTCACCTGCCATCATTTTTGTATACACAGCATTCAGTAATAGGACCTGGCAGTGAATACAGGGCAGTGATTGATGCCCCTCTAAATGCTTTCAATAAGGGTTAATAAAGCCTTGAAGGCAGTTGGCCTTTTTAGGGGCATTTCAGGTTTTGGTATTGCTAGTGTGTGCAAAG
The DNA here is from genome assembly GCF_027887155.1 of Malaclemys terrapin pileata. Classification (NCBI taxonomy): domain Eukaryota; kingdom Metazoa; phylum Chordata; order Testudines; family Emydidae; genus Malaclemys; species Malaclemys terrapin. Next base: position 103,790,165 of record NC_071507.1, on the reverse strand, counting down.
CATTGTCTTCAGCAGCTCACTGTGGTCTGTAACTAACTGAAGTCCCAAGTTGTGGTGATAAAAATATATGGATGCTGATGTTAGGACTTGCCTCTTGCAGCTCCCTGCGATTGAAAAGTCTCTGTTTGTCAGACAAACTTCTCTCTCCTCCATGCAAACAATTTCTTCTTTATTTTTAATTTTCATTGAATTCAGCAAGTTTAAGTTGCACACTTCTTAGCCTTTGCAATCATGTCATCTTATCATTGTTATCCTCCTTTCTCATAATTTCCATCTTATTCCCACTTGCTGCAACTTATCTTACCATATCTCCCAGCCAGGATCATGGCTCCAGTGTGTCAGGCATTGTCAAATGCATAGTAAGACACAGCATCTCTTCTGGGCAGAAGTTAATTTAAATGTTTGATTTTGGTAACTTTTCTCACATGAACACTCCCACTGAGTTCAAAAATACAGAATAGTAGAGGAAATAGTTATATCACAGAGGATGGAAAACTATTCAGGATAACAAAGGAGACATATTCATAATTAAATAGGATAACTTGAGGCTCCTAGAATTGGTGGCTTTTGTAGACCAAATGCACACAAGAAAAGTCTCATATTGTAAGTGAGAGCTGCTAAATTGTTCAAGTGCTCTTTAGGTCAGAGTCAAGAGACAGGTGACAGACAAAAGACCTATGCTCTTCTTTTTATAAAATAAAGAGAAATGTTTCTGGAGCAAAGATCCAGATACTTAGTTGAATTCATTATCACTAGAAGCTTCACATTAAGATAGGATGTAAATTGGATGCTGTAAGCCAGACCATGAAAGGACGGAATTGATAAAGGACAGATTATTTTTGCTTTCAAGGTCAAATGGCATTTAAAAAGCCATTTTTCAGACACAATGGAAAATTACAGAGGCAGACTGCAGATTTTCTGATAGTCACAGTGGCCATTTCTTTATAGCAAAATAGAATGAACTGCAGATGTTAGTTCCTGTTTTTTGTATGTTTTACTACCCCATAAGTGTCTCTAGTCCACATTCTAGCTCTTATATTTTCTTTATAACTATTTAAAAAGGTAATTTAGTGTCTGTGGAAGGTGCCAGTCTGTCAACACTGGAAATTAAAGTCTTGTTTATTCATAATGCAGGGGCAGCAGCACTATAAACGTCACCCCATCCCTGCCCACTGACACTCCAATATTCCTTAATATTGACCTAGAGAGACCACATCTAAGGCCTTGTTTTCACTGCTTAAAAAACTGTGTTTTTTACCTCAAGATAATTAACGTGATCTTTACTAAGGTAAAAACATAATGATGACAAAGCCCTTTAGTTTTACCATGAGATAAACTGCTAAAGTCAACCCCGGGTGGAGGTATAGGGCTGAATTGGTGTGTTTACCTTGTGATAAAACTAATGTACCTCCTCTTTGCTGTGTTTTTACCTGGGGATAGTGCATGTGTGTTAGCTACCTCAAGGTTAAAAAAAAAAAATGCTGCTTGTTTAGCAGTGAAGACAAGCCCTAGAAAGAAAAGGTAGTTCAAGTGTCCATGCTCATCCTACCCTTGGCTTTTCTGCTGAGACTGCCAACAAATGACCACTGGACAGCTGTTAGGAGGTAATAACTTTCAACCCCCAGTCTACAATAATACAAAATCAGTATTCTGCTGTTTGGAATTTCTTATTCATGATGGGTCATGTCCAAGTCACATGAATGTAAGGGACATGAGATTGTGGTGATCCACATCAAACTAATCTGCCATCATGAACTGCCTAACAGAGGTATAACTTGGTGTACTGGTAACAGGCAAATTAGGGAGTCTGCCTTTTAGATAAAAATGTAGGTTGGGATTTTTAAAGGAGACTAAGGGAATTAGGCACCCAACTCTCACTGGAATTCAGTGGGAGTTGGAGACCAAACTATTAGGCCGCTTTGAAAAATCCCACTTATTTATGCTTAAAACAATATAAAATTGCCTCATCCAGTTCTCCCCTGCACATCTACCTCCTCTTTTTCACTTTTACTCTTTCCCCTTCACTGTCTCTTTCACTTGCTTTCTGAAAAAGATATGGAGCTGGCATCAAAGGTCAGGGGTGGCCTTATCCACTACAGTGTCAGTGCTGCCATTCACACTCCCATGAATGTCCTTTTAGCATACATTCAATTAACCCCAGTTAAGTACTCTACTGGGAGTGGCATGTAGGCTACAGAAGAGCTTCTGTAGTGGCCCAGCTTTGAGCTCTAACATCAGATGAGGATGAAGGCAGGACATAACCTGCCCTCTCCCTGACACAAGCCTAAATCTAGCGAGACACAGACTGAAAATTTTCTGCATTTGCAGCTCAGAAATTGATTTGAGGGAGGAATGGTTTGAATTTTTAGCAAAATAGTCCATCCACATCTGAAATATACCCAACCTTATATATGTGTATGTGTAGTCCATTCTTATCCTTTCCAATGCCTGAGGAATACTCCAGTGTGTGTCAAAGATCTATCAAACAGAAATACATAAAAAGACATAACATTTACATGTAATTTATATGTAATATACTGAACCAAATTCATCCCCGAAATAACTCCAATGACTTGAGTGGACTTACACCAGGGATTACTTTGTCCAATTATATGTTCAAAAATATACATATTGCTTTATGTGTACTTATAAATCTATGCTCAAACATGAGTCACCCCATGATGATCCTGTCTACTTTCAAAAAATGGCTTTGAGGTGTATTTATGAACAGGTACCAAATACAGTTATCCCCCTATTTGTATAGCTTTCCTTAGCATATGTAACATGACTGCCTTCTACAAAAGTTACAGAAACGTGTCTTTGAGTTTTACTATTACTGTGTAATGGGAAAATACTTTTGGTGTTCCCTCATAGTCCTATTTGGAATGTGTTACAGTACATAAGGCTGAAAAGCCCCGCCTTCTGGATGTAGAACCAAATATTTCAGTTCAAGACCCCACAAATTATCAGCCTTGATAGGAGCAGAATATAAGGTGAAATACTATATACCTACGGCTCTATCCTGCTTTCATGCAAATAAATGGCAAAAATTCCAATTGACTTGAGTTGTGATCAAGATTGGACCCTAATGAAAAGTGAAATGAATAGCATATTCTAAGACTGTACCTTTTGTGATATCACAGTGTGAATCAGTAGTAGCTACTGAAGTCAGTTGAGCTACACTGGTTTTAAAAAGGGTTTAAGAATAAGAATTGGACCTACTGTATGCATGTGCAAGTCTAATATATCAGTATATGGGCTCTAGTGGCTGAAAACAGGAAAATCTATCTAAATAAAAAAGTGCTTCCAGATTTTTCAGGTTTACATCAGGTCTTGCCTGGTTTTCAAATGTTTGCAATTCCAGGAGCCTGAATTCCCTGTTGACGGTAGTGCAATGCAGTTTACACAGAACAAGAAGTTAATTTTATTTCCATACCAAAAGACAGTAGATTGATAAAATTGTAAAGTCACTAAAATCATGAAACAGAATGGGTGGAAGAACAGCCCCCCTGCAGTAGACCATGTTAATTACCCTTGCAGCTGGGAGATCAATTTGCATATATATTCTTTGAAGCCTGTCAGGTATGAATTGAACCACTGAACTGTTATATTTGATAATCTAGCTCTCCAAAGCATTTTTGCTAAAGATGTTATGTTTCACAGTACCAGTTATTTTTCTATCTAAAAATAAAAAGTTGTATTTAATTTGTTCCTGTATAAACAGTTCTGTGTTTGTGACTTCCTGGAGTATCAGGCTAGCTAAATAATCTCATCAGAAGCACAGATACTGCTAATTAAACACAAAAGAGATATGGACAAATAGCCTTGGTGACAAATGAAAGCTGAGAAATTAAAACTTAAAGCTACTGGTGACAGGCATGGCTCAGGGGATTGTTAATGAGATATGGAACTTTTCAGCTCTAGGATATGTATTCCATTCTGTTCTGTGTTAGTAGTGACAAAGTTGTTACCATCTGATGACTGCTTGGTGGCCTGAATGAACCAAGTGTATAATCTCAGTTAACTTCCCAGTGGATATTCTGTTCTATTTCAGTTCTTTTACAATACCCATCACTATAGTATCTAGTTTCCTATATCATAAAATTGCCCACAACGGGACAACAGTTGGCACCCTTTGATGGCCATTTCAACCATAATCTGAGATTTATATAGACATGGGAGGACCAGATCCTCAGCTGGTGTAAATCAGTGTAATTCCGTTGAAGTCCAGTGAAGCCCAGGGCTTACGTGGGACTAAAGAGGTTCATAGGCTGGCACTGTACACAAAAATTTGGTCCCGGGATATTGGAGAGACAAGATGGGTAAGGTAATATCTTTTATTGGACCAACTTCTGTTGGTGAGAGAGACAAGCTTTCGAGCCACGCAGGGAAAGGTACTGGGTGTGTCACAGCTAAATGTTACAGCTAAATATTCCTACCCACAGCTATTCCCACAGCTAAATATTCCTACCTCACAGGGTCCTAGAGCCTGGGCTTCAGCCCAAACTAGGAAGTCTACACAGCAATGAAATAGCCCCACAGCCCGAGCCCCACGAGCACGAGTCAGCTGGCACAGGCTAGCCACATGTGTCTAGTTGCTGTGTAGACAGCCCCATAGTGTCTAGCAAAGTTATGAATTTAAACTCCCAGGCTAGTCTTTTGAAGGTGTTGTGCAGGTTTCTTTAAGGACGAGGCTTGAGAGGTCAGATATAGAGTGATTGTTTTGTGTAAAGTGTTCACCCACAGGTGATATGGTGTTTTTGTCTTTTATCATCTTTCAGTGTGAGTTCATTGAAGAGCATTGTGATTGTCTGGTTTCATCCACATAGTTGTTATTGGGGCAGTTAGTGCACTGGATGAGGTACACTACATGATGTGGTAGACATGTATAGGATCTGTGAGTGAACACTTTTTTCATAGTCCTCATCCTCAAAGGAAACCTGAATAAAACTTTCAAAAGTCGAGCCTGGGAGCTTAAATTAATAACTTTGCTAGATCCTAAAAATCATGGTCTTCATAAAGACACTGGATTCATGTCTCATTTATAACAATCCATAAACCACTAATCCTCTTTTTTGGTCCTATGATTGCAGGGATGTTAATACACCACATCACCTTAAATCAGGGGTGGCCAACCTGAGCCTGAGAAGGAGCCAGAATTTACCAATGTACATTGCCAAAGAGACACAGTAATACGTCTGCAACACCCCCATCAGCTCCCCCACCCCGCTCCCAGCACCTCCCACCCACCAGCAGCCCTGCTGACCAGCGCCTCCCTCTCCCTCCCCGCACCTTTTGATCAGCTGTTTCATGGCATGCAGGAGGCTCTTGGGGGAGAGGAGGGAGGAGCGAGGGCATGGCAGGCTCAGGAGAGGGGGTGGGAAGGAGTGGAGTGGGGGCAGGGCCTGTGGCAGAGCCAGGGGTTGAGCAGTGAGCACCCCCTGGCATATTGGAAAGTTGGAAAGTCTGTAGCTCCAGCCCCAGAGTTGGTCCCTATACAAGGAGCCGCATATTAACTTCTGAAGAGCTGCATATGGCTCCAGAGCCACAGGTTCGCCACCCCTGCCTTAAATGGTCCCTTAGAAGGCATGTTAACTACTTATGCTACACAATCTCTTTCACCTTCTATTTAGCTATGACACTCTGAATAGGTTTTCCAGACCTGAAGAAGAGCTCTGTATAGCTCAGGACCTTGCCTCTTTCATCAACAGAAGTTAGTTCAATAAAAGACATTACCTCACTCACCTTATCTCTAATGTCCTGGGATCATCATGGCTACAACACCACCACAAATAAAATAAATACTGCACTGTTGCCACCATTTAACAAGAGACTTTGTATCATTGTAGTTTCTGCTCTAACCCCACATATAAACAGTCAGTTAAGTTTTATACAGAAATTGCTGCTTGTCATAGACTAGAATCATAGAATATCAGGGTTGGAAGGGACCTCAGGAGGTCATCTAGTCCAACCCTCTGCTCAAAGCAGGACCAATTCCCAACTAAATCATCCCAGCCAGGGCTTTGTCAAACCCGACCTTAAAAACCTCTAGGAAGGAGATTCCACCACCTCCCTAGGGAACCCACTCCAGTGGTTCACCACCCTCCTAGTGAAAAAGTTTTACCCTAATATCCAACCTAAACCTCCCCCACTGCAACTTGAGACCATCACTCCTTGTTCTGTCATCTGGTACCACTGAGAACAGTCTAGATCCATCCTCTTTGGAACCCCCTTTCAGGTAGTTGAAAGCAGCTATCAAATCCCCCCTCATTCTTCTCTTCTGCAGACTAAACAATCCCAGTTCCCTCAGCCTCTCCTCCTAAGTCATGTGCTCCAGCTCCCTAATCATTTTTGTTGCCCTCCGCTGGACTCTTTCCAATTTTTCCACATCCTTCTTGTAGTGTGGGGCCCAAAACTGGACACAGTACTCTAGATGAGGCCTCACCAATGTCAAATAGAGGGGAAAGAAAGTAGTTTTTCACCCTAGATGGGACTTAAACCCACAATCTCTGACTTAGAAAGCTATTCATAGATTCATAGATTCAAGGACTGGAAGGGACCTCGAGAGGTCATCGAGTCCAGTCCCCTGCCCGCATGGCAGGACCAAATACTGTCTAGACCATCCCTGATAGACATTTATCTAACCTACTCTTAAATATCTCCAGAGACGGAGATTCCACAACCTCCCTAGGCAATTTGTTCCAGTGTTTAACCACCCTGACAGTTAGGAACTTTTTCCTAATGTCCAACCTAGACCTCCCTTGCTGCAGTTTAAACCCATTGTTTCTGGTTCTATCCTTAGAGGCTAAGGTGAACAAGTTCTCTCCCTCCTCCTTATGACACCCTATTAGATACCTGAAAACTGCTATCATGTCCCCTCTGTCTTCTCTTTTCCAAACTAAACAAACCCAGTTCTTTCAGCCTTCCTTCATAGGTCATGTTCTCAAGACCTTTAATCATTCTTGTTGCTCTTCTTTGGACCCTTTCCAATTTCTCCACATCTTTTTTAAAATGCGGCGCCCAGAACTGGACACAATACTCCAGCTGAGGCCTAACCAGCGCAGAGTAGAGCGGAAGAATGGCTTCTCGTGTCTTGCTCACAGCACACCTGTTAATGCATCCCAGAATCATGTTTGCTTTTTTTGCAACAGCATCACACTGTTGACTCATATTTAGCTTGTGGTCCACTATAACCCCTAGATCCCTTTCTGCCGTACTCCTTCCTAGACAGTCTTTTCCCATTCTGTATGTGTGAAATTGATTTTTCCTTCCTAAGTGGAGCACTTTGCATTTGTCTTTGTTAAACTTCATCCTGTTTACCTCAGCCCATTTCTCCAATTTGTCCAGATCATTTTGAATTATGACCCTGTCCTCCAAAGTAGTTGCAATCCCTCCCAGTTTGGTATCATCCGCAAACTTAATAAGCGTACTTTCTATGCCAATATCTAAGTCGTTGATGAAGATATTGAACAGAGCCGGTCCCAAAACAGACCCCTGCGGAACCCCACTCGTTACGCCTTTCCAGCAGGATTGGGAACCATTAATAACAACTCTCTGAGTACGGTTATCAAGCCAGTTATGCACGCACCTTATAGTAGCCCCATCTAATTTGTATTTGCCTAGTTTATCGATAAGAATATCATGCGAGACCGTATCAAATGCCTTACTAAAGTCTAGGTATACCACATCCACCGCTTCACCCTTATCCACAAGGCTCGTTATCCTATCAAAGAAAGCTATCAGATTGGTTTGACATGATTTGTTCTTCACAAATCCATGCTGGCTGTTCCCTATCACCTTACCACCTTCCAAGTGTTTGCAGATGATTTCCTTAATTACTTGCTCCATTATCTTCCCTGGCACAGAAGTTAAACTAACTGGTCTGTAGTTACCTGGGTTGTTTTTATTTCCCTTTTTATAGATGGGCACTATATTTGCCCTTTTCCAGTCTTCTGGAATCTCTCCCGTCTCCCATGACTTTCCAAAGATAATAGCTAGAGGCTCAGATACCTCCTCTATTAGCTCCTTGAGTATTCTAGGATGCATTTCATCAGGCCCGGGTGACTTGCAGGCATCTAACTTTTCTAAGTGATTTTTAACTTGTTCTTTTTTTATTTTATCCGCTAAACCTACCCCCTTCCCATTAGCATTCACTATGTTAGGCATTCCTTCAGACTTCTCGGTGAAGACCGAGACAAAGAAGTCATTAAGCATCTCTGCCATTTCCAAGTTTCCTGATACTGTTTCTCCCTCTTCACTAAGCAGTGGGCCTACCCTGTCTTTGGTCTTCCTCTTGCTTCTAATGTATTGATAAAAAGTCTTCTTGTTTCCTTTTATTCCCGTAGCTAGTTTGAGCTCATTTTGTGCCTTTGCCTTTCTAATCTTGCCCCTGCATTCCTGTGTTGTTTGCCTATATTCATCCTTTGTAATCTGTCCTAGTTTCCATTTTTTATATGACTCCTTTTTATTTTTTAGATCGTGCAAGATCTCGTGGTTAAGCCAAGGTGGTCTTTTGCCACATTTTCTATCTTTCCTAACCAGCGGAATAGCTTGCTTTTGGGCCCTTAATAGCGTCCCTTTGAAAAACTGCCAACTCTCCTCAGTTGTTTTTCCCCTCAGTCTTGATTCCCATGGGACCTTACCCATCAGCTCTCTGAGCTTCCCAAAATCTGCCTTCCTGAAATCCATTGTCTCTATTTTGCTGTTCTCCCTTCTACCCTTCCTTAGAATTGCAAACTCTATGATTTCATGATCACTTTCACCCAGGCTGCCTTCTACTTTCACATTCTCAACGAGTTCCTCCCTATTTGTTAAAATCAAGTCTAGAACAGCTTCCCCCCTAGTAGCTTTTTCAACCTTCTGAAATAAAAAGTTGTCTCCAATGCAGTCCAAGAATTTGTTGGATAGTCTGTGCCCCGCTGTGTTATTTTCCCAACATATATCTGGATAGTTGAAGTCCCCCATCACCACCAAATCTTGGGCTTTGGATGATTTTGTTAGTTGCTTGAAAAAAGCCTCATCCACCTCTTCCACCTGGTTAGGTGGCCTGTAGTAGACTCCTAGCATGACATCTCCCTTGTTTTTTGCCCCTTTAAGCCTAACCCAGAGACTCTCAACACTTCCGTCTCCTATGTCCATCTCTACCTCAGTCCAAGTGTGTACATTTTTAATATATAAGGCAACACCTCCTCCCTTTTTCCCCTGTCTATCCTTCCTGAGCAAGCTGTACCCATCCACACCAACATTCCAATCATGTGTATTATCCCACCAAGTTTCAGTGATGCCAACAATGTCATAGTTGTATTTATTTATTAGCACTTCCAGTTCTTCCTGCTTATTCCCCATACTTCTCGCATTTGTATATAGGCATCTAAGATACTGGTTTGATCTTTCCTCCCAGTTTTGTCCTGACTCTCCTTTCTCTCTGCCAATATAGCCCACACTCCCTCTCGTTTCCGACCCATCTCCCCGGTCTCCATGTTCCCCACTTACCTGTGGGCTTTGCTCACCTGTCCCCGTCGAACCTAGTTTAAAGCCCTCCTCACTAGGTTAGCCAGTCTGTGTCCGAATAGGGTCTTTCCTCTCCTCGAAAGGTGAACGCCATCTCTGCCTAGCAGTCCTTCCTCGAATAGCATCCCGTGGTCTAGGAAGCCAAAGCCCTCCTGGCGACACCATCTTCGCAGCCAGGCATTCACCTCCATGATGCATCTGTCTCTGCCCGGGCCCCTACCTTTGACAGGAAGAATTGAAGAGAATACCACCTGCGCTCCAAACTCCTTCACCCGTACTCCCAGAGCCCTGTAGTCACTCTTGATCCGCTCAGTGTCACACCGCGCAGTATCATTTGTGCCCACATGGATGAGTAGCATGGGGTAGTAGTCAGAGGGCTGGATAATCCTCGACAATGCCTCCGTAACGTCTCGGATACGGGCCCCCGGCAGGCAGCATACCTCCCGAGATGAGATGTCAGGGCGACAGATGGGCGCCTCCGTCCCCCTCAGCAGAGAGTCTCCGACCACCACTACCCTACGTTTCCTATTCGCAGTGGTGGCAGCAGACTTTCCAGCCTTAGGGGTACGAGGCTTCTCCTCCTTTACTGTAGGGAGTGATTCCTTCTTTCCTGTGTCAAGAAGAGCATAACGGTTACCTATAACCACGGCAGGAGGGTTCGGAGCAAGGGTGGAGCACTGCCTGCTGCCAGAAGTAACCAGCTGCCAGTGTCCACCCTGAGCCATCTCCTCCTCCACCAGTGGTGTATCAGCAGTCCTGCGTACTGGGACAGCTACCTCAGCTGTCTCCACATGGACACTGTCGAGGAATTGCTCATGGATACGGATGCTCCTCAACCTAGCCACCTCCTCCTGTAGCTCTCCCACCTGCTGCCTGAGAGATTCCACCAGCAGGCACCTCTCACATTGGATGGTCCCCCCAGCCTGGATATCAGTAAGTGGAAATTGCAAGTTACAGTCTTTGCAAAACCACACCAGGATCTGGGTAGAGGCATCCATGCTTAGGCACTCTGTCTGGCTACAGGCACAGGTGGAGGAGACAGTAGCAGTGCTGGCACAGGTGTTGCGGGTCTTCCTAACCATCGTAAGGCTCCCTCTGTCAAACTCCCGTCTGCAGCCCCCTGTCAGCTGAAAGGGTTGTTTAAGCGAAAAGTTATGAATGTAGTTGCTTTATAGGTATTAAGGGGAATCAAGAGAAAACAGATGGAACCGGCAAGGGACCCTCGCCCCCTTCCTGCTCCCCTTCCAAACTCCCTTGCGAAACTCCCTGTTAGCAGCCCCTGGTCGCTTGTGCGCTGCTTTATAAAGCCCTGGCCTGTATGAATGCCCCGCCCACTGATGAAGGCTCAGCCACTTACCAGAGACTTCTAGCTTTCAAACCTTCCAACTGCCAGCCACAGCACACGGTCCTTCAAACAACCAAAACAAACAAACAGACTGACAAACACAAGCTCAGCTCACAGCAAGTAACCCTCAAACACAAACAAACACACACTACAGACAGTCACTTACCCCAAAAGGGTGCTGTATTGCTCCTCCTTCACCTGGAGAACTCCCTTGCAAAACTCCCTGTTAGCAGCCCCTGGTCGCTTGTGCGCTGCTTTATAAAGCCCTGGCCTGTATGAATGCCCCGCCCACTAATAAAGGCTCAGCCACTTACCAGAGACTTCTAGCTTTCAAACCTTCCAACTGCCAGCCACAGCACACGGTCCTTCAAACAACCAAAACAAACAAACAGACTGACAAACACAAGCTCAGCTCACAGCAAGTAACCCTCAAACACAAACAAACACACACTACAGACAGTCACTTACCCCAAAAGGGTGCTGTATTGCTCCTCCTTCACCTGGAGAACTCCCTTGCGAAACTCCCTGTTAGCAGCCCCTGGTCGCAAAAGCCTCATCCATTAGGCTACTGGGGCCCTGAAGGGTAACTGTCCTAAAACAAGGACATCTGCTAGCTGATCAGTTTTTTCATTCACTAGTTGGATGAGTGGTATACTTCTGTTCTTTGTAAAAAAAATTATAATTGAATTGGGATGTTTGATTAGTTTACCCATTCTGCTTTAAATTCAAAGTAGTCATAACCCCAGTGCCAGTTGATATGTGTTTATCAGAATTTCACATGAATGGCCCTCAAAAAGCATTGCATGTATATTGCATATTGCTGTTGTTTCAAAAAATTGCAGCTCTATGGGACAAAGAAGGGTGTTTTAGGATCCTTATGAAACCAGGAATTCCTGGCTGACATTTTGTAATCACCCATCTGAGAATGAAATTCTTGTGATTATATCTAAGGGGTTTAGAACCTTGTTTAAATTTGTGGCTCCAATGATGCAGGGACCTTTGTAATCCAATACTCTGCCTCCCTTTAAAATTGAAACCATTGAACTACCTTGCAATGTTTTATATCTTTACACGGGAAAAGTGAAGATCACTGGTCAGAGTGTACCTTAAGGGGACCCCAAGGAGTTAAAATTGAAATTTTCAAGGAGGCCAAAGGGAGGTAGGTACCCAACTCCTATTGAACGTCAGTGTTAGTTGGACACCTAAATTCTGAAGTCCCCTTTAAAAATCTCAGCTGAAGTCCGTTATTAACAGGAGAGACACCTACATGCCAAAAGAATTCCAAAGATAGCAAGTCAAAAGCAGATTTTTGTTTTGGAGGGGTCTTATCATTATTTATACCTTTCTAGCTCAGCATTAGATCCCTTTTCCCCCTGTAATATATGCAGCCTTTCAATATAAGAGAGCTAGGTGATATAATTTTAATGCTTTTTAATTTAACAAATCTTTTGCATGAAAAATATTTATTTAATGATCAATATATGAAAGAGAAGTGTACTTCTTTTTTCCTGGCAAATAAAACTCTCCTAGTCTAAAGTGAACTGCAGGTAGTTACAAATCATGCTCAGCAAAATAAACTTCCTTTCTATTGTCTTAAACTCTTTTAAGATTTAGTAGGGTCTTATATCCCTTGAATGAATGCACCAGAACTGTAATGCATGCAAAGCAAGCATGCAGTTCAGCTGGGAGAGAAAGTCTGTACAACAGAACTGTTATCTTGCAACAACAGCGGGGGGAGTATGGGTGGGAGGGGAGATCAGATAATTATGTTTTGAGTCTAATTTAAATATTGTTTCAAATGCATGTCCAGTAGATGCCCAGAGCATCTGAGGTTGTAGATGTCAATTTTTCCTCCCATTTGCTTTGAGTTAGCAAGAACACTAATAAGAAAAGCAGGATGAATGCAGAGGGAGGGAGGGAGGTATATATCATAGAAGCACTCACTAGTTCTGCTATAGTAAATGCTTTGTCAGGTACCCATTATATATTTCTATTTTCCTACACCCTTTTTTTTCTGAATTGTGCCCTTACTCCACCTATAACTTTCTGCCTATGAACACTCCATGTTTTCTTTCCTTTTCTCTGGTTAAGAAGTCAGGATTACCCATATGAGCACTATCCATTGTTGGCCAGCAGGGGCTGTCACTCCATCATAGGCATTCAGCTTCACCAATTTGTTGTATTCTGAGGCTGTCACATAAATTATGTTTCATCAACTATTGCCCAAATGTTTGGCACTTGGGTTCCAAATATTCTAGAGTGTTTGTAATTGGACTGATTCTCAGCCATTCATGAGCAGCTGGGTTATTGGATAAAGCTTATTCAATTAATATCCAAACCAATCATATATTTAGTATTGTTCTTTGCTGCATGAAACCTTGTTATGGATTGGGCTAAAACCCCATTGAGGTGGAAAGGTCTGAACTCACTGTTCAATTAACATAATTGGAAACATAAGGCCTACCTAAGACAACAGGTGTTTGGGAAGCCACCCAAGAGCTTTTGGCCTGAGTATTTCTTTTGGATAGTGGTGTGTGGGAGTGTGAACGCACAGAGACTTAGGTCACAGACAAGACCAGAAAGAGAGGGAGAGGGAAAAAGGCAAGAAGAAACAAGCAAGCACAGTGTATTCTGGAAAAAGCTAGAGAGCTTTTGGGTCTGGCTGGTGTTGGTAAAAGGGCTTAAGGCTGTAAGCTAAGAAACTGCTCCTTTTTATTCTTGGTTTCTTCTGTGTTCAGAGATACAGGAATTTGTACATTCCTTGTAAATGAACAAGACTGCATCAAAGAAATACCTGGCTCCCACCAATCTCTACTCCCAACAGGAACACCCACAAAAGTGGTAACAATATCATAACTAGGGCTGTCAATTAATCACAGTTAAGTCAAGCAATTAACTCAAAACACATTAATTCGATTAAAAAATTAATCCCGATTAATCACAGTTTTATCCACACTGTTAAGCAAGAATAGAATACTAGTTTAAATTTATTATAAATATTTTTGGATGTTTTTCTACATTTTCAAATATATTAATTTCAATTACAAAACAGAATACGAAGTATACAGTGCTCATTTTATATTATTTTTGATTACAAATATTTGCACTGTAAAAAAGATAAACAAAAGAAATAGTATTTTTCAATTCACCTCATATAAGTACTGTAGTACAAAATCTTTTTTGTGAAAGTGCAATTTACAAATGTAGATTTTTTTTGTTACATGACTGCACTCAAAAACAAAATAACGTAAAACTTTAGAGCCTACAAGTCCACTCAGTCCTACTTCTTGTTCAGCCATAAATATAAACAAACTTGTTTGTCTGAGCGATTGGCTGAATGGTGATCGGAGCATGAAGGGGCATATAAATCTTTAGCATATCTGGCATGTAACTACATTGCAACGCCTGCTACAATAGTGCCCTGTGAACACCAGTTTTCACTTTCAGATGACATTGTAAATAAGAAGCCGGCAGCATTATTATGACTCCGTTGTTGGCAGGTCATTGATGTAAAGGTTGAACAGGGTTGGAGAAAGCATAGAGCCCTGGGGTAACCCATTGTCATCTCCAAACACTTGTCTTCCCCCCCCCATATGGACTCTGAACTGCCTATCGTGGAGGAACAGTGCCTGTGACCCAAAGTAACAGGATCCGTGATACCTTACAAGCAGGCCAGTTGGCCATACCTTATCATATGCCGCTGTTAGATCAATGAAAACAGCACCTGTTTTCAAGTTTCCCTGGAAGCCATTATCAATAAATGTGGTCAGCGAGAGTATTTGGTCACCTGTGCTATGGCCTCGGCAAAAGCCGGCTTGGTCAGGGCTCAAAATACTCTCCACGTCGGGTAATATGCGCTGTAGGACCAACCGCTCCAGTGCCTTGAAGCACACTGACAATAATGATATAGGATGATAGCTTGATGCTTGACTTGGGTCCTTTCCAGGCTTTAGGAGGCCAATGGCTTTTGAGGTGCACCATATCTTTGGTAGCCTACCGTCACTCATGATCAGTTCAATGCCCAGGTATGTTAAACTGTGGGTATGGTTTTTTTTTTTCATGGCGAGGGGGATTCCCAAGGCGCTCATCTAGATTCTGAAATGCCAAAAGGTTGTACTCATAGATGTCTGTCCCTAATCTTCCTGAACATAAGAAGTCATTGAGATAGTGTTCCACAGGATCAGAGGGGTAGCCGTGTTAGTCTGAATCTGTAAAAAGCAACAGAGGGTCCTGGGGCACCCTTGAGACTAACAGAAGTACTGGGAGCATAAGCTTTCGTGGGTAAGAACCTCACTTCTTCAGATGCAAGTAATGGAAATCTCCAGAGGCAGGTATATATCAGTGTGGAGATAACGAGGTTAGTTCAATCAGGGAGGGTGAGGTGCTCTGCTAGCAGTTGAGGTGTGAACACCAAGGAAGGAGTTACAGAAACAGTTTCTCCTCCCTTGGTGTTCACACCTCAACTGCTAGCAGAGCACCTCACCCTCCCTGATTGAACTAACCTCGTTATCTCCACACTGATATATACCTGCCTCTGGAGATTTCCATTACTTGCATCTGAAGAAGTGAGGTTCTTACCCACGAAAGCTTATGCTCCCAGTACTTCTGTTAGTCTCAAGGGTGCCCCAGGACCCTCTGTTGCTTGTTCCACAGGAAGCAGGCCAATCTCACGCACAATCACCTTCTCCAACATGGAGCTGAATTTTTCAAAAGCAAGATGGTACCCGAAGCACGCCATGGACATGGCTTTATCAAAATAATAATGACCCTCAAACTGAAACCCAAGCAAGTTAAAGTCCCTGGGATGCCCTGGAAGCAATCAGAATGCAGACTTGATATCGCATTTTGCCAATATCTTCCCAGGCCCACACTTCCTAACCATGGCTACCACAGCATCAAATGACGTGTATCTCACTGAACACAGCTATGGGTCAATATAATCATTTTATGGATAAGCCCCGGGGGTACAGCAGGTGGTCATCAGTCTGTATTCCCCCTTCACCTTCTTCAGTACCACACCCAGGGAAGACATGAGTAATTCCAGCATTGGAATGCATGGGAAGAGACCTGCCACTTTCCCTGTTGCCATCTCTAAGCTGATTTTTGGCCTTACTATATGCTCAAAGCCTTTAATGGACTTCAAGCTCTTTGCCCAACAGTGGCACCTCCTGCCCTTGTACGGGATTTGAAAACCAGCTGAAAATCCATTCCATAAATAAGCTACGTCTATTTTCCTGGGGTAGTCCAATAACAAATTCCATAACCCCGTATCTTAATTGGAGAAGAAGCCTTTCCCATAGTTACTGTCTCCCCCCATAGCATTCCCTGAAGCACTGGGACCTTGCAAACCCCCTTTCCTACTCTCTGGCTGGAACTGCCCTTTATCCCCAGAACAGCAGAGGACACTATGTTGACCCTCACACTTCCTATAGCAGTGTTTGTACCTGCATTGGGAGAGAAAGCATTCCCCATCCTTAAATGCAAAGCACACATTGGCTTTTGAACAATATTTTGAAAACCAGGTTTTAGCACCAGCAACCTGCTGCCTGTAAATTCCAGCTGGGTGGAGCAATAAGGAATCACACAGTTCCTTGTATATTTTCCCCAGGGTAAATCAGGCTCCTCAGCTTCCCTCTGTCATACCTTAACCAAGTTATCCCACCATATGTAGCATAAGCCCTCGCTATTAAGTCCTAATGCCTGACAAGGAAATATACCTCTTGGGGCTCCTCACACAAATTATACTCACATAAATGTGAAAGGCTGCAGACCATTTCTCAAGCGTTTGAGGCACCTTAGTTCTGCAGGGTTTGTCCTCATCTTTGTGTGTGTGTGTGCTATTTTCTCCCTACTCTGTCTGCTCTTCCCTGAACAGTAGGTAAATAAATCCACAAATTCCTTTCTTAATTGCTCCATATTTATTTGCAGGATATCAGTCCCACCCCAAACCTGAGAGTGGACCAATTTTGTCAGGCAGGCTGCCCAACCTATTGGCCATCAACCCCAGTGATTTTTACCAGGTCACCACATATCCCTTAAGGAGAAGGATGTCCAATGGGGGAGTGACCTGGGCCGCCACCCTTGCCCCTGAGTGCCAAGGTACACAATCCCCTCCATCAGTATCTGCAGGCCACTGGAGAACCCAACCACTGCATCCTGAGGAGGCCTGCTGGACTCTTGGCAGGTAACGGGAGCAAGGTAAGGCCTAGGCCCGTCACCTGCTCCTTGTCATCCTTGTCCACCTCAATGCAGGTTTGACTCTGACTACTCTCAGACCCTGAATCCATCCTGTTGACCTGCTGTATGGGGGGTTCAGGATCCTATCCAGGAGGAATGCACTCCTCTGACTCACTATCATCCGGAAAGCGAATTGTCCCCACCGAGTTCCTAGTTCTTGCCAAGCTGCTCCCCTCAACTTGTGACTCTCCTTCTGCACTGGTTGCAGGCCATTGATCTTTGCCTGATCTCCATTCCTGTGAAGATTGATCACATCTTTTCCCATGGGGTTGCACTCCCAAGCCCACTATTCCCCAGCAAAGCTCCACAAATGAACCCTTGCTCACTTCTCTCAGTGCCTCCATTAGGGCAGGGCTGGGTCCTTCCCATGCCTGGGTCCTTCTCATGCCTGCATACTACCTATGCCCTGACTCCTGACTCCCTCGAGGGAGCGGGGGGGCAGGGGGGGGAGGAACTGGTCATTCTGTGTGGCTCCCTCAGAGCAGTTCCTGGTGCAGGCATCTGCAGGTCGCTGGCCGTACTCTTGGCCAAAGCCCCATGAGCTCTTTCCTTCCCCACACCAGAAGCTGGATTAGGGGTGGGGTGCAGCCAGATGCAAGGAGACTCTCTGCCCCAGGGAGAGGGGCCCTAGAAACCTTACCAGACTTCATTTGCTTCTTTAGGACTGCTGCTGCTGCTGGAAGCTGGCGAGTAACACTTTCTCTACTGAAACAAAGCCAATAGAGGCTCCACATGGCCCCTGCAGCAGGTAAATCGTGGGAGCTGGGGAATGCTGGCCAATCAGCACCTCTTTTTCCCAGCTAGCCAATGAGTGCCAGTTACTCTCAGGGGAGGAGCTACCTATTGTTCCTTGGCAAGTGTCTCCCTCCCTTGCTGCTGAGACTGTCCTCCTTTCACCACTGGCCCTATCAAGTTCCCCCACCTGTTGATGCTGGTGGGTAGCATCTGCAGTTGACCCAACATTAAGCCTATTGGAGGGCTTCCCTAGTCAGTAAAAATGGAATAAACAGTCACCTGTATCCAAAGTGGTACAGGCATTGGGACGCAGCCCTCACAGCAAACACATCTATTGGTCCTGCATCAATAAGATGCTGAGTTCATAGAGCTGTCTTTAACTCCTATATTTATAACCCCTTCCCTGAGATCAGATGGTGAGCTTGTGTGGCACCTGCAAGACTGCTTGGTGAGCTTGTGTGGCACCTGAAAACTTTCTGAACATCTTCAGAAGCAGCTAGTGAGCTGCATCCTACTTCTAGATATTTCTAAACCCTTCTAGCTGAGTTGCCCTGCACTGATCTCTGCATATGTGTAGAGACACAGAGTACTGCAACTAAAATGCATGTCTCCTCCCCACTGCTTTTCTCCATCTCTTTGGCAATAGAAAATACATGAGCTACAAGTAGAACTGAAAATGTTGCAAAAACTTTCTACAACCATCTTCTACTTATGGAAGTAAAAATGTGGTACCAAGTATGGGCCCTGATGATGTAATGAAAAGTCTATGCAAGTCTCAGTGAGTTTATGGATGTAACAAGGAATAATATGGCCCAAACACTGCATAAATATTTTTAATCATTGCTGCCACCAGGAGAAATCAGAAGTGAACATTCATGGCAAGATTACTTTAGTAACATGGAGAGAAGCTTCATCTGCAAATCCACTCAGCTTCAGCATATTTCAGACAACATCAAGAAATGAATTTATTAATTCATACCCTCTGAACTTAAAGGGCAAGGTGTATTATATACTACAGTGATTGGCTCAATATAAATGTGACAGACAGAAGGCAGACAGATGATAGACAAATTATTATTATTGCACCGCACTGTTCATAATTCACTCTACAAGAAAAGTGACCTTGGTAAAGTAGCCACGATCTGAAGTGCAACTAGTCAATATCAGGAAAGGAAGGGGACTCAACAAATACAGCCTCATGATTTGCCATCAAGGTTGTCTAATTTTCAGATGCCCTCCCTTCCTTTGAATTCACCTTGGTTTTTAAAAGCAAAAGAGATCTGTAAAGGTTATATGCAAATGTTTAATAAATGCAGCTCCTTAACTTTCCCTCCGCATCCTGTCACTATAACATAAAACAAATGAACAAATGCTTGGGCTGATTGGTTTATTTCATTTTTCAGATTCAACTGTGTTATCACAAACATTTGGCACTCTTATTGAACTCTTGTGCACCTAGGGCCCTGACAGGAGCTGTATTTCATACATCACTCTTGGGATTGATGTCCCCTAATTAATCTTCAGCACAAGGGAAAACTAAACAACTGGAAGAGAATTTCCAGCTAGGAAACCTGTTAGAAAACAAAGCTTTAAGTTTACTGCCATTCTTACTTTATGCTCCTTAACATTGCTGTATCTAATTCTGGTTATGATTAGGGCTGTCAAACAATTAAAAAAAATTATCACAATTAATCACACTATTAAAAAAATAATTGCGATTAATCACAGTGTTAATTGCACTGTTAAACAATAATAAAATACCAGATATATAAATATTTTTGGATCTTTTCCATGTTCCACATAAATAATAATATAAAGTGAGCAGTGTATGCTGTATTCTGTGTTGAAATTGAAATCAATATATTTGAAAATCACCATGCACAAAAGTTCATTTGCACAGGTGATATCTGTTGTGGTATCCAGGCCTGGACATTTCATGAGCTTGATGCCACCTTAAACCCGGACATGATAAAGTTAACTGACTACTGTAAGACTTGGTGCCTCCAGCCAAACAGTCTCCAGTTTGTTCCATCTTCATCACGCCAGCACAACCCAAGAACTGAACGTTTATCTGAATGGTCAGAAGGTGAAGCATGAAGTAGAACCAGTCTATCTAGGTGTGACTTTAGACCGCACACTGAGTTACCATGCCCACCTGAAGAAGACAGCAGCTAAAGTTGAGACACGCAACGATCTTCTTAGCAAACTGGCAGGTTCATCATGGGGTGCTTGTGCTCCAACTTTGCGGATGTCAGCTCTTGCTACCTCATATTCGGTGGCGGAGTACTACAGACGAGTTTGGAGTCGATCGTCACACACCAAACTGGAGGATATGCAGTTACATGCCGCCATGCATATCATCTCTGGCACCCCGTGTCCGACTCCACTTCCATGTCTTCCAGTTCTGAGCAATATTGCTCCTTCTCATATTAGACAAGAGGTTGCCACTGGCAAGTTACTGGAGAAAGTACATGCCAACTCAAGCCTGCCACTGCACAATGACCTTTTTAAGCCACCAGCTGCACGTTTGCCGTCACGTCGCCCATTATGGTCTCATCCACCACGCCAGGATGCTAGAGTGGAAACACTCTGGCGAGAGGAATGGATATCTGTTATAATCCCCAACCAGTCCCTCATCACCGACCCCACAATTTGCCCTCTTGGTTTTGACCTGCCCCATTGCCAATGGTCCTTGTTGAACAGGTTCTGGACTGGGAAAGGCCTCTGTGCAGCCAACCAGTATCGATGGGGCCTTTGTGACAGCCCTTTGTGCAGTTGCGGTGCAACACAGACGATGACACACATTGTCGATGAATGCCTGCTGACTAC
This sequence comes from Malaclemys terrapin pileata, assembly GCF_027887155.1. Taxonomy (NCBI): domain Eukaryota; kingdom Metazoa; phylum Chordata; order Testudines; family Emydidae; genus Malaclemys; species Malaclemys terrapin. The sequence goes on along the minus strand of NC_071507.1, from coordinate 103,769,509 downwards.
GTTCAGCCGTGGCCTAGAAGAACTGCATCATGCCATTGAAAATGCCATCACTTGGCTAGACAACTATGCACATGCTAAATAAAATAAATTGAACTGGACACAGGTTAGGGTGTTTCTACAGAGGAGTTGGAATTGGTCAGAGAACTAATATGGTCTTTCAAAGGGGCAAAGAAAATTACTCCGAGGGAACTACTGGTGGTCATGGGGAACTAAAGTTTGCATGCCAGGTGGTAGCTCCCAGTGCTTGTCTAGCATCTGAGGCCTCTGAAGTGTGAGAACCCCACCACTTTATAAGAATGACAAGGGGAATGAACAGTGCTTAATTTGTAATGAAAGAGGTGCCAGGGCTCAAGCAATTAGCTACCAGGGCTCAAGCAAATTTTTTACATTCATAAATGGTGCAGAAAGCCCAGAGGTACTGGGGCTATGAACCTCCAAGGCTAGAGGTGCTGGGGATCAGCCCTGGCACAAATTAAGCACTTGGAATGAAGGAAGACTTAGAAGTGTGGGAAAGATTCCTGGAAGAGTTTAATGGGGGTTTCGATAGGGCGTTCAGTCTGGTTGCTCAAGACTGAGCTGCAGATACAATCTGACTCCTTGGGAGGTATAGGTTTTGGGATTTACTTTCAAGGGGAGTGGTGTACACAGAGATGGCCAGAAAGCTGGATGGCTCAGGGTATTACAGGGGACATTGCCTTCATCAATTTTTTTCCTATACTGGTGGCAGTCACTAGTTGGGAAGAAAACTTTCAGAACAAGAAAGTCTGTTCTGGTGTGACAACCAACCCATGGTCCATATTGTAAATATACAGTTGGCTAAGACTGCTTGATAATCAGGCTGCTGAGGGGCTTCATTTTGCACCACCTGTGGTTTAACATCCTTTTTCATGCAGGACATGTCCAAGAATGGATAATGATGTTGCTGATGATTTCTTGATTTCAGAATGACAGATTCCGGGATCTTGTCCTGTTGGTCAGCAGGGATCCGTGGACCATGCCCAAACAACTCTGGCTCATGACAGCTGTGAGACTAGTCAAAGAGTTGGTTGCACTGTGGACTGTGAGGGCCTATAATGCCAGCCTTTCAGAGTTAGTGGACTTTAGGGACTTAGCGTGGGTAGCCCATACCCACATACCAGGTCGTGCAATTTGTGGTGCCTTTGACCTATCATGGGTTGGCTCCCTCCACTATCTCTGGCCAGCTAGCAGATCTGTCCTACTGGAGCAGGTTGGCTGGTTTCCCAGACTCAGGTGGGCATTTCATAGTATGGAAATGTTAAGCAGGGTGGTCCAGGAGGGGTGGGCGCCAGAGAGATGACAGGCTACCCATAACATTGGAAACCCTGACAGAGTTATCAAGGGCACTGTCATGGGTCTGCAGCTGTGAAAGAAAGAGGCCATTTTATTTAAGGCAGTATTTGTTGTTGCCTTATTTGGTGCTTTGAGAATGAGTGAGCTGGTGTCTGGAGCAGCTGCAGACAGGTCCCAGCATGCATAAATATTACAGATGTGCAACATAGTGTCCTTGCACTTAAAGTACTCAAAAACAGACCAGAAGGGAACCGGGGCTTATGGTGTTGAAGGAATGTGCAGACAAGCGCTTGCGGCCACAAAATGCGGGGCCTGTAGCCACTCCTCCTTTCATGCACGGTGATGGCAGCTTCCTGACAAGGTAACAATTCAGCACAGTACTGAAAAAAACCTTGTGCTACTGCAGTCCTGACCCGAGTAAACTTGGTATTCATTTTTTCAGGATTGGAGCAGCAATGTCAGTGGCTGCAAGGGGTTTTGGCCCATGGCAGGTGCAGGAAAAAGGGCACTAGAAATCAAGGACTTATGTCCACACCAAAGAAAAGATGTCAGGGAACGGCAAAATGTAACTAACCCAATTTGCTTGTTTGTTTTAGAAGCTACCCAGAGTATACACAACATCTGGATTTGTGGCACTTTATAGTACATTGGGCCCACAAGAGGGCAGCCAGGACAGCAGCTGGATCTCAGCTGGGCTTCAGGGCCAAAGCTTGCAGTGGGATCAGCTCATGCCACTTCTGCACTCACTGATAGGCTAGGGTTGGGAGCAGACCCAGCTCATGTGGGCAAGGCTAGAAAGAAAGTAAATAGGGAGATCACCAAGATATTCCTGGAGACAAGGGGGTTCAGTGTTACAGCATAGGGACATTTGCTACAATTGGCCTGAAGTTTTCAGGGATGATAGCATACATTTGTCAGATGGAGGTGTTCACATATGACTATGGAACGTGAGGGCATGGATTGGGCAGGCGGGGTGTGATACCAGGCAGTGTCGTTGGGTGGGGGAGTGACTAAGCTAGTTGCTGGCACCCCCGGTGGCCAGTTTTCAATGTGGTTAAGAGAATAAAATGAACAGTGCCCAGAGATAAAAGACCTGGGATTTTGGTGATGGGCCTTGGGCTCATGGGCTAGAATGAGACCTTGTGGCCTTTGCAGGCTGAGGTCAGACTGTGTGGCCCTTACAGACTGAGGTCCCCACCCTGCTGCACCCTCTGTCCCCCTTGCAATGGGGAGAGTGCTAGGCCTCTTCGGGGGGAGGCTGAGGAGAGCTACCCTGTGCTATGGGTTATATCGTAAGGAGCCCTGTAACGCCCACACTGGAACCAGTTACATAGCTGGTATGGGAGAGTATGGGTGATGGGTGAGTTGCGCCCCGCCCCAGTGTTAAAGTTGAATAAAAGTTGTGACCTGCTGCTTAATACCATGTATGTGTCTGTCCTCATTTTGCTGCTGTGTCCACATCAGTGTATTTTATGGACCTAGAGGGGGAGAGCTTTAAATTGGGATTCTGTCTCAGTTAAAGAGAGAAGGGGGTATAGCTTAATGAGGTGAGAGGTTGTAAATTCTTACTTGACTTATCTTGGGTTATGAGGAGAAGATTGTGCCCTATAGAGTGAACACCTTGTAGAGATCCAGGGAATGGATATTTTATATGCTGATTCCAGTACCTATCTGTACCACTTAGGAAAACTGTGGCCTGTGTCCAATCTCACCAGAAACTGAGGAGACCAGACTGTTAACCCACCAAGTACTGGAATGCTGCTAGCTATGAGTATCCCCAGATTTTTGTTTTCTGACAAGGCTCTGAAGTGTTTGGAAAAGAACTGAGATGCTGCCATTCTTCTCTAGTGCTGAAGAGAGGGGGCATAATAGAGCTATACACAATATTACCTCAGTATCCTCCTAGCCTCTTATTAATGTGCATGTGAATCAACAGATTGTTTGAAATCCTACTGCCTTTGTCTCTTTTTTGTTAGATGGTAATGAACAAGATTTCTTCGACGCTGGTGGCAGTAAAGGAAAATTAATGAAAGTTTTCTACATAGTTCTTAAGAGCAAAAGTCTGCAAAGATCTGAGGGAAGTTTGTGCTCGAGATGCAAATGGCAGGCCTTCATCCATCTCCCATATGAGCCTGTACACACATTATTATAAGAATAACTGGATTCTTTGAGAAGGCCACCTAAATCAGAAAGACCAGAAGGTGAGACTACATGGATTAATAATGTACATTGAGTGAGGAAATGTATCTATTTATTTTAAAGATAGACATTTTTATGGTGCTTATCACTCTGGATAAAGATACATCAAAATACCGCTAAGAAGTAGAGGTTGCTGGCTCTCTCTTATTAAGATGTTTACTTGCATTGATATGGTTCTGGGGCTTTAGCCATTCTGAGAGGGTGTCATTATGTCATGGTTATTTGGGGAAATGCTAGCTTAAGCAGTTGTCTTGGTGCACATATGTTAAAGGTTTTAATGTTAATTGTCAATCCTACCTTGAAAGTAACATGGTTAATATTTGATATGGCTGAGATGTCTTTCATAATGCACAAACCAGATGTAGCTTGGTTTTTAATGCACATATTTTGCAAATAACTATTCATGACCATCCTCAGTGTAATACTCCCCTCAAAACCTCTTGCTTGTATCAAATAATTCAGTGCTAGGGACCAAATGTTTAAAAAGGAGAGGTGTGGTCTACTGATCAGAGTTTAGCAATAGGAGCCAGAAGTCCCTGAATAGTAATTCAAGCTAAGATGCTGACTCCCACTGAAGTCAGCTATTCTTGATATCTAAGCTGGGATATGGTGCTGACGTTTTGAGGCCTTGGGCAAGTCATTTTCTTCCTCAGTTTCCTCACCTGTATAATGAGGATAATAATCACTACTTCCCAGGGAATAGATTTTATCCTTATGCAGAGGACAAGCACAGGGCCTATGCAATACTTGTGCCTTCACAATAAGGCTTAAGTGAGACATAAGTGGTATTTAGGCCTAATGCTGGCTCTCTACATAGGGGAAATAACTTTAAGTTTGTAAAGTGCTTCAAAGAGAAGCAGGCACAACTGACAACAACAAATATGATCTGACTGTGAGATGGATGAGGCTTCCTACAGCACCAATAAACCAGCAGGTGAAACTGATAACAACAAACATTGTCCCAATGTCACAGAGAGGTATTAAAGGCCGGGGGAACGTTCCAGTGAAAATGACTGTGTGGTTCCCAGGGTTGCAAGCCAACAGGTCTAAGTGTACACATGAGAAGAACATACAGGCACGTGGAATTGGAGAGTCAGTGCTGTATGTGCAACAGAGTCTACAGACACACACAAAACACCCTGTCATATGCCTAAGGTGGCAGGTTGTGGTTCTGCAGGCCACTAGAAGCAAATACTCATCTGAATCATGTGCTATTGTAATGCCAACAGACCCTTGTCAGTGGCGGAATCAAACTCTGAACCTCTGAAGCTTAGTGTATGAGCCTCTACTGCAGGGGTGGGCAACCTTTTTGGCGATCGGGTTTCTGAAATTGTATGGAGGGATGGTTAGGGGAGACTGTGCCTCCCCAAACAGCCAGGCGTGGCCCGGCCCCCATCCCCTATCCGACCCCCCTGCTTCTCGCCCCCGACAGCCTCCCCGGGACTCCTGCCCCATCCAACCCCCCCGTTCCTGTCCCCTGATGGGCCCCCAGAACCCCTGCCCCATCCACCCCTCCCTGTCCCCTGACCACCCCCGAACCCCTCGCCCCTGACTGCCCCCCACCGCCTCATCTAACCCCCCCTCCTTCCTGACTGCCCCCCTGGGATCCCTGTCCCATCCAACCACCCCTTCTCCCTGACCGCCTCCAGAACCCTGCCCTGACTTCCTCCCGCTACCCCATCCAACCCCCCCTCCTTCCTGATTGCCCCCCTGGGAACCCTACCCCCATTCAACCCCCCTGTTCCCCGTCCTCTGACTGCCCCGACCCCTATCCATACCCCCACTCCCTGACCACCACCCTGAACTCCCCAGCCCTCTATCCAACCCCCCCGCTCCCTGCCCCCTTACCGCGCTGCCTGGAGCACTGGTGGCTGGCCGCGCTACTGCCACACCGTCCAGAGCACCAGGACAGGCAGCCATGCCACCGGGCTGGAGTCAGCCACACCACCGCGCAGCGCAGAGCACCGGGTCAGGCTATGGCTCTGCAGCTGCGCTGCCCAGCAAGAGCTCGCAGCCCCAGGAGTAAGAGATGTTGAACAAATATAGGCTAGTGAGGCCCTCAGAGAAACACTGTGATTGTGGTATGAATAAAGATTATCGTCCAGAAGAGGAAGTCATATGTCTAATTGAATCAGATAAAAAAAACAACACTAGGACAAAGGTAACAGTAAACTCCTTATCTCAGAAGAGATTGTGGGGGGAAAAACAGCAAGCAAATATCAGAAAAAAGAGAATGTTTAGAATGGGTTGCAACAAACATAGCAGTCATCTACCTGTGACCTGATGTCAGTACCTGAATCCCAAAAATAAGGTATGCAAATCTTACACCATCATCAGGACTGAAATGCACCCTTAGTAAAAAATCAAAATATGCATCGGGCTTGTCTGTACACACACTTAGTTTGCAGCATGTTGAGTTGTAAATTTATTGCTCACTAGCCTGCTGCATGCTAAGTGTCCATGTGGTCCCTGCTACTATGCTCTAAAAGTTCCCTAGTGCACTTTAGTCTGCTCTCATTTTAAAGTGGGGTAGCTCAAAGAGCACTCTTTAACTTTGGGTGCCCAGCAGCAGGGTCCACATGGACACAAAGGGTAGGTCTACACTGCAGTTGGCTGGTGTGAATCCCAGCGTAGATAGAAAGACTTATGCTAGCTCTACTTGACTCAGTGCACTAAAAATGTTGCAGTAGGGGTGACCTTGTGGGCTAGCTGCCCAAGTCCAAGCCTGCCTGACCCCCTGGGTCTAACCTCGGGTGGCTAGCCTGAGCTGCCCCCAGTGCCACAGGGTCCACACTGCTATTTGTAGAATGCTAGCTCAAGAAGAACTAGCACAAGTCTGTTTACTCAAGCTAGGAATCATACCTCCCATCCTTAGTCTGCAGCAGGCTCGTGCAGAGTGGATTTACACCTCAGCTTGCCGTCAACTAAGTGTTCGTATAGACAAGCCATCATAAGGAAATGAAAGGTGAGATGATGTTAGGACCAGTACATGGGTAAACAGCACCCAGAACATCAAAGACTTTGCTGAATTCCTTTCATGAATTTTCTTCCTTCCTTTTCTTTAGAAAATCTCAAAAGACTGAATAAGAATAAAATAATGCCAAAATGTGGCCACTGAAACCTACCTGTATTACCAGACCCATTTATGAAAGATGGTTAGAATTATCCTCAATCATCCTTGGGGGGACATTGAGTATTATCTATCCAGATTTAAACTGCCAATTCAGGAAAGCATCTCCATCCAGGACAACACTTAAACTGGTGTGTAAGTCCCTTTGATTCAATAGGATTTAAGCATATGCTTAAAGATAAGTCGGTGCTAAAGTACTGTCCTAAAGAGAAAAGGTCTTAAGCACATGTTCATGTGCATTCGTGAATCAGGCCTGACGTGATTACTAGAGAATATTCTTGGCTAGTGAATTTTGAATTTGTAAAATTGTTTATATTATTTATATTTGCCATTGAAAAAAGAATGCCTACACAATGGCTCTGAACACCCTGAAAATAATTAGATATACAATAGCCACCCAGAGCATTAATACTAATATGCCAAGAAATTAACTCTGTCAGTAGCAGCCTGGAATATTTTTTATCCTCTCCTGGAATTCTCTTGGGAACATATTCACATATACTCTGCCTGAGATGTTATTAACTGACATTAAGTCTCTCAGCCCCTTAGGCTGTGGCATTTTTTCCTGCTATTTTCCTGACCGTTAAACAACCCTCATCTATGTGATCTGGAAGCCGCTGTGCTTAGACTTTCCTTAATGCATGCATTGAACTGTACCTTGTGCTCTGTTATTGTACCTGAAGCTGTGCAGGTTTCATATGACTTACACTATAAATTATGTTGCATTATGATCCTATAATACATTTAAGAAAGGCAAACATCAATTATTTATTCCAAATAAGTGACATCTACCTTTAAAGCTTTCCTATCTTTCTTTGCTCTCAGGTATCCAGTTTTAACTCCCCCTTCAGTTATGACCATCTACTGATGCAGGACAAATTATGGCCGCCTGCCCCGTGTGCTTGGGGGGAGGTTTCAGATATCCCCTTATCCCAATGGACCTTTGTTGGAGGTAACTGTTATTTAGTGGCCTGCACTTCTGTAAGTTGAGGGGCTGTTTCACTTCCAGTGGTACTGAACATCCCAATGAGAGGGAGTGTCTGGACAAGTTGGAAGACTGGATACAGTTTGACCTCTGTGCACCAGCTGGTTGTTGGGAGATAGCACTGTGATGATCAAAGCTACACTTGTTACACAGATACGTGGTAACTAGCTTGGGAAAGCACACTCTCCACCAGTGACTCTGAAAACCTTAAGTCTGTCCCTGCACTATATAGGTATAATATAGCCAAATACAAGGGTCCTTCAGAAAGTGTGGAGCCTGACCAATTTAATGATATACTAGGGCTCAACAGATTTCACAGATCCAAATACTAATACTTTGATGTTTTTCTTTGTTAGAAGCCATTTTTTTTCATTAGTGCAGAACTTGTATGAGGACATGTTGTGGTGAGTCAGTCACCAAAGATTTGAAAAGTGAAGAAGAATGAAATCTGAGCAGTGATCAAGTACCTCCATAAGAATGGCTTGTCCCCAAAGGAAATCCATGAGGACATGGTGGCAACGCTGGTGGATGATGCCCTTTCATATACCACAGTAAAAAACTAGGCTGTTGAATTTAAGCGAGGGAGAATCAGCACAGAGGATGATCTAAGATCAGGTATACTCCAGAGAGGACATCACACCAGAGAAAGTTGATGTAGTCCACCAGATGGTGATGAATGACAGATCATCATCAGTCAGGCACATAGCTGAGACAGCAGGCATCAATGCTGGGTCATAGAATCATAGAATATCAGGGTTGGAAGACACCTCAGGAGGTCATCTAGTCCAACCCCCTGCTCAAAGCAGGACCAACCCCAACTAAATCATACCAGCCAGGGCTTGTCAAGCCGGGCCTTAAAAACCTCTAAGGATGGAGATTACACCACCTCCCTAGGTAACCCATTCCAGTGCTTCAGCACCCTCCTAGTGAAATAGTTTTTCCTAAAATCCAACCTAGACCTCCCCCACTGCAACTTGAGATCATTGCTCCTTGTTCTGTCATTTGCTACCACTGAGAACAGCCGAGCTCCATCCTCTTTGGAACTCCCCTTCAGGTGGTTGAAGGCTGCTATCAAATCCCCCTTGCTCTTCTCTTCTGCAGACTAAATAAGCCCAGTCCCCGGAAAAATCATGGACCAGGTCCTCAAGGAATCCATTTTGAAGCACTTGGAGGAGAGGAAGGCGATCAGGAACAATCAACATGGATTCACCAAGGGCAAGTCATGCCTGACCTACCTGATTGCCTTCTATGATGAGATAACTGGCTCTGTGGATATGGGGAAAGTTGAGGACGTGACATACCTTAACTTTAGCAAAGCTTTTGACACAGTCTCCCACAGTATTCTTGCCATTAAGTTAAAGATGTATGGATTGGATGAATGGACTATAAGGTGGATAGAAAGCTGGCTAGCTCATCGGGCTCAAGGGGCAGTGATCAACAGCTCTAGTTGGCAGCCGGTATCCCAGGTTGCAGTGGCCACAGTGACCAAATGGGCTTTCAGCTGCTTCCCTATCCAGCCTATTCACCAGATTTGGCCTGTTCTCCAAGTTGAAGGAAGAGCTTAGTGGGAAGATTTTCCATGATGAGATGATTGCAGCAGTTGAGGAGTTCCTGGACATGCAGGAAAAGCACTTTTTCTACAAGACAGGCATAGCCAAACAGCAGCTGCACTGGACCAAGTGCTTTGACGTCAAATGGGATTATACTGAAAAATAAATAAACAATTGAATACAAATTATATATTTTTTGTGAGGCGAGAAACTTTCTGAACACCCCACGTATCACCATGTGGACAGTGTATCTCTTCCTTACTTCCCCATGTGTCTTAGCCTTTTTGAGCTATACAAATGCCCAGTTCTTGGAGTCATTTGTGCTAGATTATTTTTAAACTTGCAGGCTCAGGACTGAAATTTCCCATCGGATGAAGCCAGGGCAGTACCAAAGCAACAATCTCACTTTACCTTGCATCAGAACTGTCACTTTATTTTTGTATTTTACAGTCCTGCAGTTCCTCCTACGCTATCACTGAATACATTAAATTATATAAAGGCACAATCCTGTGACACCTCTGAACCAACCTCTGAAGGGAAACAATTTTTCTCTCTCTCAAAGATAAATGCAAAAAGTCTGCATGCAAATACTGTCACAGATCTGATTAAATGGATGGAATCAAGGAAAGTCAAGAGCAAAGGCGGCAGTGTCCTCCTTTCCTCCCTGACTTCTGCTCCAGTACTAGTGAATTTGGATGGTTCAATGGTCTTTGAGCAGCACAATAACTGGGTGCTATCCGATTTTGTTAATATTTCTAAACTATAGCAGAAAACTAACCCTTTGCATAAGGCTCAGGACTGAAAACAGGAGCTGTTGGTTCTTTTTTAAGCTCTGTCATAGGCTTGCTGTGTGATCTTCACAAGTGACTTAACATCTCTATGCCCCAGTATGAGATGTGGATAATAACACTTACCTGCCTCACAAAGATATTTGTGAGGTTAAATTAATGAAGGTATTTCAAGTTCCTCAGACAGAAGTATCTACATCATTGGAATAGCTGGCAATTGAAATGTGGGTGGTCCCCAACTTATGATGGCTGGGCAATGAATTCACCCCCACCCCTCCCCGCACACTGCACCAATGCAGGGCACCTAGCCTGACCCCAGCGCAGAGAGCCAGTCTCTGCCTCCCACCCCACCTGCCACAGCGTACGCTCCCTGCAGGGATAGGAGGAGACCCTCCTTCACCACAGCCGGGAAGCACCAACTGGCTCAGACACCCTGGCAATGAGTGTCGGGGTGGGGGCAGGAGTAAAGTCTGGGGAAGGAGGAATACAACATGTATCTGCTCAGTCCAGGTTGGGGCTGGGGCATTTTGAGGTCCTTGCCCCACCTCCCAATGTCACTCCCCAAGCCCATCCTCACAAAGCCTCCGGCATAGGGAGAAGGCTCCCTGCGCTATTGCCCGAATAGGGGGGATGCAAGGAGGCACCACTGGTGTCAGAGCTGAAGCTATGCAGCTTCCTCTGCTGCTGCTGCTGCCACCTGGGCTTGGGGTGGGGAGAAACAACATCTAGGCAGGGGTGGAGTTGCTGAGTCATGTGACCTGAGCTGGCCACAGAGCACCTCCCATTTGAGAGCATTCACACAGGCTCAGATTTGAGTGGGTCTGGGTGCTAAGGTGCTAGTTGCATGAGCCATGGCCCATTCAGACCCAAGTATGACTACACTCCTGCTCTAGAGAAGTGCAAAGTATGATTATTACATAAACTGGACATCTTTTGCATGCTTTTCTTAGATTTCCTTTAGAATTATGCCATATGCATTGACAGCATGCACGACAATAAGTTCTTCAGAACTGGTTTTTGTTGAGCTTGTCAAGATATAGCTGTGCTTTGCATAGTATTTCTATTAGGAAATGACATACTACATCATAACAGTTCCATCAGAGACTTGAGGGTGTAAGCTGTCAATGTGTAATAGGATTGCTATGCATTGCATAGGGTGGTGCTGCATTAATAATGCTGAGCTACATTTAATATAGTACAATCTAGGAGACTTAAATATTGTCTTTGTAATGGAACTGTAATGCACGCTGTGTTTTAAAATATTTTGGAAAGTTCAGTATCTGCTGTTGTCTGCATAAAGAGCAGATGCTTCTTGTAATGTAAACAAATAACTTGGCTGTTTAACTTTTTGTTGTTGAAAAACGCCACCAGAAATGTCCTAGTCAATATTACTGTGGAGTAATGACCTGTAAATATCCCTGCTTACAAATGAAGTTAGTTTTGATTAGAGGAGTACAAAACCTGCCAATCTCTGAGTAAATAATACACCCACACTGTTTCAACTGGTTTAATCAAATCACTGGGTTTAGATGCCTGGAACCATGTACAGTCTGCATTCACAATGGTGGCAAGGGCCATGCCAGTTTCCAGTGTGCTTATTGTCTTTTCAAAATGTGCAAGTTATAAACAGTTCCAAAAAAGCACATTTGAAGCCTTATGAAAATAACATGTTATTTTCACAAAGTGTTGGTCAGAGTACATTCACTCCCCCCCTCCCCTCCAGCCAGCAGAGGGGAGCCCCACAAATCATTTTCAATGACCTCTCCAGAAAGTTCACCACGCTGTCTTGATTAAATCCAGCATTGTTTGGGGGGGCGGGAGAGGGGGAAGGGGAAAGAGGGAAGGGGGAAGGGGATCTGATTTTAGCGAAAGGATTTGTATGTGGTGGTGGGGTGAATAGTACAATATGTATTTTTATTTGTTCCATGGGCCCTATCATCATAGTACCTGACCTCCTCACAATTATTAATGAATTTATCCTCATACTTCACCTTTTCACAAGGTTGTATGATTCTTATTTTATACATGGGGCAGTTGAGGAAGAGACATGAAGTGTCTTGCCCAAGGTCCGTGGAAGAGCTGGGGCCCAAATCCAACCCTTTCAACACTCCAGCTGGTTTGTGTGGATTTAGGCAAGCTCTGAGGGCACCTACCCGATCAAATCCCACAGGGGAATGCCTAATTTCACCTGGTTGGAGGCTCTTCGTGGGGCTTAGGAAGCTGGACACCTAGATTAGGTGTTATAAGCATTCTCAATGGCAGAAAGTTAGGCAACTGGGGGACATTTATGACAAAAAATTAGGTACCTCCAGGGTTAAGCGGCAGCTGAGCAAGGGTTCTGAGGATCCCAGTGGTGCCTAAAGTAGGAGTTAGACGCCTACGTCTTTTTCTGCATCTGGGCCTGGGAATAGAACTGAAATTGCGTGATATCGGTCCAGTGCCTTAATAACAAGACTATCCTTCTTCACTATGGACTAGGTTCTTCCACCTTTATACATATTAAGTAGTACCTTACATTGACTAGGACTTTACTATTTACTTGTGGAGTAAGTAAGGTGGCAGAATTGGATCCAAATATAATATTATAAAACCAACTATCCCCACACATAATGCATGATGAGTATACATATATGGGGTGGGTCTGTTTTTCCTATGAAAGAAATAGATACTCCCGATAAAGTTCCAGAAAGACGGAGGAACAATAAAAGAGTGCAATGATCAATATAAAAAAGCTTTTGTGAATCTAGAATGCTAAAAGACTGCTTCCTTAATGACTGAATAGCTTTTGGGCACAGCAGTAAAAGGATAAGTGGAAAGCTACTCAGGGAAATGGACCTGACATGTAAGCAGCAGAACAAAGAGGAATACAAGTAACAGCCCTTGAAAGAGGCATGGAGCATGTGGCTGTAAACGCCACGCCTAAACAAGCAAGGAAGAAGTTGAGAGAAAATGAAAAGGCAAGGTTAAAAAATAGACCAAATAGGGGACAATGTCACTGATGTGGCAGGTACCATGAGTATAGGAAATGTACAGTATTAGAGCAAACATAAAGAAACCACTTTGCAAATATAGGCAAAGTAAAACAGTGGAGTGAAAGGGAAGAGCAGTTTATATATGCAATAAAGAATGGCTAACAAAATACATAGAAATAATCTACACATGACATAAAAACTAGACACAGACATACGTGCCAACTCTGTGGGTGCTCGGGGGCTGGACACCCATGGAAAAAAATAGTGGGTGATCAGCACCCACCAGCCACCTGCTGATCAGCTGTTCGGTGGACCCTGTTGATCCCTGCTGATCAGCTGTTTGGTGGTGGGCGGGAGGCGCTGTGTGGAGGGGGCGAGTGGGGGCAGGAAGAGGCATCCCTCGGCCCGCGCCGCTTTCCACCGCCCCCATTGGCCTGAGGCGGCGAACCACGGCCAGTGGGAATCGTGATTGGCCGAACCGGTGAACGCAGCAGGTAAACAAACCGGCCCAGCCCGCCAGAGTGCTTCCCCTGGCAAGCTGTGTGCCAAAGGTTGACGACTCCTGTTCCAGACCAAAAAGTATCCAAACTGATCAAAAAAGTGGCATCCGGTTGAAGCCAAATATATTGCAGAAAATAAATGAATCTTAGATTGTAAGCTCTTCAGATCAGTGATGGTATCTTTCCTGTGTGTATTGACGGTTATAGATACTTCTTCAGTGTGTGGCTGACTATCTCTGCTCTCCCTTTGTATTGCTGCAGCACAGGTCCCCACTCTGATTACCCCTCTGTCTTAGCTGCAGCAATAAATGTAAGTTGGAGGGGACATGTTGTCTTGACATGGAAGGCAAACAAGTAGATTTCATTTTCACTGGCTTCCAACACTTCTTCCCCATTCTCTTTAATATGATAGCTTCATGGAGACCAAAAAAGCTGGGGAGATAGCACAGGTGAAGAGATTATGTCTGCTCATCTGCTGAACCTATAGCTTTAGGAGAAAATAGGTAGATTCCCCTAGGAAGCTGGGAACATGGTAGATTGTAACCAAAACTGGGAGTAACCCACCAACACTGTGGGTATGTCTACATTGCATCTTTGAGGGTGCTTCCTAGAGAGGTAGACAGACATGAACTACTGTGCTAAAGTTAGCTGTGTAGCTAAGGTAGCACGGGAAGTAGCTTGGGCCACCCACTTGAGTAAAACCCACCCAGACCCCCCCACTGCCCATGCTATCCTGTTTACATAGCTAGTTCAAATTCATGCTTGTTTGTTTACCTGGGCTGGGAAGCACACATCCAGCTGCAATGTAGACCTACCCTGGGAGGCTTAAGAGCTAGGTGTTGCTGCCTGCAAATTTGCTGGTCACCAAGAATAAACAGGGTATAGTAATCCAGCGGATAAACTGAAGTCCAAAGTTCTTGCAGTTACTCAGAAGTTTGCACTACAAAACAGAATCATTCATTGAAGCTGGTGCTATTTTAATCTCCTGACCCAGTTTTGTTTTTCTGTTGTGTTTGTCTTCTCTGGAAATGTTTAACTTATTTAGTTAAAATTAGTATTGTGTTATGTAGATTTAGTGCTAGACTGCTGGGATTTTTCCCAATAAATCTAACCTGATCGTTAGCTGTGATTGCTCAATAGCTGCATAACTTTGTCTCTCATGTTTCTAAACACCCAACTTTCCCCCATTCTGGGCAATTTCTCCAGTTGTATGAAACCCTTTGAGTTGAATCCCACAACTGCCTTTAAAGGAACCTGGCCAGTGTACAGCTGTAGCTAAACTATTCTAAACATTCGCTGGTTCATGCCTGCATACGTCCAGCACTTTCTATAAAGAGTCTGCAGACTGCTGACCCTCTTTTTCCTCCATTGTTGCTACAGTGTTTACAACTTCTATTCTATTCCATTCATGTTCTTATACCACCTGTATCACATTACACTGCGCCTTCCAGTAGTGCGTTAAGCAATCAGACTATATAGCTCTCACGTGTTTGTTCTCTCATCCTCTCCCCAGGAGGAGGAGCATGTGCAGTAGAGTGTTTTATTTCAATAGGGCTTTAGGGTTTTGGTTGGTTGGTTGGTTTTGATTTAAGTATAAACTATTTAGTATCTCCCATATGACTGAGTGAGGAGTCTTATGATACTATTTTCTATATAGGTCTATTACATATAGGTCCTTGTACCTCACTCATCATGTAATATCTGAGTATCTTCCAGTAGTGCATTAAACCACGTGACCACACAACTGTCATGTTGTTTATTCTTTAATTTTCTTCCCAGGAGGAGAAGTGTGTGAAGGATCTTGCTTTGGTCGGGTTTTAAAACTATGCATGTTGCTATGAATTTATGTTAGAGAAGGCAAGGTCAAAGAAATGTGATTTGCACTTGGAGCAGAAGGTAGTGAGGTGTGTGATGGTCCTTAGTTCCTAATGGAGTTCATTCCACAGTCTCTGACCTGCCCCTGAGAAAGTTCTGTCTTTAGCACAGATGAGCTTTACCCTTATTGTGGGGTTTTATATCCCTCATGGACATTGACTCTGTAGCTGAAGTCCTTCTCTGTCCACTCATGTACCTTTCCCACCTCCCTCACTCTTCCTGACTCTTCCAGTTGGGACCATCCCTATGGCAATTGCCTGATTGGAATGTTGGGCAATGCCACATTTCTGAGATAAATGAAACCTCCCTGTTCAGTGCTGCAGTCTGAACTTTTTGGTCCCCCCTCCTCACAGAAAATGGGCTTTGGTCTCATGAAATAAGTGTATCTAGCTCTAATAGCCCCACTAACTATCATGCCATTCACATATATTTTCACTCTTTAGCATTTATACTGAAGATGATTAAGAGATAATTACTACATGAAACAATGTAGCTAATAAACAAGTAAACTTATGCACATGTACCTTTTCTATTTATTACACTCAAACTTCAATATGAATTAGGAAAAACTGAAATGTAATCCCAAATTTTTCAAATCCAGTATTTAAGACAAAACAAAACATACTCATTTGGATCTAGCAGGCATCAGTAAAAGTATATACTGTTATTGGAATTCCTTGTATGGTTCTTAGTGCTTTGCTATACATATTGTATATTTTACATGATTGTCCGGTTTGGCCAATGTACATGGCAGAGGGGCATTGCTGGCACATGCTCTCACAGATCTTGGGAGACAGACCTGTCCTCGCTTACAGACAACCCCCCAACCTAAAGCAAATACTCACCAGCAACCACACATCACTGAACAAAACCACTAACCCAGGAACCTATCCTTGTAACAAACCCCGATGCCAACTCTGTCCACATATCTATTCAAGTGACATCATCATAGGACCTAATCACATCAGCCATACCATCAGGGGCTCGTTCACCTGCACATCTACCAATGTGATATATGCCATCATGTGCCAGCAATGCCCCTCTGCCATGTACATTGGCCAAACCGGACAGTCTCTACGCAAAAGAATTAATGGACACAAATCTGACATCAGGAATCAAAATACTCAAAAACCAGTGGGAGAACACTTTAACCTGTCTGGTCATTCAGTGACAGACCTGCGGGTGGCTATATTACAACAGAAAAACTTCAAAAACAGACTCCAAAGAGAGACTGCAGAGCTAGAATTGATATGCAAACTAGACACAATCAACTCCGGTTTGAATAAGGACTGGGAATGGCTGAGCCATTACAAACATTGACTCTATCTCCCCTTGTAAGTACTCTCACACTTCTTATCAAACTGTCTGTACTCGGCTAGCTTGATTATCACTTCAAAAGTTTTTTTTCTCTTAATTAATTGGCCTCTCAGAGTTGGTAAGACAACTCCCACCTGTTTATGCTCTCTGTATGTGTGTATATATATCTCCTCAATATATGTTCCATTCTATATGCGTCCGAAGAAGTGGGCTGTAGTCCACGAAAGCTTATGCTCTAATAAATTTGTTAGTCTCTAAGGTGCCACAAGTACTCCTGTTCTTCTTTTTGCGGATACAGACTAACACGGCTGTTACTCTAATACCACTGAAGTTAGCAGAGTTACACTGGTATGAAGTGTAAGTGACAGGAGAATCAGGCCTATTGAACTAGATTCTGCTTTCATGTACATGAGTGTAAATCCATTGGCATATAATTGACAATAGAATCTGCTCTGTTGCATTTAGATTGATACCAGGAACGTGCAGAAGTGTTATCTCTGTCGAAGAAGAGTGTTATCACTGTTCCAGTAACCTGCCAATAAGAATACCACTGTTACCATTCAACGTTCACAGGATGTGTGTGTGTGTGTGTGTGTGCGTGTGTGTGTGTGTGTGTGTGTGTGCGGGGGAGGGGAGGGAATCTGAGTAGTGTTGTATTTTTGCTTAATGTTTCCTAAGGGTCACTAGTGGACAATTAGGACAGTCCTAAATAAATCAGAAAAGCTGGTTATCTTGCAAACAGGGTGATACTCATCATGTTCTTGGTTGTAGTTAATGCCACCTCGTGGCCCAAATTAGTAGGGGTGCTGAAGAAAAGTGAGCCTTATCTCCTCATTCTGGAGGGCAAGCTTATCACCATAGCAACACGCCTGATCTCAACCAGCCAAAGGGGAGGGAATCCCAAGGTCACCAGGCTCTCCCACAGTATATTGCAGCTGAACCACCTTTAGCTGGCTAGAAATTTCGTTTTGATTGACTAGAGTTTTCATAACCTTTTTAAAATAAGTGATACTCAAACTGCGATATCTATCACTTGATATATTAACAGAAGGAGGTCCAAAACTATTATAATACATGTATTAATAATATTGAATCACCCAACAACAGCGAGTGAATATTTAGTTACGAAAATCTACCTTTTGAGGAGATACCAGGAAGTCGCATTTTTACTCCTATGAAAATAATATTTGTATCACCTCTTACAGAGCTATAGTATATATCTTTCAGTGCTCCACATACAGTGGCATATTGTAAATAACAGTCTAGAAAACACATTACCCTCTTGGATGATTTAAATGTTTTGTTTTCTCATTTTAAGATTGCACTTTTGTCCATGGCATTTCTGTCTAAATCGGGGTCTGAAGGACTGATTTTGATCTCACACTTGTATAAATCAGGAATAACTCCACTGAAGTTGATGGAGTTGCACAGTGATTAGGTAAAGTTGGCAAATGGGATTAGAATCAGGCCTTCCAAGTGTTTTACTTTCCTTGTTTTGTTCTTTTGTGTAAGGGCTTAGACATATGTGTGTGATGAGGAGAGGAATTTTCTGGGTGTGTTCTTGAAGACGTATCAACTGCAGTGTGCATGGGACACATTTACAGTTGTATAGATTATTTCACAAAATTAATGTAGCCACTTTATTACTGTTGACTCCCTGAAGTGTTTCCATTTAAACATCTTGTCTATTCCTATTCAGATTCTGTGCCCCTGTATCTAATTTTAAATAGCCTCTGAGGCTATCCCTTATTCCGAGGACAAGGAGGATGAAGATGGAAAAAAGACTGTCAGATTTGGCCAGGAAGACGTCACTATTGACCTTAGTTAGGGATGCCTCAGCAGAGTATAAGGGGTGCAAATTGATTGCAAAGAGTCAAGGAAATAGTAGTGTGGAAATTAACACAATGTAAGTGGAACTTGGATGTAAAGAAGATGACGAAAATGGGGTAGCAGCTGGAGAGACGGGAGAAGTCAGGGGAGAGTTTTTTAAGGTAGTTGAGACAGTGGTATATTTAAGGCTCAGGTAAAGCAGTCAAATAAGATAGAATTTAAGAATGAATTAGAGAAGATGGATGAGGGAGAGTGTAAAGGTCAGGAGGCAATAAGAAATAAGGTCAAGAGATTGGAAAGGGTATTGGAGGGACATTTAGGTGTTGGAGATCAGGGTGAAAGAGGAGATAGCAAAGAAAGAGGAAAGCTGGAGCAGGTGGCGAGTAGAATGAAAAGTTGGAGGATAACTCATGGTTGGTAGTGTCCAATCTTTTCTCTGAATAAATTTGCAAGAATTTGTGCTGAGCAGAGTCAGTGGCTTTGAGGAAATTATTGCAGGTGGAGAGGCAACAAAAAGGGCGAAGTACATTTTTCTTGTCCCAACCCTTGCTGGAATCTGTCATTCTCCATTCTTGGGGCTGCATGAAGGGGGTATGCTAAACTCTAGTGCTGTCATAACTCTCATTATGTGCTCAGCCCAATTGGTTTGGTCTAAAATTGGCAGATGTGGAGCTTCTGAGAGGTGGAGTTCCTTTTCACTTCAGCTTTTCAAGCGGCTCTGCAGCAAACCATGGTGGAGCTTTATTCTCTTTAGATTTTTGTGGGGAGATGAGCTTTTCTATAGTGAGATCAGCTGCATGTTGCAGCATCCATGATTTTCCAAAGATTATATGGTTAGGGAAGACCTGAACATTTTTATTTATATTGGGCTCTCGGGTGGGGAAAATGTTATCTATCAGTGGCTGATGTTATTGTTTATAGAGGCACTAAATAGATATAGAATTAGCTGAGGGATTCTTTTGAACATGGATTCTGGTGAACTTGCTCTATTACCCCTCTTTGGGACCCCTTAAGAACACCCCCCAGTCTTTCTTAGGACTACCACCAACCACTGCTTGGGGCTAGGTTACTAGCTGAAATCAGTTCAAATTAAGCTCATTGCAGCAACGCAAAAACTCATACTCATGTCTGGCTCTTCTGCCACACACGGAGCTCTTATGGGAGAGAGGGGAGCCCTGCCAAACCCTATAGTAAAGGGCTCCTGGTTCTTAGCCCTTAAAGGAACAGTGTCCTGGTTTTTCCTGTTGTCAGGATCTCAGCATTGAGCACAGGCATGCCAGGTCCTTAGATGGCATCCTTAGCCACTGCGCCACAACAATGCACTGAATGGCTGCTCTTGGCCAACAGCCTTAGTGCTAAAGGTCTGTAGGCACACAGCAGCTACACCCCTGATTGGATGGACAGGCAGCACTCTCATTGAGTGCCTGCACTATATAAAGGCCCCAACAGGAAGAGGAAGCTGTCTGAGCGACAGACCATTGCCTGTTGGTTGCTGCCTAGACTGCCTTGCCTCTGCCTGTCCCAACATTGTTGCCATGTTGCTTCGTATAACATACCTTGCGACCTTGCCTCGCTAACCCATTGACCTGACCACTTGTATTAAATCTTACAGCTACTGACCCGAGCAAGAACTTCAGTGATTGCCCTGGACTGCCTCCAATACGGACTGATCTGCCAGCTTCCTGATGGCTCGTGCACCTTTGACTACTGCTATGGATCATCCCCCTAGCCTGCCTCGGCCACCAAGCATTACACCCATCCAACTATTAAGTCTCTGGGACTGCTTCCTCTCTTCCTGCTACAAGGCCATTTGTTTATTCAAAGATCCCTGGAATGGGTTCTTCTGGCCCTCTCTGGCATTAATAGCCAGTATACCCGTTTACAGGGAGAATTTAAACACTACTCTAGAGTGTCATAAACATAAACACAAAAGCATTGTGTTAGAGCATGAGAATGAGAAAGTGAAACTGACACAAACCAGGGAAGTGAAACTTTCAGTCTACTATCATTATCAAAGCTGAGTAAAATGTAAAAAAGTAAGTGGTATTCATTCACTTTTAGTATTCTAAGACAGCAGTTTAACAACTATGGTTTGTGAATCACTGGCTGCATGGTGCTAGTGCTCCTTGTTTCCAGTTTTTAAATTGCATTAAAAGACAATTAAACATAGCAAATGATTTTCTAATATTAAATGTCTGTGTAAGCAAATTGCTGTAGTTCCACAGGGATGTCATGCTTGAGTGAACTGAAGGGGAGGTGGTCTGTATAGTCATGAATGGCAGAGAGGTGATCTCTCAATTTAAGATGTGTTTCACATTGCAAACTAATTTGAAGATAGCAGATCCAAATTGTTATAAATGATAGCAGGCAAGTATCTTATTATTTTGCTGTAAATATGTTTCTTATTTTGTACAGAGGATGAAATGCCCAAGAAAAATACTTATCTGATGAACTTATCATAATTGAAAATTAAGAGAAATAACCTATTATTTTTAATGTTAAAAATTAGATAGACATGTATAATATTACAGCTGCAACCTTGCAGTCAGTTCCATTTGGTATTATTGCGTTTAAACAGATTCATGGGCACAGTGTGCCAGTCTGGGGAGCAATTACAACTATTTGATTTTTATCAAAACATTTATATTGAATAATTATTTTTTTATGTTTAATTAACAACACATAAAAAGCTTGATATTTTAATAAAACATCAACATTTTGCACTGCAATGCATTAGGTCCCCTTCAACTGCCAAGTAAACAGTGAATGTGTACAGTGTGGCAACTGTTTGACATGTCGGTTGTTTAATCATTAGAGCTAGACAAATACTGCAAACTATTTTTCTGTGAATATTTGCTTGAATTTAATGCTCATGCCCCTTTTGTACTTACTTTCAACAAAGACTTGAGCAAATAGGCTTTACTTGTACAAATATTAATGGAGGGTGAAATTCTATCCTGTGCAGAGAAGCAATGCAAAGTCCTATTTGGGTGCAAAAAGTGGTGTATATGCCTCTTGGGTTGGCTCTCTGCACAAAGGTGTATTTCACCAGAAATATAAATGGTCTGGACAAAGATACAGTGTGACCATGCTTTTCACAATTAGGACCACACACATGTAATCATTTTGTGTCAATCACTGTGGTGATGAGAGAAATTTGCAGACCAATGAATACAGTAAACTAGGTATATTTTAGTTGGGATGATACCTGGTGCAGTACACTAGGGGCAATTAAATGAACCAGACGAGGTTCTGACTGTACCTTTCTCAGTGGCTTATATACACATGAAAGAAAATTAAACTTGAGCTCGGTTTCCAGCCAATACATTTGACAGAAAGCTATTTTTTTTACAAGTGTGATGCCTTGGGAAAGATCTGTGTATTTAAGAAAGAAAAATAAAATAAAAAGTTCTAAATTCCCTAATCCTATTTATCTGCTATTACTCCCTAAGAGTCTCAAAAGCCATTGAAAGTGCTATGCTCATCCAGGCAGGGGGCAGATATAACACCATCTGACTAATCTGACCAATCACAGTTAAATCGGGATGCTCATATTTCTACTCTCCTCGTCTATCCTCGTCCAAAACTGTTTGTAATCAATCTGAAGAGAAATTAAGTATGGAAAAACTTAGGTGAATAAATTCAAGAAAATCTGGATCTGCTCTTGGGCATTCTGTAAGCATTAAAAGTGGTTAGTTTAGTTTAATACATCGTTAACTGTCAATTATTCATCTCAGTCTAGTGATTACTAACAATTACATTAAATAGTAAAGTGTTTTAAACAGGTGATGAGAGTTATAGTATTAATTTCACAAGTGTCCAACCACCACTTTTGTGTTAGATTCCCATGGGGAGTGGTAGAAGACCCAACACTTAATTTAAACCTATGCTGGACAATGTACTTAATGATGTATGGTCTGTTTATATTTAATCCCTTATATTCAAGTGACTGAAATTAAATTCCAGAATAAATGTTTGAATGATAATAAGCAATTGATTGAAACAGACAAAAGGCAAGGAATCTAATGGAAGGCTAATGCTTCTCCAGGAGTTCATAACGTTCTGTGGGAGGTGAAAAGGGAGAAGTGGGGAAAAGGGAAAAAATAAGAGGAACTATGATGTGAGGCCCCAATCTTGGAATTTCCCATTAACTTTTCTCACTGAGAAGCAAACTTTAGCATTATTTATTTGTAACTTTTTATAATTTCCCCTTTCTGAGGGAAAATAAAAGAAAATATTCACAAGAAAGATTTTAAAATTTCATACTTTTATCTATTGCCTTCCAATTTATGGTCTCTTGGGCAAACGGGCAGTTTTTCAAAACATGTATCATGTCTCTGACAGACTGGAACAGCTTGCAGTCTTTCCAGTCTAGTGGTTTAAATCTCTTTTTGTGTGTGTGGTATCTATATCTATATAGATATATATATCTATATCCTCTATATCGATATTAAGTCATATTATTTAAGTCCTAGACTGGAGAGGGTTCTGATTTATCATGCATTTAGATGTTTAGCTAAAGTGTGACAGTGTTGCAAGCAAAAAATTTTCAGCAAACATGTCAATAACATTTACTGCAAATGTGCAGTAGCCAATTGTTAACTTGCAATATCTTTGGCTCTGCAGTAATAATTCATAAAACACCAAATGCAAATTGGCCATGTTATGAATGAACTGCTTGCTAAATTTCATTTCCTGCATCAAAGTAATTATATCAATACAAACTCAATATCTGAAACACTTTTTTTTAGTGCATGGGTAAAAAGGTCCAAATGGATTTTCCCACTAAAATATTCTTGTGTACATGGGGAAATTGACTGGCATAGCTATAGTGGAATAAGCTATTCTATAGCAGAGGAATTATTCTGAAATAAAGTCACTTTTATGCCAGAATAGAATGTCCACACAGGGAGTTATTCTGACACAGCTATCACAGAATAGTTTATTTCGCTGTAACTATCATGGTCAATATTTGTGTCTAGACAAGTTACAAAGAATATGGTCTTGAGCTTTAACACTTCATGCCATGATGTTGCCTAGAACAGTGGTTCTCAAACTTTTTTTTCCACGGACCACTTGAAAGTTGCTGAGGGTCTTGGCAGACCACTTAATGATCTTTCCAAATGTTGTTTGTATCATTAACTAACTATTGTAAAGTGCTTTGGATAAAAGCACTATATATATTACGTTTATATAAATTATATATAAATTATTATTACATTTATAGATATATATATATATAAACACATAATAATAATTAGCTATTTTTGTTCTACAAATAAAAGCACACAACTCATATTTTCATATCAATAGTTTTACCTTTCTAATGCGAAGGATGTGCCCTCTCTTCCCCACTACAACAGCCACCGAGCTGGGGCTGGGAAGGAGGGCCGTCTCTTCCCGGCAGCTGCAGCCAGGCTCGGCTCTACCATTTTTGCCGCCCCAAGCAAAAAAAAAAAAAGGCACTCGGACTAACGCCTGAACCGCCGAAGCAAAAAAAAAGCTGCTCGGACTACAGTCTGGCCCCAAGAATGGACGGAATGCTGCCCCTTAATATGTGCTGCACCAGGCATGTGCTTCCTCCGCTGGTGCCTGGAGCCGGCCTTTGCTGCAGCCCTGGAGCTGGGGAAAGTCACCTCTTTCTCTGGCCGCCGCACCCTGCACATCCCAAATTCCCTCCACCCCCTCTTCTCACCCCACTGCCCCCTCCCACCTACCCCCTATTCCACCCAAGGCCACCACCTCACCTTACATGTGCGTCTTCTCCAGGGTTTAGGCACCTAATTAGTGGAGCTACGCCTGCGCGGCTCCACTAATTAGGTGGGTGGCCCTTCATTCTCTTGTGTGCAGCCACCTAGGTGCGCATCTTAGAGGGAACTACCCGTGGACCACCTGAATGGAGCTTGCGGATCACTGGTGGTCCGTGGACCACATTTTGAGAACCTCTGTCTGAGAGCATTTCTTTTAGCTTGCATTATAAACCTTTGAAGATAGGGGTTTATGAAGGAAATAAATGCTTAGATGATGATGAGTACTTAACGAGGCATGAATTGCACTGCTGCAAAATGGCAGCCAGGTGCTTCCAGCTGATTTCTGTAAGATGTTCCATATATTGTGTGTGTGCATGTGATGGCTTCACACAATGTAAGAAATAGAACTCTAAGGTATGGAAAATACTGAGACAGAGTTCTTTTGCTGGGAATTAATCACAGAGAGTGAGAGTAAAGGCTTTCAATTTCTTCAGTTTCTCCGGGCCTTTAAAGGATTTGAAGCCCCTAGAAAATTTTGAGTTTCAAGGACCAACATATGCTCCATATTTCATAGACTGTTTCACATTTTTGATCTATGATACTCCATATATATTTAAAAATAAGAGTTAACTCTTACCCACAGAATGATAGTTCTCAGCTTTTGGACTTATCTGAGCAAGAATCTCTAGGAAACCATGTATACTGGGGAGAAATCATATAATGGACGTGCTTTTTAACCATGCAGTGAAACTGGTTCATCCCAAAACAGTGTGAATACTGTGTGCCTGGACAGTTGCTAAACTATTTCATAAAGACTACTACTAGACCATTCTCTAAAACATATGTTTTAAACATCATTTAAAAATAGTTTGGTCCCATCCACATTTGCCAGGCAAATGGTTTGCAACAACAACTTTTAAACAATATTTTAAAATAGTTTCTTCTAAACATGAAGTTGGGGCTTCAATTATACAATTGGAGATTACAGTTCTGGTAGTTCCAGCTCTGGTAGTAGGAAAAAATGGAGCTCAATAGACATGATGATTCTGTTCTATTCTACACAAGTTCCTAAGCCACGCTCACCACTGTACTAACGGAGCACCTCTCAAAAGTGTTTTAAGTGATATTACTGTGATGGGTTGGGTCACAGAAACCCCCTTGGGAACTGTCACCTGATGTGCTGAGACTACCTCTGAGCCTGTTTTCCCTGGCAGCTTGGGACTTCAGTACCTTGCCTGGTTCAGGCATCTCTTTGGGGTGGAGAGGCTATCTTTTGTGCCAGCTGAATACAAAATGGAGGGGTTTCCCAGGGCCTTCTATAGTCTCTCTTGTGGGTAGAAACCCCTTGTGTTTTCCTATGCAGAATCACAGTTACAAGATGGAGTTTTGGAGTCACATGGGCAAGCCACATGTCTATGCATGACTCTTTGCAGGCCAACGCCATTGCTTACATGTTAGTTTGAACTTTCCCAGGAAAGCTCAGATATGGACTGGCATCTCTCAAAGTCCATTATCAGCTTAAGTATTTCTTGATTGGGCACTTACTGAGAATAGTCTTTTCTCAAGAAGCCGACCAAATGCTTCACTGAGGCTACTTAAAATCAAACAAGTACATAGCCAATATTCATAACTTCGAATAAAAAAATGATACACACCTACAGACAGCATAAGTATAACCAGCAAACTACAACCTTTCTTTAGACACCCCACTTGGCCTCCTCTGTACAAGATTGTACAGGTGCAACAATGATTGATACGGTCACAGTTCCTGTCAATAACATCACAATTACTAACATCTGTCACAAGTAGAACTCTTTCTACTTTGTGTCCCTGGGGGAAAAGTTACATGAGATTAAAAATATATGCATACATGTTTATTTTTTGTGTGCTGTGCTATCTTTTTATTATTTGAAAGCAAGGTCAAAGAGGTGCACCTTGTATTTGAAAATAAAAAGGGTGAAGTTTGTGGTGGCAAGTTAGGGTAAATAATGATACTTTGCATTTATATAGGACTTTTCATCCATAGATCTCATGATGATTTAATTAAATAGAGATGGATTTAGCTAAATAGAGTCATAGTCTTCAACCCTGAAAGCCTGGAAATATTGCAGCAATTGTCTGAAGGACAAACATGTCGAGGATACCATTGTCCTAGAGTAGGGCTGAGAGGGGCTGGTGACAATATGTAACAAATTATAAATGGTATTTAACATATTTTAAAATAGAATGGGTCAGCTCAATGGTGCTAATCATGGAGTAAAGGTGCTTCTCAGTCTGAGTAAGGGTATCAGATTCTGGTTCAGGATGATTGTATTTTCATTGTCAAATCATCATCTTTGTGCCTCATCAATCTTCATTTGTCCCACAATTTAGGAGCTTAAGTTCCACATTTGGAAGATATCCATTGAATGATGGTCTTATCAGACAGTCTTTGCTCTTGAGAGCAGTCCCATTGTGTGAGTAGAACTACAGGACTGGGCTCTTAGAGAGGTGTGTTGGTGGAGGCTGTTGTTGAAATTTTACTCTCCTCTACCTTTTGGACAAGTTTTTGTAAAGACAATTGTCCACATAAGCTGGAGGCTTCTGCGTCCAACAGAATCTGTTGAAATTCTGTAACAATTCTGTTAAAATATTGTCAAAATATTTTCTAGCTTCCCCAAACCTTGGTAAGGTAGGTAAGGAAACAAAGATAGGGAAACAAAGGCAGAATTTTTAAATAACTCAAGCCAGGCTACAGAGAGAGTCAATGTCAGAACTGGGGTTAGAATGCAGGAATCTCTTGTCAGTCTTGTGTTTAGTTCGCTGTGCTATTTGGATACCATTCCAAGTCCTTGGAGGTCACAGTGTCTTCTCAGCAGAGCAACCTGCTAAGCTGCAATCAGGTGACTCTGAGGGAGCTTGCAGAAGCCCTAGGATCACCAGTGGCCGGCTAGAACCTAAGGGCCATCACTGCTACTACTGGCACAAACTGATCCAGACTTCTCCTGAACATCAAGCCTGGGTTTCCCTTGAGCCCAAAGGACAAGTAGGAACTGTTGCCTGTAGTAGGGATTATAAATGGCTTTTTATTCCTTGGTTAAATCAGTGACAAACTTCCAATATTAATGATCAATTTACATTTCCAAGAATATCTTCACAAGGAATAGTGCTAGAAACTAAATTTTTTTTTGTTATTTAAAGATGAAAATAGTTTTATTACTGGTATTTCTAAATTACTCAAATTATGAGGATCTGTGGGATTTATGGGGCCATGAGGCCAGGTTAATTGATTTAAATGGAGTGGACCCTTCCCTTTTTTACTGTGTGTGTTGCTACATAGCATATTTCTTTGGCTTTTAAATCAATAGCTCTTTTAGTTTGATGCAAAATCCACCATGCGACTTGCTCTCTAGCAGTTCCTTCTTTCACTTGCCTCCCCCTCTCTCTTTGTATAATAGGTTGGTTAGCTTAAGCTCTCAAACCTCCCGTGGGAATCTGTCTGGAACAACAGGCTCTCTTTGCATACATGCTTCCTTTCATTTCCCCATCTGAAATTGAATGATATATTTTTTCCTCAAAATCTTCTGATGTTGTTCTTTGAGACTCAGTTTGTCAAAATCACACATTAGCAAAGATTTTGACTAATACAATTGCATTTTTAGATGCTTACTAGCCTTGGCAACATTTACAAAAAGAAAAAAAAGACAGAAATCAAGTGTACTGATCAACACAAATATACACAATATCTGAAAGGCAAATAATTATGTTGTTGCTATAGTGGCAAGTGTTTTCAATTCCTTTTGTGTTAATCAACTTAATTGCATCTGCAAAGGCTGAGAATCAGTAATTTAATGGTATATATTGCTATTGTTAGAATCTAGATGAGGATAAAAAAGAAACACTGCAAAAAATGTATGATCAGGTACTGTAGAAGGTACTGATAGATGTCTTTAATATATCATTAGCATTCTTCGTGAGATGTGTGATATGAGAGTTATGAGCCAGTTCCTGGAACACTTCCTCACATAAGTAATCCTAAAGTGAATAGTTCCATCAAAGTCATGGTGAGGATATCACAGTAGAGAGGATTGGGCCCTAATTTAGTTGTTCTGTTATAAAAGTTTTCTTAAAAACTACAATTATATAGGGCCAGATTCAGATACCCTTGCTCACATTAAGTAGCACAATACTCACTGGAAATTGTTAGAGCTGCTCAAAGAAGAGGACGCTATTCAGTAGGAGTAAGGGTATCAGAATCTCACCCATAATGAACACACCTTCAGACATTGCACAAATAAGGCCAGATTCTCAATTGGCATAGTTCCATTCCAGTCAATGGAGGTGTGCCAATTTACACGGGCTGAACATTTGGCCCTATAGAGTCAGAAATTAGATACAGAAATGATTATGGAAGTGTCTAGAATGCAGTCACTGTGTGGGATTGCAGGTCAAACTGACATACTCAAATTAGTTTTAATCTAGTCACCTCAGATCCCATGACAGTGAAACTGCTTCAGTGAAGCAATATGAGCTTCAGTGTCATCTGTATGAACCCACCTGGAAACCTGGGTTATTACTCACAGGGCTAGCCCATGCTGAAACCTGGTGCTGCCACAGCTTCACTGTTCCTGAACCGAGGTAACTAGATGAAAGCTAGCTCAGGTATGTCTACACAAGCTGCAATCACACCCTCTGGTTGTTGTCAAAAAATACCGTGAAATTATAAAGTCACATTGTCTATAATTGCCACTGCAGGATTATTTTCTACAGAATATTATCCAGTTTAGTGTGCTCAACTGATGAGACTTCTATCACTTCCCTTGGAAAACTATTTCAAAGTGTAATAGACCTCACGGTTACAAAATGTTTCTTAGGTATGTATGAATGTTTCTTCGTGTAATTTGTCCTTTGTTCAGTTTTGTTCCTTGATACTTGTTTGTTCTACCCTAAACAATACCTATCTGTCATTGACATAGCTAGCCTTAGGTTTTAGCTCTGATGGACTAAACTAGTTCTAGTCTGTGAGCAAGTTAGGTCTAGATTTCAGGTCAGATGAACAGTATTATTGGTGAAATCAGTATTGGATGTCAGAACTTTTTTAAAGCTTTTGTGGGTTTTAGCCCATGAAAGCTTATGTCCAAATAAATTTGTTAGTCTCTAAGGTGCCACAAGTACTCCTCGTTCTTTTTGCTGATACAGACTAACACGGCTACCACTCTGAGAACTTTTTTTGGCATTTGAAATATATTGTTTACATAGTTGGTCCAAATCCTCCCTCACAAACTCAGATTTGTGAAGAGAGTGGCATTTTATCTTATAGTAAAATGAGAATAAAACTAAACATATAAGAGCAAGTGAATGTCGGGCACGCTAATTATATTACATGTACATCACACATAATCATAGTCCTGAGCTATAGCTTGCCAGTAATGTAACCCTGTAGAATTCAGCTGATATTAAATTAATGGTCACCACAATTTTGTAAGTGTTGTACGACCATCCCAGAGAATATAGAGTAGTGTGCCATCTCTATTTAAGTCAATCATCAATACATAAAAAAAAAAAATCCCAAAGAATACTACAAAGTTTGTGACTCAAGGGATAGAATGGTGATGATACAATGGGTTAGTGGAGTGTTTCCCAAACTTGGGACGCCACTTGTGCAGGGAAAGCCTTTGGTGGGCCAGGCTGGTTTGTTTACCTTCTGCATCCGCAGGTCTGGCCAATCGCGGCTCCCACTGGCCGCGGTTCACCGCTCTAGGCCAATGAGAGCTGCTGGAAGTGACGCGGGCTGAGGGATGTGCTGGCCGCCACTTCTAGCCACTTCCATTGGCCCGGAGCGGTGAACCATGGCCAGTGGGAGCCGCGATCAGCTGGACCTGCGGACGCGGCAGGTAAACAAACCGGCCCGGCTGCCAGGGGCTTTCCCTACACAAGCGGCATCCCAGGTTTGGGAAACACTGGGTTAGTGCATCAATACTTCTGGAGATGTAGGTTCAATTGCTGATTAGGTCAAAAGGGAAATATGTTTCTAACCCTTTCTGGCCCCCAGAGTAGGTATGTTCGCATC
The DNA here is from genome assembly GCF_027887155.1 of Malaclemys terrapin pileata. Classification (NCBI taxonomy): domain Eukaryota; kingdom Metazoa; phylum Chordata; order Testudines; family Emydidae; genus Malaclemys; species Malaclemys terrapin. The sequence goes on along the minus strand of NC_071507.1, from coordinate 103,739,253 downwards.
AAAGATAATAAACAATGTACAGGACTCTCATTACCTGCTAAAAAATGATGAGTCTGGAATAATGAAAATGTTACAGGTTAGTTTGGAGGTGCATGGTAAGACTGAGAGGAACTTTTACACCTCCTGTCCATAGTATAAGTGGTTCTTCTTAATTCAATTTGTTTAACTTTCATAAGCACTGAAATTGCTTGAAACTTACAAAACAAGTAATAATGAAAATGCTGAACTGAACAGAGAAGCACAGTACAATATGAGGTACATTGTATTAAGTAGTGTGTGGGAGGTCTGCATACAAATCCTGTTAACAAATAATAGAAGAAAACAATTTAACGTTAAAGTTCAAGTTCAAAACAACTGAAATAAAATTCAATAAACAAAGTACCCCATTGAACAATGTATTCAATTTACAGGGGGTTTGCATATTGTGAAAAAGATCTTAATTGCCTGCTCTAACCTACAAGGCCTATCAACTATGGGTCTCTCACATCTGAAGAAACAAAGAGAGCGCTTATTATAGAGCACTTAGCAATGTTCAGCCAATCAACTCTCTTAAGTGGCTAAACATTCTAAACCCTGTAATTTTGTATCTAGAGTGCTTTGCACAATGCTGAACAATTTGTTGGACTGTTCCTTGTTATTTGGTGTGTAATTCATCTGAATTGCTGTCAAGACCCACCATAATATGAACTATCCCAGTTGACACCATGTACATTTATAGTTAGAGATGCTCATGAACAGAAGTTTGGTAGTAGGTGAATGTGCATGTTTTACTTGTAATACTGATCTCTCAAGACATCTTTTCTTACCCTACTGGCAAAGGAACATATTTCATTCAACAAGGGGGGGAAATTGATTAATCATTTCTGTGAATCTAAACTGGTGTAAATTGCAAATGAATGTATTTCTCACCTATGTATTCAACAGTCAGTTATGTCAATTTCCTATAGGTATTAAACATTGCAAACTATTTTGCAAGATATACACAATAGTATTTGCCATTAACATACAACAGGATGCACATTGCATAGAAAGGAACGTACTGTGTTGATTTTGCCACAAGTAACAACTGTACTGCAACGTGTCACTTTACCATCATGAGATCATGCCTTCTTAATGTTGTATCTGATAATTGATTTCACCTGCTAGAGGCATTTTAGAAACTATACTCTGGGTAAATCAATTAATTTTGAGTGTATTTTAAACTTTTAGCAGCCAAATGTATCATAACTAGATTTGTCATCTAGAATAGCCCAACCTGAATGGAAGTTGTTCACACAATTTCTTAAGTTTTATTTTGTGTGCCTTGATTCCTCACTATGCCCACTCTCTACCTATTTTTGTGAGGTTCTAGATTAGTCACATGTTATGACACTTGTGGGTTTCCATGAGCGTTAGAGTCTCTTTTCATCTGAGTGGGGGCATGAAAAGAGATGTGAAGATCTGAAATATATGCCTACGTGCCATTTTTAGCTCTTTAATGGATGCTCAATGTTTTTTATATCTAGTCAATTAAATCTTAGAGTAATGATAACCTTGGAAGAAAGACAATGAGAAAAGCTTTTATGCTAGTAAACTACAACTGAATTCTTCCCCTGCTTACCTCTCTCCAAAAACATCTTTTGTTTGATTCCAGAGATGGAACTAGGGCTGTATAGAATTTAGCAGCTTCACTTCACTTAAATCATTTTGTTTCTGGTTTTGTTTCACCCTCTGAGTTTTGCTTTGAATTTGGAATTGAAAAGTACCTCAAAACTCAAAGTGGAACTAAACTAACATCACCAATTTTTGCTTTGTTTGGTTGTCAGAATTGTATGACACCACTTAGCTTTAATGGTTCCCACCTGAAACCATAAACTGGACCAAGTTTGTGCAAAACCAGTTTAAGTTTGCTTGAAATTCAGCTCAAGGTCATTGAAAGATTTACAAATTTCTGTTTTTCACATTTTCTGGAAGTTTCAAACAGTTTGGTTTATATTCCTAGAAGATTAAAGATTAAGAATGTAAAGTTCTAAACTGTGAAAAAAAAATTGTGAATGATACAGAAATAAAAATGTTCTCTGTTTTTCTTTCTATAAATGTAATAATAGGTTATCAGTAAGACAAGCTTCAGAGATATTTTAGATCCACCTACCTTCATAGTGGTCAATAGTTCTCAACAGAGTCCAATCTTACTTTGATCACAAATAAATTAGGTATTTTTTCACTTTTATTATTGCAATTTACAGTATCAGTTCAGGGTTCTGGCACTGAAGTTATAGAGAATATAATTTATTCTATGGGCATTAACTCTACATCATTTTAATTGCTTTTGCTGCTGATCCTCCACTACATCTTATTTGGTGCCATAGCTTTGACATTCCATTGACATTACTCTGGAATGTCATGATGTACTTGATGTACTTGATGGGGATCCCTGGAGGTGTATTTTTACCTGGCACATTAGGTAGCAGTTGAATCTTAAATGCCTACTGTATGATAATCTGCCTATTTCATCTATCTAACCAACCTAGCTCTGTCTAATCTATCTAGATACATATGCCATGCTTGTTGCCATAGTCACTGAAGCAAACATTCAGTAACCTATGTAAAATTATGATTGTCACTCTTGTTGAGAATCTTATCAAAGGGGTATGTCTACACTTCAATTAAAACCCTGCCGCTAGCTGACTTGGGCTCATGGGCTTGGGTTAAGGGGCTACTTAATTGTCATGTAGATGTTTGGGTTTGGGCTGGAGCCCAGGCTCTAGGACCCTGCGAGGTGGGAGAATCCCAGAGCTCAGGCTTCAGCCCAAGTCCGAATCTCTACACTGCAATTAAACAGCCCCCTTGCCCAAGTCCCTTAGCCCAAGCCAGCTGGCACAGACCAACTATAAGTATCTAATTGCAGTGTAAACATAACAAAGAGACAAAGGACTGAATGGGCATGAAGAGTGAATTTACCTGTTGAGCCTCAAAACCTGAGTTGAGACATATTTCTAACCAAGTTAAAATCCATTAACAATGTCTTCATGACATGATTTGATACAATCTCTCAATAGGGAAAAGCAAACTAGTTTGGGAAAAATGAGGACTCTGGTTCAGTGAATCATCTCCCTGAAACTTTTCTAAGACTTTGATTAGCTTGGATAAGGCCTAACAACCATAGGCTCACTAAATTTGTTGCTAGGGTTCTGTGGCCTATCAACTTGCTATTTTTAGAAGAGCAGCTGTAAGTTGATGTTATTTGAAATAAACACATTATCCAGAATCAGCCACTCCATTTTCCACGCAGAAATTTATGGGAATTTTACACCTGGTTTAAATATGGCACGAACACATGTTTCTGCGTATAGCCTAGAGCCCATGGATGCATGATTATTCCCAGAGCTGGGTAAGTGTTGTAAGAAATGTACAGTGAATAATCATTTATGTTTTTTTCATGAATTCATTTAGACTTTGTCCATGTCCTTTTTAAAATTCACTTTCCATCAATATCCACCCTAGCAAACAAGTTTATTGACAGGAATGTTTACCAAAACAGAGAATTTTAAGTGAAAATTGCAGAATATTTGCTGGAATGAAATTTTAAATTGATAACCATGAGTATATACACCAGAGACCTGAGACTAAGCATTGCACTCATTGAATCAAGGAACAGAAACTTAGCATGTGACCTATTTGTCCAATCAAAACAGCTCACAATAAGCTGTTTGATAATGAGCTACACACTAAGAATTAGCAAAATTAGATGGCAAATCATTTCAAATAACAAATAGATTACAGTGAATCATGATCTGTTTGTGGAAAATTCACAATGACTATGCTAATAATTTTAAATTTACATAGTGCCTTTCATATGAATAAATCCTAATATGTACCATCTCAGCATCTGACAAAGGCAGAGTGTAGCAAAATCTGGAAAAAACAATGTCTAACGCCACTTTGTTAATGTGCAAAAAATGATGTTTTTTTTTTTCAAACTGTATTAATGTATTTAATTACTGTCAATAAAATAATCAAATGCCTTTTGTTTCTTTTTCTCTGTTCCCTGTTCCTTTCCTTTCATATATTTTTGTTCAATGTATTTGTTTTCCCTACGTTTTAAAATTTCTTTCTTTTCTCCCTACCTCTCTTCCTCTTTCTGTATTTTCTATTACTTCTTTTAATATGTATTTTTGCCGTATAAATATTTTCTTGTCTTTACCCTCTGCTTCTTCTCTTCCATCTGTCATAGCAAACCTCTTCTAGTGCATACGGTCTGTCTCTTCCTATTGGATTTTCTCCCTCCAAACCAGGAAAACAAGCATCTTTTTCTTTCCCTCTTCCTCTTTCCCTTTCCTCTTTTTCCTCACTCTTCTTTTATTTTCAAATTTATAATTTTTATTAGTTTTTCTAAATACAACAAATAGACCAAAATACCAGATTCATAATAGTTCATAAAGTAAATAAAGAGGGTTAGGATAAAGGGAGGGGAGGGGAAGCAACATATCTATCATCAGGGTCTATGCTAATCTCAGACCTCTACTGCCCATTCTATGTTTTTTCCCTCCTATCCTCTGCATCTAATCTATCATGTACATATGTGGCTTCCATCAACATATTATCTTCCCATCTCCTATTCCTTCACCTGACTCCACATTCCTCTGAATTCCTCCTCTTTTGTTTACTTACTATGTGTAACAATAATACATGTATGAATACTATATATACCTTACATATTGAATTTATGCAAGATCATATATTGACAAAGCCCTGGCTGGGATGATTTAGTTGGGGTTGGTCCTGCTTTGAGCAGGGGTTGGACTAGACGACTTCCTGAAGTCTTTTCCAACCCTAATCTTTTATGATTCTATGATATGCAGGCGTGGTTCCCTTTAATTACAGTGCACAGACATACTGTATGCAATATACAAAAACCATGTGGCATACTATTTATGTATATGAAACACCCATGCCTTTTCGACAGGGACAGGCTTTAAAGTTATCCTGATTCTGAACTCTCAAGCCTCCAAAGTCACGATCCGTACTTCTTGCTTTTCTCCCTTTTTGTTTAACCCCCAGGGTTATCCCTTTGACACTTCCACCCTATGCCCAGGTTTACCTCTCTCTGTCTGCCTCATCCTTAACCCCAAAGTTACCCCTGTCTTTATCCCATTAAAATAAGCTTATTAATCAAGCGATCAAGACCATCATTTTTACATAAGAAAACACTGAGGTCAGTGGAAGGTATACACATAAAGGGACTGCAGAAATGGAGTCAGTGTAGTAAGTCTTTTTCCATATATTACCTTGACAAATATATTCACCGATTTATCTTTTTGATTTTTGTTTGGTTTGTGTAAGGGCTTTTTCTACTTTGCGTGTCCTTTTTTTACCTATCTGGCCAGAATGCAGCCACGTTGCTCATGTTCCAGATTACCCGATAAAATAGTTTACTGATTTTTCTCCTTGCTTTGTGAGGTCATTTCTAACTTTTATTCTAATTTTTATTTTGCTCTTTTAACTTCTAGATGGTTGGTAGAGATAAGGAAGTCTTCTGTCACTGAACCTAGCCTCCTTGTGACAGGGTAAAGCAGTCAGAAAAAGATTCCCTATCACGTGTCCTTCCAGTGGCGGAAAAGCTCTGGATACTGCAACCTATAAATTTACCAGAGCAATTGCTTTGTCTTGGTGTTACTCATGTGCTTTGTCTTGGTGTTACTCATGGTGTTTCATCAATAAATTCTGGCCTGATATAAGGACTGAAACAGACTTGGGTGCAGCATTGTTTCTTTCCTAGGCTGGTGAGATAGTCCACCAGCTTACCCTCTCCTCACTGTTTGCTCAAGCTGTTGGTTTGAAAATCACTGGTCTTGTTTGCCTGTTTTCTCTGGAGTGGTCAGGCAAACATTTCTGTTGGTCATTTACCAGTTTGCGTGTAAATGTGCTCAGTTGATTTGTTTATTCAAACAAATAAAATCTCCTCCTAAACATTCATGGAAACCAAAAGATTGTCCCCTGAATCCTCTTTCCAAATGTAAGCCCCCCTCCCAAAATAGTTACCTCAGACCATCAGTCAGCAATAGTGAATATGTTTCCACAATGCACCTAGCTATAGTGGTGACTATGCTGTTTTATTTTCTATTATATGTGAGAGGAAGTAAAGGCTTGAACTTTCCAGACACATACATATAGGAAGGGCAAAAATACTGAAGTGTGCAATGTCATGTATCAATTTGGGTCTGGAAACCTAAAATAATTGGACCAGCCTGAGTGAGGGGACAGTCATGATTGTTGAAAAAGTAATGGAGTCCAAACTGCTGTGCATAGTAAGAAAACGAAAGCTTGAGTTGTGGATGCTGAGTTATGACTGTGAGTTGTGAATAATTCTTCCCATATTTTCCTCATTATCACTGAAGATGTAAGGCTAAATTGACATAAGCCTTGGGCAGTGAATAGCTACTCTAACTCATGAAAAGCACTGGGAAATAACTGTGACTCAGGAACAATTCCTACCCTGCTCCCCTCCTGCTCTGGGAGCATTAGAGGGGAGTGACAGCTAGTCTACACTTCAGGTTATGTCTGCATAACTTATGTCACTCGGGGGTGTGAATAAGCTATCTCCCGAGCGACATAAGTTACACCGACCTAAATGCCTGTGTGGACAGCACTATGTCAGCGGGAGAGTGTCTCTTGCTGACGTAGCTACCCCCTCTGGTTTTATTATGCTGACAGGAGAGCTATTTCCCATCGGCATAGAGTGTCTTCATCAAACGCACTACAGCGGTGCACCTGCATCGGTGCAGCTACGTCGCTGTAGTGCTTCTAGTGTAGACTAACCCTGAGTTACTTCATCACTTTTGAGAATTCAGTTTACTTCTCCACTCTTGCTGAGCCAGTTCTACTGACCAGCATATAGGGTCAGTGCTCTGGTTCCACCACTTTAAGGTCACTTTCTTGCAGGCAGGAGTAGCAGGGAAGAATCCCTACTCTCCTTCCCCTCTGCCTGGAGCTGCAATGTAGGCCGCTCTAATGTGGTTGTGTGGAGTTGGAAAGGGGGACCTTCCTTCCCATGACACCCCTTTGGAGCTGTGTTAGGGCTAGAGACAATCTAGCCCATAAAGATTTTTAAAACGTTTGCTCGAATGTTGTTCAAGCTCTGTGAGTCAGATTTTTCTTGTAGCTTAGAGGTATTATGGGATGAGTTGCACAGGAATAATATTTGAAGTAGTGATGGTCTGGGGAAATTTGTGTGGAGATTTAAGAATACAGTCCTTCACTTGCGTAATGCAAAGACTTGTGAGTCATGCGAATGACATTTTGAGTATAGCTCAGTGAAGAGAGATAATTTCCCATACAGGATAATGTCCTGCATCAGATTAGTACCCTGGGGAACACCACTGGTCACAGAAAAAATGTTATTTATTTATTGTTCATTTTGATTTTGGGATTAAGCCAGAGAGCTGCTAAGGGGCTATTGGGAATATGGAATACTTCCCTTTGGCAAATAACATATTGTTTTATATTAGAGGATAAGTGGACCCAAAAGATACTTTATATAAGATTGACAGCCCTGTAAGTCATAAGTAAATGTTTAATACATGATATGAACTGATGTAATAGTCCAGGATTATGGAGTAATGCAAATGCCATGTTAAAATACAAATGGGGTAGGTCATAATTATATTATATAGCTTTGTATCATACAAACAATACATTAAAATATTTTTCAAGGAAAGATTTACAGTGCTGCTGTGGGATAGGAGATAGTTTAAGATTGTATCAATGCTAATATGCATGTCTTATGTCAAGAATGGTAGTTGACTTTGTATGAAATGATTTTTGTCCTCTAAGTGCTTGTACAATACTCTATACTTTTTCAATGAAAATAATTATTAAGCATCCGACCTTTACTCAGGGTGTTCTTGCTTATTCAGGAAGAACTTCCTGTAAGTTGGGTTTTACCAGAGTAAGGACTACAGAAGCAGCACCAATGATGTTGGGATTTCCTCTAAGACCTCTTTCCACTCAGCATCCCAAGAACTTAGTTCGACTCCAGACTCCGTCAGTCAGGTATCTTTATTTGGCACATTGCACACAGCAATGTTATGCTGAGTTGATCAGACTCAAATGTAGGGGGTGGATGCAGGGTACACCACAGATCTTAAATTACACAGCAGACCTCTTCCTTTATATAAATTTACACATTACATTGCATTTAATATACATTGCATCACATGTTTTGGGATTGGCTTGGTCACTTTGTAGGAACTGATCCCTGTACAGCATGATCTGTTCATGCACCGTTCATGCACAATTTACTCTTTACATTACTTTATGCTCCTGACATATCTTGTCCTTTGTTATCTTATCCATTGTAAACGGTTCCCTGGGTGTTCCCTCTTATCTTAGCTAGTACAGACATTCTGTTTCCAGCCTGCTGATCCATTTACCTCTTTAATCCTGTCTCCCAAGAAATGAGGCCTCACCCATGTGTCAAACCAGGCCAACAAAGTGTAGCGACAGCAATGGCCCTTATTGTGAGATAGAAAAACAGCACTTTTGTTTGTGAAAATATTTCTTAACCAGTCCTCTGTTATCCTACCAGCTATCTATGGTAGGCAAAGCCTATTGGCCCCATTCTATACAAGGAAAAAAAGGTAGAGTGAAAAGGATTTGCTCCTGTGAAACTACAAGAGACCTCGGCAATAGAATGAAAACAAGGTTTAGGGCTCTAGTACAGTCACAATGTGTCTGTCTGCTGCTAGCTCTGATTGTGGTGGTAGTGATGAAATAGAAGAAATGGCCTGCTGCTAGACTATTCCCTTGGTTTTGGGACCACGTGGATTTGTTTATGTAGACCCACTTGCAATGCCCAAATCTGCATGCCTTGCAGAGACACATCACACTTGCCTTCTCTGTGACACCCATTGTAGTGAAGTTCCCTGCATTTGTTTTCTTCTTTGGCAGCAGTACAGCAGAAGAACCATTGTGTCTGCCATCTGAGTCATATGTGGGAGCAGGATTTGGAACTTTGTGCACAAAGGTTGGGTCAGTTCCCAGGGAGGTTGCATGTCACATGGTTTTTGAACCCTAAATGCATTTCCTGCTGTTGGGGTGAATAGAAAGATATAACTGAAGTATGTTGATTCTGTGGCTTTCTTGGGTGTGAATTACAGGTCAGCTAAGTTTCTTCAGTTGATGGTTGATTGCTTGATAGAAATAATTGCTTGCCACTGTTTCATGATACTGTGTTCTCCAGGCACTGTTGTCCTCCCTGTTTCTAATTTCAGTGCCACATCCAGCCTCACTTTGTTCAGCCATGACACGTCAGCAGTCTTCTCATGGGGCATCTAGTTCTAGCTGACAGAGCCCAATTACCCCATCAACACCTGAAAACAGATGGAGTACAGGGTGAGAAGGTTGGTTTCTGCTGTATAAAAATGCCATTTAAAGCAGCTTCTCACATTCTGTGCTTGAATGCTGAAGGAGGAAAATGTGAAGTAGATAAGGAGCTGTCTACAAACACTATGGCGAATGGTCTCAAAAGTGTGGACATGTGCAAATACCCATTTGGGTTCCCATCTAGGGGCTCAAGTGGGAGTTGGGTACCCAGGGGATTTTCAAAGTTCAAGTTTGACTGCACCTTAGTTGCCTGAGTACACAATACTCAGTGGGATTTTCCAAAGGGAATATGCTAATTTCCTAGGTGCCCAAGGCTAAGATAAAATGCCCATTAGGTGTATATTAGAATAGGTTAATACGCATTAATGAAGTTTTTTGGTGTCCCCCTCACAGAGTATAAAAGCCAGCTAGCAGAGTTACTTCTTTAGTTCAAAACTTGGAGGCCAGTTATCTGGAGCTAAACAGTCTAGATATGATCCTTTCTGATGATGAATATTGGGGGTCAATTACAAAGCAAAACCTTTCTAGACTTCAATCCTCCAAGAAACATGTGGGCCACTAAACACTAAAGCCAAAATTTCAGAAGCTTGATTAATAGATTCATGGATTCCAACACCGGAAGGGCTCCTGCGATCATATAGTCCAGGGGTCGGCAACCTTTCAGAAGTGGTGTGCCAAGTCTTCATTTATTCACTCTAATTTAAGGTTTCGTATGCCAGTAATACATTTTAACAATTTTAGAAGGTCTCTTTCTATAAGTCTTTAATATATAAATGTTTAAGAAGTTTCATTTAAAATTAAATTAAAATGCAGAGCCCCCTGGACCGGTGGCCAGGAGCTGGGCAGTGTGAGTGCCACTGAAAATCAGCTCGCGTGCCGCCTTTGGCACGCGTGCCATAGGTTGCCTACCACTGATCTAGTGTGACCTCCCATATAACACAGGCCATAGAATTTCTCCAAAATAATTCCTAGAGCAGATCTTTTCGAAAAAAAAATCCAATCTTGATTGAATGCACCACCACCCTTCATAAATTGTTCCAATTTACCCTCAGAATTAAAAATTTACACCTGGGGGTGGCAAAATAGCCACTTGAACATCATCTAGATTTTAAACCAATAATATACTGCTGAATGGACACTTTGACATCAATATATTGCGAGAAGAACCCCATAATAAAAAATGCATGGACAGTGTTTCTTTCTGCTAAATTTTTTATTTTGGGGCACCAAAGAGTCTAACTTCAAGAGTTAGTCATATCCAGATCAGACCAGGATTGTTTGTTAGTAATAAAATATGTTTAATATGAACGAGAAAGTTATCTGTGCATATAAAAAATCAAATCAAAATATATAATCAATTAAACTAAGATAAACTATCACTGACTAGGTTTGTGTGTGGGGGTGTGTGTTTTGTTTTGCCTTCCTTCTTTTTGCTGATTCAGTTGAAACAGACTTATCTTTGAGGGAGAAACACATGCAAACCAAGGACTTGTCTTCCTTTTCCCTCCTGTCTGTACTGGGCTAGCTTGATTATCACTTCAAAAGTTTTTTTTCTCTTAATTAATTGGCCTCTCAGAGTTGGTAAGACAACTCCCACCTGTTTATGCTCTCTGTATGTGTGTATATATATCTCCTCAATATATGTTCCATTCTATATGCATCCGAAGAAGTGGGCTGTAGTCCACGAAAGCTTATGCTCTAATAAATTTGTTAGTCTCTAAGGTGCCACAAGTACTCCTGTTCTTCTTTTTGCGGATACAGACTAACACGGCTGTTACTCTGAAACTTTTCCCTCCTGTTGTTCTGTGACCATGTTTCTGTCTGATTCACCTTCTATCTACAAAGCTACTTTTAACACCTCAGTGCTAAGTACTATCATCTCTCCAGGGCACCCATCCAGCCAGACTCCCTCCTCCCTCCCCTCACACACCTAAATAGGAACAAATGCTGAGCTGACAGAGTGAGAGGGATTCCGATTTAGTTACATAGGATCTGTTTCTCTCAAATGGATCTTTGCAAACAACCACCAAACCATTGCATTTATAGAGGGTATTTAGTGCCTCTAAGTACTGTACCTAACGGCTACCTTATGTTCAGATCTTTGCAATGTCATTTTAAATGCTTAGGAGAAAAACAATTTATCAGTGATTCCACTCTCTTGGAAAGACTATATTGAGAAGCTGAGTACTATAAAAATATATAGCAGGCTAAGTGTGGGGTTATATAACCAGACATCCCAATTGGAATATCATGGGCCAGAGTTTTTTTTATTGTTATAACCATCTGTCCTGACAAATTTTGATGAAATGCTATTTTTCTGGTTATCTTCATGCTACAGTCTCTAGTAGAAAACCCTCAACACTTTTTTTGTGTGTGTGTGTGTGTGTGGTATGTGTGGTAGATTTGTCCAGGCATTTGGTTCGCATATGTCTTATAAATAGTATCTCACCCCGCCCTTTTCTCTGGTTCCTGACATACTTAACTGTGGTGTCTTTTCATCACTGGGACGGATGTCTGCTCTCTGAACTGATAGTGACTTTTTCAATTGAAAATCAGGGTATAGCATACAGTGTTGGGAAGTGTTTCTGTTTATCCTGCCATGCTACATAAGGTGTGGTAGTAGCAGAAGAGTATTTCTTGCTTATGAGAACTCTGTAGTGTTTTTAATACCTGAAAGAGTTAACTATTTTGACTGGGATTTCAGTACAAAGTGCCATTTTAAGGAAACTGCCACTGTACTTCCTAGCTGGAGACCCAGGGCCAGATCCTTGTCCCTACTTTTTGTGCTGCTCCAGTAGCAAAGGCCAAGAGGTAAGGGGGACAGCTGACATAGCAGCTCTATCCCACCCCAACTGGGCTTCCAAGGTAACAGGCATGACTTGCTGCAAAGCTGTGTGGCTGGAGCACTGCTATGTTTGGTTATAGCTGGCTGCTAGAACATGCCCCATGGACCATAGGCACCCAAGAGAAACTTAGAGAAGTGGTTTCCAAGATAGCAGTTTCCAATCTGGCCTGCAGATTGGGATGTTGTTTGCACAGAAAACTCTTATTTACAGTCTCGGAAGGTGTTAGGAGTGAACAACAAAACGGTAGCACTCAACCCCAAAGATGAATGAAATAAATAAATGTGCATGGGCAGCTGAAGAAGGCATTATCCCCATCTGACAGCAGGTTTCCAAGCTGAAAAGTTGCAGTGCCACAGAAGCAGTGTAAACGAGGTAAAAGTTTACAGCACTGGCAATTGGGAAACACTGCAGTTTGACTATCTGAGTTATTTTTGGAGCGTAGTTTAGCTCATCACTTAACTTGTCCTTCTGCTAGCCCCACTCCCCCGGCTGTGAAATTCATCTAAAAAACATAATCCATATAGTGCTGTGGTTTCCTGAGGCATGGAGGGACTATGTGATAAAGTATTGTTCCTCCTTCACCCTCCATGCTTGATAACTAAGGCTATGTTTTAGTCATGGGTATTTTTAGTAAAAGTCATGGATAGGTCATGGGCAGTAAACAAAAATTCACAGCCCATGACCTGTCCATGACTTTTTCTATATACCCCTAACTAAAACTTGGGCTGTGGGTGCTCTAAGGGGGACAGTCCAAGGGCACTGTGGGTACTGTGGGGGGGTGGCCCAGGACCCCCGCTGGTGCTGGGGGGGGAGGGTTGGCGGGGCTGGCAGGCTCCCTTCCCAGCTCTGCATGTCCCTGCAGCTCCTATGGGAAGGGGCAGCCAGGGGGCTCACAAGCACCAGCTCTGCAGCTCCCATTGGCTGGGAACTGCAGCCAATGGGAGCTGCGGGGGTAGGGCTTCTGGGCACGGGCAGTGCATGGAACCCCCTGGCTCCTCCACCTAGGAACTGCAGGGACATGCCAGTGGGAGCTGGGGAGTGCCCTGCCCTGAGGTAAGTGCTGCCCTGCACCCCAATTCCCTGTCCCTAGCCCTGAGTCCTCTCCCACATATCCAAACTGCTGCTGCTGCTGGTCCAGGCAGAAGTCACTGAGGTATCTCAAGGAAAGTCAAGGAATCCGTTACTTCCGTAACCTCTGTGACAGACATGCAACCTTATTGATAACTGACAGCTCTGCAATGCTTGCATGCAGGGCATGTACTGCCTTGAAAGGAGCTGATTTTGTTGGCTTGTATGATGAAGCTATATTGTGTGAATGACAAAATAAAAAGAGCCCTGAGTAATAAAATGAATGAGGTAAAACTCACTGTGATACTTCACCATGTAAGGTGTCATTGGAAAAGTTCTGATTTGCTGAATATGATTATCCTATTTGTGTGGATGTATCATTTTTGTATCTGAAGTTATGAATATTGACTATGTATCTGTATTTCACATGTAGTCACAGCTGGGTGATACCCACTAAGCAAAATGCTTCTAGTCTAGACAGCTGGCTGTGAAGGGCCTATTCAAAGTAATGGGCCATTAGGAAAAACAATAGGTCTCAGGAGAAGCTTATCCCCCACCTGTTAAGCCTTCCTGAGAATGCTCCAGACAGCCTGTAAGTAATGGCTGCTATGACTCAGGAAGGTATGCAAAGACATGTGACCAGGCCACATGACTCTGGACTTCATTTTGGGATGTCTGTATTTTTCCACAAACTGGTCTGGGAACCAAGTTTGAAACAAAGGGTTCTTGCCATATTCTAAAACTATATAAGGCTGGGAGTGACATCATCTGTTGTTCTTCACTCCCCTACAACTGAACACCTAAGAGAAGCTCCTAAGGAAAAGGACTTGGAATGGGGATGGAGATCCCAGGCGGCAAAGCAAGTGCAGCTGTGCCTTAAGAATCTGCAGCCTGCTTGTATCATCAGCCAGGGTGAGAATTGCTAATTCACATCCTACCTTTCTAGTATTTTAGGCTTAGTTAGCGTTTTTGTTTATTTACTAGGTAATCTACTTTGATCTGTTTGCTATCACTTATAATCACTTAAAAGCTATCTTTTTGCAATTAATAAACTTATTTTATGTTTTAATCTAAACCATGGAGTGAAGTGTTTGGGAAGCTTAGCTCAAGGGGCTGAAGCTGTTGCATTTCCTCTCCACATTGAGGGAGGAGCGAACTATGAGGTTATGCTGTACAGTTCCTGTGCAGTGCAAGACAGTATAATTTTAGGTTTATATTCCACTGGGAGGGTGCGTATATGGGGAGCTGGGGGTTATCTTGGCTGTAGCCTCTCTGTTGTTGGTTCATGCAGTGGCTGGTCAGAGAGCCTGCGTGTAACTGCAGCTGGGTGTGTCCCAACCTGTGTGAATGCTGGTGGAAGTGTAGGCCCAGGAGTGGGTCTGCAGCTTGTCACAGCAGCACAATGTGAGAGGGAGCCCAGGCTGGTAAGTCAGAGGGCTCAGTGGTACCCCAGTTCCAGGTGGCACCCTGGGGGGAACCCATGCCACTTGCAATACCATATTAGTGAACAGTTGTAGTATCAGTAAACATTGGATTGTGAGGTGAAGTTTTGGGCCAATGGATGCTCTGTGCCAGAGATGTACCTGTGCAGGACTCTAACCCCCAGGCTTTTTAATGTGACTCCTATTCTCTGTGGGGATTGTGTATCTAAACTGCTTTAGAAATTTAGGATGAAATTCATTTTACCTCCACAAAGCCTGAATAGTCCAGGGGGCAGAATTTTGAGGAGAACCACTCCTTCAATGGGTGGCTTTGCAACACAGCCGTATATGAATTAGAATAGCGGATGCTGTCCCTTGACCATTCTTGTATGGGTTGTTAAGACCACTAGAGTGGCATATTTTTGGATAATTTGTTCCCTTTCCTAAATGCAGCCCTCCATGCTGGCCAGTATGGGACACAGATACCCCTCTGTGGCATGCGAGGACTGTAGATTCCCCTCCACTTCAGGAGGCTGCTGAGCCAATTTCCATTCCATCACCTTCACGTAGTTTCACTGTAAAGCTGACGTGACGCAGACAGCCTTGTAAGGGCCCTTGGTGGATTTCACCCTTAGGGAATATTGCCGGCTAATTAAAATTGTATCCTCAGGTTGTTTACTCAGTAAAAATAATGTGTAAAACCTGGACAGGGAAAGGAAGAGTTGGTGGGAATTTCAGAAGTGAACATCTGACGAATAGACACCAAAAAAAATCACTATTAGATGGATACATTTAGCAAAATTGCCTAATCTTCATTTATTTCACATATTTTAAACTCTGCTTGCAAAATCAAACCATGTTTTAAAAGATGTTTTCCTGGTTTTGTTTAGGGAGATTGAGAGAATGAAGGAGGAGGGTTGTAATGGGGGAAAGTGTGTTTATTTTTCTGTCTCTTTTAAATTGAGCTCCTAAAGATCCTTAAATACAAATCTACACATGGGACAATGCAAGGGGGCAGGGAACTATCAACACAGGGATAATGTTTTCATCCCTCAGCTCACAGAGAAACGGGGGGGGGGGGGGGGGAATTGCCTAAAGTACAAGTTTCCTTTATAGCGAAAGAGTTGCAAGAGACAACTAATCTTAAATCTAAAGGTACTTGCAGTCTCTCCTGTTGATGCTTTTCCCTCTTCATATAAATAATCAAAGAATCATCAGAGATGGGGAATTGAACACAGGATCTCCTACTTCCAGGTGAGTACTGTACTGGCTTTTTTGGGTCACATTCACAGTCTCTCTCCATTCATTGTACAGAGAGGGGAGGTGCCTAACTCAGGCTTTGTGGATCCCACTGTTGTTCCTTTGATTTTCTAGTCATCTAAAAGTTCGGTGTTGCAATGCTCAGAGTTGCAACATGGAAATCCCTTTCTGGCTTTAGGCCCCTGTGATTCTGAGTAGGCTGGCATGCATACTACACAGAGCAAGCTGACAAGGTTGAAGGACATAAAAGTTTGAGGGAGGCAAAGATGGGTGTAGCTCTTCCTGGTATAACCATAATCCACTCTAGCACAGGCACTTCATTCCCTTCGGGCACTACAGTCTGTAGGACTTTACCAGAAAAACTGTAGTAATAGCAATAACAGCGCAACCCATTTGAGTGAGTCTATACTACTGATTAGGTCTGGCCCTGGGACCCTCAAGTATGTATTTCCATCATCTGTGTCCACATCCAGAATCTTTACTCTGGCAAAACTTCCATTGAAGTCAATTTTGCCTGAGTATGGAATTCTGGATCAGGCCCTATATAGATAACAGAAGTAAGGGTAAAACCCCAAAGTCAGCACAACAGACAAGGTAGTTAGACCCTTTGGAAGCAAACCTGTAGTATCTGACTGCACAAGAGCAGCAAGACTATCCATCATTAGGGATCCATTACTGTACCTCGTACCATTAGGCAGGGTTGCCTTCATGGGGACAGCACACCTTATTCCAACAATATGTCCAGGTATTAATGATACAAATTTATGCTCAAGCAATGAGGTGTCAGAGCCTTTTGAGGCTGTTGCTGCCAGCAGTCCTCCTTCTTAGAAAGCATAGGGGTACATTTTCAGAATGGTTCACAGGGATTTCATTGCAGGACTCCCACTGATGTTAGTTGACCCTCTGAGAGTTTGACAGAGTAGATTAATCAACAGTTGGAAAAATAAAAGTCATGTCTAGTCAATCATGAGAGATCATTGCTACTTTGTCACTTACCCCTAGAAACAGATACTGGGTATTAGCCATTGTAGTCTTGGTTTGGTCAATTTGAAGCTTGTTAATCTAGTTTTATATTCATTGAGGGAACACTTGTGGTAATAAACTGAAAAACTGGGATGCTATAGTTAGGACCCAAACAGCCACTAAAACATCACCCTTTGGCTTACTAGTGTAAGAAAGACCATATTTTTTTTTTTGGCCCTCTTTTAAAAAAATGCCAGTTTAATCAATTTAGGGAACTGTTGTCCTCCTCACAGGGATTGGAAAGCAACTGTTGACCTTCTTTAGCACTCCTTTCTTTTTCAGGTAGCAGTGATCTTTATCCAGTTCCATAAGTGCTCGGTCTCTCTAATGTATATAATAAAACAGAGAGGGTAGTAGATAATTGACTTGCCTTTTCCTATTTGATTGACCCACCCTCCCATAACTTATTTCTTTTAGCACTGGATGATTCTGCTATTTGCTTCCCTCTTCCCTGATGTTCTATTGGATACCAAAGAGTTAAAACCCTTAGAATCAGCCACAAGCTCCCTGACATTTCTGTTACCAAATCATAAGGGGGAAAAAAATCCTTTTTTTGTTACTGCCTGCTTGTGATATGCTATAAAGGCTACAGCAAAATGAACAAAGTGGCAGCATCTTTCATGTTATTGTGTCACTTTTTTGAAATAAAAAAAAAAATCAAGTACTTTTGAGTTAGGGACACTGACTCATTAGCAAAGAAAACAAACAATTCCCAATGTTTGAATAACAAAAAACACAGTGTGTGTCTGTAACTGCCAAGCAGCAGAAAATAACCTGCTGATAATATGCCCATATGGCCTGACTGTCTGAAATGCTAAGCATCCGCAGCTCCTCTTACAAGCACCATGAGCTGCAAGTACTCTATGGCCAGTCCTGATGGCTGATTATTTTTAAAATGTTCTTTTTATTTAAATTATCTGATTGTTTCATAATAAAAGCAATTTGCTGACACAAACAGGAAAAGAAACCTGCAAATGGTGATCAAGTCAGAAAAGAGCAAGCAAAATATATTTGACAGTACTGTGTAATCTCTATAAACAATGTATATAAGTATGTATAGTACTGTATATAGAATTTATATATGTTCATGAATATATGGTTTATAATTGATTCTTGGTTCAGACAGATTCTTTAAAGCTGATTATGTTATAGCTCAATACTGGTAAAGAAAACATTCTATGAATATTATGGTTTTGGTTGAATATGTCATGGGATAGTTTTCCCATTATTGAACTGACTTGCTTTTTAACATAATAGGGTGAATTAATTTTGCACGTGGTGCCTTACATTTTTAGAATATAAGCAACTTGTCTGCAGCAGAAAAATAATTTGCAACCAAATATTTTATCTGAATATGGCTGTTTTTTCTGCTCTCCAGAAATATGAGTGATTAGGCCATGATTCTTTGGATTTATTCATTGTTCGATGCACTCAATTTTTTCAATATCCCCCCCCCCACTTACGTTAATCACAAACCATTTGTTGTGAGTATTTGATACTCTCTATTCAATATTTAAGGTGTATTGCTTAATTATAACTAGTCAGAGAATTCATGTGCTGTTGGTTCTGTAACTGGACTGGATAAGCAGGCAAGCTCTGCCAATGTGAATATTTGCAGGTGTGGATTTAAAATTCAAATGCATATGCAATTTCTGTGCATACTCACACATGGACTTTGAAATTCACTTTCCACAAATATGTGTGCCAAAAAAATTGGATTGCGTAGAAGGTGAACACAAAAGGATATAATTTAAAAAACTGAGCTAAGATCTTTATCCTGATCTAGAATTGATACTAGAGAGGCAATTTTGAGAAGAAGGTTAATACATGAAAATCCTTTAATTTTTGATTAATGATTCAGATGTATGTAAGTACAAAACATATTTTTCTTTTCCTTATTATTAACTTTTATATGACTGGGGTGATAAATGTACTGGGCTTTTAATTATTTTAATTTTGGTCTTTCCTTGTAATTGTGTTGTCTGATTCTATTAAGAATTTGTAAGAATTAAAAAAAAAGTTTGGCTACATCTATTAGTATTTTCTCATGTACCCTTTTAGCAACATGTTACATGCAGTGGGGATATAGCCTTGAATTGGATATGCAGCTGAGTAGGAAGGACAGGAAATGTAATGTATAAACATGGTGTCCATTCCTTCCTATCTGAATTGCATGACTAGATACCAGAGGGTTTATCCTTAGCAGTCTTGGCTGACACTTCTGTGAGTTAAAACTAGCATTTTTAATAAATAGTCTCCCTGTTGGATTTTATAAGCGTGCTTCATTGATCTGAGAATCAATAGAGCATAGCTAACAAATCCATCCTGCTAATGAATCAGGATTTGATCAAAATGCCATTGAAAGCCATGGAAATTTTATATTGAATCCAGAAGGGATTATTTAAATATTGGTTAGTTAATGGGCCATATTCTTAAGAAAGGCTTTATTGATTTCTATGGCTCTGTTGATTTCCTTCCCATCAAATCTGAATTGCTAGCAAATTCACAGGTCAGTGCCCTTGACTTCAGTTGATCTGAAACTGGGATGGGTAAAAATAGTGTGAAAAATTTGTGCTGCCGTGTAATAACTCCTGCTTAAAAGTCAATTTTTCTTCCTCTTCTAAAAATATCCCAAATTAATAAAAATCCCAAATTAATAAATAGATGACAGCATTATCAGGTTTGACTAAGGAATTACATTAAAATTTGATCTGATTGACCTGTATAATGATGTGTGACACACAGACCATATTGTCAAGTATCAGGGGGTAGCCGTGTTAGTCTGTATCTACAAAAACAACAAGGAGTCTGGTGGCACCTTAAAGACTAACAGATTTATTTGGGCATAACTTTCACTCTATGCATCCGAAGAAGTGAGGTTTTTACAGACCATATTATTCAGTGACAGATGAACCCCAAATCTTTTGGTTCAGTTTAGTAGGTTATTTGAACCTCTCCTATTAAGAAATTGGGATGAAAATATCAGGAGAACAGGCTTTCTTATAAGAAATTCAATACCTCTTTGGTTCTCTTCATGATGTCTGGTTCTCCTAGTTTTGAACAAAGCCAGAAATTGTAGGGTAAGTGGCTTCTTCCCTCCCTCCTCCAGTTTCCCCAAAAGCTTTTTCTTCCTTCCTGAAAACCACTACCAAAATGGAACCAACAAGAGGACAGACACACGTTCCAGACACAAAAGGGTAGATAAATGCCACCAAACTAGAAATGTAAAAGTACTTTTGGGTGGTAGAGATAAAAGTAACAAATTGGACAGGAGAAAAGTTTCCAAATAAGAGAATAAAGTACAAGATGAACTGAAATCTTCATATGTGCTTAACTTAATTCAGCAAAGAGGCCTGGATGGCATGAAGTGGAAGTTGCAATGAAGATTAAAGGTACAAGTCTTTCAAATATATAATTGGGATTCCATGAATTGGCCGAAAAGGAACACTATGAACTCACCTTCATTTTGGAGTCACACTCCAAATTCAGTTTCTTCCCCACTGAATACTGTCATTACCTGGATATTGAAATACTTTGGAGAATCAGAAGGATTTCTTTAGTTGCCCTGACGTTGCAAGGAGAAACAGGAATGGAACTGGAGCTCCGGGATGGAAGGAGAAGAAATTCACAAGATACCACTTTCCCAGCCCAACCCACATTAAACCAATGGACCTAATTCACCTCTGCTTGACTCAAGTTGTACACTAGTGTTCCATAATTGATTTCAAAGGAGTTTTATATCAGTGTAAAAATGGACTAAAGCATGATGAATCAGACTGTATCACACTCCTTTTTTTCCTGAAAACTTTACAGGTATATTGAAGGGAAAAGGGTGCTAGCCACATAACAATTGTCACAAAGATAGAAAAACAGGAAGGGATGTCAGTCAAACAGTGAAATCTGGGAGTAGTGATCAGTCATTTATACTAGTGATCACTGTGCCCTTATCTAATAACCCATCCCCTATTTACCACAATCTAATTTCATTTGGTTTTAGCGATCACTGCTTTTCCATTTAAAGTTATCTGATTAGACCTTCAAATATTTCCATTTTTCAAGACATAGCACATCTCCTGCAACTCTATGTAACATATATTCAGGTGGAATTTGATTTAAGTGGACAATTTATTTGTGATTCATGCCTACACTGAAGCAGGCTGCTAGGCGCCAGTACAATTTTGAGCTATCTAGGGCACCAGTTAACCTCCCTATGTCCTTGATGTATAATGAACATTTTAGTAATTTTTAGAATCACATCAGATTTGCAGTGTGTAAAAACAAACAAAAATCTTCCCCACAAATATATTAAACTGTCAGATGGCTTTTTACACACATACATTCCCTCCTCTTTTTGTCAGGATTCCAACTTGCAAAGAAATGCACAATTTCTGGGCATATACAGCAGATTGTAGCACAAGTTTTTCTCACCACCCATGCAGAAATGTCTAGAAATTATCACTGTTTAGTCATGTTGTGTGTGGCAATGTTGTTATGCTCAAAGGCATTAGCCTTATTCAGGCACATGGTCAATGTTCTGTCTACACTGCAAGACTAAACTATGCTTTGACCGTGTTGGGGAACAACAGCATTTCGACTGAGTTCGCCCATGTTGTTGTATTTGTAGTGTAGATTGTTCCTTAGTGGAGAGACCTAATAGAAAAGCACAGAAGTCTGAAAGAGACCTGCAGCAATGTTGCATGGATACCAGGCTGATGGGAGCTTTACACACCATCACCGCTACAGCAAATTAAAAAGCGAGATAAGCCATACAATCTTGTGTCTATATTTATAGCCCACGCTGAAGTACAAATATTACCTTCTCCATGTATTTTGGAGCTTAACACCAGTAACTTAGGAAATCATGCACCAAAGGAATTTGCCCTGAACCCAACCTAAAAAGGAAAGTATGACCCATGATCTTAGTATCTATTTGTAAACAGGATTGTGTGTCATTGATGCACATCTTTTCACTGTCTATTTTTCACATTTTGTTTTCCCATGTTTCACTAGATTTAGTAGGCTGTAGTAAAATTTACTAGATAAATGTATGTTTTGAAAAGATGTTTGGCTGCTGTAATTACAGGGATTTATAAGCAAACATACTCATGGCCTCATATGGCAAGTGACAAAAGCTCACAGCTAAATATAAAAAAAAGAGACCTTGACAACAGGTTGGAAATTGGGTGGGAATTGGAAAATTAAAATAGAGTCATAGGAGAAACAAAAGGGAAAACAGTGGGGGAACCTAATCAACATCATAGATATCTATACACAAATGCAAGGAGTATGGAAATAAACAGGAAAACTGGTAGGCTTAGTACCCAACCTAAATTATGACTCAGTTAGCATCATGGAGATGTGGTGGGATACATCTTATGAATGGAATATTGGTATAAAGGGATATAGCTCGTTCAGAAAGGCTAGGCAAGGAAAAAAAGGAGGAGATATTGTACACCAAGAAGGTATGCACTTGTTCTGAGGTCCTGAAGGAGGTGGGAGGCTGACTAGTTGAAAGTCTCTGGGTGAAGATAAAAAAGAAAAAAAAAAACAGGGGCAAACATCAGGATAGGAGTCTACTATAGACCACCTGTGATGGGATGAACCCCCATCACCTGCTAGAAAAGTAGGCCTTGTCTACACTACCACTTCAGTTGATGTAAAAAACCCACCCCCACTGAGTGACATTACTTACATCAATTTAATGCGGTGTCCACAACACACTATGTTGGTGGGAGACACTCTCCCATCGACATAGCTTCCGCCTTTCACTGAAGTGGATTAATTATGTTGATGGGACAGCACTCTCCCATCGACTTATTGTGCTTTCATCAGACCCCCTAAATCAATGCTGCTGCATCAATCGCAGTGGCGCTGATTTAGAATGGTAGTGAAGACAAGCCCACAGAGTCACGCTCCAGATCTTGGAGTGATTAACTAATGACTCCTGACCAGTGCGGGAGGAGCTAGCTAAACCCTTGGGCTTTATAAGGAGTTGAGGGAGCTCACTTGAGGGGAGAAGACTCTCTCTGGGAAAAGCCTGGCATAGGTAGATAAAGGAAGGTCACAGGCATAGTATTGATCCCTTTGGTGGACCCTAAAAAGTGGGCAAGATCCAGGGAGAGACTGCAGAGGACTCTCCCATGTTGATAATCACACAGGGAGCAGAGTAGGGTCCTATGGCAAGCCTGGAATTAGGGCCTACAACAGGTTAATGAAACCCACAAGGAGGAAACTGGATTCTTGTTGGAAGGAGCCCTGAGAGAGGGTTTGTAAGTGGAAGCTGAAGAGTTCAGAAGCCTAAGAGGACAGAAGAACTATTATCTGGATTTGTTTGGATTTTGATTTGGATGTTATTACCCTGAAAGGGGACTGAACTTTATGTGACTTGCCCAGAGGACCGTGCTATGGAAGACCCAGCAAGAGGCAAGTATTCTGAAGGAAACAAGGGAGTTGTGCAAAACCTCAACTGGGCCTTCTAAGATGTTAGAGTGCCTCTCCCCCACCCCCAACACACCACCAGATCAAGAGGAGAGGTGGGTGAGGCATTTCTAGACCATGCAATGATAGACTTTCATAGGTGACTCATGGAGGGGCGGGCATGCAGGGTCAAGTGCCTCCTCCTGAGTGCCTTCTTGGCCTGCCGGTGGGGGAGGTAAAAGTTCTCTGTCCTTCTCCCACTGCCCCTGTCCCTGGCAGCTGGACCCAGGACGGGAGTAGAAGGGACAGGACTGGCCACTTTTCACACCGACTATTCAGGGTCACTGCTCTATGCAGCACAGTGTCTGCCTGAGAGACAGCCTAGGCTAGGGAAGCGGCGGCAGGCCACCTCCCGCCTAGGCCCAGCTGCAGCAGGCCGCCCCCTGCCCAGGCCCGGCTGCCAGGGTCTTCCCGCACAGCACCTTTCTGGCTTGGCCCCTGTCTCCGGCACCTGGGCCCAGGCTAGGGGTGGCACACTGCTGCTTCCCCACCCAGGCTTTCTCAGGCAGCTGCTGTGCTGGACAGAGTCAGCAACCCATAGCGGCCAGCTTCAGCCACGTGAGACCCACCCGGGTCTGGCTGCCAGAGACAGGGGCCAAACATGCTGGGGAGAAGGCGCAGTGGGAGAAGTACAGAATCCCCCAGGTAATGTGGGGTGGGGAAAGCGACCCTGAGTTGGGCGTGGGGCTGTGGGGTCACTAGGCAGAAGAGACACATGGGCCGGTTAGGTGTCCTCCCCTTTAGATTATTCTCTTCACCCCCCAGTATGAGGAGGCACAAGTCTTCTAAGTTTATGATTCTAAGGAAAGGAAGGAGTGAGAACAGCAGAATAAGGACAAAGGATTTTAAAAAAGGCAGACTTTAACAAACTCAGTGAACTGGTAGGTAGAGTTCCATGGGAGGAAAATCTCAGGGAAAAAGGAGTTCAGGAGAGCTGGCAGTTTCTCAAAGAGACAAAACTATTTTGTAATTAGACACCAGCAAACTATTCTGGCACGAAGGAAGGATAGGAAGAATAGTAAGATGCCAATATGGCTCCATCAGGAGCAACGGAAAGATAAAAGAAAGTTTAGGTCCACCACTGAGCAGGGAGGGAGAGCTAATAACAGAGAATACCAAGAAGGTTGAGGTGTTGAATGCCCATTTGCTTCAATTTTCACTAACAAGGTTAACGGTGACCAGATGCTTAACACAATTAATAATTAAGGAATGTAAGCCATAATAGGGAAAGAACAGGCTAAAGAATATTTAGAGAATTTAAATGTATTCAAGTTGACAGGCCCTAACAAAATTCTCGCTAGGATACTTTAGAAACAAGCTGAAGCAATCTTGGAACCTTTAGCAATTATCCTCAGGAACTCATGGAGGATAGGTGAGGTCCCAGAGTACTGGAGAAGGGCATATCTATTTTTTAAAAAGGGAACAAAGAGGACCTGGGGAATTATAGAGCAGTCAGTCTAACTTTGATACCTGAAAAGATACCGGAACAAATTATTAAGCAATCAGTTTGTAAGCCCCTAGAAGATAATGGGGTTATAAGAAATAGCCAACATGGATTTGTCAAGAACAGATCATATGAAGCCAACCTAATTTCCTCCTTTGACAGGGTTACTGGCCTAGTGGATGGGTGCAGCAGCTGACATTATATATTTTGATCTTAGAAAGACTTTTGACACAGTCCCACATGGCATTCTCATAAGCCAACTAGGAAAATGTGATCTAGATGAAAATACTATAAGTGGAGTGCATAACTGGTTGAAAAACATACTCAAAGAATAGTTATCACTGTCAAACTGGGAGAACGTATCTAGTGAGGTCCTGGAGGAGTCAGTCCAGTAAATTTCAATATTTTCATTCATAACTTGGATAATGGAGTGGAGAGTATGCTTATAAAACGTGTAGCTGACACCAAGCAGGGAGGGGATGCAAGCACTTTGGATGACAGGGTTAGAATTCAAAACAAATATGAAAGTTCCTTCTATGGTTCAAAGATCAGCCTGCTTGGCTATAATGCTTAGGCTGCCCTTAGCCAGGAGTAGGAGGTATTACACAGCTATGTTTCCCAAAGGGATGCTCCAGAAGGTATTGGGACTCTGAGAATCCTAATTCAATCCATGTTCTGTCATAGGGTTACTGGGTCCTTTCGGGAGAGAAACAGTCCATTTTAGGGTAATTGGTCCTAGCTGAGCCTGGGAAGAAGTTGTTAGCCTAGAGAATGCTGTTAATCTCTGAGAGGTGATTAACCTCACCTGCTACACCTGGGGTGGGGGCAGGCTGCTAAAGTAGGGAGAACCAGTGGGTGAGGGAAGAAAGCCAGAGGGAGAGACAGTGCAGAAGCCCTCTTCTGGGTGTGAGATGAGGACCTGAGTATAAGGGGTGATTAGGAATCACTGTAGGATAAGGTTGCCTATGGTGAGGCTTGGTGAAGGAGGCAAGACTCAAGGGAGACAAACCTATGGGTCAGCTTCTGGAGAAAAGGATGGAAGGCTGGGAAAGAAAGAGTTTGGAACCCTAGTCCCCATGAGGAAAGGCAGGGTTTCGATAGCATTTATGCTTTTTCTACCTGCTATTTATGGAGAAAAAGTTGGGACTAAGGAGAAGCCCCTTTGGGGTTTGCTGCATGTGTTTAATGCTGGTTGAGGACATAGTTGGAGACAATAAGGACATTATTATCCTGGAAGGGGTGGGACCCTATAGAGATCCGGCTGGAAGTCTCCATGGTGAGAGAGGACACTCCAGGAGGGGTCCATCAGTTTGGGGCTAAGGGATGCTGCAGTAAGACCTTACTGCAGCCCACAAAAGGATGCAACTTATTTTTCTCCATGTAATTCTCTAAATACTAATTCTGATATCATGTTTCAAAAATACCCACTTGGCAAAAATCAAACCACATTTCAAAATATTACATCCAATATATATTTCTGGCATATCTAAGCTGATCTTTGACAAGGACAAAGGAACCTTTTAGGTGAGATTTTCAAAACTTCCTAAGTGATTTAGGGGCACAAATCCCCTTTTGGGTGAGATTTTCAAAACTTCCTAAGTGATTTAGGGGCACAAATCCCCCTAAAAGCCCATGACATGTAAGTTCCTAAGTCAATTAGGCACTTTTGAAAATCTCACCTTTCACCTCCAGGTTTTTTTACAATAACAAAAAGGTCTGACCATATCATGGCTTCTTAGTGCCCCATGTGAAATACTTGGTGGTGTCAGACTGCTTCCTAGAGAACAGGTGCACACATTGCAGCACCAACACTGGTGCTAATTAGCACTCTTTCTGGCAGTCTCAACAGAGACCAAGGACTGAATGACATGAAGACAGATCTACCATATATTCTTATTCCACAGTGCTAGCCTTTCTCCTGAAACATATTGGCAGGTTAGTGTGGGGAAGCCTGCGCTGAATCTGTCCATGGAGCCTGTAGGCTAGACGGTCCCTTAGATGATCCACCTGTTCTGTGTGTAAAGAGAGAACTGCATTTTCCAAAGCAATCACACACCCTCAATTTATTATGTTGCTTTAATATTAGTAGCTTTAAAATTTTCTAGCTGTGACATTAGCTACATCTCTGGAAGTTCTTATCTTCAAAACCTTTTCTAGGGACTGGTGAAAGAATTTGAACCAGCCTGATCCTTTGCCAAGAATAGAAAACTCTCTGGGAGCAGGACTCATGTCTGCTTGGGTGCATGTACAATGTGTAACACGATAGGGCTCAATCATGATTAGGGTATTTGGGCTCAGCCACAGTATAAAAAATAAATAATTAATAAATAACAGAGCCTGAACTTTTTTTTTTAAGATCAGAAAAAATCAGGGTTTTTTTTTTTTTTTTTTTTTTTTTTTTGTGAGGAGGGGTTTTCTCTACCTGGCTTTGGCTGAAATGGAAACAAATATATCACAAGAATAGACATTTTCACCGTATTTGTGGTCTGAGTGAAAGAAGGAAATACTGGAAAATGCAGAGTGAGACCTTTCTCATGAGACCTCCTCAAGAGATTTGGAATGGATATATTTGAATTAACTTCAGATGCTTATCTGCACTACATCAAATCTCTGAAACTTTTGAGGGCCATTCATCAGTGACCTAAGCAAGTATTTTTATTTCTCCTAAGCTAATTCATCCTCCTGCCAGAAAAAAAAAAAATAAATGGTGTCCCAAAGACCTTGTAATTTAGACTGCCAAGGCAAAGAGGGGAGGGCATATAGGCACAGAGAAGTGAGCCCAAGCTGACACAGCAGATCAGTGGTTGAACTGGGAATAAAATCCAGATCTCCTGACTCTGAATCTAGTACCCTAGCCACTAGACAATTCTGAAATTATTATGCATATTAGCCTGAATATCCCCTTAAAGCAAAAGAAGACTGAGAGGTGGCTCGATTACAGTACGTTCACAGGGAGAAAATACTGACTACTAAGGAGTTCTTTAATCTAGCAGAGAAGGCAAAACACAATGCTATGACTGGAAGCTGAAGTTAGATAAATTAATATTAGAAATAAGGCACTCACTTTTAACACTGAGGGTGATTAACCATTGGAAAAAACTACCAAGGGAAGTGGTAGATTCTCCATCTCCTGACATCCCCAGGTCAAGACTGGATGCCTTCCTGAAGGTTTTCTTTAGCCAAATACAAGTTATGCTCTAGTCAAACACAAGTTATTGGCCTTAATTCAGGAGTAACTGGGTGAAATGTAATGGCCTGAGATATACAGGAGATCTGATCACATGATTACATAATGGTCCCTTGGGGCCTTAAACTCTATGAATCAATATTATAAAAATATATGTAGACTTTTGTTCTGCAGGGTCTCTTGAGCACTTCCTGCAAGGTGCATCATTATCTATTCCTTTGAAGCCAAAGAGAATTCAGAGTGTGTAGCACCTTGCAGGGCTAAGCCCTTTCTGAAAATTAGCATCATTATGATGGTTATGAAGGATATGGCTGTTAAGCCTCACTGAAAAACTTGGCATCAAATTATCATATTAAATTTAAATATAAGATTTCCTATTTTATTTACTGGATATTAAAGTAATCCTATGGGTCTTGAAATACTGATGCTGGAATTTGTAGGTAATGAATAAATATAGAACTTAGCTACTATTTCATGCTTCTTCAATTTTTGTATTTTATTGTTTGTTTCTGGGGGCCATATTCTGATGTCCTTATTTCTACCAAGGAGTATTTAACACCTTGAGAAGTCCTGTCTATTTCAGTGGGACTAATTGAGGAATAACTTACTATTGAAAGTAAGTTATGATATTCCTCTTCCTTCCCTGAGATGGGGATAAGAGTCCTGCAGCTTGCTGAGAGCAGTGTGAGTAGACAGCTAAATGAAGAATACTTTGCTGGTTGAGTACCATCAGTCCATATTCTCCAGGCCCTTTTATGCACAGAGTAAGGTTCATGAATGCTGTGATTCTTGAGCCCAAGGCTGTGTTCAAGTAGATTTGAGGTTCAGTGTAAATATTGCACACTGTATTAATAAACCTATAGTTTTTGCTGGGGAAAAGCCAGAAGAATTAGCAGCATGTAATTGGTGTTCCTGCAATGAATAGGTAATGAGTTGGGTAGTGGTTATATCAGTGTAATCTTCTCTTGCTTGGGGTAATTTGTCTTTTATTTCAGCAGTTGTATTCAGATTAAAAACACAGATTGTTTGACAGTGTTGGCAACTCTTCAAATTTTATATGTGTTTTGTGATATTTGGTATTTTTCTTAATCCTCAGCTCCTGGAGTCATGTGATTTTTTGAAAATCTCAGCTTTGATTTTTTAAAAGTAAGTTTCTAACCCTTAGACTTGCAGAGAAAAGTTTCAAAATTGTTTGACAGTGTTTGCAACTCTTGAAATTTTATATGTGTTTTGTGATATTTGGTATTTTTCTTAATCCTCGGCTCTTGGAGTCATGTGATTTTTTTGAACATCCCAGTTTTCATTTTTTATAAGTATATTTCTAACCCTTAGGCTTGCAGAGAAAAGTTTCAAAATGCTCTGAATCCAAAAAGCAAATATTAAGAAACCCATTGACAATGGCCTCAAATCTTTGGGGATGTAAAAGTGACCTTTTATATTCTGCATTCTAGGGTTGGCCAGGTGCTGAGTGCCCTAGTTCCCAATTAATTCAATAGGAGTTAGGGGTGTACACCACCTCACAGGACTGAGTCTGTCTGTATACGGTAGGTTTTTATGTTAAGACTCATCTTTTCCACTAGACTTCTCCCTGTGGAAGATCATTCCAAATTTAGTCCTACAAAAAGTGCAAAACACTGATTAATTTCTGTTATATCAAACAAAATCTGCCTCAGATTTGACTGCATCAATGGTTCAGATAAACGCCTGCAGACCCCAGCACTGGAATGATTTGAAAGTGTGAACCTGATTCCAAGGCTGTTAAAAGGTTGCAGCAGTGCTATTTGTTTGTGTGTGTGTGTTGCGGGGGCTGGAGGGAGGAGGGAAGAGAAAAGGAAGGGAACGTGTCTGTGAAGAGGGGGGAGGGGAAATTGCTGTCTGATGCTGTTTTCATTGTTCTCATGTTAGTGTTATCTCAGCATCTAGATAAAATGGCGTAAAGGATATGACTGAAATGGAGAAAACAAAGAGCTCTAAGAGTGATGGGTGTCCTCAGCACAGTCAAAGCGAGTGGTGGTGGGGAGGGGTCATATCCCATTTTAATGTATTTCACGACTGCCACAGCTGCCAACTACCCAGGTTTTTCTAGGGCACATTTTCTAGTCTTCACATTCACTGAGGTTTCTAGCTGAACGTATTTCTTTCCTTTTTTCATACATATCCGCTGATTTAAAAGAAAAACAGCCTTATGTTTATGGAAGCTCAGGATTTTTGTTGTGAATGTAAAAAGTCCAGATCTCCACTTTCTGTCGGAGATTATGTAATTTAGAATGAAGACCCTGATATCCTTATTTTCTCTGTGTGTGTGTGTGTGTGCGCGCACGCACAAAAAAATAAATTGGTTCCCTTATTCATGGAACCACTCACATGAAAAACAAGTACTTAATAATGAATAAGGATTTCCAAGGCTGAGTCCTATATGATGAAAACTTTAGAAGAAGGCATAATAATGGAAATGTAGCAGATGGCAGATATAATATTTTAAAATTGCTTAGCTATCTGTTGCTCTGTACTTTTAAAAGGTCATAATATATCCAATGGAAAGTAAAAACAACAAGGACTCCTTGTGGCACCTTAGAGACTAACACATTTATTTGGGCATAAGCTTTCGTGGGCTAGGACCCACTTCATCAGATGCATGGAGTGGAAAATACAGGAGCAGGTATAAATACATGAAAAGATGGGAGTTGCCTTACCAAGTGTGAGGTCAGTGTAACGAGACAATTCAATTAACAGTAGGATACCAAGAGAGGAAAAATAACGTTTGTAGTGGTAATGAGAGTGGCCCTTTTCAGATAGTTGACAAGAAGGTGTGAGTAACAGTAGGGGGAAATTAGTAAGGGGGAAATTAGGTTTAGGTTTTGTAATGACCCAACCACTCCCAGTCTTTATTCAGGCCTAATGTGATGGTGTCCAGTTTGCAAATTAATTCCAGTTCTGCAGTTTCACGTTGGAGTCTGTTTTTGAAGTTTTGTTGTTGAAGAATTGCCACTTTTAGGTCTGTTATTGAGTGACCAGGGAGATTGACGTTTTCTCCTACTGGTTTTTGAATGTTATAATTCCTGATGTCAGATTTGTGTCCATTTATTCTTTTGCGTAGAGACTGTCCTGTTTGGCCAATGTACATGGCAGAGGGGCATTGCTGGCACACGATGGCATATATCACATTGGTAGATGTGCAGGTGAACAAGCCCCTGATGGTGTGGCTGATGTGGTTAGGTCCTATGATGGTGCCCCTTGAATAGATATGTGGACAGAGTTGGCACCAGGGTTTGTTGCAGAGTTTGGTTCCTGGGTTGGTGTTTTTGTTGTGTGGTGTGTAGTTGCTGGTGAGTATTTGCTTTAGGTTGGGGGGCTGTCTGTAAGCAAGGACTGGCCAGCCTCCCAAGGTCTGTCACCAATGGAAAGTGTATAATAAAATAATACTTTCTTCTTTTTGGTCTTTAGCTTGACTGGCAGGACACAACTACCTGTTGCAATAAGCATTACAAAAGTTAGCACCAGATAATCTCCAAATGTTTAGGTGCCTCAAAAGAATATCGATCTGTTCACCTATGGGAATGTTTGCTTTGGTTTATTGTTTAGTAAATTATTTGCCAAAATTGTATGAAAACAGAATAAAAGCAGGGACCATTTGTTTGTTTTCTGTTTGTACAGTGCCTAGCACAGTGGAGCCCTCATCCATGACTGCGGCTCCTTTATGTTACTCTAATACAAATAATAATAAATTGAACAAGGAGTCTGGTGGCACCTTAAAGACTAACAGATTTATTTGGGCATAAGCTTTCGTGAGTAAAAACCTCACTTCTTCGGCATCCGAAGAAGTGAGGTTTTTACTCACGAAAGCTTATGCCCAAATAAATCTGTTAGTCTTTAAGGTGCCACCAGACTCCTTGTTGTTTTTGTAGAAACAGACTAACACGGCTACCCCCTGATAATAAATTGAAATGAATGGGAGAGAGATTTTCCATGTGTTTCAGAGCGAACGAGTGAGCAAGAGAGCACTTGTAACCTTTAACATGGATCACAACAATCTATTTATAAACCTCCAAGAATAATCACCCCTTT
Source organism: Malaclemys terrapin pileata (assembly GCF_027887155.1). Taxonomy (NCBI): domain Eukaryota; kingdom Metazoa; phylum Chordata; order Testudines; family Emydidae; genus Malaclemys; species Malaclemys terrapin. The sequence continues at coordinate 103,707,099 of NC_071507.1, read as the reverse complement.
TACTTTGATGAACATGCCTCATTCTCCTTGTCGTGGCACTGCACTGCCCTTAGTACATGGCCTTTTAGATGCTCAATTGTATTTCTGATCTAATCAAGAAACTCACAACTGCAACCCAAGCTCAAATGTAAACGACGGGTCAATGAGAAATCCCTGTGCTGGGGAAGAATAAATGCCACGATGAAAGTTCTAAATAGGGTTAAGTGTTGTGGCCACTCCTCACACTTGCTTTAGTAATGGGCCATAACTTTAGCTACTGTCTGTCTTTTATGGGGTTGACGTGTGTGGTTAATTTGGTCAAATGGAATTAGCAGCATAGAAAGGACATCCAGCATGTACCAACAATGGTTTCATCGACCATCTGTTTTAAAATAAACTAGAGATGGGCTCAAGCTGCAATGTTTGGATCCAGATTCCCTGAAGTAATGCGTTGTTTGAATTGGGCTTTGATTGGGTCACATCAATAAAAGAAACTTGGGGTTGTTTTACTCAGCTTGGTGCTCTGAAAGTTCACGTGGAGATACACGCCATACCAAAATGGCTACTCCTAGGGTTTGGCTCTAAAATGACAGCATTCATTTTAAACTTTATTTTTGTATAGCAAATGTGCACTTTAAGAATGCTGATCTGAGCACAACAAGGGCAATTTCCTATTAGTATAATTATGAGATCTGTCTAGCTGTGTTTTGGCGTGAGTCATTACATACGGTTCAAAACAGATTAAAAAAAATATATTGGTGCATTGTTAGGCCCTGATCCAGCAATGAGATGTGTACAAGCTGATCCCTGGACCTGCATACAGCTCCACTGATTTCAGTATGGCTCTGTGTGGGCACAGGCTGCTGTCTGCATGCACCTTGTTTAACCATGAGGGCCTTAGTTCAACAAGTTGCCAGTTGCAAAGAAGCAGTTCTTGAGCTGAAGTAAAGTCTGGATTTTGTCTCTTTTTGTATGGTGGGTGGGTATCAAGTATGTTTTGAAAGTAGCATGCTTGGCCAGCTGCCTTGATCCTTTGCACCCTTTTCTAGACTCTTTATGGAGAAGATAGTGGGTTCTACCTATTGCCTTTATGGCTGAAGGATGCTTAATTATATTTTTGGCAAGGAAGCCAAGTTTTAAAAAGCAGTGTAAGAAAGAAAGCCCAGGGAGGGTTTTATTACTGTTCTGACCCTAGGAAAGCCTGGCTAAACAAGATAGAAAATACCACTGAAACTTCATAAATCTTCTTGATTCATACAAAAAGAACACCCCCTCACCAGTGCAAGACTTTTCTCTACAGTCTGTTCTCCACTACTTTGTCCAGTTTCATTTTAAAGGTGACTGGCAATTTTTTAAAAGTTAGACTTGGTTCTTCTTCTTCATCATGTATACAGAGAGGGTGAAAGGATTGTAAGTGCTTTCTTTTGTTTTGATTTCTACCTTTGACATATCTAGAATATCAAAGCTTGTCTTCCCCCATTTACCTGTAGGACATAATCAAAGGCTGGCTATTGTTAACTGTCACACTTAAACTGATAGGGTGGGAATGCTGAATGTTTAACAAACATGTCCATCTCCAAAATAAACAACAAACCATGTATTTACAAAAATAAACAAAAACCAAAGTTTTAAACATTCTGACTTTAAATCCCTTCTTATGTCCATTGCTCAATTTTTACTGTCTTGATATATAACTAGTTCTCTAGTCTTCCAGGCTAGATTGGATCTGAGTTTCTAAGTAAAAAAAAAACAAAAACAAATGGGACATGTGTATAGGAATCAATTTTTAAAAAATCGGACCCCGTTTAAAAAAAATCCATTGAGGTCTCATTTATACATCAAGCTGAAGAAAGGGCAAAGCATATTTTTCCCTTTGCAAGTCACCTTTAAATGTCCCAAGTGATGATTCTTCCTCCTCTTCCCTTGGGAGATTATTCCAGTGGTGATTAGTCTTCATTGTCAGTAAAGTTTTCTCATTATTCAATATAATTTCTTGTCTAGTCAGATAACTTTCAAACCTGTGTCCCTAGTTATAACTCACTGCACCATGCTTGCTCTCTTGTAAGATTGCAGGAGAGAGATCTTGTCTATAACAACCCCAGTGATGTCTCCTCAGATGTCTCCTTGCATCATGTCCTATGATCATTGCTCTTTTCTCCTTTTAGTCTGTCAGTTTTCCCTTCTTTCATTTTATCTCTGTTAATTTTTCTTTCCCATCTTGTTTTAAATTTCATGTTTTCTTATTTGCTTTTTTATTATTCATTCTTCTCACTCTTGGTTTTTGATCTCCTTTTCCACTCTTCCCAGAAAGCTACATGCTGCTCTGGGTGCTGAGAGGAGCCCTTTGATGGCTCCCTGGGGCTAAGCCACATATGCTCTCAAGGCTGAACTGAGTCCCTTGGGACTAGACAAAAGAGGCTTGATTCCTATATACATGAGCTGTCCTGTGGTCAGCTGCCCTAGGGGCCATTGGAAGAGAAGGGAGAGAAGGCAAGCTGTTTTCAAGGAGCTCCCATTGCTTTACACACAGCAGGAAATTTACATTGTATGTGAGGAGGGAGGAAATTTACATTGTAAGATCTGGAGTCATGCAGCTTTCCCTTCCCTTAGCATTCATTATGTGGGGAAATACGGGGATAATTCTCCAGACATGACTATTCAAGGCCCCTACAAGCCCTCATCCTCAATCCTCATCCCAGCACTGACAACTTCCCCACCCATGGATAAAGAAAAAATCTATATAATAGAATTAAATATGGTTATAGAAAAATCTGAAAGGTTCTTATAGAAATTACTATAAAATCTGTATGGTTCTATTGCAAATGCTCCTTTATATTTTAAACCATCCTGTAAAATTCTACAGCTAAGATATAATTATCTCTTAAATTCCATAGGATGATTGCAAAAAAACAATAGAAAGTTGATCCTGTTTGGTTACACTGCATTATACAATGACATTAATTACCCTGGAGGCATGCTGCAGTTACAGTGTAATTATACTATTTCTATTTACAAATACATAATTGTATACAGTAAAATTTCTGTGCACATAGAATCCAGGTACATTCAATCTGTAGACATCTCTGTACCTGTATCTATAATGTACCTGGATTCTAAAAATATGTGTTAATTATCGAACGCTGGGGTTAAGCATAGTTAATTCAGTCCTCTAATAACATTTTTGGTTACAGGATTGTGTAGTACTGTAGGTACCTGTGTCAATAAGTATAACTTCAGAGTAACCACAAAGTACCTGGATTCTAAAAGTACATTTTAAAAATATGAGACTATAGGTGTAATTAATTCAATTGTGTAGTTAATTTTCCAGTTACATGAATTAATAGCAGTTACATTTATATGACACACAGCGAAATTACAGGTTAATTAATTATCTGTATTATGAAACGTATTCTCCTTTTGTAACAAATGCTATAGAACTTTTTTATAAGCCTCTCTGTGCCTGCACTAACCTTCCGAGAGGAGTCCTTATTCTCATATGTCCAGGGTGATTATGGTGGAACGGTCTCCTCCACCACAACATTTGAGGAGAGATGGCAGGCTCTTTCTCTCCCAGCATTCTTAAGAAGCATTTCCAATTCTCTTTTATTCCCATGAGGTAAAGTGGGGGAAAATAATATTGGGTTTCTTTTCTGCCTCACTGGGGTGATCTACTTTACTCTTTCATTGCAGTCCCGCCTTTTTCCCCTCTCCTAAAATCCTCTCTTGTCCCTTTTATGTGCTTACAGATGCCCCATTTTCTGTTTCTCTCCCAACCTACTCCATGTCCAGTTCCAGCAGTCTTTATCTTCCTATTAGTGTTGTCAAGCGATTAAAAAGATTAATCGCAATTAATCATACAATTAATCGCTCTGTTAATAATAGAATACAATTATTTAAATATTTTTGGATGTTTTCTACATTTTCAAATATATTAATTTCAATTACAACACAGAATACAAAGTGTACAGTGCTCACTTTATATTTATTTTTGATTAAAATATTTGTGCTGTGAAAAAGAAACAAAAGAAATAGTATTTTTCAATTCACCTAATACAAGTACTGTAGTGCAATCTCTTAATCATGAAAGTTGAACTTACAAATGCAGAATTATGTACCAAAAATAACTGCACTAAAAATAAAACAATATAAAACTTTAGAGCATACAAGTCCACTCAGTCCTACTTTTTGTTCAGCCAATCGCTGAGACAAACAAGTTTGTTTACATTTGGATGAGATAATGCTGCCCACTTCTTGTTTACAATGTTACCCTAAAGTGAGAACAGGTGTTCGCATGGCACTGTTGTAGCTGGCATTGAAGATATTTATGTGCCAGATGTGCTAAAGAGTCACATGTCCCTTCATGTTTCGCCCACCATTCCCGAGGATATGCTTCCATGCTGATGATGGGTTCTGCTCAATAACGATCCAAATCAGTGTGGACTGATGCACATTCATTGTCATAATCTGAGTCAGATACCATCAACAAAGGTTCTTTTTTGGTGGTTTGGGTTCTATAGTTTCTGCATTGGATGGTTGATCTTTTAAGACTTCTGAAAACATGCTTCACACCTCATCCATCTCAGATTTTGGAAGGCATTTCAGATTCTTAAACCTTTGGTTGAGTGCTGTAGCTATCTTTAGAAACCTCACATGGGTACCTTCTTTGTATTTTGTCAAATCTGCGGTGAAAGTGTTCTTAAATCGAAAAACATGTGCTGGGTCATCATCCGAGACTGCTACAACATGAACTATATGGCAAAATGCAGGTAAAAGAGAGCAGGAGACATACAATTCTCCACCAAGGAGTTCAATCACAAATTTAATTAACAAATTATTTTTTTAACAATCGTCATCAGCACAGAAGCATGTCCTCTGGAATGGTGGCCGAAGCATGAAGGGGCATACGAATGTTTAGCGTACCTGGCACGTAAATACCTTGCAATGCGTGGCTACAACAGTGCCATGTGAACACCCGATTTTATTTTAGCAATTGGCTGAACAAGAAGTAGGACTGAGTGGACTTGTAGTCTTACATTGTTTTGTTTTTGAGTGCAGTTATATAATAAAAAAATCTACATTTGTAAGTTGCACTTTCATGATAAAGAGATTGCACTACAGTATGTGTTTGTATTGTCCAGAGGTGTGGAGGAGATAGTTTAGATTGTAAGCTCTTTGGGGCAGAGATGGTCTTTTTGTTCTGTGACTGTACAACATCTAGTGAGGTCCTGATGCATGACTATGGCTCCTAGGTCCCACTGCAATGAAAATATATGCATATTAATGAATAATAGTCTGTGTACAATGTGCAGGGCACCTGTTGCTCTCAGGTTCCTTCTCCTTACCTTCCTGAATGAAGGCAGCCACTCCAATGGGCAGCAGAGAGGGAAAAGCAGAGGGGGAAAGCAGAGTTCTGGTCTCCTGCCCTCTATCCACAAGAGCCCCTGCTGCAGGAGGACAATATGTTTATTTCATAGAGAGCACAGCTACTTGTTGGCCTTTACAGACCTAGCCTGAGTACCTATCACAACTGGGTTTAAAAGTTATGGGCAGGCCCACTCTCAGGATTGAATAACACTGATTTATACTTATGGGTGGCATATGGCTCTGGCAGTGGGGAGGCTGGCCTGAGTGCTGGAAGTCCCCCCCAGTGCCCAGACCACAGCCCCACACCCTGCTTCACCCGGAAGCTCCACCTCTGTTCGGCCTCCTCCCCCTAAGGCCCCACCCCCACTCTGTCCCAGACCCGCTCATGCTCGACCCCCTTCCCCAAGGTCGCCCCTGCCCGCCACTCGCTGAGTCCCTCCTCTCCTCTATCTCCTGTCCTCTGAGAGCCCTGCTGCTAAGTGCCTCCACCCCACCTCTGCCGAGACCCCACCGCCCACTGAATACCTCCACACCCCCCTCCCGCAGGTGGTCCCCCCATCCCCCCGCTCGCTGCAGTGCTCACTGAGTTGGCGCTTGGTGGGCAGCGAGAGGTCTGGGGGATGAGGGGGTGGAGTAGAGGAGGGACTCAGCAACCAGCGAGTGGTGGGGAACCATGGAGGAGGTGGGGTGGAGGAGAGGAGGGAGTCGGGACTCAGTGAGCACTGCGGCAAGCAGGGTGGGCTACACAGGGTGGGGGGATGGAGGAGGGGAGAGACTCAGAGAGCGGCAGGCAGAGGGGACATCTCGGGGGAGGGGAGGAGCAGGGATGGGAAGAGGTGGAACATAGGTGGGGCCATGGGAGAAATGTGGGAGGGGGTCTTGGGGGTGGAGCGCAGGCTGGGCCACCACAGCCCAGGCATCCAGCGGTGGGTTGGTGGCTGTGCTGCAGGGGAGGCCACCTATGTTTATACTGTTAATATTGCACAGTCATAGTGGTTACCAATATTTTAGAGGTTTTACAGCAGTGTTCAACAATAGTAACCCTAAATTTTATACTGGAGGTGAATATTGCAGGACACTGCTCTAAAACTATTTTAGAACATGTTAAAAAGCTTGGGATCCATTACAAATATTGTAGTATAGTCCCTTGATTTTATATATAAATTAAGATAGGAAAAGAATATTACTACTGCATCAGTTTGTGTGGCTTGAGGTCATGAGACTACCTAAATTTGGCTTTTATGTATATATATATATATATATATATTTTTTTTTTTTACATTTCCCTGAGATTCAAGCCAGCAGTGCTGAATTTGGAAAGATGCTCATGTGCTTGCAGGCCTATGAACTCTGTGAGCTTGCTGCTAGTTATTGCTTTATGTCGCTGAGCAATTCATCTCAGCCCTGCTCCATTTTCCCCTCAGTTGAATATACTGGAAAATGACCAAGAGTCTGATCCAATGCCTTTTGAAATCAGTGGAAAAACTCCCATTGACTTCCATGGGCATTGGATCAGGCCCCAAATGAATGAAAAAGAACTGAGAAGACTGACGGCTTACACAAGAAAGCAAATTGTGGATGAAGAAAGGGCAGTTACTAGAATGGAGAGCCCTGACCTGTGCCCATTCTTGACTCAGGAGAGACAAAGATTATCCACACTAATCGGAGTTTCTGTTGGATTAAGATGTGTTGAGGCTGCTTGAGGTTTGCCAAACAGCATAAGAGAAGCCAACATGGAAATGATTTCCACAAGGCAGAAAGATTACCACAACAAGCAGGAAATGAATGAATTATTAATTAATCAGCACTGGCAGGGAATTATAAAACTTTTAAAAAAACAAATATATTAAAATGGAGAAGTCACTAAAGCTATCCTCACAAACATCAATATTTATAGGACAAATTTGCCAAAGAATATGAAGTCAACCCCCTAAATTAAGGTAGAAGTTGAATAATTTGGATGGGGCTATTAATATCATTAAAATTGATTGCCTGAAGAATTGTTGTTGTGCTGTTAGATTAAAAGATAGATCAATGTCAGATTTGTACTGGAGGCCCGCCCCCACAAATCAATCAATGACTCTAAAATGGTTCTCCCTCTTCTCCCCTCTTCCATGTCTTTTTACCTCTTTTCCACAGTCTGAGTTAGTGGTGCTGATGTCCTTATCGTAATTGTTTTTGCATGAGGACAGTGTGCTCCATACTGAGGCTGAGTAATTAGCCTAGCTAGAGGGCCCTCCTGGTTAGTGTTTTTTGAGACAAGTGGGGGCAGATTTAATCTGTTATACCATGGAAAACAGACTTTACTGGAGCTACTTGGGATTTACATTGATGTCACTGCCTCAGAATCTGGCCCATTGTGTGCTATGTACTTGACAGAATTTTGTACTGAACCTTGATAACCCCCATCCAAAACTAGTTATCATAGAAATGCAAGGCTGGAAGGGATCTCCAGTGGAATCCTGATAACTAGCATTATTCACAGGGATCAAAGTGGATCATCTTGTGCCATCCCTATGAAATGGTACTTTCTTTGACCAGATGCCATTTTGATTTCAGTCCTAGGCTTATCCCCAATTCCCAGCTACATCTCAGTAGCTATCTTGTGTTGTCTTTGGGAAAACAGCAGGCTGCTGGCCTCAGATATGAACATCACACCTCTGTGTTACTTTCTTGAAGGCCCTACAGGGAGGAAAGAGCCACTGCTTCTGCTGAGCTGCCATTGCGTCCAGTTCAGAGGAGTCACCACTGAGCTGCCACTTCTGTGTCTAGAGTCTCCTTGCTGCTTGGGGGATAGGGTGTGGAGAGAGAGGGAGGAAAGGCTCTTCTCAAGGCATGAACTCTACTGCAACCTGGTGCTACCATTGTTCAGAAGGGGTCTAATAAACCTGGTGCTTAAAATGTTGGCAGCAGTGTGTCTACATTAGGACTTACAATGTGGAGGTGAAATGGCATCAGCAGGGGTATTAAATTTTTGCCAAATTTCCCTAGTGTAGACAAGGTACAAAGTTCCTTAGTACAGAGCTTTATAACTGGTACTTTGGTATTTATTATGTTAACTCTTTTTTTCTGCCATATTCTCTCACACGAGAGATGGCATATTTAAAGTAGAAGGGATGTTCTCAAAACTATCTGGGATTGAATTGGACTGAAGAGATTGCTATGGAAAATATGCTAGTTAAAAACACATTGAAATCTATAATGCACAAACAATACTGTCAAGATGCAAACCAAAAAGGACACACTTTGCTCATCTCTGTAATTATTCTGTCTGTTACAAATGCTATGGAAATTAAGACAAAGAAAAAAAAAATCTACATTTTAGAAGGACATTGTGACTAGCAATAAGAATGGGAATTGTTGCTGCTGTTCTCTTTTTCTTTTATGTTAACATTCAGTATATTTTCATCCTTCCCAGTGGACATGAGATGATGTACAGAAAAAACGAAGAAAAATCTAAAGGTTTACCCACACATCCCTGTGTCAAAGTTATCTAACTAAATGAACACAAGCTATGATTGTTAAATACGGAACAGTTTAGCAAAGGACAAGTATTTTCAAAGTACTGTGCTAAAAGGAGCTACATATAATTAACTATTATACAAAGTGAAGCCCAGAGAAGGTAAACAAATATATATTTAAAACCCCTCTATCTTGCATCAGAAAACAAATATCCACACATCACAAGAGAAATGTCCCCAATTTGATAGCAGTAAAGACAATGCTACAGACTAGAAAGATTCAAAGGGCAGAAATTGTTTGTCAGTTTATTCTTTCTTATGTAGGCACATTGTTTGTTTTTATTAATTGATATCATCTCTGTTTTCTGAAAACTTATTATTTTTTGAGAAAAAAAATTGAGTATTAAATTGATTTAAAAAGTAAATATAGTCCTGATAAAAGCTATTTATTTGACACCCTTGGAGACTGAAGTCCTGTATCTAGCCACAGAAAAGGGGCAGTTGAAGCCCAAAGTAATTTCCCTCCTCCCCCAATGCTCCAGTAAGGAGTGTCACATTTGACCCAGAGAGATTCCTTCCGGGGTGAGATGGTATTTCAGTTTCCACATCCATTACATCCTTGGCCTCTGAGAAGAGACTGTCAACGAGAATCTGTGATGATGATTTTTGTGACAGAGATACTTGTCTATGGAAAGGATTAAAAAACCCACCACCAACACATAGACCATCAAATAGCCACCAGATAAAAATGTATCTAAAAAAAAAAAATGCTTTTACAAGGTCCATGGATAAATCAAGGAAGCTCAAGAAAACATTGCCTAACTTTGAGGGGGAAAAAGATCTCTAGCTCTTCCTTGGGATACATTCAAGCCAGTGACCTAGAGGTGGAAGGCTTTGTATCTTATTGTATCTGTTCCCCTGAGTCATCCAGTGTTTGAATCTGTGAACCTCTGTAGAGCAATTCCATGGTCTGTAGCCACACACCTACCAGGGGAATAAAGCTGATTAGCTGCAGCTTTCGTTGCTCTGGAATTTAGATATCAAGACTTCTTGTCACTCTCCCCCCCCACCCCACTTCTTCCTCCCAGAAATAGTGCTATACAAAGCCTACCATGTTTGCTTTAGGAGTTTTTACATATTCCAATCAGTATTTCCACAAGGGAGCACAGCTCTTTGCAGAAAAAATGTCAGAGTCCTGCCCCAGCTAAAATTATTAATTTTTGTGTGATATTTCCTCAGGCAAATATTCATCATTATTGCCTAGAAATATATCCTGGTTGGGTTTTTCTTAGGGTTTTTTTGGGGGGGGGAGGGGTTACAGCAAAAACAAGTTTTTAGGGCCAAATAAGTAGGACAACAACTTTCTATTAAACACGCAACAACAACAACAAAAATTTGACAACATATCAAATGTTTTGCTTTCCTACAAGCCTAATAAAATATGCTGTTGCATTTTTAAAACTAGTTTTTCCAGTCAGGGGAATTCTTTTATTCATATATAAATCCAGTCAACATCAGGGCTTGAAACTCAAGCCAGAATTTGAATGGCTGGTCTTCCATATTGTTTAATGTGGGGGCGGCTGCTTTCCCCCTACTTAGGATCCTATTCAGGAAAGTACAGGCCAAGATTTTAAAAAATGATTAATGATTTTGAGTGTCTCAATTTTTAGGTGCCCAACTGAAGAACATTTAAAGCTCTCTGGTTTTCAGATAGAGCTGAACTCCCACCCTATCCAAGTCAGGCCTTTTTAAGGTGCCAGGTTGAGTTCCCCAAACTAGTGGCACCCAGAATCACTAGTTCCTTTTGAAATTCTTGGATTTAGTGCTTTCTTGAATAAGGAGAGACATAAGCATAAGCTTAAGTGCTTTCTTCAGTCAGGGACTTAGTGAATTGCAAAAGGGATCTATCCTAAGGAAAGTGTAGTTGTGAACTTGTGTATGGACTTGATTGCAAGGATACATAGCAAAATGGCAAAAAAAGTTTTGAATATTGACTTTATTTGTTTTTTAACCTGTGTAAAATGTCCTTTAGTCAACAACGGGACTTTGTAAATGATATTTTCTAGTATGGTGTACTACACATCTCTTTTCTAATGAGGTGTGTACTTCCTTCAGGGCCTCCACACCATAATTTCACTCTGTATGTTACATATCATTTTCAGTAATTAGTCTGCATTTGGAGGCTTCTTTTTTATGTGATGGAAAGTTCTGTGGTATACATTTTTCCCCTGAGAAATGCTTTCTGCTACAGCTTTTTTGTAAGACAGTTGGAGCTAATTTGCTATATAGAGACTGGAGCTATCTTCTGTTGTGTGATTTGTAACATCATTCGATACAAGTTTAAATTATCTCCGTGATTCAAGAATGTATTTTAACTAGAGAGATGTCCTCAACTTGTTTAACTTGACCTTCAAATGTCCTTTCTTTCGCAATCCCCAGCTGATTTCACTGGAGTACAGTATACACTATGTATGAAGCCTGTTACTATTGGATGTGGCTGCGAAGTGGCATTCCCCCGCCCCATTCTTGATACCTGTCATGCTTCGTCAATGCTGACAAGCAATTATTAGTCTTTGTTTCTTTTATACTGTATATTGGCAAAACAATCACTTCAAGGAATTGTAGAGGTAGAAACCATTATCTTTTGCACTATAGTGGTAACATAGCTTTTAGGTTTACTGAAAATATCCATTAGGTTCTGTCCTCTTATCTACAAATGCTTTCTGCTTTGCTTTGTGTTGCTCCAGGAGTTGAATCACCAACTTCTGCTGCACTAGGGACAGATAACTTTATTCTTTCGTCATTTGATTTTTTCTATGTTCCACTGGGCTTTGTTCAAGGCTGAAGGCATTCTTCATTTTATTTGATTCCCATTATATTAGCTGTATTTTGGATATCCATTTTAGCTTCATTGTCTTTGAAGATTTTGTTTTTCTTTTAGAAGTTGTGACATGACAATCCCTTGCAATTAAAAAAAAACCAAACGAAAACTGAAGAGATCAAGCCAATTTTAGTCTCTGAGCTGGGAGGGGGATCTTTGAATTCCATTTTGCTGGATAGTTATGTCTGATCTGTGAGAATCATGCATTGTCTCAAATACTCTTAATAGCCCTGAAGCACTTAAGCAGTGTGCAGCCATGAAGAACAAAGACCTTCTGGTTCTTGAGCTAGCAGCACAGCACAGTTATGCTCTCTCACTTGAGTTCAAACTGATCCAAATGATCAAACATACCATCTACTCTGACAATTTGCCCTGATTCCAGCAATCAATGGCCAGCCACTGATGTGTCTACACAAACGCAAATCCCTAGCATAGATAAAGCTCCAATTTGCACTTGTGGAGTTTACTCCTGTTTGATGCTCCTGAGAGGCACAGCACAAATTGTGGTCATGGATTTCTGTCATCTGAAGGATATCTGTTTGGATATCCTCTTCCACCCTTCCCTCCAATTTGCCTATCTACTCTTTTCTCTTAAATGTCACTTTGGACCACCTATTTGCCTTCTTCTCTTAGAACCACCTGCATCCCTTCTTCCATTCTTCCCTTTCATGTGAAACACTCTATCAACTGACCCATAAGTCCACTACAATCTTCTCCTTCAAATTTCTCCTCAAGACTCACTTCTGTGAAGCCTATAGTATATTAACCAACTAATAAGGGAGAGGCTGAGAGACAGTAGGCTATAGCGTATCTATTGTCCTTTATTCTTTAAAAAATGCTTTGTAAAAATTGTGTATCTTATTAAATTAATGGAGATATCCTATCTCCTAGAATTGGAAGGGACCTTGAAAAGTCATCAAGTCCAGCCCCCTGCCTTCACTAGCAGGACCAAGTACTGATTTTTCCCCAGATCCCTAGGTGGCCCCCTCAAGGATTGAACTCACAACCCTGGGTTTAGCAGGCCAATGCTCAAACCACTGAGCTATCCTTTCCCCCCCAATGGTTGTCTTCTCCTTCCAGTTTCATATGATGAATACTGTGGGCATCACCAAGTGTTTCTTTCTCTTACAGCTACTTAGAGACAGCTAAGAATTGCCCCAAACTTAAGGCAACACACTATATGAAGGTGAGAGAAAGGGATAGTCATACTATACACAATTTCCCTGATTTAATAGCACCCAACAATCTGGTCAGATATTACAGTAGTGGGAGGTTATCACTATTACTTAGTGACTTAGCTATAGTTACTTCTTGATCTTAATATTTCACACATATAGACAAACTAATTCCATCTTTTTAAACTAATAATACACATCAGAGAACAATTTGTTTAAAAAAATCCTAAGGCAGTTCTCTGGTATAAAACTTGTTATGCTGGATTTAAAAACAAAACCAAAAAACAGGTGTCATCCTGAAGGGTTAGGTCACATTTTTATAAATAATTGGTAAATGTGAAATTAAGGTAGCCCAAGTGGCTTTAGCTCAATATCTTAATCTCTACTTTACCCAAATGAATACTGTACCCTTACAGCCCCATACTGTTGAGTGTCAACATTAACACTATAAGTAACATCCTCTATGATGCTATTTTATATTCATTAATCTAACACATGCATCACCACTCACCACATACAAACCATTTACCCACCCATCTGACTCTCCTCCAACTCTCTGAATCTTCCTGAGCCAGCTATATCATCTCATTTTTTTCAACTAGGCTCCCCCCCCCCCCCCGACAATCTTTCCCCACTTCATGGCATAGAGGGGAGGGGAGGAGAAGATTGGGATCTCTAAGATATTGTGTTAAATAGCAAACAGTTTGAGTGATATGAAAGGAAGAAGAAATTCACAAACAAGTACATTTCTTTGTTTGATTTTAGTGTATTTTACATTCCTTTACCCTAAAATGGACCAATAAATGAATCTGCAAATGTGCGAAAAAAAGGGCTCCTTGACTAAGGGGAAAATTTTCAAAAGCACATAGGGCAGTTAGGTACCCAACTCTTATTGAAATTCATTGGTGTCCAACTGCCCTTTGTGCCTTTGAAAATCTTCCCCTCAGATCCTTTTTTACCAAGTATGAGCCTGCAGCCAGTTTTTACGAGTGAGTTATAAAAACCCTGTAAATAGGGTCTTAGGCTAGGAGAGGTTGTCAGACCCCTAACTCTTGTGGTGCCCGCAGGTGCTGCTGTAATAAATACCTTGAAATCTGTAATGACAGTACATGTTAAAGTTTGAGAAATCCTTTGTGTTAACACTAGATTAATTCTCAGGCAGAGTGGATGGGGGTCCATTAGAATAAGATGCTTCCTGCAGGCTGCTGTTGTCTCCTACCAACCAGTGTCATACAATATTTACATTCAGCTCAGTGCTTGTAATTATACCTTTTCTTAAAGCCATTGGAAGGATTGAGAAAATGACTCTTATTCACATTTTGTCTTCTAGCAAAATATTGAATTGTTACAGCAGAAGAGACTACAACCCCTTCCTTCATTCCCCCTCCTCCCTCTGACTTAAGGATCTGAGACCTTCAGGAATCTTATAATTTAAGATGAATACAGAGAAAATTGGCTTTGATAGTTATAGCTTAATTTCCTAGATACCTGCAGCAGTGTAATTAATGGTGGAAAGAGATTCTTGCTGGCCAACAGAGAAGCATAATACTTTGCTTTAATATCTCATGAGCACGTATCTCAGTACATTTTCCTAGCAGGTTTAAAGCCTGCATAGGCATGGTAAATCACTGGTAAAGCTGAGCGGTGTGATGCTTCTCTAAGGTCATATGTCCCAAAATGGCCATTGTTTGTCCTGTCACAAAAGTAGTGAAGACTCTTGTAGGGGGTTGACCCTTGTCACTTTCAAAAAAAGGAATTAAAAGTAATTTCAGATGCTAGACCTGCCTTTACCAATTTTTACAGTTTTACAGTCCCATCTTTCAAATTTTGAATTTTTTTCTCTCCCCTGCTATTGCTACAGTGTGTACAATCCACACAAACAACAAGAGGAAAACAAACAATTGACTATACGGGGGAAACAGTGTAACTGACTATACACAAGGTGATGTCAAATTCACAGAATAAACAAGCTAAAAAAATGCTCTACTCTCGGTTATAGCAATTCTAAGGTGTTAATTGCAACAATGCAAGGTAAACAATTTCCTAATAGAAGGGTGCTTTTTAAAGTGATGGAACTTAAGTTAATAAATTTCTGCTTTCTGGGTTTTTGGTTCCAAGCAGACTCAGGTTTATATGCAGAGATGCTTTTTCAGCACTCTGGCTGATATGCGTCATACCGTTTGCCACTTTTGCCATTTGTGAAAATTGAATTTTAACACTCAAGCATTTGTATGGTGTATTTACCCACTCATTCCATCAAGGAAAATAACAACATGTGATTTATCCAACCAATCAAACTTAAAAAT
This sequence comes from Malaclemys terrapin pileata, assembly GCF_027887155.1. Classification (NCBI taxonomy): domain Eukaryota; kingdom Metazoa; phylum Chordata; order Testudines; family Emydidae; genus Malaclemys; species Malaclemys terrapin. The sequence goes on along the minus strand of NC_071507.1, from coordinate 103,691,933 downwards.
GTCAATTATCAAATACTCATAGTGAATTGTTCATGATCAATTCACAGATTTGCAAAAATATGTATGCAATGAATTTGAGGAAATCATGAACTGCTCTCACACACATGTAAGCAGAAAGATGATAAATTCATCAACCAAATTATTTGTTTTGAGTTATTCACTCATTTCTAATATTCAGTTACAGGATGGAACATTTGTCCTCAATCATGGTACAGGTATGGGAACCTATTAGTAGTTCTTTATCATGTCTCCTCAGACACTTAAAACTTATATTGTGAAGAAGCTGGAGCCAGGAATGTTTATTAATTCATGATTGATGCTTAAAATGCTGACCACAGAAACAAAGCCATGAGTTTGGGAAGCAATGATCAGTACATTGTAACGGGCCTTTGTCAGATTGCTCAGCTACTGGCACCATGTTTCTCTCCTCTGTCTGCTGACTGATGACTTAAAAAAACAAAACAAAGAGAAATTGACATTCAGAAATGAAACAATCCAGCTGTCTGATTGCTTTCTGGATAATCCCTTTGATATTCTGCCTCTGAACAAAACAACCAGGTGTGTGGGATAGGAAAGACTGTTTATCTGAAACACTGACAAACTGGGGATTTTGGATCCCTGGAATTTGTCTTTCCTGTCCGTGAACCTATATTTCTGTAGATTTCAGTTCTAATTCATTACAAGTAAATCCCAAATCCTTCCAAGTAATTTAAAAATCAACTAATCAAATGGAACCAGATTTTAAACTTTGGATCATTTTTTCCTGAATTATTATAAAAACATCATGCACATATTTGAGTTGAGCTTTATATATAAAAATCTTTAAAAGCATATAAAATTATTAAGCATCATGCTATATGTCCTTTGTGCATCAGGCAGTTGGGAAAAAGCTTGTCAGGGGGTGGGGGTGGGGGGTGACTGGTCTATTGGCTTGTGCAGCAGCCTGATAGTTAAAAAGGACTGAAGCTAGAAATAGACTTATAGTGTATTCCAAAGAGGTATCATATTTAACCCACGGATGAGAAAAGAGTTCTAAAGCTATCAGGTGACTGTTCACCTCAGCAATAAATATGACATCTCACCATAGCTCACCATATAGAATCTCCTTTTAAAGCAATTATTATTAATACTGAGCTCTCTGCATGCCCTTAAAACTGCTGACAACACCTAACTCTCTTCTTCACATTTCATTTGGCAAATAATTATGATTCAACATTGCTGATTTCATTTATAAGAAATTAATGAGCCATATGTGGGTCACATTAGATGTAAGATGATGCATTTCATCTGTGATACTATACAACGAACTGTAACATGCTATACCATGCGATGCCATGACCAAGTCTTGCAAAATTCCTTGATTCAAATGGCCAGTTTCACAGCAGTTTAGTTCAGAAGTATGTACAGAATAGTCAGGATTTGATTTGAGATTGTTGCCGCCCTTGGCAAACTAAACTGCACCCTCCTCCCGCCCACCCCACTCAGTCACTCACCCATAAGTGACTAGCTGGTTTTCTCATGTTAGCAGGTGTGTTGGTTTCTCTGGCTTTCCTCCCATGAAAAGAAATGGACCAGGTGGTGCTTATGAAAAGAAGAGACTGTCTACCTCCATATGAATAGCAGGCAATCCTATACCTTTATCTTTCCGTTTAAATGAAAGAATCTTAAAATCATCACAATAGCGAAGGCCACTTTAAATTCTCTATGATAAGCTCTAATTTTAGAGACTAAAACTTTGAATACACATTTTTAGCTCCAAATCTTCTCCCACCCCTCCAATCTCAGCCTTTTCATGCTCAGTTGCTTTCCTGCTTTTTAGTCAAAAATGTTTTAACTATTTTTGTGCTTTAGAGAGCTAAAATATGGATCTCATTTGACATGGATTTTTGTGTGTGCAAAAGTCCAGATCTGAAAGGTTTGTAGAAAAATAGTCACAAGTGGGGGTAAATTCTTCTCTTAGTTGTAAAGGAAACTTTCAGCCCATGAATGTGCCTTCAATGAGAACTGCATGCACTTAGTCAAGTATAAGTTTGGCACTTAGTTCTTCATATGCTCTTTCATATAATTAGGAAATCAAATGATAACAGTGACAGATACATTTGTTTTCATTCACGGATTCATAGACCTTAAGGCCAGAAGGGTAGATCATCTAATCTGGCCACCTGTAAAACAGATCGGTTTTGGGAATAATAGATATATTTTGTCAAATTGCTCGGCCCTAGTGATATTTAGTACCTGATGGGGCAAAAAGAGGTCAATGTTGTCAGGGTTCCCTCTCCACTCTAAACTCTAGGGTACAGATGTGGGGACCTGCATGAATGACCCCCTAAGCTTATTTCTACCAGCTTAGGTTAAAAACTTCCCAAGACACAAATTCCTTCCTTGCCCTTAGTATCGCTGCCACCATCAAGTGATTTAAACAAACATTCAGGTAGCGCAACTTGGAGCCCTACCTCCCCCAAAATATCCCCCCAAACCCGTACACTCCTTTCCTGGGGAGGCTTGAGAATAATATCCTCACCAATTGGTTACAAAGTGAGCACAGATCAACCCCCTGGGTCTTTAGGACACTGAAAAACAATCGGGTTGTTAAAAGAAGTTTATTTAAAAAAAGATAAAAGACTCATCTGTGTAAAATCAGGATGGAAGATAACTTTACAGGGTAACAAAAAGATTCCAAATACAGAGGATTTCCCCTCGAGGCAAAACTTTAAAGTTACAAAAACAGGGATAAACCTCCCTCTTAGCACAGAGAAAATTCACAAGCTAAAACAAAAGATAATCTAATGCATTTCCTTGCTATTACTTACTATTTCTGTAATATTAGATTCTTAGTTCAGATATGGCTTAGGGAGATGTATTTTCCCTGCCCTGGCTCCTCGCTGGTTGGGAGAGAACAAAGGAACACGAAAACAAAAACCTTCCCCCACAGATTTGAAAGTATTTTCTCCCCTTATTGGTCCTTTTGATCAGGTGCCAATCAGGTTATCTGAGCTTCTTAACCCTTTACAGGTAAGGAGGGATTTTATGCTACCCTTAGCTGTATGTTTATGAAAAATGTCAATCTATGGGTGAACCTCAGAAGGACCAATTCTGCAGGTCTTATACAGTGAAAATGCCGACAGATGTTAATGGGAATGTTCACTGTGTAAAGACTAAAGAATTGGGCCAAAAAATCAGATTTTCATAGTAACATTTATAGGTCATGATTATAAAGCAAAGCTTTACATCTCTGGACAACAGACTGCCCTGAGATTTCCAGTTCTTTGTTGTCTGTTGAGTTTGAAAACCAGCTAGAATAGCCTTCCTTGACATATTCTGTTGCATCCTCCTCTGTAAATTGTGCAAAACTGGATGGCATGCTGGGGAAAATGTGGATCCTGTTTTGAAAGGGTAAGCAAGGATTTGAAAACTCTAGCAAAGTTCTTTAACTTCCAGATGAATAGAATATGTCATTTCTAAGGCTGTCGATTAATTGCAGTTAAGTCACTCGATTAACTTAAAAAAATTAATCGCGATTAAAAAAATTAATTGTGATTAATTGCAGTTTTAATTGCACTATTAAACAATAGAATATCAATTGAAATTTATTAAATATTTTGGATGCTTTTCTACAGTTTCAGATATATTGATTTTAATTACAACACAGTACACAAAATAGACAATTCTCATTTATCCTGTTATTTTTTATTACAAATATTTGCACTGTAAAAATGTCAAACAGAAGAAATAGTATTTTTAAATTCACCTCATACAAGTACTGTAGTGCAATCTCTTTATCATGAAAGTGCAATTTACAAATGTAGATTTTTTTTGTTACATAACTGCACTCAAAAACAAAACAATGTAAAACTTTAGCGCCTACAAGTCCACTCAGTCCTACTTCTTTTTCAGCCAATTGCTAAGACAAACAAGTTTGTTTACATATATGGGAGATAATGCTGCCCTCTTCTTGTTTACAATGTCACCTGAAAGTGAGAACAGGTGTTCTCATGGCACTGTTGTAGCCGGCATCGCAAGGTCTTTATGTGCCAGATATGCTAAACATTTATAATCCCCTTCATGCTTCGGCCACCATTCCAGAGGACATGATTCCATGCTGATGATGCTCATTAAAAAAATAATGCATTAATTAAATTTGTGACTAATCTCCTTGGGGGAGAATTGTATGTCTCCTATTCTGTTTTACCCGCATACTGCCATATATTTCATGTTATAGCAGTCTCGGATGATGGCCCAGGACATGTTGTTCGTTTTAAGAATACTTTCACTGCAGATTTGACAAAACACAAAGAAAGTACCAATGTGAGATTTCTAAAGATAGCTACAGCACTCAACCAAAGGTTTAAGAATCTGAAGTGCCTTCCAAAATCTGAGGGAGATGAGATGTAGAGCATGTTTTCAGAAGTCTTAAAAGAGCAACACTCCAATGCAGAAACTACAGAACCCGAACCACCAAAAAAGAAAATCAACCTTCTACTAGTGGCATCTGACTGACTCACATGATGAAAATGAACATGCGTTGGTCTGCACTGCTTTGGATGGTTATTGAGCAGAACCCGTTATCAGCATGGATGCATGTCCTCTTAAATGATGGTTGAAGCATGAAGGGACATATGAATCTTTAGTGCATTTGGCACATAAATATCTTGTGATGCCAGCTACAACAGTGCCATGCGAATGCCTGTTCTCACTTTCAGGTGATATTGTAAACAAGAAGCATTATCTCCTGCAGCTGTAAACAAATTTGTTTGTCTGAGGGATTGGCTGAACAAGAAGTAGGATGGAGAGGACCTGTAGGTTTTACATTGTTTTATTTTTAAATGCATTTTTTTTGTACATAATTCTACATTTGTAAGTTGAATTTTCATGATAAAGAGATTGCACTAAAGTACTTCTATTAGGTGAATTGAAAAATACTATTTCTTTTGTTTTTTACAGTGCAAATATTTGTAAGCAAAAATAAATATCAAGTGAGCACTGTACACTTTGTATTCTGTGTTGTAAGTGAAATCGGTATATTTGAAAATGTGGCAAACATCCAAAACTATTTAAACAAATGGTTTTCTATTATTGTTTACAAGTGCGATTAATTGTAATTAATTTTTTTAATCGCTTGACAACCCTAGCCCTTTTTCATTTTTTCTCAAATTCATTTCCCCTTATATTTAATATGGGGAGTGTCTGTAACTTCACAGTAATTGTAAGTACTTTCAAATAGTAGATCTCAGCACTTTAATAGCAACAGATTAGCTACTTTTGCCTTCAAATTCTAGCAATGAGACTTAGTTTGGTTGCAATGGTCAGAGCCATGTGCACTCACTGGGACAACGTCTGTTAGAATAATTCTGAAGAATATAACACCAGCAGTGATATTTAATGATTACCATATGAACTATTTTCACCTGCATGGTTTAGCCCTGAGGCCACTGTCAGAACTGCCTTCAGATACCAGATTATCTATTTCTTCTGGCAGAGAATATTTGGTTGGAAATTAAAATAATCATTACACGTGGGGAAATCTTGCATTGGATGGCTAAAATTATTTTGGCCTAAGGTCCAGCACAAGTAATATTTTAAAATTAACTTGGGTTTTAATCTATAGTACTCTCAGAGCTTGTCAGCATGGGGATACTCGTGAAAGTTAAGACAAATTAACAAAAAGGTGTGATGTTAACGTGCATAAATTAAAGTGCCTTAAAACCATATGTGGATGCTCTAATTTAGAAGTAAACTGACCTTAATTCTCTGTAGCTTAATCCTCCTAGGATTTAGCTACAGAGAACTAAGGATCCTTTACTTCTGAATGAGAGTATCCACATGGGGGCTTAAAGCATTCTAAGGTATGTGCATTAACTTTACACCTTTAGTTCATTCATCTAACTCCCTGTGTGGACAAGCTCTCAAAAGAAGGTGTTTCATGCAGTGCCTGAAGTTCATCTAATTTTGTAATCATGCTACTACATGTTTCCCATTATGTATGATATGCATTATGCTCTCCCCTCCTCTGATCGTAGACATTGCACAGGATCCACAGGGACCACCTTGACTAACAAATGGAGATACAACATGATGGCCAAAGTGCAACACAGAGCCAAATACCGCCCATAGAATTTAATATTAGAGTATGTGGTCACTTTCACACAGAGGTGTTATCAGTGAAGACTATTCATACCATGCAATGCTCCATCTTGATCCTAGTAGGCTGCTCAGATCAGATAAAGACAAAGGATTGCATGTCAGGCCCTGGAGTCTCTGCAGATTACACCTTGGTATTAAAAATAAGGGCAGTTATAATGTCCCTGTTACTGGGCTCTGTCCTGAGTAGTTTTCAATGTGGCCCTCTAAGTGGGTACTTTGGGCATCCATGAGACAAAATGCATCTGTTTAAACCAGCTACTGTAACACTGCTTCTCTAATTTAACACATAGAAACAAGCTTCCTTGTCAATCATGTCTAATATTTGGAGTGGCAGCTCCTGCTGCTGCTGCTTTCACCTCTCACTCACAGATCCACTTGATATGAAATTGGAGGAATCTAATGCAAGGGTTTTTAATGATTCATTAGAACTCCTCTCATCCAGCACATTAGAAGAATGTGCTTCCAGGAGCCATGATCTCTTTTAAAACTGAAAATGGTTATAAGATGGTGGTGAGTTTATGTAGTGACACATAGTAACCTAATGCTACAGCACATTAAGAAAGGTTTGCTACGTATTAGCCTTTAATTACATTTCAAAACTGAATCAAATACCTATGCATAGAAGGCAGTTTAAAAAAAAAATCCAATTTACTAGGAAGTTTCTGAAGCTGCTCCTCATCTTCTCTACGTTCCCAGAATGACTTACATACATTAAATGTTTTAATTACAATGAACTTTGTTTTGAAGCAGTTATGGCTACACACACAACATGCCTGACAAACCCACAGAAGCAAGCAAATGAAAAGTTAAGTCACTTAACAGTACATATCGGTTACTCCTCTACCCACAAGCATACCCCGTGCCGTGTACATCACAAGCCATGAACTGGAATTTTTCCTCTGCCCCTCCCTCGTCTTTGGCCCGTCCCCCTTACTGATGATTTTTTCCCAATGAAAGCAATTGTGAATGTTTCTGGTTACTTGTGTTGGCAAAGGGAAGTTTGGTAAAGGATTGTGTGCAGAAGAACAGTTAAAGGAGCTGATGGAAGGCTGGTATCCATAGAGGGGCAGAATTAAGGTTTAATTTTCCTGAGTGACCCCATCTTTATCAAGTATTTTGGAAATAGATGTTTTTAATAAGATACCAATCCACAATGCAAAATAGAGCTGTCAATGAAAAATTCCAGCCAGAGCCCAAAATCACAGGGTTTCTATTAAAACTTTAGCAAGATCAATCAAACAAAAACTTCATAGAAATGTATAGGATATAAGAACTAACCCTGGGTGAAATTGAACACCTACTGGTGACCTAATTTTAGAGAAAAACAGGAATGTATGCCCCCATCTTAGCAAAACTGTGGCGTTACTAATAGGCACCTCCATAATGCATCTGGCCCTTACTTGATCATTACTGATAAAGTCTGCAGACGACACAAAGAACGGGTGACTAGTAAATAATAAATAATAAAGAGGATGGGTCAATGGAAAAGAGCAATCTGGATCACTTGGTAAGAATCAATATGCCTTTTAATGTGGCTAAATGTAAAGATATACATCTAGGAACAAAGAATGTAGGCCATACTTACAGGATGGGGGGACTCTATCCTGGGAAGAAGTGACCCTGAACAAGACTTGTGGGTCATGGCGGATAATAAGCTGCTTGTGAGCTCACAATGTGGTGCTGTGACTAAAAGGGCTAATGCAATCCTTGGATATATAAACAGGCAAATGTCGAGCAGGAAGGTTATATTACCTCTGGATTTAGCACTGGTAAAACTTCTACTGGAATTCTATACCTAGTTCTGGTGTCCACATCTAGAAGGATGTTGAAAAATTGAGGAGTTAAGATGGTTCAGAGAACAGCCATGAGAATATAACAACATAAGAACGGCCATACTGGGTCAGACCAATGGTCCATCTAGTGCAGTATCCTATCTCCAATAGTGGACAGTGTAAGATGCTTCAGAGGGAATGAACAGAAGAGTGCAATTTTTAGTGATCCATCACTTGTCATCCCATCCCAGCTTCTGGCAGTAGTGGTTTAGGGACATTTGGAGCATTGGGTTGCATCCCTGACAATCTTTGCTAATAGCCCTCGATGGACTATCCTCCAGGAACTTATCTAAGTCTTTTTTGAACCCAGATATACTTTTGGCCTTCACAACATCCCATAGCAATGAATCCCACTCCTGACTGTGCGTTGTGTGAAAAGGTACTTCCTTTTGTTTGTTTTCATGCCACTGCTTGTTGATTTCATCGGGTGACCCCCAGTCCTTGTATTATGGGAAGGGGTAAGTAACACTTGACTATTCACTTTCTCCACACCATTCATGATTTTATAGACCTCTATCATATCCCTCCTTAGTTGTCTCTTTTCTAATCTGAACAGGCCCAGTCTTTTAAATCTCTCCTCATATGGAAGCTGTTCTATATCCCTAATTATTTTTGTTGCCCTTCTCTGCACCTTTTCCAGTTCTAATGTATCTCTTCTGAGATAGGGTAACCAGAACTGCATGCAGTTGTCACAGTTTGGGGTGCAATTTGACCAGTGAAAAGGTGTGTCACTGCCTGCCCTGTAATCCTGGGTGCCTTTACTGCTCTGTTGGTATAGTACCTTGTTTGGACACTCCCAGCCAGTCTACACACACACAACGAGTCTCTGTGTGATAAGCAGCCCTGGTTCAGCCACTCTGACTCCATCAGTCTGCTTGTTACACCACAGCCACCCTCTGGTCTCCACCAGCCTCGGATACTACTAGTGAAGTAAACCTGACACGTCCCCAGTTCTGAATTTCTCCAAAACCCTCTGCCCTGAAACGTCCAGCCCTCTCCTGAACTAGTCAGAGAAATAATAAGGTTTGTTTGCTTTTTAAACAGACAATACCCAGCAGCTTGCCACATTAACTGGACTTAACAATCACTTGAATTAAAATACAGCACTGGGTTGGTTTAGATTAAAATAAAATAAGTTTATTAACAAGAGGGCAATTTTAAGTGATGCCAAGTAAAAGAAATAAAGGTAGAGATGATTACAAGCAAATAAAAATGAAAACTTTAGCTGGAGTTACTGAATAGTTCAGTTTAAATACAGCATTGGAATGATTTAGATTAAAAAGTAAACAAGTTTATTTAATTCCAAAGAGATAGGTTTTAAGTAAGATCAATTATAAGGATTAAAATCAGAAATCATTACAAGAGAAATAGAGATAATACACTTTCTAGTGACTAAAACTTAACTAACTAGACTTGGTCCAAGGTAAAATCTTCACCACATGTTTCTGTCAAGATGGCTGATTGAACTCCTGGGTCAGGATCTATTCCCTGTAGTCAAAGGGCTGGTTCCTTTGTGGTCTTAGATGAAAGATAGATAACTTGGGATTCTGTACCCCCCTCCCCCTTTATAGTCCATTGAATCCTTGAAATGAATTCTTCTGAAGGATACCTCCAGATAACAGTCTGTTTCCAGCTGTGAGGTAGACAACATGGAGTCTATCTTGAAGGAAGAGTCCTGCTGGGGTTGTCTGCTAAAATGCAAATTATTTAGTTCCTGTCCCTTCCAGTGCAACTGACTGAATTTGATTGTCATTCTCATCCCCTGCTGTGTTAGTGTGAGGTTTGATTCCACCCCTTGTTAGCTTGATGGGTCTGTATGTGTGATATGTAAATACATTCTCATTGTCTTTCAAAGTACTTTGGAAGTAACTTCCAGGTGGGGAAACCACATTCCTTTGTCTAGGGTGGGATAACTCCTGCTTGGCTGGCAAACACATTTTAAGAAGTATAATTTCAGTTTCTGTCAATAACTTTGCATCAGTTGCTTGCTCATACATTATGCAATGATACTAAGAACCAGTGAGTTATGAGCTTTTCATTGATACCTTGCATGACACTTATCAGATACATTTCATAACATTAACAAATTGACCTGGACTGGTTATGCCAGCTGAAATTCATTACCAGATATCAGGATGCCCCTTAGTGTCTCTCCTTGAGATGTTATTAATGTCACAGCCTTATAAAGCATATTTTAAACAAACATCACTGTAGTATTGTGTAGGGTGTGAATACAGAGATGCTTAGGGTCACAGTATCATTCAAGGTGTGGGCATACTATGGCTTTATATAATGGCATTATATTTTCTATACCTTTCCTAATGGTTCCTAACATTTTGTTAGCTTTTTTTTTTACTGCTGCTGCACATTGGTCAGATGCTTTCAGAGGACTATTCACAATGACTCCAAGGCCTCTTTCTTGAGTGGTAACAGCTAAGTTAGACCTTGTAATGGGGTGTTCACCCCCACACCAGCTCCTAAAGGGGTTAAGCTGGCTAGGTGGGCCAATTAACTGCATAGGCAGCACTTGGAGAAGGAGCCAGGGTGCAATGAGGACTAATTAAAGGATGGTGTTCACCTGAACAGGAACAGGTTGGGCTTGTATAAAGCCAGGTAGCTGAGGGCAGAAAGGGGCTGCAGGGAGGAGGTTGATAGTCAGGCTCTCTGAGATTAGTGTGAGCAGGGAGGTTGGCCTGCAGGGGAGGGCATGCCAGGAGGAAGGTAGAGAAGGAGCTTGATAGAGGCAATCTAGGGAACCAGCAGCAAGGTGTAGAACAGCATAGACCTTAGCTGCTGGTTGTAGGGTCCCTGGACTGGAACCCAGAGACGAAGTCAGGCCCAGGTTCCCCTATCAGCCACTGGGAAAGTGTCCCCATTGAGGGGTGGTGAACTGGAAGACTGCCTGGGATGTTTGGTACAGAGACATTTTGGTACACAATTCCAGCCGGAAGCAGAAAACTACAGTGACCTATTTGGAGGTCAAAGCCACAAAGAGGGAGTAGTCAAGTCCTGAGAGAGAGAGAGCACCTACAAGATGGGGTATCAGACTGGCAAAGCTAATCCCTAGCTGTAGCTACAAGGAGGTGTTCCACTGGTGAGTAGAGTACCCTGTAACAGACCACCATCATTTTGTATGTCTAGTTGGGATTATGCTTTGCGGGGTGCACTACTTTGCACTTATCAACATTGAATTTCATCTGCCATTTTGTTGCCTAGTCAACAACTTCTGTGAGATCCCTTTGTAACTCTTTGTAGTCAGCTTTGGACTTAACTATCTTGAGTAATTATATATCCTTTGCAAATTTTGCCACCTCACTGTTCACCACTTTTCTAGATCATTTATGAATACATTGATCAGCACAGGTCCCTGCACAGATCCTTAAAAACCCTGCTATTTACCTCTCTCCATTGTGAAAACTGATATTTTTTTCTTGACCTTTGTTTCCTATTTTGTAACTTGTTACTGATCCATGAAAAGAGAATGATTAAAGGATTGGAAGACGTTCCTTATAGTGATAGACCCAAGGTGCTCAATCTATTTAGCATCTCTAAACAAATATAAAAGCTTGTGTTGTGCAGACTGGTTGCCCTATAGCACCCATTGCTAACTTAGTGAGGTGCAACAGGCACTCCCTGCCTCAGTTTCCCTTCTCCTAGTGCCCCTTAGTGGCATATAGTCCAAAAGGATGTAAGACAAAATTCCCCTACTGGGGTTCTAAAGTCAAATAAAATCAAAATCAAGTTTCTTCCTTGGGGTTCTGCTTCTCCCCTTCTCCCTGGGGACCTGTGATCTCTAGGAATTCCCTCCCTTAGGAGAGCTTCATGCTTTGTGAGCATCTTCTGTGGTCTAATGGTCAATACTGTGGACTGTAAATGCAGTGATCTGAGTTTCTATCTGGGTGGGACCTGATCATGCCCACAAACAGGGGAGTTTGAGAGGGAGTTTGTGGGAGGCAGACATAATATAATCGCTATGGTTAGGAAAGGCCACATCACCAGACGTTGTGCCTGTCTCCTCCACCTGTGCCTGTATCCAGACAGACCACAGACCATCTAACCAAGGATGCCTCTACCCAGATCCTGGTGTGGCTTTGCAAAGACTGTGGCCTGCATTTCCCACTCACAGAAAGCCAGGCTGGGGGGACCATCCAGTGTGAAAGGTGCCTGATGGTGAAATCTCTCAGGAAGCAGGTGGGAGAGCTACAGGAGGAGGTGGCTGGGCTGAGGAACATCCGTGTTCATGAGGAATTCATTGAGAGTATTCGTATGGAGACATTCAAGGCTGAGAAAGCTTATCCAGCTACAGAGGACTGCTGTCACATCACTGGGAGAGGAGGATATGGCTCTGTCACAGGGAGGACACTGGCTGCTGGTTACTTCTGGCAGCAGGCAGTGCTCCACCCCTACTCCCAACCCACCCACCATGGTGATAGAAAACCGTTATGCTGCCCTGGCAATGAACAATGGAGAATCACCTCCAAAGGTGAAGGAGAAGTCATCTACGCCTAAGGCTGGGAGGATCGCAGCTACCACTCCCAGGAGGAATGTAGGGTAGTGATGGTTGGTGACTCTCTTCTGAGGGGGACAGAGGTACCCACCTGACATGGCATCCTGGGAGGTAAGCTGCTTGCCAGGGGCACGATATCCAAGATGTTATGGAGGGATTGTCAAGGATCATCTGGCCTTCTGACTACTATCCCATTCTACTTATCCATGTGGGCAGTAATGATACTGCAAGGTATGACACTCAGCAGATCAGAAGTGACTACACGGCTCTGGGAGTATGGGTGAAGGAGCTGGGAGTGCAGGTCATGTTCTTTTCGATCATTTTAGTCAAGGGTAGGGGCCCTGGCAGAGACAGATGCATCCTGAAGGTGAATGCCTGGCTGCGAGGATGGTGTCACCAGGAGGGCTTTGGCTTCCTTGACCACGGGATGCTGTTCCAAGAAGAAGGACTGCTAAGTGGAGATGGGGTCTACCTATCGAGGAAGGGGAAGAGCATATTTGGATACAGACTGGCTAACCTAGTGAGGAGGGCTTTAAACTAGATTTAAAAGGGGCAGGTGACCAAAGCCCACAGGTAAGTCAAAAACATGGAGACCTGGGAGAAAGGTTGGAATTTTCGGGAAGCATAGGCTGTTATAGCAGGGATAAGGGAGAGACAAGTCAGAACTGGGGGGAGGAAATCAAATCAGTATCTTAGATGTCTGTATACTAATGAGAGAAGTGTGGGGAATAAGCAGGAAGAACTCGAAATGCTAGTAAATAAACACAACTATGACATACTTGGCATCACAGTTGGTGGGATAATATGCACGACTGGAATATTGGTATAGAAGGGTGCAGCTTGCTCAGGAAGGACAGTCAGAGAAAAAAGGGAAGAGGTGTTGCCTTATATATTAAAAATGTATACACTTGGACTGAGGTTGAGATGGAAATAGGAGACAGACTTGTTGAAAGTCTCTGGGTTAGGATAAAAGGGGTAAAAAACAAGGGTGATGTCATGGTAGGAGTCTACTACAGACCACCTAACCAGGAAGAAGAGGTGGATGAGGCTTTTTTTAACAACTAACAAAATCATCCAAAGCACAAGACTTGGTGGTGATGGGGGACTTCAACTACTCAGGCATCTGCTGGGAAAATAACACAGCAGGGCACAGATTATCCAACAAGTTCTTGGAATGTATAGGAGACAATTTTTTATTTCAGAAGGTGGAGAAAGCTAGTAGGGGAGAGGCTGTTCTGGATTTGATTTTGACAGATAGGGAGGAACTGGTTGAGAATTTGAAAGTGGAAGGCAGCGTGGGTGAAAGTGATCATGAAATGATAGAGTTCATGATTCTAAGAAATGGTAGCAGGGAGAACAGCAAATTAAAGATAATGGATTTCAAGAAGGCATACTTTAGCAAACTCAGGGAAGTTGTTGTGTTAGATCCCATGGGAAGCAAGTCTAAGGGGAAAAACAGTTTGAGAGAGTTGGCAGTTTTTTTAAAGAGACATTATTAGGGCTGCAAGACCAAACTATCCCACTGCATAGGAAAAATAGGATGTATGGCAGGAGACCATGCTGGCTTAACCAGGAGATTTTCAATTATCTAAAAATCAAAGAAAAGTCCTACAAAAAGTGGAAACTAGGTCAAATTATAACGGATAAATATAAACAAATAACACAAGTATGTAGGGACAAAATTAGAAAGGCCAAGGCACAAAATGAGATCAAACTAGCTAGAGACATAAAGAGTAACAAGAAAACATTCTACAAATATATTAGAAGCAAGAGGAAAACCAAGGACAAGGTAGGCCCATTACTCAATGAGAAGGAAAAACAGTAACAGAAAATGTGGTAAAGGCAGAGGTGCTTAATGATTTCTTTGTTTCAATTTTCACAAAGAGGCGGTGACTGGACATCTAACATAGTGAATGTCAGTGAAAATGAAGTAGGATCAGAGGCTAAAATAGGGAAAGAACAAGTTAAAAATTACTCAGACAAGTTAGAGTCTTCAAGTCACCAGGACGTGATGAAATACATCCTAGAATAGTCAAGGAGCTGACTGAGGAGATATCTGAGCCATTAGCGATTATCTTTGAAAAGTCATGGAAAACAGAAAAGATTCCAGACAACTGGAAAAGGGCAAATATAGTGCCAGTCTATAAAAAGGGAAATAAGGACAACCCAGGGAATTACAGATCAGTCAGCTTAACTTCTGTACCTGGAAAGATAATGGAGCAAATAATTAAGCAATAGATTTGCAAACATATAGAAGATAATAAGGTGATAAGTAACAGTCAGCATGGATTTGTCAAGAGCAAACCATGTCAAACCAACCTGATAGCTTTCTTTGACAGTGTAGTAAGCTTTGTGGATAGGGGGGAAGCGGTAGACTTGGTATATCTTGACTTTAGTAAAGCTTTTGTTACTGTCTCATATAACCTCATAAACAAACTAGGGAAATGCAGCCTAGATGGAGCTACTGTAAGGTGGGTGCATAACTGGTTGGAAAACTGTTCCCAGAGAGTAGTTATCAGTAGTTCACAGTCATGCTGGAAGGGCATAACGAGTGGGATCCCGCAGGGATGAGTTTTGGTTCTGATTCTGTTCAATATTTTCATCAATGATTTAGATAATGGTATAGAGAGTACACTTATAAATTCAAAATGATCTGGACAAACTGGGGAAATGGTCTGAAGAAAATAGGATGAAATTCAATAAGGACAAATGCCAAGTACTCCACGTAGGACGGAACAATCAGTTGCACACATTCAAAATGGGAAATGTATGCCTAAGAAGGAGTACTGCAGAAAGGGTTCTGGGGGTCATAGTGGACCACAAGATAAATATGAATCAACAGTGTAACACTGTTCCAAAAAAATCGAACATCATTCTGGGATGTATTAGCAGGAGTGTTGTAAGCAAGACACGAGAAGTAATTCTTCCACTCTACTCAGTGCTGATTAGGTCTCAACCGGAGTATTGTGTCCAGTTCTGGGCACCACATTTCAGGAAGGATTTGGACAAATTGGAGAAAGTCCAGAGAAGAGCAATAAAAATGATTAAAGATCTAGAAAACAGGACCTATGAGGAAAGATTGAAAAAAATTGGGTTTGTTTAGTCTGGAAAAGAGAAGACTGAGAGGGGACATAACAGTTTTCAAGTACATAAAAGGTTGTTACAAGGAGGAGGGAGAAAAATTGTTGTTCTTAACCTCTGAGGATAGGACAAAAAGCAAAGGGCTTAAATTGCAGCAAGAGAGGTTTAGGTTGGACATTCCTAACTGTCAGGGTGGTTAAGCACTGGAATAAATTGCCTAGGGAGGTTGTGGAATCTCCATCATTGGGGATTTTTAAGAGTAGATTAGACAAACAACTGTCAGGAATGGTCTAGATAATACTTAGTCCTACCATGAGTGCAGGGGACTGGACTAGATGACCTCTCGAGGTCCCTTCCAGTCCTATGATTCTATAACATGATCCAATGGCGGAAAGATAAATTCAGACTGGATATAAAGTGTACATTTCTAACAATGAGGGTAATTAACCATTGGAATAACTTACCAAGTGTCGTGGTAGGTTCTCTATCACTAACAATTTTCAAATCAAGATTAGATGCGCTAGGAATTATATTGGGGAAGTTCTACAGCCTGTATTATACACAAGGCCAGACTAGATTATCACAGTGGTCCCTTCTGGCCTTGGATTCTGAGTCGCCTGGCAGCTGAGGCTTTTTTTATCAGGCCCAGGTGCTTGTTATCAAAATTCCCTCCAAGCTTATGCTTGCCCAAGGACAACATGCTGCGGGGGGGGGGGGGGGGGGGGGAGGGAAGAGGAGGTAGGGGTGTGTGTAGATGAGCGAGAGATGTGGGGTAAGGGGCTTGTGAGGTGTGCAGAGGCTAGCTCCTCCCCAGCAGCACACAGTAGTCCATGTCTCCTTCATTCACAGCCTTAGGAGCCAAGCCAGGAGTGTGTGTGTCTGTGTCTGTGTCTGCATGTGAGAGAGAGAGAGAGAGAGAGAGAGAGAGACTGCACCTCCCCAGGACAGGACCCTCTGCCAGGTGCTCCCAGGAATCAGAATCATAGAAGATTAGGGTTGGAAGAGACCTCAAGAGGTCATCTACTCCAACCTCCTGCTCAAAGTAGGACCAACCTCAACTAAATCATTCCAACCAGGGCTTTGTCAAGCCGGGCCTTAAAAACCTCTAGGGATGGAGATTCCACCACCTCCCTAGCCATTCCAGTGCTTCACCACCCTCCAAGTGAAAAAGTTTTTCCTAATACCCAATCTAGGAAGGGGCTCAGGCCACAGCTCCTTCCCCTGCCACCTCTTGGTAGAAACAACCACCACATCCCTGGAAACTAACTGCCAGGTGGGTGGGGAGGAGGGGGAGGTTGGTGCTTTGGCCGCATCAGGATGCAACTCCAGAGCCTCCACTGACCCAAGCCAGCACTGCAGAGCCCAGCCAGATGCCTCTCCTGAGGCTCCGCTTCCCTCAACACCCTGACACTGGGTGCTCATCCATTCCCTTTGCAGTGCCAATATGTCCAGGCAGGGCACCAAGCAGAGCAGGTACTTAAAGGACCATGCCAGGCACAGTGTGACTTATGGCCTGTACACTATACACAAGATTGCTGGGCATATGTGCTTGCAGTTTACAGGAAATATGGCTCATCATTCAATTCACTGCCTAGATGGCCTCACTCCTCCTGAATTAACTTGTCACAGGTTCCCCTTAAAGGTGTCAGGAATGAAGGCCTGTAGCTGGGTCTAGGATCAGCTAGCTAACCTCAGTGGAAACCCCTCATTGCCCAGGTCACCTGATTGGCTGAGCGGCATTGCCAGAATTATTCTTAAGCACAGGAATAGGAGTTGGCCAGTGACTGCTCACCACTTATAGCTGCAGCTGCTATTGCTCTGGTTTCTGTCTCCTGGATCCTGACTCTGGTTTGACCCTCATCTCTGACTCCTGAATCTTGACTCTGGTTCTGACCACTAGTCCAGACTGCCTAGGCTCAAAGCAGGACCATGGGGGGAAAAGGGGCCATTAACCCCATGACAGGGCAATTTCATTAAAGTCTAGAAGTACATGGGGAACAGAAAATTGACAATAAAGAGATCTTCACTAGCAGACAAAGATATAATAGGGTCCAATGGATGCAGATTGAAGCTAAACGAAGTCAGCCTAACAATAAGGAGCAATTTGTTAACCTGGAGAGTAATTAATTAAATTGTTCATTGGAAATTTCTAAATCAAACTTCAATGTTTTTTCTAAAAGATACGCTTTGGTTTAATCACAGTTATTGGACTTGAAGCAGGAATAAATTCAAGGAAGTTCTTTGGCCTATGTTATGCAGGAGGTGAGACTAGATGATTAGAATGGTCCCTTCTGGCCTTAAGATATATAAATCTGTGATATCTCAGACTGCTTCTGAGTTCTCCGGTGATCATTTTCTTGAGTATCAGAAGCACACATTTTATTGTTGCTGTTCTTAACAGACTTAACTGCCCCTTTGAAGATTTTCTAGCTAAGCACAGGAATGGTACAAAATGTTCACATATAAAATAAGCTATTTTGGATTCTCATTGCTTTTGCAGAAGGGCTGATAATAATTGTCTTTTTCTCAAATTTCTTTCTCCCATTTGCAGCAGTGGAAAAGCAGTTTTCCATGGCAAGACTTAAGGATATGCATCAGAGTTATGGGGCTAGCAACACTTCTCTCCCCTCTCTGAATGTCCCTCCAATCACGTATTAGACCTCATGCCTTTACCTTCCTAGGGTGGAATCACGCGATTCTTTCACTCTTAGACCTGGTCCTGTGGATCAACTATGCTTACCCTAAACAGTTCTGACTGAGTACAAGTACCTGGAGTCCTTTCCTTTAGGAGGTTGTGAGCTGTAATGAATATAATGACACCAAACAGCCTTCTTAAAACAAAGTATTGTTTAATCTTAATTAAAAGAACAAAGCAAAGCATAAGAGAAGAAGTTTTTAAAACAATCAACAGTCTATATGCAGGCCTTTTTTACCTAAAGTCCTGTCTTCAATGCACTGTTAACTTGGGCTATACCAGGAGTGTTGCCTCTGACCTGACTTCTGTTCACACAAAAATCTCTAGCTCTAGTTATGTGATACTTTAAGACTGAGACAGCTGACCTGTTGATGGTGGGGGGAGGGTGCGTTGAAGCTTGAGAGTAGCTGAAGCTTGAACTAGTTATGCCGTGGGGATTCAGCTGGTCCGTTCAAGTGCTGGGAATTCTCCAATGCCTTCCCAAAATTCTACCCAGGGGTGTTTGTATCAATCCTCCCTGTCTCCTGACCAGAAATTATCCCCAGTATAACAGGGACTTGCATAGATCAGTGCTTGGGCTTTAGAAGCAAAGCTGGATCTAATTTTTGATTAGGAATTAGTGAGGGGACAGACTAAGGTGCCTACCCCCATCACAGCAGAATGTGCATAAAAGCTGTACTAGAGCACCTACACCTGGAAAGACTTTTAGACAGCTTTGTTACTGGAGAAATTCTGAAAGGCACATGGACTATGTTGGGTGCAAAAGAGTAGTGGGCTGGGCATACACTCTCCTGGTGGAGTTAGCTGCATGGCTATCTTAACACTGTGCCTTAAATCATCATCTACCCTCATATGTAAAATCCTCTCTATTGTAGTTTGCAGTGTTGTTGTAGCTGTTAGTCCCATGATATGAAAGAGACAAGGTAGGAGAGGTAATATCTTTTATTGGACCAACTTCTGTTGGTGGAAAGGACAAGCTTTCACGTTTCACAATAGAATTTGGTCCAATAAATGATATTACCTAACCTACTTTCTTTCTACATTGTATAGTCTACAGATGCTCCCCGGGTTACACAAGACCTGACTTATGCAAATTCGACCTTACGCAAAATGTTCCATAAGGCATAAATAAAATTTTCAAGTTGCGGAAAATATTGCGTAGCATACGGGAATGCAAAGTACTGTAGTGCGGTGTGCGGAGGAATATAGCAGTAGCATCTCCTACAAGGGAAGGCTTTGCGCTCTCACAGCCTCTCAGTCTCGTGTTATTTCAGTGATACTGTGTTTCTGTTATTTCACCCTATTATTTCATTCAAATCATTCCTGTCTCCTCCTCTCCTTCCTCATCTACAAATTAAGCCCATTGTCACCCACCACCAAAATGCAGCCTTCAGTGTGCCAGGATAACAATAGGATTAAGGGAAATGCAATATTTTTGTTGTAATTGTTTGTTTTTTTATGCTTGCACAATATACGTTTCCAGCTTACGTAAAATTCAGGTTACGCAAGGCTTTCCGGAAGGAATGATTGCATAAGCCGGGGAGCGTCTGTATTTTGTGAGTTGTCCAATTCTGGAATAAAATAATGTTTCAAAATATTTGCAAAGTTATTAATAATTTAAATATATAAGTGTATAACAAAAGTTTAATACATGGAAATATATCTGTATTGTTAAATGAATCAAAACTATCACAACATCAAATACCATGTTACCTCAATAGAGATCTTAAGAGTTGATGAAGTACAGTACACGTTTCTCTTTGCTCATTAAAACCATGAAATGTTGACAGGGAATGGTACTGTCAGACTGCAATACCAAAGTCTGCTTTTTGGTTCTGTGGAGAATAAGATAGTTGTGTCTGTTGTTTTTTTTTTATAAATATCATCTGCACTTTAGTTCACCTGATTGGTATTATCCTACCTGATTGCAAGGAGTTACGGGATGCAATCAGGGAAAACAAACAGGAAACAAAACAATGGCAAACATAAGGTACAATCAGAATGAATACCAATAGTTCCTGAGGGAAAAAATGGGCAGATTGCTACATGGCAACAACTAGACTGGCAAGATTTATTCTTCCCAGGCCAAAATTTAGGATCAATGAGTGCTGGCCTAGGAAAGAAGGGGAGTTGACTGGATTGTCAGTAGCTGCCTGGAGGGAGACATGCCAGAGAGACATGCAGCAGATATGGAGGTAACAGGACTGACTGGAACTCACTACAGTTTGAAAGGAAAGATTAAGGTTTAGGTACAGTAAACTATGTCTAGGCCTTTTTGTTTTATCCCTTTGCTCTGCTTGCTATGTACGTTTGGGTGAATAAATAATGCTTTGTTTTGAGGAAGCTAGTTTGGGATCACTTTAATCAGTTGGTGTCACAGGCTTCTGGAGGATAAGGGTGCACAGGTGCCAAACACCTGGGACTGTTGGGTTAACTTGGTTGGTAAATAGGAGAACTGAAGCCCAGAGATCCAGTCTGGGAGGCAGGATCATGTGGTGCCACCCAGAGAATGGCAAAGGTAGTGAAATATGTCTCCAAAGAACCAGTCATTTGGTTTTTTCCATGATTACTTTAATTCAGTATTTTAATTTAGGTTTGGAGGATCCTATTTTCTTGGAAATTACTTTAAAATGAGAATATTCTGGACCTGCAGACAGGCTAGCACACTTGAAATTCTGGACTAATAGTACCATCTGATTTCAAGACTGTTCTATCTCAGACAGATGAAGGTGTGTGTGCCAACATGGCTACAAGCTACACTTTTTCACAGGTAGATGCCAGCATTTGAAAGTGATGAAAAAAGGCACCTCTTTGTGAAGAAAGATGAAGAACAGGAACATATGTTTAGCCCTCATTGAAATGCATGGGGATTGGAAGAACTGTTTGCTAAATTGTTTATAGTTATTACTAGTGGTGAGTTTGAAGGCAACAATGTGGGCTTTATGGGGAGGAAGAGAAAAACCACCCCAACCCAGACCTTACTTTCATGTTTATAGAAAAAACCTAGCATAATTCATCGTTCAAAGGGACCCTTCTTCTAGACTATCATAAAATGGAAAATATGGTCTTGTTTGGTTTGGTAACCTGGGACTTGTAGGATATTTCACTGCATTTGGAATTGGATTATTTTCTTTTTTTGAAGAATATATCCTCAGTAAATTATCTGAACTGGAACTATCTAAATCCATAATGACTGCAATTTATACTTTCATCAATGCATTTCCAGCTCAGGGCTATCTGTGTGAGATGGTAGCTTTGCTTTTCTGAGGGGAGTAACAGAGGTGTAAGGAGTAGGAGAAAGGGAATATTTTCCTGAAATAAATAACTTTCCTCAAGATTAATTGTGGACTCTAAAAAGGAACAGATTTGTGGGAAAAAAAGTGTTCATTATATATGCTGATACAAAAGTCTTTGTAATTAACTGAGCATGACTGAAACTAAATCTACATTAAATAATTACACATAGAAAAACAATGTTAACAGAACATTTTTGAGTGCTTGGCTTTGCAACCTTAAAAGTTAGCAAATGCCAAAATCAAAGAAAAGGTCACTAGAATTTTTAACATGGGCAAAACAATGCATTTTTTTTTTTTACTGGCATCATTCTCAGAATTATCTGAGGTGTTTGGGCTGAAACATTCCAAATAAATTCAGCCTTAGGCTGATAACAATGCAGGCTGAAATTTTCCATGTAGTTTGACAAAGTTATGACCACCTGAAAATATGGTCTTATAATGAGATGTATTGGGCAACCTTAACAATACATCGTGGTCCCAGCCCCACCTATAGTATCTATAATATAGACATTATGTAACATTGAACAGCTTTTCTGGGTTTAGAAGCCAAGGAATCTGAAATACCGGAACAGACCATTAACCCAACTTGTCCAGTATCCTGTCCCTTTGGTACAGGGGTAGGTGACACGGTGGCAAAACTGCTTGCCATTGGTCTAATTAATGTTTCCAGCCTAGCTGTTCTGATGCTAGATAAATGATGTGAAAAGTTCTATTGTAGACAAATCCCAGGAGTGTACAAAGCCAGAAACCAGAGGACTCAGTTGTTCCCTACCCTGCATGGATGTGCTGTAGAAGTGGCACATCAGAGAGAGGGCACCAAAAGCCTTCTCTGTGCAGGGCCGGCTTTAGGCTGATTCCCCGGAATTGGGCCCCGCGGGTAAGAGGGCCCCGCACCCGCGCCTAAGAGGGCCCCGCGCCTTAGGTTCACCTGGCGGCGGTCCGCTCCAGCGGCATTTTGGCAGCGGTGGCGGGTGAGGGCGGGGATGGTCTGCTCCTGGGTCTTCGGTGGCATTTTGGTGGTGGGGGGTCCTTCAGTGCCACAGAAGATGCGGAGCGGACCTCCCACCGCCGAAGTGCCGCTGAAGACCTGGACCGCCACCGGGTCTTCGAATCAGGCCCTGCAGGTCCTAAAGCCGTCCCTGTCTCCGTGGTACCCCTGTACGTGTACTAGGCACAATGGCAATGGTTCTGCCTCCCAAGAAAGGGATGGGCTTTGGCTCTGTCACCTCTAAACATGTGGCAAGTTTGCATCCAAATCCAACATTTGTCGCTGATGAAATACAGTACAAATTTCTCTTTGCTCATTAAGACCATGAAATGCTGGCAGGGAATGGTTCCGGGCTTTATACTCTTTGCCAGCTAACAGTTTTGTCATTGATTCTTCACAAGGGGGACAGCACAGTGTATATGGCACAATGAGCACTTTGAGAGGAGGCATCTGGGTACCAAGCAAAAGAACCCCAGGACCTGGCCCATGCAAGAAGAGGGAAAAATTACTCCATATTTTGGTGATAACAAGCACTGAAGAGAGAGAAGTGAGGAGGCTACACTATTTCATCTCTTCCCCCCTCAGATAGACATATATCCTTGGAGCTGAGCTCTCAGCATGCATCTACTCCCTACCTCCCTCACTAATCCAACAGTATTCAGCCCAGCAGACATTTTTTCCCAGCCCAAACTCTTCTATTTCCTCCCATACAGGGAGTCCAGTCCTGTCCAGCCCACCATGGATACATTGGCCCTGCACTATATTTTGTCTCCAGAATCCAGCTCAGACCCTCCTTTATGGCCAGCCAACATCAAATGGCTTTTTTAACTTCCTTTCCATCACCGGCAGCCTGGCTTATTTTTCTCACTGATGATTGTTCGTTGAAATGCCTTAGAACGGTGTGTAAAGAATCTCTCTCATATACACACACACACAACTGCAGTAACCTGTCTGCTTCCATCTCACTCTAGGATCGGGACATGACCTTGTGCAATTAAATGAGGCATTAAGGAAGACATCTCCTGTCCCTGGTTCTTTCTTCTGGTTCCTCTACGGCAGCAGCCAGCTGCAGGGTAACCATCACCAGGGAGGTAGTCTGCCTGATGATCTTTGCTCAGATGAAAATATATGACATGAGGAGTTGAGGTTGAGGAGCCAGGACATTCCTCTTTTATTCCTACCCTTCCTTGGGTCTTCATTATGGTCTCTCCAAAGCTAGCAGTTGGCAAGCAGCTGTCAGTTGTGAAGTGCCCCTCCTATTGCTGCTATTCTGCTTTTTTTTTTTTTGACTAAACACCAGCTGCTGCATCTGGATGTGCATTGAGCCTCTTCTTTTGAATGGTGGATCTTATACCTGGGTTGCAAGAATCCACTGCTAATTCCTGAATATGTAATCCCATTTTGTGACCTTCCAAGATTTTTACCTCAACAATTTCCTGTCAGTGAGTTACACAAGTTAACTTTACATTATGATATAAAACATTTCCCTTTATCCATTTTTAAAATTTTCATCAATTGCCCTTTTGTTTACACATTGATATGAAGAGCTCTAACCTTGTTGCTGTATTAATTGAAATAAACAAATGATAGTTTGAAAATAGCCTTACTGATGATTCTATGGTACAAAATTTTATAAAAGAAGTGTCAAGGAAAGGTTTTGCACTCTTTGTATTGTTTGATAGATCATTGTTTCCAGTAATAAAGCCCATTACAGGTTCTGTATTTATGGACTGATTCTTACTCTCATTACTATTGCCTTCAGAATGATCTGTCTCTCAGAATCAGCAATGGAGGGTGGATGGGTGGGAATTCTGCCCAAAATAAAGTAGCCTGATTAACCCTGAGAAAAATGCTGATTATTAGATCAGTGTTTGCAAGTGTGTATGTGCGGGAGAGAGGTGAAGAGCCATATGAGGATAGTGGTGGGGAAAAAAACAAAAACAAAATCCCAAACCACAAGCTCAAACAGAGTTGCTTTCACTGACAACATCAGGAAGGGTGAATGTTGACTCTGGTGTATTTTTTTTCTGTCTGTTTCAATTGCATCTTAAATCTGATATCTGTGGCGAATTCACTGTTTTGTCTACATGTGGTGCACAAGGTAGAGAAACAGCGATCCACTGGATCAGTTCAGCCCTTCAATGTTATACAGTTTGCTGGTGGTTGTAGGATGGTTAATTAAAAAAATATGCCTTACTGCAGGCTGATGAAAGATATGTTTGCTGACAGGGGCTTGTGGGAAGAGGTGGACTTCAAAGCAACTGCTTGTTCAGAACACGGAAATGTGTCTGTGAGGACAAATATTGTCAGAGTGCAGGGTTTGTGGTTTAAGCTCAGATGAATGAACACAACACTTTTTGCAACGATAGGTGGGAAAGAAGATTATAAACCTAGTTTCTTGGGGGTGGGGAGGAGGGGAAGAAGGCCTTCTTAGTGAATTCTGAAGAAATTATTTAATCCAAAAATGGATTCAATTTTTAAATCTTAAAAAAAAAAAAAACAGAACAAAACTCATCCCTCTTTCTTCTCCTCCTCCTCCCACACATATCCACCCTACTAAGCTAGTAAACATGGTAAGGCATTTTAATAGCCAACAGTGTGCTGTTTACCCACAGCTTTATCAAACAGGATGGCTGCAGAGAGTAATCAAGGCTTCACATGGATTGCATTATTTTGATGCATAGTGTCATATTTCCTTACTGGTTCTGATACATCAGTGACTTAACGTTTCTTATCTCAGTTTTGCGGTTTAGAAACTATAATTGACTGTCTCTTGGGACAGCACAGAGTACTTCTTTATTTTATTTGTCATTTTCCAGGCTGTGTTAGGGTGTGTGTGTGTATTTTAAATACAGGTCATATTCAGTTTGATAGTCTCTGTGCATCTTAATGCAGCTGAGGCTATTAACATGAGCTCTGTTGATTTACAAGTGCTCTTGCCTGACATTGCGCACTTCGGAGGTGCTTTCCCACCATTATATGGCATATCAAACAATGAACCAGACTTTGCTTTCAGAAATACTGGTGTATATCTGGAGAATTTGCCATTAGATTGACTGACTCCAGTTTTGCACTGGTATAACTGAGTTCAGAATGCAGCCCAGTACCTTAAAGATGTAATAAATATACTGCATGTGGCTGAAACGGAAGCTTAATTTCCACTCAAAGAAACTCCAGAAATGTTTATTAAAAATGTATCATAGATGAAGTTTTAATTCTTCCACCTCCCTCTAAAAATCAAGTGACTATTTAATTTCTGCATTGGTCTTCTCCTTGCTTATGTATAACTGAGCTGCAGCACATCTGAAAATCAGGCCTTTACACTCCTATTCCATGATGTATTTTACTTATCCTGGAGGACAAGAGATGAGACAATGAAGTCATTTTCTTAGTGAATACTGCACAGATTAGCTGGCAATGTAACTTTGGTAACCGTGTCCTCTTTAGAATTTGTGTCAATCAACTGTGCATGGTTGTAGCATGTACAGTGGTTGCCATCAAACGATCAACATTTACGAGAGCTCATGTGGAATCTGAGATATTGGCAGTATTCCCCTGCATTTGAAATAGGAAATAACAGTGGTATCTCAAATAACCCGATATGGTAAATGTTGTTGTCATTTTATTTATGGCCACTGTAATGCCTGACATATAAGTGCTGTTTACAGACAGTAAATACAGCAGGCATCAATCCAAAGTCCCAGAGGTAATTCTCCCCCTTCTGCTAGTCTTATCTCTCTGTCCCTTCTCCTTTCTCTTCTCTACTCCTGATCTGCTTGCTGTGCAGAGTCATCACCTTGCACTGGAACTGATCCTCCTCCTGAGTTAGAAATGTGAGCCCTCCAAGCAACTCTCCATGTCTTTTTGCATTGAGCTAAACAGATTCTCGGCTCCTACACTTAACCAACTGACTGAGAAGCCAATAAACTGCTTAAAAAGAGCCACAAAAATATCTGTAGCTCAGTGTAACCTTTCCAAAATGGCCTGTCCCTTTAAGTGGGACGGTCTTGATTTGAAATAGTGAGAAATCCATCAGATGGAAAGAGATTGTGATGAGGATAATTCATGCATAGATTCATGCATTGTGGGATGTTTTTTTTCTTTTTTTTTAGGCTGGAACTGTTACGATCACCTAGTTTCACCTCTTCATAGCACAAGACAGAGTATTTTATCTAATACTTCATTCCTCAAGTTCATTAACTTCTGTTAAGATATAGCATATCTTTTAGAAAGATATCCATTCTTTCTTTAACGATTTCATATGATAGAGAATCCACCACATCCCTTGGTAAGTTGTTCCAAAGATTAATTACCCTCATTATTAAAAACGTGTGCCTTATTTTCAGTTTGAATTGGTCTAGTTTAAATCTCCAGCCACTGGACCTTGTTATGCCTTTGTCTGCTAGATTAAAGAGCTCACTATCAGAAATCTTCTCCCTACGTAGGTACTTACTGGCCTCCCTGATCAAATAACCTCTTAACTGTTTTTTCAATAAACTAAATAGATTGAGTTCCTTCAGTATCTCACTGTAAGGCATGTTTAGGTAGGGGATGTACAGACAATGTTTAAACAGTAAGTGCAGATCCCTAGCTAATCTCTCTCTTCAACGGGGCTATCCTATAATTACTGCATATACTATCTATCTATCTATCTATCATGTAAACTCCTTAGAGCAAGGACTTGCCACTTTTAGTTACATAAGACCAGCCATACTGAGTCAGACCAATGTTCCATTTACCCCAGTATCTTCTCTTCTGCCAGTGGCCCATGCCTTATGCTTAGGGGAATAAACAGAACAGGGCAATTTAGCGAGAGATCCATCCCCTGTCATCCACTCCCAGTTTTTGGAAGTTGGATGCTTTGAGACACCCAGAGCATGGGGTTGTTTCTTGGCTAATAGCCATTGATGATCTATCCTTCATGAACTTATCTAATTCTTTTTTGAACCCAGTTATACTTTTGGCCTTCACCATATCCCCTGGCAACAAGTTCCCCAGGTTGACTGTGCATTTTATGAAGACATACTTCCTTTAATTTGTTTTAAACCTTCTTCCTATCCATTCATTGGGTGATTTTATCTTGTTATGAGAAGGGGTAAATAACCCTTCCACATTCACTTTCTCCAGACCATTCATGATTTTATAGACCTCTCTCATATCCCCCCTTAGTTGTCTCTTTTCTAAAATGAACCATCTCAGTCTTTTTAGTCTTTTTAATCTCTTCTCATATGGAAGCTGTTCCGTACCCCTAAACATTTTTATTGCTGTTTTGTATCTTTTCCAATTCTAATGTTTTTTTGGAGATGGGATGACCAGAACTGGATGAAATATTCAAGGTGTGGACATACCATGGATTTATATAGTGGCACACAATTGTCTGTAAAACAGAAAATATGATGCTATATAAATAAGGTTCATAGATTCCAAGGACAGAAGGGATGATTGTGATAATCTAACATGACCTCCTGTATACCAATGCCCATAAACTTCCACAAAATAATTCCTTTTGAACTAGAGCATATCTTTTAAAAACCCAATCTTGAATTAAAAGTTGCTGATGATGAAGAATCCACCATGACCCTTGGTGAATTGTTCCAATGGTTAATCAACATCACCGCTAGAAATTCAAGCCTTATTTCCAGTCTGAATTTGTCTGGCTTTAATTGCCAGCTATTGGATTGTGTTATACCTTTGTCTGCTAGACTGAAGAGCCCACATTCAAATATATTTCCCCATGTAGGTAGCTAAGAGTGATCAAGTCGCTGCTTAACCTCTTTAAGATAGACTCAAGGAGCTGCATTTATTTATCATTATAAAGCATGATAGACTATAATCTGTTGCTATAAAGCATAATAGTGTCTTGCTCACTGATTTCACAGAATAATCTGTCCTTCCTATTTTCAAAATACATTGATTTTAAAAATATTTGCCTTGATCCCTTAATTTGTACATGTTCGCATACCTCTGTAGTTCTGATCCTTTACAATAATGGAAGTGAACATACTACAGGAAGCACCTTTTGTTCTGGGTTGGGGGCATGACTGGAAGTATTGGAAATCCATGAGAGTTCCAGCCAAATATTACTCATCCAAGAGATTTGGATTGCTTAGATAAGCTTCGTATATAATAGGAATATAAGATTCATCTGCTGTCTAACTTCTGCTGATTCATTGTACATAAGATCTGGCCTTTCTTCCATACAACTAAATCTAGTTTCATCTTTCCCTCATCTTTCTCACATCTTGAGCACTACAGCATCTATCTCTCTGTTCTTGACAAATCACATCTTGCACTACTTATATCTATTCAAAATGCTGCTGTAAAAGTCATTTTCCTGGCTTGTTACTTCAGCCACATTGCCCCTCTCTTTCTGTTACTCCTTGGCCTCCCATTTTCCCGTACACCAGATACAAACTGCTTGTCTTCACATCAACGGATCCTATCCCTATTGGCTCTCCTAATATCAGCTCCTGCCTTCATTCTGCAAATAGTGCTAGTTTTGATGGCTCATTTTTTAATTTTTCCAACAAGCAGCTTTGTGCTTTATCCCATTTTGACCTTATGCATGGTAACAGCTGCCCATAAATATCTGCAAAGCTGTTGTATTGTCCACCTTCAAATCTATCCTTAAAAGTCTTCTCTGCTTTGATGCCTACAAAGAACTCAACGATTTAGGTAGCTTATCTGTTATGGTTGGTTTTTTTTATGCTGACTAATATCCTCTCATGGTCTCTTTGTGCTCCCTCTATCTGTTTTATCCACCTGTTACCTATAGTCTTTCACTTAGGCTGCAAACTCTTCAGAGGAGGGAGCATCTCTTTTTATGTTGGTAGAGTGTCTAGCACAAGAACCTTCTCGCTAGGTGCCACGGTAACACTAATAATAAATCTGGTATAAAATGTTCACTTTTTTGAATTATTCCCTCTTTCAAAAAAATTGAAATTTCAAAATTTTTGAACAGCTCCATAGTTTGTTAAAAAAAAACCCAAGGTAAGTTTCACAAAAATATGAAATATACTGTTTTTATTCATTTCAATTATTAAAATTTTGTCAGTTTCAGAATTTGAAAATGTGACAATCTAGTCTAAACCTTTGGTTGTTTGTGAAGTGAACCTTGCAGCCTACTAAAGTTTATATCCTGTATAATTAATTTACATGACTCCAACTAAGCAGATGAGAAGATTGTGTTTTAATATGCACAAAGGGAAACCATGCACTTTCAGTCAGAATGACCTTTATTTTACAAGAAGAGAACAAAACAAGAGTAAGATCTCTCTCTGATAGCACAGTATATGCATCTCCTGTGTACCTGTCTGAATTTTGCCTCTCAAAATGACTTCCTACAAATGCAGACAGACACCAGGCTGAAATTCTAACCTCACCTAAGACAGTGGAAAGCGCCCATTGATTTAAAAATGGCCAAGATTTCACCGCAGCTTCCTGGATATTTACAGTGTGGTCTTAATGGGTACAAATTGCATACAGAAAATGATTGGGTGGAGAAGAGCAAGTTCATACCTTTGTTTGTGTTTTCTATAGACACCGGTTTTTGGTAATAGGTTATTAGGGTTACAATATGGAAGTTCATCACACTAGAAAGGGCTACAGAAGTGATCGTTTATTTATTTTTTAAGCATAAGAGTCCAGTTAAAGGTAAAAATTAGAGATGGTCAGTAATTTCCCCTCTGAATGGTTTTCAGACAGAAATCATAGTTTCTGCAAAATTTCAGTGTTGCCCCCCAAATTATTTTCCATCAAAAATGAAATATTTAATTTTGAATCAAGTTTGATTCAAATCATGATATTTTTCTGGAACTGACCTGAAATTTTTTGTCTGGAATCAGCATCACATGAAACTAGATTTCTGTGCTGTAATCTACTACTGCCTCATGGGAGTTCAAGTTCTGTAGCCTGATGCCCCCATTCTTCCCAGTGGGTCAGGCTCCCTGACTGAACTAGTTTTCCTATGACTGAGTCCTGTGACTATCAAGATGTAGCATGCAGCTTGGTTAGAAGGGAGTCCTCATTGCATCATAGGAGATGTTGTCTTCCAGTTTGCCTACCTGATAGGATAGAATGGGGGCCTGAAATATCTCTCCCATGAGGCAATATAGCACAATGGAAAAATGCAGTTTAATGCTGATCTGATTTGAAATGGATAGATTTAGTTCACTTCTATGAATTAAAACCATAGCATTTTGATTTGGGAATGTCAAAAAGTTTCATTTGGTTAAACACCTGAAATGAAAAGTTTTACCATTTCCAAATCAATTTTATTTTATTTATTTAAACTTGAAATATTGGACTCTTTCATGGAATGGAAATTGTAAATTTCTCTTATCTAGTAAAAATTGGAGAAAGACACTTAATTTAATAGGATTATGCCCATGCAAATTACTCTTTATACTGGGAAAGATAAGAATGTTTTCAAACATGAGAAATCATGGCAGCTTTAACTATGAATTTTATTGCCTTTGTGGGTTTAAGTCTGACCCTAATTATTATTAGCTCATTTGAGGGCATTAAATTTTACTTTAAAAATTGAGTTTATAATGCTTTTGGGAACAAATTTACTCCAACTCCCATATTTCTAGCTTCTGCAGTAGTTGAGCTGTTGCAAACCCCCTTTTGTTTAGTTTATTCATAGGAACAGTTGATGTGATTTCCATATATGGCTCAAGCTGTCAGGCTTCGTCCTCCATACCTTGTAGATGGTGTCTGTGGGTCTCATCTTCTCTACTCTGCTGCTGTGTACTACAAGCCAGCCAAGTTATTAGGTCTCTAATGTCTTTCTCTACCAAGGTTATTTATTGAACCAAAACTATTTTGGGTGCGGGGATGCAAGAAGAGTTATTGGTGACAATATTTTTTTAAACAATAGAGGCCAAATTTCAATGGAGATTCACCAGGAATGAACCTGGCATGGTAACTTCACTGTTTTTCATTGTTCTTTCTACATACTCATCCTAGCTTATTAGATTCACCCATAATGTAGATCTTTATTTTTGGCTTTTATTTTTTATAAAATGTCCCAGGAACTTCACTGCACATTACAAAGTAAAAAAACAAAGACATCTGTGAATCAGTGCAAAAAAAAAAAATGGCACAGTTCTTGGGGTAAATATTGGGGTGAACATTGGGGGACAGGAGGACAGAAAAAAGCAACAAATAGAGAAAAAGTAAAAGCTTCTCATGATAATGAAGTTCCCAACCATCATCTCTCCTTTCAGAGCAGGGAGCTGGATCTGGGGAGTTCTGGCACTTTTTTTTTGGACTTGAGCGCTGATGTACACATACGTATGTCCATGTGTCTGTCTTCTACTACACTGACAAACAGCCTTGCATTTACACTTACACTCATTTATTATTAACATAAACACAGACACTTAATGTAATGGATTGGATTTTCTTAACATAATCAGTATTTTCATCTACTCGAGTGACCCAAAATTTGGATGAAAACTGATAAAAATGAATTGATTTTGTGAAACCTAGGAAAATTTTGGTAAAAATCAGTAAAAAACAAAATAAGATGGTCTTAATTATGGATTAATGGACAATATATTTTTAGTTGTAAAAATGCAATTTTATAATACCACTATTAGGTTGGGGCATAGTCACGTGAGGTAGTAGCAGATCTAGGATTGTGCAGTATGGTATGGATAGGAAAAGCAGGCAAATAAGTAATATCATGCAAATGAGTGATTAGTATCAGTAGGAAACAACACATTGCCCATTATATCATATTTGCATAATTGATTATCTCCAAGAACCTGGTTTTTACAAAAAACTAATTTGTTAATGAGAATCTGGTTTGGAATCTATCAACAGGTAAATATGGTGAGTAGTGGTTAACTGTGCCAAAGGACCTGGAGAAGCTAACTGTGCAGGTTAAGGACCTTTCATGGATGTGCAGATGAAATGAGTCATCCAGATGAAATGAATTTTATGAGGATCATAAAAAGGATGAAGTATCTCTCGCCAGCAGCATACTAGATGGACAAGAAATCCTTCAGGGAGAACGTTAGTAGCTGGCCTGCTCTTCTCAAGGTAGGAAGTTAGCTCACTATGGTTTGCTGGTATTTTATTTTCAGTTGCAAGTAACAAAAAACTGGAGGGGTTTGGATAGTAACCAGTGTGTGTGCTGAGCTCATTGGAATGGGGAAATGAATACACATGGCCATATTTCAATGTTTGGTTGAAAAGTAAGGTTGCTAAACGATGTCCCTCTAACATTTTTTGCCACTGCTTCCAGATCTTCTTTCCCTGTCACTTGGCCTTGTCTCCTTCTGCCACCCTCTGTCTTCCAGCCCTGTATCTTCACTTGCCCCTATCCCTTTGACTGCATCTTCCCTCTTCTCTGTGTCTTCTCCATCTTCTCCTGCCAGAATCCCTCTTCTCTAGAGCTTTTTCCTCGCTTAGCTATTTTTTTTCAAAGTCTTTGTCTATCACAGCCTCAGCTCAACATAGGTTTGGTTCATATTTGCATTTGTAAGGGCTAGAAACTTGAATTTCTAAATACAATATTTAAGACTGTACTGATTCAGATAAGGAAAGAGGGACTCCAAAGATCCAACACAGCTTCATGCTGCTGAATGTCCTCAATTTCCATTGCCATCAAGGTTGTTCAACACTTTTCAGCATAGAGCACAAACATCTTAACCAATAAAAGCATATATAACATAGATTTTTAAGGTCAGAAGGGATAGTTAAATTATATAGTCCGTGTAACACAGGCCATCAAACTTCACCCAGTTATCCTTGTACTAAGTCCCATAAGTTGTTTGAGTAAAGCATATCTTCCAGAAAGGCATCCAGTCTTGATTTGGAGACATCAACAGATGGGTAATCCACCACTTCACAGAAATATTTTGTGTCTGTCTGTCCGCTGCTTGCAAGGGGCTAGGTAGAAACTGGAGGGAAAAAAACTCCTTATCAGTTAGGAGCACAAAGTGTCTGGGATTACTAAATTTTCCATCTTGTTTTCGTGCAAAACATAATATTCAACAACACAACTACCCCAACCCCCAAAAAACAAATTTAACCAATTTGATAAGACATATATTAATTTCAGACAGAAATTTGTTTTCTAAATTTCAGCCTGAAGTGCATATATAGTTATAAACACCATTAGCACTGAAGATAGGGAAATAGAATGGAAAATTCTGACATAATCTTAACTAGAGCAATATGAATGGCTCTATGGAGATCTGCAAGCACAGACTTTTTACAGTGAGCGAAGTGAGTTGTGCCTGTTAAGTGAAAATGGTAAAAGCTGTTTGTATTTCGTTTAAAATTAACGACATCACCTTTTGACAGTTCATATTTTAGCAAAAACATCTGCACAAATGGAGTTCTGTGAAATTGATCCAAAGTTAAATGAAATAAAGTAGAATTGCTCATTTCAAAATTATATGCACATTTTTCATGTTTTGCAATGAAAACTTTTCCTAACTCTGTGTACAATCATGTTGATATACTCACCAGGGTTTAAACCCACATTGAAATTTCTTTCCCCCTTTCCACCATATTTAGGACATGATAGTTGCTTCCTTTACACAAGATGAAGCTCTAAACTTTGTAAGATGGGCTGGCTTCTTTTTTTTTTCTTTTTTTTTTTCCATCTTGTAATATTCTATATCCCATTGCAAGCTCATATATGCTGTGGTTTTTAGTTACAATGTATTCCATCTTTGGGATTCCTAATCTTAATGTACTCATCACATCTGACATTAATACCACATGAATTTTATTATAGTAAATTGCTTACAGATACACTTAATGGATTAATCATAGCTAAGTCATTTTTATGTGTACTTTTGATGGTACCGTAGTTGATTCTATTGTCATTCGAGGAGATTTCCAAAGGTTCAAATGACACTGAGGTGGCCAGTTCCCATTGTTCAGACAGCCAACTCCTATTTGTGCCTTTGAAAATTTCCCCCATTATTAATACCAAAAGGTAAACCTCAGTTTGATTCTTGTAGCACAGCATTTGTTTACCTTTTACCATGTTAATGTTATAAAGTGACAAGTTTAGCCTGAGGTTTATTTTATACTAGTCACAGTGATTAGGGATATGTGAAGAGAAGGTCTGTAGTGAAATCACACTGCCACATATTTCAATCAACACGATCTCCGAGATTGTCTGTCTGTGTGAAGCAATATTTATACATTTACACAAATAACTCATCCTTGAAATCAAGGGACTTTCAACAGATAGTTTTGCAAAGGGCTCTTCAGCTTTTCTTCTCTTTGGAGCATGAAAAGACAGAAAGTAAGAAGTAAAATGCTTTCCAAGAGGATTGAGGCTTTGGTTGGCAATTAAAGTCTAGATTGCTCAACATGCTCTTATCTTTTTGCATATGCTTGTAGGAATGTATGTTACCTCTTTATTTTTATTCATACACCTTTGAACTGGTGTGACACATTATGCCCCTGGGCAAAGGGCATTCTGTTCTTTGCAAACAGCTCTTGCGTCAGACCTGACAAACTCACTACATTAAATACATTGCTTACAGGGTATTTGTCCATGAAGGGTATTATGTAAGACTTCTGTTGAAATCTTGCAACTTACTGATGTTCACAATCATGGTATGATGTATTTACAGGTAATATTTAAGGAGTAATGTGTAGCTTATGCTCTTGTAGTCTTAAGATTAAAAGAAGTCACCAAGGAGTAATATTACTTGGTGATAACCTGATTCATGCAGGACGTAGTTGACCCCCCTCCCTGGTTAGTGGGTGATGAAATGCAAGGCTTAATTGTCTATCATTAGCTGCTCACAGAACAGTCAATGGAAAACTATCAAAGACAACTGCAAACAATCAAAATTACTAGGAGGTAAAAAAGGACTGTGAAAACAGACCAAGGATCACCCTGCCTGTAAATAACTAAAAAGATTTTTTTTCAGTATAATATAGACTGGGGAGAGACATTCTGGATCCATTCACAGAGGAGATATCTTTCTATGAAGAATGGATCTTGGTTCCTGTGTAACCAGCTAGCTCTGCGATAGGCTGAACTTCTTGGGGGGTGGGTGGGCAGGCAGGTAGAAACCTACTTTATTAGATAGGAAAGATAACTATTACATGTAGGGCCAAGTTAGCATTTTTGTTTTGTATTGTAACCATTTGTTTCTATCTCTCTCTTGCTTCTAGTGGAATCTCTATTCTTTCTTAAATAAACCTTTTGTCTCATTACAAGTGCTGTGTGTTATAGAGGAGTGATGGCTTAATGTAAAAATGGTAAAGTGGGGCACACTGTTCCTTTGGGGGCAGAAGCTGTGGAATTTCTGTGACTAGCCAGTGTTAGGACTAGACATCATGGGGAAATGCTTCCAGGGGACTCAGACTCGTGTGTACCTCTTGTTAACCTTCCAGGCAAAGACAGGGCAGACATAGCCTGGAGGAGAGTGATGGAGTGACGAAAGGCAGGTAGTGGTAGGGAGCTAACACTCAGTTTCCGTAAGCAAGAGTCCCTCATGCTAGAGGTAGGTGGTCACAAAGTAACTCAGAAGCCTGGGTACTCTAAGAACCATCACAGCTGGTCACTAATTTTACCAGCTTTTCTGCAATTGGGATCAATTGTGACTCTTCCCTATTTTGTGAACAGTGTGAGAGCTGCACCACCCAGTGGGAACCTTAGGAGGACTCTGCCTTCATGGAGGCAGAAATCCTCCCAGAACACTCCCATGCACAATTGTCGTACAAAGGGGCACTCATAGCTGCACATCTCCAAATGGTACTACATACAACCCCTTGTGTGTCCATGGTGTAGAAGATGGCTGGACCATGGCCCTACCTGCTTGGAGGTTCTGAGTCCAAGTAAGTAGAAAGGGAAAGATATTTTCTTGGACCCTGTAGTGTGTACCTTGCAATAGAGAAGGTACAGTAAACATAAAGGGGATTCTTTATTTAGGGTGAGGAATATACATATACCCTGTAGCACCCTTGTGCTCCAGTTTACAAGCTGGAAAGCAAATTGTGTTCCTTCTAGTATCCTCCTACAGGGGCTTCAGCAATCATGGACTGAGTTGCTGACAATATTACATTCCTTTGTTATTTAAATTAATGCAACCCCCAAAACATTCATATTATTTGAATGTCCTAACACCACAATAAACCAAAATGCCCATATTACTGTCTGCATGAAGTCCTTGATCAGTCATTGTGGAGCTCTACAATCTGGGCTTTGGAGGTACTGACCCACAGATGTCATTGGCATTGCAGTCTCTGAGGCTGCTTGGGAAAATGTTATCATCATCACCCATTTGATTGGCCAAAGGCTGTGGCTGACCTCGCAGGATTTTGAAGTAGGATACATTTTTTTTGGTACAGAATCTCCTGTGGGCTGATTCAAGTGCCTTTGACACAAGTCACTGTATAAAGATGAGGGCTGAATACTATCCTCACTTTCCTTTCTTTCCTCTGATGCTCTAGTATGGTGTCTCACCAATGAAGCAGTAATATGTGTTTGATCCGCCTAGTGCTAAATTTTAAGTTTGCAAGAATGGTGAATGCTATGCAGTGACTTCCAATTTCTGCCATATAGGCCACGGACCACATTCCATGGGTGACAAAATAAGTTGAGTTCTTTTTTGCTGTATTTGCTTTAAAATTTTGGTAATTCTATTGGCAATTCCAGATTTTTTTTACCCTTATAGAAAACAGGCAATACGTGAACATTTAGCTCTGCTATTATCTATGTAAAGTGTGTGCATTTTTCCATATCTGCTGAAGAGCGGTAGATCTGTTTGTTGCAATTCAAATGCAGATAAAAGAGGTTTGTCTATGATGGGACATCCAGGAAAACTAATCCAAATCAATTGAAGGTGTGAATTTGAAATGGATTAGTTAAACCCCCACTGGATGCGTTAGTCCTAGCCAACTATTGCCCAGTGTCAAACCTGTCATTCCTGAGCAAGCTCATAGAGAAGCCAGCCAAAGGCTGACAACAAACTCTTCTTACTGAAGCCAACATCATAAACCAGCAGTCTGGATTTAGGCCAGGACATGGAACTGAAACTGCTTTAGTGATACTTATGGATGATAGTCAGAGGACAGGCATCTATTCTCATCCTCCTGGACCTCTCTGCAGCATTTGACGCTTGCCATGAGATACTACTCTCATCTGCCAGAGGTGGCAGGAATCCTGGGTAATGCACTAAAATGCTCTGAGTCCTTCCTGGAGAGATGCAACTAAAGAGTAGCAATGGGAAATTGCACCTAGACACCCCACTTGTAGGGTCCCAAGGATCAATTCTATCTCTAGTCCTTTTCAACATCTACATACAGCATTAGGTAAACTGGTCAGACAACTTGGAGTCAAGTACCAGCAATATGCAGATGGCACTCCGCTCTAGCTCTCCTTCACCAGAGATGACCATGCTGCAACCATAAAGTTGGCCCACTGCTTGATTTAGATCAGCCCATCGATGAAGAACAGGTGGTTGAAGCTAAACCAAAGCAAAACAGGTGATGCTGGTGGATAGAGGAAAGTATAGTGAAAAGTTTGCAGCCTTGGTGCAGTCTCCTTTAATTGAAGGTTGACATCCACAATTGGTCGATTCAGTTTGTAGTGCAGGAGTACTCCTGGATTACTCAGTGACACAGAGCTTTTGCATTGCAATGGCTGTGAGTAATGTTTTCTACCATCTCTGGTTGGCTCTGAGACTCTCTCCCATCCTGACAGACAAAAGCCAGGTCTCAATTATTCATATCAGAGATTCTCAAACTGTTTTTCCCTGAGGCCCACCTGTGCAGCTAGAATAGGCACTGTGGCCCATTATTAACACTTCCTGAGGAAAAGTATTAATTTTAATATTAAATATTAACTATAACACTGTACATAAACAACATACATATGTCCTTTTCATTTTAATATAAACACTTGTCATGATACAAATCCCTAGCAATATACACTCAAAGAAATGCTTCAAAATCTTTGAAACTAAACAGTATTGGTAAAACTACACTTTAAAAAAATGTTGGGAGCCACATGTGGTGTTCACACAGGGAAAACAGAATTTTGTATAAAACTGAACAATAAGCAACACCACAGTGTTAACCAAATTGTTTAGAAAACCAGGTTGTTATTTGATTTTAAAACAAAACAGTTGTTCAACGTTGAATACTATATTGTTTTCAATTTTTTTAGTGTAAAATCTGAATTTCTGTGCTGTGTAAGTAAAGACCCAACCCTTTTCTCTACTAATTAGAAAAAAATCAAATATTGTTAATAATTATATAAAATAACTTACAGACTAGGATTGTTTTCAACGGGATGGATGGGCCTGCTTCTCCTTGCACATTTTTCCCAGCTCGGGACATATGTTAGTGAGCTCAAACTGATCTCATCTTCAATTTTCAGCTTTTCAGCCAGCTCAGAGGTAGCTCAGGGTGCAGAGAGAGGAGTAGCTATGGGTTGTGTGCAAACAGGCGGTAGCTAGGGGCTTTGTGGCGGGAGGGTTGTAGCTCAGGGTGCAGTGAGGGGCTGTGGCTGAGGGGGTGCTGCTGCTGTGGGCCCTGCACGTGCACTCAGTCCTTAGTTGGCACAGCTCCACTCCTTGTGGCTATGTGCACATGAAACTGGGTCATGCTATCCTACATGGTCACTGTGGCCACTGGTACCTGCTGGTTTGCGGGCACCAAGGACTACACCTACCCGAGCCTGGAGGGCATGGTGGCAATTACCCAGCCCATGTGGGGAAACTGACCTGGATGCACAGAACACCTGGTGTCGCCGCTGCTTCCCCCACTGAAACTCCACCCACGATGGCAGACTACCCAGGACTGAGTCATGGTCCACAATTTGGGAACCCCAATTCATACTTTCATCACCACTTGGCTGGCTTACAGCAATGAAATTAAATATATCTGGACATGAAACCTCAAGCACTTAGGAAACTCCAACTAATACAAAATGCTGCAGGAGATCTCCTCAGCAACACAGGTGCATCACACCTCTACACTGGCTTCCCTTAGAATTTCAAATCAAATTTAAGATCCTGGTCCTTATCTTTGAAGCACTCCATTCCATGTCCTAGGCCCAGTATACCTAAAAGACAGTCTAAAACTCCAGGATGAAGACTGTGATAGACAACTTTGCTCCTCTGGAACAATACACCTCTCAACAATAAGAGTAAAGCTTAACTATGCAGGAGAGAAAACCTTTTCTGCGGCTGGTCCAAGACCATGGAATGAACTCCGCAAGGAACTAAGGACTATTACAAAACTCACCACTTTCCACTTCATGTGCAAAACACATTTCTTTGACTTTACCTTCTCTAATATAAACACCTAGCAACTAGGGCAGTCGA
Source organism: Malaclemys terrapin pileata (assembly GCF_027887155.1). NCBI lineage: Eukaryota > Metazoa > Chordata > Testudines > Emydidae > Malaclemys > Malaclemys terrapin. The sequence continues at coordinate 103,652,072 of NC_071507.1, read as the reverse complement.
TTAATCGCATTTAACTCCTGCAATTAACTCAAAAAATTAATCACAGTTTTAATCACACTGTTAATCAATACAATACCAATTGACATTTATTAAATATTTTGGATGTTCTTCTACATTTTCAAATATATTGATTTCAATTACAATACAGAATACAAAGTGTACAGTGCTCACTTTATATTATTATTATTACAAATATTTGCACTGTAAAAATGATAAACAAAAGAAATAGTATTTTCAGTTCACCTATTATGAGTACTGTAGTGCAATCTCTTTATCGTGAAAGCACAACTTACAAATGTAGATTTTTTTTTTTGGTTACATAACTGCACTTAAAAACAAAGCAATGTAAAACTACAAGTCCACTCAGTCCTACTTCTTGTTCAGCCAATCACTAAGAGAAACAAGTTTGTTTACATTTACGGGAGATAATGCTGCCTGCTTCTTATTTACAATGTCATCTGAAAGTGAGAACAGACATTTGCAATGCATTTTTGTAGCGGCATTGCAAGGTATTTACGTGCTAGATATGCTAAACATTCATATACCTCTTCATGCTTTGGCCACCATCCCAGGGGACATGCTTCCATGCTGATGATGCTCGTTTAAAAAAAAATACATTAATTAGATTTGTGACTGAATTCCTTGGGTGTTTTACCTGCATTCTTCCATATATTTAATGTTAGAGCAGTCTTGGATGATGACCCAGCATGTTGTTTGTTTGAAGAACACTTTGACTGCAGATTTGACAAAAAGCAAAGAAGGTACCAATGTGAGATTTCTAAAGATAGCTACATCACTCGACTCAAGGTTTAAGAATCTGAAGTGCCATCCAAAAACTGAGAGGGACAGGGTGTGGAGCAAGCTTTCAGAAGTCTCAAAAGAGCAACACTCCAATGCAGAAACTACAGAACCCGAACCACCCGAAAAGAAAATCAACCTTCTGATGGTGGCAGATGATGAAAATGATGAACATGAACATGCGTTGGTCTACACTGCTTTGGATCGTTATCAAGCAGAACCCATAAGAACATAAGAATAGCCATACTGGGTAAGACCAAAGGTCCATCCAACCTAGTATCCTGTCTACTGACAGGACCAATCCCAGGTGTCCCAGATTGTCATTACCTAACAGGTAATGATCAAATGATCTCTCTCCTACCATCCATCTCCACCTTCTGACATACCATTCCTTACCCATCCTGGCTAATAGCAATTAATAGACTTAACCTCCATGAATTTATCCAGTTCTCTTTTAAATACTGTTATAGTCCTACCCTTCACAACCTCCTCAGGCAAGGAGTTCCACAGGTTGACTGTGCGGTGTGTGAAGAAGAACTTCCTTTTATTTGTTTTAAACATGCTGCCCATTAATTTCATTTGGTGGCCCCTAGTTCTTATATTATGGGAACAAGTAAATAACTTTTCCTTATTCACTTTCTCCACACCACTCATAATTTTATATACCTCTATCATATCCCTCCTTAGTTTCCCTGTTCCAAACCCCTAATCGTTTTAGTTGCCCTTCTCTGAACCTTTTCTAATGCCAGTATATCTTTTTTGAGATGAGGAGACCACATCTGTATGCAGTATTCAAGATGTGGGCGTACCATGGATTTATATAAGGGCAATAAGATATTCTCCGTCTTATTCTCTATCCCTTTTTGAATGATTCCTAACATCCCATTTTCTTTTTTGACTGCTGCTGCACACTGCATGGGCGTCTTCAGAGAACTATCCATGATGACTCCAAGATCTCTTTCCTGATTAGTTGTAGCTAAATTAGCCCTTATCATATTGTATGTATAGTTGGGGTTATTTTTTCCAATGTGCATTACTTTACATTTATCCACATTAAATTTCATTTGCCATTTTGTTGCCCAATCACTTAGTTATGTGAGATCTTTTTGAAGTTCTTCACAGTCTGCTTTGGTCTTAACTATCTTATGCAGTTTAGTATCATCTGCAAACTTTGCCACCTCACTGTTTACCCCCTTCTCCAGGTCATTTATGAGTAAGTTGAATAGGACTGGTCAGAGGACTGACTCTTGGGGAACACCACTAGTTACCCCTCTCCATTCTGAAATTTGCCATTTATTCCTACCCTTGTTCCCTGTCTTTTAACCAGTTCTCAATCCATGAAAGGATCTTCACTCTTATCCCATGATAACTTAATTTATGTAAGAGCCTTTGATGAAGGACCTTGTGAAAGGCTTTCTGGAAATCTAAGTACACTATGTCCGCTGGATCCCCCTTGTCCACGTGTTTGTTGACCCCTTCAAAGAACTCTAATAGATTAAAGCAACAGAGGGTCCTGTGGCACCTTTGAGACTAACAGAAGTATAGGGAGCATAAGCTTTCATGGGTAAGAACCTCATCTTGCCTTGCATCTGAAAAAGTGAGGTTCTTACCCACGAAAGCTTATGCTCCCAATACTTCTGTTAGTCTCAAAGGTGCCACAGGACCCTCTGTTGCTTTTTACAGATTCAGACTAACACGGCTACCCCTCTGATACTCTAATAGATTAGTAAGACATGATTTCCCTTTACAGAAACCATGTTGACTTTTGCCCATCAATTTATGTTCTTCTATGTGTCTGACAATTTTATTCTTTACTATTGTTTCAACTAATTTGCCCGGTACTGACATTAGACTGTAATTGCCAAGATCACTTCTAGAGCCCTTTTAAAATATTGGTGTTACATTAGCTATCTTCCAGTCATTGGGTACAGAAGCCGATTTAAAGGACAGTTTACAAACCATAATTAATAGTTCTGCAATTTCACATTTGAGTTCTTTCAGAACTCTTGGGTGAATTCCATCTGGTCCCGGTGACTTGTTACTGTTAAGTTTATCAATTAATTCCAAAACCTCCTCTAGTGACACTTCAATCTGTGACAATTCCTCAGATTTGTCACCTACAAAGGATGGCTCAGGTTTGGGAATCTCCCTAACATCCTCAGCCATGAAGACTGAAGCAAAGAATTCATTTAGTTTCTCCACAATGACTTTATCATCTTTAAGTGCTCCTTCTGTATCTCAATCGTCCAGGGACCTCATCATCAGCATGGACACGTCCTCTGGAATAGTGGTTGAAGCATGAAGGGACATATGAATTTTTAGCGGATCTGGCACATCAATATTTTGCACACCAACTACAACAGTGCCATGCAACCATCTATTCTCACTTTCATTCATATATATATATATATAATTATCCTGAGCCACTGCGAAAATGATTATGGGAAACCCGCTTAAAATATGTAATTATATATAGAGTGTATCACCAATAAAATACAGAAAAGAGAGACTGCACTATAATAATAATGCTGAAGAAGAATTTTGTGTATCTCGAAAGCTTGTCTTTTTCACCAACAGAAGTTGGTCTAAAAAAAGATTTTACCTCACCCACCTCATGTTGTAGCAAAAACAGACTTGAAGAATTATGCTCATTAAGGTTGTAGTCCTGACCCAATGAAGCTAACAGGTAATGATCAAATGAAGCAATGGGAGTTTTGCCATTGAACTTAATGTGAGCAGGATCTAGTTTTGATATGCCAGTCTTGACCATACAATACATCATAATCAAAGAGAGGTTAAATACAAGAAATCTAAATGAGAATTAATGAATTTGATTACTTTTTATACATGTACAGTACTCTTCCATCCATAGTTTTCAAAGTGATTTTCAAAGATTGGTAGGTATCATCCACCATTTTACAAATGGGAGTAACTGAAGCACACAAGTTAAACCAAGTGTCCAAGATTACACAGATTCAGTGGCAGAACTGAATCCAAAGCTCCCAGTTGCCAGCCCATTAGAACACAGCTGCTGTCCCCAGTATAAGAGTGTGCATCAGGTGGACTATACACTCATCAAGTACATGAATTTTAGTCACTCCATTACCATCAGTTACAGTCCTATTGGTCTGAAATTGATGCAGCCATGAAACAGAACTTCTCATGAGAAACAAGTTCACCCTGCACGAACCCTGAGGTTTTATGAGATTCATTCCATCTCTGAATAGGGGAATTCCAAGCATGGGCTGCTGCCATCTTCAGGGACTAAAATATTCATTGGAGAGTGGATAGAGCTGCTTTGAGTGAAATCGGCTACTAGTGGTTAGCAGGGAGGATGCTGAGGTCTTGACCTTGGTTACGTGAGGCATGAAGTTTAGCCCTCTAAACATCCCAAACAGTCAAATGTCAATTGGGCATGTTGTTTTTTACTTTAATTGAGGTCTATCGAGACAGGAACGTTACCTACCTGCAGTAATTTTACAATGTTCCACCAGTAGAGATTTTATTTTTATTTTTTGCAAGCTATAATTCATCAGTTCTGAGGTTTTGGAAAGCTGGTACTTTTCCTTTTGCATAACAGTGTTAGAATCCACATCTGGCAAGGACCTGTCTGATGAAAGCCTTTAAAATTGTTTGCTCTTAGTTTAAGAAATGCAGCTGTGGTACAATAGTTACAGCCCTATATTGCTCTCTTGAAACCTGGCAAAAAAGCAACTGTTTAAAGTTTTATGACAGGTTATTATTTTGTTTAATGTGAAATGCTCATCTGACAAACTGATTGAGCTTGATTTGTGTGCATAACCCCTCTGCAAATCTACAAGCTATATGATTTCCCTTTCCTTCTCTCCCCATCCCCCAAAATTGACATCAACCATTGTGCCATCTGAAAAAAGAAATAAGGCACCTGGAGTATTAAAGTGATTTAACCAGTTTGATTTATGTTAATGGTACAGAAGAGAATATTTTTTGGTCCTCAAAAACATAACAGGCAATTGATGTGCCATATTGCAGTATGGTTTTAGCTATCAACATGTCAAGATTTAGTTTTGCTGTTAACATTTTACGATTTAGAAGGCTATAAGAATATGTGCAATGTAGCAACAACACAGGCATCATTCCCTCAGCTATATTTATTGGGCTTCCATTTTTTCCTTTTATAGAAGAAATTGAAAAAGAAAGGGAGCAAGGGGAAAAGACAGGCAATCTCTCTGTCTTTCATTTTCTTCAGTCTGTCAAGTTATGAGAAATAAAGAGACAGAAAACTAACTTCTAATGGTTTGTTTTCAGACTAAAGTGTATCCAAGGCAGATAAATTCAAACATACAGCTTGTTGGTTACCAATGATAGCAAAAGATAAGCTAAGCAGTGCACTTAATATGTACCTTGACCCCCTCTCCCACACACGACCCAAAGTTAGTTGCATGTTTAAAATGCTATGGGGATGGTATTCCATGTATGCTATTTGTTTGTATATCTGACACAATGGTGCACAATAATATACATATGTCAACACAAAAAATTATTTTCCTTTCTGGAGCTCCATTCCCTCTTCTTCAGTTATATTTATTATGGTAAATAGATGAAATGCATTTCTGGATTCATGAGAAGGAAACCATTTTCTGCATGGTTTTTTCAGATTCAAAGAACATCAGCATGTTTAGATCTGCTGAGGTGAAAGTCAAAGTTTCCACATTAACTCCAATGGAGTTCCACATTAACTTGTCCCACATTTCTAGTTGTTACAGCTGGTTGGGGGAAGGGGGAAATGTCATGCACATTTTTTTTCAAAAGTTCTTTCTGATATTTTTTTTTTGAAATTTCAAGTATGTTGAATGCCAGAATTACAAACAAAAATTAATCAGATTGTTGAAAAATTAGGGGAGAAGAGGAAGGGGAGTTCCACATGAAAGGTGTCAAAATGTTTCCTGGGTTTTTTTTGAATTTTGAAACTTGAAATTTCATCAATTTTGAAATTTAGAAAATTTCCATGAACCCTATTACTTTTAGTGTAAGGCTGAAATTAATAGATTGCTTCCCAACATTGCTATAAGTGATGAACATGTGTTCACAAATCTGGACAGTACAGCAGGATCATATCTTAGTTATCTTAGGTGCATGTACACAAATGCAAGAAGCCTGGGAAACGAGCAGGAAGAATTGGAAGTCCTGGAGCAGTCAAAGACCTATGATGTGATTGGAATAACAGAGACTTGGTGGAGTAGTTCACATGATTGGAGAACTGTCATGGATGGGTATAAACTGTTCAGGAAGGACAGGCAGGACAGTAAAGGAGGGGGAGTTGCACTGTATGTAAGAGTGTGGTATAATTGCTCAGAGCTCCAGTATGAAACTGGAGAAAAGCCTGTTGAGAGTCTGGGTTAAGTTTAGAAGCGAGAGCAACAAGGGTGATGTTGTGATGGGTGTGTGCTATAGACCACCAGACCAGGAGGATGAGATAACATGGCTTTCTTCGGACAATTAACTGAAATTTCCAGAACACAGGCCCTGATTCTACTGGGGGACTTCAATCACCCTGACATCTGCTGGGAGAGCAATACAGCAGTGCACAGATAATCCAGGAAGTTTTTGGAGAGTGTTGGGGACAACTTCCTGGTGCAACTACTGGAGGAACCAACCAGGGGCCGTTCTGCTCTTGACCTGCTGCTTAAAAACAGGGAAGAATTGGTAGGGGAAGTAGAAGTGGGTGGCAATCTGGGTGACCATGAGATGATTGAGTTCATGATCCTCACAAAAGGAAGAAAGGAGAATAGCAAAATATGGACCCTGGACTTCAGAAAAGCAGACTTTGACTCCCTTAGGGAACTGATGGGCAGGATCCCCTGGGAGGCTAATATGAGGGGGAAGGGAATCCAGGACAGGGCCGGCTTTAGGACGATTCAGCCGATTCGGCTGAATTGGGCCCCGCGCCAAGAGGGCCCCGCGCTGCAGCTGTCCACCCCGCCCCCAGCTCACTTCCCCCTCCTCCCCTCCCCTGAACGCTCCGCCCCCTCCCCTGCTTCCCGCGAATCAGAGATTCGCGGGAAGTCTGAAAAGAAGCAGGGGCGGGTCGGCAGCACAAGGTAAGCTGGGGTGGTGGGGGCGCGAGAAGGGCTAGGGGAGGCACGGCCTGTTCCCGCAGGCCCCAGCAGCTCTGGCCCGGCTTGGCTCCAGCCCGGCCGGCGCGGCCCGGCTCCGGCTTGGCCCCCCAAAGCACGGCCTGGCACCGGCCCGGCCCGGCCCCCGCGGCTCGGGTCGGGTCGGCTCTGGCCCGGCCCCCGCGGCTCGGGTCGGCTCCGTCTTTTGACTTTTTAACCTCCCTCTAGTCCTTTGCCAGTGTGTCTGTGAGAATTTTGGGTTGGAAAGTCAACATTTAATGCACATAATAATGCACACCTCTCCCTGCCTGCTCAGATGGAGTCTCCACTTACCATCTCCTCACCCCTAAAATAGGAATAGATGGCAGTTCCCCTATTACTGTCTTGACTCTCTCCCGTCTCAGTTTATTTCGTGTGATTAAAAAAAGCTCTGGATGGTCAATAATTTGAGAACCATTGACCTGATACATGCATCCTTTTTATTCACTCTTGCAATAGATTGTATATTATTTTCTAGGGTTGATGAGTTACAGATATACATATTACAGAACTTTAAAATTATATCAGTCATTAGGGCTTCTGATTTTTGGTTTTAGCCAATAAACTCCTCTAATACAAAATATATTGAAAGTGCTGTTTATTCAATGAACACTGGAAAAACACTGAAAATGATAACTTGTATCGAAGGGCTTTGTCCACATGGAGCAGTATGTGGACTTTTGGGGTGTGATTTCTAAAGCTCACTAATATGCTGTACATTAATTGGTCTGTGTAGACCTTCCTGTTGCACATTAAAGATTCCCTAGTGTGCTTTCATGTATTACTATTTGCAACAGTACTACGTTAAAGCTCAGTAAGGAATATTACAAAGAGATTTCTCATTGCAGTTTATAGTAATGTAATGAGTAATGTAATATATTACATTATATAATATGCATTACTCATTACAGCACATACAAGGAGAAGGCCTTGAAAAATCCTGGTTTTTGCGTATCTGCATAAAACTCAAAAATTGCTAAAAAATGAAACTAATCAACACCCAAAAACTGAAGCCCTACAATAATTCATTTAAGTGATTAGGTCAGAGTAAAAATAATATGGGATTGGTTTAGCCTTTACAAGAAGCAACACTTCCTTGACTTCCTCCCTTCCACTTCTATGGCTATGACTGGGCAGCACTCCCATCCCCACTCCTGCCTCCCCCTGTTCTGGACCCCTAACTCCACCCGCCTCTGCCTCCCTCTGCTCTGGACTCCCTTCCTTACCCCTTCTTCCTGACCCTCATAGCCCCCTGTAACTTCCTCCTGCTCTCCCCCACCCAGTGTCTTGCTCTCCCTCACTCTCCCTATCTACCTTTCACAATGTCCTCCTCAAAGTTCTGGTGCTCCTCATGGTCCCTGTGTCCTATCTAAACTCCTGAACCATCGAGTGACAGCCATTTTGCCTCTGGACCTGGCTTCAAACTCATTGAAAATAGGGAGGCAGCAGCCAACCTTATTAAAGGCAGCTTCACTTGCACATACATATAGACTGTAGGAAAATAGCGGCCATCTTGTTGGTTTCAGCCCCATTGACAGTAATTCCTTTTGAATATAGGAAAATTCATGCATTTGGAGCCTTTCATCATGTTTTCATGAGACAGGTGAAAAACCCATCCCAACATCACCGGAGTTGTGATAAAATTGTGAGAGTTGGCAATGCCTATAGCTGGAGATGTGTAAAACCTTCTAGAAACAGGCGGGACAAATTCCAGCTGTCCTTTAGCACATGGTGTCTCCCAGCGATATGCTGTCATTATTTAAAAAGGGCATGCCATCTATATTAAATTTATGTCAAGGAACAAAGAAGAGATGTCCGGGAAAAGCCTTTTCTGTTGCAAAATGAGTTTTGTTGACTTTATAAGGTGGATAGACAATCTCCCTTAATTTCCCTTAATTTCTAAAAGGCAGTACTTATGATTACCATTTTGTTGTACCAAACTATCCATAATACAGTTTTCAAAAGCTCTCAGCATTGGCCTGGCTGTGCTCCTATCCAAGTCAATGGAAACAGAATTAGGAGAATTCTTACTGCATTGGACGATTCCACCCTGTATGTATCTTAAATTGCATAAACATTTGGACATTTTAAAATGTACATATACAATCCCAAAGCTTTGCAGAACTTACTACTTTGCTCTTGACTTGTTAGACCCCCAATTTTGCAAAACTTTATGCATGTACTTAATTACCATTGATTTCAATGGGACTAATCATAGTAATAAAGTTTAAGGCAATTGCAGGACTGAGGCGTTACTTTCTTCCCATTATCCCTAACTGCCTTTCTATATTTGACAAAGAACCAGGCCTGCAACACTGCTATTGTAAAGTGGTTTTAGTGTAAATGAGAATCAAGCCCCTAAATACCTAGGGCCTGATTCTCCATTGTCCTAGACCATATGCAGACATTTACACAATGCAAAATGAGTACAGACTTGCATGTAAAATACTAGCAACTCAGAAAGGTAGAGTTTTATGCCCACTTTACATAGGTGTAAAATGTCTACAAAGGTGCAGAGAAATAAGGATCAAGCTACTAAAATCCTGTAGCTATAGACTAGAAACAAACTTATACTAGGGTGCACTTGGATGAAAATGTTTATACTTTTTTTCTTGAAACACGCTGCAGGTATTGATAAAATAGCCACAGAGTTCCTGTGTGATGCTGGTAAAGTCACTTAATCCAAACTGTTCACAGCTGGACCCTAACTGTGTGTTGCTCATTATCTGGGTGCCTAACCTTGGCAGAAATTCTGAGTGCTCACAACTGCAACTGAAGTCCAGGTAAGTTTTGCATTTAATAATGCAAAGTGCTATGCAAATACTAAGTACTATGAAAAAATTAAACCTCAAGTTGGGCACCCAAAATTAATGGACACATTTTACAATTTTGGTCTCTCATTGCCTCAGTTCTCCTGGAGAACTTCTCCATCTGTAAAATAGGGATAATAATACCACCTCCTGTCCCGGGGGCATTGTGAAGATAAATTTATTAATGTTTGTGAAGTATTCAGATACGGTGGAGATGAGCACAACCAAAAAGTCCATAAAGATATTAACAGTATTTTATTTAGTGCAGAGATAGAGTATTAAATAAGCCTAAGGCTACACACTGGAAGATTTGAATAAAATAAATAATTGCATAGCTATTCGTTATGTGAACACCATCCATCCTGTGTGCTGGATGAGGCAGGTATGTGAAAAACGAGTATATGAACATATCATTAAGGATTATAACATACTGCTTATGCACAAGAGGGCTGAATTAAGGTAGCATAGACAAAATTTTGACCTCAAAAGAGGGAAATGTGCCAGAGACTACATGAAGTCTGGTACGGACTTTGCTATTGCTATAGATTGTACATGGAAGTGGTCATGAGTGGCAGTGTAAAATTATAAGATAGAATCTGAATTCTGGAATTTCCTAGTTTTGAGAGCTTGACTTCATAACCTTGACATTCTTTGAATGTAGTTTTTCTCTCTGTAATAACATTTATATACAGAAGGGCAAAGCAGGCAATACCGTTTTCTTTAACAGCACACTTTACTCAGCTCTGTTGCAACTGTTCCTTTTCAGGTAGCACCAGAGTGATTTATAGAGGGAGAATTCATGTTGCATTCTAAAAAAACCAAGAGCTTTGTACACATTCATCCTTCCTGTTTCTACAAAGACAAATGTTAGGACTGCATGTTTAAAGAGAGAGGGCATTTAGAGTAGGTGTGGGGCAGTAAGAGTGACCTTATTCCCAAATTTAAATTGATCTGATTTCCAGTTTTGGAGAACCAAACTGGGATGGTTTGGACTCAAGAAATGTACTTTCACTATTATTACTATTTTTAAATAACCAGCCATTTAGGTAGCAGAGCACAAAAATATTATGGGTTTTGATTGGCAAGAACTGGCATAGGGATGATGCAGCCCAATAAATGTAACTTTTATATCACTGTTGAATAAGACTACAGTTTTCACCTGGATAGGCATGTGCACACACACTGCCATGGACTATGCTTTCGGGTAAATCGGTTTCATTTGATGAAGAAAAAACATGTTGCTTAAAGCCCAATGAGTTTATGGTAAAAAGGACCCAGAGATGACATACAGTGAGATTACAACCAGGTTTGGCTATAACACCAGAATCATTTGAATTTTAATTGGCAGTCTTATTTTATTCCACTTAAATTGAATAGTACTATGTCTTACATGCATAAAGACTTGAACATGTTTTGCACAGTAATTTATAGGAGTTCTTATTAACGAAATATGTTATTTGTATTCTATCTGAAAATTAGATTGTATGTTTTGACTTTATGCATGAGGTTTGGAACCCCTGGGTACTCTTTAGGGAACAGGAACAGCTGATTTCTTCATTTGCAAGCCAGAAATCTGACAGCCACAGATGTGAGCTAGTCCAGCTTTAGGAGTAAAAACTGTTTTCCGAAGCCAGAATCCAGGCAATTAAACAGGTTCCCCTCCTGGTAGACTGGTATTTAGCCAGGCTGTCAATAGTGTATATGCTATTCCAGGCATAAAAAGGGCTCAATGTGATAGACAGAACACCTGAAGTCTTTCCCTGGAAAAGAATAAGGACAAAGACAGTTAAGGGATTGAGATTATATACTGTAAATATGTTTGTCTTTGATTCCCCTACATTTCTGCCCATGTTGCCTAGTGATGTACTGCACAAATGACAGATAAATGGATCTGAGTGCAAACTTTCTGTGTCCTGCTTAAAATAAATAAATAAAGTACTAAATGCTGAAGCCATTCTTAAGATACGGAAATGCTTACCCAGTCATGCATCATTAATTCAGTACAAAACAATCTCTCTCCCTTTGCCAACATAGAATATCAGGGTTAGAAGGGACCTCAGGAGGTCATCTAGTCCAACCCCCTGCTCAAAGCAGGACCAATCCCCAGACAGATTTTTACCCCAGTTCCCTAAATGACCCTCTCAAGGATTGAACTCAGAACCCTGGGTTTAGCAAGCCAATGCTCAAACCACTGAGCTATCCCTCCCTCCGTGGCCTTCTTGTCTAATAATAAAATTAATGCTTACCTGTCTCCTGCACAGAAAGTCAATTTTTTTCTGTGTGAGAAATAAATGTATACGTTAGCTCTATACTGTATTCCACTGTTCATGTTTTTCACCAACATTAGAGGTTACTGAAACTAGAGATTGAAAAGTTAGCATTTCTACCTGGGGAGACTCTTCAGATAAATAACTTTATGCCCCCTCAATCCTCCTCCTTTGGACCTTCATCTGTATCCACAGTGACAATGGGTTGATTCTCCTTTCTGCCATGGTGTAAATGGCAAATAATTCCATGGTGAGGAAGCCAGTGGTATTACACCTATACACAACTGGTGTGAGCGAGTGGAAATCAGATCTAATGAGTTTAAGGCCCTGATTTTCAGCCTAGCTATTTATATTTCATCGTGTAATACTGTATCTCACAATTAAATTAAGGTGAAAAATTGAAAGCATAATTGCAGCCATTTAGATGTCTAACTTGCTGATTTGAAGTCAGATTATAAGGCAACTGCACTGGCAGTTTTGCACTCTCAGCGATAGAGGATTTCTTAAAAAATGTAGGCCAAAAATATATGAATCCATGTGTTGATCTGGCTCAGTTGAACAAAAACAAATCATAGAACTTAATAAATGTAAACAAAACTAGAAACAAACAGTTTAGACAGATGGCAATATAGGGTTTGCCATGTCGGATCGGTCCAAATCCTATCAAGTCCGATATCCTGCCTCTATCTATCTGTCTCTTATTGAGGCTCATCATGATATAGTATCTGGACATCTTTTGAAATCAACCCAACTATTTTTTTTCCTGCCTTTTTTGCTTAGATGATAAGTGAATCTTAAACTACTATCTGATCTATAGAATCATAGAAATCTAAGGCTTGAAGGAACCTTAAGAGATCATCTAGACTATCCTCCCCTCACAGAGACAAGATTAAGTATACCATAATAGGATACCTGAATAGAAGTGAGTAATCTAGAAAAACACCCACATTTTTTGTTTAGGGACCATAGTAGGTATTAATCAGTTTCCACTTGGAGACCATTGAAGTGGATCAGAACCTGCATATGGTCTTGCTGTGAGCTAGTTGAGTTGTTCCACTAGATCTAAAGTAACCTCTACTGCATTTCTTAGTAATATCTCTGCAACAGAGAGATGCAAGGCTTGGGCCTGGCATTCCATTACTTTTACAAACATTACTCTCTGACTTAATCTTTAGATTGATACTCCTACTCAGAAGTCCCATGTTCTTATGCCCAGGATGCACATATCACTTGCAGAAAGGTTCATGTAGGTGATTATCGTGAAGAACCATAGTCACACTGGTAAGTAATTGTTCTTTAAAGTCAGCATTCACCCATGATTATTATAAAATGGATCTCATGCACCATAGTATTTCTCTAGGATTAGAACAAAAAAACTATTGTTTGGCAATGATTTTGGGTAAATGCTGATTTTACTAATGGCAAGAACTATTGCTGTTAGAACACTGAGGCAGATCCTCAGCTGTTATAAATTTTGGTGTAGCTCCCAATGGTGCTATGTTGATAACCCAACTAAGGATCTCCAATTTTATTTAACCTTTGCATTTCCTGACTTTTTTGAATACTAATTGGGGTGCAACCCGTGTGTTGAATTTTATTCAGGCATTTAATTTCCTTTATTTTTGATTGCTGCTTTTGAAAGCAAGGGGAAGAAAATGGATTGCCTCTGATCCATAATGATGGCAATTAAATCGTCCCAACTGGACTCTGCTCTTCAGATTAGATCAAGGTGCATGGAATGTGGAGGGATGAATTCCCACATTTGCTGTTGCTATTGCTTGGATGGAGTCATTAGGCTGGGTTAACAGGGAAATAGTGTATCTGTTCACATTGAGCTGGCTGTATCTTTGCAATAGACAAAGATAGATATATATAAACAAAAGCATGACATTTGCAGATTATTGTAGCATATAGCAAAAATTGTTGAGAGACAATAAAACAGTGGGATCTGTAATTATTTTCAGATTTGTGATTTTCACCTGTCCCAAAAGTCAAGGCAGATATTTTCATGTGTTTCAGGGAGACAGTTTCAGTTTCCCTTTGCTAATTGTCCCAGCTGCAGAGTGAGAGCAGCTGGCCCTCTCCCTGCTAGTCTGTCAAATCTAGTCTCAATGTTCATTAAACGCTATCACAGTGCTACAGTATCTGGAACCTAACAGAACTATAAAAAGATACAATCTGAAGACTATATTTTCCTCCAAGACCTTGTGGTACATTGTACTATCTGACTGATTTTTCCAATAGATGGGGGAGGGTAAATGAAATGTGTAATGATGGTGAAGTGGTTGTAATTCATTAAGAAATTCTAAAATCTGAGCAGATGCCTGACTTAGTACGGCCAGAATTGATTTTTTATTTGTTTGTAACTTCTTAAATGTTTAATGTCAAATCACTAAAGCATGAACTGCTCCTAATTGAGGACTGTGCAAATGCAAGGTTTCAAACTTCAGCTATTTTTGCTGTAGCACTGTTCAAAAATAGATCCATTAGAATCTTTTGACAATGGAAAAACCATGTGGGTGCATTTCACTCTCCCATATCTCAAGAACAATTGAAGAGATTTCACTTGAACTTACAAAAAAACAAACCAAACCACATTTAAGCAGAGAGGTATGTGCACAGTACCGGTAGGCATTGTGTTATTGAATGACTGTGCTAATAGCTGGGTTAAGCCTCTGAGCATGTCCACTGTGAAGTAGGTGTTTCCAGACAGGGCCGGCTCCAGGCACCAGCTTGTCAAGCAGGTGCTTGGGGCGGCCGCTCCGGAGAGGGGCGGCACGTCTAGGTATTAGGCGGCAATTCGGCGGACAGTCCCTCACTCCACCTGGGAACGAAGGACCTCCCGCCGAATTGCCGCCACAGATTGCGATCGCGGCTTTTTTTTTTGTTTTGGCTGCTTGGGGCGGGCAAAACCCTGGAGCCGGCCCTGTTTTCAGAAGCTTGAGATGACTCCGTTTTATCTCTGTGCTCATGGTGTTAATAATAAACCAAACTCCCCCCGCCCCCACAGTATTCACTAAACAATCGTTTAAACCAGATCTAGATCAGTTATTTCCTCCAATCCCACAAGGCTTGCAAGAAAATCTCACTGAAAAAAAAAAGGCATCAGTTTTAAGTACGCTTGGAAGAATTAGACTTTTAGCGGTAAATGTCAATAAACATTGATTTCACTGAATACACACACAAATGAAACAATGTTTCATGAATAATAATAAACATTTACAGCAAAGTAAGAAAATGCTGCTTGAGAACTTCTTAGAGTTTGATTAAGGATATTTACTTGGTGTCATTTGACATGTGATGTTGACAATTCGTGTTGTACGGTTGTAAAGCTTGAACTTTTTGAATCTCGGTGTCTGCTGTCATTAAATAAGGACCCTCTCCCCAGTTTCCCTGAAGCTGTGAAAATTTTTAATAAATAAAAATAAAAAAGCTTAAAACCCATAATTTTGTACAATTGTGAAAATTTAAACTGATAGAAGTTGAAAAAGATGCTTAAAATACACCAATATTATCGGTCAAAATATTAAAAATACAAAAGGAAATGAATTCTGCCAAGCCTCATTATATGCAACAGTTAGAAAATTCTCATTGGCACAGAGAGAATTTCAGAGAGAACATGTAACATGCAGACAGTGGCATAGGCCCAGCTGCACTCTAGGCACCTCATGCTTTTATATCAGAGGAAGAGGAAGCTGAAAAAGGCAGTGGCACAATGTATGGATAAAGATACTGTACCTCTGAAAAATTGTCCTTATGAGGGACATTCATTCTTTAAAAAAATTAATCAAAGTTAATAGGAACCATTTCATAGATTCATAGATTATAGGACTGGAAGGGACCTCGAGAGGTCATCGAGTCCAGTCCCCTGCCCGCATGGCAGGACCAAATACTGTCTAGACCATCCCTGATAGACATTTATCTAACCTACTCTTAAATATCTCCAGAGACGGAGATTCCACAACCTCCCTAGGCAATTTGTTCCAGTGTTTAACCACCCTGACAGTTAGGAACTTTTTCCTAATGTCCAACCTAGACCTCCCTTGCTGCAGTTTAAACCCATTGTTTCTGGTTCTATCCTTAGAGGCTAAGGTGAACAAGTTCTCTCCCGCCTCCTTATGACACCCTATTAGATACCTGAAAACTGCTTTCATGTCCCCTCTCAGTCTTCTCTTTTCCAAACTAAACAAACCCAGTTCTTTCAGCCTTCCTTCATAGGTCATGTTCTCAAGACCTTTAATCATTCTTGTTGCTCTTCTTTGGACCCTTTCCAATTTCTCCACATCTTTTTTAAAATGCGGCGCCCAGAACTGGACACAATACTCCAGCTGAGGCCTAACCAGAGCAGAGTAGAGCGGAAGAAGGACTTCTCGTGTCTTGCTCACAACACACCTGTTAATGCATCCCAGAATCATGTTTGCTTTTTTTGCAACAGCATCACACTGTTGACTCATATTTAGCTTGTGGTCCACTATAACCCCTAGATCCCTTTCTGCCGTACTCCTTCCTAGACAGTCTTTTCCCATTCTGTATGTGTGAAATTGATTTTTCCTTCCTAAGTGGAGCACTTTGCATTTGTCTTTGTTAAACTTCATCCTGTTTACCTCAGCCCATTTCTCCAATTTGTCCAGATCATTTTGAATTATGACCCTGTCCTCCAAAGTAGTTGCAATCCCTCCCAGTTTGGTATCATCCGCAAACTTAATAAGCGTACTTTCTATGCCAATATCTAAGTCGTTGATGAAGATATTGAACAGAGCCGGTCCCAAAACAGACCCCTGCGGAACCCCACTCGTTACGCCTTTCCAGCAGGATTGGGAACCATTAATAACAACTCTCTGAGTACGGTTATCCAGCCAGTTATGCACCCACCTTATAGTAGCCCCATCTAATTTGTATTTGCCTAGTTTATCGATAAGAATATCATGCAAGACCGTATCAAATGCCTTACTAAAGTCTAGGTATACCACATCCACCACTTCACCCTTATCCACAAGGCTCGTTATCCTATCAAAGAAAGCTATCAGATTGGTTTGACATGATTTGTTCTTCACAAATCCATGCTGGCTGTTCCCTATCACCTTACCACCTTCCAAGTGTTTGCAGATGATTTCCTTAATTACTTGCTCCATTATCTTCCCTGGCACAGAAGTTAAACTAACTGGTCTGTAGTTACCTGGGTTGTTTTTATTTCCCTTTTTATAGATGGGCACTATATTTGCCCTTTTCCAGTCTTCTGGAATCTCTCCTGTCTCCCATGACTTTCCAAAGATAATAGCTAGAGGCTCAGATACCTCCTCTATTAGCTCCTTGAGTATTCTAGGATGCATTTCATCAGGCCCGGGTGACTTGCAGGCATCTAACTTTTCTAAGTGATTTTTAACTTGTTCTTTTTTTATTTTATCCGCTAAACCTACCCCCTTCCCATTAGCATTCACTATGTTAGGCATTCCTTCAGACTTCTCGGTGAAGACCGAAACAAAGAAGTCATTAAGCATCTCTGCCATTTCCAAGTTTCCTGTTACTGTTTCTCCCTCTTCACTAAGCAGTGGGCCTACCCTGTCTTTGGTCTTCCTCTTGCTTCTAATGTATTGATAAAAAGTCTTCTTGTTTCCTTTTATTCCCGTAGCTAGTTTGAGCTCATTTTGTGCCTTTGCCTTTCTAATCTTGCCCCTGCATTCCTGTGTTGTTTGCCTATATTCATCCTTTGTAATCTGTCCTAGTTTCCATTTTTTATATGACTCCTTTTTATTTTTTAGATCGTGCAAGATCTCGTGGTTAAGCCAAGGTGGTCTTTTGCCACATTTTCTATCTTTCCTAACCAGCGGAATAGCTTGCTTTTGGGCCCTTAATAGCGTCCCTTTGAAAAACTGCCAACTCTCCTCAGTTGTTTTTCCCCTCAGTCTTGATTCCCATGGGACCTTACCCATCAGCTCTCTGAGCTTCCCAAAATCTGCCTTCCTGAAATCCATTGTCTCTATTTTGCTGTTCTCCCTTCTACCCTTCCTTAGAATTGCAAACTCTATGATTTCATGATCACTTTCACCCAGGCTGCCTTCTACTTTCACATTCTCAACGAGTTCCTCCCTATTTGTTAAAATCAAGTCTAGAACAGCTTCCCCCCTAGTAGCTTTTTCAACCTTCTGAAATAAAAAGTTGTCTCCAATGCAGTCCAAGAATTTGTTGGATAGTCTGTGCCCGGTTGTGTTATTTTCCCAACATATATCCGGATAGTTGAAGTCCCCCATCACCACCAAATCTTGGGCTTTGGATGATTTTGTTAGTTGCTTGAAAAAAGCCTCATCCACCTCTTCCACCTGGTTAGGTGGCCTGTAGTAGACTCCTAGCATGACATCTCCCTTGTTTTTTGCCCCTTTAAGCCTAACCCAGAGACTCTCAACACTTCCGTCTCCTATGTCCATCTCTACCTGAGTCCAAGTGTGTACATTTTTAATATATAAGGCAACACCTCCTCCCTTTTTCCCCTGTCTATCCTTCCTGAGCAAGCTGTACCCATCCACACCAACATTCCAATCATGTGTATTATCCCACCAAGTTTCAGTGATGCCAACAATGTCATAGTTGTATTTATTTATTAGCACTTCCAGTTCTTCCTGCTTATTCCCCATACTTCTCGCATTTGTATATAGGCATCTAAGATACTGGTTTGATCTTTCCTCCCAGTTTTGTCCTGACTCTCCTTTCTCTCTGCCAATATAGCCCACACTCCCTCTCGTTTCCGACCCATCTCCCCGGTCTCCATGTTCCCCACTTACCTGTGGGCTTTGCTCACCTGTCCCCGTCGAACCTAGTTTAAAGCCCTCTTCACTAGGTTAGCCAGTCTGTGTCCGAATAGGGTCTTTCCTCTCCTCGAAAGGTGAACGCCATCTCTGCCTAGCAGTCCTTCCTCGAATAGCATCCCATGGTCTAGGAAGCCAAAGCCCTCCTGGCGACACCATCTTCGCAGCCAAGCATTCACCTCCATGATGCATCTGTCTCTGCCTGGGCCCCTACCTTTGACAGGAAGAATTGAAGAGAATACCACCTGCGCTCCAAACTCCTTCACCCGTACTCCCAGAGCCCTGTAGTCACTCTTGATCCGCTCAATGTCACACCGCGCAGTATCATTTGTGCCCACATGGATGAGTAGCATGGGGTAGTAGTCAGAGGGCTGGATAATCCTCGACAATGCCTCCGTAACGTCTCGGATACGGGCCCCCGGCAGGCAGCATACCTCCCGAGATGAGATGTCAGGGCGACAGATGGGCGCCTCCGTCCCCCTCAGCAGAGAGTCTCCGACCACCACTACCCTACGTTTCCTATTCGCAGTGGTGGCAGCAGACTTTCCAGCCTTAGGGGTACGAGGCTTCTCCTCCTTTATTGTAGGGAGTGATTCCTTCTTTCCTGTGTCAAGAACAGCATAACGGTTACCTATAACCACGGCAGGAGGGTTCGGAGCAAGGGTGGAGCACTGCCCGCTGCCAGAAGTAACCAGCTGCCAGTGTCCATCCTGAGCCATCTCCTCCTCCACCAGTGGTGTATCAGCAGTCCTGCGTACTGGGACAGCTACCTCAGCTGTCTCCACATGGACACTGTCGAGGAATTGCTCATGGATACGGATGCTCCTCAACCTAGCCACCTCCTCCTGTAGCTCTCCCACCTGCTGCCTGAGAGATTCCACCAGCAGGCACCTCTCACATTGGATGGTCCCCCCAGCCTGGATATCAGTAAGTGGAAATTGCAAGTTACAGTCTTTGCAAAACCACACCAGGATCTGGGTAGAGGCATCCATGCTTAGGCACTCTGTCTGGCTACAGGCACAGGTGGAGGAGACAGTAGCAGTGCTGGCACAGGTGTTGCGGGTCTTCCTAACCATCGTAAGGCTCCCTCTGTCAAACTCCCGTCTGCAGCCCCCTGTCAGCTGAAAGGGTTGTTTAAGCGAAAAGTTATGAATGTAGTTGCTTTATAGGTATTAAGGGGAATCAAGGGAAAACAGATGGAACCAGCAAGGGACCCTCGCCCCCTTCCTGCTCCCCTTCCAAACTCCCTTGCGAAACTCCCTGTTAGCAGCCCCTGGTCGCAAAGCTCCCTGGTCGCTTGTGCGCTGCTTTATAAAGCCCTGGCCTGTATGAATGCCCCGCCCACTGATAAAGGCTCAGCCACTTACCAGAGACTTCTAGCTTTCAAACCTTCCAACTGCCAGCCACAGCACACGGTCCTTCAAACAACCAAAACAAACAAACAGACTGACAAACACAAGCTCAGCTCACAGCAAGTAACCCTCAAACACAAACAAACACACACTACAGACAGTCACTTACCCCAAAAGGGTGCTGTATTGCTCCTCCTTCACCTGGAGAACTCCCTTGCGAAACTCCCTGTTAGCAGCCCCTGTTCGCCATTTGAAGCATATGTGAGTGGTTTAAAGCTCAAACAGGTATGTGGGGAGCCATCTGGTTGCTTAATAAAACATAGAGGTCACCGTTACTGGGCAAACTGCGCTTTACACCCCTTTTAGATCCTCTCAAGTGCACTCCTGTGGATGGAACCCCACAGTCCTCTTAGACCAGGTCTCTGGGCTGCAGCCCCCTCCCCCCTCCCCTTTACCAACCATGGTAATAGATCCTTGGCTTGGGAAAATGAACCTGCAAGCCTGGCTGGAGTTTTTCCCAGTTAATAGCTCTCCCATTGTTTCGTTAAGGACCTTTGGTATTTTTTCTGGTGGGATTTTATCTTTGTCATTGTTTCTTGACCTCCTTTGTAAACCACTTTGAGATCTATTGATGATATAAAAGTTAGGTATTATTGTGGCAGTTATGGCAATATCTTTGGGAGATCTTATTGTATTAAGTTTATGAATCATTGCAGACCAGGGATTGTATGTAACTCCATGGGGGAGGGTGACCACAGCTCCTTCTCTAACTAAGAACTGTGGGGAGTGATTAAGCAAATTCACTCAGGTTGCAACACCTCTGGAGAAGTAGCATAACCTGGTGAGGCTCGCATATACTAACTCAAACTGTATTCTCCAGAGACCAACAGACAATTAATGGATTTTGGATAAATAACCTGAGTTTAAATGGACTCAAGGCCTTCTTTCTGATCCAACAAATGGACTGTACCTTCTGTCCAATGGGCACCCCAAACTTTCCTGGGAAGGGTTGGAAGAACTTTGGCCTACTGAGGTCCCATAAAACAGATATGTGACCTCTGGTAAGCTTTTAGCATGCATACAGGAACTTGCATTGTTTTTAATAAATTTTCTCTGTAATGCTTTCTCCTTAAGAATAAATGTGCTTGCTTATAAAGAGCTGTGTAGTAAACTGTGGTTGCTGGAAATTACAGCTGTTCATAGCCTTTGAAGGGAAAGCAAAGTACAGACTCTGGCCTTTTAGGCAATCTGGCTTGCTGGGAATATTACAGTGTAGGCAGGGAATTGTGCAGCATGGGGAAAAATCTGGTCAGGAGGGAGAGAGAAGTGGGTCTCTGCCCAAGAGAGGTGACAGCTGAGGAGTGAGGAGCAGGAACCTAAAGTGGGTGCCCTTGAGGGACCACAGAAGGGGAATACAGGTACAGTTGCCCTGAATTGTGACAATTATTATTATTTTGGAATTGCTCAGATATTGACCTTGATTATGTACCCTGACTGGTCATTCTGGGACTGATTTTGAGAGTCAGACAAACAATTGAACTTGCAAATATAAACACAATTGAGAACCAAACTTGCATGAAAAATTACTGCAATTCCATGTGCAAATATTAGAAGTAGCATGTTTCAGTGGATAGGATATTAAACTGAGACTCAAAAGGCCCGAGTTCTTTCTTTTTGGCTCTGCCACTGATATTTTGCATGATCTTAGGCAAGTCACTTTATCTTCTTGTGCCTATCTTCATCTGCCATCTCCCTTCTATCTGTTTTGTCTGTTTAGACTATAAGTTCTTTAAGGCTCTTCCTATGTGCCATTAAGAGCTGCATTCTCTTACTAGCAGCAGATAACCAGTCCATTTCTATTTTGGAGAATTTGGGCCTTGGGTAACTAATGACACTGTTAAACCTTCAATTCCAACTCTTTTCCTGCAATACATTTTCCTATACTGTACATATACATATAGATGTCCCATCCCCCTCCCCTCCGACACACACTATTGTCCATATATCATGGAATCATAGAAGTATAGGACTGGAAGGGACCTCAATAGGTCATCATACCCAAAACACACTGCCAAAACTGATGTGTAGTATAAACGTAGCCTATATCTCTTGTGATACCAGCTGCCAGGACTCTGACAGTCTATTTAGATACTTATAAGACCTGTTTAGATACTTAATGTCCTTCACCACAGTATCTGAGTATCTTCCAGTCCACTTCAGTACTGAAATGCCAGACATGGGCATCACAAATAAAAATAGAACATTTTAAATGTTTACATATGAGTATTTCTACCATGTGGATTCCGAGGAAGGATACAATGTATAAGTAGACTCCATATAGTCACTATATATGCTATGAGAAAATAAACACAAAATATTGAAGAAGGTAGTTTAGACTGATATATATATATATATATATATTAACTGTGTGCCTCTTTCCACACACATGTGCCATTAGAGTGTAATCCCCAGTGCATGTGTAGATAGGCATAATTCCCTATTCAGCTAGCATGTATTTAACTGGGGATTTGCACGTCTAAAGTGGATGTGTGCTCAATTACGTGAGCAGTTTTGTGCACCCCACATTGAAAATCTGGGTCTGTATGTCTTGGTTTTGTTTACTGAAGATTCACCAAACTTACTAAAACTAACTGAGGATGAAATTTATCCCTCTGAGAATTCCTGCATGAGATTTATGCACCAGTGAAGTTTCACTTAAACCTTCAAAACATGGCCTAAATGCAAGGCCGACTCCAGGCACCAGCCGAGCAAGCTGGTGTTTGGGGCAGCAGATTGAACGAGGAGGCATTCTGTCCAATCCTAGGGCAGCACGGCCGCTTTTTTTTAATTTTGTTCCGCTCCAGCCGCCCTGTAGAGGGCGATGGCACGGAGGACGGGAACGCCCTGCAGCAAGCCCGGCAGGGCAGTCCTTGTCCTTCCCTCCCCGGCCGCCCCCTGCACCCGCGCTCCGGTGCACAGATCACTGGTTTTTGTTTTCTTTTTGTTTTGCCGTTCTGGCCGTCCCCCCTTTTTTTTTTTTTTTTTGGTTGGGGCGGCCAAAAAGCCAGATCCGGCCCTGCCTAAATGGGACTTAAGTGATGCATAGACTTCAGTATTGCCAACCTTAAATAATGAAAATTGATGAGCTGGGTCTCCCAAAATCATGTGATTAACCTACAATAAAAAAATTAGGGTTCTTTACTTTCCTTTTGAGCCTTCAGGGTGCACTTGGGTCATATTTTAAATTTTTCCCACCACAACCAGCTCAGCTAAAAACATACTTATCTCTCTCTCACACACAACAAATGAGATTCTCATGTAATCATTTGCCTCCAGGATCTGGGGCTTTCCATAAAATAGTAAATATTGCATGAGTTGGCTACAGTGAGACTTTGTGCTGCTCCTGTTCACAGTCAAATTCCACCCTCAGGATGTCAAACTAGACTTGTCTAGTTCCAACTCTGAAAGGAAAGGAGTTGTTTAGCAAGCCAAGAGCTTCTTTTTAGAGATTGGCCAAACCTGGGATGGATCTGTTTTTCAAAACATAGTGGAGCTAGCTAAAAAAGAAATTGTTGCAGCCACAAAGGGCAGAATAAACAGTAATATTAATTACTATCATCAGTATCCATACATTACTAAAAAAGCATTTTAACCATCATTATTCTCTCTGAAAGACCTGTTGATTCTAAATTCTGATTATAATTTTCTGCTCTATGTTTTTCTTACTGGAAATATTTGCTTTTAAGAGTTCATCAGCTCCTGGTACTTATTGCCTACTTGAAGCCATAATCCTTTGTTTATGATTTCACAACTGTTTCCTGTAGAGGTGATAACAATGTCACAAACATAGGATTATTTCAACTTCAGCACAAGAATAAGCAGCAGATGAACTCATAAGGAACAAGGGTATGTTTTTATGTAAATATCCCAGCTAATACAAAGTGAGACAAGGAAATAAATCAGGAAATATGGCAAATAAGCAGGACTTTTTCCATTAGGCATCAGAAGCTCTTTGAAATCTATACAGTTCAGAGACCCATGTAACTTCACAACCACTTCAGTAAAAGCACTTTCCCAGCCCTTATTAAGTTTTATTACTTATTTTATAAGGTGCACCTATCTCAGCTTCTAGGTGTATATTTGTAAGCACAAAGCAAAAATGAAAATAAGCTTGATTGATACAATGTCAACTAAAAAAACCCATAGAGTTATATAAATCTTAAAAGTAGCTGAATTCCTTCCCCAGCCCTAAACCACCTCTTCAAGCAAACGTCTGAAGGTTACTATGCAGGGGGTCAACACAATGTCTATGTGTAACCCATTGTAGTGTCTCTCCTTCTCTATGCCCAATCTAAAGAGAATATAGGTCTTATACAGCTCCCAGACACTGGACTTGGTTCTTTAACTCAAGCTTTAGAGGGTAATGTGTTTAGCTGTGTTGAATCCCCAGTTACTACCAAGTTGGTGAGCTCTCCACACAGGGATGAATTTAACCCTGAGTAAATAAGTAGTATTTGCAAATTCAATAGATTTATGTCAGACCAGTGGGGAAACAGAAATAATGCCTTAATATCAGTAACCAAAACACATGCAGCTTTCTAGTTTAAAATTAACAACTTGAATTGCACCTAGAAACAAATTAGAAACTAACACAGTTTATAAAGCACAGGTGTCTCATGTTCCATATTAGAAAGTGTTTCCTAGAGTACGCTCTTCATTTTAGCATAACTGTTATGCCAGTTAAGTCGTTCAAATCCCTCTTCATCATCCTCACCACTAGCGTTAATTATAATTAATTGGCAATAGTGAGATCTATCAAATAAGCCAAGTTAGAACAATTTCTGTTCAGCCATTTTTAAAGTTAACCTCTCCAAAATTACAAATCAGTGTATTTATTTATTAAAAACATATTTCTGAGATACACTTTCTAAAATAAATTGCCTCTTTGAGCAAACCTGGACAGTTTCAGCCTGGCAGGAATTTCTGTGAGAAAGGTATGAACAACTGAAGAGAGGATTGTTATGGACACTGCCTTTCAACCTTAATTAAAGTGGTGGCTACCTTTCCCACTATAATGAAAGAGAGCCTGAGAACAACGGTGTGCTATAAAAAAGCAAAGGAAAATTCTTATTTGTCAAATAAGTAGATCTCTAAGGCGATGTTATTGCTGCAGTGCACGGGCTTAAAACTGTTCTGCTTTTGAACTCTGTGATTATAGAATTTCGATTAAAGCTAAAATAACAAAGCTAATGGACACAGAGAATGCCAAAGGAAAACAGTATGTTCTTTTTTTGATTGGGAAATAATTATCCAAGTTCGATGGCAAGGGCCCAGGTATCTGCAGTTTACATCAATTTTACTTCATTAAAGAAACACGAGAATTATGGTAAGTTTTCCCAAAGCAGCAAAGCTGTCATTCAAAAGGGAGAGTCTCATTGGGGTGCAAATCCCTTTAGTTCCTGCTTCAGTCCATTTAAAAAAAAATGCATTTGAAGCCTGAGGGAAAAGTACAAATTAAGAGAGATTTTTCTTTATGCAATGAACCCAGCAAGGCCTTATGTATGCTGCAGCAAACTGCAGTACCTTCAGGGTGCTCATCCACCATGAAAGTCCTCTATTATCTCATTCTTTACATGAATGAAATGTGAATATAGTTCCCTCTTTCTCAAAAACCATTACACTGATTGGATTGTGTCTGGAAGCAACAGAATGAGTTTTTCCACACAATTATTTTCAACAGATTGAAAATGTATGACTGTCCTCTCAGGTGGTGATGGGAGCTCCTCCAGAGTTTTAAGGATTGTGTGAAAAATAGTAGCATGGTGACCTGTTGAAACCTTTGGATTGGAGGGCAGGGGGAAATCAACTTTTTAAAAGGGTTGAAAAAATATATTCCGTTTATTTGGGCATTTCCTTCCAACTGTCTTTATTGCTGAAATTCATTGATTTTGATTTGAGGAGAACAAACAAAAGCTTCATAAACATTTACTCATAAGAAAACAAGTGTCTTGCAATAAAATTCTGAAACTGAAGAATGACTGTTGCTAATGAAAATGGAATCAGAATAGCAACATAGAATAGTCACAAGGAGGAACTTTTTTTTTTTTTTTGAGCTTCTGAATGTCTCGGCATCAGATAAAACCCTATTTTAAGGCGCCTAGGCCACTGAGTGAAGGTGTATGTTTTATTTTTAACGGAGGAGCATCAGATACTTTGTCATAGACAAAGATTATCTACAGAACAGTCTGGTTTTTCTTCAGTTGAAAATGTGTTCTTTCAAAGAAGTGTGTGTGAACGTAAATGTATAGGTCTGTATACATAGACAGATGCATAGTGAAAACTATTAAAATGGGTGTTAAGAGTGAGGGAGAATGGAGGAAAAATTAATCTAGGAAGTTGTTTATTCCAGTTCTTACTCCTCCTTATGCATACTATCAGCCTGTTACTATATCCTTACCCTCTTTTTTCAGTTGTTTGAAACCTATTTTCTAATTCAAGCTGGCAACTCAACTTTAATGTCATTTTAATAGACCTTGTCTTGCATTCATGGAGCAGTAAAAGCAAAGGTTTCCTTGTAAAAGAAAATTGTCTCACTCCTGCTCTGAGTTTTCTAATTACTATACCCAGGGCCACCAATGGACACTTGGAAAAAAAGGAAATAAAAATGGTTATTACTCAGTCTTTACAAGTAATAAAGTCTCCAGCTCCTCGATTCTGCAACTTTGCATATCTTCTTGCCAGATGAAGTGAATGACATGGCCAGGGCCGGCTCCAGGCACCAGCTGAGCAAGCTGGTGCTTGGGGCGGCAGATTGTTCGAGGCAGCATTCGGATGTTTTTTTTTTTGTTCTGCTCCGGCCGCCCTGTAGGGGGCGGCGGTGCGGAGGACCGGAGCGCCCTGCACGGCAGTCCTGTTCCTTCCCTCCCCGCCGACCGGAGCGGAACCCTAGCGGCAGGAGGTGGCGCAGTGGGAGGGGCCACGTGGCAGCGCCCCCGCTGTAGGCCTGGCCGCCCCCTTCTCTCTCTTTCCCGCCCGCTCCCTCCCCGTCCCCCCGCCCCCAGCCGGTCCCCCTGCACCCGTGCTCCGGCCACGCCGCAGGTTTGTTTGTTTGTTTGTTTGTTTTGTTTGCTTGGGGCAGCCAAAAAGCCAGAGCCGGCCCTGGACATGGCGTACATAGAAAAGCTTGGTTGTACAGGGGTAAGTTGTTTGACTAGGACTTGGAAAGGTAAATGCAGCCAATATCTAACAAAATGTTGTTCCAGCAACAATACAGGAATTTGAATTCACGATCTATTGGAGTAGCAAATGATTGTCATAGAGATAGTGTTACTGAGCTCTGGTTAGTTATCCATCCAGCATATCTATTGAATTGCATATTTGCAAGGATGGAGTGAAGGCAATGGGATGTCATGCTGACAATCAGGGGGAAGGGCAGCAGAAGCTCTCCATCTTATAATTAAGATCATCTTTGGAGTTCCAATCTTTTATCTTCCTCATTTAGATTGTAGAGAAGCTAAGTGCATGGACTGGGCCCGCTAGAGATTTTTACAGATTTGAATATATTAATAAATTATTGAAAGAAAGCTTGATGGGTGATAGCAGATGTGTGTGTTTCTCTCCACCCTTCTTAGAAGTCCCAGTCTCCTTAGAAATCAGAGACCTATTGATACCTGCTGTTTAATCTACTGACCTCACCGCTTTCCTTTACCATGCTTCCCTTGAAGAAGGTGAAAGTCTTAGAAGCAAGGCTACATTCTTGCCCTTTGTCTAAGATTCTGGGATCTGTAGCTGCAATTGCATTTTTCACCAATTGCTCATGTGGTTACAACAAAGTGCAAAAGAGGTATGAAATAACACCCCTTTGACTGTAACTGTAGTTTGGATAATAATTTCAAATCCTGCAAAAATGAGACTATAGGCCCACCTCCTCAAACGTAGATAGGTGCCTAACTCCCAAGGAAATCAATGAGAGTTAAATGCCTTAATATCTTTGAGGAACTGGGTCCTGAATTAAATTTTAAAAAGAAGGAAATAATGAAACTCAAGTAGTTGTTTACCTGATGGTGGAAGAGGAAGATCATAATGAAATTTACTGTGATTGTCTGACCTCATAAATTTTATTCACCAGTGCTGTGATTTCTCAAGGGAGCCTAAGAAAATTAGGCTCTCAAATCCCCCTGGAATTTAATCAAAGTCGGGCACATAATTCCCTTATGCCCCTTTGCAAACCTCAGCCTATGACAAAGTAACAAAATGCAATGCATCCTTATTTTAATTGAATTTTTGACAGTTTGTTCATGACTAGACTATTGACTGCATCTGCTACTGCCAAGCACTCAACTCCTATCAGTCGAGTTTTGCTTTTCCATTATGCCATAAATAGATTGACCAGCACAATAGACTACACAATAGATGGGACTAGTCAAGTTTTGAGTCAGATTTAAAAAATACACACAAAAAATACCCCAAACATCTTAGTCCCCTGGCATGAATGAATTTTGAAATGCATGGAGATCATAGAATCATAGAAACATAGGGTCTGAAGGGATTTTGAGAAGTTGTCTAATCCAGTTCCCTGATTTGTGGCAGGACCAAGTAAACCTAGACCATCCCTGACAGGTGTTTGTCCAATCTGTTCTTTAAAACCTCCAATGATGGGGAATCCACAACCTCCCTTGGAAGCCTTACTCTTATAGTCCCTAATATCTATCCGAAATCTCCCTTGCTTCAGTTTAAGCCCTTTACTTCTGGTCCCACCTTCAGTGGACATCGAGAACAATTGATCCCCGCCCTCTTTAAAACAGCCCTTAATGTATTTGAAGACTCTTATCAGGTTCCTCCCTCAGTCTTTTTTTCTCAAAACTAAACACACTGAGTTTTTTAAAATTTTTCCTCATAGGTCAGGTTTTTTTCTAAACCTTTTATCATTTTTGTTACTGTCCTCTGGACTCTGTCCAATTTGTCCACTTCTTTCCTGAAGTTTAGCACCCAGAATTGAACACAGTACTCCAGCTGAGGCCTCACCTGTGCCTCGTAGAGGGGACAATTAACCCCCTCCTCCCCAGGCTTACATACAACATTCCTGTTAATACACCCCAGAATGATATTAGCCTTTTTTGCAACTGCATCACATTGTTGACTCTTATTCAATTTGTGATCCTCTATGACCCTCAGATTCTTTTCAGCAGTACTGCTGGTTATTCCCCATTTTGTAGTCCTACATTTGATTTTCCTTCCTAAGTGAAATACTTTGTTTATACATGTGTTTGTTGAATTCCATCTTGATAAATTCAGACCAATTCTCCAATTTGTCAAGACCATTTTGAATTCTAATCCTGTCCTCCAAAGTGCTTGCAATCCCTCCCAGTGTGGTGTCATCTGCAAATTTTATAAGCATGCTGTCCAATCCATTACCAAATCTTTAATTAAAATATTAAATAGTACCAGACCCAGGACTGAACCCTGTGGCATCCCACTAGATACGTCTTTCCAGCTTGACACAGAAACATTGATAACTACTCTTTGTGTAGGGTCTTTCAAAGAGCTGTGCACCCACTTTATAGTAATTTCATCCAGACCACAGTTCCTTAGTTTGCTTGTGAGACAGTCATGTGGAAATGTGTCAAAAGCCTTACCAAAATTAAGATATATCACATCTATTGCTTCCCCCTTATCCACTAGGCCTGAAACCGTGTCAAAGAAGGAAATTAGGTTGGTTTAGCACGATTTGATTGTGACAAACCTGTGCTGGCTATTTCTTTTATCCTGTTACCCTCCTTATGTTTACAAATTGATAATTTAATAATTTGCTCCAGTATCTTTGGTCTAGAATTCCCTGGGTGCTCTTTGTTCACCAGGCCCTGCTGCCTTGAATAAGTCTCATGAATAACTTTAATGTGAATGTAAGTGAACATGTACCAATGTGAGGCCTGGTCCTGCAGTAATAAGTATATTCAAGTCCAATCTCAGCTTGCTTGGAAGGGTTTAGAGTTTGTGTTATGTAAAAAAATTGGCAAGAGGGTTGATACCAAAAATAGGAGTTCTATTAAATCCTTGGATTCACTCAGACACACACACACCGGGGTGGGGGGGGGGGGGGAGAGGGAGAGAGAGAAGGGAAGGAGAAAGATTTAATATCCTGTTAGAATAAAAATGCAAACAAAAATGAGAGCTGAGGTGACTGGACTAAGCAATAGGACTAAAGAAAGTGAGCTGTCAAACTAAAATGTATTCAAGACTGGGATTAGTAAAATAGTAATCTTTGATTTCATTTTGTACTTATTTATACATTTTTCCCCAACAGCAAAAACACCATGCGACTTAACAAAAAATGAAAAAAAAAGTGCTGATGTTTCTCTTACTTCATACAATTCACTGGTAAACTAACATAATGAAAAAACGGTGTTTGCAAATCCTACTGTGTCTCCCAGTGTTATGAGAAGGAGTTCATTTCCCATGGCTACTGAGGAGGAGCAGGGGCACAGTAGGATAATTACCAGGGGATTATCCTTCTAGAAAATTAATAAAAAACAAACAAACAAAAATTGACATTATTCTGCAGTAATGGGTCTGTACTCTGCAAATGTTGATACTACAGGACTAAATCATGTAGTAGTGCTACTACAAAAACAATACCTCAATGGGATACTTGCCAAAATATGGACAGAGGGTCTGATCATGCAAGCTGTGCTTGCACACATCTCTCACTGACATCTCTGGCTGTTTCTGTAACACCAGGTTGTGCCCCAGGTCCCACTTTGTGCCACTCTCAGACAGTGAATTGTTACTTCTTCCCCTGCCCTCCCTGCCCCCACCACTGCCTTGGGAATTTTAGCAGCTTCTGCTTTTAGCTCTAGAGGTCTCCAGTTCAATTCCCAGTTTGCTAGCCAAGATGGTGGCTATCAAACTTTTCACCTACTTCCTGAAGGGAGTTTTGACTGATGGATTCACCAGCTATTTCTCTAGCCCTCCCCCAGCTTTCCCTGTCCCCCAAAACCTTCCTGCATGTTTGTCAGGAGTTTCCATAGAACACAGCTCTGAAGTGGACAGAGGTGCAGCACCCCTGTGTGGGATTCCTATACACCGCTTTCCTGTATCATTGGATGGTCTACCAGGAATGGTGGCCATAGAGCAAGAGTTCAGGATTTGCCCCTAAGTCATGATGTCTCCAAATTCTTTTTTTTTTTTTTTTTTGGAGAGTATTAGACAGTAGTAGAAGGGGAAGGTGGGTAAACTTGCTAGACAAGTTTACTACTTATGCTTATGACTTTAAACAATTAAATGTTACATAATGTACATAATTTTGAATCTATTCTCAGATTTTTGGGGGGTATTGGTCTGTGTGAAAACTATATTTTTAGGAAACAACAATTTTCAAAAATGATTGATAAAAGAATGAGAAAATATAAATAAAATGAATGGTAAAAGTTTTCAATAAAATACAGAATGGAAAATTAAAAAAAAAAATAGAACATTTTGATAACATTGTAAATGTTGAGGGGAAATTTTAATTTGTGTTCAAAGGCCATTTTTTTTTTATGGAAAAACTATTTGTATGAAACATTTCAGCTACATCTAGGTTCCAGGATTGAGTTCTTAATTTGGAATAACAGGAAAGCAGATTACCACACAGTGGACTTTATCTATGGAATGTTTGTCTTTTTTCCATCAGGGCCGGCTCTAGGCACCAGCGTCCCAAGCATGTGCCTAGGGGCAGCACTCCTCAAGGGGTGGCACTCCGGCCCTTTTTTTTTTTTTGGTTAGTGCGGCAAAAAACCTGGAGCCGTCTGTTTTCCATAATGTAAATATAGACATTGAAACATTTCAGATCTCAAAAATGATTGTCTCTGATCTGCAAATTGCTCCATGTGGACAGATTTTTACATTTACATGGATCCTGGCTGTAGTCAGTAGGGTCACAAGGGTCACAGAGAAGCTTGAAGCAAGAGAGGGTCTGCTTGAAAATAGTTTTTCCTAGGAGTAACCACAAAGTCCCAGATCCACAAAGATATTTAGGTGCTTAATCCCCAGGTTTAAGTGCCTAAATCCTGTTTTAGGCTCCACTGTGATACATAAAACTCCTACCGAGTTCTTCCCTAACCTGTATATACCTAAACTCACTTGGTGCATAAGTTTTTGTAGTAAAATTTCCTTAGGCACCTTTGTTTCTGCCTCTGAGCAAGCACATGGCTGCCTCATTCTAGGCATCAAGGCCCCTATCTCCACCTAAGGCCCAGAGCAATCCACAAACCAGAAGACAGGCACTCCTTCATCTTGCTCACAAGCAGGGCCTGATCCATTAAGCATGGGCACCAGGTTTATATAATTTTTGGTGGTGCCCAGAATGAGTCCAAGCAGAGCCATCCTGTCCATAGGATGGACCGGGACAAACACTCCAAGCCCCATGCTTTGGGGTGCCCCATGCTTCAGGTGAATGCGGGGTCCAGGGTGGCCTGGGGAGGCTAGCGGGGGGGCCTGGTGCTGGCAGCAGCGAGCAACCCAGCCCCAACCTGCCCCTGCTCCGCCCCCTCCCCGACTCACCCCCATTCTACCCTTCCCCAAGCCCCCGCCTTGCCTCTTTCCGGCTTCTGCCCTCTCCCCCAAGCGACACCAGGAGCTGGCGGGGCAGAGTGAAGTGGGGCAGGCTGGGGCCAGGTCGCTCACTGCTGCTGCTGCCAGGCCCCCTGCTAGCCCCCTAGGCTGCCCTGGACCCCACGTCCCCCTGAAGCATGGAGCCCTCCAAAGCATGGTAAGCCCAAACATTGTTGGAGCCTGGCCCATGTTCCTAAATATTGCTGGAGCACAGGCACCACAGGCCCATATATCTTGCCACCTATGGCATTAAGCACAGTCAGAGGCTGCATAGACTATACAACATAGCCCCAGAAGGGAAGGGGGATAGACATCCATTATAACTGTTAAGCATGTAGCTAGCAGACTCACCTCACATGTAGGAGACTGCTAGTTCATAGTCCCCCCCTCTGTGTGATGAGGAAAAATTGATTTGAACAGGGATCATCAACCTCACTGCATGTTTTGTGTAAATCTAGGCAGCCTCTGTGCAGACCTACTGGATTGGCTTCTCATGCAAATGGAGGAGTACCTATCTTTCCCTGGTTTGTGGATCACAAGCAGTGGTAGGCACCTTCCTGGCAGGTTGGACTTAGGTGCCTATCTTTGACAGAGGGGTGGGGCTTAGGACAAACCCCTCTTGTCAGCATCTCCCATTGGCTAGCTTATGCACCTTCCTACCTAGCATGCTGGCTTTGTGGATTGCATTCTAGGGCAGCTGTCTCTCCTCATTCATTGTATAGGGAGCCTAAGCACCTAGCTCAGGCTTTGTGGATCACAGTGGTATTCTACTGGGCAAAACTAGATTGGACAAAATACTAGTAAATATACCATAGGGAACAATCCAGCCTTAGTTAGCTGAAAGACCAATTTACGTAATAGATCTACTCCAGCCCCAAATTTTATAATTCTGTGATATGTATCACAGTTCAAGGCAACTGCACCACTATTTCCATTCCGTGGTCCACCATGAACACCCACTGTAGACTTCCAGCTCCTCAGCTGTCACCTCTCTTGGGTGGAGACTCACACTCTCTCCCTCCTGACTAGAGATTTTTCCAGACTATACAGTTCCTTGCTTACACTGCGATATTTCCAGTAAGCCAGTTTGCCTAAATAGGCAGTGTCTGGAGCTTTGCTTTCTCTGAAAGCTATTCCCAGATAATCACCCACATCTATAAGTTACCACACAGTTCTTTATTAGCAAGCACATTTATTCTTAATGTGAAAGCATTACAGAGAAAACATATTAAAAACAGAACCTACCTGCATGCTAATAAGCTAACCAGAGATCACACCCAGCTCTAACAAGGGCTCTTGTAGAAGTCAGTCCCTCAAATCCCACCAAGAGTTTTTTTTTTTTTTGAGGTTACAAGTTCATAACAGCCTCAGCTCAGAAGAAACACACTGACTGGGCATATCAACCTGTTTCTCTATACAGCTTGGGCCTTTGATCTCCAACCTTCGGGAACAGGTAATCAGTATAACTGTGACACTCCCTCCTCAGGGAATAGGTTTAAAAGGTTGAGTTTTTGCAAAAACAGAAGCGGGAATTTGCCTTCACTGCCCCCTAGAAATTCCCCAGGTGAACACTTGATATTGTTTGTCCCAAAAGTCCAGTCTTGTCTGGCATATTGTTTAGTATAGGCCTTTTAAGTTCCTAACACTTCCCAGAGTTCATATCCCATCTCCCCTCTAGAGAAGTTACATGCAATCCTGGGCCACAATAATACATAAACTTTGCATTTAATACAATGAACTCCAAAGATACTAAAACTAAAGATCTTAGTTCCATATGTTTTTTAAAAAGCAGATTGCAAAAAATCGCCATATCTGCCATACTATGAAAAGTAGTTTCCTTGTACAGATCATTGTATATTTACATTGCAATCAAGTGCTGGCATACACCTCGGAGGTGCCTGCGCTGACTACTGAGCTGTTGTGAATCTAAACCCGCCCCACATCTTTGTTTTCCTGACAAAGGTGGGGTTTTTTGTGTGTGGTGTGCAGAAAGAGCCATATATCCCTGTTAAGTCTCTTAATAAATAAAATAATATTTGTATGCCAAATTATTTACAGGCCAAAGGGCAAAAAACTCCATGGCAGGCTAGAATTCTATGCAACTTGAACCAAGAATTGCATCCTTTGCTCCCCTTCAAAACCCTTATCTCAAAATCAACATATCAGAAATTGCACCAGTACAAAGGAGACTTTGGGAATTATAAATCCTCACATGCTGAATCTGAGACAGCCACATCCAGGTTGGCTAAATGTGAGGTACAATTGATGTACCTTGCCATTTATCTTGTACTGAGAATTCAGAAATTTCCACTTTCAGAGAGACAATATGGGATGTAATTTATTAAAACAAATGACAGCATACAATACTTTGACTCATAGTAGGGATGGGGAACTCATTTAACTTACAGGTTTCAGAGTAACAGCCGTGTTAGTCTGTATCCGCAAAAAGAAGAACAGGAGTACTTGTGGCACCTTAGAGACTAACAAATTTATTAGAGCATAAGCTTTCGTGGACTACAGCCCACTATATGCATCCGAAGAAGTGGGCTGTAGTCCACGAAAGCTTATGCTCTAATAAATTTGTTAGTCTCTAAGGTGCCACAAGTACTCCTGTTCTTCATTTAACTTAATTTCAAACCCATCTGGGTATCATGGGTTTTGAATGTTTGACATACACCCAACATTTTTTGCTTCACATTTGAGGGGTAAAAAGAGGGTGGGAGGAGGGGGGAAAAAAGTCAATAGAAAATTGAGTGGAAAAATTGACCAGAGATCCTCAGAAACCCTAATATAGACATACTGTGAATGAAAGGAACAGAGAAGGAGAGAAAGAAATTATGGAGTCAAATAATTATATGGTACTAAAGATAATAGGTAATACTAGGGCACAAGGAGCTGTCAGATGCCCGTAGTAGATATAGGCTTAACACTTGGCTGTTTGAAATCTTTTCAGACAAATTTATCCACAATTGTACTTTGATATATTTTAAGGATAGGCTTCTCCTTGATACTCAAGTAATTATTCTTCTTAAAAAAATCTGATATGATAGTCATTAACTGATTTCCTCATTTTTAATACCTTTGCTAACACTATGCTATGACTATGTACTGCATTGGCCATATCTTTTTGTCATATGGTTTGATCAGCCTTGAATTAATAGTATTTGAATATGCTAACAGGATGATGCACTGTTCGTAGCAAAATCATTAGTGTGATAAGCTGCAGATCAAAAGTTAAAGTGTTCACTACAGTGCAGATCAAAGTGTTCACTAACGTGAATACAAATAATACAAGATGGAGTTAATAAGAAAAAATGAAACTTGCTCAACTTTGTGGCTTATGTTATGTCTTTGTATACTCAGCTCCATACACCACAGTTATTACCAAACCAAACCTCTTTGGGTCTGGCTACCATTAGTCTTCACAGGGTTTACTATTCATAGTAACAGCCTGATAGTTACAGACTTTGAGTGTGGCTGTATCTGGGTAGAAGAGCAATCCATTACCAATAAGGTCTACCAAAGAACTAAAGGCAAATCCCAGGTAGAGACTAATGCATGGGTAGTATTCTTTCCTGTCCCTGTGGAGACAATAAGCACCTCAACTTGCATATGTGGCATTACTCTAATGTCCACACATGCATTGCCCTTCGTAAAACCAAGTCCATCTTTTTGGTGGTATGGACTAGTGAACAACATAACTAAATTCTGCCATATAGTTGTTTCACTGAATACTTAATTCCAGAGAGTTATGACTGGATAAATCTTTTTCATTCCAATAATATGAAGCTGATTCACAAGTCTGAAATCTGGTTAAATGACTAGTATTTGAGATAATGTAATGGTTTTGGAAGTCTGGCTCTGAGTGTGTACCTTTCTATGCTGCTAAATGGCAATGTACATCAGTTTTGATTTGGTTTAATCAAAATTGTAACTTTTAGTAATAATTTATGTTTATTACATATGGTTTTACTTTGTTATTTTAGCCTCAAATGGCTCAAGTTTGAGATCTTTAAACGTTGTCTAGAAAGCTATACAGCCCAAGTATAAGTGAATTAGAGACAATTGTCTGTGTGATGTAGTGAGGGACAGAGCAAACTCAGTGAGAGAAGAAGAAAGAGATCTTGAAGGGACTGCTTAACAGCAGATCAGTATCCTCACCTGAGATCAATTAATTTGCTGTCTGCGGTTATAAAGCATCCAGGGATGGGGGCTGAGGGAGAACTGGAGGATTAATTGTAGGTTTCTATTCAGGCACACTGAGGCTGAGAGAGCTGTTAAGGGAACTAAGAAACTCCTAAATTGGGAATATGAACAACATGACCTGTGTTGTACCCTGATTCAATTTTAAATAATGTAGAGCTGATCCTTTCCCCTAATACTTACAAAGTATGAACTGCACAGGCGTGTCAATCAGCAGGTAGGCCTGCTTTTATTTCTTCAACTCACTTGATCAAAACCCAGTTCTTCCAAGGTAAAGGGTTACTAATAACCACCCGGAAAGGTGTAATTGTGACTATCTGTTCTTTCTTTAAAAGATTTTTAAAATAATAGAGTTCAAGTTAGTGCTGCAATATGTGGCGGTAGCCACTGTGCAACACTAATGATCCTTTTTTTTACTCTGTACAGATAGCCCAATTATACATAACAAAAGTTGAATAACAAACATTTATTTTTTTAACAAGACAAAGGCCATTTCTGATTAAGTGCCCACTTACTGAAAATGTACAATGTAATCCTCCAATTACAAAAGAAGCAGTCAGAATAGAATTTTAATTTTTCAGCAGTGACAGAATGGTATTTCTCTGGGCAACCTGCATTTATAAAGTTTGAGGCAATAAAGATGATAAATCTTATAAGCAATACATGAAAACAAGGAGTTAACAAATAGTGTTGACAGAGTAGACTTACACCATTGTAACTGAGATATAACTCTTTGGAATCCAATGGACTTACTTTGGATCTATACTAATATAAACAAGATCAGATCTGTCCTAATGCCATTTTACCACCCACTCTCTGACAATAGGACCTCAGCTTAGCACTAGTAGCAACTTTCTGTGTACTGCATTCTGCTGTGCTTTTTAAAATAAAAAGCTGATGTTACATCCCAATGGCAGAAAATGATCAAATCATAATATCAAGCTGGAATATAGTCATATCTATATATAACTCTCTCTCTCTCTGTGCATATATATCTATATATGCACAGAGAGAGAGAGAGAGAGAGAGAGAGAGAGAGAGTTATACCTGCCTCTGAGCCCCCTGTCAGTTTTTCTAGACACGTTGTCTTATGTTAAAAAAAAAATCTCTCCCACGTTGAAGGACTCACACAGATAACAGGGTAAGTAAGGCTCCAATGCTTCAAAGATTTTATGCATGTGAATATTCCCATTGATAGGAATATTAACGTCTCGGCAGGATATCATACAAGTCACTGTCAAAAGCACATAGTAAACAAATGGAAAAATAGAGCAAAATTTATTTTTCTTGATCAATACCACATAGTAATAATAGCTACTTTTTGTATCAGTAGTACAAAAACAAGTTTTTAAATAAAACATGATATTTAAGTTGGTATCTTTTAAAATGGTTTTGGATATATTGATGGGTGTGGTTGAAGGATTACCGCTCTCCCAATTTCTTTCTAGCTACAAAAAGGGTTCTTCCTCATCTCTGTGGCCACAGTTCAGAGGCTGTCATCAACAGGAATGGCAATGGCTTAATGAAATATGTGTAGTCAGGGCCTGGCAATTACTTTTAGCAAAGTTTATTCTGTCGTACACATCATTTTCCCCTAAGGAATCAGTGATCTTCCAGCTGGGTAACTTAGATACTAGGATCCTATAAGCATTTACACTCCTTTACAACATGGACCATGACACTAATTGTAACAACCATTTAGAAAATTCTGGATTTTTGTTCTCCTGCATAGTGATGATAATACTCTGAATTTAGGGCTTGATCCAAAGTCCATCAAAGTCATTGTAATGAGTCCAATTGACCCCAGTGGGCTTCAGCCCTGGCCTATTTATAGCAAGGTGTCACTACTTGGCCGTCACCTCCCTTCCTTATGAAATCAGAAAAAAAACAAAGGAACAAACTGTTCTTCCTCAGCCAGTGGAATAAGTAGCACATCTCAACATGGTGCCACTTGGCCACAACAAAGATTTCAAAAAATGTCAGTGAACAATAATGATTAAAAACCCTTTGCCCCAGTTCCCTGTGACATT
This sequence comes from Malaclemys terrapin pileata, assembly GCF_027887155.1. Lineage (NCBI taxonomy): Eukaryota > Metazoa > Chordata > Testudines > Emydidae > Malaclemys > Malaclemys terrapin. The sequence goes on along the minus strand of NC_071507.1, from coordinate 103,613,087 downwards.
TTAAAAACCCTCCCATCAGACGTGTTGATTCTAGCTGTTTTAACTCCAGCCAGATCTTTCCAAAAGGCAAACTCAGTTTTGATTAATTACAAAATAGCTGAAAAACAGCCAAAAAATAGGATGCCCTATGAGCTTCCAATACCGTTAACATTGTGCACTTCACAAAGCACCTGTTCCATGAAATGGCATTGATTTATGAAAAAGAGGCTAACCTATATAGCTAGTGTATGGCTTTTTAAGGGACTTTAGTGCTAGATCTGAATTTTTGGTAGGTAGAAAAAAATGTCCTCGACTGAGAAGATAATCAAGCACTGGAGTTGCAGATAAGTGCTACTGCTTATTTTACTGGTTCTGGATGAATACATGAAAAATAAACAGAGGGTCCTGTGGCACCTTTGAGACTAACAGAAGTATTGGGAGCATAAGCTTTTGTGGGTAAGAACCTCATGTCTTCAGATGCAAGAAGACTTGCATCTGAAGAAGTGAGGTTCTTACCCACAAAAGCTTATGCTCCCAATACTTCTGTTAGTCTCAAAGGTGCCACAGGACCCTCTGTTGCTTTTTATAGATTCAGACTAACACGGCTACCTCTCTGATACATGAAAAATAAATGCTCTTTTCATGAACTATTGTGAGAGATCATTGAATGTGTACATTGCCTACTACAATGGGGCTCTGATCCCTGATTGCGGCCTGCAGGTGCTGCTATAATCTTCCCGCTTCTTTGTCCCAATTAGCTGGGGTAGGGTTGCTGGATTAGTCATTTCCTGTTTTGCCAGTCCAGCGTTCATTCCATATCCACATCTTCCTCCAGTACACAGTCTATCCACCATTTTCTCAGGCGTCTTCTTGTCCCGCCCATAAACTCTGGTCTCAAATGCCTCCCTAGGAGGATTCCCTTCATCCATCCTTTGTACATGCCCATACTATCTCAGCCTTCTCTCTTACAGCTTCTGTCTGATACCACAGACCTTGGTCTCACGCTTGATGACATCTTTCCATATCTGGACCAGTAATGTCACCTCTCTCACTGCTTTAAACATCTCATTTCAATGGCTTCAAGCCTTCTCAAGTACATCTCTGTCTCTACTCCATGATAAGAACTGGTCTTATAATGATTTTGTATAATTGTCCGTTAAGTAGTCTGGGCATCCATTTATCCTACATCCTTCTATTTATCTTGCACCAAGCTTCTCCAATGCTTAGCAGCCTTGTTTACAATTCTGTGTTGATCTCCCCATATGCTGATAACCAGCCCCAAAGGTACTTAAATGTAGAAACCTGATTTAGGTGCTGGCCATAGATGTTGATATTCATCTATCTTGGTTCTTCATGACTTGAGCCTTTTCTGTACTCATTTTGAGGCCTTAGGTAGTTAATTCCCTGTTCCAGGCAATTGTATGGACCAAATCTTCCTCACTATCAGCCATTAGCACTATCGTCTGCATAGATCAACTTCATGCCACCTTCTATTTGGATTTGCTTATTTATGAAATTCATCACAATTATGAATAATAATGGCCTAAGTGCTGATCCCTGGGTGGAGCTTTGAAACCCTCCCTTACAATACAAATATTAAATAGTAATAATAATAATAGAAGGAAGTGAGCTAGGACTCATAGGAGTTCCTTTTTTGGCTGCGAGGAACATATTATATTAGGTTAGATTGTGGTTTGGGAGTGTAGGTTCCATACTGCTCTTATTGTGCAGTCAGATATACCATTCTAGATCTGGAATGCACCATTTTATTAAAAACAAAACAAAATTGCACCAAGCTGTTTTCAGTAGTGCAAAGTAGCCAGTATTCCCTGCTCCATTCTACTAGCTACGTGGTATTTCTAGACGGTTCATTGTGTCTTATTCTTTGTTGATTTTTCTTGTTCTGTGTATTTGAACTACTGTAGCTGGAAATACTTAGCTCAGAGATTCACAGAAAGAGCACATAGCTTGGGGTCGCTGACATATGAAGTCAGACATGAAAGGTTCCTGTTTGACTATTTTTTTCAATGCTATTTCAGTTGAATCTGAAGCATTATTAGCTGTGACACTACACAGCAGTCATTTTGTTCCCTATAGTAGCTAGACAGGTCCATCAATTTCTTTTTTTCTAGTTCTTTATCATTTTTGTTCTAAAAGGAAATAGGAACTAAATGCAATATTGGAATCTTGAAAACAAATTCATTATCAAATTCCATTTACAGCTGGTGCTGTGGGAGAAGATTCACACCGTGCACAAATATTTGAGATAGGGGGTAAAAGATCTGTTAATGAGTTTTGTGCTGAGTGAAAGGCATTTGTTACCAGTGAAACCTTTATTTTCTTTTGCTGAGCAAAAGATGTGCACCAGAATGGAACTGAGGGTCAAAGTTTAAATCCAGTTTACTGTGCCACCTGGTTTTGATCTGAAGCGTGAGCATGTGACTGGCAACATTCACTGTAACAGCAGGAGACCTGGGAATGGTGGGAATTGAGCAACATTTCTCTTTATTTTCTAGTTTGTGAATGATGTAAGATTGACAGCTTTGGAAATAGAAAATCTCTGTTTATTCACAGCTAAAGTACAGCATGGGCAGAAGTAATACAAGCTTCCCCCAATGCCCTGCCCATTTATCTCAACCCTCACTAAGCCGAGCTCTCTGTATGGGTGAGAAAATCACTTATTCTCCAGACTCATTCAGCCTTTGGTCCTCCTGCTAAGACTCCCAGTAGAGGTGCCCATTGTGGCTCTCTCTTTTCTTGGGTTGTTGGCACCTGTACTTTATGAATTGACCTGCAACCAGCAGTACACTTCTGACAGACCACAAAATAGGTGTTGTAGGTTCATTTTACCTTTTTAGGTACCAAGCCTGGACTGGAACCAGCCACTTAAAGATAACAGGCTACACGTCCCTTCTCCCTAAATTACTTGTTTATTAAGTTGTATATTTGTATTACATATATTTGAATGGTATTTGAGTATTGTAAATTGTCTATGCTTAATTATTATTTGAATTAGAGTATTGCTAAGCGCTGTACAAACACAGGACTTTAACATGCAAATTCTTTTCTATGTATCTGTAGCAGGGTGATGGCCTCTGGGCACCATCTATGTGGCACATGGGAACCATAGCTAGAGATGGGCAAATAACTGATTTCTCATTCTTCTGGCAGTTCCCCCTTCCATCCCCCTCACCCCCCAAAAAAATTCTGTTCAACCCAAAGTGAAGCAAAATATTCAAAAAACAAGAGGTGGGAGGGAAATGGCAGTGTTAACAAAAACGTATTTTCTCATTCCAGGAAGAAGAAGGAAGGGACATCATAATTTTACTTCTTCCAAAAGCAATGAATTTATAGTGATTTATGCACATAGAGTATTTATCTGTCTCTAAATCTCGTGAAGAGTTTGTGAGGCAAAGATAATGACATATAGATCTTCCTGCAGACTTGGAGTGAAACCCATATGGGTCTCATAAGGACACTCTTCAGATTCCTATTGTCTGTGAAGTTCTACAATATGTCAGCACCGAAAAGAATGTACTAATGTTATGAGTGGTCAACCAATTACAAAGTAAGGGAACTGATCCTGACTTTAAGTGGGAGTTGGATTAGGGCCACTATGTTTGTTAACTGATCAGAACAAGGCATTATTCAAAATTAAATAAAATACTGGATACTGAATGAGGTTCAGCCCCACATTTAGTCCGACATTTACAAATATCGCTTCTTAGTTCATGGAGTTTTTTTATTGCTATGCTTAAAGTTGCTTCTTGGTTCTTAAATTCTCAGGGACTTCAGCATATATCTTTTTTATTTGTGAAAAATGCTCTTGCTGACTTTGTTAATATGCAGTAGTTCAGTGGTTATGATAATGCAGGTTTTGAGGGCTTGCTGTGTCCTTTTGCAAAACAGATACATGATAGGTTAGGCAAACAATGAGGTTTTACTGAAATGTATTTTACAAGAGTTAGCATAACTTATTATCTTATTATAGTAATACTTAGAGGCACCAACCAAGATCAGGGATTCATTATATTAGGCACTGTATAAACACATAGCGAGAGACAGTCTCTGGCCCAAATACCACACAAGTTAAATAGACAAGAGGGACAAAGCATGGGAAGGGAAACAGAGGCACAAGGAAGTACAGTGACTTGCTCAAGTTCACACAGCAGGTTAGTGGCAGAGCTAGAAAGATAACCAAGGTTTTCTGAGTTTCCGTCCGGTGTCTTATGTACTGGACAACACTGCCTCTTTGCAGTTCTATATACAGTACTACTTACTGTAGGACTTTCATTTAAAACAAGTTCTATTATAGTTTGACCTTCAATATACTTGGAAGCTATCATATTTTAAGATGTAATTCTCTGAAACTACACTTCTGAACATGGTTTGTTGGCAATGTCATTGCATCACGAGCTAATCAGCATTTTCCCACTGCTGACAGTGTCTAGAATGGGCTTGTAATTTTTACCACATTTGGAGGTAGTGCATAGGCTAGCTATTCTACGTCTGGGTTCTGAGAACCATGCACACAGGTTAGCTGTTTTGGTATCTATGTTTTATTGAACCATAGCTTAAACTATTTAGATATTTTATTCGTTGTGTCTGTTCATAGAATACTAGACAGCGATGCTAATTTGGATACAAATACACTCAAGCTTTCAGCATTTCTTTCAATATTATGTTGTTCAGCATTCTGGATGTTTTACTTTGCTGTTTCTTAATGTTTATTTTGACAGTTCTTGTCTAAAAACATATGTAGGTGGTCTGCGCCCTTTAAAAAAGTACTACAGTATTTTACAGTAATAGTGGAAACCACTACACTTTACAATAGTGATACTGCTCAGTTTTGGGGTGAATGCCGTAGAGTGCTGTGGTATTTTCATGAAGGTGAGTCAAGTTATTTCCTGTCACATAAATTATAAGGAATTCCTTTGGCAGATATTTAACTGAAATATTTATTGTATCTTTAACTTGCATTACAGGTCCATCAAAGACCATTAGCCATGATGTAACCCTGTGCTCTCGGTGTCCCTAAATCTCTGACTGCCAGAAGCTGGGATTGGATGGCAGGGGCAGCATCACTCAATAAATTGTCCTATTCTGTTCAATCCCTCTGAAGCATCTGGCACTGGCCACAGTCAGAAGACAAGATACTGGGCTTGATGGATCATTGGTCTGACCAAGTATGGCCATTCCTCTGTTCTTATATTCTTATTATAGAGATAATCTACAGATGGCTTGAGACAGACAGTGTATGTCTGTTCAAACTTGAAAGGGCAGTTATGAGGTTCTTGGTTTTGATGCATGAAGAAATGGACTTTTTTTCCCCAGAGGCTTGCAAGTGTCCTGGCACTGAAGATGTTAAATTTGGAAACTATGGTTATGTAACTGCAGTAGGGTTTTTAGTTACTGCTTTAGCTGCCAGGTTAATTTTTCTGTTTTGTACTCTATCTAATTGCAACAAAGCTGTCCTAGCCTAGAAAGAACATCTTGTTTGTTAAATCTCTGATTAAATTAATTTTAAAATGCCCACCCTTCTTGCCCAGCAATCAAGGTCTCACTGCTGGGTTGATTACGTATTTGACGTTTCTAATGAAATAAAGGAATCTGTAGGCATTCTTCCTCTGAGAAAGAGGAATCTGCAGTAAAAATCCCTTAGTTACCACAGACTACAAGGTTATTTTTTCTTTCAGTCAGACCATGCTGTGCTCATAATTTTGTTGAAATCTGACACTCTTTGTAAACTGTAATTTAAAAGAGAAAATTATCTCGCTGAACTGATAGCAACTGATTAGTTAAGGCCACAGTCGTTCCAGTGAGATGCTGTATCAGCCCACCAAACTACACACTTCCTTAGTTCATTTGTCACACAGGATCAAATATAATGTATTGTCAGTTTGTAAACATATTTGCTATTAGAATACATCCTTTACTTCATCAAACTAAGGCTCTACTGAGGAATAGTTTGTACAAATGAACATCAGTCTGAATAATTTTAAAGAGCAACTGTTTACTGATTGCAACACAAAATATTGCCCATGCTTGGAGATCAAATTACATGCCTTTAAGATAATGCAAGCTACATAATTCATTGATTGAGTTATGGCTTTAAGAAACATCATACTCTGCATATTATGCAAAGAGTTGCAGAATTTCCTGTTTATGTTATATAGATTAATAGCTGAAAGGGCTCATCTTCTTACTTAAAAAAAATCATATGCTACAAGGCTTGTCCTCATGGACACTTAGTGCACAACAAGTTGGGATGTCAATCTACAGCATACTAGGATGCCATACATTCAAGGCATGTCTTGGCAGGGCTCAAATGTGGGCAGTCTGAGCTAAGGGCCCAGAGTAGAGTCGTGTTCATAGTCAGGTGTCACACCTAGGTTCACAGCCGGAGTCGGGGAAGAAGTCATGTGAAGGTTAAACTGGAGTCAGAGTCAGCCCGGGGGCAGGGTATGTGTGTGTGTCAAGTCTGAGTTGGAGTTAGAAACCGTGCCAAGGACTGTGAGATGCTCAAGTAGTATAGTAAGGGGGCCATAAAAGTGCCCAAGATCAATAAAGATGCAGGATGAATGTACAAAGGGATTTAAGCCATTAAAATTTATTTGCATGAAATGCTAGATACCACTGGGATGCACGAGCTGCCCAAAGTGCACACACAAAGAATTTCCAGTATTGTGACTGGATAGAGCCTCATGATGTCTGGTGTTTTTCCAGATCTTGGAGGGCAGCGATTGCATGAAAATCTTAGCTTTCATTAAAAAAAGAGAGTAAGTTTCTAGTCTTCACTGTTGTGGAGAAAACATGAAAAATGTGACCCATAAGTGCTCAGAAGCCAGAAGGCAAAAGGAAAGAACACCCAACTTGTTTTTATATATAATCTGAAGATTTAAAAGATGAATTTATGATTTTTGGGTGTCTAACTCATAGTTTTTGATCACTTGTCAATACTGTATTTTGATAGAGCACTGCCTCATTGCATGTGCAACTTGGAGATTAAACTGAATGAACCAAGAGTCCTGTCATCCTGCTCCTGTTCTCAAAACTAGGAGACATTTGAAATTATTGTGGGTGATCATCTGGGTCATTTTTGGTAAATGACTGTTTGTAGTAGAGAAGCAACTGAAGGCCCAAACCAGGATTGGAGCCCCACTGTGGTAGGCAGTGTACGTATAGATGGTAAGAAGCAATTGCTGACCCAAAGAGTTTACCACTTAAATAGATAACACGGCCAAAAGGTGGGCGAAAGGAAGCATTATTATCCCCATTTTGCTGATGGAGAATTGTGGGACTGGGATTAAGTGAATTGCCCAGAGATAAACAGGAAGTCTGTAGCAGAGCTGGGAATTGAACCTATATCTCCAGAGTCCCAATTTTGTGCACTGATCATTAAATTAACCTTTCTCCCTAATATTTCCTCTCAAATAGATGGAAGTAACTTTTGCAGGCAGTCTTGGCATTTGAGTCCCAGTGCTGCAATGAGGTGTGTGCAGGCATACCCTTGTACCCACACAGAGCCCCAACAATTTTAATGTAGATGCACAGGTCTGTCTTCATACATCTCATTGCATGATCAAGGCATAGGGCAGTAGAAGGCCGGGAAGAGGTTATTTATTCAAAGAACAACAAGAACAAAAAGGCTGGAAGAGCGAGAGAATTTATTCAGCTTACATTATAGCAATCAAAGAGGAAACAATCAAATAGCCACAGATTAGAAATAGAATATAGGCAACAGTTAAAGAAAACTAAAAGCAAAAAAGGAAAACAGGGCAAGGTTTTAAAAAATAAGCAAACAAAAATAAACATATGTGAGGAGACTATACCACACAAAGGATATAAGAGGTGTTGTAAAAAACATTTCTGTGCACGTCTCTTCCCCGCACCCTTCTCTGTCCTTTGCCTATTGTACTGTGTGGGGCCAGATCCTGCAAAACACACATTAGAATAAAAAGTCTACTGAAGTCTATTTAAATTACTCTCACACGTATGTTTTTGCAGGATTGAGACCTTATCCTCTGATACTGCAGCTGCCTTCCCATGGGATCTGGGGGTCAATCTAAGTAGATGCAGTTTCAGGATTGCCCCATGAGGCCCCAGGCATGCAAGCATGCACATATGCTTGGATTAACGTGTGTGAATAGCCCCACTGAGTTCAATGAGACTTATTCTTGTATGAATAAAGTTAAGCTGTTTGCAGGATCGGGACTGTATTCTATAAATTCGACAAGGCTGAGGCCTGTCATCGCACATGTCTGTAAAATACCTAGTACTCTTTTGTGGTGCTATATAAATAACAGGAATGAAATGAGAATGAGAATTATTGAAAATCATGTCAACTACCAAGACAATAGTTCTCAATATTACGGGGCAGATTCTACAAATTGTAGAGTGGAACTCCCAAAGCATCTGAACTTAGAGATTGCAACGTTATTGTATATCCGATGCACAGCATGGTAAATTTGTTGAGCAATGGCTTTCTTTTAGCACAGCTTAGTTACAATACCTAATATTTGTTTTACAGCTCTATCATAAAATCCATAGGCTTTTTTATTCTATTGATGTATTATGAAATGATCCCTCTAGAGTAGATTATATGCCCCGCAGGACTACTGGTCACTAATACAATATGAATATACATTATGATACAATAAATCTGATAACTGTAAAACCAAAAGAATGCATAAGTATTTATGTTACTACTGATATATAAGCCAGTCTAGCACCATTAATTCCACAATATACAGTAGAGTTACATATCTTCTTACAGTATTGCCAACCCCAAGTACTAAAGAATCATAAGTCAGCCCATAAAAAATCATGAGAGTTTTGTTTTTAACATAATACAACTTATTTATCTTTTTATCTGTCCTCTTTTTTTTCAGGGTAGATTTGCTTCATATTTTTAAGTTTTTCTCCAAAAATATAAGGTTAGAAACTTACTTACAAGAAGGTGAGATTCTCAAATAATCACTTGACTCCAGAATCTGGGCCTTTAAGAAAAACACCAAACATTGGCAAACTTGTGGTAAAGTCATGAGAGTTGGCAACACAGTGGCTATTTTAGGCATTGTAAGGCACTGGCCTGTGCTGTGGGTGACGAAAGTCTGTACCAGATCTGCAGGAGCTCCAGGAGACATTGGCTAAATTAATCCCTTGTGTAATTCCATGGATTTTGGGGCAGCTATTCCAGGGATGAATTTGTCCTGTTGCAGGAATGTGGCCACTGCAATGTGCACTTCATGTACATAGCTGTTGCCTTGTGAAGAGATGGGATAGAACCATGCCCTCGCTTCCTGCCTTCCCCTTCCCAGCCTCTTTGGGAGGCGCCAGCCCTGTCTATTCATTGTATTCAGATGAGCCCTAGAATTGTGACTGTCACTAGCCTTTCTGCACTCCCCTCCCTAGCAACCCTTTCCAGCAGCTTGGCACTATCTGGCCCTTATATAAATAAATGCAGCTTGCTGTTATGCATTGATTTGAAATAATGATTTTGTCTATTAAGAGAGTTATTTGGTTTTTATTTCACTGCTTATATAAAAGGCTAAGGGGAATGCCTGAGAATGACTAGGAGTTTTTTAACTAAACTTGTAGTGTACCAATTTTTATTTAATTATACCTTTGCTATTTTACAGGCTAGGCTAAGTGATTCACCACAGCTCTCATACTTGTTCAAGATAGTGATAACCCAGGCAAGTTCTACATTGATATCAATTGTATATAGAAATGTTTGGGCCAAATTGAAGTTACCCACCTATGCCAAAGCATAGGATTGGCCCTATAAATGGATAAATTTTAGTAAAATCAAGACCTTTTATTGGTATTATTCTGCTAAGGATGTTTAAAAATAAGCCTCATTATCTTAAGACCCATTATCCCATCCACGTCTGTCTGGGTCATCTCTTTTGTCTTCTCTCTCATCACTAAATGGGAACAAATAATTCATCTTTCTCCTAATGAGATACTTTGTTTGATTGGCATGGTATTGACAGAGCAATTGATTCTCCTCTGATTATAAAAAGATCTGACCTGCTTTCCTACTGTGTCTTTGCACTCCTATGTGTGTGTGGTTTTGGTTTGGTTTGTTTTTTTGTGAAGTGCCTCACACACAAGACTGAGGGCGGAGCAGCAATGGCACAGAAAGACATGCCCAGTGGCATCAGAAGAACATGAATAGGTGTCGTTGTAAGTCAGCGGTGACCAAATCTTTTTACCAGCTGACAGCTGTTTAGTGACTTATGTGAAATAAGTTTGGCAGGCTCAGTCCAAATTCTTGTGAATAAGTGACCAGATCACAAAAATTACCATTAGCTTGAGCACTAACTGGCACCATTACTAGCAGTCTCAGCAGAAAGCCCAGGGACTAAATGGGCATATAGATTTAATTACCCTCTGACTCTTACAGAGGATTTCTGGACTGAGGTGATATTGTGGGCTGATATAGGATAGGACTGATTCCTTTGCTTGTATCTGTTCTATGAATAACTGGATGCATCATCCTCCAGTGTTACCAAACCAGAATCTTTCATTTTCACTAAATTTGCTTTTTACCAAAGTTTATAAATACAGAAAAATAGAGTTCATTAAGGCCACCCAGGACTCCCTAACAAGCAAGAGTTCTGGGGCCAGATATTTAACAGTATTTAGGTGCCTAAAGATGCAGGTTGGCACCTAATGGGATTTTCAAAAGCACCTAAGCATCAGGAGTTAAGTACCTAGGCGCTTTTGAAAAGCTCACTAGGCACATATCTCATTTTTAGGCACCTTAATAATTCTAAAAATCTTGGTGATTATCTCTGTCATGTCTCTCTCTGAAGAGTTCAGCCTTTCTCAGAGGACTATGAGTATATCAACATAGGCACACAAAATCAGTGGCCACTTTGGCTTGGGTATTTTAGTTGTCTGTAAAGCACTGTGAACATTTATAGCAGTAGAGAAAATAAAATGTCTTTTCCTGTCAATTGATTCTCTTGGCATTGACTACTGACAATATATACTCTCAATTATCCAAACTTGGTGTCATTCTAGCTGTTCATGTTATTTGGGATCTAACTTTATTTTAAAAGGGCACAGTAAAACAAGTGAAAAATGCTCTAGGGAATAAACTTGCACTGTCAGGGAGATGGATAAAATAGGTGTTTTCCATCTCTGCATAAGTCTTTCTGATTTTAAAAAAGGTAATGGTTAAAGATGGATGGCTGCCTAATTGGAATTTAGGAGGGGAAGAGTGAAACATGTTATGGGACCCTGCTAGAGGATGACTCTGAGGGTTGTAAAGTGAGGTATTTAAAACAAATGAGCCTGCCACATTAGATAACGTAAAAGAGATTGTCTAGATTCCAAGAGCTTGTCTGACCCACAATTAAGAAAATGTATCCACAGGAGTTGGTGATAAGCATAGCAACGATAACAAATGCAGTATGTTGAGGGATCATCAGACACATGTAGGAAAGAAGCTACCACTTAAAAGTGACAGCATATGGAAAAAAATGCTTATGCCCTTTATTTGTTTTGATATATTCATGTAGTAGAAAAGATCTAAAAGTTTTGTTGGCTTACTATTTTTAATATGAAGATATTTTCTTCTGTTTTTCAGATTGAAATCAAGTTTCTGTTTGTCCTGGAAAAATTGACGATGACTAGAAAAGTGGGAAATTATGACATGACAAGAGTGAAGAGAATGAAAGGTAGCCAGTTGAGAAGGAAAGAGGTTTTTTAGTCAGGTTGTTTTTAAGCTCCTTGTTTTAATTTTTACTTAATAGTTTATTTAAAAAGTTGACAGAAAATTTTGAAACTTCAATGAGAATTTTTTTTAAACATTTTTCAGTTTTGTGGTGATTTTGTTTTGCTGGTTTTTAACCAACTTATAAACTGTATGATGGGATGTTCATCCCACACCAGCCCTGAAAGTATTAAGGAAGCTGAGAAAGGGCCAATTAGGGTGGGTCTACACAGCGAAGAAAAACCCGCGGCTTGCCCATGACGGCCGGCTCAGGCTGCGGGGCTGTTTCATTGCTGTATAGACTTCCAGGCTTGGGCTGGAGCATGGGCTCTAGGACCCTGAAGGTCATCACTCAAGTTCCTTCATTTGGCATACAGTGAAGCTATGCTGAGTTATTCAGACTCAAGCACAGGGGGTGGGTATAGGACGTACCACACATAAAAGTTACACAGAAAACCTCTTCCTTTATATACGTTTACACATTACATTGCATTTGCGATACATTGCATTATAAGTTTTGGGATTGGACTGGTTACTTTGCAGGAACCAATCCCTGTACAGCATGCTCTGTCAGTGCACTGTTCATGTATAACCTCATCTTTACATTCCAAGTTTATCTTATCCATTGTCTCTAGCACCATGGTGTTCCTGCTTATTTTAGCTAGCACAGAAATCCTGACTCCTGCATACTGCCTGTTATTTGACCTTTTTTTTAGTATAAAATAACTAAAATTTCTAAACAAAAAGTCATTTTGAACTGAAAACCAAAACGTCTCAGTTTGAAAATGCCAAAATGAGCTGTTTCAGCAATTTCAAAACTTACTTCAAATTTTTTTTTGAATCAAGAGATTTGTCAGAACCGACTGTTTCCTGAACAGTTAAGGCTTTTTACAAAGTGGCATTTTGGGATGAAAAAATATTGCATCAGAAAATTTCCAAACAGCTCTATTATTACCTCCATATTTGACAGATGTGGAACTGAGGCACAAAGAGACCAAGTGACTTGCCCAAGGAGGTCTCTGTCACAGCAAGGAATTAAACTCAATTCTCCCAGCTCTTAGGCTAGTGCCCTAACACAAGACAACCATCCTCATATATTGCATGTTCAGTTCTCCAGGAAATCCTCCAATAATATCATGGAAGATCAGACTTGATATTCCTCATTTTTGTAGGCATGGAATATGAGTGCAGACCAGAAGAAAATCAAAACATTTATAGGCTTACCATGTTACACAGTCATTTATTTGCTTCTCACTTTAAAAAGGTATTTACTTTTATTGGGTTGCCATTGCCCTCCATAAGCTCCATGCTGTATATTTTTTAAATTACTAGCATGACTTGAGACATTATATCAAAACATATATGGCTATGACCATCTACTTATGAGCCTAGCTGGCTACTGCTCCAATTTTCTTTAGAGGAATTGTTCTTTTTAAGCACTTGCCATAGAAAGGATGCACTAAAAAACTATGACCCTAATCCTGCGGTTGGGCCCAGGCAGATGAATCCTCACACAGGTACAGAGCCCCACAAAGCTATAGGTCCAACCCTACAGCTACTTCCAAGCAGAGTGCATACTCTCATGAGTAGTCCCATTGAAGGTGTTCTCTGTAATGTTTGAAGAATTGAGTTCTGTAGTACTGATCCTATAAGAGAAGGATTAATATGGAGATGTCCAATAAGAACAAAAAAACTCTGAGGAAAACCGGTAACTGACCTGCTGTGATGCCAGTACCTTGCTTTGTAATCTCTAGTCTTTGATCCTGGTTTTTGCCTCCTGATTCCAACCTGATACTATTTCTGGTTTCGGACCCTGGCTCTTGCTTATCCCTTGCTTATCTGACCCCCGGCTCTAGCAATTACTCCAATCCCTTGTCACTGACTACTGCCTCGTGACCATCCTTGACTTGTCCAACTGTGACTGCTAGGCCAGACTTCCTATGCCCCAATCCTTTACAAGGTCAGGTGTTTGCTACCTGAATACATAACTAATCTATATACTCTATAATTGCCAGAAAGACTATCAGCAATTTTGTTACCAGATTTTCCCCTTACTTTGAGGTATGCTCATTTATTCGGGTTAGTCTCCTGGGAGTGGCGTGTCTGTAATTCTATCAATGTACTGCTTGTGTCACGTCTGTTTTCACATGGAGCTCTACTCCCTTATGCAAGTCCCCTCCCAGTGGAGCTATCCTGCAGGACCTAGGTTCCACCAGCCCCGAAACCAGATGAACACACACACACACACACACACACACACACACACACACACACACACACACACACACACACACACACTAACAGAGCAAGTCTATGGTGTTTTCTTCCAGGGAGCTCATAATGCAACTAGGCTGCTTCAGTATTTTGGATATCAATCAAAGATTCATTATTAGAATTGGTCTGATAACTGCTGAGCTGGGCATGGGCAGATGTTCATTAACATCTGGAGCAGAGATTCCCATGATGCAGTGCTTCCCTGCTTTTCTGGTCCCAGAGTTCGGTGCGGTTCTCTGTTCTTCATTCTGTATTCTAATCCCTGTCCCATCTTTCATGCAGATGAGGACAGGGATTAGAAGTTGTGCTCTCCATTCTGTATGTAGATAGAGATGTCTTAATCTTGTCACCCTTGTCAGGAGGGGTCTAGGTGTTTCTCCCAATGCCCTTCACTGCTCTCCGCAAGCCTTTTCTCTGATTGGTCTTGGTTCAAGCAGAGACCGGGGGGGGGGGGAGGAGGGAGGGAATCCCTCATGAGTAAGACAGGCCAGACACTGCACCCTGGTTCCCCAAAACCAGAGATGACTGGTATCAATTTTTAAAAGTTATAAGACAACGTTTCAAGGGTTTGGAATAGTTATTATCCACTTGGCCATATTTTAATAATTATTCTTCCTAATATTTGTATATTTGTGAGCTAACGATTTCAGGTTATTTGGAATTTGAAGAGATGGCTTGAAGGAATTTTTGAGATAATGTGTGTGTGTTCCTTTGTTCTCATTTGAATGTTTACTTTCCTACTATGTACATTCTAATTACAAAGCTTTCTCAGCATATAAACAATATATTCTCCTAACCACATTTCTTTTAGAATCTAACATAATATAATACAATCATACTGCACATATCTGTCCCTTGATATTTACTTTGCAATACGTATCTCCCTTACATACATTTTAATAACTATATATGCTTCATAGCTCATATTTAACACACATGTTCTAAAACCAGGAATCAGAATAACTGTACATGTGCATTAGTATACAACACAAACAAGTCAGCTATGTATGTGTTGACTAATGATTGATTTTTTTTTAAATGTATGCATCTTTTTATGTTGCTTGGGACAGAAACTGTCTTGTTAACTTAATTTGTTTATACCTTCAATAAAGATTTAGTAGCTAAGGAATTAAAATGAACATTAACTAATTTTATTTTATTTATACAGTGGATGATGACTAAAATCTTATTAGCTGAGGTTTAAAACAAACTGAGTATAACAAATGTATGGCCTAGAGTCAGCAAAGCACTTAACCACATGTTTAAACTCATCCCTATTTAGAAAACATTTGAGCACTTAAAGTGAAATCCTGGTCCCATTGATGGCAAAACTCCCACTGATATATTGGCTCTAGATTTCACCTGGGGTGAAGTGTAACCTGTATTTTTATCTTTTACATACTTGGAGGTTAAATAGATGTGTAGGGTGCTAAGCAAAAGTTTAAATCTTTGTTATATCCTTATGCAGGCAACTCAAATAATAATCTAGAATCCACTGCACTGTTGAATTGTTGGTATTTACACTTTAATGACCCCCATGAGCAACTCAACAAAGCTGCTTCTCTGTGGCATTTTAAGAAAACACCACAATATTCTTCCCCTTCCCTCAATCCTTCCATTAAAAAAAATCCCATATGATTGTGCAGGATTTGGCACTGCACCCCAGAGCTTCCAGCATTTTACATCTGATTGCAATGAAGTTGCTAAACCTCAATAAATGTCTTCCTT
Source organism: Malaclemys terrapin pileata (assembly GCF_027887155.1). NCBI lineage: Eukaryota > Metazoa > Chordata > Testudines > Emydidae > Malaclemys > Malaclemys terrapin. The sequence goes on along the minus strand of NC_071507.1, from coordinate 103,597,378 downwards.
AACAATGAGTATTTATTTAGCATACAATAAGGCTGAGATTTTCAAAGATGCCTATGGGATTTTGACACCTAATTCCCATTAATTTTAATGGAAATTGAGCATCCCAAAATCCCCTAGGTAGCTTTCAAAAGTGCAGCCTAAGTGTCTTATGGAATCTTTAATATGTATTTGGGAACCTTAATTTAAAGCACTACCTAATAAAATATCCAGAGCATTACAGAACTGTTAAAATATGTAACGTGGTGGATGAAGTATGGGAACATGGAACTTGTAAAGCTTGCTCTCCAGGCAAATATATAAAACCTGTGGCTGTGCAGGACACCAACTGGGGGAAGCAAGCCAACCTTTACAAGTTGGCCAAAACTTTTACACAAGTTTCTCTCCACCTCAAAATATATAGAAATTACATTAAACCAGCTTGCTTAGAAAACATAATAAATTTCCTACTACTCAGAGATGCAAAAAATTGACCTGCTAGTCTCTCATTCCCCAACCTATAGATTATCTGCAAACGTTTAGGAACTACTCTACCTTTTACTTGACTATTTTGTGGCATTATAATTATTTCACTACTACATTTAAAGCCTACTAAAGCCTGCAAAAGAAAATGAGAACTCCAAAGCAAGACTCCCAAAGAGACCAGAAGAGCACAAAACTACAAACATGGGAATCTTCCACACCAGGAACTCCAAATGCACTCAATGTAACCCCTCCAAAAATACAAAATGTAAATCCTAAATATAAATGTACATCTGAGACTTATTTACATTTGGTAGTCCTAATACACCACATGAGCAGGTGAGACACATAAAATATTAATGGAGAGATGGGTTATGGTTCCTGAATGCCTTAGTCCCATCGGTGTCTGTGCATGTGTTACACATTTAGGCATTCTTTACTAGACATATTTAGAGACTTTTACACAAGTGATGATTTATACACCTCAGTCGGCACTAGAGATTACGCATGTGATCAAGACTTCATAGAATCAGGCCCTTAACTGGTAGGCTAAGAGCTTGCTGGCTTTTTTTTTTTTTTTTGCTATATTCAAAATAACTTCTCTTAGGGCCAGACTGTGAACCCCTTACTCACATTGGTGAGAAATTACTCATCTGAGTAGCCCCACTGAAGACTAGTTGAGATAAAAATATATAATCTTTTGGCTCTGATATATCTTTTTTTGCTGTGACAACATCATGGTTAAGCCAGGATTAAATTGTTGGTTGGATCTGATCATCATATTGAATAAAATAAAGGATTAATCTGATCATTAAGATCTGATAATTTCCATTTTTCTATTTTTCAGCTTCCATTTTTGCACGCTTACTTCTTTTTAAAAAAAATTAGCCTTCCTTCCCTGCCATGTCTCTCCTTTTTCAGCCACTGCAGTGCCATTACCCACAGGAGCAGATGAGGACAACTTAGGCACCTAAGCCACATACTCTCAGAGAGGGATTCCTCGTTGGCTGTCACAAGCAGAGAGAGGCATTTCCCTGCTGCCTGGAGTTAGGTGGCTATCTCCCTGAAAGGGTAGAGTTAGGGTACTATCCTCTAGTTCAGTGGTTCTTAAACTTTAGCAACCCAAGGACCCCCATTTTGATTTAAATTTTTTCGCGGATCCCAAATCCCCCGCTCAGTCCCAGGCCCTGCCCCAACTCCACCTCTGCCCCACATCGTCCTGCCCCTGCTCCACTCTTCTCCTCCTCTTCCCCACCTCTTTCCACCCCCTCCCCTGAGTGCGCCCCCTCCCTGCTTGTCTGCCGCTCTGCTGATCAACTCCTCCCCCTTCCAGCTGTTCTGCATTGTGCAGGAGGCACTGGGAGGGAAGGGTGGAGTTGATCAGCAGGGCCGGTGGACTGTACTCCAGTTGTTATCTCCCATTGGTTAGCTTAAGCGGCTCCTTGCCTAGTATGCTGGCTTTTGCGAATCGCATTTTCAGTTGCCTGTATCTCCCCATACATTGTATGGGGAGTCCAGGTGCCTAATTTGGGCTCTCTGGATCACATTTTTGTTCCTGTGATTTTCTAGGTGCCTAAATTTCTTTGTGGATCCAGGTCCCAATGCTTATACTTCCCCTAACCAAGAGTCAATCTACCTTGTCCCCACCACTGTGGTATCTGATTGCCTCATACATATTCATGAATTTGTTCCTGAAAACACGCCTGTGAAGTAGGGAAGTCCTATTATCCCCATGTTGCAGATTGGGGACTGAGACAAATGGATATGAAGTTATTTGCCTGTAGTCTTACAGAAATGCTGTGGAAAAGCGAGGAATTGAATCCCATCTCCTGACTCCCAGTTTAGTGCCTTAACCATAAAACTGGCTGTCCTAACAAAATGGCTCACGTCAGAACTTCTGACAATATTGAGATTACTGAAGCTGTTAAAAATCTGTAACCTGCTGACGCCTGGTAAGGGAAATTTCTTTGGGCCTGGTGCCTCACAATCCTGTCTCTACAAAGATGTAGAGATATAGGGGCTTAGCTAACTGTTGTCCCTTTCCTCTAGTGTAGCTGTCAGCCACTGCTATTCAGTCTCTCCTTTCTAGAGGATTATGGGGTTTTCTTTAGAACAGATATGAACCACTACTGCAGCTACATGTAAATTATCTTTAGTGTTTGCATTTGGATGGCATAAATTGTTTTATTGAATTGTATTTGTACAAGTTAGAAGCAATATATGAGCCTGTCACAGTTCCTGGGATGCTGATTGGCACCTCCTATTGTACAGACACTGAAGAATCCCTAGGTACCCCCATCTGCCTAATTAGGGATTTCTGTAATACAAATTGAGTTAAATAGTCCACATGTTTTAAGGGGACAGGGCTCTTGACTCCCACTCCCTTAGTTAGTTTAGTATGATCGCAGATTCCCTAACCCCAAATGGGGTAGATGGTGGTGGTACCTACCTCCTAATGGTTTTCTATGGGGCTTGCTGAACCTATTCTACTCAGCCATTATACCAGGGTTGTTGTCCCCTTGTGGGTGTGGGCATGGGTGGGGCAGAAGGGGGGGTTGGGTGAGCTGGTAAATGGCCCTGCTGCAGGCAGTTCCCTTGAAGCCGTTCCAGGAGTCTCCCTTGGGAGCTGTAGAGTCACCATGTGCTATCTCTCAGAGCTGCCTAGCACCTACTGGGAACTTCCTGCTTGTAAGCCCTTATTTCACCCTTGACATGATTGATGGCCTTGCTCACAGCAGCTGTTTAACCTCTCCATCACTGGTGCAGGGTTTATAGACACAAAGCCATGGTGAGTTTTGCATTTTAGATTCTATCAAATTATTTATTAGACCCAAGTCAATTAAACCCATAATGTCAGGTAGTATCCTGGCAAATAGTTTCCTACTTGAAGTTTTCTTCTTCTGTCTTAGCCCCTCATATTCAGCTGTCAAAGGACACCCACGCCATTCATTACTAAGGTTGTCAGAACTGACATCAGAATTTGAAGTATCAGGAAAAGTGGACATGGTGGCATCTTGATGACATATCACTTTTCACCTTCACAAGTATCAGCTGTTATACATTTTCAGTATTCAGCAAGAGAATATCTTACCTATTTGACTACAGTTATAATTAAAATTCTGGTTTTGGGTGCCAAGTAAAGGAATTGCACATTTGTTCCCAATGTATGTTAATCACTTAATTATGTTTTGATCATAACAAAGCTGTCCAGCTTGCTGTGCGACATCTTTCCAGGTACATCTTAAGATATCCTCAATTTTCAGCTTTTGACATACAGTTGGAGGAAAAGGAAGAAGCAGAATTGCTAGAGTTGTGAGTAGGGAGATAAGATCTTTCAAGAGTCAAGGTTTTCCTCTACTGTAGCAGACTATGTAATTTCTGGGTATCATGCTTGCAAGGTCATCTATCAGTCTTTCTTTTAAGTATTTTTGCGATACCATCAGTGACACCTTAATGTCTTTATGAATCTTGGTTCAATAGGGGGAAAGCCAATCCACAAAATGTTTTCATACTGATCTTTCTTTCTGCCAGGATCAAATTGAGGCAGACTGTATCTCTCTTCTTCAATGCACTAGGATGTTTGATGAAAGAGTTAAGATGGCCACTGAGCTTGTTATGACCCTTGCTAAAATATTTGCATTCCACCAGAATCATGTATAATTACATTGAGACAGGAGATGAAGTTTCTGGTATTCAAGAATGAGAACCTTCAAGCAAAAGTCAAACGTATATTGGTTTGTTGAATACTTGTTGCCACATTGATGTATGTGTGTTCTCCTATAAAAAGCATGGACTGGTCTCAAAAGTTAGTTGCAGAGAGCTTCAGTTTTACTTCCCCTTGATCATGTTTAATTTTGTAAAACAGTACTGCCCACCATCTATTCAAAACTATTCAGTCAAAACATCAGTCAAAAATTAGGTTATGCCTCCTCAGCAACTACAAATTGGGAATAATTTTTGAGATGGAAAATTAAACTTGAGCATATCAGAAGTGATTGACAATTGGAAACCTCTGTCGATAATCATGCATTTGCCCTTTGCAAAGAACCTGTTGAAAAAGTGGATGGTGAATTTTGTGCCTGCATTCTGTTTTCCAACAACAATTTGCTGCATCATTAATCTGACTATTGAGGATGCTAGAAAGAAAATTAAGGCAAAAGATTTCTTTCTTAAAAGATTTTTCAGCTCTTACATGCATGGACCCTCAGAGCTGGACAAATTCAAATCATGATGGTTGGTAGCAGTAGAGACATCGTTAGACTGTACCCAGGGCCGGCTCTAGGTTTTTTGCTGCCCCAAGCAAAAAAAAAAAAAAAAAAGGTGCCTCCCCATTAATGTTCTTGGTTTGTTGGTGCCTAGATCCAGTCCTGACTGTACCAGAGCAAGTGGTCTACTCAAAGATTAGTCTCTGCTATACATTTCACTTTTAAAACTAGCATGCATGTTTTACCAATGCACAATCTAATAGACTTCTTTGCCCAACTTTTACAGCTGCTTGGCGTAGACATTTACCTTAAACTTGGGATTTTTACCTAAAGCTTCATGAAAACAGGCCTTATCTTTATTATCTGACTTATATTTCTAACATGCCTGTAGCCATCGTATCCAGCTGGGCAATGAGTTTCTGACATGAACAGCTTCGGGTTGAGTTACAAATGCTGGGGCTGAAACAGCATCTCCTGGCACAGTACGTCAACATTCTTGCTTCTGGTGCGGAGTAGAGCCCACTAGTGTAGGGGCACAATGGAAATTTCTGGAAGAAAGGAAAAGCTAACCTTTTCTGAACCTTGAAGTCTAGCAGTTAGGAATCGGACTTTAGTTCTAGTCCCATGTCTGCTGGGTGACCATAGGTAAATCACATGACCTGATTTTCATAGGTGCTGAAGTCAGCTTTAACAATGGGTATTATTCAGCTTTTTAGATGAAGCAGCTGAGGCACAGAATGATTAAAGATTTATACTTTCTGAGGTGGATATAAATGTTGACACCTAAAAAAATAGTCTCACTTTCCAGGGTCCTAAACACATGGTCTAATGTTTGCATCCATGTTGGAAAGTCTGAATGTTCAATCTTTCTGTGCCACAGCCTCCTCATCTGAAAAACTGAATAATACCCATTTGTAAAGTACTGTGAGATTCTTTGATGAAAGGCACCATAGGAGTGCAAATTGGTACACTTTTAATGTATTATCTTCTGTTTATATTTCTCTGTTTGGGAGCTATCAAATGTGTTTTTTTCCCTTTTAAAATACATAATCGTAATAATACAGAAGACAAATGCCATATAAGAAATGTTAAAGATCTGATGTAATCCCACCAAAACCAGGACATTTTCACATAGAAGTGAAAATATAAATTTAATTTCCCACTTGATGTTTCTTGACAGCTGTTATGCCATCTTTTTTTCTTTTCTAAAAAGCAATGTCGGTTTATGCCAGAGTATCAGCCTGGATTTTTACCCTTAATTAAATGACCTTGGTTTCCTTCCTTCTTTTTCTCCCTCCCTGCCTTCCTCCTTCTCCTTGAATGTCTGAGATTCTTGCAGTTCCCCTTGGAGGTTCATTTAAAGTGACTCTTGGTGTTAGAAGTGCTGAGTCAAACTTCTGATGTCTTGATAGTTAGTGGCAACACAATGCACTCAAAGATAAAGGTTGTCATTCCTCATACACTTTCCCTTTGCTACTTGTTTGATTACAGATGATAAATATTTCTCCCTGGGTTCCTTTTTATCTTCCATTTTCTTCTGCCCCTCTTAATTCTCTTCCTCCTCCATCTCCATTATCTCAAAACTATCTTGGATGGAGGTCTGTGTCACCATCAGTTTTTTTTTCATCTCTCTGGCCTCCCCTCCTCTCTTCCCCTGGCTTCTGATATCATGATAAATCACACTGACACATACCTGGGTACAATCCAGACTAATGAACAGCTGCATCACCTTGACCAGCAAGAGGTGCCTCACAATGCCTTGCTAAAGTAGCTCCCACCTGAGCCACTCACAAACAGCTTTCCAGCATGCAAGCCACACCCTGAGTTTCTGTGTGTAACTTCAGCCTGCCAGCCACACTTGGGTTACACTCTGGCTCTCACTTGCCTTGGTTAGACTGCGGAGTGACCCCAAAGCATGCCTAGGCTTAAATTTTCTTCCAGAAATGTATGTCTTTTATTACCCAGGTCTCTCCTGGACAGTACAAAATATTTTAAGTCTGTTATTCCTTAAATAATATGCCAGCTTATTATCTCAAATAATTATTCAGACACTTCAATGTAAACACACCTGATTAGATAAAACAGTAAAACAGGTTTATTAATTACAAAGAGATAGCTTTTAAGTGAGTACAAGTAATGAGGCATAAAAGTCAGAAATGATTAAAAGAAAAATAAAGATAAGACATTTACTGATACCTAACTTAACAAACTATATCAGATTCAAGCGAAGTTTCTCACTGCATGCTTTCAGCTGTTTGACTGACCCAACACAGTAGGTCAGGACCTCTCCCCCAGCAAATGCTTCCTTTGTTGCTTCAGGTGCAGTGACTGCAATGGACAGGGAGAAAGAGAGGGGTGCCTGGTCCCCCCTTTTTGATAGTTTCAGTCCCTCTCTAGAAAAACATTTCCAGCTGGGCACTATAAGACAAAGAGTTTATGTGGAAGCATTTCTCCTGCTGGCTTTTTCTCATATGTTTGAGCTTTCTTTATTTCCCTTCGTGCAAGATGACTCCGTTTACTGCTTAAATACAAATTAAGCAGAGCACACTTTCCTTTGTTTAGGACAAACTTGTTTGCCAACTTCAGTTTAGGCAGAGATGTGGGATTTGGAACAAGTGTCAATAACATCTTACAGGGAAATCTTACAATTTTATATACAATGTTCCACACGTATTTGGGACAATACTGACCAGCAAATGGTGAGTTTTCACATGATGCCTTAAAGGACTGGCCTTGGACAAAAAGTATTACAATAGTGTGCAGGGTGTGAACACATGTACATTCTTTCACACACACTTAATAACAAGACCTGCCTACTACAGGGTTGGCTTACATCTTCCTGTGAAGCAGCTGGTATTGGCCACGGTCAGACAGAGGATACTAGATGGACATTAGAGGCCAAGTTTGCTGTTCCAAAAGGGGAGGTAGAAGTAGCAGTATGTGCCTAACCTTTTTCGCATGTGCAAGGGTGCGCATGTGGGTGAAGAGTACAAAGAACCTTCCTCCTTGATCCCTCTTCACAGGGGTCAGGCACAATCTTGGTCCTTGTGCTCCCATAATAAAAGGACTGGAGGACACTTAAACTGGCAGAAGCACTAGGCATAGCCTCATTACTTCTCTTCACCAGATAGGCTGAATATATTTAGATGGAACAGGAGAGATGGGAAAGGGAGGCACATTTTTGTCATTTCTAATTTTCAATATTGTTACTTTTGTCCTTTGTAATTTTTAGAAAAAATAAAGAGTTTAAGGCCAGACGGGACAACCAGATCATCTAGTCTAACATCCTGTATATCACAGGCCACCGATATCACCCCCACACTAAACCCAATAACTGAAATTAGACCAAAGCATTACAGCCCACATGTACTATAGGCAGAGAATAGGAGGAACCGAAGTACACCAATACCTGAGACCCCCGCAGTGGCAGGGAAATGGTTAAGTTAGATATAACCAGATAGTCATAAGAACGGCCATACTGGGTCAGACCAAAGGTCCATCTAGCCCAGTATCTTGTCTTCCAACAGTGGCCAATGCCAGACGCCCCAGAGGGAATGAACAGGACAGGTAATCATGAAGTGATTCATCCCGTCACCCATTCCCAGCTTCGGCAAACAGAGGCTAGGGACACTATATCTGCCCATCCTGACTAATAGCCATTGATGGATCTGTCCTCCATGAACTTATCTTGTTCTTTTTTGAACTTTGTTATAGTCTTGGCCTTCACAACATCCTCTGCAAAGAGTACCACAGGTTGACTGTGCCTTGTGTGAAAAAATACTTCCTTTTGTTTGTTTTAAACCTGCTGCCCATTAATTTCATTTGGCGACTCCCTACTTCTTGTGTTATGAGAAGGAATAACACTTCCTTATTTACTTTCTACACTCACGTCATGATTTTATAAACCTCTATCATATCCCTTCTTAGTCATCTCTTTTCCAAGCTGAAAAGTCCCAGTCTTATTAATCTCTCCTCATATGGCAGCCATTCCATACCCCTAATAATTGTTGTTGCCCTTTTCTGAACCTTTTCTAATTCCAATATATCTTTTTTGAGATGCATACAGTATTCAAGATGTGGGCGTACCATGGATTTATATAGAGGCAATATGATATTTTCTGTCTTATTATCTATTCCCTTCTTAATGATTCCCAACATTCTGTTTGCTTTTTTGACTGATGCTGCACATTGAGTGGATGTTTTCAGAGAACTATCCACAATGACTCCAAGATCTCTTTTTTGAGTGGTAACAGCTAATTTAGACCCCATAATTTTATATGGATAGTTGGGATTATTGTTTTCCAATGTGCATTACTTTGCATTTATCAACATTGACTTTCATCTGCCATTTTGTTGCCCAGTCACCCAGTTTTGTGAGATCCTTTTGTAACTCTTTGCAGTCTGCCTGGGTATTAACTATCTTGAGTAGTTTTGTATCATCTGCAAATTTTGCCACCTCACTGTTACCCCTTTTTCCAGATCATTTATGAGTATGTTGAATAGGACTGGTCTCAGAACAGACCCCTGGGGGACACCACTATTTACCTCTGTCCTGCTGAGAGGAACGTTAAAGCCCCCACCCAAGGTCAAAGTCAATCTAAACTGGGGTAAAATTCCTTCCTGACCCTACATATGGTGATCAGTTAGACACTGAGCATGTGAGCAAGAACCAGCCAGCCAGGCACCTAAGGCCTGGTCTACACTGGGATGGGGGTCGATGTAAGATACGCAACTTCAGTTATGGGAATAGCGTAGCTGAAGTCGACGTATCTTATTTCGACTTATCTCCCCTCCTCACGGTGCGGGATTAATGGCTGTGGCTCCCCCGTCGACTCTGCTACCACTGCTTGCCCTAGTGGAGTTCTGGAGTCAACAGGAGCGTGTTTGGGGATCGATATATTGCGTCTAGACGAGACATGATGTATCGATCCCCGATAGATCGATCGCTACCCGCCGATCTGGCGGGTAGTCTGGACGTACCCTAAGACAGAGAATGCTTGATACCACCTCAAAACACTGGCCCATTCTGCCCAGTGTCCCATCTCTAGCTGTGGCCATCCATGATGCTGCATAGGAAGGAAATTTCAAATTTTTTGGTGGCAGTTTACTGTGTAAGACGATAAACTTTCTGTTGTGTGACATTTGGCATTAAGAATCGTGTTTGTTGATGGAAAGGGCAGTTTTTCTCCTGGGACAAATCTACCAGTTTTTGTGAAAACAGTAGTTTCACAACTCCAATATTTGTGAAACAAAATAAATTGATAGTTCCTTGCAACTTTTAATTTCTTATGAGACTATGGCCCACGTGGCATATCCCTTCTCTACATCATGCAGAGGAGGGAACCAAACAAGTGTCTCTCACATCACCGGTGAGTACTCTAACTACTGAGGTAAAAGTTGTAAGGGAGGTCATGGTGCTCCCCCTTCTGGCGTTTGGGTGCCTATATCCCTTTGTGGATCTGGGCCTAAATTTCTATCTATCTAAAGTATTAAATAGCCTCATGTCTGTAATTTCTGAATACTGCACAACCTCCCCATGAAGTCAAGAAGTGCTTTTATCTTGATTTTACAGGTGGGGAACTGAGGCACAGAGACACTTGAGGAATTTGCCCAAAGTCTCACAGGACATTTGTGGGAGAGCAAGGAATTGAAGCTGGAGCTTCCAGAGTACCACTCTAATTTTGGGATCTTGCCATTTGAGCATGTAATTCCTGCTACCACAATGTGCACTGCATAAGAACATAAGAATTACCATACTGAATCAGACCAGTGATCCATCCAGTCCAGCATCCTGTATTTAACAGTGGCCAGCACTAGCTGCTTCAGATAAAGGTGCAAGAAACCCCAGAATACTCAGATGAAGGTTTCATCCTAATTCCTAATAGAAACTAGTTGAAACCCTGAAGCATGAGGATTTGTATCCTTTTCAAAACTTTTGTTAACATTAAGTTTTATAAATTTGAATATAGGATTTTCATATGTTAGGAGCCAGGGTTCAGAAAGCAGGCTGAAGGGATCCATAATGGAATATAGACAGTGATATGCTGCCAATTTTTTCACAACGGGTACCAACAAAAATCAATCCCGTTAGCCTGTAATAGAATTCATACCAGGTGGATGCACTTGTGGAGAAGCAGTGAAGGGTGGGAAATGTAGTCCTTTGCTTTTGCATACAAACAGGAACACACTCTAATAACCAAAGAAGGAGGAAGCACCTCCTGCCATGCTTATATTAAGTGCACTTCTGAAGTACATTGAGGATGATGCAGATTTTGCATTCAGTTTATATCGCTTGCTTGGGCAAGAGGTTGAAGATCTCGCAGAAAAGACTTGAGGATGCAACCTGTTGTAATGAAAAGGGTGGGAAAAGTTATTTGTGAGCTCCAGGAATAAAAAGTCATCCTTGACAGTAACGAATTAGCAATATCTAGAAAGGCAATGAACTCCAAAAGGAGTCAGGAAAAACAGCCTCAAATCTACCCTTTAATGTGATGGATTTTCAACAATGGTATCTTGAGCGTTTCCTTGAGTACATCACTGGATATAGAATCTTTCACAGTGACGTCACCAGTCTACATTTTGACAAGGCTGATGGTGACCAACAGTCGTTCCTAACTTAAAACAGTTAAGTGTCTTATATAAAGTGATTTGTTGAACTGAGAAGCCCCAATCAAGAGGCCTCAATCAAAATCTCATTGTGCTAGGCACTATACAAACATAACAAAAAGATGGCCCCTGCCTCTAAAGAGTTTACAGACAAAGTAGAAGATGAGACAAAAGGATACAACAAACAGACGAGGGTCAGCACATGGTAACAGTGGGATGATTGTGATGAGAGTGATAAGGAATGGTCACAGTATACCCGCTATCATCAAGTGTTTTGTAAGCATCAGGAAGTGAGTTTTCAGGAAGGATTTGAAGGAGAACAATAGGGTGGTTATGCAGATTTTTATGGGGAGCTCCTTTATGGGGACGTAATCAGCTCTTACTACATAGATGTCCATGTCACTAGAGCCAGCACCACTGTAGTCACTAACAGGCACGTTGTCCTCTCAAAGGGAATCAATTGGTATGGAGACAAAAACAGACCCTCACCCTTACAGTCACTCCTTGCTGGTCAGGGCAGATGCACAAAAGCACAATGCTGTGTGGGGATATTTTTGCTGCTGCCTATCCAGTTGGCATTTATCCTAAATATCAATGGAGGTCTCCAGCAATGTCAGTGTAGTGTCTTTCACCATCACCCTTCTTTAATAAAGAAACCATAGAATTTTTGGACCTTGTTTTCCAAGTTTTTAGGGCTAACTATTGGTTGGTGCTGAAATGTGAGATTGTCTTGCGTAAGCTCCAAAACTGTCTTTAATTGCTATTTGAACTTTTGGGCAACCTGCTTGCTGCCTGCAATACCAACACTACAGTAAAAAGAAAAAAAAAATCCAACTACTGAACAAGTGTTCACTTTGATCAGTAAAAAATACAGAAATTTACTTAAGTAGTCAAGAATGTGCTGGCCTGACTTTTGTATTACGTTATACCTCATAGTTCAGGCATCCTGTTTGCCTTACAAGGTTTTACAAGCAACACAGTAGATGCGGCTCAGAGCTGCTGCAGCTAAACAGCTGATTTAATGAGGTAGGAATTTAACACAATGCTGTATTCAAAGAATTCAGGCACTGAAGGCCAGTTGGTGTCAGCAGTATTTCCCTCTGGCTATATACCCAGAAGTAAAACAAGTTTCCATTTTATCTCAACCCAAAATACCAATTACATTTTGGCTCCAGGTAACAAATTCCTGGATCTCTTTCCTCCTCCATTTTTATACAATATATTCAGATATATTAGTTCACAAATCACAAAAATATACATTATGTAATGCCCTAAAGAAAAGTTACATGTGATCAACACAATGCTAGATGCCAGTTAGATAAGGATAGCATGGGATGAGGTACAAAGTAGGCGTCATTCAATCCTGTGTTCTGAACCATCTGAAAGTGTTTAGAATTCTGAGCAGAGCTACACAGCAAGCCCAGAGCTTCCAAGAGCTTCCCAATGATCATTTCTGGCATGAAATAAAAATCAGCCACTGCAAACAGGTCAGTTTCTTATAGTCTGCTTAAGACAAGACTAGCAGCCACCAGATCTGATTTCAGCCAGAAACTGGATGACCTACTACTCACTGTACGTTTAGCAATATTATTGCTGAAACACAGGAAGTCAAAGTGGATTTCTTCTTTTATGTGTTGAGTTCTTTTGACAAATCTTTGCTGTGGTCATTTCTTTGTTGGTAGCTGCTTTGAAAAAAAATCAGTTTGAGAATAGTGTAAAGCTACTAGACTAGCATTAGGATTCACATTATTCTCTCTCCTATATCTTTGCCTGGGCTACTATTATCATATGTTCCTAGCCTGCCTTTTTTCCTTGATAGTTTTCCCTCCTTCCAGGAACACTGGTCCATAGAGGTCCACCTGATTCTCTCATAGGAGGAAAAGGATGAAATATTATTTTGGAACACCTTTCTCTGGCCTGCACAATGGGGTGATGGGGAAAGACTTGCTAATCCCTGAGCTCCATCCTGATCAGGGAGCTGAGCACAGAATCACATCTTGTCCCCAGAAGATAACAAAAGCCGGAATCTTTGGCTTGCCCTATTGGCATGGGACTTGCCCCTTCCAAACATCCTCCTCTCTCCCCAACAGTCCCCAGCTCCCCCAGCTTACACAAAGCCACCTACTGAAGGGTATTCCACTGTCCTCTTAGGGCTTGTCTTCATATACAGCGCTACAGCAGCAAAGCTGCACCAGTGCAGCTGCGCCACTCTAGTGCTGTCCATGAAGACACTACTATGCAAATGGAAGAGCTTCTTTCATTGGCATAGTTAATCCACTTCCCCGAGAGGCAGTAGCTGTGTTGGTAGGAGAAGCCCTCTCATCGACATTGCACTGTCCACGCTGGGGGGTTAGGTCGGTATAACTGCGTTGGTCAGGGGTATGGATTTTTCACACCCTTGAGCGACGTAGTTATAGAGATATAAGTCGGTAGTGTAGACCTGGCTTCAGGACTTGTCTACACTACTGGCTGGATCGACCGGCAGCGATCGATCCAGCGGGGGTCGATTTATCATGTCTAGTATAGGCATGATAAATTGACCGCCGATCGCTTGAGCGTCGACTCTGTACTCCACCTCAACGAGAAGTGCAAGTGCATTCTGGGGAATTTCATCCACACAGGATTAACATCCCAGTGAACAGATACAGAAAAAGTGTGTTCTGTAGGATGGGTGATCCAACAGCCTGGTTACTTCTCAAAGATAAGTGAGTGAGTTTGCGGAGGAGGGAGTGAACCTATTTACTATCTCCAAGAAAGGAACAAATAAGAGAAATTGGCTAGCTGATTATCCCCTGAAGACCTAGAAGAGGAAAGGAGCCATTTTCCCACTGCACCCTCTAAGGACATTCTGTCTGTGGATGGGTGGGATGGTAAATGGAAGCACTTCAAAAAATATCTTAAGGTAACTTGGAGGAGCATTGGCATTTTGAGGGAAGGTGTGAAAAATGAAGGGGGGAGGGGAGCTCCCTTTTATGGCCAGCCAGCCAGCCAGTTAGCTACAAAATCCCTGTTAGTAGCTGTTCTCAACTTGCTTTACCTGTAAAGGGTTAAAAAAACCCATAGGTAAAAGGAAGGGAATGGGCACCAGACCAAAAGATCCAATGGGAGGGCTGCAACTTTTTAAAATTGGGAAAAAGCTTTCCCTTTGTCTGTCTGTTATTCTCCAGAGAGAGGAGACAGAGCAAAGACAGGGCTGGAGCTATGCTGTAAAAGCTGTGGGCCAGGTATGAAAATCACTATATCATACCTAGAAACTACTCATTTGAAACCCCAGATATATAAGTAGATCAGGAAATTTCTAGGACGATGCGAGTGGACTCCTCTGTGCTAACCCCAAATGCTTTTGTTTTGCTTGGACCTCAAGAAAACCATTCTTGATGCTTAATTATTATATTTGCTCTTTTAAAATCTAGCAATATTCTAAGTTCCAGATGTATTTTCTTTCTTTTTGTTTTTAATAAAATTTACCTTTTTTAAGAACAGGATTGGGTTTTTGTGTCCTAAGAGGTTTGTGCACATGTTGTTTAATTAGTTGGTGGCAACAGCTGATTTCCTTTGTTTTCTTTCTCAGCTCTTCCCCGAAGGCAGGGGGTGAAAGGGTACCCCACAGGGAGGAATTCTCAAGTGCCACCTTCCTGGATTCAAAGGTTTTTTTTGCATTTGGGTGGTGGCAGCATCTACCAATCCAAGGTCAGAGAGAAGCTGTAACCTTGAGAATTTAATACAAGCCTGGAGTGGCCAGTATTAATTTTTAGAATCCTTGTGGGCCCCCACCTTCTGCACTCAAAGTGCCAGAGTGGGGAATCAGCCTTGACAGAAGGCATGTCAAAAGGAAATTCCTCCTAGTGCTGTGATATTAGAATTTCGAGGCTATTCAGATTTATGTATATTATGACTCTTTACTATCACCTGAATCTCCAAACTGGCTAATTGCTCATTGCTACAACTAGTGCCAGTTGTGATGTAGACGCCATTTCACCAGGAATGAGATTGAATCCATGTACTCTTTTCACAGAGAGTAGGCTAAGGCTGGATGAAGTAAAACAGTGTTCATAAACATTTATTTCACTTCTGAATGTCTGTCTGTTTTCATCATATTTATGCCTCTTTATATTTATTTACATATATTCATGTTTTAATTTCATGTAAGTGTTTGAAAAGAAATATGATAAAGGCACTGAATGGAGACTCAGAAGACCTGGGTTCACTTTTTGGGTCTGAGACAGACTTCTTGTGTGACCTTTAGAAAGTCACTTAATCTCTCTGTGCATCAGTTCTCCACCTGTAAAATGGGGATATTTCTTTTCTCCCACCTTTGTTCTCTTATTAGATTGTATGCTGAGTGGAGCCCTCATCTGTGCTGAGGCTTCTAGACACTGCCATAACACAACTAATAATTATAAAAAAGTTTGGGGAATATGTGTTCATATGAATATCAGTACACACAACCAGAGGGTGTACAAACCCTGCACTGGAAAGAAATTGATGAAAAAGCTATTTTGGCCCAGGCAGCCCCACCCCACTGTACCTGCAAAGCATATATAGGCTGGAGGAGAGGTTTCCAAGGGAAACAGAACAGATTAGTAGCAGGCAGCCAGCAGAGGTGAATAGGCCTATACTTAGCTCTTCAGAAGGAGCACAGTGAGAGGTCCAGCTGTCTGGAGCCTCTGGCTGTGGGGAACTCTACCAGACCCACTAAGGAGAAAAGGACTCCGGATACTCAAAAGTTCTGAGATTTACTTTTGATTTATTTTGTTTAGTGCCTTCACTTTGCACTTTGGGAGAAAAGGACTGGTAGAAAACAATCCAGGGAAGCTGCGGTACAGCACTTTTGGGGTGTTGATGGACCTTCACTGCCTACCACAGGAACCTGGATTGGAACCTGGTGGAGAGGGTGGGTCTGGAGTTCCCTTGTCAATCTCTAGGCAGGGCAGAAGATGGAAAGTCTACCCCTGATATGGGGAGTCTAGATAAGAGAAGGCCCTGAAACTAGGCCTTCCTGAGACTTTGGCCCATAGGAAGCCTGGAGTCCCTTGCCTGACTGAGGGGTTATTCTTTGTCAGACTCTCCATATACCCTGAAAGGGGCAGACATAAATACATGGCCTGGCTACAGGGCTGAGTCACAATAGGGGGCAGACCATAGCTTTCAGCAGGGGGCACCTGGAAAGAAGAAGAGAGTATGCCTGGCCACAAGGAGGCACCTGCATTGAGTGAACTCCTTCACAGTTATTCATGCACAAATTAGACTATTCTGCCTTCATTCTTTTCCTGCTTACAAACGTTGAGTCCAATCATTAAGCAAATATAATAGTGTGAGCTAGGTGAGCAATTAAGAAAAATGCTAAAGTGAAGAGTGTAGAAACAACCCCTAGGAAGAAAACTCTTTTCAGAAACTGCTCTTTGAACAATTACTAACAAAAACGAAATCCTGAGCCCATTGAAGTAAATAGCAAAGTTCCCATTGACTCCAGCAGTACCAGGTTTCCACCCTTTGTGAATGACTTGTGAACAGAGAAAAAAAATTGGGATTTTTCAAAGGGTCCTAAGGGAGTTAAGCATTTCTGGGCTGTTTTGAAAATCCCAGCTGAAATTAACTTGATAACTGCAACAAAAAATTCAACTGGTTCTAGTTGGTACTGAGTAATCTAGGCTGGATTTGAACTGATAACCCAGAAGTGAAAGACTCTGTCCATTTAGCCATCTGTGAATCATCTAGTCTCTCAATATGCTACATAATTGTTTCTGTAATCCATTTTGTAATATCTGAAAATTAGTTACCCTTAAATTATGTATTTTAATTTATTTTCAAAACATTAACTATTAAATGTGCTAGCATATGACCTCTAGATATAATTAATATAAGAAATGATAACCCAGGCATATAATTAAATATCCTTTCCATAAATAGAATACTAAGGGAAGCTGCCATTAAGTAAGATTATATTACTGAAAGGGAAAACATTATTACAGTCAGTCATAATTGTGAACAGCAGCAAGACAACAAGGATCCTTACCATGTCTGTGGAAAGCTATTTTTAGTGTACTATGGTGACATGGGTTAGGAATGGACAGACTACTACTTTTGCAAAATCCAAACCAGTGGAATATCAGCTCTGTTTGTATGTTCAGGAGGGAATAGAAACATTGCATATGTCCTAGCTCAGTGGTTCTCAAACTTTTGTACTGGTGACCCCTTTTACACAGCAAGCCTCTGAGTGTGACCCCCCCTTTATAAATTAAAAACACTTTTTTATATATCAGAGGGGTAGCCGTGTTAGTCTGAATCTGTAAAAAGCAACAGAGGGTCCTGTGGCACCTTTAAGACTAACAGAAGTATTGGGAGCATAAGCTTTCGTGGGTAAGAACCTTGTAGAGATGCATAGCTCCCGAATCGCCAGTCCACAGGCGCGGCAAACTGCTCCCATGGCTACGA
Source organism: Malaclemys terrapin pileata (assembly GCF_027887155.1). Lineage (NCBI taxonomy): Eukaryota > Metazoa > Chordata > Testudines > Emydidae > Malaclemys > Malaclemys terrapin. The sequence continues at coordinate 103,579,673 of NC_071507.1, read as the reverse complement.
GGCAGGAGTGACCTTCAATCCAGCGTTTGTGTTTGGGAAACTTATTTGGCTGATTTGATTGTACCCTCGCAGCTGGTGTTCACGCGCTCAAGAGATGGGTTCGTTATCTTATGTGCATGTATACTGCCTGGCTCTTCTATGCGCAAGAATGTAACCACTAAGAAGAGTTGTAAACAAAGTAAGGAGAGAAATAAAAACCCCAGGAAAAGTTTTCCTGGGAGGCTTTTTGCAAGAGGCTTGTAAAGCTCTCTAGCTACCACAGACCTGGCGTTCTGTTTCCTTTCCTGCGTCGTCACCACAGCTGGTGACCCCGACGTGATACCCCTCTACTCACCGGCTGGATACGCCGAGCGCGCCCGCGGCTGTTTGCCGCCCCTTATTCGTGAGTATGGGGGGGAAACTTTCCAGTGCCCAGAAGGAGCACGCAAGAGAGTTACAAGAGATTATACGACAGCGATCATGTGTCGCTGTCCCGGTCGCTCATATTGAGGACCTCCTAAGGGAAATAGATCGCCAGTGCCCCTGGTATCCAGACTGCGGGTCATTGCAGCTTTTTGATTGGATACAGATTGGGATCACCTTGTATAGTAAACCCCGTGCCCCAGTTCAGTGCCTGCTGCTCTGGCAGCGTTGTAAGGAGGCACTGGAGGGGATCGGCCCCAACAGCCCCAAGCCGGTCCCCCTTTTGCCCCCAGGTGATGGGCCACCCCCCTCCTGCCCACAGCTGACCCTCCCTGCGCCGCCGCCCGTGGCGGCGCCCCCCTGCCTACCGGTCGGGCAGGGGGGCGCTGTCGCCGCGGCGGTGCGGCAAGCGCGTGAGGCCGGTCTCTTGACCGATGAGGAATCCAAGTGTGGGTTCGAGGCGTTTCCCGTCTCTTGGCGGGATAATGGAAATGGGGGGCAGATAGTGGACTGGGAGGCTCTCCCCTACTCAGTTCTGCGCGAGCTCCGCAAGGCAGTTCGTGAGACCGGGGTGCGGTCCACTTTCACCCTGGGGATCTTGGAAGGTGTGTCAAACGGTTACTTCTTGCTCCCCCAAGATTGGAAAGACATGTGTCGCATGGTGCTGTCTCCCGCGCAATACGTTGTGTGGGATAGCGAGTACCAGCGAGAGGCGCTTGCAGCAGCAGCGCAAGGTGGGGGGGCTTATCTTGCTGAGCAGTTATATGGCACAGGGCAGTTTTCGAGCATCCCCGAGCAGGCGGCGGGCACGCCCCGGGTAGCTTTTCCCATCATTGGCCAGTGTGTCCGTCGCGCGTTCCGCAGGGTCCCCGCTGCAGGCGAGTCCTCTAAGTCCTTTGCGGTTACTCGGCAGGGTGCCACCGAACCATTCCACCAGTTTATTGACCGCCTCCAAGAGGCAGTCCAGAGGCAGATTGATAACCCGCAAGCCCAGACTGAACTAATGATAAAATTGGCTTACGAAAATGCCAATGCAGACTGCCGCCGTGCCATGCAGGCAGTGGTCGGGCGCCCCGGGTATACCCTGGCAGAATTGCTGCAGGCGTGTGCTGACGTAGGCACTCAGACCCATCAGATGGCCCTGCTGGCAGCTGCCCTGCACAAGGGGCAGAAGCCTCAGGGGAACTGCTTTAACTGCCAGAAGCCCGGACATTTTTGGCGGGAGTGTCGGGCCCCTGCGGGGGGCATGTGTAAAAACAAACCCAAGCCCCGGACAGACCAGAGGCCCCGCACGCTGTGTCCGAAATGCAAAAAGGGCTACCATTGGGCTGCGCAGTGTCGCTTGGCCGGGGGTGACAGCCGGGTCTTGGCTGCTAACCGAGACAACCCCCCGGGAAACTAGTAGGCGGGCCTGCGACCAGCCCGAGACCCAAGGCCGCGCCCCTCTCCGTGCACGACGCCCCCGCCGCCACAAGGGGCAGTGCGGGGATTGACCTTGTTAATCAGGAAAATATGGATATCACTCTCCCCGGGGAGGTCCTCCTCATGCCGTCCCAGATTCAGGGCCCGCTGCCGGAGGGCATGGTGGGCCTTGTCCTACCCCGCTCGTCCGCCAGCAAGCAGGGCCTGTTTGTGGTGCCTGGGGTGGTGGATTCGGACTATGGTGGAATTATCCATGTTCAACTGTGGAGTCATCTCCCGAAACGGCTGTTTCAGGGAGATGCCTGGGCGCAACTCATACTTGTGCCCTACTCCCTTCCGGCAGGGGGAAGAAACGTTCCCCGAACCGGAGGCTTCGGGTCCACCGACCAGCGCACTATTCACCCACAAGTGGCAGCAGTTGTTAAAGACATTGGAGCACCCCAACCCAAACGCATTTACTGCCTCAACGATCAGCCGTTCGAGGGTGTTATCGACTCTGGGGCAGACATTACCGTCATTGCCGCTGCGCAGTGGCCCGCCCATTGGCCCACAGAGCAGGCTCCGGCAGTTTGGGGTGTGGGCGGGGCACAGGACTCACAACGAAGTGCCCGATGGTTGGAGGTTAGGGCGCCCCAAGGCATCCGCCGCGCCCGTATCCGGCCTATCATTCTCCCCGTCCACCTCAACCTGTGGGGCCGTGATTTATTGACACAGTTCACTGCCACCGTCCATATCAATGATTAGGCATACGGCCCTCCCCCTCCGTTGGCTCACTGACGAACCCGTATGGGTTGCGCAGTGGCCGCTTCCTTTAGAAAAGCTGGAGGCCCTCCAGCACTTGGTTAATGACCAGCTGAAGGCAGGACGTTTGGAGGAGTCCACTAGCCCCTTTAATACCCCCGTGTTTGTGATTAAAAAGAAATCTGGCAAGTGGCGCCTCCTGCAGGACCTTCGCGCCATTAACAAAATTATACAGCCTATGGGTCCCCTGCAGTGTGGTACCCCTAATCCCAACCTTATTCCCTGTGATTACCGGTTATTTGTAATAGATTTAAAGGATTGTTTTTTTACCATCCCCTTGCACCCTGAGGACCGGGTGCACTTTGCCTTCACTGTTCCGGTTTTGAATCACTCCCAGCCCACTCCACGCTATCAGTGGAATGTGCTCCCTCAAGGCATGTTGAATAGCCCCACCTTGTGTCAGCATTTTGTTGCGCAGGCCCTACGGCCCTTCCGCGCAGCACACCCAGATGCCTTAATTTACCACTACATGGATGACATCCTGGTGGCTCACCCCGTCCTCCCTGATGACTGGCTGGACGAACTGCGCCACCAGCTTGCGGCGTGTGGCCTGGTTGTGGCACCGGACAAGATCCAGCGTCAGCCACCCTTTTTGTATCTTGGTCACCGCATGCTCCAGTCATATGCCCGTCCAGTTTGTCCCGAGTTGGTATTGCCCAACCCTCTTACGTTTGTACAGCTTCAACAGTTATTGGGGTCCCTTAATTGGATTCGTCCTTTTTGCCCTCTGACTACCTCCATGCTGTCCCCTCTTTTTTCTGGCCTTCGGCAGGGCCGTCTCCCCGGAGATATCATTCCCGTTTCCCAGGAACAGCGCCAAGCGGTCACCCTCATTAACCAGACCCTGGCCCAGGTGTGGGTCGACCGCCGAGAAAGGGAACAGCCCCTTTTTGCCATTTTGCTTCCCACACTCTCACAACCGACAGCTGTCCTCGCCCAGGAGGGGGCGGCAGCGCGTCTTCGTTTAATTGAATGGATTTATTTGACCCACTCCCCTCCGCATACTATTCAGACACTCCCTCAACAGGCCGCAGAGCTGATTTTTAAAGTGCGAGAACGGTCCCGTACCCTCTTGGGTTGGGACCCCGTTGCCATTATTGTCCCCATCCCGGCTAAAGACTGGGAACGCACTGTCTCTTGCAGTGCCACCCTCCAATTGTCTCTTGCTGACTATGTTGGGGAAGTTAAATATCACATTCCCCCTGACCCCCGTCTTTCATTCCTACAACAACGTTGCCTTCACCTCCGGCCGTCCTTGTCAACCGTCCCCATTAAGGATGCACTTACCCTTTTTACGGACGGCGGCCCAACACGAGGTGCGGTCAGCTGGCAGGTGCAAGGCACTTGGCAAGTCCGCTTTACCCTGCCTCAGCGCTCCCCACAGCGCGCAGAGTTGGCTGCTGTCATCCTGGCCTGCCGATGCTTCCAGGATGACCCTTTTAATTTGATTACTGACAGTCTTTATGTTACTAATGTTCTTAAGTCTCTTCCAGGTTCCTATGTGTCGCCCTCCTGTGATGACAATTTGTTGGCCCTTTTTCTTACCCTGCAACAGCTCCTTTCCTCCCGCTCTAGCCCACTGTTTGTGGCACACATTCGCAGTCACACCACACTACCGGGCCTATTAACAGAAGGCAACACGGTGGCCGACCAGGCGGTCAAATCGGTGGCCTCAATTTTTTCCTCCCCAATCGAAAGCCACGCCTTTTTTCATCAATCCGCCAAGGCCCTTGCCAAGCAGTTCACTCTCCCATTGTATCAGGCGCAGGCCATTGTTCGCCAGTGTGACCTTTGCGCTTCTCTCTCCAATAGCCCGGAGGTAGGGGTTAACCCTCGTGGAACCTCGGCCAACCAGCTCTGGCAAATGGATGTTACACATTTCCCTCCCTTTGCCCCCTGGCAGTATCTTCACGTGTGTGTAGATACCTTTTCCCATTATGTGTGGGTCACCCCCCAGAAGGGTGAGGCCTCTCGTCATGTTATTAATCACATGATTCGCGCTATGGCAATCATGGGTCACCCATCCCATCTTAAGACCGACAACGGCCCCGCCTACTGTAGCTCGGCCTTTGCCTCCTTCTGTACCACGTGGGACATTGTCCACACGTTTGGTATCCCGTATAACCCCACAGGCCAGGCCATTGTGGAACGAGCCAATCGTGCGCTCAAACAAGCCCTGGTCCGCCAAAAACAGAAAGGGGGGATTCCCGTAGGCCTTCCTCCCCGCCAGGAATGGCTGGCTGCAGTGCTTTTTACCCTGAATCATTTGAATTTGACTGACAACTACTCTGCAGCAGAATGTCATTTTCGCAGCTACCAGGCCTTGCCCCGCCCCTTTGTTAAATATCGCAAGGCCCCAGACCCTCAGTGGCATGGCCCAGTGCCCCTTATAACGTGGGGACGAGGGCATGCTGCCGTTTCTCTTCCTACAGGTCCGTTGTGGGTCCCGGCGCGTAACGTCCGCCCGTGGCACGGCGATGGCCTGGCACCAGGGACTATCGAACCCCATTCCACAGTTCAACCTACATCTGCAGGATCCCGAGCGTCCTCGCCAGCGCCCCCCGCGGGGGCCCCCGCAGCGCATAACCTGGGGACAGGTTAAAGCCCTTTCATTGCAGGCTGAGCAGCTGCGAGTGCAGCAGCAGCTAGAACCTACCGCAGAAAATTACCTTGTGACATTGTTAGCTTGCCTTAATGCTAATTCACTCCTTATTTTGTGTGTATTGGGGAGTTTCCTGTTGGCCCCTAGCTGCCAAGGCGAACCCCAGATGGAGCAGCGGCTGCAGTTTAACACCTGGGTCCACCTGGCAGAAGTATTAAATCAATCTGATTTCTGCCTGGCCGTTGCCCCAGAAATGCAAGGTCTGTTAAGTACCTGCCTTGTTCCTGTCTGTAAACCACCCAGCAACATCTGGGGTGTGAGACAGTGAAAGAAATGTGCTGTTTTAAGCTTGCTGATAATAGTTTTGTATGCAATAGCAAATTGATATGCTGAAATGCTATGCTTAAGTCATCCGCCAAGACGTTTTTCTTCCTTGGTAGGATTATATTTAGTTATAGCCACCCTTAGAGTGGATGAAGACCCTTTTATAGTATGGGGTCCTAGTTTTGATGTTTGACGTTTTACTTTGCTGCTTTGTTTAATGTATACCCAATCTAGTGGCATTGTGTATGCTACCCTGCGAGAGTGTTTTGTTTAAACACCGCATTTATAAAATAAAACAGGGGGAGATGTAGAGATGCATAGCTCCCGAATCGCCAGTCCACAGGCGCGGCAAACTGCTCCCATGGCTACGAGGCAGGAGTGACCTTCAATCCAGCGTTTGTGTTTGGGAAACTTATTTGGCTGATTTGATTGTACCCTCGCAGCTGGTGTTCACGCGCTCAAGAGATGGGTTCGTTATCTTATGTGCATGTATACTGCCTGGCTCTTCTATGCGCAAGAATGTAACCACTAAGAAGAGTTGTAAACAAAGTAAGGAGAGAAATAAAAACCCCAGGAAAAGTTTTCCTGGGAGGCTTTTTGCAAGAGGCTTGTAAAGCTCTCTAGCTACCACAGACCTGGCGTTCTGTTTCCTTTCCTGCGTCGTCACCACAGAACCTCACTTCTTCAGATGCAAGTAATGGAAATTTCCAGAGGCAGGTATAAATAGGTATGGAGATAACGAGGTTAGTTCAATCAGGGAGGGTGAGGTGCTCTGCTTGCAGTTGAGGTGTGAACACCAAGGGAGCAGTTCACACCTCAACTGCTAGCAGAGCACCTCACCCTCCCTGATTGAACTAACCTCGTTATCTCCATACCTATTTATACCTGCCTCTGGAAATTTCCATTACTTGCATCTGAAGAAGTGAGGTTCTTACCCACGAAAGCTTATGCTCCCAATACTTCTGTTAGTCTTAAACGTGCCACAGGACCCTCTGTTACTTTTTTATATGTAACATTATTATAAATGCTGGAGGTGAAGCGGAGTTTGGGGGTGGAGTCTGACTACTCAGGACCCCCCCCACACGGAGGGGTCATGACCCCCAGTTTGAGAACCCCTGTCCTATCTTATTTGTGGTCATTTTTTTCATTCCCCCCACTCATTGACTCCTTCAGAAATGTGCATCAATAGCAGAGCCTATGTTGAGAATGTGGCTTTTCTGCCTCTCATACTCTTATCTATCTCTTTTAATGGAGTTTAAGTGATTCATCTTTGCTTTCAAAACACATTTGCTTGCTTTCAGGAGAGATACCAGGGTATAGTCAGTTTGGGGGGAATTAGGAAATGTAGACATTTTCAACATAATCCAGTCCAATGCAATGCTCTCCACTCAAATCTGAATGTAGTGTACTGTAGTTTTCCTTATAATTTTTCAACATGTGGGTTTAATTCTGTGACTGTTATTGACTTTAATGGGAATCATGTCATTAAATCCTCCAATGATTCTATAAAATTTAGAAGATAACAGCTAATTGCATGGTTGAAAAGGAACACTAATTATAGATGGATGGTTCAATACCATACTAACCCTTTTAATGCAGTACAATCATGGTGTGTGGATAGGGAGGAGGGCAGATGGATTGGTCCAAGTCCATACCATTTGATGGGAAAATTTGGTGACATGAGGGGATAGTAGGAATGGGAGTTCTGAGCCCTCCTCATGGTTACATGTATGAAGAGGTGGGATTAGGAGATGAGAGAGAGAGGAACATGAGACAGAGATGAGTGGCGTGCGGGAAAGCTAGAGATGGAAGTGCCAGGGAATCAGGTAGTTTATGGGAAAACTATAAATGTCATCTTCAGATGTTACTCCTGAATCAGCTGGGTAGAGCACTCTCAACTGTCTGTTCTAGTGGGGACTAAGAGATGTTCGGTTAGTAAAACCTGTGGGCAGGCTGTACCAACTTTTCCTTTTTTTGTTCTGTGTTATTCTAGGAATTTCAGAATTGGAATACCCTGCATCTCACAGGAGTGTGGGGTGTGTACTCTAAATGCTTCAGTAGACAGATACTGTTTACTATTGGGGAAAGGATGCATCATGCAGTATATATTTATATGGTGCCAACATTTTCTGGCTTTTGCTGTCTGTTTAGTCTGTCAATAGACTGACTCCTCTTCTGGGGATTCCCTGTCTCTAAGAAATAAGGCAATGAAATTCACAAGTACATTTCTCCCTATTTGTTATCTTCTAGGTATGCAACACATTACTCCAATGCTTTAGTTGCTGCCAGTGGGCAGCCCTGCTTTATTTAATGGCCTAGCTAACAGTAGCTCATTGACACCCCAACACAGTGTTACCTTAAAGTTACCTCACTTTAAATTCTTTTGAGCAATTTAACAAAACATATGGGTCCAAAAGAAGCATCTCATGAAGATCTGTGCTATTTACAATTGTGTTACCAATGCGGACATATTATTCCTTCCATTTGGGGTTTCTTTAGGATGACTGGGGAAGCAGATTATGAAAACATCTTTCATCCCCCTCCCCAGGCTTTTGTGTGTCTAGGGTCCTTTTTCCTTCTCTGAATTTCATTTCTCCACTACTTTAGTCTTTCTCTTGTTTCCATGGTTTTGCAGAAAATTAGTGTGCTTTTTTCCCATTGTGGGTCCAAGATCAGCTTCTGTGCAGTGCCTCAGAAGCTAATGCCATAAATCTATTATCACTCAGGTAGGTGCAGCATTACTAATAGACAACTCTTAATTGTTATGTGTTTTGTGCCTTCCTTACCAGCATAGAAAACTTAACTTTCTAAATGTATGCCCTTCACTGCTTTCTTCTATTTAGAAGTATTGGAGGTTTATATTGCTCCCTATGTAGTCATCTCAATTCTCATTGCATATCTTTTTTATAAAAACAGTCACAGCAATTGGTGTTTATTATTCTTATTTTAAATCTAAATAACTTCAGTGCCCTACAATTGGTCTTCATCTGCATTAAGAAGCATGTATGTTCAGTTTGATACTCTGTCTCCATCTAGCATAGGCTGGGCCACAGAGAGGTTGATGAGCCTGCTGCAGCCATGGCTAACAGGTGGCTCTTTTAGCTCAAGCAGTATAGGCATATACATTATAATGCAGAGATCCCAGGTTCAGTCCAGCTGCCAATGACCCACCTCCGGGCACAGCATTACATGTGTTCGGGGAGTTTAAAACCCAGAAGTCTCTCTAGATGATTTCCTTTGTTGTCACATCAGTTAGAATTAGACATTTATGGATCTGTCCTACAGTCTTACCTTTTGGCAGAGGTAAGCAAATATATATTGTAAAGCAGGATGAAACTGAACACTAATTTGCTTAGGGAAAACTGCATGGGGCTAGCCTGAGCCCCTCTCCCCATGCAGGGCTGGCATTGCTGCTCACCCGAGTCCTGCCTGACCCCCCCCCCACCCCGTGCGTGCAAGGCTGGGCTTGCGTTGCTGCCTGCCCAAGCGCTGCCCAAGCCCTGCATGAGGCTGGGGCTGGCATCACTGCTCAAGCCCTGCCTGTCCTCCACTTGAGCCCTGCTTCCCCCCACACGCGTGGGGCTGGCAGCACCACTCGCGCCCCCCCATGTTCCTCCGCACCCCACTTTTTTGGCAAAAGTAGGCATTTTTTCTATTTGCTCTTGACAACTTTTGCCAAAAAAGTCGGGACGGCCGGCACAGGGCTTAAAAAAGGGACTGTCCTGGCCAAAATTGGCCATAAGGTCCCCAGCAGTCAGCGACAATAGGCTAATATTCTATTATTTCTATAGGGACCAATTCACCAACTTAAACAAAGAACTAAAATCCCTATCCCGTAGAATTTCTATTTGAAAGGAATTCAATAAATGGTCTTTGGAGAGGGCAGACATTGATCCATAAGTACTCTAATTTCCATCCTATGATATAGTTCCTGATAGAAATGGGCCTGAACCAAAGCAACGGACTAGAGGTGTTTGGAATCTGGATGATATATGAGAATTTTTCACCTGGCTCCAGTCTCAATAGTGACCCAAATGGAAACTTGCTCCAAATTTTGGGGTGTTCAAAAATCAGGATTTGGGGGGAGGGGTGGAAGCAGGCTGTTGGGCTCAGGCCCATCTGGAATTCTCAAATTCCCAAATTCCAGAACACTGAAAGGCTGTTGTAGTTAAGTGAAAAATAGAGTTGTAAAGTATTTCACCCCTTTTGCTTAAAGTACATAAACAGATTTTATTGAAAGGCGTAACTAGAGAAAGCTGTCTTGAGTCATAACTAAATGATTTCATAAAATGAGATATTCAGGAATCTCCATATCCTAATCAATTTGGGTACATGATGGCCAAAAGTTGAATAACCATGAACATAAGAACATAAGAACGGCTGTACTGGGTCAGACTAAAGGTCCATCTAGCCCAGTATCCTGTCTACCGATAGTGGCCAATACCAGGTGCCCCAGAGGGAGTGAACCTAACAGGTAATGATCAAGTGATCTCTCTCCTGCCATCCATCTCCACTCCCTGACAAACAGAGGCTAGGGACACCATTCCTTACCCATTGTGGCTAATAGCCATTAACGGACTTAACCTCCATGAATTTATCCAGTTCTCTTTTAAACGCTGTTATAGTCCTAACCTTCACAACCTCCTCAGGTAAGGAGTTCCACAAGTTCACTGTGCGCTGTGTGAAGAACTTCCTTTTATTTTCTTTAAACCTGCTACCTATTAATTTCATTTGGTGACCCCTAGTTCTTGTATTATGGGAATAAGTAAATAACTTTTCCTTATTTACTTTCTCCACATCACTCATAATTTTATATACCTCTATCATATCCCCCCCTTAGTCTCCTCTTTTCCAAGCTGAAAAGTCCTAGCCTCTTTAATCTCTTCTCATATGGGACCCTTTCCAAACCCCTAATCATTTTAGTTGCCCTTTTCTGAATCTTTTCTAGTGCCAGTATATCTTTTTTGAGGTGAGGAGACCACATCTGTACGCAATATTCAAGATGTGGGCATACCATCGATTTATATAAGGGCAATAAGATATTCTCCGTCTTATTCTCTGTCCCCTTTTAAATGATTCCTAACATACTGTTTTCTTTTTTGACCACCTCTGCACATTGCGTAGACATCTTCAGAGAACTAGCCACGATGACTCCAAAATCTTTTTCCTGATTTATTGTAGCTAAACTAGCCTCCATCATATTGTATGTATAGTTGGGGTTATTTTTTCCAATGTGCATTACTTTACATTTATCCACATTAAATTTCATTTGCCATTTTGTTGCCCAATCACTTAGTTTTGTGAGATATTTTTGAAGTTCTTCACAGGCTGCTTTGGTCTTAACTATCTTGAGCAGTTTAGTGTCATCTGCAAACTTTGCCACCTCACTGTTTACCCCTTTCTCCAGATCATTTATGAATAAGTTGATTGGTTGATTGGATTGGTCCTAGGACTGACCCTTGGGGAACATCACTAGTTACCCCTCTCCATTCTGAGAATTTACTATTAATTTCTACCCTTTGTTCCCTGTCTTTTAACCAGTTCTCAATCCATGAAAGGACCTTCCCTTTTATCCCATGACAGCTTAATTTATGCAAGAGCCTTTGGTGAGGGACCTTGTTAAAGGCTTTCTGGAAATCTAAGTACACTATGTCCACTGGATCCCCCTTGGCCACATGTTTGTTGACCCCTTCAGAGAACTCTAATAGATTAGTAAGACATGATTTCCCTTTACAGAAACCATGTTGACTTTTGCCCAACAATTTATGTTCTTCTATGTGTCTGACAATTTTATTCTTTACTATTGTTTCGACTAATTTTCCAGGTACCGACATTAGACTTACTGGTCTGTAATTGCTGGGATCATCTCTAAAGCCCTTTTTAAATATTGGCGTTGCATTAGCTGTCTTCCAGTCGTTGGGTACAGAAGCCGATTTAAAGGACAGGTTACAAACCCTAGTTAATAGTTCCACAATTTCACATTTGAGTTCTTTCAGAACTCTTGGGTGAATGCCATCTGGTCCCGGTGACTTGTTAATGTTAAGTTTATCAATTAATTCCAAAACCTCCTCTAGTGACACTTCAATCTGTGACAGTTCCTCAGATTTGTCACCTATAAAAGCCAGCTCAGGTTTGGGAATCTCCCTAACATCCTCAGCCGTGAAGACTGAAGCAAAGAATTCATTTCGTTTCTCCGCAATGACTTTATCGTCTTTAAGCACTCCTTTTCTATTATTACCTGATCTTGAGCCTTGTTATTGCTCAACAAGAAATTAGAGGCTTCTCTTGGGGATGCAAGTCTTAAAATAGTAAGGAACAGACGACTGATTTCAAAATACATTAAACATGGCATTTTCATCTTTATAGTTTCTACTTATTCCAGGAAATCTTTGAGTGTGAGGTGTAAAAAAGATCTGCAATTTTTTTCTGGTTAAATATTACAATAATAAATAATTCATACAGGAAATATATTATTAATCTTGTTTAGCAACTTTACAGAAACAGTTTAAGCAGCTGTGGTTAAAAATACTCTTTCCTACATACAAAGAGAATAAAAATGCACAAGCCTGTGTGTGTATGTTCATATCCACACACCCACTGTGAAATTTATCAGTGCATGTTTATATACATGTATATTACTCAGTCCCTGAAGTGCACTCCCTTAAAAAACAGCACTGCAGAACTAATGTTTGGTACATGAATGACGTGAAAACAATCCAAAGGTCCACATTAAAATGAGCTTCCAACATTGTACCTGCAGTCAACCATTGCAAAACTGGTAGTTAGATGTGCAATTATCTATTTTGCATGTACAAATTCCTACTTGCACAATTTTTGCACAAAATCTGCAGGCAACATTTTAGGAAACATTTGACACCAAGAAATTTTACATTAAGGCTGTTCTGTCATTTTAAGAGATACCATGTATGTAAGAATATACAATCCTGTTGTACCTTTACAAGACAGCCAAGATAGCCACAACAATTGCTTTAGTATGATTTTTATTATCCTGCTTGACTTATCTAATTCCACCTGCTGTTTGGCCAGATTTACCACGACTAGAGTCATTATCAGCCTGGCAGTTTGGTATGTCTGAGGAGTTTGATGAAATATACCTGGGGGCTGTCATTAGAGGTGCTTGTGGTAGAACTTGGGATTGCTGTCTTTTCCTTTCTGTAATTAGGAATAGAGGGGCTCTCTTCTTTTCTTCTTACCAAGTGGACAACTTGCAGATAACCCTGAGTCTCTAGGGTCTTTCCTGGACCCAATTCTGCCATCTTCATGTTCTTTTCCTTAAAACCCTGTATCCTTCTGTAACGGGATTGGGACTCACCACCTGGCGCCTCCTACTGTTTGTCTCTGGGAATTAGCTCTGTCCAGTGGAGCGCCCCCTCCTGGTGGTGTCCCATCCGTCATCTCTCCCTCAGTAGCAGGGTAGTATGGCCCAACGGCCAGAGTCCATATAACTCCCCTCAGTAGCGGGGTAGTGTGGCCCAATGGCCAGAGTCCCTATAACTCCCCTCAGTAGCAGGGTAATGTGGCCCAATGGCCAGAGGCATAGGGGGACCCAGGCCCTCCCTCTCCACCGGGTCCCGACCCAGGGGTCTTCTAATGGTGGGGTTCCCCTTGCCATTGGCTCGGCGGGGATCTGGCCGCAGCACACCGAGCATCAGTGTTGCTCTAACGCAGCTTGTCCCTAATGTTCCCCTGGGTCACTTCCTACCCTCAATGTCGCGGTCTCCTCCGGAGACATGAGTTCCGGTCCGTTCCCCGCCGGCGGGTTCTCCGTCTGGGATGCAGGGTGTGGGCTGGCTAGGCTGGTTCCTGGAGCGTGGGCTGTCCCTCCTCAGGAGCTGGCTGTGTGCGTCCTTCTCCTCCAGTGGTCAGCCCCAACTGAGCAGCTTTGCAGGCTTTTATACCTAGTCTCCAGTTGGAGCAGGCCCAGCAGGGCTTCCAGGGCGGGGCTTCCTCTGCCAGGAAGGAAGGGTTAACCCCTGCTGCGCCAGTGCGGGGCCGTTCTGCCCCGTCACACCTTCCTCTCAGTTACCACATCTCCAGTATCTGTTTGCTATAACCTCTATCATATTTCCATGTGATATTACACATTAATTCAGACTCTGCAAGCTTTTAATATTCATTGTCTTGGTTTTGTACATTTGGCTGGTATTTAGTCCCTTCGTTACCAATACATAGAGTCATAGATTTTAAGGTCAGAAGGGACCATTATGATTGTCTAGTCTGACCTCCTCCACAACGCAGGCCTCAGAATCTCACCCACGCACTCCCGCAACAAACCCCTAATCGATGTCTGAGCCACTGAAGTCCTCAAATCATGGTTTATAGACTTCAAGGTGCAGAGAATCCTCCAGCAAGTTCACTGTTCACCTCACAATTTCTGCACTTCAACTACGGTCCATATCTCAGAGGAGCACACAATAGAAAGAAAGAAAGAAAGATTTGCTGAACACTCTAGTGGCCACTTCATGCTTATTCATAGTAAGAAATCACTGACATTTTGGATTTTTCCTTAGGTTAAATGCCCGTAGTATTGTTTGAATGTCCCCTCCACCTCTTTCATTCTTGGCAATTGGACTGGTGAGCTATGGTGACTCTTCTATTATTCCTGAATCGGTCCCCTTCATTTTCAGTTGGAGCAGAACCCAGTTAATACAAGATGGTTGCTTGAAAGCTCCGGAAGGCTTTTGCCCAAGTGTTTATTTCTGCCATCTTCTTTTCCTATGGCCCAGCCCTTCTTTCTGCACTCTGGCACTTTTTCATTCCTCGTCATGGGATGGGAGCTGCAATGGGCAACTTTATTTCCTTGTCGAAAGTTCAATCATTTTGGTGGGATGGACATAACCTCCTCTTGAGACATGTGCTCAGTTACTCTGAGAGTAACAACCCATGCTCAGCTTTGGCCCAGTATCTCTGGACCAGGCCTGTCATTGCAATTCCTCTTGCTGTTTTTCTGGGAGGTTCAGCATATCTGGAACAGTCATCAGTGGAAAGTTTGCAGCCCCCAGATAGTTCTCCTTCTCTCATCTATTTTAGTCTTGATTAGGGCACTAATCAACATAATACTTTGGCATTCTGTCTTGTACATAAAATGGTGTGTCTAGTCATGATGGGGAACAGCAGCTATTAGCAATATCACCATAAAGCTAAAACCACTGTATACATTCATTAGATACTTAATTGTTGAAAAGGGAATAGAGGGAGATTAGCAGTTTACCTGCTTTGTTGGAGTCTGAACTAAAATAAAGAAGTGCAAAGCTGCTCATAAAGAGGCCACGAAAGATCTTTACTAGTTGGTAGAATTGTCACTTATGAACCAGCATCTCCTTTTTATTGATTGAAACATACCTAACTCTGGCTCTGGTTCAGCAAACCACTCCATTTAGTAAAGCACTGAAGCATGGTGCATAATTTTAAACAAATGCCTAAATTCCATTGACATTGATTTTTAAGGGCGTGCTTCAGTACTTTGCAAAATCAGGGCCCCCATCTGTTTGTCATCATATTAATATGAGCTGTTACTACTGTAGGTAACACCAATTCGTTATGTCACCGATTAATTATGTCAGATCCATACAACCATATTGATTGAAAAACAGCTAGTGTTTGGTGTAGTATATGACAAAAACATAAAATGCAGAATCATCACTTATGTTAACCTGATCATGAATAGAAAGTAATGAAAGTAAAAGGTCTCTCTGCTCCTGAGAATCCCTTGTTTCCATGGGGATGTCTCTAAAGTCTTCTTCTCAATATCCATAAATACAGAACCAAGATGACAGTGGAGCGAAATTAAAATAAAAGATGGGCAGAAGAAGGTTCACCTTGAGTTTAGTTTGTTAATGGTTACTTAATCTCTGTATAAGGAATAGTCTGAAAAGACAGAGTCTAAGGCTTTCAGGCTCTCCTTCAGGAGCTGTAGGACCATTACTATTAAGAGAGCCACTTAAGTGCTGAGCTGAAGAGTGTACAGAGTACACTGAAGTTGCTTGAACAAACATTTTCCCTGATTTGAAAATCAATAAAATAAAGGTTAAAAAGTGGGTCATTTGTGTGAAGATCTAAAGATAATGAGCCGGCTCTTCAGCTGGTATGAATTTAATTGGTAGAGGTGCATTGACGTCAATGAAGCAATGCTGATTTAAATCAGCTTATGATCCACTAAGATATTTCACATTTACCACTAGATATGTTATTCTGGAAGTCACCTATTTTATTAAAAACCCTAAAGTACAGTTCCCTTTGCCTGTGAATTATTGAGTTATTTGGCCTTTGTGACAAAATCCAGAATGTACTTTCTAGAAGCATATCAAATCTGGCTGAGATACATTTTTATTGTTGTTGCTAATATTACATATGCAACTAGACTGAACTAATTTGGGGGAGATTCTAGTAGCTGTGAGCATGTGCAGATGGTGCTCTTATCTGTTTGTGAGTAAGACAAAATGTTTGGGCTAGATGCTCAGTTGGTGTAAATCAGCATCTTTCTATTGATTCAGTACGAAACAATGCTGATGTCACAATTCAGGGCAACTGCACCAGTATTCCCCCTTCCATGGTCCCTTGAGAGAACCCCCTCTAGGGCCCTGGCTCCTCTGTCATCACCTCTCTTGGATATTGACCTGTGTCTCTCTCCCTCTGGAGCAGGGATTTTCTAGGCTGCGCAGTTCCCTGCCTACACTGTGATATTCCCAGCAAGCCAGACTGCCTAAACAGGCCAGCATCTGCTCTTTGCTTTCTCTTTAAAGGCTATGAACAGCCAGCAGTCACAAATTACCACACAGCTCTTTATAAGCAAGAACATATATTCTGAGAGTGAAAGAATTACTGAGGAAGACATATAAAAAAAAACAATAAAAGTTCCTATATGCATGCTAAAAGCTTACCAGAGGTCACCCATCAGTCTTATGGGGCCTCAGTAGGCCAAAATCCTTCAAACTTCCCAGGAAGGATTGGGGCCCCCCCTTGGGCAGAAGGTTCTGTTCATTTGCTGGATCAGAAAGAAGGCCCTGAGTCAGTTTAAACTCAGGCTATTTATCCAAAAGTCCTTTCTTTGCTGATCTCTGGATAATTCAGTTTGAACCAAAGTAAACGAGACTCTCAAGGTGGAGACACCTTTCCAGAGGTGTTACAATTTGGGTGAATTTGCCTAATCTCCTCCTTCCCCACCACACACACTGGGCTTTGTTCCTGGAGGAGTTTGGGTCACCCTCCCCCATAGAGTTACATACAACCCCATGCTCTGGTTCCAGTTGGAAAAGATTTTATGTTCCATAACAACCATCAGAAATGAACTAATTAGCCACTTGTTGGCAGTCTCAGAAGATAGGGAAAAGGCTGAATGGGTTTGGAGATGGAACTACAGCATCCCTACTAGATGTTCTCCAGAGTACAGCTGAGGTACATTGGATGGATAATATAAGGCAGCTTGCAGTACAGTTTCTGTTTTGTGGATAAAAAACAGAGTTTAGTTTGCAAAAGGAAGTATTTCTTCACACAATACACAGTCAGCCTGTGGAATCTTTGCCAGAGGATGTTGTGAAGGCCAAGATTATAAAAGGGTTCAAAGAAGAACTAGATAAGTTCATGGAGGATAGGTCTATCAATGGCTATTAGCCAGGATGGGTTGGGATCCTAGCCTCTGTTTGCCAGAAGCTGGGAATGGATGATAGGGGATGGGTCACTGGATGATTACCTGTTCTGTTCATTCCCTCTGAAGCACGTGGCATTGGCCACTGTCAGAAGACAGGATACTGGGCTACATGGAGCTATGGTCTGACCTAGTTTGGCCGTTCTTATGTTCTTTTATCATTCTGATACCTTTTAAAATGAACGCTATACTCACAAGAGGATTATTTCATATCTCCAGGTAGATTTTAAGGTCAATATCTAGAGCCTTATATGTTATTTACAGCCAGAGAATGTAACCTCTGATGTGGAATATAGTTTCTGCATGGTGCCCAGGAGAAAACAGTTTTCCTGCTCTGTATGGTGGTGTAGTGGCCTCATTGCTAGGATAAGCAAGGACATGTTGCCTTAGAGGATGGAATGACACTAATTAAATCAGCACTTTCAGTTTCTGCAGGATGTAGGTGTTGCTCGAATTTCTTCCAACTAAGTGCCAACACACCCTGACTCAGTTTGATTTGTGGCAGTTATGAACACCTGAGTTCATATAAGTCCATCTAGTCAAAACAAATACATCTCCCACTTGTGGGAAAGGATAGGTGTTATGATGGCAATATAGATTTGGGAGGAGTGATTATATTCATAGTAAGGGCAGAATGGGCCATTAGATCATATAGTCTGACCTCCTGGATATTACATGCCATTATAATTCACCCAGTTATTACTTTACTGAGTTCAATAACTTGTGTTTGAGTAAAGCATGTCTTCAAGAAAGGCATCCCATCTTGATTTGAAGACACCAAGAGATGGAGAATCCATCCTTTCCCTGGGTAGTTTGTTCCAGTAGTTACACATCCTTCATTAAAAAATTGTGCCTAATTTCTTAGAATTTGTTTGGCTTTAGCTTCCAGCTATTGGTTCTTGTTATGCCTTTCTTTGAAAGATTAAAAAATCCTTTAGTATCCAGTACCTTCTCTCAGTGAAGATACTTGTACATTGTAATTAAGTCACCACTATATTTTCTTTTTAATAAACTAAACAGATTGAGTTTTTACATCTCTCACTGTAAGAGTCAAGGTTATGGCTGCTAGCTCAAGCCCTCAAACCAACTGTGGTCAAGGATTACTAATAAGTGCCATCAGAAATAGACAATTTTCTTTAAGAACCTAGAGAGAGCCCACACAAAGAAACACTTGTTAGCTGATTGGCTAACAATACATATTTGAATACTTGCATGCCAGATATCTGTGATTGTGTTTGTGCTGATGATGATCCATTTACATGCAGAACACAGCAAACACCACTTATTTGTCTTAGGCTAGGTCTACACTGCAGGGGGGGGGAATCGATTTAAGATATGCAAATTCAACTACACGAATAGCGTAGCTGAATTCGACATATCCTATTCGACTTACTCCACTGTGAGGATGGCAGCAAATTGACCACTGCAGCTCCCCCGTCGACAGCGCTTACTCCTCCTGATGAGGTGGGAGTACGCGCGTCGATTTGGGGATCGATTTATCCGTCTAGATGAGACGCGATAAATCGACCCCCGAGAGATCGATTTCTACCCGCTGATCCGGGCGGGTAGTGTAGACTAGCCCTCAAAATGGTTTGGGGATTACATGGGCATAAGATCTAATGGAAAAAGAGTGGAAAAACAGAAGCACTACAGTGCAATTGCTTACATTTTTTTCCTCCTTACTGTTTCTCCTTATAACTTCTTACCTTATGTTTCTATGTGGAATACTGATGAGACTAAGCTGATGTGGTCATTATGGGGTAATAATTGTGGGCACCAAGCACCTTCCTGAAACCACCTATTCTTGGTTCACTTGAGATAGGCAGGTTGGTTGAGATTTTTATGCCTGTCCAATACAGGTGGTTTGGAATTTTCCAACTACAAGTTTTTCCATCAGAAAATATCAATTGATCAAACCAGAAAATATTTGTGGGAAAGGGTCTCTTTCAACAAATCTCCTGATTTGAAATATTTTTGAAGCAAACATTTCAAATCCTCAAAAGCCCTGTTTCAATAATCTTAGAAATGAAAAGTTCGGATTTTCAGTTGGAAACAACTTTTTGTTCAGACATTTTAATAAATGTACGCATAAGTTGAAACTGAAATAAAATGTTTCAAAATGAATGAACTGATCAAAACAAATTCAGATTCTGGTCATGACATTTTTCAAGATTGACTTTTTGTCCCTAGTTGGTATAGGGAAAATGTTTCAAAGTCTCAAAATTATTGTGGGACAGGAACTTTTCCCACACAGCTCTACTGTCCATCTCTAAATAGAAATTTGGCTGCAAAGAATGCAGGACTGTATTTATCTAGAAGTAGATCTGTTCATTTCATGTGTTCATTTCCCTGCTTCAGTTGCAATTCAGTGTGTCTGATTTTATTTCTACAGTAATTAGCAGATTACCCTTAAAGTATCATGAGCTTATCATGGGTAAATCCTACAGGAATTTCTTTCCATTTGCATTCTAAAAGTAACAGCATATTATATTTCTTCTTAAATTCTTGCTTTATTGCTACTCTGACATGTAATCTGTACAAATTAGGGTCTATCTACCCATGTAGTTATATTTAATCTATCACTACAGTATCTATATAGTTATCTTGAATTTAGGCATATTACTTAGCTTTATGTACAGAATGGAGTATAGTAATGCAGAGTTTGCTGTATAGGAATTATAGTTCACCTTGCAGTTTATTTATTCACATGTTCTAAACACTTGAGTTCACAGAGCCAAAAATGTAATATCACAAGACTTAAATCTGGAAGATTTCTCTTTTTTCCTCTAGCCCCTTGTCTTCCCCTGTCAGCACCCACCCCGTTCATCACCAATGCTGTCAAAACTGACAGCACCTGAAGCAGTGAGAGAAGTTGACACAGTGGAATTTTACTAAAATGTCTTCATATTCACCTTTAGGAATGTCAGTTTTTCACCATTCTTAGTATTTCAGACTTGCTTGTGACAAGTTTTCCATTAGTACTGAAGATGCATTCCAAATAGGCATTTGTGGATAGCTGGATTGCTTAACTGCAGCTCTGCCTAAAGCAGAGCAAAGAGTAGTCTGATACCAGTAAACAAGAGACTCTTTACGTTTTCAAGCTTTTCATTATTGTGGATGAGATAAGAAGTGGGATGGGGTTGCTAGAGAGAGGACAATCTCAGGTTTCAGTCACTCTACAAGGTGATTATTTGTTTTACAGCTAAAATTAAGATTGACATAAATTAGGTTCAATAATCATTGAAATGATGAGAAAGGATGTAAAAAACATACTTCCTTTACTATCTTGAAGGAGCTAGATACCTTTAGTCCATTTTCAGGCTTCCATTTTGGAATGTCTGGTAACACTGCAAAGTTTAGGATGAGTTTAGAGGTGCACAGCCATGTTTCCTGCCGGACAGCACCATGTACTCTTTTCTGTGCAGGGGAACTCCTCTGTAAGGCGGCAGCCCAGGAGCAAGGCCATAATTTCTGTCCCTTTCCAGACAATGATTTGTCTGGTCAGAGAATCAACGAAGTAGAGTAGGAGAGTGAGAGTGATAGTTAATCGGAAGACAGGAAGTTTAAACTGATAAGGGGCAGACTGCCCTTCTACAGCTTAGGGCCTGCAGAGCCAGGGGGCAACTCAAGGAGAAGCCCAGCAGGCAGGTACTGGGAATCAGCTGATCAAGCTAATGATAGGCCCTGACTCCAAGCTGCAAGATACAAGTAAGGAACCAGCTTTGTGAGGGGGTGAGGGAGAAGGCTGGTGAGGCAAACCTTTCCCTGAGCAGAGGCAGAAGATTATCCATAGGCTAGGGCTTGTTGCTCGCTGGCATTGCAAGCCTTTAAAGGGGCAGACCACCCTGCTGCATAGGTGTTGCCAACTCTTACAATTTTATCACAAATTTTGTCATATTTGGTATTTTTATTTAAACCCCCAGTTCCTAGAATCCTGTGATTATATGAGAATCTCAGGGTTGTTTTGTTAATTTGTTTGTTTGGTTTTTCTAAAGAAATGTCTAGTCCTTACAATTGTGGAGAAAGGCTTGAAAATGTGATCTGAGTGCACCCTAAAGGCAAATAAAAAGAACCCAAAATATATTTTAATAAAAAAAAAAACCTTCATGATTTTGGGACCCTGATTCATGACTTAATTTTTGGGGTTGTCAGTGCTGTTATAATTTCAATTTGTACTTTAAAATGTAGTCTTTTATCTCTGTAACTTGTGGGGTAGTATCACCTACTCTTGTAGTTTTAGGTACTTCAGTGTAGGGATGCTAGGCAATATTCTGAAGTCCTGACTACATTCCAGTGTGGGTAGTTACATTCTGCTGATCTAAAATTGTTTCTATTCTGTTGGCTAAGGTGGTGTTTTAACTTCCTGCATGAAATTGGTTGTTCTGTGCCCATATGCACTTTTTAATTTCATCCCATTGATTGCTGCATTTCTGTATGCAATTAAAATTCTAATCAGTTTACATTTGTATTTGTAAGAGTGCTTGGGAATCCCAGGCTATTTAAAGCATATATTAAATGTAAATTATTACGGTTGAGGGATCCTGGGATCTGGCCCTTGGGGCAGAACTACACCAAAAACTTGTGGCAAAGCCTAAATACTCTGTAAAGATTTAATATATTGTCTCATATGCAAAGGCATCCCACAAACTCACAAGCCATTCCTTCAACCTGGCACCAAACTTTTGCCTTTAGTCCAGTAACCAACGTCTGCCCAACTGTATATGCAAAAAAGCGTAAGCACATCCATGCCCCGATCCTGATCTTCTGTCATTCAGGTGCTGTAGGTTAGAAAACAATGAGACAATTGTAGTTTTGGGCAACAGGGCTACATTCTATCAAGTACCATATTTCCCTTGGGAAGCTGTGACTAGCAGTTGTCATTCTGTGTCATGTAACAATATTTGCTCATACTCTGTGGACCCTGGCTAACTGCACGTGCGTACCTACCAGCCTGCATTCCCAGAGTCATGCCTTTTGGTGTTATTATTGACTGCCAGGAACACTGAAGGTGATAACAACTTTCTGTTCTGAGACTATTTGAGGAAAGACCCAGAAAGGAGGGCTACAGTTATGCAAAAGAAAAAATGCAGCCAATAGTTCTACATAACAGCAGAAGAAGTGGATGAATGTCGCACTTCATCATATTTATATATAGTGTCTGTCAAACACAGTAAACAATGACATCTGAGAAGCTAATGGTATTTATTATGGGAATGCATAACTGAATTTGTCTTGAAATTTTAGTGTGTATGTAATATATATAGAGAGAGAGAGGTCTCAGGAGAGAAGACAGACAAATGACGTGCACTCTTAGTGGAAAGCACAGCACTAATGGGAGTAAATTACTGAATGATACCATCATGTCCAAAAATCAACGTATACAGAAATTCACTCATTACGCTCTGTTTCTTTCTTTCTAATCAGACATATCCTTTGTGATGACTAATGGTCACCTCACTGATGCTTCTGGCTGGCAGCACTTGCCTAGACATTGATTCTGGATGAGGTCCAGGTCTCTTCTACTGACAGTAGGAGGATCTGATGCTTTTTGCTGCCCATTGTTACTTTGTTATTTTTTCCAGGATCTGCCTGCAGTGTAGTATACTTGGTGGAGGAGCCCAGGGAAGTGTGAGGAGAGAGCTTGGAAAAACATAAAAGAGCTCTAAGTTTGGTTGAACCTCATGGAGTCCAAGGCTTTATGAAACCGAGACTTTTGAAAAATATACTGAAGGCTTGTGTCCAAGTTCCTACTAGCCTTTATGATCTAGCACCTGTCAGAAGAGTGTGTGTGTATTAAAGGTGCTATACGCAGGAGTGTTGGTAAAAGACTGACGTTGGCAGTCTTACATATCCACTAACTTCAGTAGGTGTTGTTACAGGATGTGGAAATAAGGACTTGTCTACATGGAAGGGTAATGTGCTATATGGTCCATGTAAATCTTGCTGGCACACTTTAATGGAATGCTGTTTGAAACCATACTACATTAAAGTGCAGTAGGGAAACTTTTTTGTGCACCAGCAAAGTCTACATGGACCAATTAATGTGCAACACATGAGTGCACTTTAGAAATCACAACACATTGCCCCACCATGTAGACAAGCTCTCAGATCCATTGGAACGGTTTGATAAGTATTGTGATGGAGTCTCCATCACTGGCAATTTTTAAATCAATACTGGATTTTTTGAAGGGTATGCTCTAGTTCAAAAGGAGTTATTTTGAGGAAGTTCTGTGGCCTGTGTTATACAGGATGTCAGACTAGATGATCACAATGATCCCTTCTGGCCTCAGAATCTATGAATCCCAAGCTCTATCTTCTTTCCTTTCAGTAGGAGTGAGTAGAGAAGCACCATTCCCCACAAACAAGTGGGATCCCCTGCTCCTTTGCTCTCTTCCAGGAGCATTGAGGTTACCCTATCTCCTCTCCTCGTCTGTCTTCAAGATATGCAAGCCTGGGGCCCGCTATCCAAAGAGAGTGTTTTCAGAGATCTGGTGGTTTGCCACTCCTCTAATCCATTCTCTCTCCATCTGGCAGCAGCAGATTCAGGAAACACCTCTTATTATACTATACTTTGAGTGCTGTGGGACAAAGATGCAACTAAGCTAAGGAGTAACCCCACTCAGAGGCATTGCTCATCTCACCTTTCCTATAGGAAGTGAGCAAGATGAGGTTGTGCAGAGGAATCTCTTCTCTATTACCCAGACCAGGGAGTTCTCCCCTGTATTGTTATGAAAAGAGGAGGGTCATGCCTCAATTTAGAATGCATGAACTCCCAATTTGGGGCACTGTTAGCATCAGTGGACAGAAACTGGTAGTTGCTAGGGCTTAGTGGAAGGCATACCTCTAAATATTAGAGTTCTGATCCTTATTTCAAACCCACAATGTTTGAGTGAATTCAAAATTCAGCAAATATGCCTGCTCATTATAAGTTCTAACAGTAACTCACTAATGTCACTAAAATAGAATGTCATCTTATCTATTTTAAAAAAAAAATTTGGATGTGATCTGAATAGTATTTATAATGAACTTGCGTACCTGAAACAGATTATCTTCTGTTTACTTTCATTTTGGCATTTGTGATGTATATGTTCTGCATTATAATAAATATTAACATTAAAAGATAATGTTAAAGATGGGCCAAAGCCAAAACAGTCCTCTGGCTCTCAAAGCACCTGAACTTTGTGGAAGTTTGGATCATATCCAAACTTTGGAGCAAGTCATTCTTTCTGGATAAGATCAGAAGCAAAGAAAAATTATATTTGCAAAAGTAAGGGAGTCCTGTACCCTAGTGGAATTCAGAATAAGCTTAGTACAGATGCACATTAGAGCAGGCTAAACTGCTCAGTTTTATGGAGCAAGTATTTGCATATATTAAATGACAGTGTTCAACCTACAGAAATTGTCTTCTGTTTTCAGGAACAAAATATTCAAGGCGACATGAAAAGTATCCCTAATTTCAAGAACTTGCCTAAATGAGGATTCATTGATATTATGATATCTTTTTCCTGTAGTGTCACTAACTAAACATTAATCAGATAGCATTACAGCACAAGATGGAGCACACCAGAGGGGACAATCCTGCGCTAGGGGGTGAGATAGCTTACTTAAAAAGACTCACTGAAAACATTATATATTTCTTACAATTTGTTAGCAACTATAAGTGACTCAGACATTATCTTATACAGTTAACAGAATGCCTCAGAAAAGAAAAGACTTGTTAAATAAATGCATTTTCAAAAGAGGAAAAAAAGCCCTATACACAATAAAAATGAATCTTATATAAATGAATAGAACGCAGCTCATTAGGAAGAATAAATTCCTATTGTACCTGAAGGTAAAATACAATAGAATGTAGGCCTGTTTAAAACTCCATTCAATTAATATCATTTGTGCATACTAAAGCAAAACGTATTTCATAACACAACGGATCCCTCTTAAATGACTTTTTTTTACTATTTAAAGTTATTGTTCTACAAGTTGCATTTTCTACAATATTGTTTTTAAGAAACCATATTTTTGTGAGTGTGGTATACTGATTTGTTTTAAATGATTCATCACATTGTAGAGACAACGGTATGTGTGTTGAACATGTAAATATTTAGAGGTGTACTTAAGTTACGATACAAGCATGCATTGTATACTATTACTACTGCTTTGTAAAAATAAATGTATTCCAAGGTCACTTAGAGGAGTAATTGGTAAAAAGAGGGCTCTAAGGAAGAATATTGCATTGCCACTAGGCCATTCAATGGTTGGCTTGGACTTGGTAATCTGTTGTCTTCGATTATCAATATAGTGAAGCAGGAAAAGCAAGTGTTTAGGAGCCAAATTCACAAGTCACCATGGTATTCAGATGAATGCAACTTACAAAGTGGCAGGGAAGATGATTACATAGTAGGTAACAGAATTTTCATTCCAAGTCAGACTGACTGAGATGAATGCTTAAATAGCAGTGCAGAATGAGAGAAAGCATTCCTGTATCTCCACTGTAACAGCCATGATCACTTCTGGGTGGTAAACAATTTGGCTAATGCATTATTGTTTTCAACCAGTGACAGAGTTAAATGTTTCTTGCTGTGTAATATTGCTTTTGTTTTGCTAACAAGGCCACTTCGACTCTGACTGAGCTGTCTGACACCTTAGGCTTCTGTTCTGGAACTTCAGCCACTGGTGTTCACTGATGTCCTAGAGATACTGGAGAAGTGTGTGCTGCAACATGCGAATTAGATCCATACCTCTCTTGACTGGTGAAGGCCAATTGGCAAGTGTTGGTGCCTTCTTTGGAGTTGCCTATCAACACATCCCTCATGGAGAACAGGCTGACAACTTCTCTTTAAACAGCAATTGTTAGACCTTTACTAAAGAAACCAGTTTTCATGCTGACAGTTTCTCATTGTCTCACTGGGTCAATTTTTCCTTTTTCTGGGAATATTATCTAGAAGATTGCAGTCAGACAACAGCATGTTGGGTCTTCAGGTCTTTTTGAACTCCAATCAGTTTGATTTAAAGCCTTATAGCAGAGAGTGTGCTAGTTGTATTGGTTGATGATCTGCCCTTGGCAATGGACAAAGTTCACTATGCTGATTCTCTTGGATCTGTTAGCTGCCTTTGTTGTTGATAGCCTGCTGTCTCTATAGCAGGGTAGATGAATCATTCTTACATGGACCACTTGATGCTTTGTCAGATTTAATTCGGGGCATTTATTCCACTGTCCCAAGATCACTCCTATGCTGGATTCCACAAGGTTCAATTCTGGGACCACTCCTGTTCAATCTGTCTGTGGGGCAGTATATAAACTGTAGTGTCTTTAATACATGGGTGACACTCTGTTCTATGTTTCCATCTCATCTGACTTTTCCTGTGCAGCTGAGCAACTTAGTGTCTGATACAAATTGGGATCTGCATGGGGGATACTTGTCTCAGGCTAAATCCAGATTACAATGAAATAATGTTTGATAAAGTGGGGAAGTAACAAAGAAATGAGAAAAAAATATATTGGTGTGTGATGTGGTGAAAGGGCTGAAAGGGGTTAAGGTGGCCAGGTAGCCCAATTATCTCCACAAGCTGCACCTGGAGGAAGAGCCAGGGATCAGGGAACTAACTGGAAGCAGGTTTAGCTGTGCACAAACAGGTGGGGCCTATATAAAGCCAGGTAGCTGGGATTAGATGGGGGCCTCTGGGAAAGGCTACAGGAAAGAATCACTATGTGGAAAGAGGGAGGAAGGTTTTGGAGCTGGTACACTCAGAAGGAGAAGGGGAGCCAGGTGTGCTAGGAACCAGTCCAGGGAAGGTGCAGTGAGGGCTGATAGAGGAAGGCCCAGAACTGCTGAGCTGAGGGTCCCTGGACTGGAACCCACAGTAGAGGGTGGGCCTGTGTTCCCCTACCAGCCACTGAGGGAGTGGCAGTATGGGACAATGGAAGGCTGGGTCATGAAGAGGACTCTGTGGTTCCTGGGATGAGAGAGGAGCTGCAGGCCTGTGAGAAAGACAGAACAATGGCATGCAAGCTGTGGAAGGGCGTGTTGACCTCAAGAGCTAATCCCAGAGTTACCTGGAGGAGTTGCTAGACCAGCAGAGAGTGGTGTACCCTGTCACATGGGGCCACCAATATAGTGGTGCCAAATGACTCCATTTCTTACTCGGGTTTACTTTCCATTTCTTACTCAGGGAGTTGTTCCAGCTGCTCCTGGGTGGGCAGGTGTAAGTGGTTGTCAATAGTTTTAATGTTTGCTTGGTAAGAAGGTTCTGACTTTTTTCTTTTAGATGTTATGCAAGCCTATTTCACTTCCAGATAGTACTCCTTGTAGTAGTTCAACATGGTGCCACACCTTAAAAAAAAACATTCAGAAATTACAGCTAGTGCAGAATGAGCTACAGATTTAAGTAGTGTTTACTATGGAGTTCCTGCTGCACACATGAACTGTGATCTGCATTGACTTCTAAATGACTTCTAGGTGAAATTTAAAGTGTTTGTTTGATTTTTAAAATTCCTACCTGGTTTGGGTCTTGGCTACCTCAGAGCCATATCACATCTGTTCTGATCAGTCTGGGTTTTAAAAGGAGGGGAATGATGGAATGTGCTTCCACATTCTTTGGTTTACCAGAGTCCTTATTTAGTGACCTCCAGATCACTCTTCAAAGCTTAAACATTCTCTCAGGCTACCTGGATGTGAGGATGGGTTGAGCATATAGGATTTTGTAGTGTAACAGTGAGTTGGAAGGGGTTTTAGTTTTGGAGATTGGAACAATTTGTCTGTTCTCTTCTAAAAAAGACTATTTTGTTTTTGTACGGTAAATTCAGCCTGAGGTTTGGCTAAGGGCATTTGCAATAAATGCAGTGTTTCTTAAAGTCATAGTTTCACCTCAAAAGGTGTCAGATTGATGGCATTGGAGATTAAAGTAATCTGTTTCTTCACAGACTAGCTACTGGACAGGCAGCAAGCTTCTCTACACTGCCTTACCAATATCCTGTAAGACTGATCTTGAAAGGCCCCATCTCTGTAAATGAGAGAATTCAATCTCTGCTCCTGCTCAGTCTTTGGCCTTTCTGCTGACAACACCAACAGCCAAACACCATCACTGCCAATTATGATGATGATTATTTGGGGAAAAATACTTCTCCAGTAGGCATTGGACTAAGTTCAACTTCATTTCACACGGCAGTATTGAACAGACATGAGATTGTTGGCCCCTGACCATTAAATAGTACAAATGGTACCTGGGATTGTTATACCTTCTATATCCTGTCCTCCCTGCCCCACCCCCCAATCCAAACAATTAAACCTATGCAGGGTGATTCTGAGACTCCCTAAATTCCTTGTATCTTTAGTCATAAGGTTAATAATACAAGTTTGTGTTATGTAGAAATATGGCACTATTAAGCAGCATATTGCATTAGAGAACCTCACTGTACAATGAGTTAAAAATTTCAAGGTAAATGTTTTACAAAAAATACAACAGGGGTCGGCAACCTTTGGCATGTGGCCTGCCAGGGTAAGTACCTGGTGGGCCAGGCCAGTTTGTTTACCTGCCGCGTCCGCAGGTTCAGCCGATCGCGGCTCCCACTGGCTCCAGGCCAACGGGGGCTGCAGGAAGCGGCGTGGACCGAGGGATGTGCTGGCCGCCGCCCCCCGCCGCCCCCATTGGCCTGGAGCGGTGAACCGCGGCCAGTGGGAGCTGCAATCAGCCGAACCTGCGGACGCGGCAGGTAAACAAACTGGCCTGGCCCGCCAGGGTGCTTACCGTGGCGAAGCGTGTGTCAAAGGTTGCCGATCCCTGAAATACATAATGTGGATCTACAATCTTTGTGCAGTATTTAACCGAATAATTCTGTTCAAGTTTGAAAACTTAAAATTGATCTAATGACTTCTTTTCAATATAAATCAAAGTCCCTCTTTCTCCATATAGAATGAAAGTTGAAGATGAAGTTGCTGTTTTAAACTTCATTGTTAATTTCATCTTCCTTAAGAAAAGAAGCTTTTATTTGGAATATCAAGAAAGCATATTCCCCTCTGTTTGCCTGCAAGTACAATCAAATATCAGAGCTTTCAAAGTTTCAGAGACTGAAATAGTTTTCTTTAAAAAAGTGTGCTTTTGCATATAAATATATCATGCAATCTTCAGAAATATGTATAAATTAAATTAGATACCATATGTGGTTATGATTTGTGTAATAGAGCCACAAGATAAATTACATTTATTATGCACCTTTGACAACTTCACCTGCCTATTAATCCTTTTCCTTAAGAGCTACTTTTAACATTCTAAATCTTGAAACACCTTCAAACAGCTGCCATTTAAAAAAAAAAGTGATATCATTGTAATATGCTCTGGATGTGTCATTGGGACTGAACCCCAGATCTCTAGATCTAAAGGCAGGAGCTTATACTGCCTGGGTTAAAAGACCTAGCTCTGTTAGTGTGAAAGTTGCACAGACACAATACTCTACATATGGTCTAGCCACAAGACGGGGACAGAGCCACACAATAATAGGATTTTTCTTACTGGTCGGAGGGCCCTGCATAACTTGTGTGTGATCTCCCTACTCATGAGTAATGTTACCATCTCAAACACCTGCCAATAAAGTATTTATGCCACTCTGCACCACAATACTCTTTCTATGTATAAACTTGTATATGCATATATACTGTATGCATATACAGAGGCTCAACTTTTTTGGTAAGGCCACAAGTTGGCCAGAGATTCCACACAGATAATTGCTCATCTGTAGGGGAATCTCTGCTGGTGTAGAGCTTGTAGAGATTGTCATGGGGTTCTGGGTGCAGTCCAGACCAGTAAGGGATTGTCACCACTTGCCCTGCAACCCTGGGTGCCTCCAATGCTTTGTGAGCATCACAGGTTGGAAGCTACAGCAACAGCCATCCTATAAGCATGCAGGTCATACTCTGAGTGTCTCTGTGCTTGTCAGCCCTAGTTCAACACCTCTGGCCCCAGCAGCCTGTCTACAGCCCCACTCTGGTTTCCATAATCATTAGTTACCACTTTCAGGGTGACCCCAACACACTCCAAGTTCCAAATTTCCCCCAAACCGCGTGCTTTGTAATATCCAGCCCTCTCTTGGACACTTCAAAGAAATAATATAGTTTCTTTCTAGAAAGACCCCAAACCACATCACAGCTTATTAACTTAACTGGGTTAAATGCACCCTTCCATTTAAACACAGCACTGAGATGGTTTATAATAAAGATAAAGCAATCTATGTCCTACTAATAAATTTAAGTGATGTCAAGTAAAAGGAATAAAGTTAGAGTTACAAGCAAATTATAGCATAAACAGGCATCTAAAAATCTAAAACATAACCTAGCAAGATACAGGCTTTATTCAAGATGGTTTCTCTCACCAGTCTTCCTTTTTCCTGGCCATGGCTGACTTTCTCTCAATCAAGACCTTCCACAAATGCACAAGGGACTGGTTTCCCTTGTCTTCCTAGGTAAAAGACCTTTGCTTAAGCAGACTTCTCACTTGTATCAAGTTCCAGAGACTTCAAACCCCACTCCTTTGGTTGAAAGATCCATCTTTCTCAGCTTGCAGGAGCTCTGAGCTCTTGTGTCTATCTAGTGTTGGATGCCAAAGATGGCTTCTGTTGTTTATGTCTTCCAAAGTTCAATGACGTTGTTTCAAGATGCAGGATAATCTCATGCTACTTTTCCCTTCCTGTGGGCTTCCCATCCCTGTGTATGTAAATAGGACTTCCATTGTTTTGATTTGGGGGATGGATAGCTCAGTGGTTTGAGCATTGGCCTGCTAACCGCAGGGTTGTGTGTTCAATCCTTGAGGGAGCCACTTAGGGATCTGGGGCAAAATCAATATCAGGGGGAGGAATAGCTCATTGGTTTGAGCATTGGCCTGCTAAACCCAAGGTTGTGAGTTCAATCCTTGAGGGGGCTATTTAGGGATCTGGGGCAAAAATCTGCCTGGGCATTAGTCCTGCTTTGAGTAGGGGGTTAGACTAGATGACCTCCTGAGGTCCCTTCCAACCCTGATATTCTATGATTCCATCATGTTTAATTTACATAGGAAACAGATAAATCACAGCTATCTCTCCTGTCTGGGAGGGAACCTGATTTGCCCACAGACTTTAAAATATATCATTAGATATCCATATTTCTTCATATAGTGTTAATATATACATTTCACAATACACTAGAATACACAAATTTGCATATAACACAGTTGCAGTCATGGATCCCAAATTTAATTACTTTAATTGCAATTCATTTTAACATGATCCCCACTATAACACGGTCCCCGCATTAACACAGTACCACACATGGATCCCAAATCCTGTGTTCTAGCAAGGGTCCAGTGTATTACCAGCATGCTATTAGCTTTCAGAAAAGACCTCACGCTATTCACTTTTATAATACAGTAATATTATACAAAATCTGTTGATTCAATTACTTATCACTTGAGATTCAGCCTCTCCTCTCCCCCGTCTCCATAGATGAATACACCTTTGAAATTGACTCTTCTGAGGGTCACCCTCCAAAGTAAAGTTCATTCAAGGTGTGAGGAAGGTGACATGGAGTCTGGTGGTGAAGTCCATGTTCTTTCTTCCCCCTACTTGTTAGCTGAAATTGAAAATTGTTCTGTTTCCTGACATCCCTTCCCCCTGTTAAATTGATGGTCCTGTTTATGTCACTTTACATATAAGCAGTAAACACACATTCCTTTGTTAGGGATAGACCTGTTTAACAACTCTCCCAGCATACCTGGTTTACACATACATACTTTATACATAATTCCAGCATATATTTATAATTCTTAATACACATCATGCAAGAATATTAATGATCAGTGAGTTAGTTTTCAAATGATATCTCAAGGCATATATTGTAAAAGATTGTAACAATATTGCACTGTATGTAAGAGAGCAGTATGATTGCTCAGCGCTCCAGTATAAATCTGGAGAAAAAGCCTGTTGAGAGTCTTTGGGTTTATATTAGAGGCAAGAGCAACAAAGGGGATGTCATGGTGGGCATCTGCTATAGACCACCAGACCAGGAGGACTAGATAGATGAGGCTTTCTTCGGACAACTAACAGAAGTTTCCAGATCAAGGCCAGGTTCTCATGAAGGACTTCAATCACCCTGACATCTGCTGGGAGAGTAATACAGCAGTGCACAGACAATCCAGGAAGGTTTTGGAGAGTGTTGGGGACCACTTCCTGGTGCAAGTGCTTGAGGATCCAACTAGGGGCCATGCTCCTCTTGACCTTCTGCTCACAAACAGGGAAGAATTGGTAGGGGAAGTAGTAGTGGGTGGCAACCTGGGCAGCAGTGACCATGTGATAGTCAAGTTCAGGATCCTGACAAAAGGAAGAAAGGAGAGCAGCAGAATAAAGACATGGGGCTTCACAAAAGCGGGCTTCACAAAAGCAGACTTCACTCCCTCAGGGAACTGATGGGCAGGAGCCACTGGGAGGCTAATATGAGGGGGAAAGGAGTCCAGCAGATCTGGCTGTATTTTAAAGAAGCCTTATTGAGGGTGCAGGAACAAACCATCCTGATGTGCAAAAAGAATAGCAGGTATGGCAGGAGGAAACTTGGACAGATGACTTGTGAGGAGTATAAAAATATTGCTCCAGCATGCAGGGGTGTAATCAGGAAGGCCAAGGCACAACTGGAGTTGCAGCTAGCAAGGGATGTGAAAGGTAACAAGAAGGGTTTCTACAGGTATGTTAGCAACAAGAATAAGGTCAGGGAAAGTGTGGGACCCTTACTGAATTGGGGAGGCAACCTAGTGACAGATGATCTGGAAAAAGCTGAAGTACTCAATGCTTTCTTTGCCTTGGTCTTCACAGACAAGGTCAACTCCCAGACTGCTGCACTGGGCAGCACAGTATGGGGAGGAGGTGAGCAGCCCTCAGCGGTGAAAGAACAGGTTAAGGACTATTTAGAAAAGCTGACTTGCACAAGTCCATGGGGCCAGATGCAATGCATTCAAGGGTGCTGAGGGAGTTGGATGATGTGATTGCAGAGCCACTGGCCATTATCTTTGAAAACTTGTGGTGATCGGGGGAGGTCCCGGAAGGTTGGAAAAAGGCAAATATAGTGCCCATCTTTAAAAAAGGGAAGAAGGAGAATCTGGGGAACTATAGACCAGTCAGCCTCACCTTGGTCCTTGGAAAAATCATGGAGCACATCCTCAAGGAAATCATTTTGAAGCAGTTGAAGGAGAGGAAGGTGATCAGGAACAGTCAACATGGATTCACCAAGGGCAAGTCATGCCTGACCAACCTGATTGCCTTCTATGATGAGCTAACTGGATCTGTGGATATGGGGAAAGCGGTGGACATGATATACTTTGATTTAGCAAAGCTTTTGATACAGTCTCCCACAGTATTCTTGCTAGCAAGTTAAAGATGTATGGATTGGATGAATGGACTATAAGATGGATAGAAAGCTGGCTAGATCGTCCGGCTCAATGGATAGTGATCAACTGCTCAATGTCTAGTTGGCAGTCAGTATCAAGTGGAGTGCCCCAGGGTCGGTCCTGGGGCTGGTTTTGTTCAACATCTTCCTTAATGATCTGGATGATGGAATGGATTGCACCCTCAACAAGCTCGCAGATGACAGAAAGGGGAGAGAGGAAGATACGCTGGAGGGTAGGGATAGGGTCTAGAGTGATCTAGATAAATTGGAGGATTGGGCCAAAATAAATCTGATGAGGTTCAACAAAGACAAGTGCATAATCCTGCACTTATAAATCCCATGCACTGCTATAGGCTGGGGACAAACTGGCTAAGCGGCAGTTCTGCAGAAAAGGACCTGGGGAGTACAGTGGATGAGAAGCTGGACATGAGTCAACAGTGTGCTCTTGTTGCCAAGAGTACTAACGGCATATTGGGCTGCATTAGTAAGAGCATTGCCAGCAGATTGAGGGAAGTGATTGTTCCACTCTATTCAGCACTGGTGAGGCCACATCTGGAGTATTGTGTCCAGTTTTGGGCCCCCCACTACAGAAAGGATGTGGAAAATTGGAGAGAGTCCAGTGGAGGGCAACGAAAATGATTAGGGGGCGAGGGCACATGATTTATGAGGAGAGATTGAGGGAACTGGGTTTATTTAATCTGCAGAAAAGAAGAGTGAGGGGGGATTTGATAGCAGTCTTCAACTACCTTAAGGGGGGGTTCCAAAGAGGATGGAATGAGGCTGTTCTCAGTGGTGGCAGATGACAGAACAAGGAGCAATGGTCTCAAGTTGCAGTGGGGGAGGTCTAAATTGGATATTAGGAAAAACTGTTTCACTAGGAGGGTGGTGAAGCACTGGAATGGGTTATCTAGGGAGGTGGTGTAATCTCCATCCTTAGAGGTTTTTAAGGCCTGGCTTGACAAAGCCCTGACTGGGATGATTTAGTTGGGGTTGGTCCTGCTTTGAGCACAGGGTTGGACTAGATGACCTCCTGAGGTCTCTCCAACCCCAATCTTCTATGATTCTATGAGTAGTGTGTGCGGTGGGAATACAGGGTGCTTAGTGTCACAGCCAATTCCCCCTCCCTGGAGAGATAGAGAAAAGGGGACAGGGTGGGAGCAGTCTGGGCGCATGCTGAGGATGGAAGGGTGTGAGTGATGTAATTGAACTCCTCTATATACAATCATCCACTGATATAAGGGAACGTGCACTCTGGCTGGGAGCCCCTGAATCAAGGAGCTGGAGACAGCTCCTTGCAACTGCCCCTCTCTGCTAATGGAGATTTGGGGCGAAAATATTTACTAAATATTGAATCATCTGAAGTGTCGTAAAAAATGAATAACTGCAATTTCACTTTAAGTCTCCACCTATATCCTTCTCTCTGCAGCATAGAAGACACGAATTAGGATCAGACACCATGTGAATTTAGTCAGGGAAACTGGCTGTGAATTTTAGATATACTGTTTAACATCCTAAGGGGAGCCTATAAAAACTAGAACATGAAATCATTACACTGTTTTGTCATGCCAAAATGATGACAACAACCATGAATTGCATGAATGCTCTTCTTTAAAATGTCTTTACTTAAGCTAACTTTCGTTGCAGTGATTTAAATAGTGAAACAAATTCCCCCTTTGCTCATCCTACATTTAAACAAAACTGCAGATTATTGGCACCCTCACTGCATTTTCTGATTGTGCACTTTGGTGGATTTATAATCTGTCAGCTTCTTATCAGTGCTCATTTTATTCTTCTACAGTAAGTGTATTGCCAGAAGAAAGTCATAAATACTTCTGCACCCACATCGTTTGCCTACTTTTAATGACTACATTATTTCTGGAGGCCTGGGAGCTCGAAAAGCCCACCTGACAACACAGAGAATGGGCTTAGTTAATTGTGACATGGAAGTTGGAGAGGCAATGATGAGATGAATTGAGAGACGTTCTCTCACCCAGTGGTAATGAATAAACAGCAAGCTGTATTTGACTGGCAATCTTCCCAGTAGTATCTAGAATATTGGTATCCATAAATTTCATCTCACACAAATACGTGGCCCCTGCAAACCTTATATAGGACTAGATTTTGCACGCATTCCCTGAATAGTCTTATTGTTTTCAGTGGGTCTACTCATGGAGCAAGGTGCTAATCAATGTAAGAAGAATTTGTCCCATTTGGAGCATCAGGAACTCAGCTGTCTCCAGATTTGGTTACCTCGCATCCCAATTGAGCTTGGCTGGTCCTCACTAAATGACTGCTCTCTCTGATTGGCCAGAAGAGCCAACAGATCACCATTTATAAGCCCTGTAGTAACAGCAGCAAAGTGCCTGCTCAATGTGTTCCATGTCTGCAGATGTACCAGACCTGCTCCCTGTCCAGGCCTTTCTCCACCCCTGCCTGCTCCGCTCCAGCCCTAGTCCCTGCCAGCCTCTGAACCCCTGATTCTTAACTCCGGGCTCTGACCACTGGCTTGTCTCCTGACCACGAGTCCAGCTCTGTCCTGTGGCTCTGTTCTGACTCCTGGCTCCAACCATTGGCTTACCTCCTGACCACACCTCCAGTTTTGCCCACTAGTTCTGCTCTGACCACTAGGTTGCACTGCCTACACCTCTGTGATAGAAGATAGACATCATCTGGACTTTTAAGACTGTTTATATGATTGAACAGAAAATGTCTTATCTATCAGTCTGATATTTAAGTAGGAGAGCTGAGGAGGGCTTCTAGAACTTATAAACCATACACACATAGTTGACTGATTTTATCAATAAGTATACATGGGTGACATTTTTAATTATAAAAATATTGTGTATATATTGGTTTTTGTGGTAGTGACTATTTTTAATGAACAAAGATTATAACAATTATATATAATTAAATAACTTTAATTAAAAAGTCACTGTACCATACCCCAAACCCAAACATCTACAAAAAGACTCCTCCTCCTGATATGTCTATGCTATGAATGTCTCAGCTAAGCAACATAAATTAAATGACTGATGCCCAAGGGTCTGTCATGTTGCAACAAATAGGCTCAAAGTCTATAACAATGTCCAATAGGGATGAACAAAAGTGCAAACATGTAATAAGGTCTTTTAGAATGTCAGATGTGAGGTATAAAAAGGATGCAGAACATGTACAGAGGAAGAGTGGATAAGTGGCAAAGTACAGTTTACAGACTGTTACAAAAAGATAAGAAAAGCAAGGGGAGAAAATGAAAGGAACATTGCACAGTTGGTTATGGCTCTGCCCCCCTCCCCCCCGACAATATGTCACTTATGTAATATGTATTTGAAGCAATTATATCATCATGTCTGTAGCTTTGACTTTTCTGCTAATTATAACGTTAGCTCTGAGTAATTGGAAGGAATGGTTTCTTTCCTTCTTATATTTGACTTAGGTAAGGGTCCTAACCCCAACCCCTTGCACACAGATGTAAAGCCTGAGAAGCAGTACAAACACCACAGCTCTACTGGGAGGAATTAGGCTGTTGTGGAGGGGGATGGATCTGAACCTCCCTGTATGCCACAGATGCTCTATGCCAGCTTTCCTTCTGTAAGCTGCTTTCAGTTAAGTCTGCAGCTTTGGGGCAAGTAATTCAGACTCCGGGTCTGTGTTGGAGCAGACAGGCGTGTCTGGCTCAGCAAGACAGGGTGCTGGGGTCCCAAGCTGGCAGGGAAAGCAGGAGCAAAGGTAGTTTTGGCACATCAAGTGGCAGCTCCTCAGGGGGGTTCTGTACTAACCCGTCACAATATTGTTTTCCAATTCTTGCAGATATCACCCACACTATTTGAAGGTGATGTGGCTCTTATCCTCCATGAACATGTACTGTAACTTGTGAAGATCAAAGCTAGTGTGATATCCTGGTTAATATATACTGAAAAATTGAAACAAAGCTGCATAAGGACTTAAGAGGAAGAAATGCCCTAAAGAAAATAGCGCAAAAAAATTATAGTCTAAGGACTGTACAAATATAGAATAAACATAATGTAGTTCTACTGTAATGTTATACAAAATGAAATGCAAAGTCTTATAGCAATGTTGCTTAGCTAACTATTAAGCACAAAACGTTTCCTTTTTTGTAAAAACAAAAACATTCTTAACCTACATAAAAGGGCCAATTATAGATGCCTGAAAATTTAGGATTTACAACTGTATCGAGTGCTGAGTACAATATTATGTAATTTGCAAAAGCTCTAAGAGCAAAAAGCAATACAAAAATGCATAAAGTGACAGACCATTAAATTAATCTTATAAAGATCTTGACTGTCATGCAGTCATGTTTTCCAGAAACTTAGGACAGGAGGCACTCAAAAGTTTATTAAAGGTCCGTCATACTGCTTACACTACATACATTTCTCATATGCAAACACTACCCTTCTTTGGTTGGGACATTCCGTGCATCAGTTTGTAGCAATGAAAATGGTAATATTTTTCCAGAGTAACTGAAGCATTACCATGGAAGACCATGATTGATGTCTTTAAACAGTCTAAAAATACCTCCTGTTTTTCTTGTAAATTGTGTGTGTGTGTGTGTGTGTGTGTGTAATATAGGCAAGAGGGCAAAAATAGAGGTGTCTTACTCCAAAGAAATGTTGCTTACAGTAGTTAGTCAAGGTTGTGATGCTGTGTATAAGGTGACCATTTATATCACTGTTACACAATTTCCATAAATCTGGTACAAAGTGTCATGTAAGCTATAAATGGAAAAGTTATGATTTTCTAAGTATGATTATCTTGTTTATATGCATGTGTCATCTTTGTATCTGTTATGAATATTGGCTATGTACTTGTATCTTAAATATGTGTTTGTATTCCTGGATGACACCCTTCAGAGAAATTTACATTAGAACTAGACAGCTATGTGTTGATAGCCCATTAAGGACACTACACACTCACAATGGGCCATGGAAGAAACTCATCCCACCCAATAGGTCTTCCTGCAGATGTCTCAGATAGCAAGGAGCCAATGGCCACCTCCTGTGGTTCAGTAAAACATGTAGGGGCATGTGATATGCTCATGTGACCCTGGACTCTATCTTGGGCGGTTAATTTTCCATACACAGGGACAGTAAATTTCCATCCATGTGGCAAAGGATATAAGACACGTCCATGTTGCCTCTTTCCTGATCTAATTGTCTGGATTGTGGATTTACAACTAAAAGGAGTATTTCGAACTATGGACTGAGGACATTCCAATCTTTTGGAAATTACTATAGAGACTTTTGCAAGTCAGCAGTCTATTCCATCACTGCTACAAACCTGATATAAAGACTTTACAATCATTTGTATGTATATGATCTATTAACCATTTAGAACTCTTCTTTTATTAATCTTTAGTTGGCTTACTAAGGATTGGTTGACAGTGAAGTTTGGGTAAAATCTGAGATTTATGTTGACGTGAGGATAAGTGTCTGTCTGATCCTTTGGGATTAGTAAGATCTTAATATACGGTGAATTAGGTTTTCAATACCCCTTCACTATATTATACCTGTTTGTCTGGATGGGAGCCAAGGCCTGGAATGTCTAAAGAGGACAGTGTTTGGCTTCTGGTTAACCAGTGTGGTGCTGCAGAAGCTCTCTTGTTACTGTCTTGGTAAATCTAATTTATAGAATAAATCACCAGTTTGGGGGGATTGCCTGCCCCATTTCTTGTAGTCTGCCCTAAATGTGGCATTCTCAGGATGATCCATCCCGGGCACCTGGTCACAAAGGTTTATTCATTATTTTCAAGGACCACTGGCTTGCTGTCCCTTTTCATGTTCTTGCTGCTGCACTATTTCTGGAAAGCAAAATTTGTTTCTAATGTATTTAACATAATTAACCAGGTGCATTCATTAATGCTGACAGAAACATCCTTATAGTTGTATAGCCATTCTGGCCTGACAGATACACAGGTGTTGCTAAGAATGACAGAAAAAGTCTGGCGATATTCTGCCACTATAAAAAGACCCCCTCCCCTCCACATCTTCTTCCTTACTCTGTGATAAACCCCATGCAAGAGGTGCATGTATAGGATGAAATTAATCTCTGGGCAGAGGACTAGCACAAAGGCCGATGCACCACATACGTCTCATTTAAAGTCTATAAACCAGGCATAAGTGGAGTTTAAGGGGTGAACAGGCCCTTCTGCTGTCCCTCTGTACAGGGGTAAACTGCATTAATAGAAAAGAGATGTGAGGGTGCATAAAATCCATTTATTTTCCTCAACCAAGTGGTGCAACATCACTTGACCAGCAAACATTTTTTTGGAGGAATATGTGTATATGGCATAAGTAAACATTATTCAATTTAGAAATGGATATCTGGGAGTTGACCTTTTTACAGCTGTCAGAGGACATGCTCCTCCAAGAAATGTTTGGAAAATGCCTGAACTTGGTGCAAACTGGTTCATTTCAAATGACAAAAAATTGCTCTTTAAAACTTGTTTCACAAAACCCAGGGATAAGTTATCTCTAAGGGGGATAGTTAAATTTATCCAGAGAGAATGAACTTGATCAGAGACAGCAATAGTGTCTTAACCAGATCTTTAACTTGGTGGCATAATTTTTAACTTGGGGGGATCCTGAATGCATCCCTCTAATAACCAATAGGGTGACAACATGGCAATGATAAATCAGATTTACTATATCTACGAAAACTGAACAAAAGCAATGCCTAAGGTAGTAGTTAAAAAAAAAAAAGACAGCGCCTAAAACCAAGTTCTTCTTCCAACCCACCCCAGCTTATTCTTTCCCCATAATATGTAGCAGTTTTCCTTTTATTTTCTTCATTCTTTTCCATTTAGGTTTTATGCAACCACTATCACTGTTTGAGAGCGTAATTATTCCACTGAAGTTAGTGGAGTTACGGTTGTAAATCTGGAGGACCTCTGATGAAAATTTATCTTTAGAATAATTAATTCAGAGAGGTTCTCTCAGCAATTGAGTAGGGGTGGTCTAGCCTCATAGTTGGAATAGTCCAGCCTACCAGTTAGAGCTGAATCCAGTGAGGGTGGGATCCTGGAGTAAAATCAAAGGTCAGAGCCAGGAGTCAGAAGCCTAAACCAAAAAAGGTAAGCAGAAATCAGCCAGTCAAGACATAGCCAGGAGTCTGAAGCCAAAGCCAAAGAGTTAACTGGAATCACAGCCAGGAGGCATAGGCAAGGGTTAGAATCAAGAATCAGAAACCAGGCCAGGGACAGAGCACATTGAATAGCCTGGACATGGATTGCTGCTGCTACTGAGCTCATGTATCATACATTTCATCTGTTTCTATAAGAGCAAACAGTTTTGGGGATAGCAGTTAACAACCACCTAGGGTGTGAATAGACTAGTCTCCATGCCCTCTCATTTCTTCATCTCCCAGCTGCAATGGTGCTATAGTGTGTACTGTGTGCATTTATGAGGTAGGCACTTTTCCTCTTGGAACTTGACATCAGCAGTATGACATTCCTGGGAACAATCTAGGCTAATGAGCAGCTTTGCCACCCTTGCCCTGGAACCTTGGGTGCCTTATGAAGCATTGTGAGCAGTCCACATGGGAACTCCTTAAGCAAACAGCCTTCCAGCATGCAAGCCACATCCTGAGTGTTTGTGTGAAACTGCAGCCTGCCAGAAATGCTTGGGTTACACTTTGGTTCTCACCAGCCTTGGTTATACTGCAGGCTGACCCCAACACATCCCCAGTCTTAAATTTTTCACCCCAGAGATGTAACTCCTGTACTGTCCAGCCTTCTCTGGGACAATATAAGTGTATATAAAGTCCATTTTTTTGTTTAATAGAAATAGTATGCAGACAACTTGCCATCCTAAATGCATTTTCCCAAAACACTTCAGTTTAGATAACTAGATTAGACAGTAGATTAGATGAAACAATAAAAAGTTAAAAAACCACAAAGAGAGATTTTAAGTGAACATAAGTAATGAGGCATGAAAGTCATAGATGGTTACCAACCCCCCTCCAAAACAAAAAAACAAAAAAACCCAAAACAAGTTAACACACTACTACTGCCTAACTGAATAAACTAACAGATTCAAGCAATGTTTTTCAACATATGCTTTCAGCCGTCTTACTGACCAAACCCTCTAGGTCAGCACTCCTTCTCCCAGAATCCAATGAATGCTTCCTTTGTTGCTTCAGGTGCCATGAATGCAATGGGCAGGAGGAGAGGGGGATGACTTCGAGTGTTTGTCCATCCTGTTCTATAGTTTCATTCCCACTCTTGTAAACTGTTTCAATGTGGGCACCAGGAGACAGTCAATGGGAAGGATTTTCCTTACTGCTTTTTTCCTCACCTGTGTGAGCTTACTTTGTTTTCCCCTGCACTTGACAACTGTTTTACTGTTTAAATGCAAATTAAGCAAAGCAGACATTCCCTTGTTTAAGTTTGGAACATGTGTTAACACCACTTCACATACAATGATGCCACACATTTTACCAGGACAATAATGACCAGAACATTGAGTCTTCAAAATAATATCTCACAAGGCATACTTTGTACAAAGATTATTACAATACTGTGTAGAGTGTAGATGCAGGGGTACATTCTGGCACAACCAATTTGCTTCATAGAGGTTCACAACAGTTGGCAATGAACATTGGTTTGAGGAACACTAGAACAATTTGTAGAAGCTTATTCTTTAGGTCAGAGAAAAATCTCTGATGTTGTCAAGCCAGCATCCTTCACACCATTAATGACTTCTTGGAGCAACTAGGCCTAAATGCACAGGGGAGAGGCAATTCTTGATTTAGTTCTAAGTGGAGTACAGGATCTTGTCCAAGAGGTGAATATAGCTTAACTGTTCAGTTATAGTAACCATAATGTAATTAAATTTAACATCCTTGAAGGGGGAAAATACCAAAGAAACCCACGACAGTAGCATTTAACTTCAAAAAGGGGAACGACACAAAAATGAGAAAGCTCGTTAAACAAAAATAAAAAGGAACAGTCACAAGCATGAAATGCCTGCATGCTGCATGGAAACCATTTTAAAACTACACGTACACCCCTAATAATAAAGGAAAAGGACAAAAAATGTTTTTCACCATTGCAAACAGCAGAGTAAAAGAAATGGTGGAAGGCAAAAAGGCATCCTTTTAAAACTGGAAGTCAAATCCTACTGAGGAAAATAGAAAGAAGCATAAACGCTGACAGGTCAGGTATAAAAATATAACTAGGCAGCCCAAAAAGAACTTCAGGAGCAACAAGCAAGACAGAAAAAGTAACAGCATTTGTTTAAAGTACATCAGAAGCAGGAAGCCTGCCAAACAGTCAGAGTGGCCACTGGATTATCAGACTGCTAAAGGATCTCTCAAGGAAGACAAAGCTGTTGTGGAGAAGCTAAATAAATTCTTTGCATTGATCTTCACTGCAAAGGATGTGAAGATGATTCCCAGACTTGAGTCATTCTTTTTAGGTGACAAATCTGAGAAAGTGTCCCAGATTGAGGTGTCAGTACAGGAGGTTTTCAAACAGATTGATAAATTTAACACTAAGTCACCAGGACCAGATGTTATTCATTCAAGAGTTCTGAAGGAACTCATATATGAAATTGCAGAATTGCTAATTGTTGTATGTAACCTATTGCTTAAATCAGTCACTGTACCAGATGCCTAGAGAATAGCTAACACAACGCCAATTTTCAAAAAAGCTTCAAAGGCAATCCTGGCCTTTACAGACCAGTAAGCCTAACTTTAGTACCAGGCAAATTTCGTTGAAACTAGTGCTGTTGATTAATCGCAGTTAACTCATGCGCTAAAGATTCATATGCCTCTTCATGCTTTGGCCATCATTCCAGAGGACATGCTTCCATGTTGATGACACTTGTTAAAAATAATGCATTAATGAAATTTGTGACTGAAAACTTTGGGGGAGAATTGTATGTCTCCTGCTCTGTTTTACCCGCATTCTGCCATATATTTCATTTTATAGCAGTCTCGGATGATGACCCAGCACATGTTCGTTTTAAGAACACTTTCACTGCAAATTTGACAAAATACAAAGAAGATACCAATGTGAAATTTCTGAAGATAACTACAGCACTCGACCCAAGATTTAAGAATCTGAAGTGCCTGCCAAACTTTGAAAGGGATGAGGTGTGGAGCACGCTTTCAGAAGTCTTATAAGAGCAACACTCTGATGCAAAAAGTACAGAACCTGAACCATCAAAAAAGAAAATCAATGTTCTGCTCGTGGCATCTCACTCAGATGACGAAAATGAACATGCATCAGTCCGCACTGCTTTGGATAGTTATCAAGCAGAACCCATCATCAGCATGGACGCATGTCCTCGGAATGGTGGTTGAAGCATGAAGGGACATATGAATCTTTAGCACATCTGGCATGTAGATATCTTGCAACACTGGCTACAACAGTGCCATTGAAACACCTGTTCTCACTTTCAGGTGACATTGTAAACAGGCAGCATTATCTCTTGCAAATGTAAACAAATGTGTTCGAGCGATTGGCTGAACAAGAAGTAGGACTGCTGGGACTTGTAGGCTCTAAAGTTT
Source organism: Malaclemys terrapin pileata (assembly GCF_027887155.1). Lineage (NCBI taxonomy): Eukaryota > Metazoa > Chordata > Testudines > Emydidae > Malaclemys > Malaclemys terrapin. Next base: position 103,535,536 of record NC_071507.1, on the reverse strand, counting down.
TACGTTGTTTTATTTTTGAATGCAGGGTTTTTTTTGTACATAATTCTACATTTGTAAGTTCAACTATCATGATAAAGAGATTGCACTACAGTACTTGTGTTAGGTGAATTGAAAAATACTATTTCTTTTGTTTTTCCATTGCAAATGTATGTATTCAAAAATAAATATAAAGTGAGCAGTGTACTCTTTGTATTCTGTGTTGTATTTGAAATTAATATATTTGAAAATGTAGAAAACATCCAAAAATATTTAAATAAATGGTATTCTTTTATTGTTTAACAGTGCGATTAATTGTGATTAATTTTTTTAATCTCTTGATAGCACTAGTTGAAACTATAGTATAGTTTCTAGTATAGTAAAGAACAGAATGATCATGATGTACTTGGGAAGAGTGAAAATGGCTTTTATAAAAGGAAATATACCTCACCAATATATTAGAATTCTTTGAGGGAGTCAACAAGCACGTGGACAAAGGTAATATAATTTTCTCTGACTTTAAGAAAGCCTTTGACAAGGTCCCATACCAAAGGCTCTTAAGCAAACAAAGTAGTCATGGGATAAGAGGGAAGGTCTTCTCATGGATCAGTAACTGTTTAAAAGATAGGAAACAAAGGGGTAGGAATAAATGATCAGTTTTCACAATGGAAAGTGATAAATAGCAGAGATCCCTAAGGACTCGTGTTGTTCAAAATATTCAAATGATCTGGAAAAGGTGGTAAACAGTGAGGTGGCAACATTTTCAGGTGATACTAAATTACTGAAGATAGTTAAATCCAAAGCTGACTTTGAAGAATTATAAATGGATTTCACAAAACTGGGTGACTGGGCAACAAAATGGCAGATGAAATTCAATATTAAGTGCAAAGTACAGTAATGCATATTAGAAAATGATAATCCAACTATACTCAGTGATGGGGTCTAAATTAGCTGTAACCACTCTACAAAGAGATCTTGGAGTCATCATTGATAGTTCTCTGAAAACATCTGCTCAATGTGCAACGGCAGTCAAAAAAAAGCTAACAATCCTAGCAACTATTAGGAAAAGTATAGATAAGAAGACATAAAATATCAATGTCACTATATAAATCCATGGTACATCCACACGTTGAATACTGCATGCAGATCTGGTCACCCCATCACAGGCACCAACTTTCTCGGTGCCGGTGGGTGCCTGTGCCCCCCCGCCCCTGGCCCCACCCTGACTCTGACCATCCCCCTCCCTGGCCCCACCCCCATTCCAACCCCATCCCCAAAGTCCCTGCCCTAACTCCACCCCCTCCCTGCCCCTATTGGATCCCTTCCCCAAATCCCGGCCCTGCCTCTTCCCCCAGCGCGCCGCGTTCCCCCTCCTCCCCCCTCCCTCCCTGCCCCGTGAATCAGCTGTGTTGCAGCCCAAGTGCTGGGAGGGAGGGGGGAGAAGCAGGACGCGGTGGCACGCTCGGGAGGAGGCGTAGGTGAGCTGGAGCAGGGGGGCAAGGGGGGGCCACGGGGAGCTGCCGGTGGGTGCTGAGCACCCACCAATTTTTTTCTGTGGGTGCTCCAGGGCTGAAGCATCCACAGAGTCGGCGCCTATGCACCCCATCTCAAAAAGGATACATTAGAATTGAAAAAGGGGCAGAGAAGGGTAACAAAAAAGATTGGGGTCTGGAAGATCTTCCCTATCAGTAGAGATTAAAAAGACTGGGACTGTTAAACTTAGAAAAAGAGACAACTAAGGGGGGAAATGATAGAGATCTATAAACTTATAAATGATTTGGAGAAAGTGATTTGGGAAGTGTTATTTAGCCCTTCGCATAACACACAAACTAGAGTTCATTCAATGAAATTAATAGGCAGCATGTTTAAAACAGACATAAGGAAGTACTTCTTCACACAGTCAACCTCTGGAACTCATTGCCAGGAAATGTGAAGGGCAAAAATATAAGTGGGTTCAAAAAAGAATTAGGTAAGTTCATGTAGGATAGGTCCATCAGTGGCTATTAGCCAAAATTGTCAGGGACAACCCCATCCTCTGGGTGTCCCTAAGCCTTCAAATGCCAAAAGACACAACTGGACAACAGGGGTTGGATCACTTGATAATTGTCCTATTTTGTTCATTCCTTCTGAAGCATCTGGCATTGGCCACTGTTGGAAGACAGGATATTGGGCTAGATGGACCATTGGTCTGACGCATGGTCATTGGTCATTCTTACGCTTTCTAGAACTTAAAGCACTTTAATCAGAAGTGGTATTTTCATTTAAAAAATGGTGAATAAGTTAAAACATCTCCTGTGCCTCCCTTCACCCCCATGAGAACAAACTCTCTTCTTGTCCCACATAGATTGTATCTGAGGCTTTTGTCAAGATCACTGATCACCATATGAAATTGGCTCAAGTGCGTTGCCTATGCTGATTTTTATGCAGAAATACATTGCAAAGATGACTATAAAGCTATACTTTGTTAAAACATTTTTCCTCCCTTTATTTTAACTATATTAACACTTTCTGTTGGTCTGCTAGTTGTTTTCCTTCTCTCTGAAAGAAGAGACGGAAATCCAGACACTGAACCAAACAAATACAACTAAATAACAGACACAGAGATAGGCTAAATATTATTTCTTTGCATTACTTTGTGCCAACTGACTTTCCTACATATTTTGTTATAGGCCAAATTGCTCATACTAGACAACAACTACACAAGTGTAAACGTGAGTTTATGGGACTCTGAAATTTCCCCAAGTCACCATAATTAAAGAATCATGTGGGTGAAACAGCTTCGAGTGGATCCACTTGTGACGGGTTCGGTCACAGAAACCCCCTTGGGTCTGTCACCTGATGTGCTGAGCCTGTTTTCTGTACCAGTTTGGGCCTCCAGAACCCTGCCTTGTCGAGCCAGACACACCAGTCTGCTCCAACACAGACCCAGGATCTGAACCATGCACCCCAAAACTGCACTTAACTGAAAACTGCTTAAGAAGTGCTCCTGTCTCTAGCAACCAGACACACAGCTCCCAATGGGATCCAAACCCCAAATAAATCTGTTTTACTCTATATAAAGCTTATACAGGGTAAACTCATAAATTGTCCGCCCTCTATAACACTGATAGAGAGATATGCACAGCTGTTTGCTCCCCCAGGTATTAATTACTTACTCTGGAAGAATTAATAAACAAAAGTGAATTTATTAAGTATAAAAAGTAGGATTTAACTGTTTCCAAGTAATAACAGACAGAACAAAGTAAGTTACCAAGCAAAATAAAACAAAACACGCAAGTCTAAGCCTAATAAAACAAACTGAATACAGGTAAATCTCCGCCTCAGAGATGTTCCAATAAGCTTCTTTCACAGACTAGACTCATTTCTAGTTTGGGCCCAATCCTATCTCCTGGTACAGTCCTTGTTCCAACTCAGGGGATAGCTAGGGGATTTCTCATGACTGCAGCCCCCCTTGTTCTCCTCCACCCCCTTATATAGCTTTGGCACAAGGCAGGAATCTTTTGCCCCTCTGGGTCCCTACCCCTCCTTCTAAATGGAAAAGCACTAGGTTTAAGAGGGATTGCAGTACCAGATGACATGGTCACATGTCCTGGGAGACCCCAAGCCTTCATTGTTCCTGGCCTGACTCACAGGAAGACTTGCAAGTAAACAGAACCATTTACAACCAATTGTCCTAGTTTATGGGAGCCTTCAAGATTCCAAACCACCATTAATGGCCCACACTTTGCATAATTACAATAGGACCTAAGAGTTATATTTCATTTTTCTAGTTTCAGATACAAGAATGATACATTTATACAAATAGGATGACCACACTCAGTAGATTATAAGCTTTGTAATGATACCTTACAAGAGAGCTTTTGCATGAAGCATATTCCAATTACATTATATTCACACTTATTAGCATATTTTCATAAAAACATATGGAGTTCAATGTCACACCACTGTGAAAATATGCATCATTCAAGTATAGAAGCAGCATACTGGCTTGCTCTAAAATGCAGAAACAATAGAAAAATGGTTCAAGACATATGAATGTAGGATTTTCCTTCTGCCATGTGTAAGTACAGCTGTTCTTTACTTGTACTACAAGTGTATAATTATTGTTAGCATTAAAAGGAGAAAAAATAGGTTTTAGTCATTAATGTAATCACACCAAGCCCATGTAAACATAGGCAGAAAGATATCTGAAAAGATCCTTTAAATAAAATTATGTTGGGACAGATAAGCCAGTTTGAATAAAAGAAGAACAATTTTATACCTTTTCCCAAATCTTGAACAAAACCTCAACTGCACTTTGTTTTAAGTTTGAAAGGTTTCTGATAACTCCCCCTTGTTGTTGTTTTTTTCCTGTGTACATTGGTTCTGGCTGGGTCTGGAAGCAGAAGTGCCAAAAAAACAAGGCTTTTCTGGACTACTGATATATCAGAAGTCTCATAAAATAGCCTATTTTTATGAAATTTCAAGACAGTTTTGCAGACTCAGAAGTTTCAAATAGTTTGGTTAAATTTCCGATAACCTTTGCTTTAAGTGAACTGCTCATATTTAGGTTTGCCGTCATTAAGGAAGCCAGAACACTAGCTTTGAACTTTGAGCTCTCCATTGCTTCAAGCACTTTCTACAAGCTGCAGGTAAATTGTGTAATCATAGGACCAGGTAAAACAAAATTGTGTCCCTGAGGAGTACTTTAAATGAATTGCTCCAGATTTACCATAGTTATTAATAACATTAATCTGAGATATATGTATAAACTGATGGTAATGCTTATTAAAGGTTATGAATTACTCTCTCATCCACCCCTCAGTCCATGAAAATTAATAGAAACCTGTTTTACCTTCAAATCATGGGGAGTTTTGCAGGTTTTAGATTCCTTTATTAGATCTTCTAGTCACTCCTACTGCCAGGACAGGATTGTTCCCTAAATTACAAAAATGGTTATCTTAAATAGAAGCAGTAGAGCCTGGTGACATGTTAAAGTGGGTAGGCAAAATTGACACCTAAAGCTGTCATTAGAGTCTACTTTCAGGAGTGGGCAAAGATCAGCCCATATGTCTCAAAACAAAATAGATTAAATGACCTTAAGAAATTTCCACTGGCTAGAAGTTAGCAGCAAGTATATAGATCTTAATGTCCGTCTGCCTTTCTGTTACAATCATTCCATGAACAAGTAGAATCATTTTAAATTTTGCTGTTTTTTCATTTTTCCAAATATAATTTTTAGAAAACTGCAGCACCAGCTAGTTGGATGATTTTATTCCTAATTAAAATACAAATATAGTAATTAGTTTATTTGCTGTTATCCTGAATCTATACAGGATGACTTTAAACAGCAAATCAGCCATTAATTTTACTGTTCAAAGAAATGCTCATAATCTTTTTAAATGGCATATAAAATATTCATTTCTAAATGCCCTACAGTGAATTTCTGAAGTGGCCTGTTGGTAGGTTTTTTTTTATTTTTATAAATAAGCAATTTCAATACACTAAATATATCATGGCCCATCACTTTATACATTCTATAATTTCATGGATGAAAGGCCTACAGCTGATCTGCATAAATATGGTGCATCTCACAGCAGGTGAAAGGTTTGATTACACAGGATAATCAGTGTTATTATTTATAGTAACCATTTATACCTGTTATTTATTAAAACTCAGTAAATCAGATATTGGTTTATTTAAGGAAGTTGCTTAGATTAAACTAGATGTCTGACTATTAAATAGATTTTTAAAATTCACGATTAGGTTGTTAGTTTGAATCTAGTCCCAGTCTGAAGTGAATGAAAGTTATTACTATCAGATGGCTGCACAGAGGCCATTAGGAGAAGTTTCTGGTTTCATCCAGTTACCACTGGACAGATGTCCTCATCACAAATATCACCACCAAAATTGCAGTATTCAGTATCCTTGTTGGCCACCAAAAAGAGAAGCCAATGATTGGATCACTATGGAGACTGACCTATCATTGGACTCACGGAAGTGGTCCCTCCAGTCCAGGACTGAGACACATTCATGGCAGGGGAAGGGGAAGAGGAGCTGCAGGAAAGATTGTAATGCAGCTGCTCATGCTTTGGTCTCCAATTACTCATGAGAACCAGAACACTTCTTATAAAGTTTTAATAAATATAAAAACAGATAATGGGATAGAGATATTGATTACTTCAATGGAATTATATGAAAAATACCCACTTATTTACAAAAACAACAAGGAGTCCGGTGGCACCTTAAAGACTAACAGATTTATTTGGGCATAAGCTTTCGTGAGTAAAAAACCTCACTACTTCAGATACATGACGTGAAAGTTACAGATGCAGGCATTATATAATGACACATGAAGAGAAGGGAATACCTCATAAGTGGAGAACCAGTGTTGACAGGGCCAATTCGATCAGGGCGGATGTAGTCCACTCCCAAGAATAGATGAGGAGGTGTCAATTCCAGGAGAGGCAAAGCTGCTTTTGTAATGAGCCAGCCACTCCCAGTCCCTATTCAAGCCCAAATTAATGGTGTTAAATTTGCAAATGAATTTTAGTTCTGCTGTTTCTCTTTGAAGTCTGTTTCTGACTGTTTTTGTTCAAGAATAGTTACTTTTAAATCTGTTATAGAATGTCCAGGGAGATTGAAGTGTTCACCTACTGGCTTTTGTATGTTACCATTCCTGATGTCCGCATTATCAACGATCTACAACCTATCCTGGAAAACGATCCCTCATTCTCACAGACCTTGGGAGGCAGGCCAGTCCTCGCTTACAGACAACCCCCCAACCTGAAGCAAATACTCACCAACAACTACACACCACACCACACCACAGTAACACCAGCCCAGGAACCAATCCCTGTAGCAAACCTCATTGCCTACTCTGTCCCCATATCTACTCTAGCAACACCATCAAAGAACCCAATCACATCAGCCACACCATCAAGGGCTCATTCACCTGCACGTCTACTAATGTTATATATGCCATCATGTGCCAGCAATGCCCCTCTGCCATGTACATTGGCCAAACTGGACAGTCCCTACGTAAAAGAATAAATGGACACAAATCGGACATCCGGAATGGTAACATACAAAAGCCAGTAGGTGAACACTTCAACCTCCCTGGACATTCTATTACAGATTTAAAAGTAACTATTCTTGAACAAAAAAACATCAGAAACAGACTTCAAAGAGAAACAGCAGAACTAAAATTCATTTGCAAATTTAACACCATTAATTTGGGCTTGAATAGGGACTGGGAGTGGCTGGCTCATTACTAAAGCAGCTTTGCCTCTCCTGGAATTGACACCTCCTCATTTATTATTGGTAGTGGACTACATCCACCCTGATCGAATTGGCCCTGTCAACACTGGTTCTCCACTTGTGAGGTACTCCCTTGTCTTCATGTGTCATTATATAATGCCTGCATCTGTAACTTTCTCTCCATGCATCTGAAGTAGTGAGGTTTTTTTATCCATGAAAGCTTATGCCCAAATACATCTGTTAGTCTTTAAGGTGCCACTGGAGTCCTTGTTCTTGTGGATATAGACTAACATAGCTACCCCCTGATACTTGACACTTATTTACAGCCTTTCTGCTTTCATAATGCCTGTATATCTCACATTATGTAAATATGCTTCACTCTTTAGCTCAACACCCAGTGTGAATGCCTGGACTAAGCAATGGGATGGGTGGTTCTGTGTATGGGGGATGAGGGAGGGAGATACATTAGCAACTGTGGATGACGGGATCCACCTAGCAGCTGATCCACCGGTCCAGCATGGGGCACCTCCTGAGATGTACCCAGCTTCCACTAGCGGCAGCTGAACTAAGGCATAGGAGATCAAAAGGGAGTCAATGATAGGTCCCCAATCCTAGGGCCAGTTTTAAAACTGTTTCTCAAGGGAAACAGCATTAATTATCTTAAACAAGCCATCTGATCCCTAAACCTGTGTTATCAATTAATATAACTTCATCATTTGGTCCCTAAGGAAGGTAAAGCATGACACTTCTTTGAGACTATTTCGGTGGAGCAGCTGAGATCTGGGAATTGCCTGGTTCTTCAAAGGAAAGAACAAAAGGCTCTTGAAAGAATTCAGAACTGCTGACATCCGACAGAATGACAGCAAAATATTAGATTAGAACAGGCCCCAGGCCCCAAAATAATTTTTTTGAGAGGTGGACTCATTTGGGAATGGGAATCGTTGGTGCTATGGGTAGGGTCACTGTGACACTCCAGTTACAATAAAATAGCACACAAAGTGTTTGTAATTGAGCAACTGAATGTCAAACACTGGAAACTAACTCAGTATATAAATTAGGAATATTTGGTTTGAATAAGAACCCCCAAATTCTGATGCATATCTGAACTATCCAAGCCATTCAAGTCGTAAAACTAGTCTGAAAATTTCATTAGAACTGGCATTTTCACAAGGTTTCTGATGCTACTTGCTCCTGGTAGAAAAAGAAACACAGCAAAAACAGCCTTTTTGAGGCATTTTGGAATGACTTGGGGGGTGGGGGGGGAGTGGATGCACTGTGCATTGTTCCTCTTGCAGTTTCAAGAATGGTCTCCTATGACCATATTAACTAAATGTGTCTAGAATTCATAGGAAGACAAAAGCGTATCTGTATTAAATTAAGCAAAAGTTGCACATTCAAACACAAAACAAAATAGAAAGGATGACACAGTATTATGGGAGCTGAAATGTAGCTAATAGTTGCTTTTCATATCTCTCGCAACAAAGCTCTTTATGTTCTTTTCTTGGACAGAAGAACATAGTCATAATTACAGAAAAGGAGTATTGTCAATAATTAAAACACTATGAACATTATCTATCTATCTACATTTCATTTTAAAAGTGTAAGAATATTAGAGGAACAAATTTAAACTCATACTTCAGATACGTGAAGTTCCCTAAAATATGGAGGTAATTGTGGTATTATTAATTCTGATGAATAAAGACTGACATTTTGGCCCCACTGGGAGTTTTATCATTGGCTTAGTGGAGCCAGAGCTTCTCCGTTTCCAAAATAATGAAGTACAGTACATAATTTATTAGAATTATTAAAATAATGTATTAGGATCACTTTTTCAAAGGGATCTTACCTTGCCTCTAAACTTGTGCCTAAAACTTGCACACCTGAATCTTTGCACACTCAAGTCAGTGTTTGCATGTGAAAATTGAATAAACATTTTCTAATCAGTTTGCATATGCAAATATCATTTGACTGCAATATTCAATATGCAGATCAGTTTACAGAATTTTGGGGGGAAATTTGGCCTACAATAGCTGTACTTTTTTTTGTTATGTGATCCAGTAATCTGAAATGGTTTGTAAAACAAACATTGCTGAGTCAAAATGATACAGACTACACACTCTAGGTCACTGGTTTAGTGGTTGCTAAAATACCTTGTATTATAAAAGTGTTAGACCATAGTTCTTTCATTTTATTTTGAAATAAAGTTTTAAATATTAAATATTAAAATACTTTGATATTTTCCAGCTGTTCAAGAAACACTAAACATATCAATGTATTTTTGGGGGGCAGTGTGTGTGAAATTAAGATTTCTTAATGCTGTAAAATGTCTTTCTTGCAAAACAGAAATAACTATTTTAATGTAAAAGTATGGCATTCAAAGACTCCTTCTTGTTAGTTCCCTTTTGATCACCTCTCTGGTGATCTTGTCCTTTGTTTTTATTTCCCTTTTTTAATACTTTCGTAATTGTTCATTCTGATCTTTTTTTGTGTTAAATATTTCTATTATTTTAAGAAACAACAAAATGGAGATAAGACAGTTAATAATTTGAAACTGGGGAATGAGAAGAAGATGTGGGTATTCAGGGGATGGGCATATTGAATAGAAGGCCTATTAATTGTGTCTTTCCTTCCTTAGACACTGGAATACGATTCAGTTAGAGATTGGAGCCCGTGTTTAAAAAAAACAACCAAACAAAAATCTTTATGGTCATAGCTGGTCATCTCAGTTTCAGTAACGGATATTTTCAAACCAACAGCAATGATATCAGGGCCAAAGACACCTGCAATGGCATCTTGACTGCTGACACCAAATTCAGATACTCCCTCTACAGTTTTCTTTGAAAATATTTTGAGTATTCTTATGAAGTGATAATCAAGATAGCTATAGCTATCACTTCAAAAGTTTTTTTTCTCTTACCTAATTGGCCTCTCAGAGTTGGTAAGACAACTCCCACCTGTTCATGCTCTCTGTATGTGTGTGTGTATATATATCTCCTCAATATATGTTCCATTCTATGCATCCGAAGAAGTGGGATGTAGCCCACGAAAGCTTATGCTCAAATAAATTTGTTAGTCTCTAAGGTGCCACAAGTACTCCTGTTCTTTTTGTCAAGAGGGTATTCGTAATAGGCAGAAGGAAAGTGCAGCAAGGTGAAAAGGGAATAATAACTGAATAGAAGATGGAATGCTCTCTGCTGAAAACTCTGCTAAGTGGAAGCTGAATGCTAAAAAGGCATAAAAAAGAGGAACGCTGAGAAATGCCACCCCTGGCAATTAGTTTAAATGGCTGAGACTAAAGCTGTTGGGAATTTTACACTGGCATAACTTTCTGATGGAAAATGCAACTTTTGCAAAATCAAAATTTTCCACAGGAAAATTTCTATATTGATGAAAATTTGACTCTCCATTGGGAAAACTGAAATGGAAAAATTGTTTTGGATTGGTTTGACCCAAATCAGAATATTTCATTTGATTGAACTTACTCTAAATATTTCTTTCTGAATCAGTGAAAAACAAATTAAAAAAATCATTGAACTGATTTAGCAGATTGCCTTATGGGAGTTGTAGCCCATTGTTTTCCTCAGGCTGAGCTCCCTGGAAGACTACATCTCCCAGAATACAATGTGGATCAAGCTAGTGACCCATCGGGGAGTCACATGACATGAAGTGCATTATGGGAGATGGAGCCCAGACATGGAATCTGATTTCCCACTGTTTCCCCTGTGAGCTAGGTGGATTATTCCCACTGAAATCAGGATCAGCAGAGGATCCTGGAAGGTGGTGAGAGTTGAAACTGTTTCTGACTTTAGGGATCTGAAAAGACTACTAGAGTGGCTGGTTGAGGACACCCACATTTTATCTTCTCTATGCAGCAGTATTGAAGACAGACTTCCCTTTTTAGGAATACATAAGAATTTTAAAATGTGGTATGTATTGCTTAACCTCACCAGATTCTGCATGTGTCTTTGGAGCCAGTACTATATAGTTACTACTGCAACACATGCAGCAGACTCTTTGAAATTTAAAATAAAAAGAAGAATATACTTTCAACTCTCATTAGCTATGGTATGAACCTTGAACCCCTGGTTTTTCTTATCTACTTTGGTCAGTATTCCATTATATACCCCAAGGCTATTTTGATACATAGTGCATATGTGAAATGTAAATTGAGATTACTTTTTTTGGGGGGGGGGGGAGGGAAGGGGTAGGGTGTTGTACTGTTCAGTTGATATGGTGAGTAGTAAACTGCTATAATTTGTATTTGTGCTTGAGAATTGTGATGTCCTTTGTTATATGTATTAGCTCAGAGCCGGAGATGTATGCAAGCATGGAGTGAGCTTGTTGGCATAGAAGCATATTAGAGGATCCATCAGCTTTTCCCTTGCTCTGCGTGATATGCAATTCTAGAGTTATGTATCAACTCATAGGTAAGCTTCAGCAGGAACTGAAGACCTGAATCATGTTCATTGGTGAAAATAAGGAGAAACTCCATTGATGTTAGTCAGCTTTCTATAAGAATAAAGACAATGTAAGGAAGCTCAGATTAGGCCCAGGTATTTTGAGGTTAAAGTTGCTTCTTAAAAGTTAAGAATTTTTTTCAGGATATATACGGTTTCAGATAGGAATAATCTAAAGTAAGTGAGAACCATTTAATCCATACCCACCTTCCTCCTAGGGCCACCTTGATGCTGAATTATTGAAAGAGGAAAACTCACATTCTGTACTTTTTGAAATAGATTTTTCCAAGTAATGTCATACTGCACAAGAAAATATTTAGAACTTGATAACTCTGGTCATTTATATATCTCTTTTTTTATAATCCATCAAAATTGATCTTTTCTACCGGTAGAGGAAAAGTTTAATATCTATGAAACCCCATTTTTCCAATGGGAACATGTTTTGTTTGAAATTTGTTGACCAATCCTAGTATTTAGTGTTGTGTGTTCATTTCCATGTCCTAGGCGGTTGAGTCAATTGGAACTTAAATCTATATTTCTCATCTTCTTTAATTTCTCATCTACAGCTGTCAGACTACACCCAGCCATTCACTATGGCTGTCAGAACAGATATTAAAATCTGCAACTAAAGTGGCAGAGGTAGTGACTACAATGCAATATAAGTGAGATATTTCCAGGTTCATCTTTCAATATGTAAATCATTCTGTAATCTTAAACTTTATGCTTCACACAAATGATTTCCAGGTACACTTTGATTGAAAGGTGGGCCTGATTCACAAACTTTGGGTATATGTCTTTGAATCTGAAGTTTGTGGATGTTGAGATCTGGGTTTTTGGTTTGTCTCATTATTGAGATGAGGTCCATTGCAGATTTTATTCTAACAAAACAAAGAGGATGGATTATATCACTTCAAGTATATCTAAGAGCAAAGCACATTAGAATTTTGTAATACTCCTAGCAAAATGGATCTTCTCATGCTGACAGTGTGTGTTCTACTTGTCACTTAAGTAGACTTCTGAAAGAATAGATGCTGGAAAGATTGCACAATAAGAATTTGGGGGACTTTCCAGATGAATGCTTGTGATAAACACCAGTTTCATATTTGTCACTCTAGCTACCCATTCAGAAAATGATGATGCAAAATGGGCACTGGTAGATTTGGAATTGGAGGAGAAAAATACAGCAATGTTGGGTGAACTTGACAAATCTAGTCCTCTTCCCCTCCAGGGTTATTTTATTATCACTTCATTATCTGTCTGTGATTGATCAGGAATTAACATGCATAAAATGAGTACTATCAGGCAGTAGCATTTTAGATTTTCCTTAGTGTTTTAACAGACAAGGTCAGTCAAATATTTGAGAAGGAACTTTCATGCTGGAGGATCCAGTTGTTAAATCTGCTGCACAAGTTATCTGCCATCACTATCTTCCCTGAAACCCTTGTGGTGTCTGGCTGGATAGATTAGGTCAGTGTTTCCCAAACTTGGGACGCTGTTTGTGTAGGGAAAGCCCCTGGCAGGCTGGGCCGGTTTGTGTTCCTGCCGCGTCTGCAGATCCGGCCGATTGTGGCTCCCACTGGCCGCGGTTTGCTGCTCTAGGCCAATGCTGGAAGTGGCATGTGTCGAGGGACGTACTGGCCGCCGCTTCCAGCAGCTCCCATTGGCCCGGAACAGCGAACCGCAGCCAGTGGGAGCCACGATTGGCCGGACCTGTGGACGCAGCAGGTACACAAACTGGCTCGGCCCGCCAGGGGCTTTCCCTGCACAAGCAGCGTCCCAAGTTTGGGAAACACTGAATTAGGTAATGGTGTGTGTGTGTGTGTGTATATATATATATGGGTGTATTTACCATACACCAAAATTCTGGAAAACCAGTGAAGTCTCATTGTTTTTATGTAGATATCTGAATGAAAAAAACATGAGACTTCACTGGTCTTCCAGAATTTTGGTCTCTGGTAAATGCTCTCTAAAAAGGAAAAGTAACTAAAAGCAAGTTAAATAAGAAATAGGAAGTAGGTACTTGATTTATCTGTCTAATAGGTATGGGAGGAATGGAATGTTCTTTTCAGATTTGGAGGGAACTTGTATAGACATAAAGACCTACAATACAAGGAAAAGGTTAGTATCAAATTCTGGAAGAGGTGCTAATATGAAGATACTGTCAATAAGACCCTACCAGAGACCCGGGCAAGGGAGCGTGGGCAGTGGAATACCTGACTGCTTGCAAATTCCTTCAAAGAAGGAAACTGGCTAGTCCTAAGGTAAAACTATAACAAAGAGAAACAAGTGGTGGGGAAAGGCTTTGAATAGGGTGCCCCAACGTAGCTTGTAAAGTAGCCACTATGGCAGCCTTAAGAGATTGATAGTGGGAAGTCAGCAGACTCAGCAACATAAATTGGTTAAGGATTGTGGTGCTGGAGTGCAAAGTGGAGAGGACAACTGAGAGCCATTGGTCTTGCTTCTACTGTGGAAAAGGGTGCTCTGAAAAAAAGATTTGGGGCTTGTCTAAGTAGTGCATTAGGCCCCACCATGTGTGTTATGGTCTAACTGGCCCATGTGGACCCTGCAGGCATGAACTAAAAGTTTCTTTGTGCATGTTAATGCAGTCCTGTTTCAAACAAAAAGAACTACATGAATAGGGAACGTTTGGTATATGCCAGCAGGGTCCACGTGACATACTAGTGTACCCTAGAGTTTATATTCCTCTGGAGCAGTGGACTAATGCATCATGTAGACGAGAGCTTTAACCTGCTTTCAGTTCAGTGATGTAGAGACCAATTGGATGTGGGGCGGCGAACAGCAGAGGGAGTTTGCCTGGGATCTGTCCGAGAGGAGGTAAGTTAAGTGCTGCATTGGGGGGCTGTGTTGGTGAGTATCTGAGTGTCTGTTGCTGGGATGACATCTTCATCATCTGGACCCATGGGAAGGAGACCCTGGAAGAATTCCACCATGATTTCAACAGCTTCCACCCCACCATCAACCTCAGCCTGGACCAATCTACACGAGAGGTCCACTTCCTAGACACCACAGTACAAATAAGCGATGGCCACGTTAACACCACCCTATACCGAAAACCCACCGACTGCTATGTCTACCTTCATGCCTCCAGCTTCCACCCCAGACACACCACACGATCCATCGTTTACAGCCAAGCACTGAGATACAACCGCATCTGCTCCAACCCCTCAGACAGAGACCAACACCTCAAAGATCTTCACCAAGCATTCTCAAAACTACGATACCCACACAGGGAAATAAAGAAACAAATCAACAGAACCAGACGTGTACCCAGAAGCCTCCTGCTACAAGACAGGCCCAAAAAAGAAACCAACAGAACTCCACTGGCCATCACCTACAGTCCTCAGCTTAAACCTCTCCAACGCATCATCAGTGATCTACAACCCATCCTGGACAATGATCCCTCACTTTCACAGACCTTGGGAGGCAGGCCAGTCCTCGCCCACAGACAATCCGCCAACCTTAAGCATATTCTCACCAGCAACCACGCACCGCACCATAACAACTCTAACTCAGGAACCAACCCATGCAACAAACCTCGATGCCAACTCTGTCCACATATCTACACCAGCAACACCATCACAGGACCTAACCAGATCAGCTACAACATCACCGGCTCATTCACCTGCACACCACCAATGTTATATATGCCATCATGTGCCAGCAATGCCCCGCTGCTATGTACATTGGCCAAACTGGACAGTCACTACGCAAGAGGATAAATGGACACAAGTCAGATATCAGGAATGGCAATATACAAAAACCTGTAGGAGAACACTTCAACCTTCCTGGCCACACAATAGCAGATGTAAAGGTAGCCATCTTACAGCAAAAAAACGTCAGGACCAGACTCCAAAGAGAAACTGCTGAACTCCAGTTCATTTGCAAATTTGACACCATCAGATCAGGATTAAACAAAGACTGTGAATGGCTATCCAACTACAGAAGCAGTTTCTCCTCCCTTGGTGTTCACACCTCAACTGCTAGCAGAGCACCTCACCCTCCCTGATTGCACTAACCTCGTTATCTCCATACTGATTTATACCTGCCTCTGGAGATTTCCATTACTTGCATCTGAAGAAGTGAGGTTCTTACCCACGAAAGCTTATGCTCCCAATACTTCTGTTAGTCTTAAAGGTGCCACAGGACCCTCTGTTGCTTGTTGCTGGGACAGTTTGTCAGTTTGACCGTGTGCTTGATTGCTTGCTTGTTTGTTTGAAAAGTGTGAATTGGGAGTGCTTTGTTCCAGGTGGGCCTTGAGTGGGCCTGACTGGTATATAAGGGCAGTCAACAGCGAACCAGCTGAGCGGCGAACAGCAGAGGCTAACAGAGGGAGTTTGCCTGGGAGTTCACCCGGGGAGAGCTCACTGAGGCTTTCATCTGCGGGTTTCTCTGAGTAGTTACTGCAACAGCTGAGGAAGGTGATATGGAAGGTGAGCAATCAGCTGTTGTAACCTCCACAGGTTGTGCCATGTTTGTCTTTCTTCCACAGGACAGAAGCGACTTTGTCTGTATAAAGTGCAAGCTGGTCTCCATATTGGAAGAGAACATTCGAGATCTGGAGAAACAAATATCAACTCTGCGTTGCATAAGGGAAAATGAAGATTTCCTGGACAGACATCAGGAGATGCTTCTACGGCCGCAACGTTCTGAAGATTCAGAGCAGGCGCAGCAGGGACAGAAGGATGGTGAAGAAGTTTGGCAGCATGTGACCTCCAGAAGAAGAAAGAGGAGCATCCATGTACCAGCAATGGAGATACAGGTGAGCAATCATTTCCATGTTCTCTCTACAGGTACTAATGCGGAGAGTGGACTAGATGACACATCTGAGGAAAGGGAGCAGAAGGAGACTCTACCGATTGGAAGGCAAAAGATGCACTGTCCTAGGGATGAGGGTTCCACCACCAGCACTCCCAGGAGGAGGAGGAGGGTGGTGGTGGTCGGGGACTCCCTCCTCAGGGGGACTGAGTCATCTATCTGCCGCCCCGACCGGGAAAACCAAGAGGTCTGCTGCTTGCCAGGAGCTAGGATACACGATGTGACAGAGAGACTGCCGAGACTCATCAAGCCCTCGGATCGCTACCCCTTCCTGCTTCTCAATGTGGGCACCAATGATACTGCCAAGAATGACCTTGAGCGGATCACTGCAGACTACGTGGCTCTTGGAAGAAGGATAAAGGAGTTTGAGGCGCAAGTGGTGTTCTCGTCCATCCTCCCTGTGCAAGGAAAAGGCCTGGATAGAGACCGTTGAATCGTGGAAGTCAACAAATGGCTACACAGGTAGTGTCAGAGAGAAGGCTTTGGATTCTTCAACCATGGGATGGTGTTCTAAGAAGGAGGAGTGCTAGTCCACCTAACGAAGAGAGGGAAGAGCATCTTCGCAAGCAGTCTGGCTAACCTAGTGAGGAGGGCTTTAAACTAGGTTCACCGGGGAAAGGAGACCAAAGCCCTGAGGTAAGTGGGGAAATGGGATCCTGGGAGGAAGCACGAGTAGGAGAGCGCAAGAGGGGAGGATTCCTGTCTCATACTGAGAAAGAGGGACGATCGATGAGTTATCTTAAGTGCCTGTACACAAATGCAAGAAGCCTGGGAAACAAGCAGGGAGAACTGGAAGTCCTGGCACAGTCAGGGAACTACGATGCGATTGGAATAACAGAGACTTGGTGAGATAACTCACATGACTGGAGTACTGTCATGGATGGATATAAACTGTTCAGGAAGGACAGGCAGGGCAGAAAAGATGGGGGAGTTATGTTGTATGTTAGAGAGGAGTATGACTGCTCAGAGCTCCTGTATGAAACTGCAGAAAAACCTGAGAGTCTTTGGATAAAGTTGAGAAGTGTGGGCAACAAGGGTGATGTTGTGGTCAGAGTCTGCTATAGACCACCAGACCAGGGGGATGAGGTGGATGAGGCTTTCTTCCGGCAACTAACAGAAGTTGCTAGATTGCAGGCCCTGGTTCTCATAGGAGACTTTAATCACCCTGATATCTGCTGGGAGAGCAATACAGCGGTGCACGGACAATCCAGGAAGTTTTTGGAAAGTGTAGGGGACAATTTCCTGGTGCAAGTGCTGGAGGAACCAACTAGGGACAGAGCTTTTCTTGACCTGCTGCTCACAAACAGGGAAGAATTAGTAAGGGAAGCAAAAGTGGATGGGAACCTGGGAAGCAGTGACCATGAGATGGTCGAGTTCAGGATCCTGACACAAGGAAGAAAGGAGAGCAGCAGAATACAGATCCTGGACTTCAGAAAAGCAGACTTTGACTCCCTCAGGGAACAGATGGGCAGGATCCCCTGGGAGAATAACATGAAGGGCAAAGGGGTCCAGGAGAGCTGGCTGTATTTTAAAGAATCGTTATTGCGGTTGCAGGAACAAACCATCCCGATGTGTAGAAAGAATAGTAAATATGGAAGGCGACCAGCTTGGCTTAACAGTGAAATACTTGCTGACCTTAAATGCAAAAAAGAAGCTTACAAGAAGTGGAAGATTGGACAAATGACCAGGGAGGAGTATAAATATATTGCTCAGGCATGCAAGAGTGAAATCAGGAAAGCCAAATCGCACTTGGAGTTGCAGCTAGCAAGAGATGTTAAGAGTAACAAGAAGGGTTTCTTCAGGTATGTTAGGAACAAGAAGAAAGTCAAGGAAAGTGTGGGCCCCTTACTAAATGAGGGAGGCAACCTAGTGACAGAGGATGTGGAAAAAGCTAATGTACTCAATGCTTTTTTTGCCTCTGTCTTCACAAACAAGGTCAGTTCCCAGACTGCTGGACTGGGCAGCATAGTATGGGGAGGAGGTGACCAGCCCTCTGTGGAGAAAGAAGTGGTTTGGGACTATTTAGAAAAACTGGATGAGCACAAATCCATGGGGCCGGACGCGCTGCATCTGAGGGTGCTAAAGGAGTTGGCAGATGTCATTGCGGAGCCATTAGCCATCATCTTTGAAAACTCATGGCGATCGGGGGAGGTCCCAGATGACTGGAAAAAGAATAATGTAGTGCCCATCTTAAAAAAAAAAAAAGGGAAGAAGGAGGATCCAGGGAACTACAGGCCAGTCAGCCTCACCTCAGTCCCTGCAAAAATCATGGAGCAGGTCCTCAAGGAATCAATTATGAAACACTTAGAGGAGAGGAAAGTGATCAGAAACAGTCAGCACGGATTCACCAAGGGGAAGTCGTGCCTGACTAACCTAATTGCCTTCTATGATGAGATAACCGGCTCTGTGGATGAGGGGAAAGCAATGGATGTGTTATTCCTTGACTTTAGCAAAGTTTTTGATACGGTCTCCCACAGTATTCTTGCCACCAAGTTAAAGAAGTATGGGCTGGATGAATGGACTGTAAGGTGGATAGAAAGCTGGCTAGATCGTCGGGCTCAACGGGTAGTAATCAATGGCTCCATGTTTAGTTGGCAGCCAGTTTCAAGCGGAACTCCTGGGGCCGGTTTTGTTTAATATCTTTATTAATGATCTGGAGGATGGTGTGGACTGCACTCTCAGCAAGTTTGCAGATGACACTAAACTGGGAGGCGTGGTAGATACACTGGAGGGTAGGGATCGGATACAGAGGGACCTAGACAAATTAGAGGATTGGGCCAAAAAAACCCTGATGAGGTTCAACAAGGACAAGTGCAGAGTCCTGCACTTAGGACTGAAGAATCCTATGCACTGCTACAGACTAGGGACCGAATGGCTAGGTAGCAGTTCTGCAGAAAAGGACCTAGGGGTCACAGTGGACGAGAAGCTGAATATGAGTCAACAGTGTGCTCTTGTTGCCAAGAAGGCTAACGGCATTTTGGGCTGTATAAGTAGGGGCATTGCCAGCAGATCGAGGAATGTGATCGTTCCCCTTTATTCGACATTGGTGAGGCCTCATATGGAGTAGTGTGTCCAGTTTTGGGCCCCACACTACAAGAAGGATGTGGAAAAATTGGAAAGAGTCCAGCGGAGGGCAACAAAAATGATTAGGGGTCTGGAGCCACATGATTTATGAGGAGAGGCTGAGGGAACTGGGATTGTTTAGTCTCCAGAAGAGAAGAATGAGGGGGGATTTGATAGCTGCTTTCAACTACCTGAAAGGGGGTTCCAAAGAGGATGGAGCTCGGCTGTTCTCAGTGGTGGCAGATGACAGAACAAGGAGCAATGGTCTCAAGTTGCAGTGGGGGAGGTCTAGGTTGGATATTAGGAAAAACTATTTCACTAGGAGGGTGGTGAAGCACTGGAATCCGTTACCTAGGGAGGTGGTGGAATCTCCTTCCTTGGAGGTTTTTAAGGCCCGGCCTGACAAAGCCCTGGCTGGGATGATTTAGTTGGGAATTGGTCCTGCTTTGAGCAGGGGGTTGGACTAGATGACCTGAGGTCCCTTCCAACCCTGATATTCTATGATTCTATGACTCCACATAGGAATGAAAGCTTAAGCTTGAGTTTTGCAGAAACTGTTTGCCATATTTAGCTCCTGGGGCTACATTAATTTCTATGGGAGTAGGACAAGAGTTGTGATCTGTGCTCATGTAATAGCTGGGTCAAATTGCTCTTGAAATGGAGACAAACACTGATTTAAGCTTTCTCTCCTGTAGGTGGCTTTGTTGCTGAGTGGAATTCTGCTCAGTGACTCCCTTCTTACTCACCTACTTCCAGCACAGCTTAAATAGCAGAGTTTTCATATGGTCAAGGATAAAACTTTGCTATTTACAGCTATTGACCCAGTTTACTCCCATCTTCTGTTTGTGAATCATCTGTGAACAGACTTAGATTTTTCACAAATTTCTTCTTTCAAATTTTTTTTGACAAATGCTTTCTGCAAACATATTTCAACATATGGATGACTGTGAGCTATTTGCAACAATTACTGCTTTAAGTATTCACTATTTGTACTGTGTAGTTGATAACCTGCTAATATTTCTCTTTCCTTAATTGGATGCCTCCCAAACACACTCAGACCTTTCAACACTGCTCAGCAAACATTTCAAGTGTAAAAACGTGTGCAAATATCTATTTGCACAAGTCTTTGCAATACTATCTTTGTGAAGATTCTTGTGAATAAAATTTCAGTGGCATGAATGCTCATAAAAAGCAACTAAATGGGCCCACAAATACTATCAAAGTGAAGTAACAGTTTTTAACTGAATGACAGTTCAAAGTTATTTTTGCAGCATTTGACCTGTCAGGACCACAGTTTTGTGTCATCTGAAAGACCTCACTTTCAGCAGCACAACTCCTAACACCATGTTGAGGGACTGGTTTTGACTCAGAGGAAAGAGTGCCATTTGTTGCATTGACAACACACTGTACTTCAGCACCCATCCAAAAACTGACCAGGACCAAACATGCTTAACTAGAGAGGTCTGATGAGGCAAAGAACAAAAAGATACAGGAGAAGCAAGTGAAAGAGATTAAATTAAAAGTATGAAACCCTCCAACGTATTATACACCTCTACCCCGATATAACGCAACCTGATATAACACAAATTCAAATATAACGTGGTAAAGCAGTACTCCGGGGGGGGCAGGGCTGCGCACTCTGGCGGATCAAAGCAAGTTCGATATAATGCGGTAAGATTTTTTGGCTCCCGAGGACAGCGTTATATCAAGGTAGAGGTGTAGTAATGTCTTCTTCTTTGATGCACTGTAATTTCTGTCTGAGATGTTAAATATACACACACAGGCATACTGTACATTGACCTGAAAGTGCATGTGCAGGTAATAATTTTAGTTGGGCTGTTGATGTTGTTCATTTGGTTTGGTTTGGTGAGCTGCCCTATTTTTAATGAATCATTAGGGCCCAACTCTGCCTTCAGTTCCCCTGGGTGCAATTCCCATTGAAGTTTGAGTTCAGATTTTATTTAGAACTTTAATAGCATGTTCAGCAGCATGTTTGACTCTTATGAATATTAGTACTTCTGTATAAAGGCATGGTGTAAATAAAAATTATGTCTTAGTGAGAATATGCCCTTGGTCTGAGTCTGGTTGCCTCATATTATTCTTGTTCCCCTGCGACCTTTCACTTTTTTTTAGATGTTTTGCTAAATTGTGTGTATATATAGCAAAAAATCCAGAATGTAGGCACTTTTTCCTAAGTAAATATTGATACATTTTCACAAAATTGTCAATTTCCTCATCATTTGGTGATATTTTATGAGGTCTTCTAAATTCTTAGCACCTGTGGGATTAAGCTACATTTAAATTCAGTTCTTTTAAGAGCAGTGCTATCATGGACAAAAGGGGGGAATGCTGGATCAATGTAAAGGAAGTGGAGGGCTACTTCCTTGTGGATGCACAATTGGGAAGTTGCATTCTTTGTCTTTGTAGCATTGCAACTTTCTTTTACCAGAGGGGAGGTCCTCGGGTAAAGTTTTCAAGGTGAACTCATGGGGCCTATTCTTCATTCTCTTGCACCTTGTGTGGTCACTTACACCTATACAAAGTGGGTGTAAAATGCTACCATTGTAATGTAACTCTACAGTGGTGTATATAATGATACAAGATGCATGGCAGTGGAGAATCAGGCTCATAGAATTTCTGGAACTCTCTAATCCCCTCCAATCTCCACAAGAGTGTAT
The DNA here is from genome assembly GCF_027887155.1 of Malaclemys terrapin pileata. Lineage (NCBI taxonomy): Eukaryota > Metazoa > Chordata > Testudines > Emydidae > Malaclemys > Malaclemys terrapin. Next base: position 103,513,287 of record NC_071507.1, on the reverse strand, counting down.
TATTTGGCCCAGTGGCGGATTAACAAATTTGCCGCCCCTAGGCCCTCAAAAAATTGCCCCCCCCACCCCCGCACCAGCTCACCTCCGCTCCTCTGCGGCAAGCCTGGGAGGGAGGGGGGAGAAGGGGAGTTGAGGCATGCTCAGGGGATGGCGGATGTGGAGCGGAGGTGAGCTGGGGCAGGGAGCGGTTCCCACCCCCGGTTACTCCCCACGCCCGCAGGCCCCAGTTCACCTCTGCTCCGCCTCTTCTGAGCACGCCGCTACTCGCTTCTCCCTCCCTCCCAGCGCTTTTGCGTGGCAAGCCTGGGAGGGAGGTAGAAGGAGGGAAGTGTGGCGCGCCTGGGGGAGGAGGCGGGCTAGGGATTTGGGGAAGGGGCGGAGTGGGGGAGGGGGCATGAGCAAATTTGCCACTCCTGCAAATTTGCCACCCTAGGCGTAGGACTTGTTGGCCTAGGCGATAATACGCCGTGATTTGGCCCCTACCCAGTGTGCTGTGAGTACTACTCTCCAGATCAAGGCACTGAGGAGAGTGAATTGGTAAGGTTGTCTTTGCTAACGACTATGAAAACCAACTGATAAAATGTTAATGAGTACAAATCTTTACGAAACAAAAACTATAAACTTTCAGTGCCATGGGCAGCTTTCTATGAATACAGGAAGTTTGAATTGAAAAGGGAGCCTAATGAAGTAATTGGGAAATAAACATTAGAGAACTGAGAAGCCCAAGGCCAATATTTATATTTTGGATTAAGACTTTTACCCTACAGAAAGAACATACTGATGAGTTATCAAAAACATATTGTTTTAAAGGGCCAGATTGGGAACAAACAGTGAATTATAAAGAAAAGAAAAACAGATTAGTTACAGATAGTAATGGCAATATTAGATGAACACAGGGTTTAAAAAAAATTTAGATTCGTTTGACACCTATTTCTTCTTTTATTATTATTATATTGAGAATTAAAGATATTACATGTTGCTACTACTGAAATACCAGATTTACAACAACGTTCCTTTTTGTTACCTTCTTACCTCCACTATCCCAATACACAAGGGTGAGCTGTATTCTATGAATCATCCCTCTTACGCAAACCTATGAGACATAGTTACTAAACATACACATGTCCTATCTCCTCAATTAAAGAACTAGAGCCCCAGTCTAGCAAACCATTTAAGCATGTAAGTACTCCCATTGAAATCACATGCTTAAAGTTAAGTTAGTGTTTAAGTGCTTTGTTGAGTTGGTGCCTAGGTGATACTTATTTTGGGCATTTTTTCCCTAGGTGATTGATAGTAAAATAAGATTTGCTCTTCTTTTTTGTAACACTTCGTATATAGGTGGCACTGCTTTACACTTTATTATAGTCAATAGTTTTTCAAAGTTAATGAATTCATTTACCAGTAAACTTAAAGACAATGCCATCTTTTTCTCATTGAACTGCATGGCCATACTCTCACTGGGTTCAGTGGGAGCAGGACTGAATTCATTGGGCTAGATTTTCAGAGGTATGCTGGCACCTAAAGATGTTGATAGGAATGTAGTCAGATTTCCAAAAGTGCCAAGGCTGATTAGACATCTAACTCCCTTAGCCCCTGGTCCTGAACTAAAGACAACAAAAAGATTGTTTTCTCCTAGATAAGATCCACCACCATGGAAAGAAGGTGAAACACAGAATGCAGGTAAATGTGTCTTAAGGATAACGTGCATTTTTTGGTTGTGACTATATTATACTACTTTTATACTATATAGTAGCTTTAATTATGGGGGATAATGAATTATTAGTTAGATGTAAACTTAACTTGCTCCATTAGGAGTTTTAAACTGTGCTATGAATTGCTGGAAAGGTCACTTTCCTTAAATTTGCAGTAAGGTCTGAATGTCACAAAGTATGAATTGTCTCCATACAAGTAATGAAGAGGAAAACATACATTTTTATACATTGACTAGAATTACTAATTGTAACTGATAGAATTACAGTTAGAACATAAGAACGGCCATACTGGGTCAGACCAAAGGTCCATCAAGCCCGGTATCCTGTCCTCTGACAGTGGCCAATGGCAGGTGCCCCAAAGGGAATGAACAGACAGGTTATCATCAAGTGATCCATGCCCTGTCAGCCAATCCCAGCTTCTGGCAAACAGAGGCTAGGGACACCATTCCTGCCCATCCTGGCTAATAACCGTTGATGGACCTATCTTCCATGAATCTGTCTAGCTCCCTTAAATAATTACTTTATAAAATATAACTTATTTTCATGTTAGTTAGATAAATAACTCCACTTCTATATTAAGCTCTGTGTTTAAATATGCCTGTTTTCATGTTGGTGAGTGCCACTTCTTGACACATTTGGTGTGACTGAAAAAGAACATGAGGGGTTCATATGAGCGGTTGTATTCTAATCACTTACAAATATCTTCAATAAGAAGGACTTTAATTTTAGTTCTGATCTGAAAATGTAAATGGTATCATTAGTTCAGTATTTGGTTTTCAGTCTCCTGATAACATTTGCTCAGTTTTACAAGAAGTTACTTGGTGTTGGGAATTTGTTTTTAGCTTCCAGCACCTTTAACTCATTCTGGCATCTGAAAGTCAAGCTGTGTATTTTCTTGTTCTAGCATTATTTAACACTGTCCCAAACTAGCGCATTATGAGCACATACCTCACTTGCTTCTTCACTACACCGAATAACAATTTAAATTATACCTAATTTAATTGGGCCAGAGTTATTGCTGATGAACCACAAGCAAGAAAGAACCTGGTTTGACTCTCGGATCCCACGCTGAGATTACAGTTCGGAAAGCATTTTTAAAAGATCCCTTCTGATTAGCAAATAATCCAATTTGACCAGAAGTCATTGAAAGGCAATAAACACAAAGCCGGTCATGTCATTTTTTTACAGAGTAAAACTGTGTTTTAACAGAGCAAATGGCTCATTGTTTTTGGAATGATGATGCCTGTGCTACCTCTCCCACTAGCAGGTGCACCCCTGTAAAAGCCAGTATTGATTATCTGGTGGGTACAATTGCGGTAAGCAAAGTGTCACAAGCTGAATATGATCATTTCCTAGCACCTTCATTGATTTTTTTTTACCTTGATTATCAAGTATGACCTTTGCTGAAAGAGATACCAAATTCTGTAAAATTGTACTAAGCAATGCTATTTTCTAACCTGCTCTAGAAAATGGGAATATTTTGCTAGCTTTCCTTTCCACGAGCACAAAATTTATTTTAAGGCCATTTCTGTACCGAAATACAAAAATAATTAAGAAATTATACTTAGGTAGGACTTTGTGAACATTAACTTGTTAATGTAGTGCTCAAAACATATGTGTGAATCAGATAAATTTAACTATTCCCATTTAACCCATAGGAAGACTGAGACAGAAACTAAGTAATCACAAGCTCACAGGGAGAGCTGATGTGTCAACTAGGATTTTTCAGCAGTTCCTGATACTCTGGAACTACACCATTTTAAATGTACTGTTTATGTAGGAAATGCTCTGCCATTGCAAACTGCTTTGGGATTTGGGGGTTCTGTTTCTACAGATTTCTAGGTACTCCTTAAACTACTTGTGTGTTGAGATTTCTCTGTGAAATGGGGAAAAAAAGATAGAAACATTAGAGGCACAGTCCTAGCCCCATTGAAATCAATGGCTGTTAATTGACTTCTTTGGGGTCACAATTTCAATCTAGGAATGGGATTTTCAAAAGCATTCAATGTCATCCTAACTCTGCACCCACAGAAGTCACTGGGAGTTCTACGAATGACTTCAAGGGAAGCAGAATTAAGTCGTCACTGAGCACTTTAGAAAATCTCACCCTAAACACATTTCTGTTTTTTGTTTTTGTTTACTTCTTTCTAAATTTTAAGTGACTTTAGTGCGGGTGAAATGCACAGAATTGACAGTTCAGGAAACACAGAGAGACAAGGTGGCTGAGGTACTCTCTCTTATTGGACTAACTTCTGTTTGATGAAAGAGACAAGCTTTCGGGCTTATACAGAGATGAATAAGAGCTCTAAGTAAGCTTGAAAGCTTGTCTCTCTCATCGACGGAAGTTGGTCCAATAAGAGAGAGTACCTCAGCCACCTTGTCTTTCTAATATCCTGGGGCCAATGTGGCTGCAACAACACTGCATAGTTCAAGAAACCGACATCACTCATTCACAGATTAGCATAGGCAGCAGCAGCACAAGTTTTTCATGTACTGCCCAACCTTTGTGCATCTTAACTGGAGGGAATCACTTGTAGAGGGTGAGAGGGTTGTGAGGTCTCTGGCTGTTGAAACCCAATGAGAATACCAGTTGTGATGGAGACACATGATTCATACAAACTGGATTGAGAACCACCAGCCTATTAGCTGAAAGCTGTTGTACAACCATCTCCTGGTAAAAAATAGCTTTCTGCCACTACCACCCTTATCAGGATTAGCATCTGCAAAGTGAAAGCTTTCACAGTTTTCTCCAGTCTCTCACATAATGTACTCTCTGATTTATCCAGAAAGGTTATTTATAATTTATTAATTTACCAAACTCTTAGAAATAATCTATTCTATGTCAGGATTTTTTTCAGAAGAATTCAAACATTTTCCCCTGAAGAATTTCTGTTCCCCTTTTAAATCCTGGCTGTGGTCACTGGAGTGCTTGAGAACATGTAAGCCAAAATTTCCACCTGCTGAAGAGAGGAATAATCCCTTCAAAATCTAAGCATCAATAAAACCTCCAGTCTGAGGTTGGTGAACATAGCCGGCATATTACGTACTTCTCTGAAAATAGCAGTTGTTATTTAAAAAATTTAACTTATAGCTTGAAATTTTGAAATACATTATCCTTTTCCTCCCAGAAGCTTCACTGTCAGTTACTAAGTAAAACCATCATTAATCACAAGTAGCTACAGTCATGTGGTGATTGTAATTTGGTCACAATGAACAAAAGACAAATGATATAGAATACTATTAGCAGTGATGGTTTTAATGTAGACATTTATCACTGATTTAGGTTCACTTGATATGACTTTGAGATAAAAACAGGGAAAAATTGCTTAGCTGTTGAAAATTTTATTGCTATTAAATCATAATTTTGGCAAAAATGTTCAAATAAGACTGGCAGAGTTTTCCTTTATCAGTTTTCTTTCCTAAAAGACAAAATTACAGGGGACTCAGAAGAAACCAGATGCAGTGCAATTAGAAAAGTGAATGCTGATTAGTTGTCATCTATCTAATTGCTAATAATAGAAACAGATTTTTTTGGCAAGCTAACTATTTATAGGAGTCACAAGGCTTATCCAGCTCATTAGAACAGGTAAGATGTTATCAGAGCAAAGGGGGGCGGGGGAGATCCACACACACTCTTTCAACATTCTTTCAAATAGCACTGCATAATAATTCCATTGCCACAGAGACTGATGACACACTTAAGACAATCTTCGTTATCTAATTTTTCTTCCAAGATACAATCCAGTGGCAGAAGGCAAATTGTAATTTAGTGTGTCAAAAATAAATAAGCACAAACAAAACTTTTGCATCCTTTCCTGGTAGGATATCCCCTTATGTTGTGTGATGTAGCCACCAACTCCTTTCCTAGAAATAAACTTAAAGCTTAAACTTAAAATTTGGCAGGGGAAATACAGGATTCAGCATACAAATGCGTCTGTAATTCAAAACTGTCATTAAACACTGAGCATGACCTCTAGCCTACTCCCTGATAATAATATTTGGACTTGTGCCCTAATTCCTCTTCAAGGAAAAAAAATTATGTTACAAGTATATTAGTATTTATTGTCATTTTGTTCTGGCTTAGACACTAAGTATGAAATCCACCAGGTCCATTTGTGACTGCACAAGGGCCAAAACATAATGGATCTGCCTTAGTTGGCTGTGCAGGTGCAGACTGGGAAGTAGAGAAGCTACTGTGTCCTGAAAAGCTGAGCTGATAAAGTGACATCATCCGAGGGATTGTGGAAGGGAGATTTAGGACAAGTTAGCAGAGACATAGCCAATGGCTTTGTAAATGGCACAAATCTGCAGGTCACAAATGCCATATGGACACAAAGATTCATGGTAATGAATGCAGCCCTCTGAGTTGTTTGATATGAAGAGATGAATAACTGGGTGTCATCCATGTACCACTTGTCATAACATTAACCTCTGGTGTGACTGCATCTCTAGATTAGACGAGGTGAAAGAAAGAATCCTTGCAGGACACCATAGTGAATGAGATTAAACCCCTGGTTATATATAAATGACTATGGAATTACATACACTGTACAACTTTATCTGTTGGTTAGTCTCAGACATTTACGAATAAAGTGCAGTCTAATTAAGCCTCATCCGGTGTCTCCTGTCCTTCTTCCAGCATAGTTGGACAAAGAAAGGATTCTTGCAAGACTCCATAGTGAAAAGCCCAAGAGATATGTCTCAAATCCTTGATAGTGTATATTTGGAAAAATCCTATAGAATTCAATAGAAAATAAGAATCTTTCTATAGGTTTTTGGGACATCCTTTGAAATTTAATAGAAAATTATAGTCCTCTTATAGGATTTTAGAGGATGGCTTAAAAATATAAGGCTTATAGAAGAGAGAGCTCATTCTCTATTAAATTCTATAGGTGTTTACAGTAATTTCTATACAACCTTGTTTGTTTTATCCCTATTCAAATTCTTCAGGACTTTTTCATAAGGGTGTAACCTTATAGTGCTATCATAATTTAATAAACAGCAATATCATGTTTATCCTACATAATACTTTGTATGTGGCCAGGGCCGGCTCTACTGTTTTTGCCGCCCCAAGCAGTGCGCTGAATTGCCGCTGCGGACGGAGGGGACAGTCCGTGTGCCGTTAGGGCAGCACGCGCATTTCCACAGCGGCAGCAATTCGGCTGCAGCTTCTGTCTTCAGCCGGAAGACAGAAGCCACCGAATTGCCCCTGCGGGCAGCTGAACATAGAAGCTGCTGCCGAATTGCTGCCGCAGGCACCTGAACATAGAAGTTGCCGCCGCTGTGGAAACGCACGTGCTAAAGGCACACGGACTGCCCCCGCCGTCCGCGGCGGCAATTCGGCGTGCTGCTTGGAGCGGCAAAAACACACGGACTGACGCCCCTTGCAGATTGCCGCCCCAAGCACCTGCTTGGAATGCTGGTGCCTGGAGCCGGCCCTGTATGTGGCATCTCAAAGCGCTTATACATGTAAGTACACTTACAAGTACACATACTTACTGAAGCTGAACTCAACCAATAGTCAATTCAAGACTTATTAGTTTGTTTTTAGTAGATAAGGTTTTCTTATTCATTGTATGTATTACCTAATTTTGTCAAAACATATTTAAAAAAATTCTTTTTACCATTTCTAAAATAATTACGCATGGGTAAATTTGTAGCTTTGAAATCAGCTGTGAAATGCAGCATGGGTAAAATTTAAGATCCCAGATAGCTGCCACTGAAATGAACCTTCAGAATCATTGTTTTCCCTTTCCTGAAGGACTCCCTGAGGATTACATTGAAAACAATTCTGTCTTGCTGTCTAACACAGTTCAAATAACAACTCCAACCTAGAGTGACATTGGTGAACTCCTGTGGTGTATTACACTGGATAATACTGTATATACTGTACATCAAGGCATTTGAGGATTCTTATCCTTCACATATAGGTTTCTAAGAGCTCTAGTTGCCTCACAAGATGGGAAAAGGATAATGCCTAAGGGGTAGCACAATGCAGCACCGTGCCTTTTGGAGGCATAATGCCTCCTGGGCACTAGGAGTAGCATGGGCCGGGGGGGGAGGAGGGGGGAAAGGTGCTCTTTGCTACATCTTTTAAAAGATATAGCAAATATTCACCCAGTGCAGCTCTGTTGATGCATAGGGTGACGGCGCCATGGCCCCATCTCACCCACAAATGCTCCCTGCATCCCGAGCTCACTAAAGCCAAATTCCACCTGTTCTAGGATGGTCAGAATTTGGCCCATAATAGATGTGGATGATACGCTCATTATTCTGAAATAATACAAGTCATTGTATAAAAAAATACAAAAAACACCTTCACACAATGTTGTGACTTTCTAAATATTCAAACACCCGATGCTGTAAAATTATATTTTTAGCTCCTCCATTGACAATGGGTTGGGTAATTTGGACATGCAGTTCTGGAGATGTTTGCATATTGTGCAGTACATGTGCTTTTTGTTTCAGGCCCCGTCACACTATGAAGATTGTATTAGTCTATGCAAAGGATACTCTTTGGGTGGTGCAGTCACACCTTTCCCAAAATGTTAGCTGCTGACTAGAGTTGACTGGGAATTTTTTAACAAAAAGTTGTCAAAAAATTCCCAATTTGTCAAAACTGAAACATATAGCCTAGAGCACTCTCCTGAGACATAGGCCAAGCATGATCAAGTCACTGCTCTGCCTGATTCAGAGAACGGACTTGAACCTTTCACATTTGAGGTCAGTTCCCTAACTACATGGCTATTCTGGAGTAGATATTGCACACTGAATTTTTTCATGAAAAAATTCAAAAGATCAGTTGTATTTTTTTTTCTAATGTGGAATCAAAAACAAATTTGAAAACCTCAATTTTTCACCCAATGGAATCTTGTTTTCCAGCCATCCCTACTGTTGGGTCATTTGAATGGAAGAGTGAGGTGAAATGAGGTGGGAGCTGGAATTGCTCTGGAATGCTTTCTTTTCCTTTTTTTTTCGGCGAAAAGTTAAGTTGGTGGTGGAAAAAAAAAGAGAACTACACAATTCTGCCTATTCAGAGATTATTCCAAGATATAGGCCTAAATTATTTCTTGACAAGACTACCAGTTCTGCAATTGGATCCACATGAATGGACCCTGAGCCTGATATGGATCCAATTATAGAATTGGGGCCATTGATGGCTATTTCAAGACAAACTTGCCTTTGTATGCATGAACGTGTCTCCGATTGACCTCAGGGAAATCTGCCATTGAGGATCCAATCACAGAATTCAGTCCACACAGTGCATATGACTGTGGGTCAGTCAACAGCTGTCAATAGCAGTGAGTGGGAAAAAACCCAAACAATTTGCAAGCTTTAAAGACTTATTAAAACATTGAACAGTATACTTTATGCTTCTATATTTTTTCTTGTCACTGCTGCAAGCATGATTTATCTAAAGAGAGTCTGTGCCCAGTGCAGAAATATAGACTAAGTTGTGCAATCTGTTCTGAGCTACATTGCTTGCTGTGTACATCAATGAATAATATTCACTTCGCACTCAGACAGAAATTCTCAATAAGCTCAGAAGTCTCAAGGCAATAAAAACCCACAATCTAATTCTAAAAATCTTTTAAGTTGTTTGGTAAAGGTATCTAGTGTTGGAGAAAATCTTTGTGTGGTGGCATACTTCCATTCTTCACTTATGGTAGGTCTTGACTGCTGCAGGCCACAATGCTTTCACCCCTCCATAAACCCAGAACAATAGTGTAAATTACTGGCACCTGCATCTGTAATAGTAAAGGTCCTTTTTTAGATGCTGGATTAAAATAACTGTTAGAATAACATGAGTCTTAAGTGTATTTAAGGGCTTTGCAACTGTGTAACTGCAAGAAGTTGGCACTGTGATTGACAATTATTGCTAATAGGTTTAACCTATGCCAAAGTCTCTGAGCAGGAAAATTGCCTACACAAAAATGTCAGCTCAACCCAAGAAATTTACGCAGCTTTAAAGTACCATGGAAAAGATTCATAATGACCTGCACATTTTCCACCGTGATAACTGCACTTTCAGTTTATGCACTTAGAACTTTATAGAAAGTGGCACTTTATCTTGTACCTTTGTCATCTTCACTGGCTTCCTACCCATCGTAGAATCTGAAAAAAAAATTCACCACCTACTTCTGAGAGCTCCAGACATATCATTCTGTTCTTCCAGTATTTCCAATTTGATCCCACACAGTTGGAGATGGGGGCCATTTTTTCAGTTACCCCTGTTTCATACTCTTCTCCCATCTGATGTCACTTTGAGTTGACTCCTTTCCCTCAGACAACAGTATATTTTCCAAGTGGTGAAAGGTTGTGTTTCCAGTTATTGATTGTGGCTAGTGTGAACTACAAATGGCTCCTGGATTTTTTTTAGAAACTTTATGAATGTAATAAAAAATCATTGGAATCTGGTCCCTTTTGTTGAAAATAAAATCCATCCCTACTGAACAAAAGCTTTTGAGGGGTCTAGGCTATAACAATTAATTAAAGTCAGGAGCCACCAACTTTTATGACAGACTGGTATCTAAGATACCACAGTCCATCCTGATGCTTAGATTTAGATTAACTATGATATCACAAAATGTCTGGTAACTATTGGCAAACTCTACCCTTTCAGTGGTGATAAGAGGGAGTACAGGTTTGTTGCATCTTAGGCGCATTTAACATGTGCGATTTCAGCTTTACACGGTCGGCAAAAACAAAAACAAAAAAAAAAAAGAGAAAAATAACATTTTAAATACTGTTTCTATAGTGCGGGCAATTCCGCCCGCCATTACACTCAATGTAATTTTGACTATACGCGATTTTCGCTTTAGGTGCTGACTGCGGAACGTAACCCCATCATAAGATGAGACAGACCTGTATGTGTATTTATAGCCTGAAAAGAATACTTTTTACCATGGTGCATGGGAATTTTAATATATACCTTCTATAAATATCTGTGGGCACTGATTCATATTATAAGATTCAAACCTGCAGACCTTACTTATGTAAAATGTCCATTGCATTTCCCATGAGCTTGCTTGAACAAGGACCAGGGCCATGTATTGTGTAACTGGCTTTTAAGCAATGAACTCAATGTGGGGTTCTACTTGAAAGTCAATGGCATGGTGCAGCCTTCAGTAAAGGCTTCAGGGTTGAGCTAAAAGTGTACTGCTATTTGTTTGTTCAAAGACTGAAGGATGTGTTTACTAAGCCACAAATGGCAAAAGGGTTCTGTATTGAAACTACAGGTGGGTCTCTGTGTGGATATATAGTTCTGCCCACACAGATCTTTCTGCAGATTAATGCTTTCCACTTTTTAAAGAGTCCACTGCTATGAGAACATAAAATACATTTTTAAAAAAGCCCTGCATCTTATTTATTTGGTAAATCTCTTAATTAAAGATGTTATAATGTGATTTGTTTTTCTTCGAAGATCTTAGAATGGACAACTGGATTAAAGATAATGATTTTATTTCTAATGAAGTAGATTATCTTCTTGATTTACATCATACTTATTTAATAACTTATATTTACTTGTTTCAAGAAATTCTTCTGGTAATATATATCATACATAGAAATGATATAATGTAACATAATATCACCCAACCAGCAATTCATTTTGCTTAAATTAAAAAAGCATTATTTTAAAAATGCTTTAAAATAAAATAACTTTATGAATGTATAGCCTATTGAAGAAATACTACAGGCAGTTCTTAAATTGAAATTGAAAAGTGCAAATTACAGTACTAGAGTGGCATGTCCACAGATTTATATTTTTGCAGCGTTTCTGAGAAATCTGGACAATTCTTGATGCAAAATATCTTCATCTCTCAAAATGTCTACGAATAAATAAAAAGCCGCTTTGGCTCAACAGTTCCTGATTTGTGAATTATGCAAAAGCCAGAGGAGGAGCTTTTCCCCTAGAGGCCAGTGGATTAAGCATTCCTCAATCTAAAACCTTCTTGGCTCTCTGCCACTGAGTGACTTTAACAATAATTTGCCCTTACAGAGCACTTTGCAAACATTATTAAAGTTATGTCTTTCTTCATTTCTGTGGGAAAGGTAAGTATCATGCCATATTCATTAGAAAGGGTAGGCAGATTTAAGTAGGCACTAGGTAGAATATAATTAATCATTTATTTTCCTTGTGTATAGTATTTTTCTGTCATTTGTTCTTTCCATGGAAACAGGATTGTCTTCTTGCTTAAGAGATATTATTAACCTACTGTTTTGCTTGACCTAAAGTCATAGGACCTTAAAAGTTATTCACAAAATGGATACACCAGATTGAAAATGCTCTAACTCTTTGGAAATTATAATCTCATGGTAGATCAGGCCCCTCATCTTCTGTCTGGGACACCATTATCATTTTCACACTAATCGTATAGGCTCCCACAATCAATGGAGTGCTTTAGTGCAGTGGTTCTGCCAGTTGAAAATTGCTATGTATGCATTAGGGCAGGAGTAGGCAACCTATGGCACGTGTGCCGAAGGTGGCACGCGAGCTGATTTTCAGTGGCACTCACACTGCCTCGGTCCTGGCCACTAGTCCGGGGGGGCTCTGCATTTTAATTTAATTTTAAATGAAGCTTCTTAAACATTTTAAAAACCTTATTTACTTACATACAACAATAGTTTAGTTATATATTATAGACTTATAGAAAGAGACCGTCTAAAAACGTTAAAATGTATTACTGGCAGGCGAAACCTTAAATTAGAGTGAATAAATCAAGACTCGGCACACCGCTTCTGAAAGGTTGCTGACCCCTGCATGAGGGGGTAGTTAAGACTGAGTGTCACATTCCTTGTTTTTATTGGTGTGCGTTGGGGGGGGGTCCAATGGTGCCTTTTTTCAATCTGTATTCCCTTTAAGATTTTCTTTATGGAGTAGATACACAGCACATAATCCATCTTCATTGTGTTCTCTGTTCTATATATTCTGTAAGCCAATGTCTTTTTCCATTGAAACAGTATAATTCTGAAATCAGCGTGTTATGGAAATTCAAAATGCTTGACAATGCATTCTCGACTGCTGCATTTGTTGTGGAAATGTAGCATTTTTGCATTAATCTATTTGACCCACTGCATTAGGCACCAAAAATAGAGCCAGAATTCTAGAAACCCTAATCCTGTTGAGGGTATTTGGGTGCTACTAGATTGCAAACAATAATAATAGTCTCAGTCATTTCACAACAACAGTGTCATTCAGTTAAGGATCTACACCCCCCCTTTCCATCTTGATAGTAACTACTCTTATTGTCACTACTAGATATAAGCAGAGTTTTTACAATATTTTTGATTTTTCATTTGGTATTTTTTAATGTGAATATAAATGTTTCTATATTTTTCGTCATGAAGTCACTATATTCAGTAATTTCTTTTTTAAAGTTTATTGTTACCATGTGTGTAATACCAGACTATTAATTTACTGATATATTCTGTAGATTGATGTTTAATTTTTGTCAAAACATGTATATATTAGCTTAGAGGATGTCTGATTCCTATGCTAATATTAGGATTGGATTAAGGGAGAAGGACATTTGGCCTTTGATGCCATCTACTAAATGTTATCACTTATTTTTAGTACTGGGCTATATATAATCAGTGGCTTGTAAAGTATAATTTTCATATAAACTTCAGTTAAAGCAGAAAAACTGAAATATTCACATAAAATCAGTAGAGCTTCTTTAGTTTATTAAAATTCCACATTTCTTAGAGTAAATTTTTTAGGATGAAATTCTATTGACTTTAATGGGGCCAGGATTTCACTGTTAAGGTCAATGGAGGTCAAAGGATTAACGTGGGGTTAGGGCTGACCTAGAAGAGGTAGGTAAGATTCCATGGGAAGCAAGTCTAAGGGGAAAGTTTGAGAGAGTTGGCAGTTTTTTAAAGAGACATTATTAGGGGTGGAAGAGAAAACTATCCCACTGCATAGGAAAGATAGGGAGTATGGCAAGAGACCACCCTGGATTAACCAGGAGATCTTCAATGATCTAAAAATCAAAAAAGAGTCCTACAAAAAGTGGAAACTAGGTCAAATTACACAGGATGAATATAAACAAATAGCACAAGTATGTAAGGACAAAATTAGAAAGACCAAGGCATAAAACAGAATTAAACCAGCTAGAAACATAAAGGGTAACCAGAAAAATTTTTCTACAAATACATTAGAAGCAAGAGGAAGACCAAGAATAGGGTAGGCCCATTACCCAATGAGGGGGGGAAACAATATCAGAAATTATGGAAATAGCAGAGGATCTAAATGACTTTTTTGTTTCAGTTTTCATCAAAAAGGTTAGTAGTGATTGGACATCGAACATAGTGAATGGCAGTGAAAATGAGGTAGGACCAGAGGCTAAAATAGGGAAAGAACTAGTTAAAAATTACTTAGACAAGTTAGATGTCTTCAAGTCACCAGGGCCTAATGAAATACATCCTTGAATACTCAAGGAGCTGACTGAGGAGATATCCGAGCCATTAGTGATTATCTTCGAAAAGTCATAGAAGACGGGAGCAATTCCAGAGGACTGGAACAGGGCACATATGTTGCCAAGCTATAAAAAGGGAAATAAGGACAATCCGGGGAATTACAGACCAGTCAGCTTAACTTCAGTACCTGGAAAGATAATGAAGCAGATAACCAAGCAATCAATTTGTAAACACCTAGAAAATGATAAGGTGATAAGTAACAGTCAGCATGGATTTGTCAGGAACAAATCATGTCAAACCAATATAATTCTTTCTTTGACAGGGTAACAAGCCTTGTGGCTGCGGGGGAGTGCTAGATGTGGAGAAAGTCCAGAGAAGAGCAACAAAATGATTAAAGGTCTAGAAAACACGACCTATAAGGGAAGATAGGAAAAATCATGGAGAAGGTCCTCAAGGAATCAATTCTGAAGCACGTAGAGGAGTAGAAAGTGATCAGAAACAGTCAGCATGGATTCACCAAGGGCAAGTCATGCCTGACTAACCTAATTGCCTTCTATGACGAGATAACTGGCTCTGTGGATGAGGGGAAAGCAGTGGACGTGTTATTCCTTGACTTTAGCCAAGCTTTTGATACAGTCTCCCACAGTATTCTTGCCAGCAAGTTAAAGTATGGGCTGGATGAACGGACTATAAAGTGGATAGAAAGCTGGCTAGATCATTGGGCTCAACGGATAGTGATCAATGGCTCCATGTCTAGTTGGCAGCTGGTATCAAGTAGACTACCACAAGGGGCTGGTTTTGTTCAATATCTTCATTAATGATCTGGAGGATGGTGTGGATTTCACCCTCAGCAAGTTTGCAGATGACACTAAACTGGGAGGAGTGGTAGATACGCTGGAGGGTAGGGCTAGGATACAGAGGGAAAAATTAGAGGATTGGGTCAAAAGTAATCTGATGAGGTTCAACAAGTACAAGTGCAGAGTCCTGCATTTAGGAGGGAAGAATCCCTTGCACTGCTACAGACTAGGGACTGAGTGGCTAGGCAGCAGTTCTGCAGAAAAGAACCTAGGGGTTACAATGGACGAGAAACTGTATATGAGTCAACAGTATGTCCTTATTGCCAAGAAGACTAATAGTATTTTGGGCTGTATAAGTAGGATCATTGCCAGCAGATCAAGAGACGTAATCATTCCCCTCTATTCAGCATTGGTGAGGCCTCATCTGGAGTACTGTGTCCAGTTTTGGGCCCCACAGTACAAGAAGGATGTGGAAAAATTGGAAAGAGTCCAGTGGAGGGCAACAAAAATGATTAGGGGACTGGAGCACATGACTTATGAGGAGAGGCTGAGGGAACTGGGATTATTTAGTCTGCAGAAGAGAAGAATGAGGGGGGATTTGACAGCTGCTTTCAACTACTTGGAAGGGGGTTCCAAAGAGGATGGATCTAGACTGTTCTCAGTGGTAGCAGATGACAGAGGAGTAATGGTCTCAAGTTGCAGTGGGGGAGGTTTAGGTTGGATATTAGGAAAAACTTTTTCACTAGGAGGGTAGTGAAGCACTGGAATGGATTACTTAGGGAGGTGGTGGAATCTCCTTCCTTAGAGGATTTTAAGGCCTGGCTTGACAAAGCCCTGGCTGGGATGATTTAGTTGGGGATTACGTTCTGCTTTGAGCAGGGAGTTGGACTTGATGACCTCCTGAGGTCCCATCCAACCCTGATATTCTATGATTCTGATTCTATATTCTAAGATTGAAAGGTATGTTTAGTCTGGAGAAGGGAAGG
Source organism: Malaclemys terrapin pileata (assembly GCF_027887155.1). Classification (NCBI taxonomy): domain Eukaryota; kingdom Metazoa; phylum Chordata; order Testudines; family Emydidae; genus Malaclemys; species Malaclemys terrapin. The sequence goes on along the minus strand of NC_071507.1, from coordinate 103,497,372 downwards.
CTGAGGGACAGATGTGGTGATAGTTTTCAAGTACATAAAAGGTTGTTACAATGAGGAGGGAGAAAAATTGTTCTCCTTTACCTCTGAGGATAGGACAAGAAGCAATGGGCTTACATTGCAGCAATGCAGTTTAGGTTGGATTTAGGAATAGCTTCCTAGCTGTCAGGGTGGTTAAGCACTAGAATAAATTGCCTTTGGAGATAGTTGAATCTCCATCATTGGAGATTTTTAAGAGCAGGTTAAACAAACACCTGTCTGGGATGCTCTAGATAATACTTAGTCCTGCAATGAGTGCAGGGGACTGGACTATATGACCTCTCAAGGTCCCTTCCAGTCCTCTGAATCTATATATAGTGTTAGTAATACCTTATTTGCAGTTATATTGCTTTCGGAAGTCTGCCAACTGCACACATACCTTACAGAATGGATAACTGCAATCCCACACTGCTTTGCTCTCTGGGAGTGCCCTTGTCCCATTTTTTCCCTAGACATAGTAAAAATACAGTACAGTTAGAGCCAGTCAAAAGTTTAATTTTGAATTTTTGATGAATGTTTTCAACCAAAGCCCCTTCTAGAAAAGCCACTAACATAAGTGTCAAGTATCAGAGGGGTAGCCGTGTTAGTCTGAATCTGTAAAAAGCAACAGAGGGTCCTGTGGCACCTTTAAGACTAACAGAAGTATTGGGAGCATAAGCTTTCATGGGTAAGGACCTCACTTCTTGCATCTGATGGACCCTCTGTAACATAAGTGTATAATTGTTTGTGTGTTGGGGTTAATTCTGGCTGGTATAAAATGAAGTGTACACTTGTATCTTAAAACATCTTGTTGTCTCTCTGTGCACACCCTCTCCTGCCCCCTTAGATACCTACATTTCACTCTTTTTATAAAGCTGTGAAGTCACATACCACTTACATTCATTTTCCTATCCACTTATACCCATGTGTAACATGCACTACTGCTCAGTCACCAGTTAACTTATTCCAGGACTCCACTGGGAGCTGCAACTGCTTACACAATGGTGAATTTGGCCTATGCAATCTGCACGGCAGGACAGAGACACATTAGGAGAAAACTATAGGTACAGTACAGTGTACTTAATCTATAAACAGACTATGAAAAGAAAAAATAATTATTCCCCAATTGCTTTCTAAGCTTAAGGGCTAAATTTCCAAAGAACTGTGTGGGGAGTTGTATGAGTAAATCTCATTATTGTTAACAGGATTTGTGTACTTATCTCCCCATGCAGTGTTTAAAAACACACAGGAACAAAAAAGGCCAACTAAATACAAAACACTCAGTGCACAGTCAATTCACAAATTCTCTTCTCCTATGGTTTAATATTTGTCATGGCACTTGAAGTATGTTCCAAACACAAGTAACAGATAACTACATAATTGACCGGTACTTTCCTGATGTGTAACTTTGTGATTGGTACATTCGGCAGTATAATTCCCAAGGTAGGACTCAGACTCGGATCTTACAATTGAATCCACAAGGACAAACACCTCTGGTCACACAGAACCCATTTAAGCCAATGTGGCTCCACATGAGATAAGGTTTTGCCCACGCAGTTCCATTTGCAAGATCAAGACCTTCATTCTCTTTAGTTTTCTCTTTTCCTAATGAGATCTGTCAATGACTTACACTAATTAGGTGGGCAATGGATGTTAATGGGATGAGATTTTAAATATGCTACTTCAAAATTATATGAATAAATCATATAAATTTCAGTACTGCCTTTCACCATGTCTTCTCCTGCATATCAATATCATTTTCATTACCTCTGTTATAAAAAAATTGATGTATAAAGTACATGTACAGTAGTTGACTTTGAAGGAGTCTAAAGGTGATGGGCCAAGCGTGCCTATATTTTCAATTATGGTTACAAATAATTTTAAATAGCCTGATCTTATTAGCTAACATTAGAATTGTTTGATTTAACAAGAAAACCAGATTTTTTTTTATTAATAATAGTGCTTGGTTCTGATTTTGTTTATACCAGTTTTACACTGGTGTAACAATATAAGTTCCAAAAGAACTGGTATAACCATATAGGTTCCAAAAAAGTTACTCCTATTTTACATTGGTTTAAGTTAGACTATGTTATTTGTTTTGATGGCATGAGCCTGATTCACTTCTGCATTTTTTCTCTTTTATGCTGATGTAACTCCATTGACACTGATGTAGCTACACCAGTGTAAATCAGAAGTAATACAATGGTGTTTCAATAATTTTTGGTAATAGAGACTTTGTTAAAACATTTGGAAATACAGAATTAAATCCAGTCTCCCTAGATGTAAAATAATTGCAGATAAAGAGTAAAATACAGCACACATCCTATTAGGCTAGATATTGGACTTACTCTGTGGATAAAGCAAGCTTAGGTTAAGCAGGTGTGAGTAGATACTGCTAAATGTTCAGTATTTGCATCAGGTCAGCATTAGACAGCTATAGGTGTCAGCAGTTTAAATATAGTCTTTGCAGAGGACACCTTTAAGATAACTGCACAAATCCATTCATTTTGCCAAGCAGAGACAATAATTGGTAACTATTGGTATTATGTACAAACACTGTGTTCCTCCAAGAATAACCCAGAGTGATTAGCTCTCAGCAGATCGGCTGTTCTTTTGCTGACTCTCGAGTGGCTTTTTGTATGTACGTATATACACACACAAGCCACTGAGACTGAGCACAGCAGATGAGTCATCTCACTGAGTTCTGTTCATCTGTTCCAGAACAGTTCATTGTTTTGTTTCAAAAAGAACAAACTTCTATTTTTAAGGAAGGTTGAGTTTACAACATTGTTATTAAAAAAGGCCCAGGCAGACATTTTATCTTACTCTGTGACATGTAGCAAATTCCAGTTTCTAACAATAATGCTTAGTCTAAAAATGTCATTTGGACATAGAAAAAACAATCTCTTGACTTGTCTCTCTGCTACCTAAATGCAGAATTCAAACTTTCCTTCCCAAATCACATCCTAATTCCAGAGGCTAGCAATGGTTCAAAAGTAAGTTAAAGCAGAGTGCAGTTAGAGTGCTCGTCTGGCTTGAATATAATGAGGATTCTTACCTATTCTGCCCATTCCTGTTCTCTTGATATGCAGTTTTCAAACAGGCTATTAGGTGCATACGTCTTCATACAAAGCAGTGTGTGAGTTGTGACTAAAGTAGACTTAGGTGAAGGACCAAGGTGCATTTTGAATCCCTTTGCTTTAAAGGAAAACTTCATCTCTTTTGCGCAGGTCCATCCACTGGACTGTTTGGAAAGCTAAGGAACACTTCTCACCCTGGATAAACCATGTAACATATTTAAGTTATTTTTAATAATCATTTCAATTTTTGAATCTTATTGCTGGTGGTGGCTGTCTTACTAAAGAGAGTGACGCCATTTGCAATGCTAGTATGATGGGACTTATCACAGAAATGTAAGGCTGGAAGGGACCTCAAGAGGTCATATCCCCTCCGCACCCCCCCCCCCCCCTGTGCTGAAGCAGCATTAAGGCAGGAATTAAGTATTTCCAGCTTTTTTGGTATTGATTTAACAATCACAAGAACAGCTTTAATTCTTGCAAGCTAAATCTTTTGTTTAAACAAATATAAATAAAATCCATTTGATGATTGCTAACCCAGTATTAAAATGTTTTTTCTGGTATAGTTGTGTTGCCTTTAATTCTATCAGTCCCTTTACTTTTCTATGTTTAATTTATATAATTTCTACAGAGAAATCAGGTGCATAGGCATCCAGCCAGATGTGAAATTTGTATGTATGTTTTATATATATACATACACACAAATACTGATTGAACAATTAGATTAACCAGCAAATAGTGGCAGTGGAAAGGACTGTAGCAGAGGGAATGCAAAAAAACTCAGCAGAGACATACTAAAAATATAGCAGAATTTTGAATCAAATATCCCCAAAATAGGATGGAACTATGGGGACTGAGGGCCCTCAGCTGCACTACAATCAGGCAATAATATCAACGTACCATGACACTTTTGCAAGAGCTGGGGTTATAGTCTTTGGATGAATGCAACCTGTGTTTAATAATATGCAGTACTTCAAAGTAGGACCTATAGACCAATTTACTCAGCTTAAATGACAAGTGAGAATGTAAGTAGGCCGCAGTGTACTTTATGCTGAACTGAAAATGTGCCGAGGACACCAGGAACTCATGGTATTCTTTTGGCATTAAAAAAAAAAATCTCAAAAAAGGTTTTTTAAAAGCTCAAATCAGACAAAACTGAAGTGATGGTGGTAGGACTCAATAAGCAACTTAAAGAATGGTAGAGTGATAACTGCACCTCTTTTGAAGGACTGCATTCCTTGTTTGCAATACTGATTTACAATGTGGGGATTTTGTTATTGTTCTTGGAATCTCAAGTAGCAGATGAGGTCACAGAATTTTTTTTTCATGTGGGCTTGGCCAATAAATAGCAAACTTTACTTCTGAACATGTGCATTGGTGCCATCGTTTCTGCTGTTGAAACATCAAGATTAGGCTACTGTAATGCACTGTCCATGGAGCTACACAATGGGACCACTCAGACATTGAAACTGATGCAGCCACTTGCTGAACAGTGTGTTATGCTGGGAATGTATAACTTTAGTGCTCTGAGGTCTGCAGCAGCTGCCAATTTGTTTCTTGGCAGAGATCAAGTTGTTATTTTAAAGCCTTAAATGGTCTGGGTCCTGAAACTCTGCTTCTCACCCTGTGTTATGCTCCCACAGTTTTACTCAGTGGAGACAACTGACAAAAGAGGTGACTGTTGGCAGGGCATTTTCTGTGAGAAGTCCTCAACTCTAGAATCTGCTTCCCTACTTGGTCCACTAAAGGCCAGATATGTTAACTTTCCAGACACACTTCAAAGGTCCTATTTTTTCCCATAGTTTGTTCTGTTTGCCAGAAGCTGGGAATGAGCGACAGGGGATGGATCACTTGATGATCATCTGTTCTGTTCATTCCCTCTGGGGCACCGGGCACTGTCACTGTCGGAAGACAGAATACTGGTCTAGATTGACCCTTGGTCTGACCCAGAAGGGCCATTCTTAAGTTCTTAGGAAACTGCTGGTCCAGAAGTACTGGAATTGTATACCATACTGGGGCAGAAACTTCATCTTTTTTTTTTTTTTTTTTTGTAAAATGCAAACTTTAAGACAAAGAAGAGGTGATGCTTCCTGGATGCACCCAGGGCTATGAGGTACCTTGCTTCCACCTGCACTTAGCATGAGGAAACTCATCTGTGCCTCCTGTGAGTCAGCTCCTCAACTCCACCAGCCACAGACAATACCAGCACTTCGCTCTAGGCGTCACAGGCCCTGCTTTTACTCTGCAGGTCCACAGCTGGCACACTCCAACCCTCCCCAGCCCCAGTCACTCACAGTATTCACAGATTCACTCCTTCCAAAGGCATGTACACCCCAGCTTACTGTTTGCACCTCAGATCATTGCTCTGCTTTACACGCAGCACTTAGATATGTTTATAGTGAAATCAAGTAAAGTTTATTAACAAAGCACATAGGTTCAAGTGGAAGCAAACTGAAATATTGGGAATAAATGGTTACATATAAAATAATAACATGCATTCTAGACCTTAGACTTAATTAACAAGATATTCTCATGTCTCACCAAGAATTGCTCACCTAACACTCTGGCAGCACTTTACAACCAGGCTGGCTGTGATCCTCCTTTCATGAGACAAGCATGCCGTCAGCTTGCATTCTGTATGAAGGACCCAGTGTGTCTCTTTGAACTCTAAGGTATTACCAGAACACTCTTTCTTTTGTGTCTCTATTCATAAACAGGACACCCCGGCTGTCTGTTTATTCCTCAGGACTATCTCTCTTGTAGAGAGTTCACAATGTCTTCTTTTGCCTCTGTCTCAGTATGCCAATAGGCATACACTATGATGCATTCAATACACAAGTGGCCAGACAGAGAGATAGGTGTCTGCCTCCTGCCTGAAAGGAAAATTTCCAAGATACATCACCTCTTGGAGACCTGTCTTAACTTCAAGATCTTAAGAACATAATTTTTACTATAGATTAATAACTCCTTAAATATTATCCATACATACATTTCACAATGATGATAATAACCAGTGGGCTACTGGCTCTTAGTAGAGACTTCACATGCCACTCTTTGGTGGACTATTGTCCACCAAATATCCAACCTGGGAACCGCTGTAGAATCCTTTTCACCCCTTGTGCCCTCTGACAATTGGCATTGAGGGGTCCCTAGGTCACAGAACAATTGAACACAATACATTTTTGGAATATCAGATTCCAAATTCGGCGACAATATATTTTAGGTATATCTCTCCTAAGGTGTTTTTTTTTTTTTGCATTTCCTCTGGTATAGCCCTCTCCACTATCACTAGTTGCTAGTTAGCTCAAATGTTCAATCAGTGTATGTGTGTTATATATATATATATATATATATAAAATAACACATACACACATTTCACATCTGGCTGCATGCCTATACACCTGATGAGTTCTCTGGAGAAATTATACCAATTAAAGACAGAAAAGTAGAGGGTTTGGTAGAATTAAAGGCAACACAAATATAGCTGAAAAAATTAAGAGTTAAGAAAAAATGTAAGAGCTAAACACTTGGGATTTAGTTGAGCATTAATTTAAGGAGCCAGAAGAGAGTTGACAATAATGCAGAAGGAACAATAAAAAAAAAAAATTACAATTGTACAGTAAGAACAGAGAGGTAAAAATGAATAAAACCAGCTGTCAAACTCATGAGATTTTGTGCCTCCAGAGAATACTGTGCCCATTCCCCCCCTCCACGCTTGGTTATTAGCAAAGTTTTTACTTGTGAAAACAGTAAAAGGTTGGCAAGTCTGCTGTTCATGTGTCTCAGTGACTCTGGTAAAGTGCAAGCCATAGAGAGAGGAAAATAAGATCCAGAGTAGCAGAGGCACCTTTTTATGTCAATAATACAGACGCATTTATTGTTATAGTAGTAATAATTTTATTAAAATAACTACTGGGTAAAAAATAGGGTGCAATATATTGTTTTGTTAAGCTTTTCTTTAGCTACTGTACTTTCTTTTCCTTTTAAGTTTTAAAAATCTAAGGAGCCATAGCTATAAAGCTGCGTTTCAAACCCAGGCCTGGGGTGTGCTGTTAGACACAGCCCCAAGCAGTGGGCAGTGTGTAAGCTGCACCATTCCAAGGCTAGCCCCAGGAACCTTGGACTAGATCCACAAAGGGATTTAGCATCCTAAACGCCTAAATCAAAAATGTAGACCCTCAAAACCCTGCTCAGCTACCCTTTACCTCCGGGGGACCTAAATTCCCTAGGTGCCAATGTTTTTGCCAATAAATTCCCATAGGCACCTATGTTTCTGCCGCTGAGCATGTGCACAGTTCCCTCAGTTCTGACAATCTAAAATTTTAGATCAGCTAGAAAACAAATAACACTCTGCTAGTCATTTTAAAGAAAAATGTCCGAGTTGTCATTACTAGAAACTTTTTTCTGTCAGAGAATTTCTCTACCTGTGATATTTTTCACCCTACTTTGTGTGCTTTTCATTAGTGAAAGGAATAATAGTGCAAAAAAACAAACAGCTCCATATATGATATTTTAGTTGTACTGGTGTTAATTGTGAAGGGAGTTGGGTTTTTTTCCTCATAGATAGTCTCTCTTGTGTTTTCTGTGCTGAAACTCAGTCACTGCACTGAAATGGGAGTTTTAAAATTCACCCTTATGGAAGGATCCTCTAGAATGTAATAGGGATAAAAACATTAGGGTTCCTAGAAAAATAACTATAAAAAGCTTAGAGAACAATATTCATAGAGAATAATATCCTATAGGAATCACCATATAGAATTCTTTAGCAAAGGTACATTTAATTAGATTAAATTTCACAGCACTCTTTCATTTTGGCAGGAAGCCTACTGTCCATGGCTGGAAGACGGAAACAGAAGGAATACGTTAAACAAGATAATTGTTTGTGGGGCAAGACTCTCATTTTACAGCCTGCTCCATGTGTGCGTGGTGCACCAGGAAGCAGACTGGAAAGCAGATTATGACTCAGAGAATCTTGCCTGGTTTCCTTCTGCTCTGGGGAGGGATATACCCTTCACTAGCTCTATACCTGGAACAGGGTATGCTCGTCCAATGAAGCAGTGGAAGAAAGGCCAATGCTCTGCCCATCCCATCCTGTTTCCCCCCCCCTCTAGCCCAGCAGGGGAATGATGTAGCTGATTTGTGGAAGCTACTTTCCCCTACATACAGCTCCACAGGGCATGGGCTGCTGGCACAGGAGAAAGTAATGGGGTGCCTTACAAAAAACCTTTACTCTCCTATGGGGGTATGTGAACTAAGACACAATCTGGCTCTTATTTATTTACATAAATCTAATATCTTTACATAGAAACATTCTGCATTCTGCCTTTATTCCAGTAATGCTAGTTCAGATTATGAATTAAACCCGAAGATGTCAGTGTGACACAGGTAGAAAACTGGCATTTAGAGAAATCATTCCCCCCCCCCCATTTTGAAGAACTTATCTTTGGGGGTGCGTCTTATCTGACATTTTGGGGATTTCTCTACTGTTCCCTTTATCTGCTGTTCAGATACCAAACAACTTGTTGCATGCCTTAATACAAAGGGAAAAACTCCTCTCAACCCTCTAATGGTACACAAGTGATTATATTTATGAGATCTTGATCTTGCATACTAAAACCCTGTTCTTGCAAAAAAGCTACAAACAGAACCCCTCTGCCCGTACTGAGTCCTTATAGAAGCCAATGGAGCTCTGCATGGATCTATCCATTATGGGATTGGGGCTTTATAACCTGAATTTGTTTCTATCTAGTTTTTAATTCATCAGATGTTTTTAGACCCATCATCTATTAATGCTTAGATCACAGAATTCCAGATGTTAGGGAGATGAGCTGTATGGTCCAGTAGTGCACAAATTCTACAGCAGTGAGCATGGCATTGGCAACTTGCCAGGAGCCATAAGGCTGTGTCTAATTTGCATATATATGTCTACTGGATTTTAATTAGAAATAAATGTGCACCACTGTTGTTTTTGACTTAGAAAGCACTATAATTGTACATAGCATTTTACAACTACTTGTCCTACTTTTTCACTGAGGTGCCCACACACATTATGGAGATTTGAGTTTGCTGGGTGATTATGAAGTTTGGATTTTTTCAGTTTCATAATAGAAAAACTCTGTTCACAAATAGAAGCTGTTCCAAAGAGATTTGAACAGATAGCAGGCCCCATTCAGTACCCAGAGATTTGTCACTAGGCAGGCATTTATAACAATTCATTGGTTCCTTTACGAACTTGAGTGGAGTGGAGCATGTAAGCCAATCAGTTCTGGTTGAATACTGTTTGAAAAATGGAAAGAGTTTGCATCTCCTCAGCTGAGGAGACTCAGGTTGAAGATTTGAGGTATGCAGAAAGTGGATTCCTTCAGAAAGATGGAAATGTTGCACAGAGCAGAGTCCTCAATCAGGGGCAGCTCTATGTTTTTTGCCGCCCAAGCAAGGTAGGCAGGCGGCTTTCGGCGGCGCGCCTGTGGGTGGTCCGCTGGTCATGCAGATTTGGCGGCATGCCTGCGGGAGGTCCGCCGGTGCCGCGCCATCGGCATCTCTGCCGCCAAATTGCTGCCAAAGCCGCGGGACCTGTGGACCAACCACAGGCATGCTGCCGAAAGCCGCCTGCCTGCCGCCCTCACAGCAACAGGCAGGCTGCTCCCCGCGGCTTCCCGCCCCACACACACGCTTGCTGCACTGGTGCCTGGAGTCGCCCGTGTCCTCAGTGAGTCTCATAGAAAACAGTATGGTATTAAGCACCAGAACAAGGCCTGTGGTTATAGCATACATGAGAGCCTGTGTCCAAATGATGTCTTACTCCCATCTGAATCAAGGCTCCTGCACCCACAGCCTGCCATGGCCTCAAAAATTTCTGTTTCAGAGAACAGAATTTGGCATATAAACAACTTTTTCAGAGACTGTACAGTGTCACCACGATGTAAAGGTCAGTTATTTATCTTAAATCATTGCACAAATCATTGTTAGTCATTTAAAGAGTATCAATGAATAAAGGATCATGGGAACAATTTTCAAAATCACTTAAGTGACTCTGGCTGCTAAGTCCCTTTTCAAAAGTGACTTGGGGCCAGATTTTTAACGTTGAGAAGGTAGGTACCTAATGCCTTTAAAAATCTGGCCCTTGGACACCTAGGAGTTTAAATTAATAGGACTAAGGGACTTTAAAATACTTTACCCTTAAAATCCTAAATCTCATTTTCAGAAGAGACTTAGGTACTTAAGAGCATTAGTCCCATTGACTTTCAATTAGACTTGCATTCCTAAGCAATAAGGACTAGATCCACAGAGGGATTTAGAGGTCTAACTGCCACTTTAGGAACCTAAGTTCAAACTTTACATCCTCAAAACCCTCTCTAATGGTCGCCTTACCCTGTACACTTCTAAACTTCCTAGGCATTTAAGCTTCCATGGATAAATTCCTTTCGATGACTAAAAATCTGAGGACATGCACGTCGGCCTTGTTCCAGATGCCTGGACACCTAAGCCTCAATTGGATCCTCAAATTGGTATTGCCCTGCCAACCTTACCTGCAGGGCCCAATCCAGTAGGCATGCTCATAGATCAGGCCCTGCACAAAACACTGGAAGAGAAGGAAGTGATGGTGCTTCTGTCCTCTTAGAACCTTTAGCCCAGTGGTTAGAGCACTCACCCAGGCTGTGGGACACCCAGGTCTAACTCCCCTCATCTCAGTTGAGTGCCCTAACCTCTGGGCTCTGGGACATTCTGGAGTGGGGCTCTCTGTCTCTCCTGTTGAAGGTGTCCACGTCTATAAATAATTAGATAGTCATTGGTCCAGAGAGAATGAGTCAATATCCTATTGCACTCAGCTGTGTTCAAGTCTTTGCTCCAGTGACTATTTTAATAACTTTTAGAAAATGCAACAGTTTCAACAGGAGGAAGTGAGAAAGACTTGCTCCAGAATAGCTCATAGCCCAGTGGTTAGAGCACCCTCCTAAGAGATAGGAGAGGAGGGTTATTAGTGCTCTCCACATCAGGTAGTGGATGGAATTGAATCTAAGTTTCCCACATGCTGGGTGAGTGCTCTAACCACGGAGCTAAAAGTTTTGGTGGAGGGAAGAAGAAGCACCTCCGTCTCCTCAGCTTTTTGTGAGTAAGGGCTTAACCACTCAGTAAAAGGTTCATGGATGTAAAACCCAAGCAGAAATAGATGTCTCCATCTGGCTCAGACTTAGATGCCTGATTCCTTTGTGGTACATTACTTAGGCCACACCTCTCTCCGTGGCGTTACCTATTCGTTAGCTTAGGCAGCTCCCTGCTCAGCGTGCTAGTTTTTGTGGATCCCATTCTTAGGCACCTAACTCTCCCAAGAATTGTATAGTGAGTCTGGGTACCTTGTTCAGGGCTGTAGATTCCATTAGCAGGAGGGCACCTAACATTAGGTGTTGCAACACAGAGTGTAAGTCCCCTTTGTGGATCTAGACCTAAGTGACTTTTGAAAATTACCTCAGCACTTCTAAAAATGTTACATTAAGGCCCAGACTTTTAAAGCCTTGCAACACCTAACTGATTTAGGAACCTAAATCTCACTTTCAAAAAGGATTTAGACAATTAGGAGCCTAAATCCCATCAATGTCAAGGGGCTTTTGGCTCTTAAGTGCCTAAATCCTTTTTGAGTGCAGAAATGTCGAAATACCTTTACCAATCTGGGCTCAAGTGTCTAACTTACTATTGGGAAAAAAGGAACTTAGGCTATTTAGTCACTTCGGTACTGTTGAAAATTTTAACCTAAGTCTTTACAGTTTGGGTAAATGGAATATTTAAGACTTCTTTGATTAAGAAGATTGCTTTTATGCAGTCAGTGTTTTTCTAAAGCAATAATTCCACAGCAGAGATGCCTACAATTTCATTTCAGTGGGCACTGGCAATTTAAATGCAGTGGGACATTCTGATTTTTCATAAAGGAAAATAAAGACATTAAACACACAAGGTTTAATGCAGAAATAGAACACTATTGTATTGCTTATAACACAAATAATATTAATGCAAATATAAAGATTTAAATAACTGGTAATTAAACCATGTTTCATTTTTTAAAACATATTTAGCTATATAGGAACATCTAGACCTATAGGACCAACATGCGATTCTTCAAAATTAGCCTATTTATAATTAGAGCTCTGTGAAATTCTTGATTTTTTTTTAATAGTTTTTCATTTTATTTTCTGGGAATTTTGTTTTAGTTTGTTTTACTGTGGGGAGCCCTTGTGAGGGGGCAGAAGGAGGAGAGAAGGTCAGGTCCTGCCCTTGTGGGGAGGTGGGGTGAGAGGCCCTAGGGGGTGTTGCAGAGCAAGTCAGTCCTGCGCTCACCTCTCAGCAGCAACTTCGGTCCTGCGTGGCTGGGCCAGCTCCCTATTCCAGGTGTTGCGACCTGGTGCACGGGGTTGCAGTACCACTCAGGTTTGACCCAGCCGCCCCTCCATCATGATAGGGGGTGGATGGGCCAAATTAGAGTGAGTAGCATTTTGATCCTGTGCACCAGATCTCAATGCCCGGCTAGGGGATTGGGGCTCAGACCCTTAGAATGGGAGCCATAGGAACCGCTTCTGCAGAGTATGTTTTTCATTTAATTTGTGTTATTGCACATTGGTGAAAATCATGGGGTGCTAGTTATGATTCTTATTTTTATTCTTGGATGCTTTGGGAATAAACGTGAACCTTACTCTCTGTTGATTACTCTAAAATAATTGATTTTCCTATGGGAGACAGATGGGGATCTTAAAGGTCCCAGCCCACTACTCATGTAATTTTAATACATTAGGACAAGCCATGTTCATACATTAAAGTGGTTATATTTTTTCTACTGTTTAAAATGCATTAAGTATTGCATAGTATTTAATGTTTCATAAGTACATGTTTTGGTTCCACTTATTCAGATCTGTAATTTAGCATATGCATGTAAGCACATTGCCCTAAACACAGCAGGAGGGAAGTATTTTCTTTTTTTCATTTTACCCTTCTTAACTTTCTGCTTTTACTTTCATCTCTTTCCTGTATGATAAAATCCTCAGGAACATTAACATTTTTGACCCTGTAATATTAATGAACCATATTGGCACCATATCACAAGTCTCAGAATTTTTTTTCATTTCTTTGGATCCGTCCCCACCCAATTAGCTTAACTTGCACCCCTGAGTTGCATTATTTTTTAGAAATGTTGTTTAAATATTCTGCTGTTACCTAGGGGTTAAGCAGGTAGGATGATTGCGCTAATAAAAATTGATAAGTAGTCAGGTTATCCTTTCTAATTTATTACCATGGCAACAGACAGCACATGTGGCTTGTTGCTGAAGAACAGAATGTTAATAATCAAATGTGTCTTACCCAAATGAATATGTAACACAGCTTACTAATACAGTGTCTTGACATTGTATACATTACTGAACTGCAGCACACATTAATTCTGCATCTAAGTTAGTTGATGCATATGCTCTGGAGAATAAAAAAGAAAGAAAAGAAAAGAAAAAGTATCTCTGATACATCGAATCTGTTCATTAAAGTAATGTATTTTAAATAATGTACAGCAAAAGATTTAAGTATCTAACTCTTGTTTATTTCAGTAGGTGGCTTGTATACTAGGAACATGCTGTAATGCACAGTCATTGTGACATGGCATAAAAGAACTGACACTGCCCAGGAGTTCGATTAAGTAACAATCTCTGGGAAAAAAATGATCATTACTAGAAGTTAATGGTTGGTTTGTTAGTTAATGGCCCAAGGCAAAGCTGAGGGCAGTTAAGGCTCTAACAAGCTGGTTATGAATTGTGGCAATGGGGGATTTTAAGGGGCTTCTTCTATTATATATTCTATTATATATTACATTTAATGGTTTGTGATAGCAATAATGTGCTTTTTAAGACAGTAGTTGTAGCTGAGGACATTATTGGAAACATCAGTTGTTTCAGGGAAATAGACAATTGATTTTCTACCAGTAAGGATAAGAATATGCACTATTAAATATATAATTCCAGGCTTTTGCTTTATGTCATGCATGCAACTTTCAATGCATTGGCAAGAAGTGAAAGGACACTAGAAAAGCTCTGTATACTTCATTTTGCTTATGTAACAGTCAGGGAAACAGATCATCCCAAAACTTCACAAGCACAAAGTGTCCTCCAGGCCACCTGTAGTGAGGCAGTGTGGCCTCCCTTTGAGCCAGAGGGGGAGTAACTACCATCTTTGCCCAAGCGGGCAGAGCCAGGCTTGCGTCACCCCACCCACTGGAAGTACATTACCGGAACAGGAAGTATAAAGGGCAGGGTCTCCCATTCATTTGGGGCTGGGACACCGAGGGAGGCAGACGGATCCTGCTCGCTCCCAGCCGCTGACCCTGCTGCTGAAAGGGTTGCCAACTTTCACAAAACTGAACACCCCTGTCCTGCCTCCTGCCCCGCACTGCCCCACCCTTTCTCCTAGCCCCCCCCTCACTCCATCCATCCTCCCTCCATCGCTCACTCTCCCCTACCCTCACTGACTTTCACCAGGCTGGGGCAAGGGGTTGGGGTGTGGGAGGGGGGTGAGGACTCTGACTGGGGGTGCGGGCTCTTAGGTGAGGCTGGAGATGAGGGGTTCAGAGTTCAGGAGAGGGCTCTGGGTTGGGGAAAGGGGTTGAGGTACCGAGAGGTGGGATGAGGACTCTGGCTGGGGGCGAAGGCTCTGGGCTGGGGATGAGGGGTTTGGGATAAAGGAGGGGGCTCCAGGCTGGGTGTTAGGGGTGCGGGCTCTGGGAGGGAGCTTGGGTGTGGGAGGGGACTCTGGGCTGGGGCAGGAGGTTGGGGGTCGGGACAGGGTTCAGGGTGCGGAGTCCTAGTAGTGCTTACTGCAGCTGCTAGGAAGCGGCTGTCAGGTCCCTGCAGTCCCTAGGCAGAGGGTTGGCCAGGGAGGCTCCGTGCATTGCCCTCGCGCCCACAGGCGCTGCCCTCGCAGCTGCCATTGGTGGCAGGGGCAGCGTGCAGAGCCTCCCTGGCCGCCCACGCTGCACCACCGACCGGACTTTTAACGGCCTGGTTGGCGGTGCCGACAGGAGCCACCAGTACCGACAGGAACCGCCGGGGTCCTTTTTTGACCAGGTGTTCCGTTTGAAAACCGGATACCTGGCAACCCTAGTAGCTGAACCCAGCCACAGACCTGCCAGCACTGCCGTGGGCCACCTACCCAGAAGAGCCGGAGGATGTTCTGCTGATCCAAATACACCCTGAGGGAAGGGGAGGAGATTGTCTGGGGCTACCTGACCTTAGTCTGGCTACAGCTCTGCCTGAGGCATGGTCAGCGTGTTGTGGTTGGGATCCCCACTGATGTAGTGGCAGACCACTCCGCCACTGTTAGGGTCGTCCGCCGGAGTGCGGACACCCGACCCCTAGGATTTGCCCTGTCTCTGCATCAGACCAGGGCTGATTGAATACTGAGTGTGCCCTGTCTCTGTCAAGAAACTAGGGCCAATTGACCAAGGTGTTTGCACAGTCCCAGCTCAAAGGGCTCAAGGCCTATAGACTCTTGACTGTTCAGCCCCTGTCTTGGGGCGAGGACATACGGGCCCCTGGGAGAACCTGTTTCTGCCTACAGGCTGAAGCTAATTGCCTGTTGGGGAGTTCAACCCCATTAGGCCTGTCAGGATACTAACGCCTAAATCCTATCATTATCCCCACCAAATACTAAGGCGAGGTCCCAACGGTGTAGTGAGGCAGTGTGGCCTCCCTCTGACCCAGACGGGGAAGGACAACCACCACCCTTGAAAGGAAATATCACCATCAAACTTGTAGTCTTCCATTTTGTGTCACATTGTTTATTTGGCATGATAATCACAGCATCATTTTCTCACTGACTGCACTTACATAAATAGCAGCTACAGGGACCAGACTGGACTGAAAATAGTTCAGTGGACCCAAAATCAAAATGCTGGGGTGGATCATTCTGTGTCTCTTTTTACCCAGAGTTTTGTTCCATTCAGAAGGCCATTTTGCCACTACAAAGTTGTTCAGGTACAAGTTCAGTCCACTTCACAGAAGGTTATGGGGTAATTGGGTTTTAATCAGTTCCTGGAGATTTAAAAGTATCTTGATAAACTGAAATGGTTGTTGAACATTGCCAGAATGTAGCTTCACAATGAATCTGAGGTGAGGCAATTTCAGATAAAACAGGGTGCCATAAAACTGTCATGAACATAAAAGCAAGCTGTATTTACAGTATGATTGCTTTATATTCATTTTGAACATTTGCAGGGAGCAAAATTCAACATTTATACTGTAAAATATCCATTTATGTAGGTAGAAGAGTGGTAGGTTGCACATTCTAGGAGTAGGTGACTCTGGACTAAATTGAGTTCTGGTCTGGGTTTTTTTTATTACCCAGCAATTCGGAGTCAGAACATAAAGAAGAATTGACATCAGCCTGTATCCTCTGTCTTCATAATCTCTCAGGAGCTGAGACTCCACATTTTGAAATGTTGAGTAATGATTTTTTTACTTGGTATTTCATGGGTCTTGTATATACTGTTACAATAAAAACAAATCTACCACTGAAAAGTTAGATAATCTCAGAACTAAGGCTGCCTGTGCAATCTTAATTTGTCCCCCTTCTGCATATGCACTATGGTACAGTCTTTAATATCATGATCATATACTATTTTGTTCCACAAGACCTGAGCCTCATTCAGCGCACAGGATGGACCTGCTGTGGGAGTGGATCAGGATAGTATAGTGAATGAGGTTATTACCTGTAGGACCCTGGCTTCATTTGATCCAGAAGGTATGTAATAGCGCCCACCTACAGCTCAGAAAGCAGCACACTGCCACCAGTGAGAGTCTAACTCAGGCAGACAAGTATCTTTTGGAATGTAAATCCAACGCCTTAACTGCTCGGCCAGCCTACAGCTCCCCTGTGCATGAGGCAGGGCATTGCAGGAAGAGAAAAGAAGGTCTCATGATTAAGGCAGTTGAATGTAATCCTAGGAAACCGGATTCTATCCCTGCCTCTGCCACAGAGTTCCTATCTGATGCAGGGCAATTTCTTAGACCAAACTTCTGCCATGTGTCCCCAGGACATATCACCCTAATGGGGCAGGGAGAGGGAGGCACATTGGCCTGACCCCACAGAGCAGCTCAAATGCATTGAAGGAAGCATGCCAGGAGTTTAAGGAGGGATTGTATACAAGATACACCCTGAGATGGTGTATCTCCACATTGTTTCCTACTTGTTATGCTTAGCCTTACGTAGTGAACTATTTGTTCAAATAACAGTGAGAAAGAGGGAGGAGACTGAAGAGATATATGGACAGAAAGTAGAGAAATAGGGGCAGGGGACAGAAACAGGAGTGGGGAGAAAGGGTCCCTGAAGCAAAGATAGATAGAAACATGGTTCTGTAATTGGAGAGAGCTGGATGGGAAACAGGGAGTGAGGGAGGTGATACTGGGAACAGAGATGAAAATGGGATCTTTAAAACAGGGAGTCGTGTGAGTAGAGAGTCATTCTCTAACCTTAGTTATTTAATTGCTTTAAAATACAGTGAAAACAGTGCAAGAGCCAGAGGCCCTTTTATTTGGCAACTTCCTATTTTGAAAAGGTCCCAAACCAAAATATCCCCAAATAAATTGGGCCAGATCCCTAGTTGGTGTCATTCTGTGTAGCTGTATTTGGCTCATTGACTTTATTTCTGTTCCACATATTAGAAGATCAGTTCTGTTGTAGCATCTTGAATGGTCATTTCAGGTAGTTTTCATTGTATATCTGAGGGCTAAGACAACAGAAAATATTTGGCTTCAGTTAAATAATTGATGATACATAAATAATTAGCTCAAGACACATGAGCTGGCAGCAGATTACCTGTTTGAGAACAGCCTCAGCTATCAGATGGTCTTGGGAGACACCCAAAATCTTCAAATAATTGTGAGTGTGGATAATTGAAGGTGCCAGATCTGGAAACTTTTAAGTTTTCATTCAGGGTCACCTGACCATCTACTTCAAAGTCTTCAGAGCCAATGCCTCTGATTATAAACTGTCAGCCAGCTACCTCAAGACTGGCCAGCTCAGCAGTAAATGCTTTATTAGCCGCCGGTAATCTTTACAAATCCAGACTTCACGTATTTGAAAGCCATTTTCTCTGGAACACTTAAGGGAACATGACCTTTTTTAGATAATGGGTGTTTATTGAATGAGGTTTAGATGACATACTCTGAACTGTATCAGAGCCTAGTGATTTGAGCAGAAGCCTCTGAGCTAGGAAATTCTCAGTTTTATTCATTTTATTATTTCTGTTACAATAGTGCCTGGATGCTAGAGCTCCATAGTGCTAGGCACTGTACAAATGTATAACAAAGAGATAGTCTCTGCCTCAAAGGGCTTATGCTGGTTCCAACATAGATCCTTTTTGTTACCCTAATTAAGTCATTAATTAGCCTCTTTGCCTTCATTTTTCCATTTCTAAAATGAGGATTAAAAATAATACTTATCTATTTACCTTATGGGATGTTAGGGGAACTAAACAGTTGGTCCCAGGTTTTCAGAAGTGCCAAGCACACAGAAAAACAGCAAAAGTCAATGGGAGCTGTTAGTGCTCATCACCTCTGAAAAATCAGACCTTTAATGTTTGACAACCAAATGCGTTGCATAACTGTTAAGTATTATTAGTGCCCTGTGTACATTGTGTTCCCTCAGTTGCGTCAGATCATGTCTAATCAGGATTTTTCAAATAATTCCCCTCTATGTCTGGAGAGGAAATTAAATCAGAAAGTCTTCTATACATCTGAAAGCATTTTATGTTAGAGTTTGAGAGAAGGAAGAGACAGACACAGTGATTGGGTGGAGAGGGGGAAGTTATATTTATCAGGAAGACAGAAGCCTTAGGCAGTGAACTGTTTATTCAAACAGCAGTAAGAAAGAGGGAGGAGAATGAAGAGATATATGGATTGAAAGTAGAGAAATAGGGGCAGGGAACAGAAACAGAGAGTAAGGGGAAAGGGCCCCTGAAGCAAAGATAGATAGAAACAAGGTTCTGTCATTGGAGAGAGCTGGGTGGAAAACAGGGAGTGAGGGGGATGAGACTGGGAACAGAGGTGAGAATGGGGTCTTTAATACAGGGAGTCGTATGAGTAGAGAATGGTGGGTTCAGAAAAATGAGCAGAAGTCATGCCTAGATTCCCTGTGCCACGCTAATTTGGCCCCCTTGTGCAGAAATACATTTATGTTAAAGTTTTGAATTACACAATCACATAAGATTTTTCCACCAGAGCCCTGCCTCATTCAGGGTGCAGGATGGATGGTGCTCTGGGGATGAATTAGACTTGGGTGATGAAGTAGATTGCTGTTACTAAGACTAAAGCTGACCAAAGGATGACAATTCCGTTTCATGGCAACTTTCAAGATTTCAAATTTTGGTTTTGCTTTGCATTGGAACAAAACCCAAACCTTTCAAGTGTTTGCACAAAGATGGAAATGTGCAGGCTGAAACCTGAACTTTTTCACTCCAGGAAGGTGTGTGCCATGGAAGTTAGGATATTGGGCTCATATATGGGAGAGACAGGTTAAATTTCCTTCTCTGTGTGATACAAAGCACAGTTTTTTTAGTCTAAGGTCAGAATTAATCAGGCATAGCAGGGACCTGAGCCTGCCCCCACCACCCAATATCCTAACCACCAGGCTATAGAAAGTGAAAGAAGCCCTTTCTCACTCTCAGTCTTCCCTCCAAAAATCTCATCAAAACCAAGACGTGTGCAAAACGTTTTGGCTTTGCCATTACTATGTATTTTGGTGATACTTCATTTGGTCAAAAATGTTCTGACCAGCTTTATGTAGGTTCCCTGACTCATTTGTTGTAGATGTTGGAAGGTGTGCAGTGAATGAAGAAAAGCTTTGCAGGAAGAAAAAGGACTGTCTCATGGTTAAAGCAATTGACTGCCACGCTGGAGAATGGGATTCTATCTTTGCCTCTGCTACAGAGTTCCTATAAGATGCTGGTTAAGTCACTTGAACAAGACTTTCCATAGGTGGTCACTAACTGTGTGTTCCTCATTTTCTCAGTGCCCAAGTTGAGACACCTGGGCTCTGATTTGTAGAAGTGCTGGGCATTCACAACTACAACTGAAGTCAGTGGGAGCTGTGCTTTGAATATGTAAAATGCTAAATTATGCTGCTAAGTACTCTAAAAAATCCTAGGTGTCAAGTTGAATATCCAAAATTAGTGGATTTTTTTTACATCAATCTTTCTGGGGTTCAGTTTCCCATCTGTAAAATGGGGATAATAATACCTATTGCATCTCACAGGTGTGTTGTGAAAAGGAATTAATTTATGTTCTTGAAGAATTCAGATACTACAGTGATGAGTGCCATCAAAAAGGCCAGGAGAAACTTAATAATTTTGTCTTCAGAGCAGTGTGTTAATAGTATGCAGTAAATAAGCCCTTCAGCTGCACATTGAATAATGAGGAAAAAATACTGAATAGCTGCTCATTAAGAAAGCATTATCCATCCTGTGTGCTGAATGAGGCAGAAGTCCTGTGGAAAAAAATCTTTCTGATCATGTAGTTAAAGACTGAATCATAATGCATACACACAAGAGAGCTGAATTAAGGGTAACCTGAATTCTGGTATTTCCTTACTTTTGAGAGCTTGACTTTGCAATCTTAATGTTCTTTTCACGTAGTTTTTTGTGCATAATTATAAAAGAGTACTGAAACATGTGTACAATGACCCAGATCAACCTGTGCCACGGAAAGCCAGCGAGTAGAGGGTCTGGAGAAGAAAATCTCCATGAGAATCCTATCAGGAAGTCCTCCCCAGTTATTCCACTGGAGGAAGGAGTTTGTCACAGGACCTACTCCCAAGCTTGGCAGATGGATCAACAGGAGGGCAGAGCTAGGCATACAGAAGAACCAATTCCTACAGAATATCACTGGAGACAAGACTTTAGCAGGATTCCAAGAGGGAACAGGCATTTGTATGGTTCACAAAAATAGCTAGAGTTATAAATGTAAATCATCATGATAAAGAATTAATAATAATAGAATTTTGGAAGAGATGTAAAGCCTTCAGGGCTTAATCCAGTCTATAATTATTAGTTTTTAGGAGGAGACTCCCCCTGGGACAGCAGATATCCCACATCTGCTCACTGTGCTTACCTTCACCTTCCTGTGAAGTATCTGGTGCCAGCTATTGTTGACACAGGATCATGGGACTAGATGGATTATGAGTCTCATCCAACAGGACAGTTCCTATGTTTCAAAACTAGCTTTGGCCCAGTGTGCAAAAAGTCCCTGGAAATGCAGCTTTCAGTGAGTCCTTCTGGCTGCAGGAGCATCCAGGACCCTGGATGGGGACTTTGGTTTTAAAATCTGTTTTCCAGAGACTGTTATCTATTTTGCCTATGCTCTGTGGGACCAGAGAGGGAATAATGTGTGTGTCTCCTCCCATATCCTATCCCAGCCTGGCCCCTCCCTTTCAACTGATCTCGTGTTTGGACATAGGCCACAAAGATACCTGAATCCCACTCTTCCAGTTTTTTCACAGAAATCTTTGCACAGAGAAATCCTTGCACAGATCTAGTGGGAATGCTCTGTACCAATTTTATTGCAATGTGAGTTCCATGAATACTATCACATTCTACTTACATTTATTCACGTGTTTAAATACATATAATGTAGGTACTATGTTAGAATCTTTGGGGAACTCTTTAACCATACATTTCTGAATAATGCAAATGGGTTTATTTTAGATTGGTGACATTTTTCAGGTTGTGTAAGGGAAGGATTTGGGAGAAAGGTTCTTATTTTTTCTCTGATTTGTTTGTGCATTCTTTTTAAATTTATTTCTAATGGAAAGGTAGCTGATACAAGCAGCCACAAAGAATTTCCTAGAATTCTATGGAGAATCTAATAAACACAACAATTTCTCTGGCAAGTTGCTCCATATAAACAAGAAGTGGTCTGTCTATCAACAACTACTTGTATACAGCTAATAGATGAGTAAATTTTACACAGAAGCATTAGAATTCAACTGGGAAAACAGAGAATGACCATGCAACAGTATGATGGGAAAGTGGTCTATGAAATTAATTAGAATGGGGAAACAACTGACTTCTGAGAGAATCTAGAGGGGAAAAATAAGCACAAGGAAAACATTAACTGGGGGGAAATTGTTTTCACCTTTTGGCTTGATGAATTATTAATTCCCTTGTTTTTGGTGGAGTTCCACAAGTGAGTGAAAGAACCAGCCCCTACCACACACAACCCACCCAACTGCATTAAAAAAAAAAAAACAGGGAAGAATAGAAATAGAATTTTTCTCAGAGGTGTGCTCAGCAGCACGGTTGTTTGTTCTTTGATTTTTCTGAGGAGGAATTCGTCTTTTGGAATGCAAGTAAATCTTCAAAAGGGAATTTTTCCTTTGGAATGCAAATCATTACAGTGATGCTCCCACGCTATCCAAGAAATACAGAAATAATACTTTGTACTGTTATAGCTATTGCATTTACAGATGTGAAAGCATTGTACAAACACTAATGAATTTAGCTTCACAATCCCCCGGGAAGCAGGTAAATATTATAATCCGTATTTACAAATGGGGAAACTGAGACACAGATTAAATGCCCCGATCTTGTGCATGTGCTTAATTTTATGAATGTGATATCAGGGGGAGCACTCACATGTGTAAAGTTAACATTGCAATAAGTATTTGTGCACTCAGGGCCTAAGTGAACTGTTCAAGGTCAAGTCAGTTAGAGCCAGGACTGGAATGCAGAACTCTGGGCTCTCAATCCTGTGTCTTTACCACAATAGTACAGCATCCTTCCTCCTCCCAAATCTTAGAATCTTTGTTTTCTATGCAGGGATTTGAAGCATTACTGCCCATAACAAATTAAGTTTCTTCAGCTTGACGTGAAAAGTTGCAGCTCTCAACAGTGAATGTGCTGAGTTGTATTGTACTTCATATTGAGGCCTGTAACTTAAACTAGGGATAATGGCAATTTAGCCAATGCATGTCATCTTCCTTTTGTGCAATGGGAAATGAATACAAAGTTTTCTTGAGAAGTTCGTTACCGCGTTGGAGTGCAAATCTCTCATTTTAAATCTCCTCCTTATTTATAACTTGGAAGCAAATAAAAATGAACAGCTGGACTTGTCTCAAGCTGAAAACCACTCTGACCTTAGAAACAGCAATATAACAATGTTGCTGCAGGCTTAGCTGTTGGAATAACAGTTTTGTTAAACCTAAAAGAGGAAGGAAAGAAAAGATCATGATTTATTGACATGTTGTTCTTTCTGTTTTAGACTTAGTGGTTTGGTACCAATCCTCTACACAGATATTGATTATTTAGTAGTATTAGGAAGAAGGGGAGTGTAAGGGTTATGGGTGGGGGGTGCTCAAAGTGATAAAAAATATTTGCTGAGAAAATCTGAAGGGTTCTTGTAGAGTAATTTCAACGGAAAGACCATAACATGTTTAATGGAAAATGCATGCAGTCAGTGTGGTACATGGAGTTTCTGTTCTCATTGTCTGTATGACACTTCACAGGAATGAGAGGATCTAAGGGGCAGACAGAGAGGCCGACTGGAACTGAACTGTATTTCAGTTTAAAATGTTAACTCTTGCCCTTAGCCCATGGAACTGGGATTTCTCAACACGGACAGAAAATTAGATGTGCAAACAGCAGAAATCCAAATCATAAAAATCAAAAACCAAATCCCAAACCTCCAAACTCTTATTTAATAGCCATATAAATATTCATTGTTTTACCTACTCCTGTATTTTTATGCTTCATTCTGTGAGGGGCTGTGTGGAGTTACAATTCAGTGGTTCTCAAACTTTTGTACTGGTGGTGACCCCTTTCACATAGCAAGCCTCTGAGTGTGACTCCTTTTATAAATTAAAAACACTTTTAAATATATTTAACACCATTATAAATGCTGGAGGCAAAGTGGGGTTTGGGGTGGAGGCTGGCAGCACGCGATCCCCCCATGTAATTACCTCATAACCTCCTGAGACGTCCCGACCCCCAGTTTGAGAACCCCTGAGCTACATGGTGCCAGGGGAGTCCTGTGAGGGATTCCTCCCGGAACTCCATAGTACATAGTCCCCTATGTCCAAAGCAAGACCCTTGAGTAATGCATTATACTCCTTTCTGTGCAGCTGGCTCCATCCCTTCGTTGCCCTTTTTGGGAAGCTTTGCATCCTGGAGGTGTATAGATGAAGCAGCCTTTGTGCTTTGTTGAGTGCAGAGACTGCATCGTGCCGCCAGTACCGGATTTACCATGGAGCCAATGGTGCCATAGCGTCGGGCCCAAGCTCAGAAGGGGCCCCATAACACTCGCTTCCTCCCCTCTCGCAGCACTGCAGAAGTGGAGCCTTGGAGCAGCAGGGATCCAGCATGAGAGCTGAGAACCCAAGGGCCCTGAGAGCTGTAATTCCTTGGCCAGCTCCCTGTCTAGAGAGCCAGC
Organism: Malaclemys terrapin pileata; assembly: GCF_027887155.1. Taxonomy (NCBI): domain Eukaryota; kingdom Metazoa; phylum Chordata; order Testudines; family Emydidae; genus Malaclemys; species Malaclemys terrapin. Next base: position 103,472,837 of record NC_071507.1, on the reverse strand, counting down.
CCTGGAGCAGGGAAGGAACTACATTTCCCAGCATTCCCTTGGCAGCTATCAACAGGAAAGGGAGGGAGAAAGAGTGGGGAAGCTGAGACCCCATGCGCTGCAGCTCGCTGTGAATAGAGAGCTGGCTGCTAGAAGGGGGTGGCATTGTGAATGGGGAACAAGTATGCCCAAGGAGTAGAAGGCTTTGGCCCAGATATCACCCTTAGAAGACCAGACTGGATTAGGGATGCTGGTGTGATCTCGCCTGGCAGCCCCCAAAGAAGGAACTGGGTGGAATTAATGGACAGTGCACCACTCTATCTGAAGCCTAGCAAGGGAGGTATGTGGACCCCACCAGGAGAAGTTAAAATGAAAAGTAAGGGAGGGGAGGCTGTACTAGAGGATCTGGGCAGGTTTAGGTACAGTACCAGGCACGCAGGAGGATTTCTACTTCTGAGCCATGGAAGCAGAAATTGACTTTTCTTTTCCAGATTTATCCAATATTCAGAAAGGGAATCTAGCACATGCCTTCCAGATTTGAACATCCTCAGAATTCAGGAGTGCTCAAGCTCAATTTGGGCAGCTGTTATTTCATTTCTCCCAAATCAAATGTACTGAACCACTGTAACTTGCTGTAGAAAAAGTAGGATAAAATTGAGCAACAAATGCTGGGGTCTTCCCAGTGCTAACTAGGACTGGAATTGCTATTTTCAACAGCCATTGCCATTTTTTTTAGTTTTGTTTGTTTAAAAAGAAGACAGTGATATTGCATTGGCAAATTCCCCACAGAAATGAAGAGTAGAAGAAAAGAATAACAAAGGCACCTCAACTTTTCCTCATTTATGTAGGACAGTCTTACAATATGGATCAGATATCCTGCAATCACGCAAGCTGAAAATTGTTCCACTTGACTGCAGTTCTGTAACCATTTGGGAACCCATCCTGTCTGTGTTCTGTGCACATCCAAAATTCCTGCTGAATTCAGAAGTGCCTTGCTTTTGTAACCATACTACCTGATATTTTCAGCCCTTGTAAGCTAAGCAGGGTTACATTTAGTAATTGGGCAAGAGGCCTCTCAGAAAAAGGTGGGTGCTGTAGGAGGTGTTGCTTATTCACTAGGTAATGTGAGAGCGTCCTGTTATAATAGTAAACCAGTGCAGCATAGAATGTACTTTGCTCCTAGAGTCTAGAATGGGGTCCTTTGCTTCTATAGACAGCCCATTAAGGACAACGAAAAGACTGCCACTTACTTCAACAGACTTTGGGCAGAACTGGATATACACAGGGTAACTCCACTGTCTTCACAGGGTCCTGGTCCCACAGCGGAGGGGGGCCATGTGAGCTTGTTGCAGACCTGCTGCTCAGGGATGGGAACCTCCTGGCACCCCAGCCTCCAAAATCATTCAGGTTGCACTTTCTGCATGACTATGTGCTAGCTGAGTAGTGCGTGGGAATTGGTGGCCTCTGCTGCAGGAGATGGGCATCTCAGGTACTTAAAGCCGTGACCTAGAGGAGGGAAGCACCTAACTCCAGAGTCTGCAGCTGCCTCGGGCCAGGGCTGAGGATTTAGAACCCCTAGTGAGGCCATTGCAAGGCTGAAACATGCTCAGCCTTGGAATTGCCACCCCTCCCTTGCAAGCAGCTGCAGCTATCTAAGGCTGGCCTCTAGCAATTGGCCCCATGGTTATAGCCAGAGAAGCTGCAGGTGGCTCTGTGACTACTGGGGGCCATTAAGCTAGGAGCAGATAAAGAAACTGGAGTTAACCTCAAGGAACAGAGGTCACCTGTAGGAAAGGAATGTCAAGAGGAGCAGGGAAAGAGGAAGTAGATCAGGCTTGCAGGAGGAGAATAGCCCCAGCTGGCTAGGGAGGACCACGTCCAAGGTAGAAGGGAAACAGGCATGGGGAGAGGTGGTGGTGACCAAGTAGTAGACTAGCACATAGATGGGAGCAGAGGGAGAAAGGCTGGTGACTTCAGGTTCCCAGGGTCTAAGTCCTCACTTTGGGGTAATGGTGTTTGCAAGTGGCTTGCTCAAATGGCAGGATGAGCGCTGAGGGAGGGATTTGTCAGAATTGATCAGGTATCTGCTGGCTTTGAAACTTTATTGAGCTGAGACCAGAACCACATACAGTGACTGGTGACATAGGGTGGTACTGGAGACATGCTATTCAAGGTCTGAATGAGGAAGGAGATAAATCTGTGGGGAGTTTCCCCTGATCACTGTGAAATTACTGCTCACTGTGGACACTGGTAAACCCACATGGATATACAGCTTAATGAGAAAAACGGGGAGCTGAGGGAGCTGTGAATGGCAATGCACATAGTCATGCAGAGGTGTGTGATCAAAATGAAAAATGTCTCTGAGATTCAGTACCAGCTATACTATGGCACCAATGGCACTGCCACACCAGGCCCACACTCAGAGCCCACAGCGACTACATGGGGGCCCACAAATATGTTTGGCGCCAGGGCCCACAAAAGGTTAATCTGGCCTCCATGCCCCACTGCTGTGTGTGGGTCTTTTCGCCTTTGCACCCCCAGAGCAAGCTGCCCCCATGAATTTACACATCAGCTCACAAATGGCTACCCTAAATATGATCATTATAGTCATGTGCTGATACAAACTTTGTGAAGCTCAAGAACTGTTGAATTAAACAACAAATCCTAGTCATTGAAAACCAATATTTTGTCAAGCTGCCATCTGCAGGTGTTTAGCTGCAGACCAATGATGCACCAGCTGAGTCTGCTGTATAAGACATTGAGACACCGCTGAGAATTAATTGGTGAATTAATTAGAATTAAAAATTAGCAAACGGAGCAGGATACCAGAAGCAGTCTATCAGTGTGGCTATTTTCACCATGGGAGTTTCCCTTTCTCCTGCTGGGTTCATGGTGTCAGTCCATAGGCTGAAGGTGAGAAACAGTTCAGAATATGTGGCCATCAGCTCTGAAATAGCTACCAGCATTTTGTATAAACATAGAAGGTTGGTATAATCTAACCCTTTGTTTATATGGTAGGCTGCATTTTCAGACATGTTGAATGAAGTTAACAATTGCTTCCACTAAGGAAGTAGATTGTTCTATAAATAAAACACAAACATCTATAAATTGACTTGTTAAATTCCCAGCATCTGGTTTACATTTGTTACGGAAGAGAGAGAGAGAGAAAATACCATGGTGAAAATTAGGTCTGAAAAACTGCAGCCTTAAAAAATAGATAAAAATCATTTCCTTGTCAACGTAGATACAAGATAGTGCTGATGTAATGTATGCCACTGTCATCAGTTACTGAGGCTAAACTCTCTAACCAGCTTTACAGACTCAAACTAGCAGGCCTTTTGAGAATCAGTGACAAGGAAGATGTTTTGTTGCTCAGTCGCTATAATTCACACTGCCTGTCTCTTTCACTTCTATGGCCAGCATCTGCTTGTCACATTCACTTAACGGTCCGTGGCCTATATTTCTGCTTCCTGGTTGTAGAATGCAGTAGGCCTATACCGCTATGTTCTGCTCTGCTTCTTTCAGAATGTACCCCATAAACCTATCAGCAGGAAGCAATCAGCAAAGTCAGCTACAGTTCACATGAAGGGCCTGGAGGATGTGCACCGCTAATTGAAATGCCCTTAGCTTGCAATGCCCATCAATGCCTCATGTCCAGACAACCACCTTCCCAGGCATTTTAAGTGTTGTTTGTAACCATCCGATTGCAAGATGTTGGATGAGGTCTTAAGCCAGATCTGGATGAAGAGGCGCAGTCTATAACAGTGCTAAAGGTCCTATCAGAAAGAGTGTAGCTGTCTGTTAGTCTCCTCCTTTCTCTTTCACAACCAATTTAGTGCATTCAGACAGAGTCCCTACAACTCTTTCTCCCCTCTATCATCTACGTAATTTTATATTTGGTTTCTGATATCCAATCCTCCAGAGAAAAACAGAGGAAGTAGTTTCAGTGAACATGGAAAATAGCATGTGATGTCACAAACAAGATTATGAAGCCAAGGCGGCAAAAGGGCAAGAAACAAGTGTTAACAAGTAGTCTAAGAAGTTAATATGTGTAAAGGGGATGAAGTTTCCATTTTAAGATCAAATTAATTCTTGTTTTTAAATTTACCTCTTTAAAATTTAAATCTTGTAATCTAACCTATATCTCTGTATAAAATAGATTTTTACATAGTGTCAGTGACAGTAAATAGCTTGATTGTGCCCTGTAAAGTTATTAGGTAAAAATGGCATTATATGGTTCTCTATTCTATGTGTCTGACTGATTTCCAAATAATATTTGCTCTGCTTGAAAGTTAAAAGGGTGTTTTGTTTGTTTTTCCGAACTGCTAAACCCACAGACTAATCCTGGGCTCAGACTCTCTATTTTACACTCAGGGCATGTCTCCACTGCAGCTGGGAATGAGCTTCCCAGCCCAGGTACACAGAATGGCACTAACTTGGCTTGACCTAGAATGCTAAAAATAGCAACGTGAATGTTGTGGCACTGGTGGAGGCTTGGGTTAGCCATCCGAGCTTGGACCCAGGGGGTTGGGTGGGCTTGACAGTTGCTACCTGAGCCATGACATACATTTTTAGTATGCTAGCCCAAGTGGAGCCTAGCATGAAGCTGTCTATCCAGGCTGGGAGGCTTGCTCCCAGCTGCAGTATAGACCTATTCATGAGTACAAGTAATATAGATTTTGCAGGCCAGATTAGGCTTACAGAGACACATGTGTGTTATAGATGTGGTCTGCTCTGTAATGATTTATGAATACTGTCTGTTGACCCATTTATAGCATACGTACTGTGGGACACTCTTGGCTTAAATATTGGGGGTATTTACTGTATTACAAGAGTGTCTTAAGTCAACAGGCTGTTGAGAAACAAACAGGAAGATGAAACAATGACATCCCTCTCCCACTATTACCTTTATCAATTTGTGATGGGTTGGATCACAGAAACCCCCTTGGGGCTGCCAACTGATGTGCCAAGACTACCTCTGCCCCTGCTGTCTGGGTTAATTAATAAGTAAAAAGTGATTTTATTAAATACAGAAACTAGGATTTAAGTGGTTCCAAGTAGTAACAGACAGAACAAAGTGAATTACCAAGTAAAATAAAATAAAACACGCAAGTCTGAATCTAATACAGTAAGAAAACTTAATACACACAAAATCTGACCCTCCATGGTGTTCCAGTAAGCTTCCTTTTACAGACTAGTCTCCTTCTAGTCTGGGTCCAGCAATCACTCACACCCCCTGTAGTTACTGTCCTTTGTTCCAGTTTCTTTCAGGTATCCTTGGGGGTGGAGAGACAAAATGGAGGGGTCTCCCAGGAGTTTAAATAGACTTTCTTTTGTGGGTGGAGACCCCCTCCTCTCTCCTCTGCAAAGTCCAGCTCCAAGATGGAGTTTTGGAGTCACATGGGCAAGTCACATGTCTGTGCATGACTCAGTTTTTACAGGCAGCAGTCATTGTTTACATGCTACCCTGAACGTCCTCAGGTAGACTTCTTATGTGGATTGGAGCCTTCTAAGATTCATTGCCCTTTAAGTGTTTCTTGATTGGGCACTTAAGTTGCACGTTTCTTTCTCAAGAAGCTGACCAAATGCTTTTCTCAGGCTATTTAGAAATCAAGCAAGTACACAGCCAATATTCATATCTTTGAATACAACAATGACACATGCATATAAATAGGATGAATATATTCAGTAGTTCATAACCTTTACATCGATATGTTACATGGCATATGTTGCATAAAACATATTCCAGTTATATCATTCATAAGCATATTCCCATGAAGCCTTATGGGGTGCAACGTCACACAATTAAACCTGTTATCTCATTAAAAAAAGAAGATATCAAGTTAATCTGACATGATCTATTTTCCATAAACCCATGCTGACTGGCTTAATTATATAAGCCTCCTTTAATTCTGAGTTTACCACTACACCACTGCTATTAAAATTAAACAATACCTTGATTTAAGAAAGCTGGTCACTCTACTCACCACTGGTCACAAGCTCCCAAAGGGAAGGACTTCAGATACTGAACCTAGTCAGACCTGCTGGGTAAGCACAGTCAATATGCAAAGCACTGTAGCATAAGGCCCAATCTAGGAGTGGGAGAATCACACGATTCCACCTCAGGAGAGGCAAGTGCATGAGGCCTGGGTTGGGGGAGAGACTGGAGAGGGGACAGCTCCAAACATGATACTGGGTACCTGCAATTATCATTAGATTATGTCCTTAGTAACACCTTAGTGGTGTAGCACAGATCTCATAATCTGAAGACAATGGTGTGGCACAGTTATACCCAGTGATCTAATGTGTTCTTCTTTGTTACTGGAAAAGAATCAAACTTGATTATCAGAATCCTGTTTGAGTTTGCAGGGGAAGAGGAATTTGTTTACTACTTAACATATGGAATGACAACCAGTGACCCTCCCAAATACGGAAACTATTATGCCATTTTTACTAACTAACTTTTTCAAGTCAAAGCACAATTTCACATCAGTGACTAATATTTAATATTTACGGAAAATGTAATCTTTCATAAACTGAGGGTGATTTCTGCTTCTGAATGCACTATTTGTAATTATTAGACTAAGTTATTCAGGAACCATGTACTTCAATATCAAATTAACTGGAGCTGGTGAAAAAATTATAGAATCATAGAATTGTAGGACTGGAAGGGACCTCAATAGGTCATGTAGTCGAGTCCCCTTCACTGAGGCAGGACTAAATATTTTCTAGACCATCCCTGACAAGTGTTTGTCTAACCTGTTCTTAAAAGCCTCCAATGACGGAGGTTCCAATTAACTTTATTCACAAAAAAAATGTCACCAAAAACTTGGAAAATGTTGACCTGCTATACTGTTTACTGTTTGTGGTGTGTGATTAGATATCTAAGCTGTATGCTTTTGGGTCTGGTCTCTGGCTGGATGATTAAACTGTTTTAAAAAGGATAATAAACAAATAGTTAATAGTAAACAACTAATAGCAAATAATGCTCTTCTGGCACAATGTTCTGACCATAAATCATTTGTGATAAGATTTGCATTAGTTTTGGAAATCCTGAATATTTTTAAGAACAAACCATTGATCATCCAAATATTCATTTGGATTTTATTCCAATAGCACCTACAATATGCCAGGTGCTGCACAAGGCTGAAGGAAGGCCTGGAGATCTTACTATCTAATGGCCTAAACCTCTAAACATGCATTTGCATAACTTCATTCAGGTGAGTAGTCCCATTGGTCAAATAAGTCTACTCAGGTGAGTAATGTTATGCATGACTTAAACATATGCAGGACTGTGCATTAGGTTATTGGATAGACAAACAATATAGGAAAGTCTTACAGGTAAAGTGGTAGTTGGCAGAGTCTTAATACAATATGCTGATTATACATTTTGTAATAATTTATGAGAATAATCACAATTGGCATGTGGTGTAACCCCACAAATAGCAATACATTTAATTTGTTGCTTGTATTTGCAAAAGCATTTGCAGACCTCATTTTGTATAATTTGACCGGCTCTGTTAAACAGCTTAACATCATTGGAATAAGAATCTTCTTAACTGCCCTTGTGCAATCAACACCTACATTCAGGTATTGTCTGAATTGAGAATTATTCAAGATCAAGGGTGGGAGATACTAGCTAGTCTCTGTGAATGCTTTCTGAATAAGGGACTCTTAATTCAAAAGACTGTTGACAGGACTGACACGAGTACATCACATCATGCACAATATGTTTTCCCTTCTTTGGAACTATATGTATTGTTTTTCTTCCTCTTGTGGATGTTTATTTGAAGGATGAATAGGTCACTCTTAGCAGGAGAGCTCATCACATGAGTGCCAGATACAGAAGACAGATGAGTCAGTACCACACTGACTACAAATTATACATGCTGAATAAATCTATATTCGTATTTGCATTTGACCTAAGCTTCAACTTTAAAAATAGGTTTAACAGAAATTATTCTGAAATTCAGAAATTGTTTTGTGGGAAAGGAAACAGTTTAAGCAATACAATCTAAAATGAGAAAGTATTTTCTGCTACCAAGAGATCATATTTAGAATAAAATACAGTATGTCAGTCTGAGTTTAAGCTTGCATTCAAAAATTTACTGTACATAGAACTTCTAAAATGCATTTATCAGTTGGATGATTGATTGATATTGCTGCAACACTAAGACCTTAGGCACTGTCCAGTCATTGATTGTCATTTTAAAATATGGTTTTGTGTAGAAAACTGTGCTGCTTTTGCGACTGGTGTTGCACAAAAACTTTATATGCCAGATGTCTCTTTTGCATCTGGTGCCAATTAATTGATTTTTTTCTTGTTTTTTTTTTAAATTTACATTAAATGCACAGTACCTGAGTAATTGGAGATACAGTATTCTTGCTGTCTTTCTTTTTCAATGTGTACAAATGAACACGAGGTGGGAAAGTCACACTGCTTCTTACAGGAACTGCAGCAAAGTCTAAAAAAAGAAAACTGCAGTGAACAAGAGCACAATGCTGAATAGTGCACTCATATTTGTATTCTCTCTTCACTGTCTTAAGTAATGGGAGTTGCTGGACATATGACCCAAAATGTCACTGTTCAAAGCTATGGTTTTGCTACAATAAAGGCATTATATTATTTACAGTGCACAGACAGATTTAAAAAGCACAATGGATAATAAATAGTGCTGCTAATAAAGGTCATGAAAATAAGGTAGAGATGTTAGCAGCGGGGAAGAGGGGCAATGGGGATTCTAGTGTGCACTTGCTAACCAATTAAAATGTAGCCACCTACAGTGGCAATCTCAGGAGAAAGGTTAGTGAGCTCACAAATAGCCTCATGAAAAGAAAATGTGTGTTTCTGAATGCTGGTTGGAGGGATGGAAAGGGGTCTGACAAGAAGAGGAAACATCAGCCCACCTGCTAGGCTTTATATATATATATATATACACACACACACACACATCCTTAGGGGCAGCGAGTGTGGTTTTGTCTGTTTTGTGTTGTTTCTTATTTTCAGTTTGCAGAGGCTGGAAGGGGGCAGTGTGATTAGGGAGTTTATAATGTCAGCAAAGCAGCCGATCAGAGGCAGATGAGCCAACAAACAGAGCTGAAAACAGGAGAGTTTGAGTGGGAGTTTGTAAGGGGAGTTTGGGGGAGGGAATTTTTTTGGTTTTCCTTGACAAGAGTTTAGGCAGGGAGACTAAGACAGACACAGAGATAGCAGTGGTAGTGACCCAGGGAGTGGAAGAGACAATGAAGATGATTGGATGTGGAAGCTGAAGGATGTATGTTATCCTGGAGTGGGTCCCTGAAAAAAGTTTCATTTGTGTAAAGTGCCACTTGATAGAGCTGATGGAAGAGAAGATCCGAAGTTTGGAGATGGAGGTGAAAAACTATGGTTGAGTTTTGAAGGGGATTCAAGCAGATGATGGAGGGAAGGCAAGAGGAGGTTGAAGGGAAAATGTCAAGACTCTCAGATGCAAGCTGGACTGGAGAACTGTGAGGGGGGACTGGTGGGTGAGGAAAGTGGCCAGTGTAAGCAGGTGATTACGAGAACCAGGCAAAGGAAAAGACCAAATAGTGAGGGAGAAAGAGAGCTCAGGAACAGGTTTGCTGAGTTGGAAAATGAAGAAGGGGTACAGCAGCCAGTAATAGAAGGTGGGAGAGCAAGGAAGAAGAGAAGAGCAGCTAGTCCTACAAGAAGAAGGGAAGAATCAATGGAGATAGCCAGTGTTCAGATTCCCAACAGGATTGAGTATGACTCGTAGATGATTGCAAGAGAGAACAAAAGACAAGAGAATGTGCAGCCAGAAAGAACAGGAGGAAGGCTGGAGAATCACACCATCACCAGAAAAGGCAGATCTACGAGATTGTGAAATCCCTACTAAGAAGAACAGACAGGCCTGTCACCAGAGCTGATCCAGAGAACAGAAGGGTGTACTGTCTTCTGGAAGCTAAGATACAGGATGTGGACCTGAGTCTGAAGAAGATCCTAATGGGAGTAGGAAGGAATCCACTGATTGCCCTTCACATGGGAACAAATGATACAGCTAGATTCTCACTGGAACACATCAAGGTTATATGCTAGGTTGGGGAAGATGCTTAAAGAAATGGTGATCCTCAGTGGGATTCTACCTGTTCCTCAAGGAGAAGAATGAAGATGAGACAAGATTATGATGATCAACAGATGACTCAGGCAGTGGTGCTTTGGGATGTTTGACCACTGAGAGGCATTAATGGACATAGGACTATTCTCATGGGATGTACTCCACCTGCGTAGGGAGGGAAATAGACTTTTGGGTTGGAGGTTGGGACAACTGATTAAAAGAGCATTAAACTAGGAACTCAGGGGAGACGATTGGGAGGTGCTTGTATAATCGCCACACCTGATTCTAATGTTGACCAGGAGGAAAATCAAGAACAAGAAAATACAGCAATGGAAAAAGGAACAGCAGTGTGTAGAAGAATGGACATTAAGGGGAAAGATAGTGCCAGTACAAATGAAGGAGTCAGGTAGGCGATACTAGTAGTAGAATGACTGTACCCAATTGGGTGAGGAATCTGGGTGAAGCCAAGAAAAAACAACTAAGGTGTTCGTACACCAATACAAGGAGCCTGTTTAACAAAATGGAGGAACTAGAACAGCTGGTGAAGGAAGTGAAACTGGATATTATACGAATAACATAAACATGGTGGAATAGTAGTCATGACTGTAGTACAGGCATTGAAGGGCATTGAAGGGTATGTGCTTTTCCGGAAAGACAGAAATAAAGGCAAGGCTGATGGAGGAGCATTGTATAATAATGATGAGGCATACTCTAAAGAATTAGAAGTGGTGGAATGGTGTCTGTTTGGGCCAAAATCATTTTGGAGACAAAAGCTACGAGAGGCTCCCCTGGGATGGTGTTTGGGGTATTTGGGATAAAATACAACATGGTTTTATAAAAGGTAGATCATGCCAGACCAATCTGATCTTTCTTTGAGAAGATAACTGATTTTTTAGACCCAGGAAATGCAGTAGATTGAATCTACATGGATTTTAGTAAGGCATTTGATATAGTTTCACATGGGAAATTATTAGTTAAATTGAAGAAGATGGGATTAATATGAGCATTGAAAGGTGGATAAGGAACTGCATAAAGGGAAGACTACAACGGGTCATACTGCAAGGTGAATTGCCAGACTGGAGGGAGGTTACTAGTGGAGTTCCTCAGGGCTCGATCTTGGGACCAATCTTATTTAACATTTTTATTAATGACCTTGGCATAAAAAGTGGGAGTGTCCTAATAAAATTTGCAGATGACACAAAGTTGGGAGGTATTGTCAATACAGAGGACTACCAGAATATTTTACAAGAAAAGCTGGATGACTGTGAAAACTGGAGTAATAGGAATGGGAAGAAATTTAGTAGTGTAAAGTGAAAGGTAAGGACTAACAAGCCTTTTTGCTATAAGTTGGGGACTTATCAGTTAGAAGCAGCAGAGGAGGAGAAACACCTGGGTGTATTGGTTGATCACAGGATGACTATGAGCCACCAATGTGACGCAGTCACAAAAAAGGCTAATGCAATCCTAGGATGCATCAGGCGAGGTATTTCCAGTAAAGACAGGGAAGCGTTAGTGCCATTTTACAAGCCACTTGTGAGACCTCATCTGGAATTCAGTGTGCAGTTCTGGTCTCCTGTGTTTAAGGAAGATGAATTCAATTTGAAACAGGTGCAGAGAAGGGCTGCTAGGATGATCTGAGAAATGGAAAACCTACCTTATGAGAGGAGACTAGCTTGGCTTGTTTAGCCTATTCAAAAGAAGGCTCAGGGGAAGTATGATTGCGCTCTATAAATACATCAGAGGAATAAATACCAGGGAGGGAGAGAAGTTATTTAAGTTAAGTGCCAATGTTGACCCATGAGCAAATAGATATAAACTGGTCATAAACAAGTTTAGGCTTGAAATTAGGTGAAGGCTTCTAACCACGGAGGAGTGAAGTTCTGGAACAGCCTTCCAAAGGGAGAAGTGGGGGCAAAAAAACCTAAATGGCTTCAAGAATGAGCTTGATAAGTTTTATGGAGGGGTTGGTATGAAGAGACTGCCTGCGATGGTATATAGTTGATCTGCGACTGCTAGGAGCAAATCCCCAACAGCTGGAGATGGGACACTAGATGGGGAGGGCTCTGAGTTACTACTGAGAATTTTTCCCCAATTGTCTGGCTGTTGGGTCTTGCTGACATGCTCAGGGTCCAATTGACTGCCATATATGGGGTCCAGGAGGAATTTCCCCCCTGGTCAGACTGGCAGAGGGGGGGAGAATTGCCTTCCTCTGCAGCATGGAGCAAGGGCCACTTGCAGGTTTAAACAAGTGTAAATGGTGGATTCTCTGTACCTTAAAGTCTTTAAATCATGATTTGAGGACTTCATTAACTCAGCCAGAGGTAGGGGTCTTTTACAGGAATGGGGGAATGGGTGGGTGAGGTTCTGTGGCCTGCAATGTGCAGGAGGTTAGATGAGATGATCATGATGGTCCTTTCTGGTTTTATAGTCTGAGTCATATCCTATCCAAGTACAATTGAAAGTGGGAATGTGGGTTCCTTGAATGACCTACATTAGCAGCATACATCCATATCACTAATGGGCCACGAGAAATTTTAATCTCAGCATATTTCTAGACAATGCTATAATGGAAATTTCAAAAGGTGCAGAGTTGTCATGAGAGATGCCTATAACGAGATGGCAGTGTCCCCAACCTTACAAAGGGATTCAGAGTTGATCTTTCTACCCAGCTGCCTAGCAGGAATAAGAACCTTGCACAAAGCTGTTGAGTAAATTAGGCTGACTCATTGTGACAGCAATGCCTTGTTAACTCCACCAGAATATAAAAGAGATGGGCATGACTTTCTGGTCCATGGTAAATAGGTTTAGGGCCAAGGAGTTTCTGGAGGAAGTGCTAGAGGCAGTCAGTCTTGGGGAGAAAGCTTAGACTGAAGTTTGTTTTATTATTTGAGCACCAGTAAAATCAAGCATCTGGGAAGGGGTAAGTTAGATCTTTGGTAGCATGTGTATAATTTAGCCTTTGTTTAGAGCAGGATGGGAACACCAAAGCTCCTCACAAATATGTATTTATGATTCTTAAGAAATAGCAATCTGTGAATCTCCTAGCCTATACTTTTTGCAGGTAGTGGGTACTTGGGGAAGCATTCCAAAAGATGTTGGTCTTCAGACTGAAGAAACATCCGAAGCAGAGGATTTTGCAGCAGAAAAAAGTCAGGTAGGAAGAAAGTTGGGCCCAGAACACTTCATTTTGGGGGTAGGAAAAATAGGAAGTTACAGGGGTGATGAGGAACAGGCTGGCTCCATTCCAGACTCTGGCCCCAAGTCCTCATGTTGTCTAGAACCTGAGATATCATTTTATATAAAACCTTTATGACATGTTTTATTAGTTACAGTCTGATATTCAAGAGCATCTCATCAGATGTATTTCCCTCCCCTACAGTAGTTCATCTTCCAAATACCTTATTTGGATGTGAGGAGTGACCATCTCTGTGCTGGCAGCTAAAGCATCCAGCAGGCATTCATTTCAGTTGCTTTGTTGATTGTAGCAACTTAAAAGAAAAACCTGAACAAAGCACAAGCCAGTAAGAAGTCTTTTTTTCCTGTCTATTGAATAATTTAGACTCTATTTTGTATTCTAATTTTAAGCAAATATGGTCATGAGAGTTTTTAATGGAACTCTCAGTGCCTGAATACCTGTTGCTGACACTTTCATACAACATCCCATAGAGAAGATATAGACCTTAACATATGTTATGAGATTGTAATTTTAAAAGCTAGTGTGAAGGCTTTAAATGATACACTTCTTTTTTCCACCAGCATAAATGTGTTGGGTTTCTTTTTAAAATAAACTGCCTTCTCCCTGCTCTGACCTGTTTGTTAATAAGATAGGATTGTAGGAATTGTCCTATCAGATCAGACCAGTGATATCAATTCCAGTATTCTGTCTCTGACAATGGCTGGTACTACATGCTTCAGAAAAAGTTGAGGACGGAAAAAACCCATTCTGGACAATTATGGAATAACTGAACAGTAAGGAGAAGTATCTTCCTGACCCCTGAACAGCTTATGCCTTAGAGCAGTGGTCTCCAAAGCGGGGTGCACGCACCCCAGGGAGTGCGCAAGAGGATCCTTGGGGGTGCATGGCAGGAGGAGTGCCGCTTCGGCAGTTACAGCGGGAGTTCCAGCGCCTTTTTGTTGTTGTTGTTTTTGCTTCAGCAGTTTGGGTGGCTCCGGCAGTTTGGGCGGGAGTCGGAGCGGCGTTGTTGTTGTTGTTTTTGCTTCGGTGGTTCAGGAGGCGCGGCAGGGGGTGCGTGCTCAAAATTTTTTTACTGATAGGGGTGCCCATCAAAAAAGTTTGGAGACCACTGCCTTAGAGCATGAGGTTTGTATACCTTCTAACAGATTTGCAAAGCTATCTCATGTAACTGGATGTTCTCAGCCATATACACGTTAGTGTTTTTTTTCTAATCCTATTAAGCAGCTGGCTTCATGGTATCTAATAACAAAGAGTTCCACAGGCTCTGTGTTGTATACAAATATTTCTTTTTTTCCATTCTAAATTTGTTGCTATTCCTCATGGACAAGTTTTTTCCAGGACGCTAATCATTTTCATGTCTCTGAACCTAAGCTATGTCTACTATAAGACTGCTGGTCTGTCACTGTTTTTGCAATTGTTCCTGGAACAATGAGAAAACCAGTACATTAAGTTCCTGTTTGTACAGAAAATGGAAACATCTGCTGAACTTGATTGTCTTGTTAGCTGTGTTAGCAGCAGAGAAGGCTGCATTTGAAATGAGGGAATTACAGGGATGACATGAGAATCACTCAGGATGGGGCTTACTGGGTACTCTGAGTCCCTCCCACAGTGTTATCACAGTGTTTGGTTACCATACACCAAAAAGCCTTGGAGTACCTTGCACTGGAGAGTGTGATCCAGTTCTTCCCAATACTCACCGTCATGTGATGAGTGCTTTAGTTGTAAGCGTTTCTAGGGCACATCTGAATGGTAATTAAGCACCCCACCGACATTTCTCACAGAACCCCTGTAAGGTAGGGAAGACTTATTACCCCCATTTTACAGAGGGAGTACTGTGGCATAGATAGCTTAAGTGACTTGTCCGAAGTCATACAGGTGGTCTGTGGCAGAGCTAGTAACAGGACCTGGAGTGGAGATTATGTGCTACAGGCACAGTACAGATATCACAGCCTGGGACACTTTAGGCACCTTTTCACCCTTGAGATTCTAGGCTGTTCTTGAGGCTGAAATTGCCCTAGTTCAAATAAGTCCCCCTTCCAGCCTTGGCATGCCTCCTATTCAGAGTTTGTAACGGGGCCAGTGTAAGGCTATTAAAGGCAGTTCTATGTTGTCCCTGCACCAGGGAATTCTCCTCCAACCCTTTGTGGCACAGTTCTGACCCCTACATTATGCTTTAACAGCATATATAGAAGTGGGTGAAGTGGAGGGCAAACTTATTTCCAGATCTTCTGAGGGTATGTCTACATGTAAACCACTTCAGTGACACAAATGCTACAGCTGCACTATGGCAGCGCTTCAGTGTAGACACTACCTGTGCTGACAGGAGGGATTCTACCATCAGCGTAGGTAATCCACCTCCCTGGGAGGCAATGGTTAGGTCAATGGAATAATTCTGTTTACACTGGGCCTTAGGTCGGCATAGCTATGTCTCTGAGGCCTGGTCTAAACTGGGGGGGGGGGGATCGATCTAAGATACACAACTTCAGCTACGAGAATAGCATAGTTGAAGTCGACGAATCTTAGATCGAATTAAAATTACCTACTCCGCGTCCTCGCAGCACTGGATCGACAGCCGCGGCTCCCCCGTCGACTTTGCTTCTGCCTCTCGCACTGCTGGAGTTCAGCAGTCGATGGGAAAGCGGTCGGATCGATTTATCGCGTTTACACTACACGCGATAAATCGATCCCCAATAGATCGATCACTACCTGCCGATTCGGCGGGTAGTGTAGACGTACCCTGAAAGCTGTGGATTTTATCACACCTCTGAGAGATGTAGTTATGCTGATGTCAGTTCCCAGTGTAGACCAGCCCTGAGATTCAGTCACTGCCTTAACCACAAAACTGTCCTTCCTCTATTCAACCTTACTTATGATTCTCTATAATGCTTCTGCCAGGCTTGTCCTATGGCCCAACCAAAAACGGACAAAGAATCATTCAACAGTAGAGGACAGTGATGAACAACCTCCACCATCATTGATAAAGGCTTATATTAATGTTGGAGGAAAGCTAAGCTGCTAGCTAGCATTTCAAGCTACAGTAAACAAGCCTATCAAAGCTTCCAAGCTGACTGCTATTTACTCAATAGGTTTGCTGTTATATGCTTAGGCTTCTGACAACTAGTGATCACAAAATAAATAGATAAATTACATACAACTTTAAAAAAATCCTTAAGCTTGTGGCAAACTCATACTGCTCCAGAAAGGGAAACGTAATGAAATCTTTTGCTATGTGAAGCAATATGGTTTTTATGATCTTGATGTCTTTTGTGGTATAGTTCTAATTTTTGAAGGCCTACGTTGAATCTTACAACCCTATTGGTTTCAGGATGACTAAAAATTCAGATTTATTTCAGGTCTTGTAAGGAGAAGTTGTGATGCAGCATCCCATCACGATTGTGCACTGTGTGATTATATAATATCATCACTCACTGATACAGCATCACAAGGGGAACACATACAAGTCATAATGTAGAGTTGCAGCGTCACAGCATGGTATTTTTTTCTTCATAAAACAAAACTATTGTCTTCATTCTGAGCATGTTTGGAGGCTGATGAGATGACGGTAGCAGATAGAGAATGGAGTGGAGATATGAAGAGAGACTTAAAACAGAACATTTATGTAGATATATCAGATTTTAAAAGCACCAGCTCTAAGAGTAAGAGGAGAGAGAATGTGGGATGAGCACTAAAAAGACTAGAGGTAACATTTTTGAAAGTGCCTAAGTGACTTCAGAGCCAAAGTCTCATTTTCAAAAGTGATTTAGATTTTCCCATTGATTTTTCAATGAGACTTCAGTTCTCAAGAGCCTGACATTTTGGAAAATGGGACTTAGGCACTTTTGAAAATGTTACCTTAGTCCTTCTAAAATCGTATTCATGATGCTGCTGTGTAGAGTCTCAAGGAACTCTTGATTCTTTGCAGCTTGTTGAATTAGTAGGCGTGATATGTGGAGATTAGTATGAATAAGATTTATTATACTTGTACATATGTTTCATGATCATATTTAATATCTGGGGAGTGTGAGATGAGGTCAAAGCCATCAATACCATAATGTCTTGCTACACTGATAGCAATGTGAGTTTCTTGCAAACAGTTTATGTTGGTACTATGACGAGTGGCTAAGGTACTAATGATGCTGCACTTGGCTGCGGATAGACCCTCAATGTTAAGATGAAGAATTCAAAGTGCCATCCACTGGCTTGAAAGTCAAAAGATGACGATACATTGGGGTCACAGACAGATGGTATGTGACCAAGGTTCATTGCTGAACTTGGCCCGCTGGTTGGATCATTAGTTTCTCTGGCCTGCGTCAGGTACAGACTGGGACCGCGATGTGAAGGCTGATCCATTATGTGGAAAGGTGAAATTCTTACCTTACAGTCAATAAAGATAATCTGTATAATTTTAAGGATTATATTTTTTCAGTATTTTAATAATGACAAAATAAAAAATTAAAACGATTTTTAAATACAAATTACTCATTATTTCACCTTTTGGCTTGTTAATAACTATGGCAAACCCCTGCAAAATAGTGTCTAGTTTGGGTTCTCCAGTAAACCTGCATTGTGGTTTGTAGACTCAATCAACTTGGAAAATATTTCCTTTTCTTTCAAAGGAAGCTGTTTCACCAACTGAGTTTTCCCAAGGTCACCCAGCTCTAATTAACATGCAGTTTTCATGGTTTGTTAATGTAACTGTGAAGCATTGAAGCCTAAAAATATATAATATTCTTTCTTGGTAGCTCTTGTTAGTGCATATACTGTATGAATATCCATTGCCCTTCTTCCCACTGGAAAAATACATATGCACAGGATACTGGGTGAAATGTACTTGTGGGTGTTTCTTTCTGCACCTCTGTGTCTGCAAAGCATGTTTGAGCTGTTTGTGACTGAGTTTTTGTGGTTCTTTCCATTTGAAATTATTATATGTTTTATTGTAGTAGTGGCCATAGTGTGCTAGATATTGGCACTGTCTACACCCAGAGGAAGCCCCAGTTCCTGCCCCAAGCAGCTTACAATCTATAAAGCTCAATGTACATTTCTATGGCATAGTCAAAGTTCATTTAAAAATTAGTTCAACTGGAGTAACTTCACACAAGGGATGAGTGCACCAAGCCTTTCGTTTCTTCCTCCTTTCACTTTTACAGCTTCAGTCATGGCTCTGGTCCTCAGGTCCACTATCCTTCATCCTCCTACGTGCTTCATTTTGGTGTCCTGTCTCCCTCTTAGCTCCCTCAGTTCCCTTCATGTACATCCTCTCTATTCTTCTTTGCTCTGCTGCCAAAACTTCCATGTCCCTCCTCCACGTCTTTTGTCACCTATTCCTTCCAGTGTTTCCTAAGTTAAAATGTGAGACCAAATACACTAAGTGTTTTATAGTATGGAATAGTACATCATACACACAGATATTAAAGGGAAGGCAGTTTCAGTTTTCAGGTACAATGTTGGTCAAGAGTAACTGAGGATTCATCAGAGATGTCCACTCTATTAACTACTCCCATGGATGAATTATAGAATATCATGGTTGGAAAGGACCTCAGGAGGTCATTTAGTCCAACCCCCTGCTCAAAGCAGGACCAATCCCCAACTAAATCATGCCAGCCAGGGCTTTGTCAAGCCTGATCTTAAAAGCCTCTAAGGAAGAAGATTCCACCACCTCCCTAGGTAATCCATTCCAGTGCTTCACCACCCTCCTAGTGAAAAAGTTTTTCCTAATATTCAACCTAAACCTCCCCCAGTGCAACTTGAGACCATTACTCCTTGTTCTGTCATCTGTGACCACTGAGAACAGTCTAGATCCATCCTCTTTGGAACCCCCTTTTGGGTAGTTGAAAGCAGCTATCAAATCTCCCCTCATTCTCCTCTGCTGCAGACTAAATAATCCCAGTTCCCACAGCCTCTCCTCATAAGTCATGTGCTCCAGCCCCCTAATCATTTTTGTTGCCCTCTGCTGGACTCTTTCCAATTTTTCCACATCCTTCTTGTAGTGTGGGGCCCAAAACTGGGCACAGTACTCCAGATGAGGCCTCAACAATGCCAAATAGAGGGGAATGATTATGTCCCTCAATCTGCTGGCAATGCTCCTACTTATATAGCCCAAAATGCTGTTAGCCTTCTTGGCAACAAGGGCACACTGTTGACTCATATCCAGCTTCTCATCCACTGTAACCCCTAGGTCCTTTTCTGCAGAACTGCTGCCTAGCCACTCAGTCCCTAGTCTGTAGAAGTGCATGGGATCTTCTGTCCTAAGTGCAGGACTCTGCTCTTGTCCTTGTTGAACCTTTCTTTTGGCCCAATCCTCTAATTTGTCTAGGTCCCTCTGTATCCTAGCCCTACCCTCCAGCGTATCTACCACGCCTCCCAGTTTAGTGTCATCTGCAAACTTGCTGAGGGTGAAATCCACGTCATCCTCCAGATCATTAATGAGATATTGAACAAAAACGGCCTCAGGACCGACCTTTGGGGCACTCCGCTTGATACCAGCTGCCAAATAGACATGGAGACATTGATCACTACCCATTGAGCCCAACGATCTAGCCAGCTTTCTGTGACAGACCCAAACCAATGGGGTACAGGAGTCTGGTAGAGGGCAAATATACTAGTCACTGGATGAGTAGTTTTCTGTTCCCTGAGTGACCAGAGCAGAGGCTGCACTAGAGTAATCAGGAACTTGCTAGAACCAGTTAAGGCAGGCAGGCTAATTAGGACACCTGGAGCCAATTAAGAAGAAGCTGCTAGAATCAATTAAGGCAGGCTAATCAGGGCACCTGGGTTTTAAAAGGAGCTCACTTCAGTTTGTGGTGGGAGTGTGAGGAGCTGGTAGCAAGAGGTGCAAGGAGCTGAGAGTGAGAGGGTGTGCTGCTGGAGGACTGAGAAGCACAAGCGTTATCAGACACCAGGAGGAAGGTCCTGTGGTGAGTATAAGGAAGGTGTTTGGAGGAGGCCATGGGGAAATAGCCCGGGGAGTTGTAGCTGTCATGCAGCTGTTACAGGAGGCACTATAGACAGCTGCAGTCCACAGGGCCCTGGGCTGGAACCCGGAGTAGAGGGTGGGCCTGGGTTCCCCCCAAACCTCCCAGTTGACCTGGACTGTGGGTTCTTCCATAGGGGAAAGTCTCTGGGCTGTTCCCCAATCCACATGGTGAATCTCTGAGGCAAGAAAATCCGCCAGTAAGCACAGGACCCACCAAGATAGAGGAGGAACTTTGTCACACCACCTTATAGTCCATTCATCCAGCCCATACTTCTTTAACTTGCTGGCAAGAATACTGTGGGAGACCATATCAAAAGCTTTGCTAAAGTCAAGGAATAACACGTCCACTGCTTTCCCCTCATCCACAGAGCCAGTTATCTCATCATAGAAGGCAATTAGGTTAGTCAGACATGACTTGCCCTTGGTGAATCTATGCTGACTGTTCCTGATCACTTTCCTCTCCTCTAAGTGCTTCAAAATTGATTCCTTGAGGACCTGCTTCATGATTTTTGCAGGGACTGAGGTGAGGCTGACTGGCCTGTAGTTCCCCTGATCATCCTCCTTCCCTTTTTTAAAGATGGGGACTACATTAGCCTTTTTCCAGTCATCCGGGACCTCCCCTGATCACCATGAGTTGTCAAAGATAATGGCCCTGAGAGTGTCCTTGTTTTGTATCCTGGGATTCATTGAGTGAAGCTCACTCAAAAATTATCTTTCTACCTCCCTTGATCCTGGGGCTGGATGGGTGCCAAACTGGCGCATAGTGTGTGGGTGTTTTATATAAATGGATATGGAGTACTCCTCTATATTCGTTGACTTTCAGTGTCACCAATCCAGAAGACAGGGGTGGAGATGTAAATCCTGATGTATTTTTCCTCTGCCTTGCCACTGGAACAATCAGAGGGGATTTAATCTGAGCCAAGGACCTAGCACAGTGGGTGGATAGGTGATTAGGTGTATGTCTACACCTTGAGCTGGGGATGTGATTTTTCAGCTTGAGAATATGTAATTATGTAAATGATTGCACATTGCACATTGCACAAGGCAGTTGAATATCAAATCCAATTCTACCAAAAATCACTTTAAAAAGGAACCTTTTGAATTACAGATGCACAGAACAGAGTCAATGGTAACAACGGTGGACTTCGCTCTTCTGACTTGCATCGGTTTTACATCTCCCTTGATTTAGATGGAGTTACTCATGATTTAAAGCAGTGAAAGTAGTGTAAGAATAAGAGACAGTGTTTTTGAAGTGTTGTATTATAAAAAATAGCCAGGATAAATATTCCAAATATTCCAAATTAGAATATTTAAGTATAATATCTATGGCATCAGACAAGTTCTAGGTGCTTTACAGATGAAGGCAAGGGCCCTACCTTGAAGAGCTTACCACTTAGAGAGGCATATAAGAAATGGACCAGGAGCAAAACAAACAGATCTGTAGTAAATGGTAGCATTTGCCATGCATTTTGGTAGTTCTACCATTTTTGGTTAAATCTTCAAAAAAAAGGGGGGCGGGAGAACAAACTTGTTTAGCTGTACTTTGGGAAGAAGTCTGGTTAATAAAAGCCTTTTGAAATGACTAATTCTGCTGAGATCTTGTGAGTCCTGTTTCATCTTAGTGGATCTCCATGCCATGCAGAAAAAAGATTTCTACAGAAACTCTAATAATTAACTTGTATTAACTCCTGTAATCAAACAGTCATTGTCATCACTGTTTATTTCTATGAAAGTGACATGGGATGTAAATGTGTGTGGAAATCAGAAACAATGATAGATATTTAATATCTTTGCAATAAGAATCATAATGTCAAGAAATATAGCCTATATAAACAAACAAAAATAATTTAATTAGAATTCAGTAAGAACATCCAAAGCATTGACTGTCTTTAATTAACATTTGAGTTATATTGCAAATGTACCCTGCTATCAATGAAAATGAGTGGACCTTTTCAAGGTGACATACACTACACATAATCACAAAACTGGAATGAAGAGTTTTATGGCTGTGAAAAATAAGCAGATTTTTTCAGGCTAATTCAAGTGGATAGGATACAAGCTTGTCTAATTTTCCTTTTTTATTTACTTTTCCATAATAGAGATAAATTAATTTTTAAAATGTGTGTGTTACTGTGTTTAACACCCACATGCAATGACTGAAGCCTTTTAATTTAGAAATATGTTCAAAATAGTTCATTTGCCTTATCTGTCATATGTAGGCCCTGATTTGTGGTCCATTGAAGTTAATAGAAATAATCCTATTGACTATAATGGACATTGAATCAGGGCCTTACAGAGTAAATGGTCATTAACATAGGCTCTGCAGTTGACTTCACAGGGGAGACAACTGAAGTAAATGAGGCTCCGTGTGGGCAGGGATCTGCCCTCAGAGTCAGTTGCAGGACTGATGCTCAGTAACTAAGTGCTTGTCTATATGAACGTTTAGTTTGTGCAAGCTGTGGTGCAAATCTATATGCAGAGGCCTGCTGTGCACTAACTGTTCTATAGTGCGCTTGATCTACCCTCTTTAAACAGAAGGGTAGATTTACATCACAGCTTGCCCATAAATTCTGTGTTTGTATAGACAAGCCCTCAGCATTATACTTGGAGCAAAACCGCATTGATCCATCCTATGCAGGGCACCATCAAAGCCCCTACTTCAAGTGTGATGTCATTTCCTCCATTCCATTCTAGGTTTAACCTTGGGCTCTCACTTTTGTGTGCGTATCATTTTCTTCTGCTTTTTAGAAAATTACTATGGTAAAGAGGTGTGTGTCATTTACATGTTTGACATGCTTGGAAAATAGTAAGGGAGGACTTTTCCTGTTCTGAGTATGGAGGGTCTTCCTAGGTCTTGGAAACACTTGTTGAGTTTTTAAAAGAGAAATCATGATGGAAAGGAGATTTGTAAATATGTATGAATATAAATGTATAATAGTGCACATATAATATAATCCCTTGCAAAACCTACTATGCATTTTAGATTAAGGGCTTAAAAATAAACCCTCAAAAAGCAGCCTAGTGATTTAGACATTAGTGTGTCAGCCAGGAATTCTAGGTTCAGATCCTGGCTCTCGCACATAGATTTTTTTTTTCTTTTGTGTGTTGTCCTGGGTAAGTTACTTAACCTCCATGTTTCCTCATCTGTAAAAAGGGGTCATTAATATGCATTCCTTCTTTTCCAGGTGGGGTTATGAGGGACGAATTAGGGATGAAAAGACAAAGCTCTATATAAGTAAATGAAATTAGTCATTACTTTTATGTATGTTCCGACCATGGCAGCTTGGAGGAGCAGAGAATACTACGTTGGGGGCTGGAAGCTATCTTCTGGAAGTGTAGAGCCAAAGTGTAGAAATGTGTTGTGACTAAGGTTGATCACCACCTCCACTATTTCAGGCTGCGTGATTGGTCTCTCTGAGCACTGATAGCTGAGCAGCCCTCCTTTTTTTTTATCTCCCATATTCATTTTGTGAGCTTCTTTATCTGATACTTCAGGTAGGGACCAGATGTGGAATTGTAAAAGTAATAGGAGAAGGCAACACTTAGTAGTTTCCCAAACTATAGAGATGTGGATAAGCTTCTAAACATTTTGGGTGCTTATCTGTATGCAACCCAAACTCTTCCTTTGAGACATCTGATAAGTAATTCAAACCCCTATTACATATTTGATGTGAAACATGTTTATTCAATGTAGTTTTTTTTTGTTTTAATTTCCAAAATTCTGTCCATTAGTGACGGGCTCCTTACTATCCAAGTCCATAACAAGAAGAAACAAATACTAAGAATGTAACTCTTTAATCAAAGAAACTTCATTTCATTACAGTAATAAAATTGAAAAAAACTACTATTTTTTGTGGCAAGAAATAGATGATGAATACAATACACTTATTTTTCCTCTTGTCCAAATTGTATCATTCTTCCTTTCGTATAACTAAAGGCCAATAAGGTAGCAGATAAAAAAAAATCCTCACTATTTCCTACTGAGACTTCTGATTACCAGACATGACCATAATGCAATCCTCTAACTGACAGACACAAACATAATATTGTTTTTGAACTGTCACTTTCAGGCAATGTAAGCAGAGTATGTGTCCTCCTTAAAAAACTGACATTTTGTACTGACTGCATAATAGAGAGTATAGGAGAGAACAACCTTTAGATGATTAGTGAAGTCTGGAATTTTATGGCTGGAATAACATTCAAGAAAAACCTCCTCCCAATCTGTTTCAGAAACTGCAGAAGAATGTGGAAGAGGAATGAAAAAGAAAATACTTGAGACTAATAAATTAGATAGAGGGCCAGGTTCTGATCTTGCATACATTGATTTGGAGATGATATAACTCCATTGCTTCTGAAAATGTTCGAACACTTTGAATTTACATTTTGAATGTTGTATGCATAAAAAAACACAATGAAAAAATATTTGCATGTGCAAATGAGTATTTAAATGCTAAATCCCTCAATTTGTGTGCACAAATGACACTTTCATGCAAGTGTATAAATTTTTGTACATTTGAAATTGTGGGGGTACATTTAGAAGTTAGGTTATGGATTAAGGTTTAAAAAACACCCAAGTTTTTGTGGAAAGATTGTATGGGCTGTTTCTGAAATGGCTGGGCATATTTAGACCAACTAAAATATCAGTTTAGTAATTGTGGCTCTACTACATTGTGGGCCAAATTCTATTATAGTTTGAAATCCTATTGAAGTAAATTAGATTATCCAGATGTAACAGAGCAGAATACAGACCAGTGGCTAAAATATCTTTCTAGATTTGGATTAGAAGAAAATGAAAATTCTTCGAAATGGTCAGAGCTATATTCTATAATGACACGCATAACATTGGAATTTCTTTCTAAATTTCATAGAATACAGTTGAGAAAAACATTACAGAACAATTATTTTTAACTACAGTAAACGATATGAAAATTGAAACATATATGTTTTTGTTTGTTCAATTACACAACATTAATAGATTCCAAGGCCAGAAGGGACTGTTGTGATCATCTAGTCTGACCTCCTGTATGGCACAGGCCATAGAGTTTCCCCAAAATCATACCTAGAACATGTCTTTTAGAAAAACAACCAGTCTTAATTTAAAATTTTGCCAGGGATGGAAACTCTACCATGACACTTGGTAAATTCTTTCAATGGTTACTTACCCTCACTATAGAAAAAATACACCTTTTTTTTCCATTCTGAATTTGTCTAGCTTCATCTTCCAGCCACTAGATGATTGTATACCTGTCTCTGCTCAACTGAAGATCCCGTTATCAAATATGAGTTCCCCATGTAGGTATTTATAGACATAATCAAGTCACCTCTTAACCTTCTCTTTGTTAAGCTAAATAGATTGAACTCCTTGAGTATTCTATGGCATGTTTTCTAATCATTTAATCATTCTTACGGCTCTTTGCTGAACCCTATCCAATTTATCAACATCCTTCTTGAACTGTGGACACGAGAACTGGAGATAGTATTCCAGCAGTGGTCACACCAGTACCAGTCACAGAGGTATAATATAACCTCTATACTTCTACTCGACATTCCTCTGTTTCTGAATCCAGCCATAGCATCATACTGGGAACTTATGTTCAGCTGATTACCCATCAAAGCCCCCAAATCTTTTTCAGAATCATCACTTCCCCGGATAGAATCCCCTAACCTCTAATTATGGCTTACATACTTTGTTTCCCAGATGTTTATGTTTACATTTAGCCATATTAAAACATACATTGTTTGCTTGCCCCAGCTTACCAAGCAAACTAGACTGCTCTGTATCAGTGACCTGTCCTCTTGAATATTTACCACTCCCCCAGTTTTTGTGTCATCTGCAGACTTTATTAGTGATAATTTCATGTTTTCTCTGAAGTCATTGATAAAAATGTTATATAGCGTTGTGCCAAAAAGCATTCCCTGAAAGACCCCAGAAGAAACACACTTGTTCAATGATGATTCCCCATTTACAATAACATTTTGAGACCTATCAGTTAGTCAGATTTTAATCCATTTAATGTGTGCATGTTTAATTTTCTATTCTAGTTTTTTAATCAAAATGGTGTGGTGCCAAATCAAATGCCTTACAGAAATATATTACATCAATACTATTTCCTGCATCAATTGAACTCGTAATCTCATCAAAAAAGATATCAAGTTAGTATGAAAGGATCTATTTTCCATAAACCAATGTTAATTGGCATTAATTGTATTACTCTCCTTTAATTCTTTGTTAATCAAGACCTATACAGCCGCTCTATTATCTTGCCCAAGATTGATATCAGACTGACAAGCCTATAATTACACACGTCATTACCTTTTTAAAATATTGGCACTACATTAGTTTTCTTAAGTCTTCTGAAACTTCCCCAGTGTTCCAAGATTTATTGAAACTCAACACTAATAGTCCAGTGAGCTCCTCAGCCAGCTCTTTTAAAACTCTTGGATGCAAGTTATCCACACCTGTTGATTCAAAAATATCTAAGTCTAGTACCTGCTGTTTGACATCTTCCTGAGATACTAGTGGAATGGAAAGAGTGTTATCATATGATATGACTATCATCTGTTTTTTTCCCAAATACATAAGAAGAGAAATATTTATTGAACACTTCTGCCCTTTATGCATTATTATTGATAATTTTACCATTTCCTTCTAGTAAAGGAACAATACCATTGGTAGGATATTTTCTGTTCCTAATATACTTAAAAACTCCTTCATATTGTCCTTAACTCTGCTGGCTATAAATTTCTTCTTGTATGTGTTTTGTTTCCCTAATCAATTTTCTACAATTCCTAGCATTTGATTTATATTCTTCACTATCAACTTCCTCTTTTTTCCATTTGTTATTATAGCTGTCTACACTTCCCCACCAAACCAGGTTGTTTTTTTTTAACCCATGTGGCCTTCTTTCTTGAACGTGGGATTGTAGCTTTTGGGGCTTCTAGTAAAATGTTCTTAATTCCAAATTATCATTCACAATTTTTTGATTACATTTCTCCTCCCTGCTGTTTTGGCTCATAATTATTTTTAGCTTTTTAAATCTTACCCTTTCAAAGCACAAAGTGTATATATTATTGATCTGGACTTTATTCTGTTGGCACATTATCAATGTCATCAAATCATGATCATTTGTACCTAAGCTATCGTTAATTTTTATTTCTGTGATCAGTTCTTCTTTGTCTGTCAAGACTTGCCCTAATATATAATATAGAATTCCCATGTATTGGTTCTTTAGTTAGGAGATTGTCATCTATAATATTTAGAAATTCCAAGAATGTTTTAGTACTGGCAGCATGAAACCTCCAGCATATGTCACTCATATTGAAGTATCCCATGATCACACATCCTTTCCCCCTGCACATTAAAAGTAGGTGCGTAAGAAGCCAGTCATCTTGGTCCTTAGTGTGATTTGGAGGTCTGTAGTGGAAACCAACTAATACACCACCTTGTACTTTACCTGTTAGGACATGGATCCATAAGCATTCAAGATCACTTTCTTCTCAGTTATCAGTGACTCTGAAACAAATAATGTCATTTTTTACATGGAGTGCCATTCTCCTCCCCTTTTACCACTCACTCCTTCCTAAATTGGTTATAACGATTGATTTTAACATTCCAATTGTGTGAATCATCCCACCAGGTTTCAGTAATACCAACTAGATTGTATTTATGCTCATAAATGAGCTATTACAATTCCTCTTATTTGTTACCCAGGCTCCTAGCAGCACACCAGTCCTTGAATAGAGGTGGTCATAGACAGCACTCAGGCAATCCCCTTTTTCAGGGATCTCAGTAAAAAAGCACCTAGGCCTGACTTTCAGGGAGCAACATTGAGTTTAGTTAGAGAGATTAAGGCAGAGAGCAAACTTCCGTGTTGCTTGCTACATTTGCCCCACAAAGAAACTCCATTGCAAAACTAACAAGGAGAATTTTCCTCCAAGACAGCGCAGAGCTCACAAGCTAATAAAAAAGAACTTTTAAGACTATGTATAATACTTCCACCAATGGTAACTCCTGCCAATACACTATATAAAGGCACAGCATGGACAAATTAATATTGTTCTGTGGACCTATGGGACAATCTGGAGTTACTTTAATTTTTCATATATCTTGCACATTTAATTTCCTTGATTAAAAAAGAAAATTAATTCCCTGTGTTTAATGTTAGCATTAAATGGTCACAGCTTGTCTTTGATGTTCACACAACAATGAGGTTAATGCAATGAAACTGAATAGGAGAATTCCCAACTCATTAAGACAAATAAGGTGCTAGTGGGTAAGTTTGTTGTTGCTGTTTGCCTTGAAACCATTTTCTGCAGGGCCAGGTTAATAGTCAGCTGCTCATCTGTTTCCACTGTGTGAATGTAGCTTGAGTAAAAGAAAAAGATAGACACTTAATGTGTTTGTAAATGAAATTTCAGCATTTGCAAAATATAGCAAGAAGCTCAGAGAAGCTTAATATTTTTCATGCCAGTCATTTAATTTCTGTTCCAGGCAGTAGAGGTTTTTTGTCTGGAAGATTTTGTTCCATGTGTTTCAATGGACATTTGCAATATCCCTCAATGTGCCAGCAGCAGTCTGAGAGCAGCCATCCTTGGATCTGCAAGGCTAGCCGGGAGCATGTGGACTCTACTGTCACCGAGGAGGCAGGGCTTTATTAAGCTTTGCTAAAAGATAAATTTGTAGCAGATACCTCAGTGCGCAGGTTCTGTAGCAATTCAGTTCATTATCTTAACAGTTTTCAAATTTGCGCATGAGTGCAATTATTGAGAATTACATGTCAGATTTCAAAATTGAGCTATTTTTGAGTTAGCTCAGGAGGAATAGCAATTTTTTTAATGGGGCTGGGCAGCCTAGCATGGCCATCCAGAAATAGCAGCAGTAAGGGCCAGCCAAAACTGACCGAGGCCCAGAGCGCCATCAGATCTCTGCATTATTCAACAGGGGAAACAAATGATAGGCAGAACTGTGAAAGAATGTCTCATGGCCCACCAGGCATTTTCATTAGGCTCTTTTTTTTAACCCACCAGAATTCTGGTCTGTTCACTGAAGCCAGCTACGGGCAACTAAATGAACTAATGGCCTAGTGACTGGGGCACTGAACTAGTAGTCAAGAAACTGAGGTTCTAGTACTGGCTTGCCATTGATCTGTGATGTGACCTTTGAAAACCATTTACCCTCTGTTTCCTTTCCCACCCTTTATCTATCTCTTCTGTTTAGTTTGTCAGCTCCTCAAGCTGGGGAATGCCTCTTACATATATGTTTGTCCTGTCCCTTGCACAAAGGAGCCCTGAGCTTGTTTGAGGCATCTGAGTGCTACTGTTATATGAAGAATAATCTTACCTCCATCCAGGAATATCACCGCTTACTTCTGCCACTTTTTGCCCATTTCATTAATAGGACCTTGTACTGCTAATGGAAGCCAGAAGCATTAGCAGCAGTGCCTCCTGCATTGTCTTCAGTTGAATTGTGAGGAGATGGTGGAAAGTATTATAAGATATATTTTACAGCCTGGTTTAGTGGCCATCATTTGCACATCCAACTCCTGCAATGACCACATTTGTATAAGGAGCCAAAAGAACACCACAACTAACATCTGGGGATGTGGCAATCTTTAGGAAAGGTGACCTCAAGGTGTAAACCCTTTGGGTGGGAGTGAGGAGATAAGTCTGGAAGAAATTACTGTTGATTGATGTCTGTTTTGATCCCACTGGCCTCCTTTAGTGTCTCTTCTCAGGAAAGCAGAATTTCATAGTGCTCAGTACAAGGTTAGAGGGTTTACTAGTAATGGATGAGGCCCTGATTATGTTTGTATCATTGAAACTCAAATAGATTACTATGCAGTTGGTCCTCTGTTGGCTAGCTTTTCAGTTGAGCATGAGTTTTAGAAGGATTGGGAGCTGATATGGCTGCACTTTTTGCACAAGATCCTAGGTGCAGGGGGGTGACCTTCTCCAAAGAAAGATGCATTTGAATGTATTTGCCTAATGGGCAAGTCCAGGGATATAGTTAACTTGGAAGTTCTGGTGGCTTTACTCTGCAGGAATTACTAGGCAGGAGGTTTAAAACAAACACAAGGAAGTACTTCTTCACACAATGCACAGTCAACCTGTGGAACTCGTTTCCAGGGGATGTTGGGAAGACAAAAGCTACTACTGGATTAAAAATAGAATTAGGTAACTTCATGGAGGATAGGTCCATCAATGTTTATCAGTGAGATGGTCAGGGACACAACCCCATGCTCCGGGTATCCCAAAACCTCTGACTGCAAGAAGCTGGATGACAGGGTGAATCACTCTATACATTTCCCAGTTCTGTTCACTCAGTCTGAAACATCTGGCACCAGCCGCAACTGGAAGACAGTATGTGGGGCTAGATGAACCATTGGTCTGACACAGTATGGCCATTCCTATGTTCTTAGGATTTCAATCTGAGCTGAATGAGCTCTTATCCAGTTTGTGGTATGCAGCCTTATAGTTGGGGCTATAAATTATTACTCTTCTGTGGTTAGAAAGGATCTCAAGGTATCCATACCAACCATAGCTAGCCACGTGAGCCATGGCCCAATACGTAGGAGGACTTCCTGTGGATCTTATAGTTGGAACTTTGGCTCAGATCTGGTTACAGGGAGCATGCTTATTACATTCTTATTATTGGATTGATTTCTGAATAAGAGACAACATTTTCAAAAGTTCCCCAAAATTTGGGGATGGATACTGCACTTGAGCCACCTGAAGCTTGTTCTAAACTGGTACTGAGAACCTGCAGCTCTCAGTGACTTCATTTGGCATTTGCATTGCTCAGTGAACAACAAATTAATGTTTGTTTGTTTGTTTTGTTTTAAAAATGTCAAAGAATAGCCGAGGTTGCTTATTATGAAAAGGGTAACAATAGCAAAAAGAGGAATCAACATGAATTTTTAA
Organism: Malaclemys terrapin pileata; assembly: GCF_027887155.1. Lineage (NCBI taxonomy): Eukaryota > Metazoa > Chordata > Testudines > Emydidae > Malaclemys > Malaclemys terrapin. The sequence continues at coordinate 103,441,672 of NC_071507.1, read as the reverse complement.
CCCTGAAAAAATTGAAAACAACCTAGCTGAAAATATTATCTTGCTATTTACAAAAGTCTGTGTTAGTTGTTAATGAAAATGAATGAGTTTGGACGTACGTTTCATATTTTTTTCAATTTAAATGGTGTGTCCCAAGTAAATAATGGATGTACCAGTTTGTATATCTGTTACCACACAAGTAAGTTTCCTTTTCAATCTGTCACCTTTTTGTGGTGCAAACAACCTTTCCTGTTGCATACTTTTGTGATGCATCATGCATTTCTTTGCTGCTATTTACAAAATGTCTTTGTTTATGGCTTCTTGACATTTAAAAGGATATCTAGAGCTTGTTAACTGACCAAAAACGAAGCCTCCACTTATTACAGATTCATGTAATTTGATTTTTGTTGATGTACAAACTCATATATTTATTAAATGGATTACCAGCCTACACTACTTCCCTTTTATTCAGAATTGATGGATTTGGTTATTTAGTGACAAGCATCATTTGAAGTTCTTATATATATTTATGGAGCTGCAAAGTAGTAGCCATTTTTACCGCTTTAAAAAATGCTTTATTTTTATGTTTCTGCAGTCTCTTTCCCTCAGCAAACTAAACCAAAAAGAAAATAGTGTGAAATCATTAGTTGGCACTAGTGTGATGAGATTGTTTCTACAGACTCCTCACTTACTATATGCTTAAAGATAAAAAGGCAATGTAAATGCATTTGTTTTTCATGTTGTTGCTGCCTTTCCAAAGAAGAAAATTCTTATTTTTTTAAATATAATGTGGAAATTCATTGCTGGATGGTCCTCTGAATGCTCTTAGAGATAGTGCTAATAGAAATATTTAAGCTACAGGCATTGGGATACTTCCGCATAGTAACATTTTCCGGTAGTCGGGGAGTGACTCAACCTTCTTCAACTAAGTCAATATAGCCATCTATACGTTTATATTTCAGATGATTTTTCAGATCAGTGAAGTATCTGCCAACAACTTGCCTCTTTCCAGCAGGTGGAAAATTATTCTCTGACTAAAATGACACCATGCTGTGCCTCCCATGGAATGCTTTCGCTGTGAGAGCAGATAAAAATGCAGTATTCATTAAAACACATTCCCACAACCCAGCAACAAATTTTTGTTTTAAAATCATTTTTTTAGTGTTGCTTATATGAAAATTGTATTTTGGTTACAAAGATGCCATATGTGACAAGATATGTATTGCTGGTAGGTTTTTTTAGACAGTGGTTTTGGAGAATTTGTAATTTGACAATGAAAACAACTATATCTGAAAGGCATTTGCATTGTTTCCTCATATAGGGCCTGAACCAATGTCTACTGAAATTAATGTCTTACTAATGACTTTAATGGGCTTTGGATCAGGCTCATAGCTTTTGAGGGTACAATAAATCTGCAGTTCATACACATTTTATTTGACCAATCATTTGGTTGCAGAATGTCTTAAAGAAAACCACTGCAGAGCAAATCCTCCATTGAAAAACCTTGGTGTTGTAGCATTTCTTCTAAACAGAAGCATGTTTAACAGTCAATAAAATGAGCTCTTGGCAGACATTCAATTTGTGATGATTAAAGAATTCCTGCCTTTACAATAACAATGTTATAATAGAAAATAGCATTAGGAAAAGGAGTGCACTGATTGGCTCACAATGAGTCATAACTGTGCAATTATGGCTCTGTAATTACACAAACATGACATCATAATACTACCTGTCACAATAAAGACTTTAAAATGATTTAAATTGGGGTATTTATATTTTTAAAAACAATAACAAATATCCCATATGGTGTGTATGTATTACGGAGATAGACTAGTCTATCGACAAGTTAAGGTTGTAACAAATTTCTATTATAAGCCCAACTTTGCCATTCCTCACCCTTATAACGACCCCCAAAACAAAATCAGCAGGCTAGAAATTTCATCTGTGTGGTCTTATGTTAGGATAGAATGTTTTCTGGAAAGTTTGATGGAAATTGTTTACTGTTGTGTTCATGCAATACACACAGAAGTTAGATAAAAACAGGAAACTGTTGCTGGAAGGTTGCAATTTAACACTACTTTATTTCTGAGAATTCAGAACTCTGCTGCACAAGAATCCAAAACCAGAGAGAGACAAAGCAAGCTGCTCCCTAAAACAGAAAGCACAACTCAACTCACCTTACTAGTCTAGGCTGACTCGCTGCAGACTGACTCAAATTGTATGCTTCCCTACAGAGCTCCCTAACTTGCAAGCAGGATGAGGGACTCTCTTACAAATAAAAGTGTTAACTTGTTATTTTAATAGTTTTTCATACACCACAATTAGATAACCTATGAATGAGGGTTCAAAACTGAAAAGTTGCTTGCTTTTCACATAGTTCCCTTAGTTTTTTTGAGAAGTGGTTTGTCTATCCCCAAAACTGCTTCCACTAAAAAAATCGAGGTTGATGATGCATTCTCTTCTATGAATATCCCGTCTCAAAGTTTCCCCAAAGTAAATTTCCTTTGCCAGAGCCCTCGCTTGCTGTTTTTTCTGTGTAAGGGAAAAATCAGGTCCATAGTTAATAAAATTATCTATGCATACTATATATGTTGTGAATCCCAACGTTCACACCATCCTGAGGCAAATTTCCTAATGTGCCCATGTTGTAGGAGCCACCATGAGACCAAAAGTCGGTCTGACCTTGATGGGAAGGGGAAACAAGAAAGTGAATTTCATAAGCAGTGTGGTCAAGTGCATCGAGTGGAGTACCTTAATACCACGCACTTACTCAGCACATCTTATCCATGTAACTAAAGCATTGTCTATAGTGGAGAGTTCAGCAATCCATAGCTAGCAACTGGGGTAGCCTCATTTGTATAAACATCTAGGGTGAAATCCTGGAATCATTGAAATCCGTGGGAGTTTTGCCATTCAGTGGATCCAGGATGTCACGCCTAGTGTAGAAAAGGAAAGCTGTGATTTGCCCTGGTGGAGCTTACCTTGGTTTCAAGCTAGGAATTTATACGTCTGCAGCAACTACACTGTTTGCTGGCTGCCAACTGCTGCAATCAGGGCTAATCTTCAGGACAGACGAGTCTTCTGAACATTTAACATACTGTATATCAATTATACCTCACAACCCCCTCTGTGAGGTACAGTCAGAGTATTATTAGTCACATCTGACATTGTGGAAAATGAAGGCTGAGAGAGGTGTAGTGACTTGCCTAAAGCTCAGGCTCTGTTTTTCAAGAGTATGTCAGGAGTGCTGGAACAATTTGTATAGTGGGGGTGCTGAAAGCCATTGAATTGAACTGTAAACCCTGAATATGATGGAAACTACTTCAAGCCAGGTATGGCAGCACCCTCCTAGTTCCAGCACCTATGGAGTATGCAGCTGCATAATCTACCCACTGTCACACAACAATGGCCCAAAAGTTAAACTTTCTTTTTACAAAAGAAGTCAGGTGTCTAGTCTTTTTGGTTGTGAAGACAACCTGCCAAATAAGAAGCCAATGCAGTACTGTCTTCCTGAGTCTTGAGACAAAATAGCAGTGAGAGATAGGAACTGTTTGTCTCAGTGGAGTGCACTGTTGATCATTTTAGAATGGAGGAAGTGGAGAGATGAATGTTTGGTTTGGGGTAAGGTCTATGTAAAACCACCACATTAAGTATCATAAATATTTTCCAGGTGCCGGGAATTCCATCTAAAACTCAGCCTATGTTTTCCCACACTCCACACAGCAGTTCTGACTCAGGCAATAATAATTAGACTCATGGAATTAGAGGAGACAACTGCAGGTTGAAGACTTGTTTAATTCAATATGGGCAGAAAAGATGGAGGCCAGTCAGATGTTCATTCTGCATCAAAAATAGTGTGTTTTTATTTTAAATGCCACGTGAGAAACAAATGGAAATTCCTTAGGAAACAGTTGCCCCTTTCTAAACTTTGGGACATTCTGTCATGAATTGAGTCGATCAGATGACATTTATAAAGAATCAAAGAGTCCCCTTCTTCTAATTGTGAAGAAGGAACTGTGTTAGACTAGAGGAAAACAGTATTAACCCTAAAGCTGCTCTATCTACTTCTGTTTCACTGTAATTTTCCTGTATTGAGCCTTCCACAGTCCCATTTCTGCTGTAGTTTTAAACAAACAATACACATAGGCTCACAATCCTGGTCTGAATAGTGGATGGACACCAGTTTTAGAGCCCTCTGGCTTCATCCCCATTCCTGCTTCAGCCTATGCAGATCTCCCACATTTCCATTTCCATCTCCATTCCTCTCCCCACCCCCTGAAAGTTTTGGTGGTATGTGTTTCAACTAGGGCTGTCAAACAATTTAAAAAAAATAATTATAATTTATCACAAGATTCAAAAAATAGTCGTGATTCATTGCAGTTTTAATTGCACTGTTAAACAATAATAGTTAAATGTTTATAAATATTTTTGGATGGTTTTCTACATTTTCAAATATATTGATTTAAGTTACAACCCAGAATACAAAGTGTACAGTGCTCACTTTTTTATTAGTATTTGATTACAAATAGTTGCACTGTAAAAAGATAAACAAAAGAAAAAGTATATTTCAGTTCACCTTGTACGAGTACTGTAGTGCAATCTCTTCATCGTGAAAGTTGAACTTATAAATGTAGAATTTTTTTTTTTACATAATTTCCCTCAAAACAATGTAAAACTTTAGAGCCTACAAGTTGAAGCATGAAGGGACATACAAATGTTTAGCATACCTAGCACGTAAATGCTGTGGAACGCCGGCTACAATTGTGCCATGCGAACGCCTGTTCTCATAGACTTTAAGGTCAGAAGGGACCATTATGATTGTCTAGTCTGACCTTCTGCACAACGCAGGCCTCAAAATGTTTCACATTTAGGTGACGTAAATAAGAAGCGGGCAGCCGTATCTCCCTTAAATGTAAACAAACTTGTTTGTCTCAGCAATTGGCTGAACAAGAAGTAGGACTGAGTCAACTTGTAGGTGCTAAAGTTTTACATTGTGCAGGATTCTGTGTTGTAATTGAAATCAATATATTTGAAAATGTAGAAAAACACCCAAAAATATGTATAATAAATTTAAATTGGTATTCTATTATTGTTTAACAGTGTGATTAAAACTGTGATTAATCATAATATTTTTAATATAGTTAATTTGTTTTGCATTAATCGCATCCATTAACTTCAATTAATTGACAGTCCTACTTTCAACCATTAAAGTGGCCTCAGGTGGCCAGGAGGAAGACAGAGGATATGAATTCCAGTCACTTGTGAAAGAGAGGCAACAAAACAAAGACTAGTATTTTGTAATGTCTCCCATTCAACTCAATGGAAAACTTCAATATTGCACACTGAGGAGTTTTAAGGGGTAAGACTATAAATCAGAAGCACTCCCAGGCCCACTTGCATCATTCCAAAATGGTACCTTCCAGCTATGATCAAGTAGTGCTAATTTCTTCAGGCACCTTGGATCCAGAGGAGACTAAGAATACTTGGGAACTATTCCTCTAAAGGTACATGGCTGATCTGGTCTCTCTGTAACACATTGGGTAGAACAGTTAAGGAAATGAGTTCCTTCTCTTTCTCTTTACCCCCTGAGGGCTCTGTAATAAGGTACAGGGACAGAGTCAGAGTCAACTCCCATCCATTCCCTCAATATCTGCTTGGTGTTGCACTGGGAGAGGAGCAAAAGTGAGAAAATGGGGACCTGGGAAGAGAAGAGATCCCAAGAGTGTGTCCCTCCCAATCCTGCAGGGATCTAGCTCTAGCTCAGCCCACATGTACCCCCTTCCCCTTCTTGCCGTGCTTATCTATGGGGACAGACATTTAATTATCCTGTGGGGAAGGGGGAGGGATCTGGGTAGGCGGCAAGAAGCAGTGTCTTGGAGAGTGGGGAAAAAATGAATGAACTTGTTTCCAATGGAACAGATTTCACAGGGCTAGTGAAAGACATGAGTACTGAATCTCTCTTGCTTCAATTCATAGCATTAGTTTCACACTTCTGGGCTGCTCTTACTACATAAGAACAGGAAGAATGGCCATACTGGCTCAGACTAATGGTCCATCCAGCCCAGTATCCTGTCTTCTGACAGTGGCCATTGCCAGATAGTTCAGGGGAATGAACAGAACAAGGTAATTTCAAGTGTCCAATCCCAGCTTCTGGCAGTTGGAGGGTCACAGACACCCTGAGCATGGGGTTGCATCCCTGCCCATTTTGGCTAATAGCCATTGATGGACCTAACTTTCATGAATTGATCTAATTCTTTTCTGAACCCATTAGGAATTTTAATTCTAATACTAAATGCTGGACTCAAAACTTCATGGATCAGTCAAGAGGCATGCAGTGAAATATCTATTTGTCTACTGATACATTTGTTTATACTACTTAGGTTACCAAATATTTTCCAGTACAATGTATAAACATGGAACACATGAGGTCGGTCAGTGCATTGCTCCTTCCTCATTTCTAAGGTCAGTAAGGTGCCTGCTCTGGAGCATGAAAGTTCATCCCCTGATCTATCTGGATGATATTTTTATCACAGCCCTCTAAGTATCCTATTCTTTTTTTATGCTGTAGCCTTGGTTCATTAACTTTTCACCTGGGGAATGTAGTAAACAGAGAAAAAATCAATTTTGACTCAATCCAGCTCTCTAAACTTTCTGGAGTTCTTGTTCAACACTGAAACCGTGACCCTGGAGACTCCTCTTTCATAGAGAATATATATTAGCTTTGTCAGTCAGTCTGATTAAATCTCTCTCTTACTCTCTCATGTCTTATAGGCTCTTTTTATGCCATTCCTTATTGCAATGAGATATAACAGAACCACACCAGTTTTACCCCAAGGAGATGACTGCAGATATTACTTGATTGATGGCTACTCTATTTTCCTTCTGAATTTGTTTCACAACTGTCTCCGTCTCTTCTCTCCCTGAGAGTTACGTTATGTCCAGATGGGAAAGGGGAAAAGCAGAGTAAGTGCCATTAAAAATTCAGCATGTGCTCCACTGCAGGGATAGTAACACCTTTATTCTCTTATTCCAAGTAGAAGATGGCACTGTTTCTGCAACTACCTGGGGCAGTGAGTTTTTCATGGTAGCCTTGGTAAGATATACATCCTAGCTGCAAGGGAGAGGTAGTTAGTTTTTCCCAAATGCATTACCTTGAATAACATTCCTAAAGTTTTCAAAACAAAGAAATAACCTCTTCTCTCTCAACACTCAATGTTTTGAATTGTATTTCACTCAAAACCAAAAACAAACAAACAACTTCCAAATATTAAGCTTGTAATTATATGTAAACAAGTACTAAAGTACTCATCCCAGCCATGGTGCAAAGGTTTTTCCCAAATCTCAGTTACCTGGTTGTGCACTGATCTGCAGATTTCCATGATATATCACTCCAGGAACTATCTTCTCACAGAAGTGGTCCATCAGGGAATGGTCCATCAGCCTGGGTGAACACTGGGATAGTAATTTGAGAACTAGTGCATTCATCACACACCAGAAGTTTTAGGAGACACATACTAATCTAAACAGTATTGTTCATTGATCTCAAAAAGAAATGGGCCAAACCCAGAACCCAGACCTGAATTCCAAATTTGAACTTCTTATCTATACAATGGATTGAATCACCCCCAAAACTGGACACTCCCCAACCTGGGGATTGGAAAACCTGCTCTGAATATGACCAATGCCAATTTTTAGGATGTTTGTCTTTGACTTGTAGAAAGAGCGGTTTGAGATTCAAGCTGATCTATCTGTCTGGCTGTGATACTCTAGTTTAGGCCCATCTCCATTTCAGATGTACCCTCGGTGGGTTATTTTAAACACTTTTGAGCATCCAAATGCCTGCACCCCAGATTTTTAATTTTAGTCCACTACTTAATTGCAATGAAATGAAGTATGGCAAAAACTAAAAGTGTAGAACCTAGAGACCAACCACCCATAAGTCTACCTATTGGTGGTGACAAGATTAGAAGTAGAGAGGGAGAGCCAATTAATATTATTGGGTTATTGCATAACATACCAAGATTAAATTGAGAGTGCACATGACTATCGTGGATGGTATGCATTACACTATCAGTAAATCTGCATTACTGAGTGTGAATATGGTTGTTTTACTAGGGTGAATATACTTTGCATACCCATAATTCATGCTATAAGTCTAGACACATTGAAAGTGCTACAGCAGAAAAGACGAGTGGGTCTATCCAGTTGGTTCTGTCTCGAACAGTGGCCAATGCCAGAAGCTTCAGAGGAAGTAATAAACTCTACATAATGTACCTAATTGTGCAGTAATATACCATAGGGAGAAATTTCTTCCTGCCTCCAGCTGGTGATCAGCTTATGTCCTGAAAGCATGTCTGTGAATAACATTTTGCATTTTGGTTCTTATTGACAATATCTAATTATTCGAAAGCAAACACATTTGGTAATGTTATATAAATCTCTGAATCACAGTCCAGACTGTCTTGTAGCAATTTACTGTATTTTTCTTATAATATTACAGACAATATTAGAGTAGATTTTTCATATCTTAAAAGGTATTTTAATAAACATCTAGATCCAAATGCAGCACTAGTGTGAGCAGGTGTAGCTTTGTGGTTGTGGTTTTTTTTCTTTCTTTCTGTATTTTAATCATGATTCTCAGCCAGAGATAAGAGCCATTGCTTATAATCTCTGTAGGAGGAAAGCCAAAACACTGTGAATTATAGTTGATAAATTTGTATTTACAGTGGTGATACAAATTATTTATTCTCCTCTCACAGGAAAAAAGTGTTAGTATTATGAGGTGCTGTATATTTTCAGAATTAATGTTTTCTAACGAAGGTACTATTACCTAGTACCAATGTGGTTGTCGTGAAAAAATCTGCAATATAGCATGAACACTCAATAAACAACTCGTATCATCATTGTGTTTATCACTCTTATGGCCTCACATTTGATTCTAGTGAAGCTTGGTTTAAATAATCCCTAAGGGACCAACAAATGTTGGTGATACTTAGAAGGATTCTTTAACTAAAAAGCAAACAAAACAGCACTGGAAACATTGGGGTTTGTCTCTTAGAAGTGGCCCTGGGTGCAGATTTCACTGACATTCATTCTGAAATTCTGCCCTCTTCACCTCCTCAAGGAAAAGTGAAACATACCATTATGGATACATCAGCAGGTTGTGATGTGGAACAGTGTTCAAACATGTGTTGTTAGCAAGTGAACAAACGTTTAGACTTGGAGGATGTAGCAATCAGTGTGGAACATTGAGGGAGGAGTGCAAGTTGCAGGAGAGAAGAATTTGGAGAAGGGACTAGGAAGTCTATTTACAATGCTAGTTGTAGCTGCTGCATCTCTGTAAATAGTTCTCTTAATAAAGAGCCAGTTAAGTTTTACAAGCACAGAGTCCATTCATGATATTGCCCAGCACATGGTATGTGAAACAAAAGAGATGCTGTGTTAATTTTTTGGTTATATAATTTTCTGGACAGAGGGAGCTGTTGCTCCCTGAGAATGGAGCGCTGGTATTGGGCTGAAATTCCTGAAAGCAGGGATTGCCTGCAGCTCTATTCCAGGATGGTGTATATGTGAGAATAAAGCAAATGACACTTAAAATATACTCAGTCTCTGTGTCACTGATTCCTACTCTTCTTCTTTGCAGGGTCCTGAATTCAGCTACCTTTCAGCAGAAGTGTGAAACTAGTACTGCAATGAGACACTAGTGTCAGAAGCAGTGGCAATACTAAGGGCTAGCTTTTGCTATTTAAGTATAGTATTGAGTAAGATGCAGTGTGCAGCTTCCCCACCCCAAGTAGCGCTCAGTTCCAAGCTCACAGATGCTCTGGGGTGCATTGCTCTTTAGGATCATGCAGCCAGCTCTGCAAACTGGTGTATTGGTGAGACCATGGTCTTTCCCCCTCCCCAGCCTTCTGGGAGATCAGTGTTTCTGGGGATGCAAGGGAGGAGCAGTTCATTTGCACATAACTAGAGCTTGTGCAGTGTGTACAACCCAGTAGGGTGAAGATTCTTGCACAGCTGCACCAGAGCTAGTCACAATCTAGCTCCAAAATCTAACGCTAACAGATCACATGGCTGACCATAAGATCCTGAGGATCAGGTAAAGAGGCTCTAAGAAAGCACAAAAGACAAACTGAGAGCACACATACAGAGGGTGGGCCCCCTGTTTGGTAATCAAGCACTCAAAATGCAAAATACCCTCAACAAAATGTCCTTAAATTCTGCTTTCAACTGCAGGTCTGCATCAGTGGTGGGATGATAGATGTATTATTTGCCAACAAGGCTTTCACAGTATAATCTCAATGCCAAACACATTTTATTCCTGTTCATGTTGCCACTTGCCAGCATATTCTCACTGCAAAAATACATCAAAAAGCCCACTCTGTGTAGTCTCTGGGGTGAAACCCTTGTCATTTATTTCCTTTGGCTTTTATTAATGGTTTTAAGTACAGCCTATAATTACTATCCCTTTGAAAAAATTAAGTCATTCTAAGTAACAATGAAGGAAATGAATTAAAGTTTTGGATAGCACATGACAGTATAGGAAGTAAAGATGCAAATAGTAATGTATTTAATATAATCTCCAATAGGCCTGTGAACCGTCTCCAAAGTTTAAAATGGTGCTGTTCAACCTGTTATATCCTGCACAGTGATGTGCAATTTATAAAATAGTTTTTCCTGTGTACATAATGCTTCACCAACTCACTTTTTTGTTGTTGTTATACTTTAAAGGTGTGTGAGTAATAAATAATTGTATTCACATGCTAGCTATGTTTGTCTGTCTTCTGCCTAACTTATTGACCCAATACAATACAAAATCAGAAGTACCTTGCCTCAGGAAACGGGAAGCAGCAAAACATGGGATGCAGTGTAACAGTACCATAAACTAATAACGTGCGGGGAGGAGGGTTATGTACTCTTGCTTCACCCACTCTTTTTCTCCATCATAACGTGAGTGGTACTGGTTAGTGAGCGGTTAAAGTTTTGGAGGGTGTTCTTCTGTCCAGAACTGTATTACGACAATCTGGGGCCCTACGCGCACCATTATCTATGGGTCTGCCCCTCCTTCCTTTTTTTCACCAAAGAGAAGCAGCAGGGCTCCTCCCCCAGAGAGGCTGGGATAGGAGAGGGAATTCCTCCTCCCCCAATATTACTCCATCAGCTGGGATGTAGCTGTTTGTACAGGTAGGCCAGGCCCATATACTCTTTTCCATCTGCCATACACAGAGTTCTAGGTTGGGAAGGTGTCAGTAGGAATCCTCTGAGCAGTGAGTTGTTAGATTGATTCCCTTTTGAGATGCATGGGCTACAGCTACAAAATATTGTCCCAGGCTGTCTGCTGACTCAGGTCACTGCCAGACAATTCCCCCTCCCCCATCTTGGCAAAATATCAAAAGCGGATCATTTTTGGCCAACCCTGGCCCCCCAACTCTTTCAGTTTAAAATCCAAATATTTGATTGAGAAATGTAGGTGTATGCTGCATGGGAGTTGTAATTCAGGTGCTTCATTCCCCTATTCTCCTCTGTGGGCTGGCCTCCCTGGTCAGACTCCATATTCAATAAAACATGATGGTCCCCACTCTTGCTGAGCCATTGTGGTGCATCATGGAAGTCCCTGGCTATTTTGATAGAAAAATTTCAACCAGCCCTAGTCATTGCATCTCAGTTCATGTTTTGAAGATTTTCTTCAAAATGATGAGGGGGAGAGGAGATAAATTTCCTTTTTTCTTAAATGAAGCTTAGAATGTGATGTGATAGCCTGACTCTAGGAGATCATAGAAATGTAGGGCTGGAGGGGAACTTGAGAAGTCACCAAGTTCATCCTCCTGCCCTGAGGCAGGACCAAGTAAACCTAGATCATCCCTGACAGATGTTTGTCCAACTTGTTCTTTAAAACCTCCAATGATGGGGAATCCACAGCCTCCCTTGGAAGCCTATTCCAGAGTTTAACTACCCTTATAGTTAGAGATTTTTTCCAAATATGTTACCTAAATCTCCCTTGCTGCTAATTAAGCTCATTACTTCTCATTACTTCTTGCCCTCTCTTCAGTGGATATGGAGAACAATTGATCACAGTTCTCTTTATAACATCCTTTTACCTATTCCCCCCTCAATCTTCTTTTCTCAAGAATAAGCATGCCCAGTTGTTCTTAACCCTTTCTCAAAGGTCAGGTTTTTTAAATCTTTTATCATTTTTGTCGCTGTCCTCTGTCCAATTTGTCCAAATCTTTCCTAAAGTGTGACACCCAGAATTGGACACAGTGCTCCAGTTGAAGCTCACTAGTGCTGAGTAGCAAGGGACAATTACCTCCCATGTCTTACATACAACACTCCTGTTAATACACTCCAGGTTGTTAGCCTTTTTTTACAACTGCATCACATTGTTGCCTCATGTTCAATCTGTGATCCACTATAACCCCACAGATCCTTTTCAACAGTACTACTGTTTGGCCAAGTATCAGAGGGGTAGCCATGTTAGTCTGAATCTGTAAAAAGCAACAGAGGGTCCTGTGGCACCTTTAAGACTAACAGAAGTATTGGGAGCATAAGCTTCCGTGGGTAAGAACCTCACTTCTTCCAGTTATTCCCCATTTTGTAGTTGTGCATTTGATTTTTTCCTTCTTAAATGAAGAACTTTTCACTTGTCTTTACTGAATTTCATCTTGTTGACTTCAAGCCAATTCTCCAATTTGTCAAGATCATTTTGAATTCTAATGCTGTCCTACAAAGTGCTAACTTGTCCCAGCTTGATGTATCATCTGCAAATTTTATGAACATACTGTCCACTTAGCCAAGTTATTATTGAAAATATTGAATGGTACCACAGTCAGCACTGATCCCTGTGGGACCCAGTTAGATACACTCTTCCGGTTTGAGCTGCGTGCATGCGTGCATGTGTTCTTTCTGCATGCTGCACTGGCTCTGGCTCCGATTGAACTGCCCAATAAGACCACAAGACTTGGTTTAGTAGTGAAGGCGCCCAGCCAGGTTTATTGTCGATGAAACATGTTAATAGCACCTGGCACACTCTACGAGGATACTAAGACATGTATGCTCATGAAAATGGATGCAGCTCAGTCGGTGGAGGGACTTTCCACTGCCCCCGTTGGCTGGACAAAGACACTCCCACTGAGATACATCTTTATACACAGATACAAACAAATTACGTATTACCCCGACATAATCAGGATGCCTCCCATTGCTTTGTACATGTTGTTTTGATCAAAACATCTCTATCCATCATGCTGTCATCCTTGACCTTATCTTGGATGGATCAGTGTGTTCCTGCTATGTTTGGGGAATGTGCTGGTATCGAAGATGTTCGGGTACCACCTTTCTGGAATGTGTTTGCATATATATTCTTATACCTAGCACTATTTAGGAATGTGTGTTTCTACAATATCAGCTCTGTTCTTGCCAGATTCTGTGAGCAGGGCCTGCCTCTTGTTCACAACTTATCTTTGCTTTATATTATCAAGTTTTGACCATTACTTTAGCCCAGTCCTCAGGCCTCATACCAGGCCTCTGATACAAGGGCTTATGTTTCAGGCCCTCTTCCTACTACTGTGGATGCATTCACCATCTTTAGGGTGACCAGATGTCCCATTTCTAAAGGGACAGTCCCGCTTTTGGGGACTTTTTCTTATATAGGCACCTATTACTCTCCACCCCCTGTCCCGTTTTTCCACAGTTGCTGTCTGGTAACCGTAACCATCTTCAAAGGTGAAAATAATCCTATTAAAAAATGTTGTCTACCTGCAACAAGGTGTGCCAGTTCTTGTTGCTGCTTTACGAACTGTTCAGATACCTTTGAGTATAGTTAAGAGAGAGGAGGAAAAAATAGAAACATTATTGTGTAATCAGTTTAGTGTGTTGCAAGGTGATAATATAGTTGCAACTTACAGCAGTATTTTTTCCTCACAAATCATAAATATATTTTTCAAGGAGCAAATAACACATTTACACTTTCATGAATTGAAATGTTACTCTTTAGTTCCTCGATGTATCATGTTAATCATGTTTACTTCACTGTTAGCTCTGACTGACTGCCAGACCTAACTGTGTTGATTGCTTGTCCTGAATATAAACTTGTCCCTGGGGCTAACCTCCTTCCTGATATGCCCTGTCAACTTTTGGTTTAGATCGACTTGGGATATGGATCTCCTGTTGTCTTATCTATACCCATCAGATAATTAATTAACCTTCTTGGTAAGCTTTGTATTCCTCCCACCCTTTGATGGATCTTGTAGTTTATCAGAATTGCAATTCATTAATAATGTAGGCCCTTTGGTTCAAACAGTGTCCTCAGGGCTTCCAGGTTTTCTTACCTAGCATATGTAAGGCAAAGAAATAGTGATCTCATTTTTCAAATCAGCCACTGGTGAATCAATGCTCCCTTCTTTTCTTTCATGCTTACTCCCTAATTTCCTTTTCTCTTTACTGCTGCTATTGATGCCTATAACTTTGTTATGTTATCCTATCTTTCCCCCTGTGGTTTTGTTTAGTTTGATTCTTTTGTGGAAGGTGTTCTCAAAGCACTGGTTGTTTTTATAATTGTATTAACTTTTTATCAGAGTTTATGTCCTTTGCCTGTGAGCTGAAAATCCAACTTGATGATCTGCTACAATCCTTTTTGAGGGGGGGGAAGGTGGGAGGGAGAGGGACATTTGTTGCAGACTGCCATTTAGGAGCACTGGGTATAATTAAGTGATATCATAGCTGTATTTGGCTCACCATGTTTAGTGGCCTTCGAACTAAGGACTCCACTTTTGCGGCGTAGTGGTTTAATGTCAGCATGGGCTAGGGCCCAGTCCTGCAGACCTTACGGAGTCCTCTGTCAGCCAAAACTCCCATTCAATCAAGCCTGAGTTCAAGACTAGGCGTAAAGGGGGAGGGATAGCTCAGTGGTTTGAGCATTGGCCTGCTAAGCCCAGGGTTGTGAGCTCAATCCTTGGGGGGGCCATTTAGGGATCTGGGGTACAAAAAAAAAACCTGCACCAGGATGGCTGAGTGGTTAAGGCGTTGGACTTAGATGCATGTCCACGTGGGTTCAAACCCCACTCCTGGTAGCTGTTGTTTCAGGTGGGATTGATAGTGCAGTGATTTGAGCATTGGCCTGCTAAACCCAGGGTTGTGAGCTCAATCCTTGAGGGAACCATTTGGGGATTTAGTTGGGGGCTGAGCAGGGGGTTAGACTAGATGACCTCCTGAGGTCCCTTCCAACCCTGATATTCTATGATAATATTTCATGAATTATTCCAGGAACAGGCATGATAGGTTGTAAATGAGGGATAGATGATTCAGTTTTGAAAAAATAAGAAGCAGCCCATTGCCCCACATTCAAACCAAATCTGAACTTTTTATTTAGCTCTGGAAAAGCTGGCTCACCTTTACTTTCCCCATTCTTCATCGTTTTGATTTACCTTCGCAATTCCTACTTTCAGCTTGGAGCAGAAGTGGTGTCATACCATGAGAGATGCTGTTTTCCTGGTATTTTCTAGCCCAGTCAGAAACAAAAAATTTTGTGAAGTGCTAAGGGTGAAATCCTAGCCCCACTGAAGTCAGTGTGAGTTTTGCTGTTGACTTTAACAGGGCTAAAATGTCATCCTAGATTTAACCAGAAAATTTAACTATTTTCATGAGAGAGGTCTACGTATTCCTAGGGCAGTTCTACAGACCCAGTGGGCTCAGATAAACTGGGTGTTAGTTCAGAACAAACCTCTGACTCTTTTGAAGTTCATTTTTCACTAGCATTAAACTGTGCTTACAATGAATGCAAGTGGTAAACACTGTGGGTGATGGTACATTAATGAGTCAGAAACCTTGCCAAAAGTTAAGATGTCTCTCTTTCCTATCTTCACTGTGTGTGTGTTAGATGATTCCCATTGTTTCATTTAACAGCGGGGTTCAGTTTCCAGATCTCCCACTAGTAAGTAGAGATATCAGTAGATGGACTGGGTATTTCAATAACCATGAATCTTTGCTGTTGAAGCTCATTTGATGTTCCCTATAAATCTTATTCTGAACGCAATAACCTCAGCTAAGTTATCATTTATAAATACTATGTAATGTGGTGGGTCATTCATGGCCAGTATTCTTTAGAAGTAACAAAATCTGCATTTTGCACATTCAAATATGATATGACTCCCAATTGCACACTGACTAGACTCTTGGCACTTAGCAACACACATTTTCCCATTGGTTCAGATGACAGGCAGAACTCATTTGAGACAAAACGAAACAATTTCCAACTGGTGGGCTTGATTAGTGCAGGTGACATTAAATAATTAACAAGTTCTCTTTCAGCACCATGCTTCGTGCTTTAATTAATATCGTTCCTTAAAATAAGGAGTTGTTTACCATTGCTGCTTCTGCAAGCTGATTGCTGCTCGCAAAAACATCTGAGACATGACTATGCCCAGGGGATTGCTTTCACTTCATTGTTTATAATAACTACAAACAAAGAGCTGCAAAAGCTCATCTCGCCATGAGGCATCCTGACAATCTGCCAGTTTAGTCACCAATAATAATGAGACTGGCACAAGCAATAAGCTCAGCGCTAATCTAATGAGGGCCTGTTTCAATCGCCCATTGATATTACAGCAGCTGCTAAGCAAGCCGATGTTGAGGACATACAAATAAGAGGTATGTCTCCAACCAGTTGAAGGATAATTACCCCCTCAATATGGCCTTGCTAATATACAGAGGCTGTGTCATTTTTTTTCCTTTCCCCTCTCAGAGAGTTCATTCAGACAGGCCCTCTTAGTCAATGGTGTAAATTGGATGGGGTCACCTCTCTTTGCTGAGCTGGAGAAAAGGTTCAGTTACTGTTCCAGCAAGCATCCATGCAGATAGGCACATACATGAGATTTACAGTCTCGTGTATACAAAGAGTGTATGATGTCACTTCCTTCACTTAGTTCCTGTGGTGAATGCAATTATGAACAGATGGGCAAATGACATGATTCCACTGCTAATGAACTTCCCTACTGGGGAAGAGGACAGTGCATTACCCTTTTGTACTTCAGACTTTTAATTATCACTTTTTTTTCCAGCATGATTATTACACAAACATACATCTGAATTTAAGTCATTCTGGATATAGTTAACTAATTCCGTTCTGGCCAGGAAACAACACAGTGCTGAGGAAACAATGGAACAAGGCATTTACTAAATGGCAACACTATGATTAAAATGTACATTTTGAGAATAAAATATCTGTGGTAGTGTGAATCCTTAAAGTCTCTTTTCTCCATTTTTCACCCACTCCTCTTTTCCTCCTATTACCCTTCCCAACAATGATAATGAATTGTACAGCAACAAGCTTATGTGGATGAAGATCTCATGATACCGTCTTGTTCTTACATAAGAGAGACAAGGACTAACTGCTGTTGGTGAGAGAGACATCACATTGTTTTACCTGTGCTAGGAAGAAGGAATAGAAAGTTACTAGTTTATAAAGGATTTTTTTAAACAGGAATTCCTATTTTGCCCAGCCATAAGCAAAATATAAATCTGAAAAGATTCAAGTTCAGGTTCTAAATTTAGACCACAGCATCTTTATGTAGGTTCTTAATTGTTCAAAATGCATTATCCTACCTCTAAAATATATATATCTTAATACAGATGTCTCGTGAAAGGGGAGATTCCAAGCATCTAATTATTGTCTCTGTCTTTTCCCCATCTCCTGAAATAAACTGTTGAGGGAGAGGATATCTGTGAATTCATCACATTAAGATGATAGAAACTTTTCTACACAGTGGAGTAATGCACTGTACAAGGCTGTGAATTCTAAAGCTCATATTTAACATATTTCTCATTAGTTGCTCAATGTAGACCCTGCTAGTGTGCTTTAATATAAAGCTGTTTGGAACAGTACTACATTAAAGCATACTAGGGAACCTTCCATGTGTACCAGAAAAGTCTCTATAGACCAAATAAGGCACAACATGTTAGTGAGCTTTAGAAATGGCATCTCCTAGAGTATATTACCTCACTGTGTAGACAAGCCCTGAGCCTACAGTTCATTCTCATGTTTATATCATGATCACCTTTCAGACCAGTCATTCGCACACAATATTACCACTAGAAGGTGCTTATAGTCCAGTGTGTGCCAACTCCCTAACCCAGAGTTGGAAAAGAAGGCAGACTTCATTGGATTCAACAAGTGACTTGACATAAGACAGCTGTTGGTGGTTTTGAAAGCATACAGTATATAGATTTGACTCACCAGATATATCAGGGGAAATTAACAACACTCTAATGTGTTAATAATCTGCATTCCAGGTCATCTTTTCATTTTAAACTGTGATTCTGTGACCATTCTTATTCATCACCTTTTTTATAATACTGCCTAAAACCCAACCAAGAAAGGGTCTCCATTGTGCTAGGCACTGGACAAACACAGAGTAGTAGACAATCTAAATAGACGTGAATAGGGGAGAAGGGATATAACACACAAGCAAAGTGGACAATGTGATGGCAGCAGTTTTTTCCAATACCAAAAGGGCATAATGAGAGAACAAAGTTTGTCATGCTGAAACTGAGAATATGATTGACTTCATAGTATTAAGAGACAACTGAGCGAGCTGAAGTCCTAATATATTATACAACTGCACTAAAATTTCAAATGTTTAAAAAATGAACATTGTAGCAGTGTAGTGATATACACCTCAACCCCGATATAATGTGACCTGATATAATATGAATTCGGACATAACGCAGTAAAGCAGTGCTCCGGGGGGAGAGGAGGGGCGCAGGACTGCTGCGCACTCCGGCAGACCAAAGCATGTTCAATATAATGCAGTTTCACCTATAATGCGGTAAGATTTTTTGGCTCCCAAGGACAGCGTTATATCGGGGTAGAGGTATACCTGAGTCTTGGAGCTACAGTCTTCCTGGAGCAGAGAGGGACTTGAGTATTCAAAGTAGCACAAACTGCTAGTAGCTTCCACGGTATCACATGGCAACATCATGGTTTGCTTTGCAATGAATGATGACTGCAGCTAGTCCTTAGGGCTGAAGATTCTCTTTAGTGCTATCTTTTGTGAACCCCTCTATTATGGGTTGACAATTTATATTATTTCAATTTCTAACAACAACTGCAGCAACAAAAAAGCTGTTGAGAATGGCTAGCTCATTCTTTGGTGTTATGTGCTGCCTCCCAGCTATCTGCCTATCTAGTAATCCTGCTAATTTTGTGATGCTTTTCCCCTCAGACCCTGACATTTATAGTGGGACTTGATCTCCTATGCAGACCTTCTGCTCACAGTAAAATTGAAGATATTTTTAAAAGTCAAAGCAAAGCTTAAAGACACTATTTTTTGGAACAGGCTCTAGGGCTGCATAGGTTTAACACAATAGAGCTTGAGGTTTACTGAGCAAAGGGAGTATTTTCTGCCAACTTAATTTTTTATTTGGTCTCCACTGATGACAGAAATCATGCCTGCATCTTTTACTTTAAGCTAGTGATTGCAGGTCATAACTGGACTCCTGCATTTTTTACTGAGCATTTTTTACTATGATATGATGGCTGCCCTTCCTTTCCATACATCTTCCCATGTGTCCATCAGATATCATAAAACCTTGCACTTGCAGCAGATAATGCTGAATCATTCCTGAAAGACTGCACTGAAACTGGCACAGCCCCTTACTCCCTTGAATGGCCACGTGTGGTGCAAGAGGAAAAATGTGCACTTTCTTTCATACTGTACTTAGGTTGCTGATTGTACCAAAAGCAGCACAGTCGGGTGCCATGCCCACCAAACTTCAGCAGCAATTGTTAGTTTTTTTTAAAGGGTGAGGGAAAACCTGTGATGCAGAGCAGCAGTGTGACAGCTTGCCCTCCTTTAAGGTGCCACCTGATGTACTGGGATACCACTGAGTTCACCTGTTCTGCCAGTCTGGGCCCCCTTTACCCTGTCTTGCTGAGCCAGGCTCTTCAGCATCCTCTAGCACATACACTGGCAGGGCCATGCCCAGCTGCAGAAAAACACTGACACTGAGTTCAGCTCTGGGAAGACTCACCTTAAGAGACTGGCCCAAGCACTCAGGTGCCCACCTCCCTTGGAGAGCAGACCCAAAGGTATATTGTCTTGTGCTGTATAGAAAGATCTGCACAGCACAAGCTCATGCAAATTTGCCCTCTCCCTCAATGTGAAGAGAGATATGCACAACTTCTTGCCTCCTCCCCCCAGTTAGAAATGCACAACCTGGGTTTAATAAAAGGCAGATTATAAGTGAGTATAAGGGATAGCAAACAGAACAAATCAGATTACTGAGAAAATAAAACAAAACACGCATACTAAGCTTAAGATCTTAGAGAGACTGGTTTCAAGAAGTAATTTCTCACCCTCAATGTTATTTTAGGCAAGTTGCAGAGCTTCTGTAGCTTAGCGTTTCCGTTATTTCTTTTTACAGACTGGACACCTGTCTTAGTCTGGACTCACCCCTGCCTTTCCCCTCAGATCAGTTCCTTGGTTTGCCTTCCTCCCCAGCCTTAAATACGATTTACATAAGGCAGGAATCTTTTGTTTCCCAAACCTGACCTCCCCCTCCTTTCAGTGGAAAATTACTAGAAGTCCAAGATAATGTTTAGTACCAGGTTACAGGACCACTTGACCTAGTACTGTCACAGCTACATCCCAGGATGACTGTCAGGAAGGAGAAAGATTAGTATCTTCACAGTCTTGTTGTTTCTTCCTAACGGCCCATCAAGGCTGATGGCCTGTTGTCTGGTGGGTGCCTCCCAAATACACACCCAGTTGGAATTGTTGCATAGTCCATATTCCTAACTTTAGATACAGAAATGATACATGCATACAAATTGGATAATCAAATTCAGTAACTTATTACCTTTCCAACGATACCTTACATGAACCACCTTGCATAAAGTATAGCTTAGTTATGCCATATTCATATCTTAGCCATATTTCTATGAAGAATATGGGAAGTAATGTCACAGCAGGTAGGCAGTTTCTGGAGTTGCTGTAGCACAACCTTCATTATAAAATTAAACAAACTAATGATCGCACAGAACAAAGGAAAAATTACTTGAATAGCTAGAGAATTGCCAGAACTTGAAGAAAGCAAACCTAGTTGAGCAGAGAGAGAACGAACTCTGGCAGATTCTTTATCTGGCCTAGTCAGCCTTACCCCTGGTGAGCTGGGTCTTACTTCACTCTTTCCCCCAGGGTGAACTAGGAAAATAGCAGGGAAGGGATCATTGACAAGTACTAATGTGGACACGAGAACGAATGGATATAAACTGGCCATGGGGAAGTTTAGGCTTGAAATTAGACGAAGGTTTCTGACCGTCAGAGGGGTGAAATATTGGAACGGCCTTCCGAGGGAAACGGTGGGGGCGAGGGACCTGTCTGGTTTTAAGATTAAGTTAGATAAGTTTATGGAGGGAATGGTTTAATGGTAAAACATATTAGCCGAGGAATACCGAGCAATGGCAGGTAAATAGTATAATGGCTAACAAGGGTCAGGCTGGAGACTCTTGCCTACATGCTCGGGGTCTTACTGATCGCCATATTTGGGGTCGGGAAGGAATTTTCCTCCAGGGTAGATTGGCTGAGGCCCTGGAGGTTTTTCGCCTTCCTCCGCAGCATGGGGCAGGGATCGCTAGCAGGAGGGTTCTCTGCCAATTGAAGTCACTAAAACACAGGATTTGGGGACTTCATCAGCAGAGTCAAGGGAAGGGTAGGGACGGTTTTGTGGCCTGTAGCATGCAGGGGGTCAGACCAGATGATCATAATGGTCCCTTCTGACCTTAAAGTCTATGAGTCTATGAGTCTAAGTTCGAAAGGAGCCACATTGCAAAATCAAGGATTTCTGTAAAGTCTTGTTCATTTGAAATTAGCATTGGAGACTATTAATTTCTGGTTTCAGATCCTTAAGAAAGTGAGCAATTAAAGGGGTACAGTGACTAGAGAGCTTTAAATGACTGTGGCTTAGATTGCAATGTACTGGTATCAGTAGAACATCTTCTTACTGGATGTGGAACTTGCCAAGCCAATTTATGGCACCCTCATCAATGCAGAGCAGGGCTCTCAGGCCACCATCTCCAGACATTTCCTACTTGCTGCCCTGAATCTTGGGTTTTCCTTCACCCTTTGCCTCCTGGTTTCCTCCTCAGATCACCATCAAATCTGGTCAGAGGGAAGTCATCAGTGATGTGTCACATTGTCTGTCTTTGGCCACAGCTGCATGTGTGAAGGCTGGCTGCACATTGACCTGGCACATTCAAAATTGGTTCATAAGGGCCCATTAGCAGTGTGGCAAATTAAAGCGGTGTGCACGCATGGCTGGGTCAGTTATAAGAAGTGGAACTAGGAATACCGAACTTAAATTTGATGTGATATCTAAATCACAGCCTCTTTTTATTGCTCAGATTTCTGTGAAATCTAGTTTAATGTAATAGAAGAGTACTCAGACCCTCCCACCCCCTGCTTCTGGTACTAGGATGTAGACTGTCAGATATCTTTTCCTATTCATCTGATATGCAAATGAATCCTTTGTTTGCCAGGTATTGTTTTAATAAAAGAGAGAATTTATAACAGCGCTGCAAAATGATGTTGCCATTTATGAGTCATAGTAGGCAGCAATCATTCTGTACGTTTGTAAACAATGGACACTTTAATAACAGGAAAGCAGTTTTTAAAGGATTTTATTGGTAGCAAAGATTTAATTTATGGTGGTGGAATATCAAATTATTTAAGTTTTAAAGTGAAAAAACTTTGCAAAATATTCTACCAGAAATAGTTTATAATTGCACTCATACAAGTTGTGACACACTGAAACTACCATATATCTTACATTAATCAGTAGAAAAGTTTTAGAATAAGGATCTCTGAAGTTGAGAATTTTTGATCTTCGGGGTTTGAAAATACTCATCTGGGGCTTGAAAATACTGTATTTTGTTTACTTTTTATTCCTGCTATTTACAATAGCATTGGCCAAAATAAACTAAAGAAGAACACTTTAGAGCCAGGATTGCCATATGGCCCATTAAGGCCTTCCATTATAGCGATGGGAAATACTAATCAACCTTTGTCTCAGTATCCTGACTTCAGAAATCTAAATGTCTGTTAATCTAACTTTAGCTCATAGGATTGGGATTTAAGTGAAACAAATGTAGCACTGGCAAAGATAGATCAAAATGGACAGATGAAATTTAGTTAGCTAACACAAAATGTTAATAAAAATGTTATATGGCTTATGGAGATAAGTTCTGGGTTGTGGGAGATAAACATAAAATCTCTTCATTATTTGCTTTCCCCATTAGGAGGGGGGTTGGTTAAAGGACCTTCTGTTTGGTCTGGATATGATTTGTTCACTGATATTGTGTATAGGAACCATATAATTGTATACAGTGTATTTAAAAGCATAAACATATAGTACATACTAATTCTAGTTTTGGCTTACCTTAAATCAACAAAATAGATGAAGAGCAGTTATTGGAAAGGGAAAAAGGGAAATGAAGATACTGTAGGATCGGAGAAAGAAGGTCCCTTATGAAACTCACATAATCGCTCTTCACCTCAGTTTACATATCTGTAAAATGGATGCTGTACTACTTACTTGTGATGCTTGATTTATTAACATTTGTAAAGGTTTTTGAGATCCTGTGAGGAAAACTGCTATATAAGTGCCCAGTCAGCTACTTACATTCATGAGGCTCAATCCTTTGTCCGCATTCAGGCAAAAATATCTTTGACTTGCCAGTTCCGGGAAACCCTCCTGCTGAGTAAGGATTATGGGAGCAGGAACTTCAGTTCTGAGAATAGGAAATATATCCTCTTACCTGTATAAGTGGAGTCTTTCTTCTATCTTTCAGTTAATTTTAATGCTTACCTTCATTATTTTTGCCAATGTATCTCTATCTGATTTCACAGAACTATTAATCTGCACATTTGAAGACTAAATACAAGTATAAATGAATTATGCCAGTGCTTCCAAAGATGAGGAGCTCCAGAGGGGAAGAGGGTAGGGGGGATGAGAACAGTGGGGCTGGAGAAATGTACATGACCCCAGATTTGAACAGGGCTCTGCTACTTTCTAGGTACAGGCTCTAATCACTGGCCTATGTAGGGCCAAAGAAAAAGAGAGGGCACAAGCATAAGAATGGCTCTATAGTCTTGTGATTAGAGCACTTAGCCAGGATGTAGGAAACTCCAGATACAGTTTCAGAGTAACAGCCGTGTTAGTCTGTATCCGCAAAAAGAAGAACAGGAGTACTTGTGGCACCTTAGAGACTAACAAATTTATTAGAGCGTAAGCTTTCGTGGACTACAGCCCACTTCTTCGGATGCATATAGAATGGAACATATATTGATATATATGCTCTCTGTATGTGTGTATATATATCTCCTCAATATATGTTCCATTCTATATGCATCCGAAGAAGTGGGCTGTAGTCCACGAAAGCTTATGCTCTAATAAATTTGTTAGTCTCTAAGGTGCCACAAGTACTCCTGTTCTTCTTTTTCCAGATACAGTGCTCCCTGCTTTTGTTATTTATCCCAAGTGCAACAATTTCAACAGGAGTGACTGAGAGAACCTCCACTTCAGAATATGCCCTTGCCCAGTGACTAGACCATGCGCCTGAGAGGGCCTGATCACTGTTCAGCTGCCTTCTTCTCCTCCTCAAGTGGTGGTGGGGAAGGAGTTGAATAAGGGTATCCCACATCCCAGGTGAGTACCCTAACCACTGGACTAAAAGTTATTAAGGGAGTGCCTCCCGCCCCCCAGCTTATTGCTAAAATGGCATAGCTGCCTAACTCCAGGGGAGGGTCACAGCTGAGAATTGCTAGCACAGCTAGCCACCTCTCTGCAGCCTGTACTTAGGTGCATATACCCCTCTAGCCAGCATCTCCCATTGGCTATCTTAGATGACTCCTTGCCTAGAATACTGGCTTTTGTGGATAGGAAGAGCCTATTTCTCCCCATTCATTGCATAGGGAACCTAGGCACCAACTCAGGCTTTGTGAGCTGCAGTGATTTTCTAAGTACCTAAAATTTAGGCATTGTGAACTCCTTTTGTGCATCCAGGCCCAGATAACTATGTGATCTAGATTTATCTTGTGTGGGCCAGCTATTCTGTTCATTGCCATTGGATAGCGGGTGTGCTTTGAGTACTATAATGATAGATTCCTTTACCACCAAACATACTTTCTGAATCAGTTGTTCTCATCTTTGGTTAGCTGGTGTGTGTGTGTGTGGGGGAGACACAATCAACTAGATATTTTTCCACATGGAAAATATATTCATTAAACCCAGCATGTGAAATCACTGACGTAACCTGAGCAGTCAATCAAATATGAAATGGAGCTGTACAATGATGAAAGAATTAATTCAGACATTAATAGACAAGAGGAAAAAGGCTTGCATCCTGAAGTAGGGCGATTACTGGCCATAGCAACACAAACACAAACACTATTTGATGTGTTTATTTTCCAGTTACATTAGATTATTAACAAAACAGTGGCACAGATTAAGATACAGATAACATTGTGTTTGGCTTATTTTCAGAACCACTCCTCCCCCCACTAACGACATTCTCAAAGAAATCCATGTCAATCCAGTCACACACATGCACACAATCAGTGCAAACTGCTCAGTCCTGGAATCCCATTTTATCAATATTATAGTGGATTTGAAACAAAATGGCATAAGAAAGGGAACCCACTAAACATCCACTCTGAAAAGTGCTAAAAAAGAACTTCTCTGTTTGGTCTACATTCCTTCCTTTTCAACAATGTACATCCCCTGCAGGAACTCGGTTCTTAAATTTCAAGCAGAGATGGGAAAATGTAGCAGAAGTGGGGCTTTTGTGAGCTTGTCAAACTTGCTGACATATTTTGGAAATTGAGCTTTAATTTTATGAAACCTTTTCTCCACATCAATTGAATTCACATTGTTTAAGAAACAATTAAAGGACCTTTATTTTTTTTTCCAAGAGGAACCTGTGCAGTAACTTTGTGCATTCCGGCCCAGCTGTGGAGGATCATAAATAACCCCAGAGCAATGAACACTTTAATGAGGTGGTACCTGTTGGAGTGAACTGGAAATTAATGTGCTACTTAGAATGTCTTAGAAAATGCACTCAATTACAGTAAGCATTAAAGTCCATGATGAAACTCCCCACCTTCCCATTATAAAATAAATAAATGGATGTATTTTAAAAACCCAAACAAACTGGCAACAGGAAAATTATTTTGCTGCCAATCATGGCCCTGCGGTTTTAATTAAGGCCAGGATTCTTCACCTCTGCCACCAACAGTAATTTCACTATTGGCATCAGTGGGAGCAGGATCAAGCCCTTAATGCAGTTTTAGGTCTCAGATTTTCTATACGAGTCTAGATCTAAAATACCCAGGGTATTACTATGAAGCCCTAACTGGTTCTGCTGTATTTTGTATTTGTACTTGTTCATAATGTTAGAGAAACTTACTATATTGAGATTGATAGTACTAAGCCTTTGTTATGCTCTCAGTCCAGCAATGCACTTAAGCACACACATAACTTTTAGCTTGTGAATAGTCCCATTGCAGTGCTTCGTTGGATCAGAACCTTTATTATTCAATGCCACACAAACTCCACCTATAGTGATGGCTTCAGCCACATGAGACGTATTATCTCATTGGTTATGCTACCAGTCTTCATAACCCTCAAGGTTCTTGGTCTTTCTTCTTCCCCAGCCAAATCACTTGATTTAGCATTCATTTCTCCATGGAGGCAATGGGACTGGTTATAAATTTTTAAGGTCAGAAGGGACCTGTGATGGGGCTCCTCTCAGAGGTGCAGGAACAATTTGTAGAGTGGGGGTGCTGCAAGCCATTAAACAAAACTGTAAAACCCCTAAATGATTTAAACCACTTTAAATCAGGGGGTGCTGCCACACCCCAGCATCCCTAGTGCCACTCACCACACTAGCACCTTCTGCTGGTCATCTTGGTGATCAGCTTCACAGATCAGTATGCCCACTCCCAGTAGTGTCTCGCCCGCGGTCATTTCTGTTCCTGGACCCATGTCACTCCAAGGACCGTAGCATCCTCTTCATGACACAGCCCTCCGGCCGGGCCACACTCTGCACTCCTCCCTCCTGGGGTCCAGTACAGCAGTCTAACTGTCCAACCACCTCCTCGGTGGCAAGTGGGGGTTGAGGAGACCCAGGCCCACCCACTACTCTGGGTCCTAACCCAGGAACCCTGTAGATGACAGCCATGTGTTGCATCCTCTCAAACCCCTCAGTACATTTCCCTGGGCCAGCACCTTCTTCACCCTTATCTCAGGGCCTCAGCATGCCCATCTTAGCCACCAGCCAGGAACTCGCTCTTGCTGTCACTCCCCTGTTCCCGCCCCAGCACTGCTCTGTCCAAGGTGCTATCTTTCCCTGCCTGCAAGGCAACAAGTCCTCCCTCCTCAAGCTCTAGGGAGCAAGTGACCCTATTCTGCTCTTTTTATATGGTCCTGCCAGGTTCTGATTGGTTGCTCCCCGCAGCCTCTCTCCTATTGGCTGCTTTTCATGCAGCCTTCTTAGGGCTCCATTAACCCCTTACAGGCCAGTGTGGGGCAAATTCCCCATCACAGGACCATTGTGATTTTCTAGTCTGAGGCCCTGAGAATTTCACCCAATACTTCCTGTTGAGAAACACAACTTTTGGTTGTGCTGGAGCATCCCTTTTTAGAAAGACACCCAGTCTTGATATAGAAACTGCAAGAATCCCTAGGTAAGTGGTTCCAGTCGTTAATTATACTCAGTGTTAAAAATATGTGCATTATGCCTATTCTGAATTGCTTTAGCATCAGCTTCTAGACACTGTATCTTGTTATGCCTTTTTTGTCTTCTACATTCAGAAATCATCTCCCCATGTAAGTATTTACAGACTGTGACCAAGTCAGCTCAACTTTCTTGTGGTCAGAATTCTTAGAGGTAGAATAACCATTCCTGTATTTTCTACCACCACCAGGAACTTTGTTTCCACTACTGTATTAGCAGCAACTTTAACAATCTGAGCCATACTTTTTGTGGTGACAGCAGGACCTGCCACCCACTCAGATTAGTCATTGATAGTAGCACGAATAAAATAGAAATTCTTTTATTGAGGGTGAGCTTACAGTAAGCCCTTTTTCATGTCTATGTGTGCGGTGTGGGTGGGTTAAGTAAACAGCTTCCCTTTTTGTGTGGCCTCTGATGGAGCTGCTCACAATTGTGGCCCCAGCACAAGGCATATGTTACTTCTGTTGACATGTATCTTAGTTCTGTTGATTTCTTTAATAGTCATCTAATATCTAATTTAATTAAGTGTATGGTCAGGTCAAAAAAGATCTTTTTACTGAAGTGTTTTTTGGAATCTGAATTTATTAGAGATGAATAAGGTCAGTTAAATTACTCAGAGCAGCTTTCTTACATAATGCAGTGATTGCAAATAATTGTAGAGAATGCTTGAATGTGTATTTTACACAGACACACACACACATATATGTATACCTAATGGAATAATTGCACACAATGACACTGATACCATCAAGATAACACATAACCAATAAAAATCATCCCTCTATGTCTGTAATCTTAGTAGGTGACGCATCCTCTGTAGGATCTTCTTTTTAGCTTGGAATCTTCCAGATGTGAGAGATAGGTTGCCTGATCTTGCGAGTCACTGAAGTCAGTTTGGTCTTGGCCAGAGAGGAGAAATGAACTCCTTCTGGAGATTTTGGAAAGAGCCTCACAGATGAGAGGATGGTCAATGGTCAGGCTGCCTGACTTGGATGCTGAGGTTCAATTCTCCACTTGCTGTGAGACCTTCATCAAATTCCTTAGGCTCTCTGTGCCTCAGTTCTCCATCTGCAAAACAGCAATAATAGCACTTCTCTTTCTCACAGGATTATTGGGGGCATATAAGTACCTTAGCTAGATAATTTGTTTAGACTTGGCTCTCTCCTTAGGTCAGGAACTTTGGGAAGATTCCTACATTTTCCTATGGATAAGAACATAAAATGGGCCATATTGGGTCAGGCCAAAGGTCCATCTAGCCCAGTATCCTGTCTTCTGATAGTGGCCAGTGCCAGGTGCTTTAAGGGGAATGAACGGAACAGGCAATCATCAAGTGTTCCATCCCCTGTTGTCCATTCTTTCTGCATAATAGAGATTTGTGAAGATTCAGTGGGAGCAAATGGAGCACTTACCTTAATACATGCCATATCACACCATGTTCCTCAAAAGGATCCTTGGAAGCAGAGACAACAACAAAAAAAGGAGTGAAAATAAAACAAAAAATTTCCTCCTAATCCATGACTGGTAAAGTTGAGGGGAACCTAAGGAAAGAGCTCCCGGCTGCCTGTACTATTGTTGCTGCTCCTGTTCTTTAGTCTACATTTGAAAATTTGGGTTTACGTAACATGCTTAAGCTAACACAAGGAGCCTGTGAAAGAGCAAGAAATAGAACTCAGGACTCCTGACCTCTGTTCTGAGTCTTAAGAATAAGTTTACACTTCCTTCCTCACTCCAAATAGTGCGCTTGGCCAATTATACATCATGATTCATGGGTGATAATTGTCTTCTTGAATCATCTTATTTCCTGATGCATGAGATTTGATATACCTGGTAAATGCCTTACCCAGCTAATGTAACTCAAACCTTGATGATTGTTCTCACAAATGTCTACTCCTTTCTTGAATCTTGCTATTGACTCTCTCTTCTCTCTCTCTTTTTAAAGCTAATCCCATTAGAAGTAATGTAATCTCCTGGGTCATAGCATAATTCCCAATGTTTGACTGAAGTGCAACAAGTGTCACTGGCAATCCAGGCCTAATACAATAAGTAAGAGTGTGTGTTTGTTTTTATATATTATCTACTCTATTTTTCCTTACTTTAAAATTTAAAATGCTGAAATCATTTAAGCCCTCTTCTCATTTTCAATAAGCAATTCAATTACTTCTTCATTTGTAGCTAATACATTCATTGCTTACTGCCAAAGAGTACTGGAACAAAAAAATACAGGGAAAATTCATTTTACCTTGACCAGGCATTTAATTGCCTTCCACTGGTCAGAAATAGTGCAGCATTAAATAAGATGTGGCAAAACTCACCTCTGTAATCTGCAAGGGGAAATCTCATTTCCTCCCTGAAGATCATGGTTGCATAATTTGCAGAAGTCACATGCACATCATAGGAAGTACCATTTTTAGAACCAGGGGAATGAACTCATGAGTTTATTCCATTCCAAGCTCTGGCACCAGTTTGCTGGGTGACCTTGGCCTGGGGTGGGAAGGGTAAGCAGGAGCTCTTCAGAGCACTCTCATGTAAGAGGCAGGGGAGAAACATCTTGAGTGGGGCTGCAGTGGTAAGAGAGTCCTTGCCCTGAAGTGTTTACAGTCTAATTTGAATAACATGCTGTATTGCATGCACTCCCTTTTGCCTTTATTTGTTGTATCAGCGATCCATTTACTATGATTCAATTCTTTACAATGTATTGGAACTTTGCATGCTGCATTTAGTGTCAGACTGATAGCTTGCTTTACTTTTAGAATCCATCTTAAAATCTGTGTAGGTTTGAAGACATATCTGGCTTTAATTAAAGTGGAGGGCTTTTGCGGGAGAGATGTGAGAGGGGAGTGATTTTTTTTCTGGGGCTATCCATTTCCCTTTGTCAACTGTATTTTCTGACACATCTGCACTCTTATGCAGCATACAGTAGAGTTTAACAGAGCAATCGAATGGCAGAAGCAGTAGCAACTGCAGCAGGCCTTGGTAGCAGGCTGTTTTATACTACGTGGGAAAAGTGAGTCTGGAAATTGATTTGGGACTCTTTCTGTGGACTGTTGAGGGGCCTAAGTGTACCACAGAGGTGACACACTTAATCTCCAGGAGGGAAGAGGAAAAGGAAGTTTGACTGCATCACTAGACAAAAGGCCCTGTCATTCAGCTGATGGAGCAGCACTGATGATGACTCTAAAGGGATCTGTGTCTGCCTTCATAGTTGGAAGTGAGGTACCAAGAGGGTGGTTGATGACAGGGATGGGATGGAGGGAGATTTTTCTAGAAGGTAGGACTAGTGGCAGGGGCTGCTCTCATTATCCAGGGAGACTTGGAGCTAGCACAGCTCAGTGCAACAGCAAACTCCAACACAGATGGCAGAAAGGGGGACTTAAACTACATGATGAAAAAGAGACAATCTAAATTCAGTTAAAACTAGTAACCCAAAAAGTTCATTTTACTCGCATTTTAGCTCAGTATAATATTTAGCTTGTAAGGTTTGGGGTCTAGGGTCTTGTTATATGCTATATTTACCAAGGCCTGTCACAGTAGGGCTCTGATCCCAATAGAGGCCTCTAGATCCTTCTGTAATGTTAAGCGTAAGACTGCATCTAAATGAGCTCTCACCTGCCATCTATTGATGAACTGAGGGAAAAGACCTCAGGAGCAGATCATATTTGCATAGACACACCTATTTTGCCTCGATGATCATTAGACAGACCTGTTTTGCCAAAGTGTCCAAGTCTAGCTATTTTGGATTAAAATTCACTTTGGGCTTGAATGCAGGGGTAATGAAATGGTATTATCCTTATTGTATGACTAAAGAGCTGCAGAACTGCAACTAACTTGCCCTAATTGAGGGGGTCACCCTAACTTTAACCTCACTCACTAATTGAAGCCCAATTCAAGTGACAGTCAGAGGGGATGGTGTGGGTGTTTCTTTCTGGTGCTTTGGAGTTTGTTTGAAGTGTACTAGGCACTCTTTGACTCTTTTTTAGTGCTAAAAACAAGCTGATTAGACACACTTGGGAGTTCTTGTGTCTGTTCAGTAATCATTAGAGCTGGAATCACTGAACCTTAGACCTTATCTATGGGAAGTGTTGTATTGAAAGACAACACAGAATATTCAGCAGCAGTGAGGTACCCTACTACCTGGTGAAGTTACTAAGAACTAGGCTAAGTGGGGTAACCATATAACACAGCATTGCAACTACACACGGAAGTGGCAGTGAGCAGTGGCAGAGGCAACTCCGATAGTAATAAGCAACAACAGCAGAGCCATTGTTTGACTCCCTTCCCCTTCGGAGATGGGAGGTGAACCCATATCAACACATCTCTGAATTCTGGGACTTCACTGACTTCAGACAACCAACTGTGAGTGGGGTGCAGCCCAGGGAAAGGAGAATGGCATGTTAAAGGAATATTCATCTTTCAGACTTTTCTTTTATTATACAAGACTTGGTACTTGTGAGTAGGGAAACATAGAACTGGAAGGGACCTCAAGACGTCATCTAGTCCAGTCCCCTGCACTCAAGGCAGGACTAAGTACACTGGTCTACAATTTTTGAGAAGTCGTCTGCTTCAGAGATAAAATGTGTTATTTATTATGTATTTTGATGTGCTGAATTAAAATATGACAATTAAAACAACTGATTGGCTACTGTTTCTAAGATATTTAAGTTTTTACATTTTATGTCTATGTATATTGTGTAGATAGTACAGTTTTAATCATAAATTGTAAACCTAGGTCTTTTCATGTGTTTATGGTTGCTTTACATGATAATATTTCACCTGTCCTGTTTATGTAACACTTTAAAAATCAGCAAAAGGGTTATATAAATAAAATTTATTATGAAACAAGGCAAAAAACTATTATGTACATAGTTTAGTCCTATTCAGTGTCTACTCGGCGCTTCTTGGCTTGTCTCTTGTATTCATTAAATGGAGCATCTCTTGTCATTGTCCAGCAATAGTCTGCAAGCATTGATGGGCTCCATTTGCCCTGATAGCGTTTTTCCATTGTTGCAATGTCCTGGTGAAATCGCTCGCCATGCTCGTCGCTCACTGCTCTGCAGTTCGATGGAAAAAAATCTAGACGAGAGTGCAAAAAATGTATCTTTAGTGACATGTTGCAACCAAGGCTTTTGTATGCCTTGAGGAGGTTTTCCACCAACAACCTGTAATTGTCTGCCTTGTTGTTTCCGAGAAAATTTATAGCCACTAACTGGAAGGCTTTCCATGCAGTCTTTTCCTTGCCACGCAGTGCATGATCAAATGCATCATCTCGAAGAAGTTCACGAATCTGAGGACCAACAAAGACACCTTCCTTTTTCTTAGCTTCACTTAACCTTGGAAATTTTCCACGGAGGTACTTGAAAGCTGCTTGTGTTTTGTCATGGCCTTGACAAAGTTCTTCATCAGACCCAGCTTGATGTGTAAGGGTGGTAACAAAATCTTCCTTGATTCAACAAGTGGTGGATGCTGAACACTTTTCCTCCCAGGCTCCAATGACTGTCGGAGTGGCCAATCTTTCTT
Organism: Malaclemys terrapin pileata; assembly: GCF_027887155.1. Lineage (NCBI taxonomy): Eukaryota > Metazoa > Chordata > Testudines > Emydidae > Malaclemys > Malaclemys terrapin. The sequence continues at coordinate 103,408,392 of NC_071507.1, read as the reverse complement.
GATGTAGTGGGAATCTCATGCACAACTATCCCATTTGCAGAGAAAACAGCAGTACTTTGTGTATCCAGTCTGCAGACCAAGCAAGAGAGCAACAACCTTCAAATCGCCACAAAGCTGCCACTAATGTTGGTCATAGTTTATGCACCTCAAAAGTTGTTTCATGTTGTCATAGGTTTCCTTCATATGGACTGCATGACCAACTGGAATTGATGGCAAAACATTGCCATTATGCAGTAAAACAGCTTTAAGACTCGTCTTCGATGAATCAATTAACAGTCTCCACTCATCTGGATCATGAACGATGTTGAGGGCTGCCATCACACCATCGATGTTGTTGCAGCCTACAAGATCACCTTCCATGAAGAAGAATGGGACAAGATCCTTTTGACGGTCATGGAACATAGAAACCCTAACATCACCTGCCAGGAGATTCCACTGCTGTAGTCTGGAGCCCAACAGCTCTGCCTTACTCTTGGGTAGTTCCAAATCCCTGACAAGGTCATTCAGTTCACTTTGTGTTATGAGGTGTGGTTCAGAGGAGGAGGAGGATGGGAGAAAATGTGGGTCCTGTGACATTGATGGTTCAGGACCAGAAGTTTCATCCTCTTCCTCATCTGACTCAAGTGAGAATGATTCTGGTGCATCAGGAACCGGCAGTCCTTCTCCGTGGGGTACTGGGTGTATAGCTGATGGAATGTTTGGATAACACACAGTCCGCTTTTTCTTCTTTGACACACCTTTCCCAACTGGAGGCACCATGCAGAAGTAACAATTGTTGGTATGATCTGTTGGCTCTCTCCAAATCATTGGCACTGCAAAGGGCATAGATTTCCTTTTCCTGTTCAACCACTGGCGAAGATTTGTTGCACAAGTGTTCCAGCATATGTGTGGGGCCCACCTCTTGTCCTGATCTCCATTTTGCAGCCAAAATAAAGGTGATAGGCTTTCTTAACCATAGTGGTTATATTGCACTTTTGTGATGCAAAAGTCACTTCACCACAAACATAGCAGAAGTTATGTGCACTGTTCACACAAGTACGAGGCATCTCTGCTCACTTTGGCTAAACAGAAATGTGTCCCTTTGCAAAATCAAACCCTGACAAATAAGAGAGCATGACACTGTATGATTTCTAGAGCTGATATAGGGTAATTTGTTCAGCAGAGTGATGTAAGCTTAGTTATGATTGCATCATCTATGACTTCTAGGAAAAACATGATGCAATTCATATCATGTATGACACAATACCAGCTTCAGATTGCATCATTCATTGTTTTGCCTAAAAAGCAAGTAGTGTCCAAACCCAGTCATAGATTTATTCATAGATCGAGTCAAAGATGTATTTTAGTCATTTCTGGTTTAAATTGAGATCCCTTCCCTTTATAACTTACTTATCCTCTGCCATTCCCAAGTCAAGGGTTGTATAGACTGACCCAATAGCATATCTTGAAAACTAGAGCCAATCAACAATTTTAAGCATCATTTTCATTCTCAGTGACCCAGAATTAGTAAAATTTGACTACATTTATTTCAGAAGCATTTTGGCTGTAGAGCAGTGGTATTAGCTAGACCATCCCTGACAGGTGTTTGTCCAACCTCCTCTTAAAAATCCCCAATGATGGAGATCAAACAACCTTCCTAGGCAATTTATTCCAGTGCTTAACCACTCCGACAGATAGGAAGATTATCCTAATGTCCAACCTAAACTACCTTTGCTGCAATTTAAGCCCATTGCTTCTTGTCCTAGCCTCAGAGGTTAAAAAGAACAATTTTTCTCTCACTTCCTTGTAACAATCTTTTATGTACTTGAAAACTGTTATCATGTCCCCGTTCAGTCTTCTCTTTTCCAGACTAAACAAACCCAATTTTTTCAGTCTCCCCTTTCCTTTGTACTCCTTCCTAGGCAGTCATTTTCTGTTTTGTATGTGTGGAACTGATTTTTCCTTCCTAAGTGAAATACTTTGCATTTGTCCGTATTGAATTTCATCCTATTTACATCAGACCATTTCTCCCATTTGTCCAGCTCATTTTGAATTTTAATCCTATCCCCCAAAGCACTTGCAACCCCTCCCAGCTTAGTATCGTCTGCAAACTTTATAAGTGTACTCTCTATACCAATATCTAAACCATTGATGAAGATATTGAATAGAACCAGACCCAGAACTCATCCCTGAGGGACCCCACTCGTATGTCCTTCCATCATGACTGTGAACCACTGATAACTACTCTTTGGGAATAGTTTTCCAACCAGTTTTGCACCCACCTTATAGTAGCTCCATCTAGGTTGCATTTCCCTAGTTTTTTATGAGAAGGTCATGCGAGACAGTATCCCATCCTATCCCATCTCCTAGAACTGGAAGGGACCTTGAAAGGTCATCGAGTCCAGCCCCCTGCCTTCACTAGCAGGACCAAGTACTGATTTTGCCCCAGATCCCCAAGTGGCCCCCTCAAGGATTGAACTCACAACCCTGGGTTTAGTAGGCCAATGCTCAAACCCACTGAGCTATCCCTCCCCCTTTACTAAAGTCAAGATATACCATGTCTACCACTTCCCGCCATCCACAAGACTTATTACCCTGTCAAAGAAAGCTGTCAGGTTGGTTTGACACGATTTGTTCTTGACAAATCCATGCTGACTGTTACTTATCACCTTATTATCTTATAGATGTTTCCAAATGGATTGCTTAATTATTTGCTCCATTATCTTTCCGGGTACAGAAGTTAAGCTGTCTGGCCTGTAATTCCCCGGGTTGTCCTTATTTCAATATTTATAGATGGGACTATATTTGCCCTTTTCCTGTCTTCTGGAATCTCTTCTGTCTTCCACGACTTTTCAACGATAATGACTAATGACTCAGATATCTCCTCAATCATCACCTTGAGTATTCTAGGATGCATTTCATCAGGCCCTCATGATTGAAAACATCTAATTTGTCTAAGTAATTTTAAGCTTGTTCTTTTCCTAGTTTAGCCTCTAATCCTACCTCATTTTCACTTACATTCACTATGTTAGACGTCCAATCACTACTAACCTTCTTGGTGAAAACCGAAACAAAGAAGTCATTAAGCACCTCTGCCATTTCCACATTTTTTGTTATTGTTCCCCAGATCCCCCAATGACTAACGGGCCTACCCTGTCCTTGGTCATCTTCTTGCTTCTAATGTATTTTTAGTATGTTTTCTTGTTACCCTTTATGTCTCTAGCTAGTTGGATCTTGCTTTGTGCCTTGGCGTTATTTTTTTATATTCATCCTTTGTAATTTGACCTAGTTTCCACTTTTTGTAGGACTCTTTTTTGATTTTTAGATCATTGAAGATCTCCTGGTTAAGTCACGGTGGTCTCTTGCCATACTTCCTATCGTTCCTACGCAGTTGGACAGTTTGCTCTGTCTGACAATGGCCACTCCCAGATGCTTCAGAAGGAATGAACAGAACAGGGTAATTTATTGAGTGATCCATCCCCTGTCATCCAGTTTCAGCTTCAGGGAGTCAGAAGTTTAGGGACACCCAGAGCATGGGGTTGTGTCCCTGACCATCTTGGCTAATAGCCATTTATGGACCTATCCTCCATGAAATTACCTAATTCTTTTTTGAACCCAGGTCTACTTTTGTCCTTCACAACATCCCCTGGCAATGAGTTCAACAAGTTGATTGTGCATTACGTGAAGAAGTACTTCCTGATGTTTGTTTTAAACCTACAGACTATTAATTTCATTGGGTGACCCCTGGTTCTTGGGTTGAAGGGGTTAAAGTAGATGACCTTTGTGGGACCCTCTAACCCTACGATTTTATGATTCTGTGAACATTTTCATAATCACTTTCTCCACACCATTCACAATTTTATTGACCTCTATTATATCCCCCACACCCCATTTATCTCTTTTCTAAACTGAACAATCTCAGTCTGTTTAATCTCTCCTCATATGGAAGCTCTTTCTTATCCCTAATCATTTCTGTTGCTCTTCTCTTTACTTTTCCTAATTCTAAGATATATTTTTGGAGATGGGGTGACCAGAACTGCAAGCAGTATTCAAGTTGTGGTGTGCCATGAATTTATATAATGGCATTATGGCATTTTCTGTCTTATTATCTATCTTTTTCCTAATAGCTCCTAACATTCTGTTAGCTTTTTTGAGTTCTGGGCAGATGTTTTCAGAAAACTATACATGATGACTTGAAAAAATTTCTTGAACGGTAACAGCTATTTTAGACCCATCATTTTATATGTATAGTTAGGATTATGTTTTCCAACGTGCATTACTTTGTGTTTATCAACATTGAATTTCATCTGCCATTTTGTTGCCCACTCACTCAGTTTTGTGAGATTCCTTTGTAACTCTTCACAATCAATTTTGAATTTTGCCTAATTTAGTATAATCTGCAAATTTTGCCACCTCACCGTTTATATGTGATCTGGAAAAGGCCGTAAATATGTTGAACAGAACAGGTGACAGTAAAGACCCTATGAGGATTCCACTATTTACATCTTTTCACTGTGAAAACTGACCATTTATTACTGCCCTTTGTTTCCTGTCTTTTAACCAATTGCTGATCCATGAGAGGACCTTGACATTGAGTCCATTTCCCCCCTTAATCAGATAGTTCTCATAGTTACCTCATATTAGTCTTAATTCACTGGCTCCTTTTTAGGGTGTTGCTAGCCAGCAGCCATAGGTTCATGATCTTTAAAAGTGATGCTGTTTTCAATGCTCATTGAATTACAAAGTGGAGGGTGATCATAACCTAATAGGAATGAGACTTAGTTTTTTAAATGAAAAAGTTTAATAGGGTATTTGTTACAGCTATTCACAACTCTCTGCATACATATAGAAAGTAGCATTTGTCATACTGTTCTGTAGAGAAAGAGGAAATACACAGCTGTTCTTTGAACTCTCCATGGTCAGAGCTCATGTACAGAGATGATTAAATGATCCAGACAAGGATCTGTCCACAGCCTTCACAGCTATGCACAGGCACAGTACTTTGGAGTGAAAGTATCCCAAGGAAATGTAATGGAAAATTCGTTAGGCAGCTAATAAATCCTGTCTAATCTTTTTTTCTTTCCTCAGTTAGTAATCCAACTATTTTTCAATCTGAGATCCAAGTGGAATTAAAATAGTCATATTTGCAAAAGAGAATAGGTAAAGATTTTAAAATTCACTGGACCTCCTTATCTCTTACTATTTTTGTTCCCCAGTCCACTCACTCGCTGAGGGAATAAAAGCATCTTCACTGATTCACTCTTTATTATTCATGGCCTGCGATTAGTGTGTGTTTTAATTAACACATTTTGCATGAGTTGCATGAGTTACTAAAAGTAACCAAATTGCCCAATTTTAGTAATGTTTATCTTTCTTTTTCCTGAGAAAATTTTCCATATGCAGGGCATTCCATACCTTTCAGGAACACTTGCCCAGAGTCATCCACAATTAATCTTCTCATCAAGAGTTAATGGCAGCTGTTACAGAAGACAAGAAATAATAATACCAATTTGTGTTCCCCTGCAAAGAATGTGGGGGAACAAAGAAGAGGTTTGCTCTATAATTTAAAAAAAAATCACAATTTCTGGACACACGTTCATTCTGCAAACTTCAGATCCAAATTTCCAGAGTTTATGGCTGATTAGATTCAGCATTTTGGTTTGGATACATGTCTAGTTATTTAACTGAGGAAATAAACTTGGAAGTCATTAAAAGTCCAACAGTGTTCACTATTTTCTGCTCTCTCACATTGTACGCACTTTCAGCTTTCCACGACTGTCAAGTAAAACAATTTCAGCCCTGCAGAACGATGAGTGGAGAAAATCCAGTATGTATGATACAAGACTGATCTTTGTTATGACATATACTGTGTCTTCTCTTATGAGGAGAGATGGGATGGTGCATATGTGTCATAACAGAGGGATCATCCATCATGTATTCTCCTTCTCACATAGATGTGTCTGTGTATGTAATATATATGGGAGAGAAGAAACACTTGGGCTGGAAGGGACTTCTTATGTCATCTAGTCAAACCCTTTGCAACATGGCAAGATTGATTTAATTATCCCTTAACCTCTCTGATTGATGATATTTTTTTAACCTTGAATCTATCCAATGAAGGTGATCTCACAACCTTCCTTGGCAGCTTATTCCATTAAGCCTAACTGTTCTTCTACTTATAAAGGTTTTTCTATTATTTAACATAAATTTTCCCTGCTGCAGTCTCCCTGTAAACCTATTATTTCTCAGTCAACAAGGACAGAGCAAGAATAATTGGTCCCTGTCCTTTTTATAGCATCCCATAGCATATTTAGTCAGTTATCATGTCTCCCCTTAGTCCTTTTTCCCCTAGATCATTTCTCATAGGCCTTGTTTTCTAAATGCTTAATCATTTTTGGTTTTTCACTGAACTCTCTCCAATTTGCCTCTCATTTTTCAAATGTGATGCCTAAAACTCAATGTAGGACTCCAACTGATACTTAATAAGCAACAAGTAGAACAGAATAATTAACTCTTATTTTAGATTTATTACTCTTAATACATCTAATAAATTGTAGCATTTTTTTGGGTGAAAGCGCTGCGTGTTCAGCTCCTATGCAGTTTATCACCTACTATAACTCCCAGTCCTCCAGTCACATTACGCCTACCCAGTGACCCCCACATTTTTCTATATTTGTACATGTGATTCTTCCTCCCTATATGAACCAGTTTACTTATGTCCTTATTTAATATAATTTTATTTCTATCAAAGCTATTAAGATGGCTCTGTATGTATCCTCCAAAGAATTCACAGTCCCTCCCAGTTTCATATCAGCTGTGAATTGAATTACTGAGTGCTCCTTTCTATCCCACAAAGCAGCTAATGAAAATATTGAACGGTAATGGATCTAGAATGGACCCCATGCAGGATCACACTTGACATTCACCTCAACATGACACTGACCCCATTAATAATTGCCTACAATATTTGACTTGGTTTAGCCAACTGGGTATCTATTGTATAGTATTTCCTCTGACCTGCATCTCTCTAATTTCCCTGGGACTGCCTTACTAAAGCTAGACACTATTTCAGCCACTTTTACTCTATTCACTAAGGGCCAGATTCTGATACCCTTACCCATGTTGAGTAACACCTTGTTGCAATTTACTAGTTCCTTTCTAGGGTGTTGCTGCTAACCAGCTGAATCTAAGCTTCTGGCCATATGCTTATCCTATCAGAGAAACCAGTCAAAGTCCCTATCAGGCAGATTTCTGAGACATACAGAGTGCAGAAGACTTCTAAGTGGACTGTTTAGCTTGCTGCAGACAAACAAAACCAGAGTTTCTCCTTCACTCTGGGGAGCTGTGGAGTAGGTTAGGTGGAGAGGGGAGAAAATTGTATGTAGCTGAGTTTCCAGACTACATTGTTATCAAAGGTGGCAGAAATGCAGCCCATGGGATCTCCTATGTGGTCCTAAAAAAAGATATGAATTGCTCTCAGGCATGGCTTTAGGGGTCATTTTTCTTTTAAAATAGGTAGTTAAAATTTAGGAAGTGAAGCCTCTTTATTCCGATTGCTGTAAGGAGTTATGACTTTATCCTGGATCGTGTGCTAATGTTGAGGAGTCATCCCAGATGGAAGTAAAATTCTTGGGGGCATACTTTCCTTTGGCAGACTGATGGTGGTGAAGGCAAAACCTAGACCCAGTGGCCTTTTTCTCTTGGCCAGTAGCAAACAGATAAGTAAAAAGAGCAGTACAGGTATGTTCAGTACGATGTCAATAGGAAATGAAGGGGTTTTGAGAGTGTGCTTGTATGAACTAGAATGTACTTACCTCCCCATTTTTCATGAAGTTGTAAATACTAAAATCTTACTTGTGTGATGTATTAGTAATAGTGATGTGCTCAGAATAAAACCCTGGATTTGATCACCTTGCATTTTTGTAACTCAGTGACAATCATGGGGTTAAGTACCTCTGAAAACCAGGTCACTTTGCCTAAATATGGATTCATGACCATAATTTTAAGCATTCAAGTCTGAAAATGTTGGCCTTAATACCTTGGCTCTGAAAGAGAGGCTAGGCTCTGAGATTAATCTGATAAACTTGCATTCCTCCAGAATCACAATTCAATAGTTTTGGAGACAAATGGGCAGAAATGTAGGTGTCACCCATCTGCCGTTTCTGAACATTCACTATTAAATGCTTATATTTTTCTGCTGTTATTACTACATAGTGCCAAACTTCTATATAAATGTTAAACAAACAAATTGGATGGACTCTGAGTTTTTGGTTGCCTGTTACAAACTTGCTATTAATTAGGGATGCTATTGAGCAAGCAGAGACCTTTTCTATTTTACAGTGAAGTCTTTCATGCTGTATGACATTTTGAAAGAGAGTGAGGGGGGATTGTGAGCCTGCATCTGCATGTGTACCTGCACATGTGTGTCTATGGGCTTTGTAAATCATCCCACAATATCCTGTACTTCATATTATTCTTGTCAGTATAGATCATATTAACTGTACGAATAAGAAGAAAAATGATGAGCTGTTCTATTGCTTTGTAGTTTGGCTTCTGGCAAGTTAGCTTGCAAACAACAGACACTATACATATGTAATCTTGTTCTTTGTAATGCTGAGCTGAAGATATTTAATCTGAATAAACTATGCCAAAAAATAGGGGGGAAAGGAAATGGGGAGGGTATTTTCATCTAAAATGAACTTCAAATTGTTACCCATTTACACTAAGTACTATGGACAAACAGAAACAAACGTCCAAAAATGGTTTCTCTTTGTGTGTGCACAGCTTTCTGTTTGCAAACCAAAGACTGCACACTCAAAAATGCCCACCCAAATTAGGTGCCAACGCATTATTATTTTCAGAAATTTGAAATCTGAACTTGTGCTTTTAAAAATGTTACCCTGAGGTAATTGTCTACATGGGTTTGGCACATGTAAACAGTATCACCTACATGCATAAGTACTAGTACAGATCTGATCCGAAGACTGTTGAAGTCAACAAGTATCTTTGTATTAACTATAGTGAGCTTTGAATCTAGCCTTAATTGAGACTTGTTTTGAAGTTCTCTGGAAAATTTGACCCGTGGCATCCAGACATTGGCTAAAAATATCCAAGCATGGTTCTTCTGGGAATGAGAGAACCAAATGAATGATGAATCAATCATGTGGTTAGAATTTATTGGATGTGAGGTAAATTTTGGTTTGGCAATTCAGATTAATCTGGGTGACCAGATTATCTGTTTTAATTTGAGTAGATTAGGATGTAACAGTGTCTGAAATGGAGCTGTGTCATTGAAGACTGACATGTAACAATTTACTATGGCAATGGAGTTATAGCAAAATTGAGCTTGCTAGTGTAAAACCTAATGTTATTCAAGTAGCACCTAAAGGCCTCCGCGAACATCAGGCCTAATTGTGCATGGTGCTGTATAGAAACATAATAAGTGACAGTCTTTGGCCCCCAAAACTTTCAGTCAAAATAGAAATGACAAAAAAAACGGAGCATGAAAGTATTGTTTTTTCTGTTTATTGGTGGGGAACTGAGGCACAGAGACACTAAGTAACTTGCTGAAGGTCACACAGAAAAATCTGTGGCAGAGCCAGAATTTGAAGCTAAATCTCTTGAATCTCACTCCAGTCCTTTAATCACAAAACCAATTGTCCTTCCCTAAACAGCCCTTGATTTAAAAAGATTAATGTAAATTAGGGCTGTCAATTAATTGCAGTTAACTCATGCGATTGTCTCAAAAAAATTAATCACAATTAAAATAATGAATTGCGATTAATCGCAGTTTTAATCACAGTTAAACAATAGAATACCAATTGAAATTTATTAAATATTTTTGATATTTTTCTTCATTTTCATATATATTGAATTCTGTGTTGTAATTGAAATCAAAGTGTATATGATTTTTATTACAAATATTTGCACTGTAAAAATGATAAACAAAAGAAGTAGTATTTTTCAATTTACCTCATACAATTACAATGCTTCCATGCTGATGTCACTCATTAAAAAAATGCATTAATTAAATTTGTGACTGAACTCCTTGGGGGAGAATTGTATGTCCCCTGCTCTGTTTTACCTGAATTCTGCCATATATTTCATATCATATCAGTCTGGGATGATGACCCAGAATGTGTTCATTTTAAGAACGCTTGCACTGCAGATTTGACAAAATGCAAAGAAGGTACCAATATGAGATTTCTAAAGATAGCTACAGTACTCAACCCAAATTTTAAGAATCTAAAGTGCTGTCTAAAATCTGAGAGGGATAACACGTGGAACATGCCACCAGAAGTCTTAAAACAGCAAAACACAGATGTGGAAACTACAGAACCCAAACCACCAAAAAAGAAAATCAACCTTCTGCTGGTGGCATCTGACTCAGATAATGAAAACGAACATGTGTTGGTCTGCACTGCTTTGGATGGTTATCGAGCAGAACCCGTCATCAGCATGGAAGCATGTCCACTGAAATGCTGGCCGAAGCATGAAGGGGCATACAAATGTTTAGCATATCTGGCACATAAATATTTTGCAATGGCTGCAAAAGTGCCATGTAATGCCTGTTCTCACTTTCAGGTGACATTGTAAACAAGAAGTAGGAAGCATTATCTCCTGCAAATGTAAACAAACTTGTTTGTCTTAGTAATGGGCTGAACAAGAAGTAGGACTGAGTGGACATGCAAGCTCCACAATTTTACCTTGTTTTATTTTTGAATGCAGTTTTTTTTTATATAATTCTACATTTGTCAGGTGAACTTTCATGATAAAGAGATTGCACTACAGTACTTGTATTAGATGGATTGAAAAATACTATTTCTTTTGTTTGTTTACAGTGCAAATACTTATATTCAAAAATAAATATAAAGTGAGCAGTGTACACTTTGTATTCTGCATTGTAACTGAAATCAATTTATTTGAAAATATAGAAAACATCCAAAAATATTTAAATAAATGGTATGATATTATTGTTTAACAGTGCAATTAATCATGATTAATTTTTTAATCGCTTGTCAGCCCCAATGTAAATACTTTTAGGGAGCTGTGACAAAATTCCTCCTCTATCTTGGTGGGTCCTGCACTTATTGGCAGATTTTCTTGCCTCAGAGATTCACCATGTGGGTTGGGGAACAGCCCAGAGACCTTCCCCTCTGGGAGGGCCCACAGTCCAGGTCAGTTGGGAGGTTTGGGGGGAACCCGGGCCCACCCTCTACTCCAGGTTCCAACCCAGGGCCCTGTGGACTGCAGCTGTCTATAGTGCCTCCTGTAACAGCTGCATGACAGCTACAACTCCCTGGGCTACTTCCCCATGGCCTCCTCCAAACACCTTCCTTATTCTCACCACAGGACCTTCCTCCTGGTGTCTGATAATGCTTGTGCTCCCCAGTCCTCCAGCACCACACCCACACCCTCTGAGCTCCTTGCACCTCTTGCTCCCAGCTACTCACACCACAAACTGAAGTGAGCTCCTTTTAAAAACCCAGGTGCCCTGATTAGCTGCCTTAATTGATTCTAGCAGCTTCTTCTTAATTGGCTCCAGGTGTCCTAATTAGCCTGCCTGCCTGAACTGGTTCTAGCAGGTTCCTGATTACTCTAGTGCAGCCCCTGCTCTGGTCACGAAGGGAACAGACAACTACTCATCCAGTGATCAGTATATTTGCATTCTACCAGAATCCTGTACCCCACTAGTCTGGGTCTGTCACAGAGCGTATTCCATACCCTCCAGAATGCAACTACCTGCTTTCTAATAAATATTAAAAACACACATGTACTGATATTTTCTTATGTTTGACTTTGTCATTTTTCATATAGCTTAAAAAGATCTGCAGTCAAGTTCCTAAAGCTTGTTGAAGCTTGCAGTATACTTTTCAAAGAAAGAAGTATAATTAAAAAGAAGCATTTTTTCTTAATATAACCAAATATAGCAACCTATAAAAATATTTCTGAATAGGCAAAAGTATATATTTTCCCCAAATGTCAACCCTTTCTGTGAAAATCAGCTTCTCTCTGAGCATGATACTTTATTAGCCTATCTATAATTGATATAAAAATACAGCTAAGAAATCACTTTTCTGATGCCTTTTGGGTCTCCTTAGGCTTAGTTTCTGTGATGAAGTCACCCTTTTTTCAGTCTCAAACTCAAAAAGGCAGCTCTTTAAAATCGTGAAAGTAAAATTAAAATGATAGTGATTTGCCATTTGTAAAAAACTTTTAACAAACATGAATGCTTTTCAAGTGTTTGTTATTCCCAAACTTTCTAGTGAGCTACTGTGGTATTTTTGGAATATGATAGCTATATTCAGTACTGTACATGACTGTTGTCAAATGTACTGACAATTCCTCTGTCAGTGAGAGTTTGTGTCTTGTTGGTAAGGGAAGCAGATGCCGTAGGCATGTTGAAACTGAGAAATTAAATTCCCCTAGGAGGAAGGCTCTGAGCAGTTACCTCCCAAGTACAGATGGGCAAACTGATTTGATTTAAGCTTGTTGGCGTCTATTCTTTTCATGTATAAATACTATAGCATTGTTGTTGTTTATCAAGTGCTGACCATGAGGTCTGCCTTGGTATAAGACAGAGATATATGGTCCTTACCCCACTGATTGACTTCCATGGGATTAAATATATGTTAAACTTCTTGGCTGAATTGGGACTTTACTGTCTCTATAGACAGACACCAAGGGGATAATTTCAATTTACAAATAGAGTTATTTATTAAAAGATAGGCACAGCGACCCAGTGTATTTACTGGCATGGGGAAGCATTGCTGGAATTTTCAGAAGAGAGATATAAATGTATGGGATTTTGTAAATGTATTTTATGAAAAGATAGAATCTGAAAGAAGAGAGGGAACTGTGATAGAGAGGTTTTTCCAGGTATTGCGACAGAAGAAGAACGGTACGAACACTACAGTGGGAGAAGGAAGTGAAGAAAGTAGTGAGGCAATTGTATGAGAGGAGCAAGCAGAGCGAGATAGAAATGTGGTAAGAAAACCAAAGAGTTGTTTCTTAAGAAAAATGTCTTGAGGAGACATGTCGAATGCTGGGTGAATAACAGGTGGTGGTAGACGGGCAGTAAATCAATCTTTTCTAGACCCTCCAATGTATAAGCAGCCTACTTTTACTCTTTCTGTAATCTCCCTGGTGAATTTTGCCTCCTAGGGTTCCATTTTTCACTTTTTGGAAAGAAGCAACAGAGTTTATTTTCTCCTATATTGATGTGTTGCTGAATATATGCACAATAACCCACCCAAAGAATATCTACCCACCTGCCTTAGGACAGCACTCTGTGAGTTACTGTAAAAATGCTGACTTCAGTTTTGTCCATTAGGTATTTTGTTGATCACCGAAGGAAAGAGTGGAAGTGCCAGAGGGACTGTCTGGCTATATAAAAAATAAGCAGTTTAACAACAGTAACTCAACAAAAATGAGCTGTGCATTGAACCTAATATTTATACTTTTTTCAGTATATATTATACTGAAAATGAATAAAAATGAGAAATGAATGAACCTCAAACACTGAACATGGAAAAAGGAAGGAATAGGAAAATTAATGCTGTAACTCCTTTTTTTCCACTTAGATGAGTTTGGCAATCTGCTAACAGAGAATAACAAAGGTGGGAAAAGGAAATAATCTGAAGAAATTAATAATTAGAAATTATGGACCAAATCCTGGTCAGACCAAAATTGATTGGAATTTTGTCACCGACTTCACTGAAAACAGGATTTGACCCTATGTCCACATAAAGGGGAAGTTTTCAGCTGTAGCCTTTAAATGTATAGTTGGAAACACTACACAAACTGGCTCAAACTTTTTTTTGATTGGAAGTTTATAAGTAGTAATTTTGCCCTTTGTAAGCCTGATTCAGTTTTCGTGAAATCCATGGAAAGACTGTCCTTGACTCTTTTGGGAATTGGGTCAGGTACGATGTCTTAATTTCTTTGAATTTTGTCCTTCTTTCGCTTTGCACATAGGTTATTCCTAGTGTACTTAATGCATTTTTTCATAACCTGCACAATGGCTAACTAGAATAATATCTGGTCAGGCTGCTTAATTTGAGCAAGAGTGCCAGTCTGCATATGTTTATTTCATTTTCTGCAAGGACCTGAGATACACAGCACATATGTAAAAATAGAATCAAATCCTTTACATAATTTATCATTTTTTAAAAATATTTTAATCATGTAGTTTTAAAAATAAATGTAACACACATTTAAAGAAAAAATGTACTAAAATGGAATCATAGAATCATAGGGTTAGAAGGGACTGCAAGGGTCATCTAGACTAACCCCCTACCAAGATGTAGGATTTTTTTGTGGCTAAACCATCCAAGACAGGTGGCTATCCAACCTCCTTTTTGAAAATCTCCAGTGAAAGAGCTTTCACGACCTCTCTAGGCCCGTCTGTTCCACTGTCCTACTGTTCTTACAGTTAGGAAGTTTTTCCTTCTATGCTGTAGTTTGAACCCATTGCCTCTTGTCCTGCCTTCAGTCTTTTTTATGGCAGCCTTTCAAGTATTTGCAGACTGCTATCATGTTCCTCCTTAGTCTCCTCTTTTCCAAACTAAACAGACCCAATTCCTTCAGCCTTTGCTCATATGGCTTGTATTCCATCCCTCTGATCATCTTTGTCACTCGCCTCTGGATCCTTTCCAGTTTCTCTATATCCTTTCTATACATTGATGACCGAAATTGGACACAGTACTCCAGCTGAGGCCTAACCAGCACTGAGTAGAGCGGTACCGTCACCTCCCGTGACTTGCATGTTATGCCTCTGTTAATGCAACCTAAAATTACACTTGCATTTTTTTGCAACAGCACCTCATTGTTGACTCATGGTGAGATTGTGATCCACCACAACTCCCAGATCCTTCTCAACTGCCAAGCCAGTTATCCCCCATTCTGTATTTGTGCATTTGTTTTTTCTTCCCTAAGTGTGGCACTTACATTTATCTTTGTTGAATTTCATTTTGTTGTCTAGTATCAGAGGGGTAGCCGCGTTAGTCTGAATCTGTAAAAAGCAACAGAGGGTCCTGTGGCACCTTTAAGACTAACAGAGGTATTAGAGCATAAGCTTTCGTGGGTGAATGCCCACTTCATCAGACGCAAGCCTTGCATCCATTAATAGGTAGTCTTTGTTTGTGGAATGAAATAGTACTGAACCAAACAAAACACAACAGATGTGTAGTCATGTTGCTTAATGCACTACAGGAAGGCTCTTAGATATTGTTGTATGGAGTGAGCTCCTTCAGCTGAGCCTGAAGACTAGCCAGCCCCACCTCCAGACATAACTGATCTCAGCTGGGTTGCAGTAGGACCACCTGATTAGCTGGCCCTCTTGATTGGCTGAAGAGAGTCAGCAGGCCTGCTTTAAGCTCAGTAGCAATATGCTGGATGTTCAACTCTTATGCCTGCTCCTCTGATCACTATTGTGCCTGGCTTGCTCATGACTCCAGCTCTGACTCTCAGCTTGACTCCAATTTCCTGACTCACCCCGACTTGATTCCTGCCTCCTGATTCCTGCTCCACCCTCTAGACATGACTGCCTGCATCCTGCTTGTGACAGATACTATAGTGATTTAGTTCAGTATAAGAATCTATATAGAATACTAATAACATACAAAAGGACCATTTTAACTGTAAAATCTGAAAGTTATTTGTTCTAGAGACAATTGGATTCAATATGCATCTGTTACTGTTTGTGTTTGTGGCAGGACAGGAAGAAACATAACACACAAAACATTCTTCAATTCACCTTGAAAACTCCCCTTCTTAAGTCTCCCTAAAAAAAATCAGAAGTGTAGAAAAATCAGAAGGAGCGTAGAATACCAAGCACAGAGTAGATGATGTGATGCTTTTAGTAACTTTATTTTCTTTGCTATTCAACATATTGTCAGATATCTGAAGATGTCCACTGTGACGGGTTGGGTCACAGAAAGCCCATTGGGACTGCCACCTGATGTGCCGAGATTACCTCTAAGCCCATTTTCCCTGGCAGCTTGGGACTTCAGTACCCTCCCTGGTTGTGCCAGACACGCTAGCCTGCTATAGATACAGACCCAGGTATGAACCACATCCCCCAAAAGCTGCAGGCTTAACTGAAAACGGCTTAAGAAGTGCTCCTGTCTCCAACACCCAGATACACAGTTCCCAATGGGATCCAAACCCCAGATAAATCCGTTTTACTCTGTATAAAGCTTATACAGGGTAAACTCATAAATTGTTCACCCTCTATAACACTGATAGAGAGAGATGCACAGCTGTTTGCTCCCCCAGGTATTAATACTTGCTCTGAGCTAATTAATAAGTAAAAAGTGATTTTATTAAATATAAAAAGTAGGATTTAAGTGTTTCCAAGTAATAACAGAACAAAGTAAATTACCAAACAAAATAAAGCAAAACACAAGTCTAAGCCTAATACAATAGGAAACTAAATGCAGGTAAATCTCACCCTCAGAGATGTTCCAATAAGCTTCTTTGACAAACTAGACTCCTTCCTAGTCTGGGTCCAGCAATCACTCACACCCTGCAACCATTCACCGTCCTTTGTTCCAGTTTCTTTCAGGCATCTCTTTGGGGTGAAGAGGCTATCTCTTGAGCCAGCTGAAGACAAAATGGAGGGGGTTCCAGGGGCTTATATAGTCTTTCTCTTGTGGGTGGAAACCCCTCTCTTCTCCTGTGAAAAATCCCCTCAACAAGATGGAGTTTTGCAGTCACCTGGGCAAGTCACATGTCTATGAACAATTCAGCTTTTTGCAGGCCAACACCATTGTTTACATGTTAGTTTGCACATTCCCAGGAAAGCTTAGATGAGGATTGGTGTCTCCCAAGGTCCATTGTTAGCTAAGTACTCCCAATTACTTGAATAACCCCTTCACACTATGTTGACCAAATATGCCTTATGTGCTTCCTTTAAACAACAAACACTTTAAATACAAGCATAGAGCCAACGCTCATAACTTCAGATATAAAAACAATACATGCATATGAATAGGATGAATACATTCAGTAGAACATAACCTTTGCAAAGATATGTTACATGGCATAGCTAGCATAAAACATATTCCAGTTATGTCATATGTCATAAGCATATTTCTATAAAGCATTATGGGGTGCAATGCCACAGTCATTTTTCCAGAGTAAAATTATTAAGGAAGACCAAAAAGGATCATCAAAGATCAGTGAGTCAAGGAACACTTCAAAGGGGAAAAACCACAAGAAAACATTACCTGCACAATGAGATCTTTTAAGGGCTGGCTTCCACTTGCCTTGGCTTTGAAAAAGGGATCAGCCTAAAGCAACCGAGACTACTCATACTTTTAGTTCACATTGTAGGCATTTTGTCAGTTTGCCACAACCATCTAGAGCTGTTGTATTGCCTTTATTAAAAAAGAAGCATATCAAATAGCCTCTCATCCTGAGTCCCTTCTTACCATTTCTCTTCTCATCTTTTATTTTGTTAAAACATGTTTAATTCTGCACTCAATTTGGGAGGCAGACCTTCAATCAGGGCAAAATATTATCCTCCTTTACCCATAGGATGCTTGAATTTCCCCTTTATTTTAAATGTTACAATTAAAAAAATATCGAGGTAGTAATTTCTTTCTCTGAGTGTGGTTTTTGCACAAGTGCAGAGGGGGAGCAACATATTAAACCAGTGGATCCCCTGTATTCACTGGGAAGTCCAGGTTATCACCTTAGGGAGTACTGTTCTCTGCGCACTTCCCTGAGCCACTCCTTGCTCCAGGTAGTAGGGTCTCCCATTAACCTTGGCCCCAGTACCTGGACCCTACCCATCGTACTAATAAAAGGTGCATTGAAGACACTACTGCTGGTTCCATCAACGGTTGCATCTCTGGGGATTTCCAGTAGGAAATATGTTTGGTGCAAGGGAGCAGTGGCTGCTCCCTAGTTTTTCTCACACTCCCCTGCCTGACCAAAGCCTCTCATTAGTTATGTAGAATACCTACACAAAAGTGGTGTTCATGGCGTCTAGAAGCCGGAGGGGATGTGCCACTGATGTGTACTTCTTCCTTTCAACACCAATTCTGGAGAAGAGTATGTGGTCTAGAGACTCCTATCCTTCTTTTTCCATGTGAACTGTGCAGTAGAAGCTATATAAAAACAACAGTGGATTAATTGACATTATTTGAATGAGTTAGCTATTGATAATGGTTGTTGTTTCAACACTCATTAGGAAAAAAATTGCCACTTCACAAGAAAATTGGCTGAATTTCCCCAAACGTCTCTGACTTTGCAGTGCAAAAACTTGTTTCTAGGATGAAGCAATCTCCCATCATGTTGCTGTCTGGAAATGAGCCCCTAATTTAGTCATTTTCCCTTCATATATCCACTTTACCTAGAGGCAAAGAAGTACTAATGGGTGCATTGACAGACTGCAGCATGTTAACCACCATGCATTCAGCTCAGTGGTGTTTTTCAGCTAAGGAACAGATAGAGAAACATCTCTAAAAATCATTGCACTGGTACAGTGCCACAACACTTTTGTTTCAACATATCAAATACTTACGTAAGTTCTCTGTCTTACCTTGTCTTCTTCTTAAGGTCACCCAAGATTCTAGACCTGGATGGATGGGCATGCGTGTGCATCCACACACACACAGGGGGAGAGAACTCTGACTAGCAGTTGCTGGTGAGAGTACACTAATTGAACATCAAAGGACAGATCCTCAGTAAAGATATGTAGCATCACTGGCTTCAATGGAGCTATGCCAATTTACAGCAGTGATATTAGCTGCTGCTACTAGAGGCCCAAGCTTGTCAATGGCAAAGCATGTAAAGGGGAGCTGAAAGAGAATAAATCTTCCTCTTCCCTGCTGGATGGGGAGAGAAGAATCCCTTGGCAGCTCTCTCTAGATGGCCTTGATCTTGCTCCATTCCCCTGCATTTTGGGTGTGGGACAGAAAAAAATCCTAGCAGCAGCAGCAGCAACAAAAATATATACAGAGATGTTGGAAGTAGTCCAATCACATTTTTCTCCAAAGCCACTGCTCAAATATTTGTGTTTCAGGAATGTTTTAAATGATCTAATTTATACTAAAAGATGTCTGTGGAATCTGCTACTGTTTAGTAATAAATGCCATCAATAATGCATGTATTGACACAACATCTGAAAGTGGAACTTACCTGCCATTAAATCCAGTGTGGATGTTTCCAGGTAGATGGAGACACCCTTTAAAATGTTTTATGAGATCCTCTTCGTGCATGCATTTTTAAAATTCTGTTTCAACATGAAAACAAACTTTTTTGATATATGCCTTAGTGTTTAAAAAGAAGTGTACAGGTAATCTCATATTAGGAGCTTCTTAGCCAAGTACAGTCTGACACTTTTCACCATTGGCTCAGCTACAGCAAAATTAAACTTTGCCAAATCACAAAAGGCCTTAACATGACAGACTAAAGCAAGGGAATGTTGATTTGCCTTGGGGCATTTTGTTTAAACTCCTACTGTAAGCAGCACTTAAGGATTTCAAATGCTGTCATTCAAAGTACACAGTATTCTAACTCTATTGTTGAGAAGAGATTCTCTTGATGGGTCTTGGAACTTAGTAAGAAATAAACAAAAATTAAAAAGCAGGGGGAGGAAAGGGAGAGATGCATATCCAACTGTTAAAATAAAAATTGATCCTCAGAATATAATCCAATTGTGCCCCGAAGTTCCTAATGACCATATATATTTGTCACTGTCCACCATAGTTTGTATCATAAAAGTCTTTTCCTATTTGTAGACTGAGGGCTTGTCTTCACTACTGGGGTAAGTCAACATAAGTTACACTACTCCAGCTACATGAATAACATAGCTGGAGTCGGCATAGCTTAGGTCAATTTACCCCGGTGTCTTCACTGCACTACGTCGATTGGAGATGCTCTCTGGTCGACTTACCTTACTGTTCTCAGGGAGCTGGAGAACAGCTGGGGTACTGAGGTTGACCAGGGAGCACTCTGCCATCAATTTAGTGGGTCTTCACTAGACCAGCTAAATGGACACCCGCTGCATCGATAGCAGCAGTGTTGATCTCTCCAGTAGTGAGACAAGCTCTGAGTCTTCCCTGAAGAGTCTTTTCAGTGTTTATTTTAAAAATGTGGTGTCTTTTTATGAAGGAAAAAGAAATGATTCCATACATTTTAAAAAGGAAACAAAATACTTGTTTTCTATGTTTTGTTGAGAAAAACTAGAGCAGGTCTAAATTTTTTGAAAATTCAGAATTTTAACAAAGCATTTTCCTGAAAAATTCAAAAAAATTTTTTCAGAAAAAGCTTTCATTTGTTGATTGACTGTTTTAGAAAACAGAACATAAACCTCCCTAATAAACAACAAACTCCCACAAAACATTTTTCAGTGTTTCCTTACAGCTCTATTACTACCATAGATAAGTGTTTTAGCTTGTAGTCATTTGTTTATGACAGCAGTGAGTCATAACAAGAAACTAGAAGTTTAACAAAAATCTTTAAAACTTTTTTTAAAAAGTTCTATAGAGATTTTGAATATTTTAGAAGCTTTCATAAAACATTTTAATGGTTATTCTGAATATATTTTAAAAACTTTTTTTTTATTAAATGCAAGACACAAGATTGCTTCTTGGCAAGTGAAAATAGCATTAAATAACTGCAGAATCTTAGTGGCCCTTGGAATTAGTAACCTCTCAGTGTTATGTCCTATAGTTATACCTCTTTTGTACTGGTTTTCAGATCTCTTTTGACGAAAGATTGTTGTTTTTTCCCACTGTGCTGATGCACCATTTTTGCCTAAGGATAAATTGTGATCCTTATAGTCCACCCATGTAAGGAAGTAAAAGTTCCCTCTTAATCTCCTGCATTTTCCAACTGTATCATGGGGAAAGGAAGCCACGATGGAGTTGCTATTCCTTGTTCTCCTCATGTGGGTGAAGAGTGAGTGTAGCTTTGGCTCTACCCCTTAACATGTTGGCTAGTGCAAGTAATCTGTGACACATATAAGGTTGCGGCAGATTATTCTTGTGCCTCACAATGGAGCAAATGGGGATCTGGAAACCAAATTGTGAGTCAGAGTCACAAACTAGTTCCTGGTTTGATCCTGGTTCAGCAGCACTATGCACTGTTCGTTACCTTACCGCCATCAATAGGACAAGGTTAATTCCCCGGTCCCCTGACCCTCTGCACATAGATCTCCCCCAAACTACAGGCAGAAGGTCTCACTGCAGAACAGCCCTCCCCTTTCTTACCATCTGCAGATCCCCAACTCCATAGTTAAAGGGCCCATGAGCCCTGACTTATTAATGGAGTAGCAGAGAAAGCTAGGGGAAGGGAGGGTTCTCCTCATACAAGCATATGTACTGTAAGTTAGAAAGAGCTTAGTGAACCAGGTGCCCCCACTGTAGCACCCTACACAGGGTGTTCTGTAGTCTGGGGCCTACAGTGGGCAGATGGGGGTCAGGGGGGACACATAATTTGTCCTGCCAGCCCTCAGCAGAAAAGATAATACAATGCTGGGGCGGGACCAACGGGAGCTAGAGATGATATAATGATACAAAGCATCTTTGCAGATACCTCCCTGGGAACCTGCTGGGTTTGGGACTGGGCTCCATAGCTCCATGGCAAAAATCCATGATCCCAATGCAACAATAGAGGAGGAGCTGTATGACAGGATCCTTGTGGAAACTTTCCACAGGGTGCTTCTCATGGGAATCAATGACCTGAATAATGATTTGTAGGATCATTATGGTTGTCTTTCAAGTTTACATACTTCCCCCGCCACCCCACCATAATCATTACAGCCTTTTCACATGTGTATTAACAATTTGAAAATATGGCAAAAGCAAACTGTGTATAAAAATTAAAGGGCGTGGGGGAGGAAAAGGACTTGAATAAAACATTAAAGATGAATTGACGTGACAAGCTAAACAGACACAAATATGCTGCTGCTAATGAGAAATATTTGAGGCACATTGACTGAATTTTACAAGTGTAAGCACTGTGAATTTGAATGTCAGCATCTCTCCCCCATGGGAAGCTCTCTCCATGGAAGTCTGGTGCTCTGTCATCACAAAAGAAAGGTGCCATGCTGCGATCTAAGAGGAATGAAATTGGCAGTTCATTTTTGCATTTTTTTTACAAATTTTATTTCGTTTTTTAATTGTATCTGCAATCAATCTTGTTTTTAATGGCCCGATCCTGGAACACTTAACTCAGAGCAGAATACTGCGTGTAGTCTCTGTGACATTATCCTGGCTACAATCTGGACTGTTGAATAGCTGTGTCCCCTCAGGTCTCTGACTTGGGATGCCTTTTACACTGCTTTGCTGTATAAACAGCCACTTCTGGCCAATTCATATACAACCCCTAGCATGTAAAATCACTTCCATGAATACATGAATGCTATGGTCAGCCATTCATGAATTATATACAGGGCAACACCAGCAAATTCCTAGTCACAGCCTTGTTCCTCGGAAATGTTAATCTTGTAGTGTTCAGTGTCCTTCTGAACAGTACAAGTTCATAGAAAGTCTGTCATTTCATCCAAGGAAAATGATAATGCGCCAGCCTGGTTATCCCAAATGGAGTTTCTCACATGCTCTAATTCAAACACACTGGTTACGATAAAACAATAAGATAAGTTCATTAACTAGATTTTAAGTGATTACCAGTGATGATGCACAAAAGTCAGAATAGATTACAAAAGAAAATAAAGGAGGAAAACCCAAGCTAATACCTAATTTAACAAGCCAAGTGAATTTAAAAGCAAAAGGTTTTGTCTCACCTGTAATTAATTTCACAGGGTGGGTCTCCTTTCAGCCTGGTATCGCTTAGCCTGGGACCCTTCCTCCTTAGTTCAGAGTCCTTCAGGTATTCTTTGATGTCAGGAGCAGAGAGAGGGAGGAGGCGTGGATAGGTGGAAGCCATTGTCTCACATTTTTATACACCTCTCCCATCTTTGAGGATTACTTCCAGCTGGGGTGCAGGTGACAAACAGTCTCTTGTGGATGTGAGGTCTGAACTGTTCCTGTGATGACATGCAAATTTCTCATTCACACCTTCCCCCAGATGGAGAATGGCCACTTAAGCAGCTGGGGCCAGTGTGTCTTTGTCTCTGAAAAACTGGTTTGTGGTTGTTACCCAGAATTATAACATATTTCAGTAACAATCATACAGTAGAATCTCATAATTTCACATATAGTGTTGCTACACATATTTCAACAGAATAATAATGTTCAGCAGATTATGAATTTTCAAATGATACCTCACAAGGCATACTTTGTACAAAATTTATCATAGTCTTGTAAAAGGGGTGAGCATAATGGTAGACTGTAACAGCCTCATTGAAATACATTCCAATAGAAAACAATTGGAGTGAAAAAGACATCAGGTAGAAGTTATGGAGGTCTGAAGTTACTGGGGCTGTTGTCAGGACTGAGCAGAAAAGTAACAACATCGTTTCTGTCTGACTCAAAATATTTTGATCCAGTATTTCTTTGTCCCCTTGGAATTTAATTTCAATTTTTAGCATCTGCTGCTAACACAAGCCACATTAGAGACAACAGTACAACTTTGCTGCTTGTGTGAACATTCACAAGATTAAAAAAAGTTCCCTTTCTCTAACAAACAGGCTTTAGGTGACATTCTACTCACAGTATGTGAACTTGCCTTTTGACACTTATTACAATAGCATCTAAAAGCCTTCTCTAATTTAGCAAACTTGATAATAATTCACCCCTGTTTCAGCTACTCTGATGATAGCAGCTGCAGCATCCATAATGTAGGCTGGATTCAGACCTATCTGAGTTAGATGACATATTGGTGAAACACCCGATCCCTGTCTGTGCTACAGTTTTCATCCTTGCTAATAAGCATGGAGCTGCAGCTCAGGTGACTGCCTGCCATAGAGTGGGTTAGTACAGATGTAGCAATATGTGCTGTGCTCCATCTGCCCCTGCTTCTGGGTAGTCTAGGGGGCATGGTGGAGGTGTGCTAGGGGTGAGGTAAGAGCAGAGACTCTGGATTAGCAGTTCCATAGATTCACTGGCTAAACTTGCAACTGGAGAAGCTAACAAATCCCTTGGATTACAGTACCAATTATGGCAGAATCAGGATAGGAGCGCTCTTTGTGTGTAAAATTAAGCACATGTGTACGTCTTTTTAGGATCATATAGCCTAGACTGACAAGGAATAGGAGGAGAAATAGGTGAAATGACTTGTCTGAGATCACACAGCAGGTCAGTGGCAGAGACTGGAATAAAACCAAGGTCTCCCAATTCCTGGTCCAGTGCTCCATACACTGCACATACAATTCTAAGATTCATTTTATTGATGTTTGTCAAATTCATTATTTATTTTAATGACCATTTCTAGAATCTTTAAAATTAGCAAAACCACGTCTTGTGTGTATGTATGCTTGCCACAGCAGTTTTTGAAAGAATAATAGTATATTAACGGTGTAATACCACCACAGGGCTCAGAACAGACAAGGACAGCAAGTGGGCATTTCCAAGCACATTGCAGTACATTGAACAAACACATGCATACAGCAAAATATAATCTATGGAAATGCAGTTGAAACAGGAAAGGAAACAGAGAAACAAGGATTAAGTGGGGAATTACATTAGTAAAACCCTGTAGTAGCTAATTGAGAAGACACATGAATAATAACTGAGGAGATGCCAAGACAGAAGTGCCACAGTACCATAGTAATTTATTAACATATGAGAGAGAATTTGTCTGAGCTATTAAGTTCCAGTAGTAGTAAATTCCAAGGGCAGTGAATCCTCAATTAATTTTCCCATAAGCCCTTAGAGGGGCTTCAGGGCTTGTCCAGATCGTTAGGATTGCTTTAGAGGCCCAGAACAAAAAGATTACGAAGACGACAATTTTCCAGGTAATCCAAGACAAATTCAGTGCCAATTCAAGCAAGAGTTGAATATTAATAGCTCATAAATGTTAAAGGGATTGATTTTTTCCCCCTCTTCAGCTTGGTAAAGGCTCTGAAATGGCAAATGTTTAAAAAAATTTTATTCTAATTATGAAGAGCAACATGGTCAAGTATGGGTGCTTAAACTGGATCTACAATTAATCTATGTGCAAATGGTTACATGCACAGCCTCACCTTCCATGTGCAAATGAGTTTTTGCACATACTCACCAATGGGTAGTTGAATGTGTAAGTATAGATTACGCATGTAATCACCCATGTGCAAGTGTTCACCGTTAACTAATCCCAGTATGTATGAAACACCCCATTGTAAAAAATTATTTACAAAAACATCTTATTTTGGTTCCCTTAATTTGCCCAGTTGCTGATTGTGTGGCAGTTACTATACATGTTGAGTGTTACATGGAGTTTAGACATACAACTCACACTGATTATAAGAGTCCCCTGTTTCCTTTTTTTAAAAGCTGTGATCTGAAAGATGGACCTTCAGAATAATTTTATATTTTTCAGAGGTGACCTTTTAAAAAGCAGTGACCTTTGTCACCTAAGTGACCTTTGTCATGAATGTTTTCAATACTTTCTGAGTTATTAAAAGCAAAAACATTCCTTTTGCTCAGTTCTAGGGTACCTTACTGGTGCTCCAGGCTTAGCAGTCTCAATATTTGTGCTGTCCATGAGAATTATTCTTTGTTGTTATAACTAGCATCCATATCATCATGTGCACTCTACCTGCTTTTGCAAAACCAAGTTATTCACAACAACTTTAATCTCCCCTCCATACCCTTGCATCAGTCCTATTGAAATCTGTAGGTGTTGTGCATGTGTATGGCAATGGGAATACATTCTGATAGTGGTGCCAGCATAGGAAAATCTTGTAATTTTTTTAAAATCCTGAGAGAAAACCTTTACAGATACAAATTGCACACAGTCTGCATGCAAAATTCCAGTGCTTGAAGTGTCCAGATGAGCCTGCACCAGATCCCTGGATTTGAACTCTTCTATACTTTCTGATAGTTTAGATCTGGGCCCAAACTTTGTGCAGTAGAGCTGGCCTCCAATTTTAAATAATAATGTGGAACAAAAATAAACTAGGTAAATTGCTATTATTCTCCTTCTGCATTAACGAACTTCCAGAACAAGAACCAAAAGCAGAAGTATGGTGTTTCTTTCAGCTGATAGCACTGTCTGGGCCAAACTGCAGCCTGGCTTGCATGCGTTGCATAACGGAATCTGTGGTGGCTCTACAGAGCTGTTCTGGCCCATCTTCCCCTGCCACAAGTATGGAACTAGGTCTTGGTCCTGCCCCCCACTCCCCCAACATGTCAATGAGAGTAGTTTCCTTGGTGCTCTTGAGGAAGTGTGATGTGCAAGAGGGTTTTGTAAGGTCTGCCTATTGATCTCCTATCTCCCTCCTGGTCTGGTCCAGGACCAGCACAATAATGGACTGCAGCTTGCTCAGGGCTCATGGCAAAGCCATGATGGAGCCTTCCTTTAGTAAGTGTTCCTATATCTCAGTGACTAAGGCTATATCTACATTCAAAATGCTGCTGTAGTGCTTCAATGTAGACATTTACTACCATGACGGGAGGGTTTCTCCCATCACTCTAGGGAATCCACCTCCCAGAGAGGCAGTAGTTAGTTCAGCGGAAGAATTCCGATTAACCTAGCACAGTCTACACTAGGGGTTAGGTCGACTTAACTACAGGTACATCTATGCAAGGATAAAAGACCTGGGATCAGCTGACTCTGGCTCGCGGGACTCGGGCTTTGGGGCAAAAATCACAGTGTAGACATTTGGGCTTGGGTTGGGCCCAAGCTCTGGGACCCTACAGCCTCGCAAGCCCAAGCCAAAATGTCTACACAGACATTGTTCAGCCCCAGAGTCCGAGCCCCATGAGCCCGAATCCCCTCAACCAGGCCAGCCATAGGTTTTTTTGTCCCTGTGGAGACATGTTCATAGTCTCTCAGGAGTGTGGATTTTTCACATTCCTGAGAGATGTAGTTATGCCAATGTAACTTTTCAGGGCAGACCAGCTCTAAGTGGGCCTGTGAGAGTTCAAGGAGAGGGAAAGCTGAGAGACTCAGCAAGTTAAACTGGCAGATGACTTATTGTTAAAGCTGTGTGAGACTACACATTTTCAGTCTGAGAACTGAGAACTGAACTGAACAGACTAGAAATAAGGCACAAATATTTATCAGTGAGGTTAATTAACTATTAGAAGAACTTACAAAGGGCTGTGGAAGATTCTGTATCATTGGAAATTTTTAGATCAAGATTGGATGCATTTCTGAAAGATATGCTTTCTTTCAACAAGAATTAATTCAGGGCAGTTCTATGGTCTGTGTTATTCAGGAGGTCAGAGTAGACGATCACAATGTTTCTGGTTTTGGAATCTCTGAATCTATGAAACTGCCTAACAGTTAGAATCAAGTTTCTGGTGTTAATAGTCTGGTTACAAATCCTAAATTCACTTCCCATGCATGTAAACCCTGCAGATTGTTGAATATTCCTACCATATTTTTCACTGAATATTCATAGAAAGCAAACACAAAAGGACAAGAACATAGTCAAAGTTAACTTACCTGAAAATATCCAAATGAATATTGACAGATTTCCTCACACATGCCCCACTACAGACACCCCCGACTTACACAATCGTTCCATTCCAGAAAGCCTTGCATAACTTGAATTTTGCATAAGTCAGAAACGTGTACCCATACAGTACGCAAAAATTTACGCAACTTGAAAATCCAATTTTTGGCTTATGGAACTTTTTCTGTAAGTGCGAATTTGCATAAGTCGGGTCTTGCATAATCCGGGGAGCATCTGTATTCATCTACCTCCATACAACACTCCATAATACTTTTCTTTTACTAGGTTTCATTACAAACTCAGAATTCAGGTTTCTAAAAACAAAAACAAAAAAAAACAACCCTAATGATTTTCCTGTGTAAGGTGTTTGCTTGTTTGATTTGGTTAGTAGGTTTTTTTACATAAAACCTAGCTTAAATTTGAGAGTTAGCTTTTGTTTTGAGATCCAAGGTTTGTTTGAAACTGATGAAAATGAGAACATTGAGGGAAATGTTTAGAGTGAGGAGGAAAAGAGGAGAGGTTTTCCCAGCTTCCTTGTTCTTCAATTATATATGGAAGTGGAACGTTTTTAAGTTGAAGCAGATTTCTTTTTTATCTTACAAGAAATTGTCTTTTACATGGTGGAAAACCACAAAAGCATCTGATGAATGTGTTATATTTTTCATCTTTTCCAACCCCAACAATAAACTAGAGTTTTCATTGGTTTTGCCAATAATAAGAATTGTTTCCATACAGCTCGAGTTGTAATATCACTGACACAAAGTACAATGTTATGTCTTTCACTCTCTACTCCATGGCTATTGCTTAAAGTCAGAACATGTTGACATTGTATGAAGTAATACAAAACACTATGAACACCTGGAGAATTAATCAATGCCAGCATCTTTCTTACTTTATGCCTGGATTTAATTTGTCAATATGAACTCTTGAGCACTATGGGAGGTCAAAAAGACATGGTGCCCTCCTCTTCATGGTCTGTGATGCATGCACATCACAGAAGCTCTGTACATTATCTCCTATGATGCTAACTCATAGGCAATAGAATTTCAGTGAACACTGCATCAGTGTTTAGGGGTACTTTATCCTAACTCTACCATACATGTAAAAACCTCCCATTGATATCCCTGGGCCTAATCCTACACCCTTTACATGGATTGTGTGTTGGGGAGCGCAATGAGGGCTGAGGAGGAAGGGATCCTTCCCCAATAGACTCTGACTGGCATACAAGCCCTGAGCAAGTTAATGTGGGCTAAGAAGGGCCAATTAACCTTACATTCTGCACCTAGAAGGGAACCAGGATATGATAAGGCCTAATGGCAGATGAAAGCCAACTGGGGGAGCAGCTGGGTTAGGCTTATAAACCAGGAAGTGAGAGCAGGAAGAGGCTGTAGGGAAGAGCAAAAACAATGAGAAGTCCCTATGGCATCTTAAAGACTAACACATTTATTTGGGCATAAGCTGGGTTTTAGCCCACGAAAGCTTATGCCCAAATAAATGTGTTAGTCTTTAAGGTGCCACAAGGACTACTCATTGTTTTCGCTGATACAGACTAACATGGCTACCACTCTGAAACCTGAAGCGAAGAGGTTTCCTAGAGGGAAAGGGAGTTGGTCAGGGACAAGGAGGAGATCCAGTGGGAGAATAAACCC
Source organism: Malaclemys terrapin pileata (assembly GCF_027887155.1). Classification (NCBI taxonomy): domain Eukaryota; kingdom Metazoa; phylum Chordata; order Testudines; family Emydidae; genus Malaclemys; species Malaclemys terrapin. The sequence goes on along the minus strand of NC_071507.1, from coordinate 103,379,247 downwards.
TGGGGTCCTGCCAGAGGCTGAGAAGCATGAAGTAGCCAAATCTGAAATTGAATTGTTTGTCAAAAACTACTTCTACTCAAACCTGCTCTGATCCTTTTTGAATAAAGGACTCTAGGACATGAAAATGTATGCAGAAAATTAGTAATTGGGTCCAAATCAAACTGTATATGTTTATCTTACTCTGATCTGTCAGGGATCAAACACTGTTAGAAAGAAGCATGTGTGTGAAATATTATATATGTGTGCATTTATTTATAGATAGATACAGTTTAGGAATGTTCATAGACTAAATATGATCTGGGAGAAACTATCTATAAAAACGACAAACAACAAAAATCACTTTATATTTGATATTAAAATGTGCTGTCGTTGGTTAAATAGAGGGTCGGCATTTTCCACACTGTAATACTGATGAAGGACCAAATACCGAACAAATGCAGTCAAGCTTCAGTGCCAAATCACAGTTTACAGTTAGGATGTGCTGTAGGAGTCTAAACTTGTCCTGTAGCCATACAAGTGCTAAAAGCTTTTACAAATAAACATATCCGGTTGATGGAAGCCACTTTATCCCATGGGAAATGGACCTTTATTTTAAATACAGCAACACAAATATGGAATATGATATCTCTGCATCCAGTATACAGTACACTGTGTAGAGATGTGCAAGGAAGATATAAATTCCTCCGTCTCCATAGATGATCCTTTGGAGGATCAGGGCCTTAGGTATTACACTGCTGCAGTATGTACTTCTATCTATAAACACTCTGGGGATGGGGAGGGAGTGGGGAGAGTATTCACAGCTGAACTAATTGTAAAGTTGCCAAAACTGTTCTTAGGAAATTTATTTGTAATTGCTTTTTCAAACGATTGTCTAAGGGGTTATTCTCCCCTGGGCTGCTATTAGTTATTAATAAGGCATTCTAGACACAGAGTAAAGGGTCTTGGGCAATTATTGAAATGCACTGTTCTTCTCAGGCTGGATTGTGGGGTCCTTACTGGGGTTTTATTCAATCCTTTCCTAAGACCCATTGAAGTCATTCGAGTGACTTTATCTGTTCACCCTTAATGTTGTTACATTTAAATGCAATTCTGATTTGAAAAGTGACCATGTAAAAGTACCTTCTTAGTCAGATCTGCTCCTTGTAGGCATTTAGAATTACTGTTACTAGTGATGAAAGTAAGATTTTTTTATATATAATTTTACTCTTCTTAGTCCCGCAGAGCCAACACAGCAAAGACTGGATGACTCTGCTGCAGATTCTGCTCAGTTTTTGCATAATCATAAAAATTTCAGTCGGTTACATCGGTGCAAATCAATTGAGACAATTGTACAATTGTTACACAAGTGTTAATGAAGCTCCTTGCAGAAAACTTTGAATACTTGCAATGTATGAGATGTAAAAGACCCAGCTTGACTCTCAGAACTGGGAGGTGTTGGCAGGATTAACAGTTAAAATAGCATCTTTATACTTATAAACTTATAAATGTCAGATACCACACCACCATTTTGACAGGGCTGCTTTTCAGAGTAGAAAGAATCTCTAATTTCTTTGCTTTTTAAAAGGGGGGGAGTAGAAAAGGAAAGACAAAAAGAAAAACAGAAGAAGGGAGAGAAGGAACGAAAGTACTCACTGGCATTGATAAGACTTATTGCCTATTCACTGAGGTAACAAAGAAGGTGCTTGCTTAGCTAAAGGGCACCAGAATTGCAAAGTTGCCAAAAATGACAGAAGAGTCAGAGGCTTTTAACAATCACTGTAATTGTGTGCACAACAATAATTGTAGCACTTTCCATCTCCAGAAACGAACGTTTTAAATTGGATCATGTCTCAGGACGCTCCTGAAAAGAAGGTGGTATTTCTCCAATTTACGGATGAGGCACAAGGAGGGATTAAGTGGCTTGCCCAAGACCATACTAGGAAGCATAAGTTTGTTCTGGGTGCAGAACTTAGATCTTCTGGCTCCCAGTGCTGCCTCTTTAAACACAAGGCCATGTTTGGTGCATGTATGGCAGCTTGGAGCTGTTACATGTACTGTTGTTCTATTGTTTTCCGAAGAGGCAGCTGCCATTTTTTGAGGCAGAGTTCAATGAAGGTTGTTACAGAAGAGACATGTACTATTTTTTTTTCCTGGGTGTTTGCTCTTTCTTGTGATGTTTTGTTTAGACTAAAGTCACTAATTGAGACAAAGTATATGCTCGCTCTCTGATTATGGAAAAATATACTCATGGGTAGTGTCTCTTCTCAGTCTCGGTGAAATTTTGTGCTCTGCAAGTTCACTACAAAATCTTCAGATGTTCTTAACTAAGTTTCCTCAAACTTTAAAAAGAAATCATCTTTTGAGCAGAGACAAAATAATGAGCAGTTCAGAACCACTCTGGACTAGTGTCTCGCTGCCTATGCAATGGGATATATTGATTGATTATTGTAATATCTTTTTATAAACAAAATTAACATTTCCATTTTCTTGCCCCAATATGGTTCATGGCCTGATCCTTGCTGTTGCTGCCTGAAAACTAGTGTCCCACAAAATCTAGGGATGATGGCTCTAAGTCTATCTGCTTCTCTTGTACGCTTCTAATATTTTTACTCTGGCTCTCTCTTTGTTTTGCTGCACAGACTGTATAAGACTGTTTTTAGTTTTGAACTCTTTGGGCCAGATCTTCACTTGGTGTAAACTGGTGCAGCTCTGACTTCACCACCTGAGGATCTGACCTAAAGCAATGTCCGTTTACAACTTCTGAGGATTTGACCTTAGATTAAGGTGCTTAGATATTATTGTAATGGGCACTTCATAAAAACCTGGATGGATGGGCTGTGTTTGAGAGAAGAAACTGGCCCAGTCATTCAGGTTGCCATAATTTGACTTGCTCAAATTTGGAGGGGGTTAAAAAAAAAAAACTTTGAAAAACATTCAGTGCATAAGGTTAAACAGCCCCAGGCAGTTTTCATTTGCACAACCAGCATTAACTCAGTTCATCCTAACTCTCACTGACCTTAGCAATACTCTAGGGGGCATATTTTTCTATGGATGAACTATTTTTGAATAAGATCTCCAGTGCACTGAGCACATGCTTTTTATTAGCAGACATACTGCTATGCATGTTATTTCTCTGTTTTACCTATTAGCCTTCTAAAAAATATAGTTATTGCGGAGACTAGTACAACAAGCCAACCAGAAGGACTGAGATTGATTTTTCTAACCTTGGTATGTGAGGAAACAATGTGCTTGTTCCTCACTTTCTTTATTCTCCCATGAGCTAGCGGCATCAGGGAATATGGAGGCTTCAGCTCCTCAGACACCAGAACTACCATTTCAGGGGCTGAAGCATCAACATACCCAGACTGGGAGCCAGTTTGATTAGCAGTTTCCTGTAAATCTAAATTCCTCATGCTCTATGGTCACTATGAGAGAGTGCCAATTCTTTATCAGAAGCGTGCACAAATGGCCAGATCCTTCAGTCTTTTGACAAGGACTCTTCTTCTTTGGATTTTTTGCATAGATGACTCATATGCTCAGGCTCAAAGTGTATACTGAAATCTATGATGCATTGGCCATCTGAAAAAAGATGAAATTTGCATGGTTATATTTAAATATATGACTTTGCCACCCAACGCCATCGCAGAAGCAGTTCTCAAGGCAGTCATTAGAAATATATTTGCATGTGATAATTTTTCATGACTACCTTAGATCTTTTATCAGAGATTCACAGCATCCACTCTGCAGACCCTTGCCATTCAATAGCAGTGACTCTCTTCATGTTTTTTTAAAGAGATGGTGCACACAAAAGCTCATGTCTGACTGCTTCCTTCTACTGTGGCATTACTGAAAATAATTCAAGAGCTGGCCATCATGACTGACGATTCAGCAGCCTGGAAGAAATGATACAGACAGAGAAGTAGAGGATCTGGAAGAATTAAAATCAAGCTCTAAAGACAGTCTAAGAGTGAAGAAAAAAGCTCTGAGATAAATTTAGGAAGCTGACAGTCCATCAGCACAACAATATAAAGAGAGAGTGAAAAATTACTCTTGAAAGATCTGACCACAGCAGCCATCATAAAAGGCACAAATGTGCATGCTTTCCAATGTCTTCTTGTGATTTCCCCCTCCCCTGCATTGACTCTGCATGTCAAGCCCATATTGCTGCTTCAGTTTAACAACACAGAAAAGAAAACCCAGTTAAACTAAAGCCTACTCAAGTATGCGATATATTTCTCACAATTGGAGAATAGTCCTGTGTAGCAATTTCAGCAGAGTGAATGAGAGTCAAAGGGGGAAAAATTGAAAAGAGGAGGAAATGAAGCTCAATAATTGGAGGAAAAAAAGATGTCATGAATTGGAAATGAGTTTTGCTTTGAGGTGCTGACTCAGATGCACAGCTTTCCATAAAATCTATTGTGGGAATAAAAACAGAGTGGAATTTTAGTTATGAATAATAATAATAATAATAAAAAGACTTATTTGCTTCATGTGCTTTAGAAACACCCAATTCTTCTGCTTATAGAAAAGAAAGTAGGAAATCCATTCTATCCTCCTTTCAGACTTTGGGCTCCAGTCTCAGATCTGAAACCTGCAAATAGAAAATGAAATAACATATCAGGCTTTACTTTTTATAATTCGAATAGATGGCAAAAGAAATAGAATTTAAAAGGAAAAGAGGAGATAACCTAATCATTTTTATACAGATGATCAAATGGCAGAGCACAAGCCCCTTTCTCCAGATTCTATTGAATATATTCATCAGAATAGAACAGTACCCACCACCAACAAAAAATAGGCAAGCACATTTTAAAAGTAATGGGTTGTACACCAGTCTTTTTTTAAAGAATGCCAGATATCTGGTCCTCCCCAACTACTTCTCCTTTTTTGATTCCTACATTATGTTTCTGGAAGTGGTAGTCCTTATACGTAATTGATAAGAGACACTAGGTGAAATCCTGCCCTGCTCAAGTCAATGGCACTTTTCTTCCCCCAATCAAGTAGGGCATTATTTATTTTCAATTTTGGATTTTCTTCATCTGAGATTTTTCTTTGTGGCATTTTTCTTGATACGTTATACAGGAAAAATAAAACAATGATGTATAAACTAAAGATATGTTTTAGTCGTGTTCAAATTCTAATGGATAACTTTCACTAATGGTTAGTGGAAGTAGCTGATGATGTACATAAGAATGGCCATACTGGATCGGACCATGGGCTCAGTATCTTGCCTTCTGACAATGGCCAATGCCACGTACTTTAGAGGGAATGAACAGAACAGGCAATCATTGAGTGATCCATCCTCTATTGTCCACAGCTAGCTTCTGGCTGCGAGAGGATAGGGATACCCAGATCTATGTCAGTTTACACCAGCTAAGGATCTGGCCCAGAGTATGTAGCCAAGCTTGAGGAAAGTGCTGATGTTCTTTTACCTCTCGTGTTCATCTTTTGCAATAAAGGAACAAGATTAATAATATTGAAATGAGTCTGAGTGAGTACTCTTTCACTAATAGTTTTTGAAAAAACTGCAATTTTTCTCATTCTCAGGTAATTACTTGAAATTAACAGCTTCAAGAGGCGTCTGAGAGAAGTATCAGTTATAGAAAAAAGTGCCATAGCTATTTTAAGGAATTCAGACATTAAAACCAATACATCCATTGTCCAAATTCTGTTTTCAATGATATCTAATGCAAAATTTAGATCTACTGTTCTGACTCTTTAAATGTATAGAAATGGAAATAAATGAATGTGTTTGAGTCTTTGCACTTGATGCAGGTTATTGCCACTTTGTATGTCTTATTAGAGGAAGAAAAATACCTAACCCTACTGGTTCTCCAAGACCACACTCTACTGTGTATAAAAGGCACTGAAGACTATGATACGGGTTACTATAAGATATAGTTTGAAAAATAAATGTCATAGTAACAGAAGGCATTGCAAGCGGAAACATTTAAGTACAGGGTCAGGGTGACAAATTCTGGAAGTAACTTTGCAGTTCTGGTTGTGGCAAGTCTTTCCCTTTTTCTGAAGGCACAGTTAAGTCCAAACAATATGTATCTAACTGTATGTGACACTTTTGTCACAAATTACATAAGAGCAAGGGTATCCTGCATACATTTTAATACAAAGAAGTGAGTGAAGGTGCACACTGAATGGATTTAATCTTGAAAACACCAATTCAACTGTTTGTCTAATGTGTAGATGCTCCATTGTCGAGGACATTGGGCAGTACATGTGACACTGACAAAGACATTGATATCGACATACACAGGAGAGCTGATGCTAATGAAGATAAGAGTTAGTGTCTGGCTGCTGCACAAAGGCACAAGTGTTTAAATGTCCAGAGTTAAAGTCTTGTCTTATACACTAAGCTGGACAAATACAAGACAAACTCTGCATGCAATGAGATATTAAAATCCACAGCAAAATCTGACTAATTCAATCTAACAGATCAGAAGAAGGTTGCCTTATAGAGCGGATGACTTTGTGGACAACATTAAAATATAATCTCGCTGGACACAAATTTACTTACGTCCTTCTAACCAGGTATTGTCTGTATTTCTCTTCCCTGATTTTTATCAACAAAGGACAATTGAATGCAGACTTTAATAAGTCCCAGACCCTCAGAGCTCTTTCCCTAAAGTAGGAAACTCTCTTTCCAACTCCTCTACTACCGTCTCCTGACATCATAAATTCAGTTAGTTCAGAAATTTGTATTCTGGACATTTTTCTATTGTTATCTGCTGTAGGTTCCCTCCCATGCTGCCCTTTTCCAACTGCTTTAATCCTTCAGATATCCATCTTCATTCTCCCTTCCCATTATGCTTTTTACTCCCCTCCTTCCTTTTCCCCTTCTTCCCTCTACCTTTACCCAGCCATCCTTTTTGTTCCCACAGTCCTTCTCCTTCCTGCCAATCCTCTCTCCACTGCGACTTCAAGGAGTGCCCTCCCTCCAAAGAAGTATTTTATAATAGATAGCTTTTTTACACTCCCATTATTCCCCTCTAATTGATCATGAGGCAACTGGCCAAGAGGCATGGGGTTATACAACACCCTCCAACAACTACCACCATTGGCTACCTCTTTCACAGGGTTCTTCCAGGAATGGAGAATGCTACAGCTGCTACTTCTGCAGAAGCTCTGAGGAAGCTGGGGCTTTAGGCCACAATTCAGCAAAGCACTTAATGTGTTTAAAGACCTATAGAAAGGTCTGAGGCTTAAGCACATGATTTATTTTATGCACACACTGATGTGCTTTGCTAAATCAAAGCTTAAAGCCCTAGCTCCCTCAGAGCCTCTACAACAGTAGGAGTCACAGCACCCCCATCCGTTCTGTCTGTTTCTGAATGGGATCATAGACTCATAGAACCATCGGATTAGAAGGAACCGCAAGGGTCATCTAGTCTAACCCCCTGCCAAGATGCAGGATTTGTTGTGTCTAAACCATCCAAGACAGATGGCTAGCCACCCTCCTTTCTACAACCTCTAGTGAAGGAGCTTACACAACCTCCCTATGAGCAGAGAGACAGAGTTATTCTCTGTAGAAATGGGATATTGAGACATTATTATGTGGGCCCACCTCAGAATTAGCTGCCCAGTCTTTCAGAAGGAATGAGGATACTCTAAAAGTCCCTTATGGATAGGCTTGGAAGGATTAGATTATGTCAGTAAACATCAATGTCACTGTACACACATCAAATGACAAAAAATCCCATTGATAGTAATCAGAATGTATAGATAGGCAAAGTAAGAAAACTGCTGCTCGATGTGTTATTTGAGTTTGACTTTAAGGATCTGTATTTTGTATATTTTGACATGTAATATTGACAATTTGTGCCTTAACAGTTGTAATGCTTTAATTTTTTGAATCTCAACATCTATCATTAAATAATTATTGTCTGACCAACTCAGAACATTCTGCATATATGAAAATTTAAATAAATAAAAACAATTTTAAAAATGCTTAAAACCCATCATTTTGCACAACGGTGAAAACTTAAATTGATAAAAACAAAAAATGCTTAAATAATCAATATTATCTGTCAATTATAAAAAAAATAAAATTTGAATTATACCAAGCCTAATTATGGAAAATTCTGGTATAATTTAATAGGAATTAAATTAGTATGGTTCTACTGAAATTATTTATATTTATATTAAAACACACCCCGAGGTGCCAGTCAGGAGCAAAGGCCCATAGTTCTAGGTAATTATTTTACAGCTATGTATAAAGGCCTGATCCCTGCCCCAAACACCTTACAATCCAAAAGCCTACAGATTGATAGAGAACAATGTAATCTTAACTGTTTTTTAAACCACCGTATAGAATTCGATAGTAGGCATATTATCTTTATTCAGTTCTATAAGATGGTAAAAGACTATGTAGGAGTTTCTGGAACCTTATAGTGCAAGACTCCAACACACAATCTTTCCATGGGGTCAGCTCATGTGCACCAGGGGGACTACAAAAGTGGGGGGACAACCAAAATGGGCCAAATTTGAGTAGCATTGCAACCCTATGTGCCAAGTTGCAATGCCACTCTCAGATTTGGCCTGGCTACCCCTCCATCATGCCAGCAGGGAAAGGGCTCTGTTGTTATGCCATCCCACTATGATCAGTAGCCTGGGAGGGGAGGAAGGCTCCCCTGTCATTGCGTCCCTGCAGAGTTCAGGTTCTCAAAAGTGCAGGACATGGCCCTCTTTGTTTAAAAAGCCGGTGGAAATGATCCTTTGCCCCCCGCCCCCTTCCTGTTTCTAGTTTCAGGATCAAATGACACTTCAGAGTGTTGCCTTTCTATTTCCTACCTTGTTGTCTTACTCTACCCATTAACCGTCCAAGCCCTGGTAACTGCCAGTGAAGAGTCGTCATCTAACTTTTCTTCAGCCACCAATGCAGGGGGTTTTCAAGAAAAGTAAATACTGCGTTGCATCACCCCTCGTTGTCATTAATCTATGCTAATATTTTTGTCATGTCAGTGTTCCCACTGATGGGGTGGCTATTAATCACATTTTAGTATGGGATATGTATTCCATTGATTACCTTACTGGTGAGAACATATTTCCTTTTTCTTATACACCTCTACCCCATTATAATGCAACCCGATATAACACGAATTCGGATATAACGCGGTAAAGCAGTGCTCCAGGGTGCGGGGCTGCACACTCCGGTGGATCAAAGCAAGTTTGATATAACACGGTTTCACCTATAACGCGGTAAGATTTTTTGGCTCCCAAGGACAGCATTATATAGGGGTAGAGGTGTATTTAAAATGTACTATATTAAAAAATAAACAAAACCTGAGCAAAGACTCACTTCATTTTGCTTCTATTTGAAAGCAAAATAACATATTCTACTGAACAGCTAGGTAACTTTTATGCTTCGTGAAAATCAGTTCAAAGTTAACAAAGCTACAATAGCTCAAATTGTAGATCTGTTGCAAATCTCACTGTTCAGAAGATTGTGTGCATTCTCTTTTACTTTTAGAAAAATTGTTACAAGAACTTAGAAAGCAAATGTATTCTTTTTCATTGTGATAAGCGTAGGGGTCCCATTTATATCCCATAATTACATTCAGCTAGGAGCATGCATTGCACCAAAAGGACAAGGTTCATTTCAGAAACTTGGCAAAGCAGGACAGTGTCCTTCCAATGACAAAAATAATCAAATTATTTAAAGAGGCATGCCCCAATTTTTGTGTGTGGCTTTTGTTCTCACCATACCATTGGTCAGGTAATGGACCAATGGTGCTAAGAGTGACTAAGAGTGCTTCATTGCTGGAGTGAAAAAGTAAACCATTTTTAGGCATTAATTACTTGAACATGCAAATAAGGTAACAGAGATACTCAAAACGTATTAGCACTTCATTTACACTTGCAAATAGGATTAACATCTATCAATTGTGCAAACAAATGGTAGAACATGGAAGACTGCACATACCCAAATTGTCTGAAAAGGTAATGAAGGGGGTAGTGGGTCTGCAATTCACACTTTTAGTTTTGGTTCTGAAACTGATAAAATCTTCCTGGAATGCTTTCAGCAAAAAGAAAATCAGAACATTGACTAAAATCCATATAGACCAAAGAATTTAAATCATAGAGTAGGTGACCATTCCCTTAGGGTCTTCCCCATATGGAAAGGGCCATCCAAAACCTGAGGTGCTCAAAATCAATTTTTGAAAATTTTGGACCTTATCTATAAAAACAGTCTTATTTGAAAAATGTTTGCCTTTCAGTTAAAGTTTAAATGATACACAGTTACTACTTGTTCTTCTCTTAGGGTTCAGAAACTAGTATGTGATAGCTCTGAATTGGAAAGAGGAAATAAAGTTAATCCAGTTTTAGAGCTCACTTATGCATGTGAGTAACTTTATTACATAGGTAGTTCATCTGAGTTCCACTGAACTATATCTTGTTTAACTTAATATGAATGGCTAACACTTTTTAATATGGCTTTTTTATAGATATCACATCTTTTTATGGCTGTACTTTTCTAAAAAGCCTTAAAAAAAAACGTTAAACTGCCTAAAAACTAGACTTTTTTGTTGCCTTTATAAAAGTGTCATCTTAACACGATTTGAACCTCTTCAGTATGCATAAGTGCTTGGAGGGAGGGGAAAAAACAGTAAGAAGACCAAAAAGTTACCACCATGGCTAAAGAGCAGAGTAAAAGAAGAGTTAGATGTTTAAAAAAATAAAAAGCATCCTTTAAAAATTGGAAGTCATATCCTACTGAGGAAATAGAAGAATAAACTCTGGCAAGTCAAGTGTAAAAGTATTATTAAGCAGGCCAAAAAAGAATTTGAAGAGCAACTAACATAGTCACAAAAATCTAAAAGCATTTTTTAACTACATCAGAAGATGGAAGCCTGCCAAACAATCAGTGGGCCAATGGATAATCAGATGATCAAGGTGTTAAAGGAGCATCCAAAGAAGACAAGCAGTTGCAGAGAAATCAATGAATTCTTTGCATTGGTCTTTGCTGCAGAGGATGTGAGGGAGATTCCCACAGGTGAGCCATTCTTTTTAGGTGACAAATCTGAGGAAATGTCTCAGATTGAGGTGTCACTAGAGGAGTTTTGGAACAAAATTGATAAATTAAATAGTAATAAGTCACCAGGAGCAGATGGTATTCACCCAAGAGTTCTGAAGAAATTACATAACTACTAACTGTGGTATGTAACCTATCGCTTAAATCAGTCTTTGTACCAGGTGAATGTAGGATAGCTAATGTAATGCCAATTTTATTTTTATTGCTTCAGAGGCTATCATGGCAATTATAGGCTGGTAAACCTCACTTCACTACATGACAAATTGATTGACACGATAATAATGAATTGAATTATCAGACACATAGATGAACATGATATGTTGGGGAAGAGTCAACATGGCTTTTATAAAGAGAAATCATGCCTATTAGAATTCTTTAAGGGTATGAACAAGCATGTGGACTGGGGGATCCAGTGGATATAATGTACTTAGATTTTCAGTAAAAAGCAATAAAGAGTCCTGTGGCACCTTATAGACTAACAGACATATTGGAGCATAAGCTTTTGTGTCTTTCTTCACAGTCTTTGTTTAATCCTGAGCAATGCCCCTCTGCTATGTACATTGGCCAAACTGGACAATTCCTACATAAAAGGATAAATGGACACAAGTCAGATATTAGGAATGGCAATATACAAAAACCTGTAGGAGAACACTTCAACCTCCCTGGACACACAATAGCAGATTTAAAGGTAGCCATCCTGCAGCAAAAAAACTTCAGGACCAGGCTCCAAAGAGAAACTGCTGAACTTCAGTTCATTTGCAAATTTGACACCATCAGCTCAGGATTAAACAAAGACTGTGAATGGCTACCCAACTACAAAAGCAGTTTCTCCTTCCTTGGTGTTCGCACCTCCACTGCTAGAAGAGGGCCTCATCCTCCCTGATTGAACTAACCTCATTATCTCTAAACTGATTCTTGCTTGCATATTTATACCTGCCTCTGAAAATTTCTACCACATGTATCTGATGAAGTGGGTATTCACCCACAAAAGCTTATGCTCCAATACCTCTGTTAGTCTATAAGGTGCCACAGGACTCTTTATCGCTTTTTACAGATATAGACTAGCACGACTACCCTTCTGATACTTAGATTTTCAGAAAGCCTTTGACAAGGTCCCACACTAAAGCTCTTAAGCAAACTAAGCACTCAAGGAATAAGGGGGAAGGTCCTCATGGATTAGTAACTGCTTAAAAGATAGGAAACAAAGGGCAGGAATAAATGGTCAGTTTTCACAATGGAGAGAGGTAAATAGTGGGATCTGTGCTGTTCAACATATTCATAAGTGATCTGGAAAGGGGAGTGAACAGTGAGGTTGCAAAATTTGCAGAGGATTCAAAATTACTCTAGATAGTTAATTCCAAAGCTGTCTGTGCAGAGTTACAAAGGGATCTCACAAAACTGAGTGAGTGAGTGGGCAATAAAATGGCAGATAAAATTGTGTTGATAAATGCAAAGTAATGCATGTTGGAAAACATAATCCCAATTATACATACAAAATGATGGTGTCTAAATTAGTTACTACCACTCAAAGGTCTTGGAGTCATCATGGGTAATTTTCTGAAAAAATCCGCTCAATGTGCAGCAGCAGTCAAAAAAGCTAATAATGTTAGGAACCATTAGAATAGGGATAGATAAGATAGAAAATATTATAATGCCACGATGTAAATCCTTGGTATGCTCACACTTCAAGTATGGTGTACCATTCTGGTTGCCCTATTTCAAAAAAGATACATTAGAATTGGAAAAAGTACAGAGAATGGCAACAAACATTATTCAGAGTATGGAGCAGCTTCCATATGAATAGAAATTAAAAAGACTGGGACTGTTCAACTCAGAAAAGAGATAATTAAGGAGTGCAGGAATATGATAGAGGTCTATAAAATCATGAATGGTGTGGAGAAAGTGACTAGGGAAGTGTTATTTACCCCTTCACATAACACAAGAACCAGGAGTCACACAATGAAATTAATAGGCAGGAGGTTCAAAACAAACTTAAGGAAGTACTTCTTCACACAATGCACAGTCAACCTGTGAAACTCATTGCCAGGGGATGTTGTGAAGGCCAATATAACTGGGTTCAAAAAAGAATTAGACAAGTTCATGGAGGATACGTACATCAATGACTATTAGCTAAGATGGTCAGGGATGCAGGCCCATGTTCTGGGTGTCCCTGAACTGCTGACTGCTAGAAGCTGGGACTGGAAAATGGGTGATGGATCACGAAATAGTTGCCCTGTTCTGTTCACTAAATAATTGCCCTGTTCTGTTCATTCCCTCTGAAGCATCTGGCCCTGGCTACTGCAGAAAGGAAGGATACAGGGTTACAGAGGCAAAGCATTGAGCATAAGGTCACATGCCCCTCCAGATTTCTGCCAGGGTGGGAGTTGGGCTGAGTGCTGCTGAGCGGGATGTGCCTGGGAAAGGCATCAGCAGCTACTGCTCTCACTGAGAGATGGGGCAGGCATCACTGTTCTGCCAGAGGGGGAATGGGGAAGTCCTCTGAGTCCCATCCCTTTCTCACCTGCAGCCACAGTTACCTTCTCAGCAGGAGGTGTCCGGAACCCACTCTGGCCTGCACCACACCTGCATCTGGGAGGTCATGGGAGAAATAAATGGGGAAGGAACTGTGAGGGGAGTGGGGGCACGGTGGTGCCGGCTTGGAGTGGATGTGGGAGGTGCAGGGGGGAGTGGACAAGGGGCCAGAGGTGATGCGTGGGGTGGTCATGTGCCTCCAACCTTTAAATTGTGCCTCCCCACCAACAAGAATTACAGGTTGTCTCTGCTGGGCTAGATGGACCATTGGTCTGATCCAGTATGGCCATTCTTATGTTTGAACATATCCTTTGCTTGTGTCAAGAAACGTGATCTTCTCTCATTTAAAAGAATATAAACATCTTTAACTTTGTTATTACCAGCACGCTAGGGGCCAGATAGCAGGTGTGTGGAGGAACAGAAAGTGCAGGCAGCCTCCTCCGCCTTGCTTAGTTCATGTAAGGGCCAGCTATAATTACATTCAGAGCCTGATCTGAGAGGAGCACATGGACTGCTCTTTTCATAAGTCTCAAGGGCATAGGGCACCCCAAAACAGATAAATGGTTGTAGAGAGGAAGTCGGACATGAGTAGCTCTAGGTCATTAAAACTCAAAGAATTTTAAAAATCGAATGCAATGTTTGTCAGTTATGCTTAGTTTTACTTTTTGTATTTCAATCTACTGTGACAATAAAAACGGACAAGTCAATTTTATTCATCTGCATAGTCTATATCAGGATTGGCCCAACTTACTGAGCCTCAGAGCCGCAAACAATAATCTTCAGAAGTTTGAGAGCTGGGCACATCTGCTCCAGGCTTCTGTCCTGCAGCGGGGTGGTGGGGAACTGGGGCTTCAGTCTCACGGGAGGCTCCTGCCGGTGCTTGGGGCTTCAGGAAGAGCGGGGCTGAAGTCCTGAGCCCTGACAGGCACCTCCTGCGCGACTGATTCCTCTAGACTCCCTCCACACTGGGCAGAATCCCCTAGCCCCACCACCAGAAGCCCTGAGCTCCCCACCAGTCTGGTAGGTAGTGAATGGAGGGGGGCTCCACAAGCTGCATGTTACCTGTAAAAGAGCCACAATTTGGCCACCCCTGGTCTATATCTAGTGACTTTTGCATCCAGAGTCTCACACATTACAGCAGTGTTTGAATTACAAACACTTCAGAATATTTTTTAAGCGCTTTTATTGGACTTTTGATCATAGAAATATTTCTAGTGATGTTAGGGTTCGTCAACGATTGTTTATCATATAAAACCTTAATGTTGGGCTAAATTTGATCTGACAGTATCTCTTTATACAAAAGGGACAACAACAGTATTTAATCTTGTTAATTTCAATAAATGAGTTAAAAGTAATTTCAGTTATTATACCTGCACCTGAGTCCCTATTTCAATTTTTGTGATGTTACAATCATGTTTTTCTCTCTCTAAAAATATTTTTATCTCCCATGCTGTAGGAAATACCCCTGGAAATAAAAGGAGAAATGTACTAACTCTGATTATATAGGGGAACAGTGAAGCTAACTCTACCAAAGTGCTGTCAAATGCATAAAGTAAACAAACAGGTTAAAAGAGTGTAAAATATTGCTTTCTTCTCTTTTTCAGTTGTTAGGTCTTACAACTATAGTAAGAAAAAAAAAACAGTGTGATTTTAAAGTTGATGGTGTCCCCTTCAAAAAATGTATATTAACAAACAAAAACTACTTTTAGTAGCACTTATGGTTTTGGAACAATAAACTCCCTCTATCCAAAGCCTTAAAATAATGGAAAATAAGGAGAAAGACTTGTGCGCTCCTTTCCACCTTCATATTTTTTACAATGCAGTGGATTACACACTACTCTTCAAGGCTTTCACCTCCATCTTCAACAAATACCAAATAGCAATATGTACCCCAACTTCATCAATGGTGCACTCCAATGCAAAAGCTTAACAGTGACCTCATATGCTTCAATATCAATTATATCAACAGATCAGCACATCAGACTGTTACACATTTCATGCATTTGGGAAGTTTCTCTGCCTTAACACTGCTGAGGTCACTGTTAAAGTTTTTCATTAGAGTTCAAGTCTCAAGCTGAGAGCTGTCACAGACTTTCATCCTCTGTGGATTAAACACAGAGGGGGATGCATAACACATGTACACAGACCAATGGGTTACACAAGTAAGTTGTGTGACAAATGACAGGAATGTAAAACATGTATTTTGATGATTCACACCATAATTTGCAGATTATAGTTCAAGTACAAAATCTTTTTTTTAAAGAGACTGGTTTATGGTGTGAATCACACTCAACCATATCATCCCACTACATATAACAGCTGCAGGGTTTGAACCCCCTGACCTTCAGCTCCATAGCATAGACCTTTTGTACTTGAATTACAGGACTATTTACTAGGACCTTTGTAGGCTAGCCACAGGAGGAGATGTAACACAGAATAGTCACTTAAGAGCATGAGTACCAACCTCAGTGTAGACTGATAAAAATCAGGGCACAAACCCTAATTTTATACTTAGATTTCACCAACAAATTACACTAATTGCAAACTCCTCAGGTACTTTAACAGTCTTTACAGAGAGGCTATGTCTACACTAGAGACTTTACAGCAGCACAGCTATACCAATGCAGCTGTGTCACTGTAAAATCTCCCATGTAGCCGATCTATGCTGACGGGAGAGAGCTCTCTTCTTGACATAATTAAACCACCCCCAATAAGTGGCAGTAGCTATGTCAGTGGGAAAGCGTCTTTCACCAACATAGCACTGTCCACTCTGGTGCTTCTGTCAGTGAAATTTACGGTGTTTTTTCACACCCCTGAGCGACATACGTTTTACCAAGAAAAGTGCTAGCATAGACATAGCCAGAATCACAGACGGTCCTCTTGAATACTCTGGTCTGTCTTGCCACCCAGGTGAGCATATCTCTGTGGAAGATGGCCCCTTATATAGGGTTACCATATTCTGTGCCTCCAAATGGAGGACACTCCACGGCCCACGGCCCCGCCCCCAGCCCCGCCCATACCCCCGCCCCAACCCCGCCCCCTCCCCAAAGTCTCCGCCCCCTCCCCTGCTTCCCGCGAACATTTGAGTCGCGGGAAGCCTGAAGCAGGTAAGGGGGGTGTGGGGGGAGGAGGCGCGGCCCAGGCTGGCCCCCGGCGGCTCCAGCCTGGGTCGGCTCGGGCCCTGGGGTGCCGGCCCCGGCCGACCACCCCCGGCCCGCCCAGCACTGCCGGCCCCAGGCGGCCTGGCGCACCCCCGGGCTCCCCGCAGGCCCGGCTCCCCGGCTCCCAGCCCGGACCCCGGCCCGGCCCCGCGCCCCCGGCTCCCCATCCGGCCCTGCGCCCCTGGTTCCCGGCCCTGCGCTCCCGGCTCCCCGCGGGCCCGGCTGACCGGCTCCCAGCCCGGACCCCGGCCCGGCCCCGCGCCCCCGGCTCCCTGTCCGGCCCTGCGCCCCTGGTTCCCTCCCCGGCTCCCCGTCCGGCCCTGCGCCCCTGGTTCCCGCCCCGGCTCCCCGGCTCCCCGCGGGCCCGGCTCCCCGGCTCCCCGCCGGCCCGGCTCCCCGCGGGCCCGGCTGACCGGCTCCCAGCCCGGACCCCGGCCCGGCCCCGCGCCCCCGGCTCCCCGTCCGGCCCCGCGCCCCTGGTTCCCGGCCCTGCGCTCCCGGCTCCCCGCGGGCCCGGCTCCCCGGCTCCCCGCGGGCCCGGCTGACCGGCTCCCAGCCCGGACCCCGGCCCGGCCCCGCGCCCCCGGCTCCCCGTCCGGCCCTGCGCCCCTGGTTCCCGCCCCGGCGCCCCGGCTCCCCGCGGGCCCGGCTGACCGGCTCCCAGCCCGGACCCCGGCCCGGCCCCGCGCCCCCGGCTCCCCGTCCGGCCCCGCGCCCCTGGTTCCCGGCCCTGCGCCCCTGGTTCCCGGCCCGGCACCATGCCCCCGGCCCCGCACCGCCGGCCCCGGCCGAGCACCACCCAGCCCTCCCGATTTTCCCGGACATGCCCGGCTTTTGGGGATTTCCCCCGGACGGGGATTTGAGCCCCCAAAAGCCGGACATGTCCGGGAAAATCCGGACGTATGGTAACCCTACCTTATACCAAAACTCACATCAATATTCAGGTTACTCCTGATCTCAAAGGACCAGTCACTTACCCTAGGTGAACTGTGCTTTAGGTCTCACACCAAGGACAGTGCTTGTAGCCAATCCTATAGTAAACTATATGAAGTTTTATTAAATAGGGAAAGGAAATCAAAGTTTTTACAAGGTTAAAGCAAGCAGACAGACACACAAATGAGTTAGTCTTAGGTTCAGCAGGTAATGTAGGCGTCTGTAATCAGCATACTTTATTTGACCTTTAGAGCTAACCCAGGCTAAACAGCTGGGAATCTCTTGCTTATGCCTAGAAACACCTTGCCTCCCACCCCCACCTCAGAGTCCGAGCAACGATACCTAGTGCTTTTTGTCTGGGGTTTTTAATCCCCATCCTGCCATGGGCTCGGAGCTATAAATTCAGCTGATGGGAGGAGCCCATTTGCACAAATCATCTTTAAGGGGAGGAGCGTAAAACTATAAGAATCTTTAGTTGATGATTCCTCAATCCAGATGAATGGAGTAAGAACCACCCACAGCCCATCTGGTATCAATTGGCCTCCTCTTTTAGGAGGGACATAACAATTTCTGCAGAAGAGCAACTCTTCACACTAATTTATGTCCCTCTCCTCTATGGCAGTCACAGAGGCTCACAATACAACTGCATGCAACAATTCACAAGCATTCAACAGAGTCTAAACACTTATGATTCTAATACCTATTATCAATATTAACCCACAAGAGAGCCAGACAGATTCCAGCTAATGCATCTGTCAGTGATCAGTTGAGACATGGGGACCTTGGCATGGGCTGGCACCTGGCCTGCCAGCAGCACAGGAGGACTTGACACACACTTTCCCAGTGGGTTAAACTGCTATTTGGTAGGCAGCACTGGAATATTGGTGATCAGTAATCCTGGTATACCTACACCTTGAATACTTCATGCAGGTCTAGTCGCCCCATCTAAAAATAAATAAATAAATAAGAGAATTGGAAACGGTACAGAAAGGGCAACTAAAATGATTAGGGGTATGGAATGACTTACATATGAGGAGAGATTAAAAAGACTGGGACTATTCAGAAAAGAAAAGAGATGAGTAAGGGGAGATTTGATAGAGGTCTATTAAATCATGACTGGTGTGGAGAAAGTAAATAGGTTCAAAAGAGAATTATATAAGTTTAAGGAAAATAGCTCCATCTATGGCTATTAGCCAAGACAGTCAGGGTTGCAACCCCATGTTTTGGGTGTCTATAAGTCTCTCACAGCCAGAAGCTGGGACTGGACAACGGGATGAATCCAGAGGTGAAAGTGGGCCAGTATGGTGTACTGGTAAGAAGTGGCCGCCGGTACCAGCCCATACACAGCCCACGTTAAAGCACTGCCGCGGCAGCGCTTTAACATCACTACCCCTTTTGCCGGTGAGGGGGGGCAAAAGGGGCAGCTGCCCCAGGGCTCCAGTGGCGATTTAAAAGAGCTTTAAAAAGAGATTTAAAACAGCTCAAGTTCCGGGCCCTTTAAATCGCTGCCGGAGCCCGGGGTGGCACAGCCTGGGCAGCATGGAAGGGCTGGCTGGGGCAGGCTGACCCACAACCCCTCCCACTCCACTCAAGGCCCTTCCCCTTCCACCTGAGGCCCCGCCCCTTCTGGGGGCCCAGAGCCAGGCCCCCGTACCGGTAAGTCTTTCATCTTACTCTCACCCCTGGATGGATCACTCACTAATTGCCCTGTTTTGTTAATTTTCTTTGGAGCATCTGGCATTGGCCACTGTCAGAGAACAGGATACTGGACTAGATGGACCATTGGTCTGACTCATTGGTCTGGACCATATGGCTATTCTTATGATTGCAATCCCCAGCGCTAGAAGAGGAGCATGGTTTATGGTGGTCAGAGACAGAGTAAATAAAACTGAAAGGCAGAGTGGCACAGTGGCTACCATTGGGGTGTGTTACATTTGAGATCTGAGGAAAGCTGACCAGATGGCGCTACACGGGAGATTTCAAGGTTTTGAAATTTCTTTGTTAAGCATTGGAACAAACCAAAACCTTTCAAATGTTTTAATGGAAACGGAATTGTCAAAATGTCTGTTTTGTGATCAAAACAAGCTTTTAGATTTGGGAAGGATGCGTGTTCCCTGCTGGGCTGGAATGTGGAAGAACCAGCTTAAAGTCCCTGTTCTGCTTCATTCAAAGCAGAGTTTTCCATCTCCAGTCAGTCTGAGCAAGGACTTTAAGCTGGCTCTCCCACATCCCAGGCCAGTCCCTAACTAC
Source organism: Malaclemys terrapin pileata (assembly GCF_027887155.1). Lineage (NCBI taxonomy): Eukaryota > Metazoa > Chordata > Testudines > Emydidae > Malaclemys > Malaclemys terrapin. The sequence goes on along the minus strand of NC_071507.1, from coordinate 103,359,345 downwards.
CAGACAACAGCATACAAGACAATCTACCCTCCTTCCCTGTCCCAAAACTTGGCTGATGAAAACTCTGTCGGTACTGATGTGTATCCACAATAGGTTCTGGCTTCAATAAAACAGCATATTTTACTGAAATTTCATTGAAATAAAAATATTCTGACCAGCTCTGGTTCTGAGTCTGCACTGACCTTGCGTCAACTCTTTGCTAACTTATTTTTAAGAGTGGTGGGGTGTGTTCAGCAGCCATCCCCAGTGGTCTTGGGGTTCATAGACTTACTGGGAATTTGAACAGCTGTTAAGTGGTAAGGCTGGTAAGTCTCCTCTTCTACTCTATTCTATAGAACTTCCTCACCATCATAGAAGCTGAGCACCTCCCAGGCGTGCATTAAGTGATGTGACTGACATCTGTCACATTTCATCTCCTCTTTCCCAGCTCAGGACAAACACACATGCTGCATGTGTGTATTGCATCTGAGAACTCAGTGTCAACATTTGTGCTGTGGCAGATTTGCCAAATTAAAATTAAATGGGTTTGACTTGGTGCTTATATTGTCTGTTATGGATTTAAAAGTTATGAAACACTGTAAAAGACAAATACTAATGATGCATAATACTCTACGGTAATAATCAGCTCATAAGGAGCAAAAATGTGTCCAAAGGACAAGTCACAGCATGTTCTAGATCTCTTGCAAAAGGGATACAAAGAAGAGTGAGACACCAGTGGGAAAAGTGCCAAAAAGGATGATTTTTGAACTTATTCTTTCTGAATCATTTTATATTCCATTAAATCACCATGAAAAAAATCAAATAATGCTCAAAATTTACATTTTAGGCCTTGGAATTTGCCATTTCAATATGATTTTTTACAAAATAATGGTTTAAAGCTCTTGTTAAAACTGAACTCTGTAACCCAGACTTAACTTTGCTTCAGTGAATAGCTAATAATTTACTGTTGACGTGGTGATGGAGCAGGAAGGGAATTGGGGGCTGTGTTTTTAAATGATTATCACATATTTATATAGCTGTACTGTTCACAGTCCAGGTTTGGAGTACCAGTGGGGGGGGAGGGGGCGGGAGGGGAGGGAAGGAAAGGGAGAACGGAGAAGAAGAAGTAGGGAGGGATACCAGTGAAAAGCTGGTGCCTAAGTCCCTCAACAAACAGCAGTTGTGGAGAGAAACTGTTGCGGTGATGAATTTGCAGAGTTTAATACAGAGGGAACAAGTTGGATGCCAACACAATGAGTGTGAAATCCTGGCCAAAATGGCCTCCATGGCAAAACTGTCTTCGACTTCACTAGGCCTGTTGCTGATCTGACACATCCCCTTACAGCAAGCATGGTGTTGTGGGTTAGCCCTTACTTGGGTGAGGAAAAAATCAACTATCAACAAGTCCAGACAGACCATTAAATGCTAAAGAGCCCCACTTTTGGAGGGCCTCATTTATTGACAAAAAATCCAAAAGAGTGTACACCAAACTTTCACCCCTGCCTCTTAGCTAGATAACAAGGCCATCTTAATTCATCTGTCCCCCACTGGAGTCCCATGCTCTCCTCTACTGAGGCTCTTTCCCCAGGGGTTTTCCCAGGTCCAATCTGTGACCCTGGTGTTGGGCCCTTTGCCTCTATCGGAGTAAGAGCCTTCTCTGGCTTCAGGGGTCCCAGGAGGTCTGACTACTGCAATTCTTCTCCAGGGACAGCAGGTGGTCCTTGCCAGGCTGGGATTCCAGCCAGTGTCAGGGAGACCCCGCTGGCTCAGACCCATAAAGGGCAGCTGTCCTGTGGCAAAGCCCAAGATTTCATCTTAAGAGTGTCAGGTCCTAAATCAGAGGATTCATCTTTTCTGAGAAGTCAGATTTGTCTGTTTTCTAGGGTGACCAGATGTCCCCATTTTATAGGGACAGTCCTGATTTTGGTGGATTTTTCTTATATAGGCCCCTATTTCCCCCCCACCCTCATCCCGATTTTTCACACTTGCCCTCTGGTCACACTACTGTTTTCTAACTTGGCTTGTTCATTGATGAAACATTTTGGATCCGATTCAACATATCCTCAGTCCTTTTGGGACAATGCTTAGACTATTATCTCATTGTGAATGGATAATAGTTTGCTTAAACTATAGCAAGTTAAGTACTCTGAAGAGGAAAAACTCATGCTCTCCATAGGCTGTCAGATAAACTGTGCTTATCAATCAGCAGTTGTAGCAGCAGAAAAAAAGGGGTAACAAACAAATAGCTATAGTGCATGAGTGAAGAATTCTTGTAGTTTAATAAATGAATATAGTGTGTTAGTTAGCAGATACAGTGTGTGTAAAGTGAATACTGTAGATCAGTAAGACAATGCAGTAGTTTAATAAATAGATAGATTCAGTACAGGAGTTCAGGAAGCCGATATGGTTGTTGATAGCTGAATGGATACAGTAAATAGATAAACAAACACAGCACCTTTCTGTTTTGAATCTGGAAAGAAGCAGAAATTCACATGAATTCTGCCAGCAGAAGCATCCCCTGATTCTTATGACAACATAAGTTAGAAGTAAGCCAACCCCCCCCCCCCCCCCCCCGCTGCTTTGCAATACAAACTGAATGGTAAAATTAATGGTAAATTACCACCAGCATGCATGATATTGTGGGAAGTCTTAAAATCTGCTACTAGATGCAAGATCAAAGCATTTTACTTTCAGTAGATGTAACAAGAAGCTATTATGAATGCTTGTCTAATGAACCATATCCAATAGTGCTGTTTTTGAAAATACTGTGCAGAAGAAATTGCTGCATACTTAAATCCAAAAGGGACTTTTTTTTTCCTCAGATTATTTCTGATCCCTTGAATCTGCCATGGACCAAACCTTGCTGATGTAATTCAGATAAAACTCATGCTGATGTAAAGAACAAAGATTGCAGGATTTAATCCTAATAAGGAGGAGAATGTTCACTGAGATAGTCACTGTATATATATCAGGTACATTAGTGGAGGAGATCTCTGCTTGAAAGCAATCCACTCCCACTTCCGCCTCCCCCCCTCCCAGGAAGAGCACCTCCAATTCATCAAAACCATTGTGGAAAATGAATCTATATCTTCCCTGACATCCCCTTCAGCCAAGCATTTTCATTACACTGATATCAAATTATCTTCCAGTAATAGTGTGTTCTTGCTATATGCAGTTGTTAAAACCTCCCTTCTATATGAGCCGAGAAAATATGGTTTGTAACTTCCAATTGTACTTTCATAAAAGCATTTATGCAAATAATACAATAGCCTAGTGCGTGGTTTGTACTGTACTCTTATGCTATCAACTGAAGCTATATCAGACATTTGGGGGCGAGGGGTTCACCCCAGTGGGAGGGTATTGTTAGTCAGTTTTTCTTCACTAAAGAAATATGATCAAAGTTCAGAGTTAATTTCTCTCAACAGTGGAATGGGTGAGGCTTGTTGTGCCGAAAGAGGCCCACATTTGCTCTTCTTGTACCAGTTTCAGGTTCACTGCACTCTGACAGGCTCAAATCTGCATGAGAATATTGTCTTGGCTGCTTGCTGCAGAACATCACTGCTACATAGCTGTGGCATTAGCTGCCTTATGTAACCAGGGTATTGTTTTGCATTGGAAAATCCATCCCTCCTGCTGGGGAGTGGCTCCGTGGCAACGCATGAATATTACTCCACCAGCTGAACTCCGTCAGCAAATGACATCCTCTGTTATTGAACTCTACAAACGTCTGCAGTCTTCAGGACGTGCATCCGTCTACCTGTGGCAACTGCTTAAGGCTGAATGTGAAGCTTGGCAAGTTAAGCTGACTGCAAGTGGCCTCATACTTGAATTATCTACTGTCAAATATTCACTTCAGATATCACTTGAGTGAAACTGCAAATGGGAGTCTATTAAAGTTTCACATTTTTCCACTGAAATGCAGTAGATTAGAAAGGCTTTCAAAAGGCCCTGATTGCTGAATGTGCCGATATGTAATGTGTCATCTTTTCATCTGTGATAATAAAACTTTGTCTCTAGTCAAGTAAATGCTCTGTTCTTGCAATCAAGACTGAAGCAATACAACTGCAGCCTGTTGAACTACTGGCAGAATTGAATTTAAAGAGAGACTGATTGATCTGGGGCTGAAATGGCAAAGTCATGACAGATTTCATGCGATTAATGTAGAATCCTAGAATGTAGGGTTGGAAGAGATCTCAAGAGGTTATCTAGTTCATCCCACTATGCTGATTAGAGTATTATGCATAATATTATTTCAAAATGTTAGTATAGTCTGCTGGGCTGTTCCTCTGATTTGTGCCTCAAAGGGTACTTCTGCACTGCAAAAAAAAAAAAAAAAAAAAGAGCAGTGGCAGCAATTCTCAGAGCCTGGGTTAACTGAATCAGGCTTGCAGGGCTTAAAAATAGCAGGGCAGGTGCTCAGGCTGAGAGCCCAGGCTCCAGGACCTCACTGCATTTCAGACCTCAGACTCCAGCACAAGCCCCAATGTCTACAGTGCTATTTTAGGCCGTCGGTTGACCTGGGCTCTGAGATTCATTGCTGTTGGTCTTTTCTTGCTGTGTAGATGTACCCAAACATTGTTTCACCTTTTTCTCAATCCTGTATGCAAGGTCTGTGAACATTGTTTGAAATATAATCTCTTCTGGTAAGTATGAAAACGTACCACTGTATGTATGTAAGGTGAACTTGGGGGAGGGGAGGCCTCTTACAAGCTATCAAGACCCTTAACATCTTTTCTACTATGTTTTACAGCAAAATATCCCTGCACTGTTAGGTCCTGTACTAAGCCCTATTTTTTGGAGTACTTTGGTATTCTTTGGAGGCCTAAGAATGTGATATAACAAGAAGCTGAAACTGAGCAGCAGCTCTCACAGTCCCAGGAGATGCCAATATTCTCTGTGAAGTAGGAGGTGAGGACCTTATAGTTTTTAAGTTTTGATGGTTAATTTGCTATTTTTTAACATTAAAACCCCTTGGAAAAGCCAATAACTCATACTCTCTCTCTCTCTCTGTTTTTGCCTTTAATAATCCTTGTATATAAACATATTCATATTATATCTACAAATATAGATACACACAATTTTCATTGCAATTTTTCTTCAAGAGTTGAAGAGCACTTGGTTGAAAGAAAGAAAGAATTTATAAAAATGTCAAATTTCCTAAGAATAACTCAAATACCTCTATTTCTAATGCTCCATAATAAAACAATGTGGAGATTTGCCTGTAAGTAATGAATTAGTTGCAGGAGTGACGCTTTTCATTTAGAAAAGTAGTAAAATGCATTGCATGCCTGTAGTGTGGAGGCTGACTATAACATAGTGATGAGGTCAATGCTGACACTTAAAATACTCTTCCCTTTCCCTCTCTGTCAGTGTGCTGAATCACATGTACTGGTGTTTATTTTTCTCTCAGTGCTCGTATTCAGTACTCAGAGAGTACTGAGAACTGATTCTTTGCTGACCCCTGAGGCACGTTTTGCAAGGGAAAGATAGTTGAAAAGAATGTACAAAGTGGTGAATATTTAGAAAATCATAGCTTTATAATGTCCTGGGTGCCATCCATTTAGTTTTCAATGTTAACATCTTAAATTAAATAGCTTTGTATTAAATTTCAGATACACCTCTACCAGAACCTTTAACCCTAGATCCCTCCACATTTTGTGTGTGAGAGGTCAGATTTTAATTTCCATATCCAACTGCACCATTACATTACAAGCTATTACCATTTTGTTCTAGGTTGGCAGCAAAACCAGAAGGGGCCTATTTTTTTGGTTCTGCGTCAAATAAGGATGAAATCTCAAAAGAACAGTCTTTCTCATGGGATATCAGCCCAAAGATAGGGAAAATCTAATGACAACATCTAATTTTAGGAGATTTCTGCCACTTTGATACAAAATCTCATGAGAACAGTTCATGAGATTTTTGGTACTGTCAAATCTGGACCTTTAAACTTAGCTGTGATTCAGACGCTAATCAAAACCTTTAGTTCAAACCTAATCCACATGTGATTATGAATATAGGCTACTTAGCCGATCAGTATAATAAGACTATTTTTCTTCAGTATACAGAAAGATGCTTAACAGTGAAAATTCACTCTACATTTTTTTTGAGGTGAATCCACATAATTTTTAATACAAATGTAATAGCCTTAAAGGAAAAAAAGAAATGATTTTGATTTCTCAAGTCATTAAGTCAAGTAATTTGTCATATTCTAGTTATTATTTGAGAGACAACAATAAGTGAATTCATCAAATCACATTTTGGACATACAGTATGAGACAATGTCAAACTTCTACATAACATTTCTAGTAGGAGGAAGGCTATCTGAGGAGTAGAAAGAAAAAGAAAAGAGAAAAGATAGGAGGAGGAGGATACCAGCAGCCTGAGAATGACTTGACCCATAGACTTTCCATTATACAGCCTGAAAAAAATACCTGTGTGGAGAACTGAAATGATAAGAGGGAAACCAGTAATTTAGAAATATTGACAATATAAATAAGCTATCTGAAACACATGTACACTGAAGATATATTTGTCACATTTAAATATATTATGAAGAAATATGAACCCAAGAGAGATTTTGGAAATACAGTATGAAACCAGTAGTACGGGATTTTTTACTGTTACATGAGTCATCCATTTCTAAACTCATTAAAATACTTTAGTGCACGAAATAAGATTGTCTAAGAACTATAAATTCTTGAATGATCAGGAGAGTTACCAATATAGCTCACAAATAATGTATGGGAAAGAGTTTTGGGGGAAGAATATGATGATACCAAATGGTGCCTTCTAATAGACACCAGGTATAAACCTTCATTCATGTGAGGTAAATGCAAACAGCTGTTCTTCAGAACAATAGGTTGTACTGCATGTCCCATTGTTTACACAAAATGGGATTAAAGGATAGCTAAAATTGTGTTTTGTCACATTTCCAACACAATATGGAATTGCTTACATATTTAAATATCTATGTCTATATTGTTATTACTAGTATTATTATTAGTGATCCTATATATTGCAAGGATAAGAGAGTAGAAGCATGGATTACAGCACTGGTATATATAAATATTTGAGAGAGATATAATAAATTACAGAATAATTTAGGGCCATATTCATAGAATTTAAGATTATCTAGTGTGATGTCTTGCTTAACATAGTCCAGAGAACATCACCTAATATCTGACTCAAACTTGTGACTTCTATTTGAGCGATAGCATATGTTTTAGAAAGATATCCAGTGATGATTTAAGACTTCAAGTGAGAGAGAATCCACCAGGTCTGGACCCGAGGTAAGTTATGCCAATGGTTAATTACCCTTGCTGTTGAAAATTTGCACTGTATATGTGTACTCTCACTTCAGCTTCCTACCAGTAAATCTCATTATGCTTTTTTCTGCTAAATTAAAGAGTCATCTTGTATCAGAAATTTCTTTCCCATATAGGTACTTGTAGACAATGATGAAGTCCCATCTTAACCTTCTCTTGGCTACATTTAATAGATTGAATCTTATACACCTCTACCCCGATATAACGTGATCCGATATAACACAAATTCAAATATAACGCGGTAGAGCAGTGCTCCGGGGGGGCGGGGCTGCGCACTCTGGCAGATCAAAGCAAGTTCAATATAATGCGGTTTCACCTATAACACAGTACGATTTTTTGGCTCCCGAGGACAGCGTTATATCGGGGTAGAGGTGCATTTTAAGGCAGTTTTCCAGACCTTGTGTCTTTCTCATAGTGCTTTTCTGAACCTTTTCCATTTTTGAAGTATGGACACCAGAACTGGACAGAGTGTTCTCATAATGGTATCACTAATGCCATATACAGGGGTATTATCACTTCCCTACTCCTACTTGATATTCTTCTGATTCTACATTCAAGGATCATGGTAGCCCTCTGAGTTAGAGCACTGCACTGAGGGCTTATTGTTAAGAGGATATCTGCCATGATCTAGAAGTCCTTTCCAGTGTCACTGCATTCCACTGCACTTGTAATTTTGATTTATATTCTTTGTTCCTAGATATATGACCTTGCATTTGGCTGTATTCAAACATATGTTCACTTTCCTAAGTGATTCAGCTTAGTCTATATAACTGACCTCTCTCCATCACTGTTTACCACTCACTCTTGTTGAGTAGTACATTATTCTGCAAGTAGCCCTATTGACTAATAATGGAGTACATTACTGCACAGTGTGCATCTCCACATCTCCCTTTTCCCCCCTACCCACAAGGCTTGCTACCCTGTCAAAAAAAGTTATTAGTTTGGTTTAGTATAATTCATTCTTGACAAATCAATGCTAACTGTTACTTATCACAATACTATCTTCTAGTTGGCAAGTTGATTGCTTAATTATTTGCACCATTATCTTTCCGGGTACTGAAGTTAAGCTGACTGGTCAGTAATTCCCAGGTTGTCCTTATTTCCCTTTTTATAGATTGGCACTATAATTGCCTGTTCCAGTCATCTGGAATCTCTTCAGTCTTTCATGACTTTTCAAAGATAATCACTAATGGGTTAGTCAACTCCTTGAGTATTCTGGAATGTATTTCATCAGGCCCTGGTGACTTGAAGACATCTAACTTATCTCAGTAATTTTGAATGTGTTCTTTCCCTATTTTAGCCTCTTATCCTACCTTATTTTCACTGTCATTCACTATGTTAGATGTCCAATTGCTACTAACCTTTCTGGTGAAAACTGAAACAAAAAAGTCATTTAGCACTTCTGCCATTTCCACATTTTCTGTTATTTCCCCTCCCCACCATTGCATAATGGGCCTACCCTGTCCTTGCTCTTCCTCTTGCTTCTAATGTATTTATAGAATGTTTTCTTGTTACTCTTTATGTCTATAGATAGCTTAATCTCATTTTGTGCCTTGGCCTTTCTAATTCTGTCCCTACATACTTGTGTTATTTGTTTATATTCATCCTTTGTAATTTGACCTACTTTCCACTTTCTGTAGGACTCTTTTGTGAGTTTCAGATAATTGAAGATCTCCTGGGTAAGCCAGGGTGGTCTCTTGCCATACTTCCTATCTTTCATACGCAGTGGAATAGTTTGGTCTTGTGCCCTTGATAATGTCTCTTTGAAAAACTGCCAACGCGCTCGAACTGTATTTTCCCTTAGACTTGCTTCCCATGGGATCTTACCTACCAACTCCCTGACTTTGCTAAAGTCTGCCTTCTTGAAATCCATTATTTTTATTGTGCTGCTTTCTCTCCTACCATTCTTTGGAATCATGAACTCTACCGTTTCATGGTCACTTTCAGCCAAGCTGCCTTCCACTTTCAAATTCTCAAATAATTCCTCCCTATCTGTCAAAATCAAACCTAGAACAGCCTCTCCCCTAGTAGCTTTCTCCACTTTCTGAAATAAAAAAAATGGTCTCCAGTACATTCAAATAATAATGAAAGGAAAGGGAAATAAACATAAACCAGATAGTATCAGAGGGGTAGCTGTGTTAGTCTGGATCTGTAAAAAGCAATAGAGAGTCCTGTGCCACAGAACTCTCCATAAACCAGATAGTGCTTTTGCCCTTGAATGGATGAAGGGAACAAGAGTCTCTATTCCCCTGGGGGCACACAGACCATAAAGGAAGCATGGACAAGGTTGGACCATGGATCCACTCCACTATGCATTAGTGGACATGGTAAGCTTCATCCAACAAAAATCTATACTGGTAAGGTAAAGTTTCTATGTGCCTGGGGCTCCAGCAAGCCAAACTGTGCTCTCTTTCAGGCAATGCAGCTCTAGAAGGCACAATCTAGCTCTCTATAGCTTATTGTCCTATGTATTTAGGATTGACTAGCATGTAATATGTAGTTAACTAGCATAATTTTGGACTGGATTTCAATGGAGTTGCACTGATGTAAAATTGGAGTAAAGCAGTGGAGAATCTAACCTGATATATATACTTTTTATGAAAATGGGGGTGCAAGACAGTAAAATGTTAGATAGTAAGTAAATTAGTTATATGAAAAGAAAAGCAACAGAGGGTCCTGTGGCACCTTTGAGACTAACAGAAGTATTGGGAGCATAAGCTTTCGTGGGTAAGAACCTCACTTGCATCTTGAAGTGAGGTTCTTACCCACGAAAGCTTATGCTCCCAATACTTCTGTTAGTCTCAAAGGTGCCACAGGACCCTCTGTTGCTTTTTACAGATTCAGACTAACACGGCTACCCCTCTGATACATGAAAAGAAAAGAGAGTCTTAAAAAATTAGAAAATTAAAAAATTAAGGTTTGGTTCAAATTAGGATACAAATGATCAGTTTCCCCCCCCCCCCCTGTGTTATCTCAATATCTTTGTCCTAGAAGTCTTGCAAGAATTATCTTTCTTCCAGGATTTCCTACTTTTTTAAAACACTAGAAATATGGAGTGAGCATCTTGTGAAATATGAGATGTACAATCATATGTTACAGTGAGATGAGCAATTTAAATCCAATTCACATTTTATTAAACAGCCGCCTTTAAATCTGAGAAATATGGAATAAAAAAAGGTTTTAAATTGAAAATGGGGAAAGCCAAATCATGTTCCTTTCTAGGATCATTTGTGAGCTGCTTAAGCATTCACCTGCTTCTTATTCCACACCTGAAGTGCTAATACCCTGTTTATGACAACAGTCATTTCCATAGCAACCATTTGGGTCATGATACAAATAGAATTTAATGACTTCAGGTGGGGGGAAAGCAACAGAGCAGATGAACTCTTAAAAGCAAATATACAGATGTTGTATAAATATCCCTAGTCATAGTAAAAAGCAGGAAGAAATAAATGTAGATTCTTCTGCTATATAGAAGCAAAATCATCTCTTACTAAAGTGTACTCGAGGAGGGATCCATGGGTCTTTAGTTAAAGAATTATGGAAAAAAACAAAATTCTGCTTCAGTTAATATGTAAATCAAAACCTGAAACTTTAAGCTTGTCACTTCCTGGATACAAAAATAATCTAACTATGGATAGTGGTAACTCCATAATGGCCAAGCCCTGACTTCCCCACTCCCCTCTTGTAGGCACGTATATTCCAACAGGCAGAAGGACCTTTGTGGCTGCGCTCTGAGAAAAGGAAGATGTAGGATTCTGCATCACCTGTGGGGCTCCATCTGCTGCAGTGTGGCATGTTGTTTTAGGGTGGAAACCAATACATACTGTAATAATGAGCACATGCACATTACCTACAAACACACAGTCAGCAAGCTCTGAAGCTGCAGATATTATAACTCTTACAGCGGGGCATAGAACCCCTGATTACCTTCGGGACCAACCAGTAATGATATATGAAATGAGTGACAGAGGTATGCATCTATCCTCAGTTCAAAAAATTAAAGATGGGAGGTGAAACTGGAACTGCTCTGCCAAACAAGTCCTCTGTGACTGATGGATATAGCTATTAAGATACAATTGCCCAAACACCCAGACAATGGAGTGGTAAAAAAACTAGATATGATGAGAAAATAATTTTTTTGTTTAGTTTCTTTTCTAAGTTCAAATAAAACTTATTTAACAATGAATGTGGCTATAATTTTGCATTTTCCACATAGTTTCATAAATGAGGAAAAGCACACAGGTAACTTCACAAAGGGACATCTGTGAGGAGAGTGTTCTGGAGCTGGGAACACCCCACTTTTGGTCTCAAAGCCAAGGACAGAAGAGTCTTTTCCCAGTGGAGGGTGAGTTACAAAAGATGGAAGTAGACACCAGTGCTTAAGGTGTGAGCTGAGGAGAGGGGGTCATAAGAAGTCACAGACCAGGCAAAAAAAAAAAAATTAAAATCAAGCTGGGTTGCTCACTTTAAGCACTGTTCTAACAAAGCTGCTATTCCCAGATTATGGGAGCACCTCTCCCCGCCTCCCGCACACACATGCTTTTTTCAGACCACTTTAAGCACTGCAGACACTGATCTGGTGAACAGCCAAGAGGCCTCTCAAGAAATAGAGGTAGTGGAAGATCTCATAGGTAACTCAACCCCATGCCCTTTCACCCATCCTTTGGGACATGGTATTCCTCCAGGAAGTTCAGATACCTGGAAAAAAGTGGAAAATGCAGATGATACAATAGGTACATGTGGGTAGAGTCAAGAAGACGGTGCTATAGATCAGCTATAGGTGACAGCCAAAGGCTATGAAAAGTGTTCTTCCACAGGGCAAAAGGTCTTCACTTATAAACCTACTGTCCCACATCAGAAGGAAATCCTTTTCACGTGGCTTTGCAAGTTAGATGGGTTCTCTTTTAGACCATGTGAATCACAAGTTGAGCAGACTACTTCACGTTGCTGACAGCAGTAATTTGCAGTGGTTTCATATGAAAATGTTGAGAACATCAGCTAGAAGCACGTATAGGACACTGAACAGCAACAAAGCCATATCTAAACCCAAAATCATTATAAAAGGTATTTAAATTGTGCATCACTGACATAGCAATATCATCAATGTAGGATCAATGGCTCATCCAGCTAAGGTCCACTAGGCTGAAATGGAAAATGCAGAACATCCAGCACTAGCCTTGGTAGCCTTGGGCAGACACAATAATTCTCTTGGCAATGCATCCCAATGCATCCTTGCATCTCCAACTGTAACACAAGAGGAATGACCAAGTATCTGTTCTACAGCTGTCTCACTCTTTCACTGTGAGTAGCATAACTCAAATTTATTTGGATGTCCAGCAGTAATGCTCTGTGGGGCTTTTAATAGTTTTCTTTCTCCTTTCCTATGGTTCTCCATTTGTGACAGGGACCGGCTGAATCTCACAAAGGTCCAGGCTATGCTGGAAGTAGCTTATACTCCTGTATTTTAAAAAAAGAGCTAAGTAAAGCCACTAAAATGTTGCCTGAATACAGAGTTCAATAACTAAATTATAGTCTCAGTTGTATTTTGGTTACAGAAACTGCCTTTGCTTTCTGAAGCACACAATATTTGGCACTAAACTCTGCTTTCATCTTCATAGTGGTACTGACTTGCCATTGTTCTCTTTGTTTACCTTGCAGTTATGTTTGCTTGTTTTGTTGGGAAACTGCTCTGTATTGCTGCTGTAAATTATCTTCTTTCCTGTATTGCTAACCCCACCCCTAGATATAAGTAAATAAAGAACATTGAATAATTTATCTGACAAATTTAGCTTTCCTATGGAGCAGATAAATATTTCCTTGAATGTATTTCTTATTTAAAGTATTTTTGAATGGGATTGTATATTTTATTAACTCTCTAGAAGGTGTGGGTATTTGGTATTCACAATTCAAATTGAGTTACTTGATTTGTGGTAGCCCAGGTAAGGCACACTGTACTGTTTCTGTTCCCTGTTTGGATGCTATAAACTGGAAGTCAATTGTTCACGTGTGCATAGTTAGAGCCAAATTCTCTGCTGGAACACCTCCATTGAAGTTGAAGTACACGTAGTTGAACCACCAGAGAATTGAAATTTGGTTTCTGTAATGCTCATGCATATGATTTTAACATTTACTGTCCGTGAATATTTGTGCCAGTACAGATCAACTGAAAAGTGATCACAGTAGGGTTATGAGAATGGCCAAGGCAAATTTGGTTAACTACTAATGGACCAGTTTAAAAAAAAATCTCCACTCATCAACACTCACCAATACTTATTATGATGATGATGAAGGCAGAAGTCAGAGGCCTCATTCAGTACTAGTGTCACATTTTGCTAAGTGCTGTACAAACACACAAAGACACAGTCCCCGTCCAAAATAGCAGTTGACTGCTGAGTCCTTGAGTCATCATCATTCGTCTGTGCTTCTACCTCTCGCTATTTCTGATCAGAATATATTTGAATCAGGAACAAAAGGAGCTTTAAGGTAACCTTATCTTTCATCTGTAGTATTCTGGTATCTGTCCAGATGCTGCCCCCTCAGTACTACCATTTCTAAAGCCTGCAGGATGTTGCTGTGAAATCCTTCTTGCTGACACAGTAGTTTTCTTTTCAGGGTCAGTACTTTGACATTAAGATAATCTTTGCTGCCTTGCATCTTCTCATCTGTTTGCCTTTCATAACAATCAAAGATGTTTAAAGGTAGTAGAGATTAACCCAATTTATAAAATTAGGACTTAGAATTTAAACATCTCAACAGTCAGGGATATTCAGACATGACATTTTGGTTTGCCCCATTATAATCAAATGGACCACAGATGGAGGTTCAGATTCAATAACACCATCTCCCATAAGCTTTGGGGTGCATTTGGATCCAGGATTTTGGGCAAGGCCTGTTCTCTGATCAGAAACATTTTTCAATTACTTACCACGAATGAAAAAATATGAACTAGAATGGTTCTTTGTTGGTTGTTTTGTTTCTTTTGGTTTTTTGTTTGTTTTTAAAAAACAGTTGTGCTAGGAGAATTTCACAATGCTTAAAAGATGCTCTTGGCCAAAATATAATAGACTATAATTGATTCTTCTTCTCTAACTTCCCCTAACTTGTATATTGTTAGAGAAGCTGAATAACACATAATGGAGATATTAAGATTAAGGACTTTTGCCCTTAAAGGTAACCTTCTCTATGAACAATTGCTGACTACACGAGTTTCACTATTAGTAGTGAATGCTAGTAATGCTATCAGAGGGCTCTATATAAGTCAATTATTTTTATTTTAATAACAATACTTGTAACTTATATAGCATGTTTTCATAATCAGAAGGTTAAACAAATATTAATCTTCAAAACAACCCTGTGGGGTAGGCAGATCAATCATTATCCCCATGTTTAATGCAATTTGAGCCAGAGAAGGAGAGTAAAATCGTCCAGCAAAACCTTTAATTTTGGTTGTCTCAATTTTGGGTATCCATTTCAAGGGTTTCAATGGGGGTGAGCCCCATCAACTTCAGTTAGAATTCTGAGTGCTCAGTAACACTCAAAATCCGGCATCTCCAGTTGCACATCCTAAAACTGAAACACTCAAAATAAGTGGCCACTTCTGCAAATTTTGGTATAAAGGCTCTGAATCTGATCCCTTTGGAGTCAATTGCAATGTTCTTCTTGATTTCAATAGTACAGAGTTGGGTCCTATGGTGTATTTCCTCAGAAGGAGTCAGAAGTAAAACTCAGATGTTTCTAATTCCCAGTTCTGTGCTCAAACCACTTCACCACACCTTTCCCCATATGATAAAATCAGTTTGCTTTAATGTGTATATATATATATATATATATATATATATATATATATATATATATATATATATATATATATTAGTATACTTCAAAAATATATAATGCATACACATGTGAGAGAAGGTATTATATTAGCATAGCATAGCACAAATTTATATGTGATGTGGCAGGTAACTTCATTTCCTCCCTTCACCATTAAATAGTTTAATTTAAAACAGGCATGCTTTCTTTTTGTAACCTACTTTACAGGCTATTTATGTTTTAGAATCTCTTCAGGGATAAGGATGCTATTTGTGAACAAGTGAGGGGAAAAAAAAGACTGGCCAAGATATTCAAAAGTTACTAGGGATTTGGGGTACATAATTTGAGACATCTGAGGGGCCTGATTTTCAGAGAATGAGTGCTCTGCAGTTTCTGAAAATCAGGCTCCTTTCCAGTCTTAAACTGGATACCTAAAAATAGAGCCCCCCCCCGTCTCCACCCAATCACTAGTTACATTTGAAAATTTTGGCCACTGATCTACTAAAATAGTGTATATTACAGTGTTCATCTACATCTAACCTAATCTACCTGTAAATCCATAATTCATGTATCTCACACTCATTACCATGGTGTCTGAATTCTAGTAAAGGGATCTCTTTGACTCTTACAAATATAATGACTGGAGTACACACACACCCCTTTTTTTTTTTTTTTTTGCAGTGTTGTTATAGCTGTGTTGGTCCCGGGATATGAGAGAGACAAAGCAAGTGAGGTAATATCTTTTATTGGACCAACTTCTGTTGATGAAAGAGACAAGCTTTCAAGTGTCACAGAGCTCTTCTTCAGGTCTAAGAAGGGTAATCAGAGGACACATGCCACTTTGAGTGGATATGTCCTGATCAGTGGAGCACTTGCTTCTGATAAGCTTGATGAGGTTGGGAGGTTGTCTGAAGGCCAGACGAGGGGGTTCAGGAAAGATTTCTTTCAGCATATAGTCCCCATCAAGTATGGGATGTTATTTTTTTATTTTACCCTGTGTGTGATCTGTTTTCTTTTTCTTGTTTTGAAGCAAGTTCTCTTGTGGAATTAGGGTGGCCCATTCCATGATATGATCTACTTCTCTGATGAAATATCCTTGTTTGATGAGTGTGGTTTAAGTGTTTTAGACCAGGATAAACTAACTCAAAATGACACCAGACTCTGCCAGAACTACAGATGCAAAATCTGGTGCCATATCTCCATTACTGTGATTATCAATACCCCTCACTTCACACCTTTCAAGATCTGTGGATCCTACACATGCCTATCATAACATGTGGTATACCTCATCCAATACATCAAATCCCCCCACAACTATGTGGATGAAACTAGACCATGACTACACTCTTGAATGAACTCACATAGAAAAATAATAAAAGACAAATTTGCCATATCACCTGTGGGCAAAAACTTTTCACAAAACAATCCCTTATATCTGATCCCTCAGTCCTCATCCTCAAAGGACACCTGCACAACACATTCAAAAGACAAACCTGGGAGCTTAAATTCATATCTCTACCAGACACCAAAAATCATGGATTCAATAGATACACTGGTTTTATGTCTCATTACAACAATCTGCAACCCACTAACTTTCCTTTGTTCTATGACTGCAGAGGTGTTAATTGCCCACTACATTTTGAATAGTTTCTTGTAACATGTTGTTAACTCCTTATGCTTAACAATCTGTTCCAACTTGTATTTTTAACTATGACACTCTGAGTACCTTTCCCAGACCTGAAAAAGAACCCTGTGGAGCCTGAAATAATATATTTTTATAAGATGCAACCACAGTGTCAGGTTTTATGTTGCATTGCTTGATATACAATACTATTATAGAGGCAAGAAACATACATTTTCTGAGGCCTCCTCTTACTTCTATGGGGAACAATTCCTTTTTCAGCCTCAGGGCAAAAACTGTAAGGGTCTGACACCTGCAGGATGTCTCTGAGAAAATCTGAGTAGTTGAAAGCACTGACCTTGTTCAAACATTCAGATTTTCAAACTACAGTACTTTAAGGCACAGAAGAATGTCTTATGTAAAATGTCTGAATATAGATAGAAGGAAGGATGATTCAATGAGTTCCATTTTAGGAAATATACATATAGCATGTATAATGTCTTTGTTTTTTTCTAAAACACAGATAATTTGTTTTCCATTTTCTTCAACAAAAGCATGAGTTTTCAAAATTTTCTCAGTAGGGGTTTTGCATAGCAATACCATAACAAGATTTTTATTGTGGAAGCAGGAGTACATGTTCTTACGTGCATTATGTACCTAGTAAAGTCTGACCAGTCCTCTGTCACAAATTATATAGGGGTTGTGGACACAGAAAATTAACGTATTCTCCTGCTCAGGAGAGGAGAATACATCAGCTGCACAGAGAGTTAAGGGTGTTTGATCCTTTAATTGTGCAGAGTCTAAAGATCAGCAGGAAATCTTGGCACTGACTCTATGGATGCAAGGAAATCAGTTTGGTGTTTCTGGCCTTCTTCCTCCCCCCTGCGCTCTCCCCCCCCCCCCCGCCCCTCCTCCCCCTGCCCCAGCTTCTCTAGCAGCTTCATATGTCAACATGAATTGAAGCACACTTGAAGTTGTATAGTGTATGGTGACAGTCATGGAGCTGCTATGTATTAATCTATGAACACTGCTATGTAAAAATGGTATGAATATTGCAAGTGACCTGGTCAGTTAGGTAAAGTTGCTGTAAACTATGGAGGATTATTAGAATTTCCTGTATGAATTTATTTGATCTTACTTAAATAGGGGACTGTGGGAAGAGCAAACAGGATAGCCACGCAACAAATCCAGATGAGGACAGCCCAACACACAATTGAAAGACAATGAGTCAAGCTGTTACCTTCAAGAATCATGTCTTTGGTCTCTACTAGGTTGCAAGCCTTATTTTCCCAGGCTGGGAGGCTAGAGGTCAATAGGGTTATAAACAGTTAAGAAGTGTCTTGATCTCTGTGAAGGGTAGGTGGAGTGAGTCTCCAGGGGATGCCCAGTGAGCTTTCTCAGTGAATTCTGACCGGCAGACAAAGAGGCTCAGTGGACGAGTCTATTAGAAGCTAGTTCTAATAGGGCCACCTTGTGGAAGATGATTAGACATTGGGGCTTGTCTACACTACAAAGTTAAGTCGATGTAACTATGGAGGTGTACACACTACAATGCTCCTCCATCTGCTGTAACTCGCCTGCTATGCCAATCTAATAAAACCACCTAGATGAGAGGCATAGCGCTTAGGGCGATGTAGTCAGAGTGAGACGGTATCACTGTACACCTGTGTTGACCTAAGTGGCCTCCAGAAGGTGTCCCACAATGCTTATTGTGACCTCTCTGGTCACCATTTTGAACTCCGCTGCCCGGAAGTCACAGGTATATGCCCCTTCCATTTTAAAGCAGTGGAAAGTTTTGAAATTGCTCTTCCCGTTTGCTCGGCGTAGAGAGCTAACATAGCTACTGCCCAGCTGACCATGCCAGCCCCACACAGCAAACACACTCCTGCCTGGAGTACACCAGAGGTGGTAGATCTCTTGGGTCTGTGGTGACAGGAGGCTGTGCAGGCACAGCTCCGATCCAGCTGCAGGAACTTTGATATTTACAGCCAGATCGCTCGGGGCCTGGAGGAGAAGGGCTATGACAGGGACATGCAGCAGTGCCATGTAAATTTAAAGGAACTGAGGCAGGTGTACAAGAAGGCAAGGGAGAAAATAGACATTTTTGTGTGGAGTCACAGACATGCTGTTTCTACAAGGAACTGCACCATCCTCAGTGGTGACTCCATCTACACCACCGAGAGCCCCCATGGATACTTTGGAGGGGGCCGCACTGGAGTCAGAGGCCACCAGAGTGAACCCTGAGAACGAAGTGCTGGACGAGGAAGTGGAGGCAGAGGAGGATGGGGGATCGGTTGTGTGGCAAGTCAGGTGGTGTAGTCTAGCCACTCCCAGCAGCCAGCACTGGTGAGCCTTATGCAGGGGTGGGAACCTCTGATAAGTACTTAGTTTGCTTCAATATTGCCAGAACACATCTGCTCATGTACTGCTTTTATAATCAGGCTAGAAGAGGAAGTGAAATAACCAATAGAGGGAAAGTTGATATCTGCTTCTTATCCCCTGTACAGCTAGGCAGAGGGGGCCCTGCAGACAGTTTGTTTATGCACAAGAGGCTTTCCCGTGAATCCTCCATAGAGATCTCTAGGAAACTTTTCTGGAGGTAATCTGCAATCTTCTTGGGAGGGCTGCCTGGTTTCTTCCCCCATGGTAGGACACTTTGCCATGCCACCTGGCAATTACTTCAGCAGGCACAATTGCAGCACACAGACTAGTAGCATACAGACCCAATCTGCAGCCACACCCATGCAGGAGCTGCTCCCTCACAGCCTTGGTTACCCTCAGGTATGAGGTATCAGCTACAGGCTTTGAAGGTCTCCTCATACACAATGGCGGAGTGGCTCAACTACATAAGGAGAAGAAAGAAGTGGTCCTCCCTGATCTGAATAGTTCGTCATTGAGCCCCAGGTATCTGGCTGCTCAAAATCAGCAGACAGCTGTTCAGCTTCCAAACTACTCCCCCTTTGCTTCACAGCTATTCTGAAGCGCACAGCCGACAGTTACGACCATGGAGTTAGTGTCCTCATTGAGGTCTAACCTGAGGAGAGAGCATCAGCGACCATTTAAGTGCCCAAAAGCAGATTCAACAGTCATTCTGCACCTGCTGAGTCTGTTGTTGAAGCATTTCTAAGTCATGAAAGCAAGGAGTAGGCTGGGTCACCCACGATCACTATTCACATTACCACATCCCCAGTGGTAATCGTCTGCTCTAGAAAAAAATGTCCCTGCTTGCAGCTTTCTGTACAGGCCAGTATTCCTAAAGATGAGTGCATCATGCACCTTCCCTGATTAGCTCACACTGATGTCGGTGAAACGACCCCGTTGATCCACCACTGCTTTCAGTACCATAGAAAAGTAGGTCTTTCTGTTGATCTACTCCATCGTAACATGGTCTGGGGACAAAATAGAGATATCGTGCCATTTATCATCCCACCGCAGTTCAGGAACCCCATTGCTGCAAAATCATCCACTATTTCACGTACATTGCCCAGAGTCACAGTCCTTCGTAGCAGGAGGCGATTAATGGCTCAATGCACTTGCATCATCACAACTCTTACGGTGGATTTCCTGACTCCAAACTGATTTGCAACTGATCAGTAGCAGTCTGGCATTGCTAGCTTCCACACAGCAATCGCCACTCACTTCTGTACCGTGAGTACAGCTCTCATCTTGGTGTCCTTATGCCAGAGGGCAGAGGTGAGCTCCATGCACAGTTCCAGGAAGATGGCTTTGAGCATCTGAAAGTTCTGCAGCTTCTGCTCATCATCCCCTACCTCCATAACGATGTGATCCCACCACTCTGTACTTGTTTCTTGAGCCCAGAACCGATGGTCCATTGTGTGCAGCTAGTCCATGAATGCTAACAGCTATCTTGAATTGTTTCTTTCAAAGGCACACAGCAAGGCAGACCCTTATGCATTGTCATCAGACTTGCAGCTCATAAAATACTGCAGGATCAGGCGCGTTGTGTTCATCATGCTCACCACAATACTGGAGAACAGTCCAGGATCCATGTTTTCTGACCCAGATGGCGAGCGTACAGGCTACAGGGGCTGTTGAAAAGTTCCCGAAATGTACCAGGAAGCCCATGGAATAATGGGATGAAGAAAACTGCATCTTGATATGCTGAAATTGCCCCCATAAGGCATTGCAAACCCTTCCCAAAACACCTTGCAGCAGATGGTAGCAAGTTGCACAGTGGGATAGCTACCCACAGTGCACTGCTCTCTGTGTCGATTCAAGAGCTGCTACTGTGGATGCACTCTGCCAACACAAGGAGCATATTGTGGACATGCAACAGTGGTCTAATTACAGAGGTGGCTGTATGTCAACCTAACTTAAGTCAACTTAATTTTGTAGTGTAGACATGGTTGATAAATTTGACATGCATATAGTGTGTCTTATTTTTTTCAAGGGTATCTTTTCTCTGAAATATTTTTGTTCTCAATGAATCATACTTTGATTTAAATATATTGTGCGATCACTGATGACTACTGTCATTGCCCCAGAGGAAGAAACTGTGAGGTCAGTGCCTACGTGAATTACGGTCAGTACCAGGGGACTGTAACTCAGGGCCCAGTCTGAGAGTGGGAGAATCACACTATTCCACCCTGAGCCAGGTGATCTCAAGATGTTTGAGACCTGGGAGGGGGATGCACTTGACATGATCAGGAAGTACCATAGGTGCAGTTCACCTAGTAACCGTGACAGTATATAACAAAGAAAAAGCAATACCTTGGACTGTAGCTGATTCTTCACATTTAGAACCCTTCCTAAAGCTCACAAATAGCCCAGATATAGCCTTACCTCATGTTGCCATACTAAAATCCCAGATGCTTTTGCTTTCTTTCAGATATTTCCCCTTGCCTCCCAGGGACTCTCAAATGAGCAGCACTGTACTTGGAATGCCAGTACTTGCCATATTTTACAGGAAACATTGTTCCAGAATTAAAAGCAAATCCCTTCCTAGAACATGTTTCTTAATTTGAGATGATGAAAAATAATTCACATTTCCATTTCTAGCAGTCTCTGGCAATCCCACTATGTGCAGGTGTTATTTTAGAGATTTATTAACCACTTACTCAATCTTCCTTCCTCACCTCTCCACCCCCCAGAGGTATGTTAGCTTTCAGAATAGTAGCAGAAATGTTGTCATACCCCCAGAACAGGTGTTTTCGAGGTTCAGCCACTTTTATTTAAAAAATCCTACATTCTTGGAGAAAAAGTTCCTACATCCTTATGTCTTGTGAGGAAGGACACTTCTAGGGAGTTCAGCTACTTGTGGTACAGGGGTCTGATTCAAATCCCACCGAAGTACACCACTCCTGTATAAAAAAGAACAACCCCTGGAAATTTAGCACAAACAAGATCTTCATTTTTCTGGTCAGTTAGGTTGCATCAGGACCTACCCCACCCATCAAAATCCTGAAAAGTATGACCATAGGAAGGTAAGGGGAAAGTTTGCTTCATTTCTTGCCACTTACACATCATCTACAATGTTGACAATAATACACTTTATAAGGCATTTACTTCTATCTCCATCAGATACTGAAAAGCTATATACATGCACTTCAACTTCCTGAGACTCTCTGTCTACTGAAAAACCTTAACGGCAATCTCAGGAATGTTAAGGAAGAATAGCTTAATATTATAATAGATATGTGACAGTCCCATGCACTGATCTGTTGATATGAGAGAGTACAAGGTCACTATTAAGATTTTACATTAGAATTCAAGTTTCATGAAGTTGTGGTCCATATTGCTATTTGGTATCTGTTGGAGATAAGCATGAATTCCTTTATGGAGTGTTGGAGTGTGATATTGACAACATTGTAGACAATGTGAAAGTGGCAAGGGATGCTGTAGAATTTTTCCTTAGCTTCTAATGTTTATGCTTTCAAAAGTTTGGTTGTGTGGGGTGTGTACTGATACAATCTTAACTGTCAGACCAAATGATGATTCTGTTTTTTTCTTATATATAACATTTAAATTGTCACTACTGTCTTGGAACAAGCAAAACACACACAAACATACACACACAAATGGTGACTACTCAATAGCACTCAAAAGATCATTAGAAACAGGGCCTTGTAAAGCAATCATGACATTTATCTATGCCTATTTAATAGCCAATAAGCTTCAATGTTTATAAAGTTTTTCTCTCCCCCCATCCTCCAGATGAGCTTATTCATTTTCATTGTTTAGGATTGCCATGCCAGAGTTGGTCTGTGAATCACCTGGAATATATTCAGGTATGAAATGATGTGCTTTATTTAACATATTCTCTGAAGACTTGCAGAGACAATGGAACATTTTTACATATTAGACCAGCGTGGAAAATAGGAGTTTTGCCCAGTGAAAAAAAAAATACAGTTACTCAAGGATGGGCTAAACTGGCTGGGCTTTATTATCTTTTTTTTAAGACCACAATAAAATACTAATTTGGATCCATGCCAATAATGTCTGTCTCCTTTTGGGGACTGGTAATACAAACGTTAGACATCTAAATGTTTCAATTTCCAAGCAATGAGACTGCAGACCTTAGGAAGATTTCCAAGGATTTGATACGTCAGATATGTATCAAACGGCAACAGGCAATGCAGGGATGTCTTCAGTGCTTTGTACATGAAATATATTCCTTTGTTTTCATTTTTTCTCGGTTGCTAAAGTAACATAGATACATACAGAGGGAATATGTAATGGTGTGGGGAATGCTTTTAAGTTTTTATCGCTATTAATCTGGGATGATCTCATAATTAACACTCATATATTATGCAGGTCTTCCAAAACAAGTGCCAATACAACTTTACACCACATCACACCATCAAGTATTTTGTTCATATTGCATGTTTGTATTATTACTTTTTCTGCTTGTCTGAAGGGGGAGGATTATATTTTGGTCTACTTTTCCCCCTTATTTGAAATACTTGAGTTACTATGGAAACCATGCATTATCTGATATAGTTGGGGTTTGATGCAAGGCTGTGAGTTCGTATTTTATGGAAAGCTGAAAGTTCACACAACTTCTTTCACTATATGAAAAACCTTTACTTGATACTTGCTGTTACTATGAGTAAGGCTGTCTGCTCTGCTCTGTGATCAGAGGTCATCTAATGACCTTCCTACTCAGCAAGGCTTATACACTTTGCTAGGCAGTCCTTTCTTAAAAATACACACTACTACTACTTTCTATCCAATATACAAAATCACATACACACCTCCATATTTTCTAAAGAGAATTTCAACTACATACATAGGATAACTTAATATGCAATGTTCTAGTGCAGCGTTTCCCAAACTTGGGACGCCACTTGTATAGGGAAAGCCCCTGGCGGGCTAGGTCAGTTTGTTTATCTGCCCGGTCTGCAGGTTCTGCTGATCGCGGCTCCCTGGCCGCGGTTCGCCGCTCCAGGCCAATGGGGGCCGTGGGAAGCAGTGGCCAGTATGTCCCTCAGCTCGCGCTGCTTCCAGCAGCTCCCATTGGCCTGGAGCAGCGAACTGCGGCCAGTGGGAACTGCGATCGGCAGAATCTGCAGACAGGGCAGGTAAACAAACTGGCCCGGCCCGCCAGGGGTTTTCCCTACACAAGCGGCGTCCCAAGTTTGGGAAACACTGTTCTAGTGCATCTAAAATAACATTTCAGTTTCTTGTCTTGTGATAAATGAAGATTATATGAGTAAAGATTTTCTTAATCATATATATAATTTGAATAGCTTCTCACTTCTTTCATTAAAGTTTTGGGAGGATTTAGTCATCTTTGTGAGTTTCCAGTAGGTATTTTTGAAGCACTTTCAAAGTTTCTTTTAGGACTCACTGAAGAAACACAGGGCCCAATAGTGCAAAAACATGTTTCATTTACATTTTTTTGCATTAATGTTTGTGCTATTGTAACTAGCTATTGGTAAACATGGTGGTGGTTTCCAGTGTTCCCAATATTCTCAGTTTTATTGTGAGTTTCACTATATTTGATGTTTTCCCTGAAGGCCCAACTCCTGTAATCATGCTATTAGGTGAGAATCTGAACTTTCTTTAAAAAGGTTTCTATCCCTTATGGTTGTGGAGAAAAGTGTGAAAATGTGACTGAAGTGAACCTTAAAGTCTCTGAAACAAAAAGGCAAAAAAAAAAAAAAACCCACAAAATGTATTATTTGTTTTTAAAAAACTCATTATTTCAAGCCAATCTCATGATTTTGGGGGGGGACGTGCCTAGTCAATATTTTATATTGCTTGTGGTTGGCAATAAAACATGTAAATAGTTCAATCTGTTGGTCTCATTATACCTGATGCAATTTGTGTCAGTTCTAGGTCAGTACTAACGAAGTACATGACCAAATAAAGGCACAGGTTCTGTAAATGTATCTGTAGGATCCTTCCTCTAGGAGTCACTTGATGACATCAGAATCAGAATTTTTATTTTATTATTTTAAAGTCTCTAGCCAAATGTAAGTGATACACTAATGTCTATCTGAGTCTACAGACAGCTTGTAACAATAGCTCTGAGAGTCATAAAGTGTTCCAATCATCTTAATGGGTCATTGATTCTGAAACCCATTGCTGCGGGCAGGAGGCTCCAATGACATCAGCTCAGCAGGTGAAGGGGGAGGGATAGTGTGTGTGTGTGTGTGTGTGTGTGCATGCACATCCGCACCCTGCGCTGATGTCACCCCTCCTGGCTCTTCTGGGGTGGTTTCACCCCCTCTGCTTGGATGGCTGAGTATTGAAGCGTTAGTTGTCCAGGAAGGACCCCAGACTGCCTGAAGACAGGGAGCAGTGGTCTGGGAAGTTTGCAGTGGCAGGGAGTCTATCCAAAGAGAAGGGCTGGTGAAGAGGGACACCACCCCAATTAAAGGCTCTTGTATGCCACAAGCATCTTAGCAGAGGAAGGGTTTGGGGAGGGCATGTGTGCAGGACCTCAGATTTCCTTAATCTGGCTCTGATAAAGCATTTACCTCTGTTGGAAGCCACATGTGCCATTCTGTGGTCCCAGCTCCATAACTATGGAATTCCATATGTTGTTAATGGACTATTCATATTGGATGTATTTTATTCCATACACTATTGTTGTTACAGGAAGTCTGGAATATCTATCCATCAGACCTATGGATACTGACCACTCTGTAGTAGTCCATTAAAGTCTAACCACTTAATTCCATACAAAAGTTGCTGATGTTGATATCTATAACAGCTCTGGTCTTAACTGAGGGTGGGATGGGGGGGTATATTTAACTACTTTGTCCATTTCAAGAACACACACTTTTCCCTATCCAACAGCTCCTTAGTATTCACTAATCCTGGGTTACTTCTGCATGTTACAAGCAATATATACTGTATTACCCATATGGATACTAGTCTCTTCCTTTATTTGAATAAAATGGAATCTTCCTGTCAGAATTTCTTAAATATTCATGAATGCATGAAACTCTTATGTCCCCTATACTCTACCCTCAAGAGTTCTTACTGGGTTTACCTACCAGAGTCCAGATTTCACATGGTTTACAAATAGTCTGTAGGACTGCACTATCTCAAAATCATAATCTTGCAGTCTCAGTCCTCAGACCTTCCTATTTTTGCTGCTTTTTTTAACCTTTGAGTTTCTAAATAATGAAATCAAAACTCTGGTGTATAACTAGTCAGAAATATGATCTGTTAAGGTAAATTTAAGAATTCACATTTTCAGAGCTAGTGCTTCTATCTCTGAAGTAGATGTCCACATTTACTAACAGTTCAATCTAGGCCCTTCAGAATAGTTTTTCACAATCTTCTATAGCATTCTGGTAAGAAATTATCTTTATGCTTTTGACAGATGAGGTGAATTAAATACATACTTTTTGGTTGTCCTTCAGGCAATTTATGGGTCTTGCTTATCAGAAATTCTATATGTTACAGGACCAATTTTGATTGAATATGAATGGAGCATTGACTTTAAAGTGTGGGTCATTAAAACTGGCATTTTTGAGAGGATTTGTGTTTGTATTTTTTAGAGAATGCATCTAAAGAAATGCAGTAGTTCTGACTGTTAAGCAATAGATAGTGGTTTTAATGAACACACCCAACTTATATTTTAAATGGTGATTTGAATGCAGAGTCCATTGTGGGGACCATTGATAATATTTCACAATATTTAAAATTGCTGTTAAATAACTAATCTGAATTCACTCTAACTGATTAATTTATTGTAATTCATGGGAATTTTCCTGACAACTGTTAATACTTTATATGAGTTGCCTTTCATACAAGGATCTCAAAGAACTTTGTAAGCGATAAGGCTAGTAATATTCCGGGAACAAGTCTGGCAGATATCTTTCATATAACCGATATTCAGCCCTGCACTTGCATAACTCCAATTGAAATAAATGGAAGTTGTGTACAGAACACATTTCAGGATCAGACTCTAATTAAATGCAGGTGCACTGTATTAGTTGTAATAACCCATCATCTTTTGTCTGTTTCTAGACAGTTGTAGCTAACAGCATCATAATAGGTATCTAATATTTAAATTAATCCATGTGCTGTAGACTCAGATAATTAACCCTTTAGTTTAGGGCTAACAATATTTTGCAGAACAGATCTAATATACTACTGTTTGGGGGTGAATCAGGTGATGCAGAAATAAACACTTTCCTGACATATTTAACTGCATCTTTGTGCTTTTGTTTATTCCCTTTCCTGCTCTGTGCTGTGGGCGGAATTATGTATAATTATGCCCCAGAATGTGCTACTAAAAACTCAAGCTGGTGCAGGGAGGGACTTGCTGGAAGTGAGTTGAAGATGAACATCTGTTCACAGAAGCTTCTAATAAAATTGCCAGTTGCTGCTGCACATACAGGGCAGAATATTTGGGGAAAGAAGCACTGGCTGGTGGGCTATTGGAATAAGAATTTTCTTCTGTGTGATTACTTTATACTGCTGGTGGCTCTTGTCAGTGGGACGAGTGGTCGTAGAAGCTGCTTCCATAATGACAGCTATTTATAGCAGTTGTCATCCAGTCCAGGTCCCCACCAATGCAGGATTGTTCAGGACAGTTTTCTTTTTCCTTTATGTCCAGTCTAATCTTAAAAGTGATTGGTCTTTAACCACTTCCAAGGAAGACTATTGCTCAATGTAATAGCTCTTACTTTGAAGAAGCTTTTATTGATATCCAGACTAAAATTTTTCTTGTTTAGTTTAATTTCATTAGCACCTCCCTGTGTATCACACAAAATACTTCCTCCTTCTCCTTGATGTTACATGCTTCAAATATTTGTAGATTGTTATTATGACCCCGATGTATCATTTTTAGCCAAGATAAATAGACAAAGCCCTTGTAGGGCTGGATACGGTAAACACATATATGCACGCGATTAACCCCTTTGAGTTCACTAGGACTACCCACATGCAAAAAAGTTAAATAAAGGCATACATGGTTGCAGGACTTTTATTTTTCTCATAATTTATTCAATACACTCTACTATTTTGTTTTGTTGTTCTTCCCTGAATAATATCACTGTGATACACTGAATTTCCCAGAATATCCCAGAAAGATGACATGGATGAGGTAATATCTTTTATTGGACCAGTGAAAGAGGCAGGCTTTTGAGCTCTGCTTCTGGTCTGGGAAAGGTACTCAGTGTCACAGCTAAATACAACATGGAGCAAATTGTTTAGCATAAGGCGTTAACATGTTGCAAGAGACCATTTAAAATGAAGTGGGAAGTTAACACCTCTGCAGTTGTGGGACAAAGGAGAGTTAGATGGTTACAGATTGTTGTAAAATAAGCTAGCAGAGGCTGGTTGCCTAAAGAATTGCTGTAGAGCTGTGAACAAAAGTAGAATTTAACACAATGGATGACATGCTTTAGGAGATGTGTAGGTATGGCCTATAATTTTTCTTTGTGAGAGATTAGGTTAGGCAATTAACTCATCCACTTTTTGATGAAGGTCATTACTAGCTTAAATAATGATGTGTTGAAGACTGGTATGATTTGTTTAATACGGTATGCTTTAAAATGTTCTGAGTCATTTCATCCAAGAACATTCTGTTTATTTGCTTGGTTCTAACATTATCTGATACTATAAAACTGACCTTTAAGTGGTTCCCAGTGCAGTAGTACTCTTTGTTCTAGGCATACAAGAAATCTTGAATATTGTCAGCTGAAAGTTATTTTTTTATATTTTTTATTTTTAGAAATAGCTGGAGTTCAGCCATTTCTGAGTGAGGGCACTGAGATTAGAGGAAGATCAAAAACTGAGCCAGAGAAGGCTGAAGGAGCAAACTAAAATTTGAAACCTAGAACTGTATACTAATCAGACTGCCATTCTTTTTGCATGTATTTATACAGTGTTTCGGGAAAGTCACAACACTGGTATATTTTACTCATATATATGCATGTGCAGCTCCCAATCAAGTTCATGGAAGTTGCACATGAGTAACTAATACTAGAAAGAGTCCCAAACTTTAATTTACTTTTTCCACTTACTTTTGTAATGCATGGGTTTCAGTTATAGCTATTGACTACAGGTAATAACATCACTGTGTTACAAACCAAAGAAGATAAAAGCAAATGGAACGTATTGTATTGGCTAAGACCCAGATCTCAAAAGTATTTACTATTTGGGAGTTAGGGCCAGATATTCAAAGACGTTTTGGCATCTAAGTCTCTCAGGTATATTGGCTTTGTACAAACTGGCCAGCTTCCCAAAAACTCAGAAATTTAATGAGAAATCACATTAGAAATTAAACTTTATTGAAAGCCACACACAGTTTCTTCCTCAAGTTCAAATTGCCTCTGAAAATAATTTCCCCCCAAAAGTTGTGGTCTTGAGGGACAAATAATTTTTTTAAATGTATCCACAAAAATGTAACCCATGATTCCTTATTGCATACGTTTTCATGTTTGAGACAAATGTCTTTTCATTTTAAAGTTGATTTCTATAATATTTCATATGCATATTGCTTTAAATTGTGCTATAGTGTGGATTTTGGATTATCTAATCTCATACATACAAAAAATTACATCAAAAATTAAGGTTTCAAAATCAAGCACTCAAAAATGCCAGAATGCCTATTCAACCTTAATTCAGCCTCTTATGTACAACAGGTAGTGTAGCTTACCAGACAAAACACAGGACTGAGACTCAAGAGACCTGAGTTCTAGTTTCCAGTGTTTGCCACAGACCCTGCTGAGTGACCTTGGACAAATTACAGTCTCCTCCGTTCCTTTATTTGTAAAATGGGGATGATATTAGCCTTCTTTGTAAAGCATTTGAAATCTACTGATGAAAACTCTATATAAGAGCTAGGTTATTATTGTTACTATTATATGCATTATGTTTCAGTCTTTAATTACATAACCATACATTTTTCTACAGAACCCTCTGCCTCATTCAGTGCACAGAATGGATGGTGCTCTGAGAATGAGCAGCTATTCAACATTTCATTTTATCCTCATTGTTCAATGTGTCCCCAATCCCTCATTGTTCAATAATGTTCCCCCACTATTCAAACCCTGTTCTGAATACAGAATTATGCCTCAATGCCTCTGAGACTAAGTTTATGGGCACCAGCACTCCTGTTTCACATTGTGAGCTCTGTGCTGAGAGTCCAACTGAGATAGACTCCTGGTTAGAGACTCTGCACTCTTCAGGGACCAATGCACCGCAGCAAGTATTTGTAGTGACACCAGGCAGCCTTTTCAAAACAGTAGGCTTTATTAGTCATCTGGAACATAGCATCAGGAAATCTTTAGGTTAGCATAGATAAATAAAGCTTAAGACACAGTCCATGCCAGCCAAGCTACAGTGAAATCTATTTTTGGCTCTCTCCACCATCTCTTTCAGTCCCACAAGAGAGGGACTATGTGTCTATCCAGAGGCCAGTACTTAACACAACCACCTGGCATCTTTTGGTCCATTGTGCTCCTGCTCTGGCATCTTTTGGTCCATTGTGCTCCTGCCAGAGGTTCCAGTTGTTAGGTGTTAATTGTTCAGTCCTTGAGGCTCCCATTGTATTTCAGGATTCTTCTCGGATATGGGTCCCTTTTAGCCAGTCTGCTAACAACCCATTCACTCCATCCCAGACAGTTACAGGACACACACACCCTGCTCTGCCTCCAATAGCAGATTTAGCTCTTATCCTCCCATTGGGTAGCAATCCCTAGTCAAGTAAATCACTGCCACCCATGTAATTCACAAAAATAATACAGAAAATTCCCATTTCATCATACCTCCCATATTCCAAGATACATATTTCCTTAGCATCCACAATTACACATTGAATCAGTGGTTGCCTGTTCTTCTATAATACCACATTTTAACACAGCTTTGGCACTATAAGAGATTGCCTGATAAGCTTCCAAGTGAGATTTTGTTTTAAGAGCAGAGAAACCTGGCATTTATATTCAGAGTCTTTGCTGAAATCATGTAAGCAAATAACAAATATCCAAGACCTGACAGTAATAGGGGACTTTCATTACCTAGACATCTGTTGGAAAAGTATTGCAGCAAAACACAAAGTTTCCAGTAAGCTTTTGGATCTTGCTGGAGACAACTGCTTGTTTTAGAAGGTGGAGGAAGTAACCAGGGAGACAGTCATTTTAGCCTGGATTCTCTCTAGCAGGGAGGTGATGGTGATGGATCTGAAGGTGGAAGGCAATTTGGGTGGAAGTGAATGTGAAATGATAGATTTCAAGATTCCAAGGACAGGAAGGAGTGACAGCAGCAAGAGAAGGACAATGGACTTAAAAAAAAAGCAGACTTTAATAAGGTAGGTGCCATTAAAAGAAAATCTAAGGGGATAAGGAGTTCAGGAGAACTGGCAGTTCCTAAAATATTATATTTAAGGTACCACATCAAACTGTCATGATGTAAAGGAAAGATAGAAAGAATAGTAAGAAGGCAACATGCATCTATCAGGAGTTCTTTAATTACTTGAAAATTCCAAAATGTGCAAACATTGACAAATTGCTAAGGATGAGTACAAAGGAATAGCACAATAGCATCTAGGGACAAAAATCAGAACGGCTAATGCACAAAATGAGTTACCTTAATAAGAGACATAAAAAAACAATAAGATGATGTTCTAGAAACACATTAAGAGCAGGAGAAAGATGAACAAAAGTGTAAATCCACTACTTACCTGGGAAGGAGATTTAGTAATGGATGACATTAAGAGGGCTGAGATGTTTAATGCCTATTATGCAGCAGTCTTCATTAAAAAGGTTAATTGTGACTAGATGCCTAACATGATATTAGCAACAAGGGGGAAGAAAGAAAAGCCCAAATAGGGAAAGAATAGGTTAAAGAATATTTAGATAAACTAGACATATTCAAGAAGGCAGGGCCAGGTGAAATTTACTCTAGGGTACTAGCCAAAACAATCTCGGAAACATTAGTGATTATCTTTGAGAACTCATGGATTACAGGTGAGGCCACAGAGAACTGGAGAAGAGAAAAGATCGTGCCTGTCTTTAAAAAGGGGAATAAAGGGAACCCAGGGAATTATGAAACATTCCACCTAACTTCGATATCTAAAAAGATACTGGAACAAATGGTTAAACAATCCCTTTGAAAGCACGTAGAGGATAATAGGGTTATATGTAATAGCCAGCATGAATTTTTCAAGAACAAATCATGCCTAACAAACCTAATTTTCTTCTTTGACAGGCTTATGGCCTAGTGTCTTGGGAAGCAGTAGATTTTATATATCTTGATTTTAGTAAGAATCTTGACATAGTCCCATATGACATTCTCATAAGCAAACTAGTGAAATGTGGTCTAGATGAACTTACTATATAGTGCGTGCATAACTGGCTGAAAAAAACATACTCAAAGAGTCATTATCAATGGCTCTTTGTCAAACTGGGAGGACATATCTAGTGGGGCCTTGCAGAGATCTGTTCTGTGTCTGGTACTATTCAACACTTTCATTCATTACTTCAATAATGGAGTGGACAGTATGCTTATAAAATATGTGGATGACCACCAAGCTGAGAGGGGTTGCACCCATTTTGGGGGTCAGAATTAGAATTCAAAATTACCTTGGCCACTTGGAGAAATGGTCTGAAATCAACAAGATGAAATTCAATAATAACAAGCAGAAAGTACTTCACTTAGGAAGGGAGAAGAATTAAATGCACAAATACAAAATGGGGAATAACTGAGTAATCAGCAGTTCTACTCTAAAGCACCTGGGTGGTTATAGTGGATCACAAATTGAATATGAGCCAACAATATGAGGGAGTGGAGAAAATGACTAGTATCCAGGTTTGTATTAACAGGAGTGTCATATGTAAAACATGGGAGGTAATTTCCTCCCTCTACTCAACACTGGTGAGTAAAACCTCAGCTGGAGTATTGTGTCTTGTTGTGGGTGCCACACTTTAGGAATGATGTGGGCCAATTGGAGAGAGTCCAGAGGACAGCTAGAAAAATGATAAAAGGTTTAGAAAACCTGACCTATGAAGAAAGGTTAAAATAAGCATGTTTAGTTTTGAGAAAAGAAGACTGACGGGGGATGTGATTATTAAAAAAAAAAACCAAGCCAACAAACAAAAACCCTTCAAATATATTAAGGGATATTATAAAGGGGACAGTGATCAATTGTTCTCCATGTCCTCTGAAGGTAGGACAAGAAGTAATGGGCTTAATCTGCAGCAAGGGAGATTTAGGTTAGATATTAGGAAAAACTTTCTAACTAAAAGGGTAGTTAAGTACTGGAATAGGTTTCCCAGGGAGATTGTGGAATTGCCATCTGTTAGGGTCCCCTCCCCACTCTGAACTCTGGGTACAGATGTGGGGACCCGCATGAAAGACCCCCTAAGCTTATTTCTACCAGCTTAGGTTAAAAACTTCCCCAAGGCACAAATCCTTTCCTTGTCCTTGGACAGTATTTCTGCCACCACCAAGTGATTTAGACAAAGATTCAGGAAAAGGACCACTTGCAGTTCCTATTTCCCTAAAATATCCCCCCAAACCTCCTTACCCCCTTTCCTGGGGAGGCTTGAGAATAATATACCAACCAATTATCTTTAATAAAATTACAGACCAGACCCTTTATCTTTAGGACACTAAAAATTAATTAGGTTCTTAAAAGAAGAACTTTATTATAAAGAAAAAAGTAAAAGAAGCACCTCTGTAAAATCAGGATGAAGGTAATTTTACAGGGTAATAAAATGATTTAAAATATAGAGGATTCCCCTCTAGGCTCAACTTCAAAGTTACAAAAACAGGAATAAATCTCCCTCTTAGCATAGGGAAAATTCACAAGCTAAAACAAAAGATAATCTAATGCATTTCCTTGCTATTACTTACAATTTCTGTAATTTTAGATGTATCATTTCAGGATCTTTTTAGGAGCTGGTTTACCTGCTTGGTCTCTCTCTTTGTCCCAAGAGGGAACCAACAAAGAGAGCACAAACAAAACCTTCTCCCCGCCCCCCAGATTTGAAAGTATCTTCTTTCCCTGTTGGTCCTTCTGGTCAGATGCCAACTAGATTAATTGAACTGATTAACCCCTTACAGGTAAGTGATTCTGTACCTCTGGCCAGGAGGGATTTTATGTCACTGCATACATAAAGGTTGTACCCTTCCCTTTATATTTATGACACCATCACTGGAGGTTTTTAAGAACAGGTTAGGCAAATACCTGTGAGGGATCATCTAGATCAATGGCTCTCAACCTTTCCAGACTACTGTACCCCTTTCAGGAGCCTGATTTGTCTTGTGTACCTCCAAGTTTCAGCTCACTTAGAAACTACTTGCTTACAAAAATCAGACATAAAAATACAAAAGTATCCCAGCACACTGTTACTGAAAATTTGCTCACTTTCTCATTTTTACCATATAATTATAAAATAAATCAACTGGAATATGAATATTGTACTTATATTTCAGTGTATAGTATATAGAGCAGTATAAACAAGTTGTTGTCTGTATGAAATTTAAGTTTGTACTGACTTCACTAGTGCTTTTCATGTAGCCTGTTGTAAAACTAGGCAAATACCTAGATAAGTTCATGTACCCCCTGGAAGACGTACCCCTGGTTGAAAACCACTGACCTAGATATACTCAGTCCTGCCTCAGTGCAGTGGGAGGTGGGCTGGATTAGATTACCTCTCAAGGTCCTGTCTTACCCTACATTTCTACAATTCGTTGTTAGGTTTGATATGTGTTGTATAGATCTCTATCAAGGACTAGAGATTCACAACAGTAAATTCTGGATTAGCAAACATAAAGACAATCAGATGAATCTTATTTTGCCAGCTCTTATTTTACCCCACTATTAGAAACAGGTTAAATGATCAGGCATTTTGACTGATTATGATAATTCAAGTGACCCAACAACGCATGAAAAAAGGTGATATACCTTTTAGATATAATGCCTTGTTAGCTGCTGCAAGAATTTCCTGTTTCTGGGAAGACCATAGATTTTCAGTGCCAGGCCTCTTCCATTGAAACTGAAAACTAAGTGTGGTAATATCATCAAGCTTGTAAATGTAATCTTCCTTGGATTTATTTGTGCAAATATAAAATGCTAAAACCTCAGATGTCAGGACAGTGAAAACATTAAGATCATCATTCCAGTATAGAATAATGTTTGGGATAGATGTGCTCAATATTTGACATGTACTTCTGGCTGCTAGGAGTACATAATGAGACCTTTACCCATGGATGGAACATTTTGATTATATATTAACCCCGCTTAAAAGGGGGTTTCTGAACTTACATCAACTCCTCATTGTCAGTTGGCCTTAATGATCGCTCATGTTGTCAATAATAAAAGTCTTCATTAGACAGTAGCATGCAGCTCCATTGTGTTAGCAGAAGGGTGAACATATTCCTCTGAACATTACTATCTTAGTAAGTTAACAGTTATTAACTTTCACACCTTCCCTCCTGCTTACATTTCGGCGTTAGCTGAAGCTTCTGATTTGAGAAGCAGCACTAAACTTGCCACAGTTTCTGTTATTGATCTTTTTACTTTTGTTTCTCAAAACACCAAACAGCTCTTGAGCTCTTTTTTCCCTTTTTATTCCTGGTGAAACTTTGCCATGACTGTTTTTTGTTTTGTTTTGTTTGTTTGTTTTTGTTTTTTATGGTGATGTGCTATGAAGTGGAGCACTCTTGGAGGGGGAAAATTTAGGAAGCAAACTGCACTCCTTACTCCATCCATCCCTACACTGCACACCTGTATAAGGGTGAGGCAAAATCTTGCCCTTAATCATTTTCCAGTAAGCTTTTATTATGGGATAAAACTAAAGTGTGTTCTGATGTTCCATACTTCCCACAATTTCTCCTGGAATATTTTATTGGAGGTAATTTCATTGTATGCAATCTGGTCAGAGTACAATAATATCATAGAATCATAGAAGTGTGGGACTGGACGGGACCTCAATAGGTTATCTAATGCAGTCCCCTGCGCTCAAGGCAGGACTATGTAATAACTAGACCATTCCTGACAGGTGTTTGTCTAACCTGTTCTTAAAAACCTCCAATGACAGAGGTTCTACAACCTCCACAGGCAATTTGTGCTTAATTATCTTGACAGTTAGCAAGTTTTTTCAAATGTCCAACCTAAATCTCCATTGCTGCAATTTAAGCCCATTGTTTCTTGTCCTAGCCTCAGAGGTTAAGAAGAACTATTTACCTCCCTCCTCCTTGTAACAACATTTTAGGTACTTGAAAACTGTTATCATGTCCCCTCTCAGTCTTCTCTTTTTCAGACTAAACACACCCAATATTTTCAATCTTTCCTCATAGATCATGTTTGCTAGACCTTTAATCATTTTTGTTCCTCTTCTCTGGACTTTCTCCAATTTGTGCACATCTTTCCTGAAATGTGGTTCCAGAACTGGAGACAACATGCATTCTGAGGTTTATCAGCACAGATTGCAGTGGCAGAATTACTTCTTGTGTCTTGATTACAACACTCCTGCTACTACATCCCAGAATGATGTTCATTTTTTTTTTTTGGCGCAACAGTGTTACACTGTTCACTCATATTTAGCTTGTGATCCACTATGACTCCCAGATCCCTTTCTGCAGTATTCTTTCCTAGGCTGTCATTTCCCATTTTGTATGTGTGCAATTGATTGTTCTTTCCTAAGTGGAGTACTTTGCATTTGTTCTTATTGAATTTCATCCTATTTACTTCAGATCATTTCTCCAGTTTGTCCAGATCACTTTACATTTTAATCCTATTAACCAAAGCACTTGCAACCCCTCCCACCTTGGTATCATCCACAGTCTTTCAAAGTGTAATCTCTATGCCATTATCTAAATCATTGGTTCTGTTCAATATCTTCATCAGACCCAGAACAGACCCTGTGGTACCCCACTCAATATGCCCTTCCAACATGATTGTGAACAACTGATAGCTACCCTCTTGGAATGGTTTTGCAACCCATTATGTACCCACCGTATAGTAGCTGCATATATATTGTGTTTCCCTAGTTTGTTTATGAGAAGGTCATGTGAGACAGTATCAAAGTAAGTGATTGCAAACTGATTGCTTGATTATTTGCTCCATTACCTTTCTGGGTACTGAAATTAAACTGACTGGTCTGTAATTCCCCAGGGTTTTCCTTATTCTCCTTTTTATATGCTGGCATTATTTGCTCTCTTCCAGTCCTTGGAATCTCTCCCATCTTCCATGAGTTTTCAAAGGTAATCGCTAATGGCTCAGATATCTCCTCAGTCAGCTCCTTGGGTATTCTAGGATTCATAGATTCATAGATTTTAGGACTGGACCGGTCATCAAGTCCAGTCCCCTGCCCTCGTGGCAGGACCAAATACTGTCTAGACCATCCCTGATAGGCATTTATCTAACCTAATCTTAAATATCTCCAGAGATGGAGATTCCACAACCTCCCTAGGCAATTTATTCCAGTGTTTAACCACCCTGACAGTTAGGAACTTTTTCCTAATGTCCAACCTAAACCTCCCTTGCTGCAGTTTATCCCATTGTGTCTTGTTCTATCCTTAGAGGCTAAGGTGAACAAGTTTTCTCCCTCCTCCTTAGGACACCCTTTTAGATACCTGAAAACTGCTATCATGTCCCCTCTCAGTCTTCTATTTTTCAAACTAAACAAACCCAATTCTTTCAGCCTTCCTTCAGAGGTCATGTTCTCAAGACCTTTAATCATTCTTGTTGCTCTTCTCTGGACCCTCTCCAATTTCTCCACATCTTTCTTGAAATGCGGTGCCCAGAACTGGACACAATATTCCAGTTGAGGCCTAACCAGCGCAGAGTAGAGCGGAAGAATGGCTTCTCGTGTCTTGCTCACAACACACCTGTTAATGCATCCCAGAATCATGTTTGCTTTTTTTGCAACAGCATCACACTGTTGACTCATATTTAGCTTGTGGTCCACTATTACCCCTAGATCCCTTTCTGCCGTACTCCTTCCTAGACAGTCTCTTCCCATTCTGTATGTGTGAAACTGATTGTTCCTTCCTAAGTGGAGCACTTTGCATTTGTCTTTATTAAACTTCATCCTGTTTACCTCAGACCATTTCTCCAATTTGTCAGATCATTTTGAATTATGACCCTATCCTCCAAAGCAGTTGCAATCCCTCCCAGTTTGGTATCATCTGCAAACTTAATAAGTGTACTTTCTATGCCAATATCTAAGTCATTGATGAAGATATTGAACAGAGCCGGTCCCAAAACAGACCCCTGCGGAACCCCACTTGTTATACCTTTCCAGCAGGATTGGGAACCATTAATAACTACTCTCTGAGTTTGGTAATCCAGCCAGTTATGCACCCACCATATAGTAGCCCCATCTAAATTGCATTTGCCTATTTTATTGATAAGAATATCATGCGAGACCATATCAAATGCCTTACTAAAGTCTAGGTATACCACATCCACCGCTTCTCCCTTATCCACACCACTCATTATCCTATCAAAGAAAGCTATCAGATTGGTTTGACATGATTTGTTCTTTACAAATCCATGCTGTCTATTCCCTATCACCTTACCGCCTTCCAAGTGTTTGCAGATGATTTCCTTAATTACTTGCTCCATTATCTTCCCTGGCACAGAAGTTAAACTAACTGGTCTGTAGTTTCCTGGGTTGTTTTTATTTCCCTTTTTATAGATGGGCACTATATTTACCCTTTTCCAGTCTTCTGGAATCTCTCCTGTCTACTATGATTTTCCAAATATAATAGCTAGAGGCTCAGATACCTCCTCTATTAGCTCCTTGAGTATTCTAGGATGCATTTCATCAGGCCCTGGTGACTTGAAGACATCTAATTTGTCTAAATAATTTTTAACTTGTTCTTTCCCTATTTTAGCCTCTGATCCTACCTCATTTTCACTAGCATTCATTATGTTAGATGTTCATTGCTACTAAACTTTTTGATGAAAACTGAAACAAAAAAGTCATCTAGCACTTCTGCCATTGTCACATTTTTTTGTTATTGTCTTTTCCCCCTCATTGAGTAATGGACCTACCCTGTCCTTGGTCTTCCTCTTGCTTCTAGTGTATTTGCACAATGTTTTCTTGGTATCCTCTATGTCTTTAGCTAGTTCAATCTGATTTTGTGCCTTGGCCTTTCTAATTTCTATTTTTGAATGCAGTTTTTCTGTACATAATTCTACATTTGTAAGGTGAACTTTCATGATAATGAGGTTGCAATACAGTACTTGTATTAGATGAATTGAAAAATACTATTTCTTTTGTTTTTTACAGTGCAAATACTTGTAATCAAAAATAAATATAGAGTGAGCACTGTACACTTTCTATTCTGTGTTGTAATTGAAATCAGTATATTTGAACATGTAGAAAACATCCAAAATATTTATATAAATAGTATTCTATTATTGTTTAACAGTGTGATTAATCACAATTATTTTTTTTAATCATGCGATTAATTGCGATTAACTTTTTAAATCTCTTGACAGCCCTAATATACCCCTATAGAACAGAATGTTGTATATTAAAAAGATCTGCCCTCATAGCCAGGATGGGAATTGGATTGGACATTTGGGGATGAGGCATACAGCAACTTCTCCAACCCCAGCAGCAACATTTCCTGCCCAGAGCTGGCGGAACTGGAAGACAGCAATTCTCTCCTTCCCACTCCCTTCTTGGGTGGTTTCTAGCATGGTGGAGAGAGTGGACTTTGTATGTACAAGTTTCAGAGTAACAGCCGTGTTAGTCTGTATCCGCAAAAAGAAGAACAGGAGTACTTGTGGCACCTTAGAGACTAACAAATTTATTAGAGCATAAGCTTTCGTGGACTACAGCCCACTTCTTCGGATGCATATGCATATGCATATGCATATAAGTGGGCTGTAGTCCACGAAAGCTTATGCTCTAATAAATTTGTTAGTCTCTAAGGTGCCACAAGTACTCCTGTTCTTCTTTTTGTATGTACAGGCTTCCTCCCCACCTTTTGACCCATTTATGGTGCTGGGAGGAGCTGAAATCTGATGGCTCCTTTGATTGTCCCTGGAGTCTCCCATCCAGGTGAGGTCTGCCAGCCTAAGTTTGTTGCTACCCACTCTTCCAACTTATGGTTTATGTTCAGCTGCTTTGGTTTGATGTCAGATTTCCTGGAATACTGAGGGCTTTTGCCAGTCTCCTTTTTAGGGCTAGAAAGATGTTTGGTCAATTTTGCATTTTAGCAGAATGTGATTGGGGGCTTTCCAGCTTCCTGTCAGCAGCCAAGATGCCTGGTTTTCTTAAATTTTATATTAAATGTTTATATTGCAACTTTTCCAGGAGTCCAGCACAGATGCTGGAAATTGCAAAACCAAGCTGGCAGCCTAACTGTTGTGGCAACTTAGCATGTTAAACAGGAGGTGGGGAGAGGCCTCTAAGGGTTTGTGCATCTTGAGACGCCCTTCTTTGTCTCACACTTCTTATCAAACTGTCTGTACTGGGCTATCTTGATTATCACTTCAAAAGTTTTTTTTCTCTTACTTAATTGGCCTCTCAGAGTTGGTAAGACAACTCCCACCTGTTTATGCTCTCTGTATGTGTGTATATATATTTCCTCAATATTTATTCCACTCTGTATGCATCCGAAGAAGTGGGCTGTAGTCCACGAAAGCTTATGCTCTAATAAATTTGTTAGTCTCTAAGGTGCCACAAGTACTCCTGTTCTTTTTGCGGCTACAGACTAACACGGCTGCTACTCTGAAACCTTCTTTGTCTGTTCCTCTAACCTCTGTGCATGCTGGGGGTGGGGGGAGGGGGAAAGGATGGCAAGTGAATTTGGTT
Organism: Malaclemys terrapin pileata; assembly: GCF_027887155.1. Classification (NCBI taxonomy): domain Eukaryota; kingdom Metazoa; phylum Chordata; order Testudines; family Emydidae; genus Malaclemys; species Malaclemys terrapin. The sequence goes on along the minus strand of NC_071507.1, from coordinate 103,318,396 downwards.
GGAAAGCCAAATCCCTTATTCTCTCAGGGTGAAACTGCATTTCATCCCTTTAGATGGCTTATTAGGATCACAATTGTGTGGGTCCAGTATTGGAAGCCAGCAATGTAGAGTGCCTGCTGGGTAGCATATAGCTGATTTAAATCTCATCTAATTTCCATTGGCTTTTTAAAGCTAATAGAGTTGCAGCTTTATTTTGACTACATCTATCCATTCATCTGCATATAATTTCAGATGTCCCCTTCACTGCATATGATCCATATGTAATTTTTCATAAACAATTCAAACATCTCTAAATAATACCTGTATTCTTGCCTACTTCATAAATTGAAAAGGATTGATTTCTAAACTGAATCTTTCACTTTCCAATCCTAACCTATCTTCACAGTTTAAATCTTCTGGGGATTAGGTTTTTGGGATACCTATGGCAGCATACAATGAAGTGTCATGACTAATATCCAGTCATTCTTTAATTCTATGTATACACATCTTTTTAACAGAAAAGAGTGTTCATACAAAGACCATATACAGCGCTTAGAAAATATTGCAAAAATGCATCAACAATTAAAATATTTATTTTTTAAATGCTGGCTGTTAGTGAACATTTTTGAGCTCTAGTATTGATTCCTGTCTTTGTTCGTATCAGACACCTAATTTATACATCTTTGAAGACCATTTACTTCATGTAAGGAGGCTAATAATGGTGTTAAAATGGTAGAAGGTGTCAGAATTTAATAAATGAAAGTGCAAAATGCCAACTTAAAGCCCATTAGAACAGAAGCCAAACAGATTTTTATAATGCTTTTATATATTTAAAATAAAAAACTGCTCCAATACTTAATTTGCATTCTAAACTGAAGTTATGGTGAGTCAATTAAATAATTAAGATCAGAGCTCTCTCTCTCATATCATCCTCATATACACCTCTACCTCGATATAACGCTGTCCTCGGGAGCCAAAAAAATCTTACCGCATTATAGGTGAAAACGTGTTATATCGAACTTGTTTTGATCCGCCGGAGTGCGTAGCCCTCCTCCGCCCCCAGAGCACTGCTTTACCGCGTTATATCCAAATTTGTGTTATATCGGGTCGCGTTATATTGGGGTAGAGGTGTGTATATATATATATATATATATTATAACACCACATTCATAAAGTCAGTGTGAGGACTCTGTCAGTGCTTAGTTTATAAGCACATATGTTCCTTTGTGGAGAAAACTAATCACATGGGTTTTAAGTCTAAGGAGATGCTTTTGGTGTGACACTTGGCAAAATTATTAGTCCATTATGGGATTTCTGACTATTTTTTCCTGTAGTGATGGTTGGGTGAGTTTTATTTATTGCTGGAAATGTTAAAAGGGAAAACCACAGGTATATTCATCTGATGAATCTAGAGATGTTTCCAAGCCCCTAACTCTGCATCCAAACACCCCGAGAGTCTGAAGCTCACACCCAGCTCTGATTGCAGCATGTAACACAGAATTACTTTTGCACAATTTTCTATGCACAAGATTCAACAGCAGCACCCAAAATAAGTATATACAAGTCTCATCTGGGAACACAGCTCTTACCTGGCTCAGCTGTCAGTGTCTGCTGTGCTGATTACAGACCATATATTCTTAACCATGTTTAGATGTGCTCTGATGAGAATTCTGAGGCCAGACTGGTTACATGCGGCTCCCTTGTCAGTACAGTCCCAAAGGAAAAGTTAGCCTTGTGAACAAGAACAACCCTAGGTGTCAGAAGACCTTAATTCTGTCCCCAGATCTACCCCTAATTTATCTGACCTTTGGATATGTTATTTGAAGCCAAATTTTCAAACATGGCTTCTAATATTGCCTACACAATTTGGAAAAAAAAATACGTAGGGCATCATTGTCTGAGATCCTGAGCCCCTTCTGACTTTGGTTGTGGCTCAACACCAATGAAAGTCAGCAGTGTCTAGAGCTGAGGAACTGTCATGGCTGTGCCTGCCCTGTAGCAACCACTGCTGAGTTAGTGGGGTGCTGCAGGTATTCCCTGCCTCAGTTTTTCTTCTCAGGAGGCCAATAATGCCATTTCAGGCACTCTTGAGGCTGAACTGAATTGTAACCTTGTAGGGGCTCTTTTTATTAGAAAAAGTTCCAAATAAAAAACGGTGTTTCAGAGTTCCTCTGAAGCCTGCCCTCTAAACTCTGTTCCTTGTCCCCTCAGTGCTAACTCTCAGTCTTTATGGCTCCCCTTAGGGCAGAAGCCCCAGCCCTCCTTCTGGAGCTGGGTAATTAAAGCAATTATTGTTTTAAGGCTACTTCTCAGTCTGTGTCTTTGTATGGCAGGAGCCCCAGTCCTCTTCCTGGAGCTGGGTAATTCAAGTAATTATTATCCATCTCATTACCAGAAGTGCCTAGCTCTCCTCATGGAGCTCGGTTGTAGGGTCTTATCTAGCTTATCCCCAGCTGGCCCTACAAAGTCCTCAGCTTTAGAGTGTTTGGCAGCCTTCTCCTGCTGGTGTCTGTCCATCAGGGCCCTGCAGGAGCCTTCTTACTCCCTTCAATGTCTGCAGGCATCTGCTCTGCTATAAGGGAGGAGACAGCATTGATGTTGGTCTCCTTCTCTCAGCTCCTCCCCAGCTGGTTGGGTGAGAGGGGAGCTTTGCCCTGCCCTCTCTGCAAGCAGGGGCGGCTCTATGGTTTTTGCCACCCCAAGCACGGCAGTCAGGCGGCTTTCGGCGGGGCCACGCGGATTCGGTGGCATGCCTGCGGGAGGTCCGCCGGTGTCGCGCCTTCAGCGTCCCCGCCGCTGAATTACTGCTGAAGTCGTGGGACCGGCGGACCTCCCGCAGGCATACCGCCGAAGACAGCCTGACAGCCGCCCTCACAGCGACCGACAGGCTGCCCCCCACGGCTTGCTACGCTGGTGCCTGGAGCCGCCCCTGTCTGCAAGGCTCCTGGCCCTGGGCCCCTAAAGAAAGAGTAATGGGATTTCCTCCCAATCACTTCTTACTCCTAGACCACTTCCTCTTTCCCAGTATCTCCCAGGTCCTTCTATCTATAATCAAAACCTTTCAACTCTTAAAAATCCTGGCAGCTGAACAGACCAATAGGAAGTACTGCCCCATTACAGGAGTCCACTTTTGAAAATGCAGGTCATACCCTAGTATGAGTCATCCTCTGTGAAATGGGAATAGTACTTCCTTCTTCACATGACTTAAACCATTATTGTTGGTAAATAATTTTGAGATTGTTGGACAGAAGATGATATATAAAAACAGATTATTATTATAGATGCTGTATATTATTATTTCTGAATTCACAACATATAATCAAGAACAGCCCCCACCCACACACCTGTCCTTCACTGAGAATTAATCATCTTTGCAGTATCTGAGAACCTTCCATATATGTCTGGATTTATTCTCATAAGACTCCTGTAATACACATAAATATTATCTGCATGTTAGAGATGGG